>NC_090671.1:11582546-12868796 GCF_013368605.1 Nyctibius grandis | reverse complement strand
TCCCAGCAGACCCGCTGTATTTTCGGCTGGGGATGCCATTAGCACACAGCGCTGATGAGCTTTTCGTAGCAAAACCCATTAAAATCGCATCTCGGGAAGGAAACCGGCCGTTCTGTTTGTGCACGGAGCCCAAGGGCTGGTATCAAGAAAAAACACTCGTCAAGCCTTCATTTCCCCCAGCAGAAAACGTTGGCGCTTCCCACGTGCGTCTGAATTAGCCCCAAAAAATTAAAACTAAAGCGCGAACGCAGCGGCTGCCCCGGGCCCGGCGGAGCCCGGAACCAAAGAGCGCGGCCCCGGTGCCGGCCGGCCCCGCTCACGGCGGCCGGAAGTGGCGGGGGTGGGGGGGAGGCCAGCGCGGAGCCGGCGGCGGGCGCCCCGCTCGGGGCGGAGCGGTGCGGGGCCCGGCCCGGGCGCGGTGAGTCCCTCCCGCCGCCTCTCCTTCCTCTTCCCTGCGGCGGGGCCGCGCCGGAGCGGCCGACCCGGCTGAGGACACCGCGGCGGGAGGGGGCACACGCGTGCGCGCTGCGGTGGCGCCCGAGGGCGGGGGGGGCTGTTAAAGAGGCGGACACGGGGCGGGGAGGGGACGGGGGGCCGCGCTCTTAAAGCAGACGCGGCTTGCGCCGGGCTCTTAAAGGGCCAGCACACCTAATAGTGAGCTCTTAAAGTGCCAGTGCACCTTGCGCGGGTTCTTAAAGGGGCAGCGCGCCTTGTGCCAAGCTCTTACAAGGGCCAGTGCACCTTGTGCTGAGCTCTTAAAGGGCCAGAACACCTCGTGCTGAGCTCTTAAAGGGCCAGTGCACCTCTTGCTGAGCTCTTAAAGGGCCAGTGCACCTCTTGCTGAGCTCTTAAAGGGCCAGAACACCTTGTGCTGAGCTCTTAAAGGGCCAGTGCACCTTGTGCTGAGTTCTTAAAGGGCCAGCACACCTCTTGCTGAGCTCTTAAAGGGCCAGCACACCTCGTGCTGAGCTCTTAAAGGGCCAGCATGCCACAGACTCCCTGTGTTGGGGCAGGAGCGAAGGGGCTGCCCCTCCAGCTGCAAGGGCAGAGCAGTGGCCAGGCCTGGGCAAGGCTGGGTGGGCAGGAGGAGCTGCCCCGCCATGGCCACGACGCTGGTGGCAGGGTGGAGGCGAGACCCCGGCTTTGGGGCGCGACCAGCCCGGGGTGCTGCCGTGATGGATTTGGGGCTCATCCCCTTCCCGCGGCGTCGCCCCGGACTCGCCGGGTTGCTCCTGTCTGCACCCAACTCCGCATCCATTGGCCCTGTTGTACCAAAGCGGGTCCTGCCGCCATGGCTGGAGCAGACCCGAGACCCCAAGGCCCTGGTGCGAGGGCCGGCTGCTGGGTGCGTGTCGACGAAGGGCCCTCATCCTCCCTGCGTGGCCTTAATTGGTTTGGGTTGGGTGTTTTTTTTTGATTGAAATTTCTGTTTGGAAATCAATCAAAGGTCTGATTCGCTTGGGAGCAAATTGCCACTTGGGAGCGTTGAGGTGGTAAACATGCAATTAATTAAACGCGCTAGTTGGAAGGTGGCTGTGGGAAAGCACGTCCCCGATACTGCTCTGCCGACGGTGCCAGTTTGTTTTTTAAATTAATGAGAGCATATATCACGCCGTTCCCGGCCTGTGGCTGCTGACGGCCGGTGGGGCTGATGGACGGGGGTGCCAGCTCGATGCATAATCTGTTTTCTAAAAGCAAATTGGAATATTACAAATTCATTCCTCATGTTCGGCTCGGGGAGGACGTTTCGTTCTGCTGACTGTCGCCGCAGCATCGATCACACCTTGCCGGCGTCTGTCTGCGGGTGCAGAGTCCTGCTGATGGCTCCCAGCCCCGTGGGGTGGCCTGTGGCTACCGGGGCTCGGCCGTGGGGCACAGCATTGCCCACAAATGCCAGTCTCAGGCCCCTCGGCGCCTGCCCATGGTGGGGATCAGCCCAACTCTCTCTTAGCCATCACATCTGGGGACAAACACGAGAAGCGCGGGGCAAACCTGGTCGAGGTTTTTCCTGGTAGAAAACCCGCTTGGGGACAGTTGTCTCGAGGCAGGCAAGGGCTGCCTGGGGACAGCCGTGCTGTCCCTGCGCGGCTCAGCTCTCTGCTGAGGGCTCCGTTTTGTGGGTTGGTGAAATTCAGTTTGGCCACGGCCGCGTGGTGGGTAACCCCGACCCATCCCGGCGCGCTGGGAGCTCAGCAAGAGCGGGCATGAGAGAGAGGGAGTTTGAGAGGAGCGGGTCTTGCAGGGCTGGTTGGCTCGGGGTTGGATTTAATGTTTTGGGGCTGGAGGACATGTTGCTGCTGAGCGAGGATGGTCTCCCCCGTAGGGCTGATGTGACCCATTCCCTCCAGGGGCTGACGCAGGATGGCCCACAGCCAGTCTCGGAAGCGATCGCGAAGCAGGAGCAAAAGCAATTCTCGGAGCAGACAGGAGAGGAAGGAGAAGAAAAGGAGGAAAAGCAGCAAGGACTCGCAGCGGGGCAGCAGCTCTCCTCCGAGGAAGCAGGCCCCTGGGTCTCACAGACACAAGTCGAGCTCAGTGGCAGCAAGGGAAGGTAGGGGAGAGACCAATGACCCCGCGCTTTCACCTCATTTTCCTGGGGCAGGTGCACAGAGGGGGCCCGGTGGGAGAAGAGGGTCCCTGCTTTTACCTGCATCGGTGTCTGTTGCCTTTGTGCCCGCTTTAGTCTCGTTCTGACCAGCGTGGAGGCCTGCAGCCCCTCCGCGTGCTGGCCTGGCAGCGTGGCACCACGCGCTGTCATGTGTTAAAGGTGTCGGCACAGAGGGGTCTTTGCCCTGGCATCGGGGGGCTTTGCTGGTCAGGCCGACCAGCGTCCCTGCTGCCACGGGGCCAGAGCTGCTCCCCTCAACCTCTTCTTATGTATTGCAGAAAAGAAGAAGGAAGGAAAGGTCAAAAAGAAGAGGAAGGCAAGTACCTCTTCCTCTGACACATCGTCTTCATCCACCAGCTCCTCCTCATCTTCCTCTTCCTCCTCCTCTGACTCCAGTGACAATGACTCCAAAACAAAGAAGAGTCAACACAGCAAAAAAAAGCGAGCGAAACAGAAAGACAAAAAGAAGAAGAAGAAGAAGAAGAAGAGAATAAAGAAGAAATCAAAAAAGAAGGCAAAGGAAAGGGCTAAGGAGGAGAAAGCCAAGGAAGAAGCGCTGCCCGGTCCCTCGCTGGAGCAGTGGCAGAAGGAATCCCTGGTGGACTCCGGACCAGGTAACAATGGTGTTTCCCTCCTGCTGAAGCCAGGGCACACAAGCGTCGCGTGGGGAAAGGCACTCGCATGTCGCCCTTCCTGGGACCCACGTGGGGGTCTGAGGGAGGCAGGGTGTGTACAGGGAGGAGCTCCAGACTCTCCTCCCTACCATGGCCGCCCTCGAGCCACACCAAGCAAACGTAAGGAGCCACATGCAGAGATTCATTTGTGGAGTGTTCAGATGTAGTTTATAAACATGAGCGGGGACCCAAGATGCCACGTGGAAGGACACAGTCAGCAGTAACACGCTGGCAAAGCTGGTACTGCCGTTGGGACGTGACGCGGCCCTTCCTTTGCGTGGTTCATCCCTGAACCCCGAGTAGTGGTGACAAACTGGTGTGGCACACGTGTCTGTTCACTGCGGGCGCCGTGCTGTGCCCCTCGGCCAGCAGCCGCCCCACGAGCTCCTCTCTGACTAACTGATGCGTTCCAGTTTTGACAGACGAACAGAAATCCCGCATCCAGGCTATGAAGCCAATGACAAAGGAAGAATGGGACGCGAGGCAGAGCGTCATAAGGAGAGTTGTGGATCCCGAAACAGGGAGAACCAGGTATGGTCCCTGGGGAAAACGGAGGCGGGTTGTCCATGCTGTGTGGGTTGGAGTCCCAGAGGATGCCTGTCCGCAGCACCGCAGTGCTGTGTGTGGCCCCGGGTCCCCTTCGGCAGCAAAGGCCTGAGCTGATCCCTCGCAGATGCCCTCCCGTCAGACCTGGTGTAACTTACCCAGGAAGTGACACGTTTGACACCAAATTACCGAATTGTGCTGGGGCTCCATGGAAGGGGCACCGGGCTGCTCTCAGCCGGGAGCTGTGGGATGCAGGTGCCAGAGCACCCTGCTGCTGCAGGCACAGGGTCTGTTCCTTGCGCGGTGAAGGGTTCAGCTTCTTCCCGTTAAAAGGGACTCTGGGACTGGGGGCAGAGCAGGAACCAGAGGGGTGACTGACACCTCCTCACCCTGCTGCTTCATGCACTTGCCTTTCAGCTCCGAAGCTCACACACACTCAGCCCTGGTCAGCACCCGGGTGCAAGTGAGGAGGGAGTTTGTGTGCCCCTTGGGGTTACAGACAACAATCAAACCGAAGCTCATTTAGCTGCCAAATAGAAATGACCCAGTTTTTAATAAACTGCATCTTCTCAGCAAGCAGAAAACATCATGCTGAAGAGAATTGGGTATGACATGTCCAGTCTTAAAATAGAAGGCAGCCCGCAGGGCTCAGGGAGGTGTGGAACAAAGGTCGGTTCCCTGGAAGGCACTTAATGAAGACAATTAAATTTCTGTTCATGTTTGGAGGTGTGAGCCACCTCCGACGCTGCTTGGAATTTGCTCAGCAAGGTGCTCCCCGGTCTGGCTGCCTTTCAGGCCGAAACTGGCTCCTGTTTCTGAATGGCTCTGCAGCTTCCTCAGGCAGCCAGGACTCCGTGTGAGAAAGGAAGGGGTTTTAGAGGGGTTGGGGCCACTACTGTTGGCAGTGAAGCCTCTGCAGATGGCGGGGTGGCAGGAGATTTTTTTATTGTGAGTGTTTTCTCCTGCCGCGTGCAAGCGTGCCTGGCTCTGCACACAGCAGGCAGTGCCTGCAGCCTGGGACGGGGTTGGCTGGCCTGTGCAGAGGGATGCTGATTCCTCGGGGCGGGGGGGGGGGGGACACACCTGTCCTTGCTGTGGCATGGGGACATTGATATGGCCAAAAAAACCATCACCTAACTTCAGGTGTAGGTTGTCACTGACCTTGCCTAGAGGTGTGTCAGCCCAGCACCTGGTCCCAGGTGGCTGGGAAACAGTGTGGCTGGCAGGAACTTGCTGGGAGCCCTCACGGCTCGTGGCCCTGTGCTTGTCTTCCAGGCTCATTAAGGGAGACGGAGAAGTCCTAGAAGAGATCGTCACCAAGGAGAGGCACAAGGAGATTAACAAGGTAGTGGGGACTTGCCACCAGCATGAGCTGCTGGTGGGGTGCACCTGGGAGGCTGCTGTACCCAGAGGTGTTGTCTTGCCTCCCTGGGGACTCCACTGACTTCACAAGGGCAAACTGAGCCCTGGCAGCTCCACAGGGGTCCCCACGGGTGGGTGCTGGTGGTCCTTCATCCTTGGGCAGGCAGCTCTGTGAGCGCCCGTGTCTCTCCCTTTGCAGCAAGCCACCCGGGGGGACGGGCTGGCCTTCCAGGTGAGGACAGGGATGCTGCAGTGAGCGTGCGGGTGCCAGCCGTGCCGGGAGCCTGTCCTGCTGCCGGCGCCAGCCCAGGCGTGACCCTCTGTCTCTGGACCTACAGACAGCACCGCATCAGGATGCTTCCCCAGGGGCAGTTTCCAGCTGCTCTGTAAGTTACGGACTGGGAAGGAGAGAGACTTTAATGGTTCATCTCCTAGTAAACAGCTTCTCCCCTCCCTCTCCTGACTGGGGCCAGCATGGCTGTAACATACTTGGACCTGCTTGCCCTGATGCCCCTTTCAAGGCTGGAGGAGCTCAGCAGCACCCAGGGGACAGGTGCGGTGGTGCTGAGCACCTAGAGGTGCTGCTACCCCTCAGCTCTGGGCTTTGGTGGGCAGGAGCAAATGCTGTGGCCAGGACAGGATGGGTGCTGGGGCTGCAAAATATGCAGCTGGCTGCCACTTCTTCCCTTCAGGGGCTGCTCTTGGCCCCTTCCTTGCTGGATCCACGTGCCCCGTGCTTACCCGGTGCTGCAGGCTCACGGGCCCCTCGCACTCACCCACCAGCCATGGCATGAGCAGCTCTCCTCTGCGCCTTCAAGTGCCACCCTCCGCTGTGCCCCAGGGGCTTTACCCAGCCTTTCTGCAGCTTCATCTCCTCGGGTGGCGCAGGCGTGCTCTGCAGAGGGGTGGCTTTGCCTTGCTGTCTGTTCCTGCATGTGACTCGTGTCCCTTCCCTGCAGCAGCGCCAGGGTTCTGGGCTTCTTGGGGCCCCTGCCCATGGCTGCTGTGAAGCAAAGAGCTGGCCTCTCCCCCACTGCAAAGTCCATAAATCTACAAACTGTAAAAAAAAATAGGGACAAATGGGTTAAAGGACAAATGGGTCCTGCAGGACTGATTTGTGCGGAGGGTTTCCACGTTCTGTTCATCGCTGTAACCCCATTAAACTGGCGCCTGCTCACGTCTTGGGTTTTGTGACTTGTCTGTTTCTAGAGCCTCCCCCCCCAAAAAAAAAAGCAGCCAGAGAAGAGCCTTCCCATTTCTTTAATCTGTGTAACTCACAATGATATTGTACACAAAGCACACCCAGGCATTGGAACGATGCACTAACAGCAAGGAGGAGAAGGAAGTTGTACAGAAGGTTTGTCACACACAAGCGAGTCATCGGCACGGTACTGTACACAGGGGTGCACCCAGCGCGGCTGCCGGCCCTCGGGCATGCCCTCCCAGGGGTCCCCACGCACACCTAAAGCCATTTTTTATAAATAAAATATAACGAACATTGTTGGAATATAAAATTGACAGTCGAGGGTATCAACAGGCAGAGGGTGCTGAGGACAGGGAGGGGACCGTAAGGCTTCTAGAACTAATAGGAAATGCAGCAAACGGTGGCGATACCTGAAGAAGGGGCTGCTACAGCAAGCACGGCGGCTGCTGGGCGGAGCGGGAGGGTGTTAGTAACCCTTTGGCTAGTTACTGCTCTCGGCTCCTGTGTCGGACACTGTAAACGTTTTTGGTATTAGAATTTCGCCTCATCTGACAGAGTGATCGAGCAAACCCAGGAAAACAACTCGGAGGGAACGCGTGGGCTTCTCTTGTGATTTTTAAAAGGCTTTAAAGGGACAGCGTCAGGTAGAAAGTCTGGCCCAAGAGCATAGTAATACAAAAAGCTGCTTTTTATAAAAAAATCTGAGCTCCCCAACAGAGTTTGATTCCCATGGAAACAATTTTAAAAAGCCCAAAAGACGGGGAGCTTGCGCAGCGCGGGCTGGATTGTGCTCGTGTGCGAGGACGGGACATGGGCTACAGCAGCAGCAGCACGACTGCCGCTGGTTGCCCAGACACCAGATAGAGGGAGGAGTATGAGAAACTTCATATTTTTGTTTCAAAGCAAATGAGTTATTTGTAACAAAGATAAATTAGGTCTGTAACCTGACAGTGCCCCTTTAGTAAGGATGGAATATACATTCATCTTTCCCTCGCTGCGTCCAAACGGATCCTCTTCCATACACGTGGAAAGGCATCGGGTCACACGCGTTGCTCTCCAAAACAGCTCGGAACAAACAGGTTATAAACACAGAGTTAAACTATTGCTATTGTTCTTGGAGTGAGTAGCACGTTGATCTTTGCTTCACATAGATGAGTGCCAGATGGGGGCGGCTGAGGATAGACTGACGCGGACTACGATGGACTGAATCGGTGGAGAAAAACTGATTGGCATATTTCCTGGTCACTACACCCACCTCATCTGGGATTATTGCAGCAGTAAAGGTTCTGCTCTACAATTGCTTCTCAGTGTTGGATCCATACAATGGCAACAGATGTGGGGCCAGGGAAAGGACCCGGGCAAGGTTCAAGAAGCTTTGACAAAGGATGAGGACGGAGGTGCTGTGATTGTCAGTCTGACTGGTTAGTAGCTGTTTAAAACATGAAGTGATGGAGAGGTGAGTATAATATTGCACTTCTGCATTCATTGACAGTTACATTAAACTTGGTCCATAAAATAATTGCTTTGTACATAATGCCTGAAACAAAAAAAAGCTACATTTTTAAATATTAATAAACCCTGAAGGTTCCAGTCCCTCCAGACATTTTTTCCTCTACATAAATAAATAACTTTCAATTTTATATATCCACTTTTTATGTTGAACATTTACATTCGCCTCTGTTTTACACTATCTACACATAAGAAAATGTGAACATCTCGTCAGCATTGGAAAACGTACAGCTCACGCCTTGGTGGTGGACTTGGAAAGAAGCAGAATTTTGCAAAGGCCATATCCAAATTTGCAGAAATTATTTTGTATTTTGTTCGGTGACTCCACAGGATGGATTGTGGCTTGGCTTCCTACTCGGATGGCATCTGTTTGATAGAACATTTGACTAGCAAAAAGCTGGGACGATTCACATTGGTTTCAAACCCAGTAAGCTCTGGATGTACATTCAGAGAGAGCTAAGCTGAGTCGGCAGAAAGGGAAGTCAGTTTTCGGTAACAAAAGTCATCAGATACATTCTGTAATTGAGTAATTATCAAAGAGAAGTGGTTAAACATTTTGCAGTCAGGCTGCAAGACGTGGGAGATGCACTGGGCGGCGGGTGGGCAGTTGGGTTCGAGCGCTCCACCGGCTCGGACGCCGTCGGCAGCTCAGCACTGTCCCTCCTCTGCCTCCGCTTCGACCCTCCAGCGCCACGACCACATGAGATCTGCCTTGGGGGTCTGAGGAGTCAGATTTGCCTACCGTGGCCCAGAGCCAAGGAGCAGAGCGGTGTTCACAGTGCTGTGTGTCTCAGTGCGGCCGTCCTGCACTTCATATCGAAACAGGTAATAAAATGAAGCAGCCAGTCTAAAAAATTCTTTGTTATAAATAAGATCCTCAGAAGTAGAAAGTGATATAAAGACAGGAGTGCGGGGGGGGAAAGCAGGGTTACACGTAGTCGGGGAGCTCGGTGGGACTATAAAACCTCCACGTGAAGAGGCCAACTGGAGTCTGTAAATGGGCACCCTGGATCCCCTGGGGGATGATGCCCCTCCGCCCCGGGGAGGTGTGTGCAAGGAGGGAGCCAGGCCCTCGGCCGGGGCCAGGCTGACGTGGGAGGGCCAGGACTAAGGGTCTTTTTGGCAAGCCCTCACTCTAGGCACTGTTCTCCCCCGCTGCTGCAGAGCGATGTGCTCCCGTCCCTGTAGCACGGTCTCGGTGTCACCAGGGGGGCCGGCCAGCAGCGAGCGCTTTGCCCTGCGCACCGGCAGCTCCCCTCTGCCACGCACCCAGCCCCGGCTCGCTCCAGCGGCACCAAACCACCAGCTCAGGCACATCCACTGAGAAACACACCAGGAAAATTAAGATATGGCCTTTCCTTAAGCTTGCCTGACGTTGTTGGCACACTTCCTTACAGTCTCCTTACTGCTGGAAAAACTTCTGCACAGGTTTTTTTTTTTTTTAAATATATACATATATATACGTGTGTGTGCATATGTATATGCATATATGTATATATATACACACACACCCTGGCTTAGCAATATTTCATTGTCATGCAGTACAAACAGTGAGGTGTAGCTACATGAGATGGTAACAGGTTTCCATTCTAAAAATCATCAGTGCAAAAAACAATGAGGTTTTACAGTTCAGTAACTACAGGTAAAAGAAGCGAGTCTAGTTCCCATGAAAGCTGCTACTGAACTTGGAGAGAACCTGGGAAGAAGAAAACGTCTCGGAGGTGGGTGTTGAGAGAGTCAGACCCTGCATTTGGATGAGAAGAACTGCAATGCAATCTAGCTGCTGAGTGCCTTCAGCTGCTTCCAAGTATACAGTGGTTACTTTTAGAAATAATATATATAGCGAGAATATTTGGAGACTTTAACAGCAAATTAAGTGTCTGAGGTTTGTCACAGCTCAAACAAAATAGCTCGTATTCCTCTTTTAATAGGTCAACACATTAAATTCCATCGGCTTCTAAACGGTCTCTTTAAAAAAATAACAGTAATAACAATAACGACCCCACTTTCTTGGGCGTGAATCTGGCGCCATTCTGCCTCTACCAACAGCATCGACACACCTTTACGCTTTGCCCCTGCACGTACTCCTTGAGAAAATGGCTGAACTTGAAGCTCTTTGTACAGGTAAAGCTCTCGGCTGCTCTGCCTGGCACAGCTCAGGATAAATCCCTCGCTTGGGGCTGTCGCTTCTCGAACCCCAAACCCCCCCCGTGCCGGCGCTGGCAGAGCACCTCACTCTGACAACCAAGAACAAGTTCCCCCAGCCCCATCCCCTGTTCCTGTGGCTCTGAGGACGGCACTCGGGCACACGTGTCGGAGCGATGGCTAACAAGGCGAGGAGGCACGTATTTACAGTCACTAAACCTGGATAAGAGAAGGAGGCAGGAGAGAGTGCCGTCTTGACCTGGAGACTTTGCCCCTCCAATTTCCAGCTGTTCCTTGGGCTCATGCTGCACAAACCTGACGCTCCCGCTGCAAGGCCTGCACGTTCTGCGTGGGAAACATCCCGCCTCTTCCCAGAACACCATGATGTTATTAGAGTAGCACCATATTAACCCTTCCAGCCCGTAACGCCGGCCTCGTCCCTCATTCGTTTTCTCCTCTGGTGGCTGCAGCCGACAAGTCGCTGGCTCTGGCCTGGCTACTTCTGCCCCAAGAGGCCAGCCTCCAGCCGGGATGCCGCGCTCCGGCCCCAGCACCCCGTGGCGATGCTCATGCTTCTTTGGCTGCGTTCCCTGTCCCTCTCCTTGTCGCTGTCGGACTGGCTCTGGGTGCGCTCAGGACGGTGGCCGGCGCCGCTGCCGGTGGCCGAAGGCTGGGAGGAGATGGTCCGCAGCAGGTGGTTCCTCTTGCGCAGGAACTCGGTCTGGCTGGGCAGCCCGAAGCTGCCTTTCCGCAGTGCCATGCGCGTGGTGTTCTTGGCGGGGCGCGAGCGGTGGTTGTACTCCAGCTGGGCCAGGTGGGCCGCGTACCCCTCCGTGATGAACTGCGGGACAAGAGGGGTGAGGGTGGGCATTAGAAGGGGTGTATTAGGAGGGGTGTGGTTAGTAGGTCAAGAGAGGTTTTCCTCCCCCTCTACGCTGCCCTGGTGGGGCCGCATCTGGAATATTGTGTCCAGTTCTGGGCCCCTCAGTTCAAGAAGGACAGGGAACTGCTAGAGAGAGTCCAGCACAGAGCCACCAAGATGATTAAGGGGGTGGAACATCTCCCTTATGAGGAGAGGCTGAGGGAGCTGGGTCTCTTTAGCTTGGAGGAGACTGAGGGGGGACCTCATTAATGTTTATAAATATGTAAAGGGCAAGTGTCATGAGGATGGAGCCAGGCTCTTCTCAGTGACATCCCTTGACAGGACAAGGGGCAATGGGTGCAAGCTGGAACACAGGAGGTTCCACATAGATATGAGGAAAAACTTCTTTACAGTGAGGGTAACTGAACACTGGAACAGGCTGCCCAGAGAGGTTGTGGAGTCTCCTTCTCTGGAGATGTTCAAAACCCACCTGGACGCGTTCCTGTGTGACATGATCCAGGTAATCCTGCTCCGGCAGGGGGATTGGACTAGATGATCTTTCGAGGTCCCTTCCAATCCCCGACATTCTGTGATTCTGTGATTAGAGGGATGGGACACATTGCCCCGGTGGCCACCAGCAGCCAAACACGTTTGCTGTGCCAGATTCTCCGGGGTGACGTACAAGACATGGAACCGCTCAAACAGACGTGATGGCTCCTGGTATGTGGGACAGCTCCTGTCCTCTTGGCAAACACTGGCTCAGCCACCACTCTTCAAGATGACCAAATTCCCATCACCCTCTCATGGGAGGCCCTTGGCAGCACCTCCAGTGCTCAAGAGAAGCTGGCTCCTACCTGACACTGGCTCTGCAGCTTCTTGGTGGGTCGGCCAACGATGTAGATGTGCGTGGGCGGGAGGCTGATGGAGCTGTACACGGAGATGTCCTTAGTAGATCCATATGCCGCGTGGATCCTCATGTGGAGCTGCGGGGAGAGAAAGCGACGCGCGGTCAGAACATATGGGCGCTCCGTGCTGCTCAACAGGCTGGGCTTTGGTTTGTTTTTTTTTTAAATAGCATTTGTGGGAATCTCAGGTCAGTAACTTATGTAAGTTCCCAGCTGGATAATGCACCGCGGTGCAAAGCGCTAATTAACAGGGAGCGCCGGGGATGTTCACAGGCCAGAACAAGAGGAGAAACAGCAACATGAAAGCAGATCTCTGCGTGCTGATCCATGGCCTTTCCTTGAGGTCTGCGGGGGGCTGCTCCGAGCAGAGAGCAGCTCCCGGCCAACCCTTTCCTTAGCGGGCTGAAAGGGGAGGTGTGACACTGGTGCCACCACGGACCAGCTGGCTTTGCCCCTGGAGCCGCCAGAAGGCCAGGGAGATGGAAAGGAAATCTCTGAGCCTGGACACAGACTTGTTCTTCTGGAGGACAAGGGAGAGCAGGCAGCAAGGAAGGGCCAGCTGCTCCCACCACTGTGACTCAGGCCAAAACCAGAATCCAAGAGTTAACGAGGGGCTTTCCCTGCTATTCCAGGCAGGGCACAAGCGCTCGGGACACTGGCACTTCCCTCACTTGCCAAACAGAGAAAAACTTGTTTTATCTGGAGCTTTTCTGAGGCTCTGGGCTGAGGGATGTTAAGACCTCGCTGGGGTCAAACGCTCGGGAAGATGCTCTGTGGAGTCTCCCATCAGGGTTCTGTGGTGCAAGGCCATTTCTGCAGCAGCTCCACGCCCTCTCAGACCTGCTGGTTACACAACGGGCAGCCAAAAAAAACACCAAACAGGTGAAAAAAGTGCAGGGAAGGGAGGCATTGCTGCCCCTGCTTCACTAGGCGTTTGGTGCTGGAAGGACCAGTGATGAAATGGAGCAGTGCAGAGCAGAGATGACACAATTTAACAGCGTAGACACTTTTGTAGAGCAATAAAAGGATGAAAATAAAATGAACAGATTAATCTTCCACTGCAGGTCACATCGCTGCCAAGAGACTGGTGCTGACAGGGGCAATTGGACGAGGAGCAATCTAAACCCGTGCCACGATCAGGTTTCAGCAGGCCCAGGCTTACGTCTGTGATGAGGGATTTCAGGAAGTTGGCCTTGTGCCGCAGCGGGTCGTGAACGAGCCCATCGCAGAAGGAGACAATCCCATGGGGGAAGTTGTGCTGTGCTAGCCACGCCACCACCCTCTGCTTCTGCATGTCGGGGCGGCCCGTGACGTAGATAATGAGGTAGCCAAGGTCTTGCCAGTGCCTAGAAGGGAAGGCAGAAGTCAACAGATTGCAGACCTAGAGCAACGCCAGGGTAAAACAGACCGACTGCCCCAGCCCCTGCCGCTGACCTTACAACGTCGACCGCTCCGGCACGGACTTTGGGGTCGCTGCCCATGATGGATACGCTGGCTGCAAAGGAGCCATCGATGCTGAACACCACAAACTCTGTCCCCTTCGGCAGGACCGTGATGTAGCTGTCTGCGTACGTGTGGTCGCCCCTGAAAGGGATACAGGCATCAAGATATTCAAGGAGGTACCACTGAGTCCTGCAGCGCACCACAAGCCCCGAGGAGCACCCAAATCTGGCCCAAGCGCTCTAGCAGCGATGCCACCCTCAGTTATGGCAGTGAGAGGCACTGCATGAGGGCCTCTGCGTTAAAGTGGGGATGGAAACAGTACTCTGGAGCCCTGGTGTTGGTGACTCAAAAAATTACCCCCAGAAAACCACTGCTGGGTTCACCACTGAGAAGATGCTCCCCTCCTCCCCCTTCCAGAGCTCAACAGCAGCGACTGGAGCTGAGCTGGAGCCCCTGGCTGTGAATTATCACTAGTACAAAGTTCTGTCCCTCAACAACAAATTTATGGTTTTTAAAACGTGCTCAGTTGTGCAGTTTTGCGGGTGACCACGAGGCCATGTGTCCGTGGTGCAGGTGCATACGCCTGCTCCTGCAACGGGAGCTCAATTACCATGCTGTTCATGCAGGAGTCAGAGTAAAATGTGGATCTTCCCCTTACAGCTGTAGAGCGCAATTGGCTTTGTCCCTGTTGCTGGCAAACCAGGCTCTGAACCAACCCAACAAGCAGAGCTGCACGGCAGGGAGGGACCACATCCTACAGTCATCAAATTCCTCTTTTGTTCCTCTCGCCAGCTAAGCCCCAGCACCTCAAGGTACCTCACCTGACCACCATCTTGACAGGGTACACGCCAATGCCCAGGCGCCGGTTCTCAGGGATGACATAAGAGATCCTGCCACTGCTGTTGCTGATCTCTGTGTCAAAGTAAACCCACTCTCCTGACGGCGGCTGGGTCATGATGTGAATGTCCACCTGGGAAGACAGCAAGGCTGGGTCAACATCAGCATTAAAGACACGGACGAGTAGAACAGGCCAAGCACAGGGACCTTCCACCCAAGGCCATTTGGCCGGCAGCAGGGCTGGGTTCTGCTTCCATCCTCTGCACTTCACAGCTCTTAGCTGAGAAGCACCCAAACATCAGGATGCTGGAATGACACCCGGCCTTGGTGGTGCTGACCTCCATGACGAACGCTGTTCCTGGCAGGAGGCACCACACAAGCCTGAGCAGAGGAACATGGGCAAGACGCAAGGGTAGCAAACCCCGTCAGGGACCGAGGGAGCACCGACCAGCACCGCCTCTGTCCCTGTCCCTGTCCCCCCCTTTTCACCACATGGTGCACAACCCCCGTAGCAGACACGTACCTTTTCTCCTGTGAGCGTGACCATATCTAATGGACCATACATAAACCTCCCAGTTAAGGTCTGGGGCCCATCTTCATTAGCGATGGTGTCATTTATCCTGTGGTTGGCTGTGACGTTCTGCACAAGTCAAGAGGGAAAGGGAGGGAAAAAATAAAGGAAAGAAAAAACTTTGCAGCAATGGACAGGGAAATGCCAAGTACAACCGGACAAATCAGAGCGTGGGTTTCCCTGTGCCATTCCCCACCTCCACCCCACCCACAGCTCTCAGCTTTGGAATAGGGTTTGACCTGTGGCAGAGGTGAGACCCTGTGCCCCACGTTGGTGGGGTGGATTTGAGTGTACGTGGCTGAAGAGTCAATTTCAGTGGCAGTTTGTACGTGCAATTCTGATACTATTAACTCTTACACTTTGAATTTAAGAGGCGATAGAAACAGCTGCCGGAGAAATCTGCTGACATTCTTTCAGCTCTAGCAGAGAATTGCCCTCTTTCGGGAATCACAGACATTTCCTGGGAGCGAAGGGCATTTACTGAGCAGAGAACTTGCATTATTGGACTTGGAAAGACGTTCAGTCTCCTGCCCTGACCCACAGCCAATGCTTTCCATTTTACACAGGCTCAAGGCCAAGAGGAGACCTTGCTGGTACAGACCTTTCGCTCTCTCACAACTCCATGGGTAGGATATAACCACTAATATACACCAGCAGTGCAACGTGATCGTCTGACTGCCATGGACACACCCAGCCGTGCCCACGCCGGCCGCCTTCAGTGCCTTTCTCGCAGCCCAAATCAAAACCCCTCTACGCGACAGCACATCCCCTGCCATGGGGGCAGCCCCAAAAACACCCTTACCCGGAGCTTCACGTGCGTCCTCTTGCGGAGCCACTTCTCACGGGGCTTGGAGGGGGTGAAGACAGACACCTCCTTCCCATCCAGCTCCAACACGCTCGAGTTCTCGTGCCTCATCACCTGCGGGAGGACAGATCCCAGCCAGGCGTCAGCCACTTGCGCAGTGACCCCCCTCCTCCTGCCCGCGCTGTTCGGCATCTCCCAGGGCGATGCCTGGACAGGGGTGGCCTGGGTTTGCCTGCCAGGTGTTTGGCTTGTCAGCCTGCAGGTTTTACAGGCTGCTCCCTAAATTGCAAGGACAAGAGGTCTGTTCCAAACTAGCAAAGCCTGTGGCCAGTGCTGACTTAATCCCAGCTGGGACAGGGGTTATTTAGATTGTCAGGAGGTACAAAACTGCCTCAAACACAGCAGGACGAGCTCTGTGCTTAGATATCTGCCCTTCCTCCAGGCATTCCTTCATCCCTTCCCATGATCTACGAGGGACCAGTCTCCTTTGAACCCGTGTCCTTCTGCCGTCCTCCTAACAGATCCAGCACCAGCTGCTCTGACCGGCCCCACGCCGACAGATGCCGTTCCTTCAGCTCATCTCTTATTTCCGTTTAAACACATTTTGGACTGCCCTCATCCCATGGCTTTTGCTCCTCATTGACCTGACCGCGGCGGAGGCACGCAGGGGTCCAGCTCGGCCACGTGCGAGGCAGAGCCCAGGGTGTCTGTCCATCCTGACCTCATCTCCGAGGCTGACAGAGCTCAAGGACTTTGTGCCGGTGGGATGTCACTGCACCAGTGCGAGGATCAGAGAGGGGCAAGGTGATGCCCACCAGCCAGCTTTTGGGGACAATTCCTGCCTGTCACCAGGGCATGGGCAGGGATGGAGAAGCAGGAACCTGGAGAGAGCAGGGTTAGATCCTACCTAGATTGCTCTTAAGCTCTAGAAGGGAAAAGGAAGAATAACACCCAAAGGCGAGGGGACATCTCAAAGGCTGCTGTAAGACTGGGAGGTGACCCTGCACAGAGAACTCCAAAATCAGCGGTAGTCCTTAGTGACCTCGTCCCACCAGAAAATTAAGAAGCCTCTGAAACATGGGCTCTTTTACAAAGTCTTGAACATATTTTGTGTGGTCAGCAGCTCTCCGTCTGACCGAGGCTGTAGTGATCTGACCCGGGCCAGCTCCCTTTGCAGAGCTGAAGTTGTTTTTCTTCCAGGGAAATGGAAAAAGGACCCCAGGGAGGATGAACTTGCTGAAGAGGGAGTTCATGGAAATCCAAGGTAAACAAAATAACAAGCTTTACTGAAAATTATTTAAATCAGGAATCTATTTCAAGTCCTGTTTGAGCTTGTTTTAACAAGATTTAATCTTTGGAGGCTAAAACTATTCAACAGCTTACTTTTACATTTTGTTCAGAGATGACTTTCAAAGGCTATTAGGAACAAGTCCTTATTAGGGGCAGAAGTGGCGTGGTGCTCTGGAAGGACAGAAAGAAGATAGAGGATGAGAAAAACCCTGGTATCAAGGCAGTGACAAGGGAGCAGAGACAGGCACTGGGAAAGGGGATGCCAGACTACCGAGGCAGCCATGGGCAGGCTTTGAATGGATGGAGAGGGACCTCAAGCCACGAGATATGAAGCACCACGCTGTGCTACAGACCCAGGTTCGGGCTGAATCCTGAGTAATTGGCTATTTCTTGAGCGGAGCACTTCACGTACGAGGCTGTCGTGACTGTTCCCCCTCATGCACAATTACAGCTTGCTCACTTCAGCCCCATCAGGCTGAGTTTGATGCAGGGCTGGGGTGTCACAGCAGCTGAGCCAACAAGGTGTGTGCAAGCACAGAGGTGTCTCGCTGGGCTAGAAAGGGTCTCCCTGGATTATCATTACTGCTCAGCTGCCACCAGCACTGACATCGCTGCTGTTCATGGCTCCCACGCGATTTGGAAGATAGCGCTGAAAGAAAGTTTGCCAACAGAATCATAAATAATTGAGAGCTGCACTCGAGGAGGCTGGAAGAGAGCGGGGACGGCTTAACAGCCGAGCTAACACAAAGCAAACCCAAGAGCCCAAGCGGGCAACACAATCCACAGAGCTGCTTTCAGTTTTGTTTCTTCCGATTCCAGGCTCTAAGTACCGTTCCTTGGGAGGTTCATACTTTTAAAGGCAAGTAACTCCCCCTCATCCCCAAGGCACTGAAGGAAAAATATTTCTTTTAGGAAAAACACATTTTAAACAGTAAATTTAAATCTCAGGCCAAATGTACGTTGACGAATCTGCGATGTCGGGCTCCACACACCAGCAATCCTCATTTACCCAGCCCCAGAACTGCCTTGTACTGGAGGAATGAGGACTAAATCCCAACGCAGTGATGATGTTCTGAGTTCCCAGAGGAGACCACAGTAACTTAGAAAGCCAAAATGGAGAACCGAACTCTGCCTATCAACTCATGTCAAATTCATGCAAAACTTCTCCTTTGGTTTTATTGTATTTGGTGCTATTTTTATTTGTATGTCAAGAAGTTTCCTTTAAGTTTCAGACTTGAGATCCAAACTTGCACACACAGAGAACAGCTCACTTCAAGAAACAAACACCACCGACTTTTGCGATGATAGGAAACAGCCCTGGGCTCACTCCAGGGCTCCCCAGTGAGCCCATCTGAAACCTGCTCTGATGATAAAACCCAGACCCAAACTAACCAGCTGTGACAGCACACGTCCGTGGAGTTTGCATGTGTGCAGCTCCACTAACACCACAGGTGAGGAACAAAAAGAAGGGGGAGAAAATGGATCTGCAGTGGCAAAGGGTATTTTTTCATCTCTACGTGCCAAGGAGAGTTATGGAAGGTGCAGAGGAAAAATCAAAGAGCCCAAAATATTTTTCAGCCCAAGGGAGATCAGGGGAGGGAGGACAACCGTACCTGTCTCAGCAGGAAGGAGACAACGTCTGTGGACTCCCAGTAGCTCGCATGGAAGAGGTGCGGCAAGGCGACCGTTGGGAAAGCCGTCAGAGCATCGGGACAGTAGAGCGCGTAGTCGATCCTTTTGGTTCCCCACCACTTGGCAGCAACTAGAAGCAAAAGACTCGTTCAGACAAGGGGGTTCCCATGCACGCGCAGTCTCCGTCACAAACGGCAGTTCGAGGCTCTGGCTCCTCGCTCCAGGTATGCCAGGAGGTTGCTCCCTGGCTGGGTACACTGCTAAGAGGGAACAACCGAGCCAGGGCTCAGTGTTTGCTCAAACCAAGGGGCACCAGCACTTGAGCTCTCCTTTATTTAAGCGAACAGGAAGGCACTAGAGGGCAGGTATTAACTGGCCCTTAGTCCAGACCCCGGGGAAGGGGTCCAAGGCTCATGTGCAATGAGCCTGGGAGTCCACGTGCCACAACATCAGACAGAAACGCATCTCCCTGGAGCTGTGGGAGATGTGCCCAGGCCATCTCCAGCCCCACTCCCAACTCCTTTAGCTTTCACCAAGGAATAGCATCCAGATACTGGCCACACTAAGGAGGATCTGAATACTGGGAGCCCCTGTGAGATACTAAAAGGCACCACAAGGCAGGGTATAAGGCACATGCTGCTGGGATTGGCAGTCCCCAACAAGTCCTCGTTGCCCTCCTCGGCCACCACGTTGGAGGCAACCGAGACGTCCAGCCCAGCCTCCCCGGGAGCACCGTCTCCACTGCAGCCAGCAAGAAAAGTATCTGGGAGCACCGGGATTTCATTGCATGGAGGACTGAAAAATACACTGGGATTTTGGGTGGGAAAGGTTACAGACAATGCAGAAGAGTTTCTCCCCCGGGGAGTCAACAATTCGCACACAAAGTGTCCAAGAGCCACTGTTCACCCACGGGACACCACCACACTTCAACGCTGTCCTGAACCCTGCCCACATGCACGTCCCTTCTGGCTCTCTAGCAACGGGCACGTCTCAGCCCAAAGCCTCAGACCCCAGAGGCGTGGGCTGCTTTCTCAGCAGCGAGGAGTCCTCAACCCCCGCGTGCTCTGGCCTGAAAAAGCAGCCATGGAAAGAGAAGATGGATCAGACCAAGAGAGGAAGAGGAGGAGCTGCGTTTGCATGCAGGTTGCAAGCTGGGGCTTTGACAAGGCCTTTCTCAAACTTGGTTTTTCTCTGTGACAATATTCCCTTTTTATGGACTTCCAGGAAAGCTGCCGGGTATGAGGTACAATCCAACAAACCCCTCTTGTTAAGGGAAATCTAGCTGGTGATGAGCATAGATGCCGAACTGAAAAAAATGGACCCACCAGCTCCTTCCAGAGACCGCCACAAAGCTCCCACCACAGCAATGTGCAGAGGGCTATGGCATCAGTGCATCCCCACAGCCCAGCCCTGGCTGTGCTGAGGGCCCAGGCCACCTTCATCCCTTGCTCTTCTGAAGAGCCATGGGAAGGAGGAGGAGGGCAGTGACGGATCAACATGGCTTTTCCAGAGCGCGTAGGCACCTCCTCGCAGCCATTTCTGACTCCCTGTCTTCCAAATTGGCAGCTCCTGGTCATGTCCCAACCTTTCATTTCTCATGCAAGTCCCCAGCTTGGGTAATTTCAGATCCTTTGGAAGAAGCAGACAGGATTTACTCTTCCATGCTCAAAAGACAGTGGTGGAGGCAGAAGCGTTGTCCCCACAGCTCCGCCCCGAAGAACTCCTGCTCTTGCCAAGATGTTAGCTGTGTTATGATCACTCTTTGGAGCAAAGTGACAGAAATACTTGTTAAAATGCAATCAGAAATTGCAAGTGCTTCAGTGAAAGTGCATAGATTTGTTGTGAAGTTCTGTGACTATCGAATGAGAGAGGAGGTCGACCGGAGTGGATCTCTCCAGAATACCTGTCTTGATGTCCAGGTCGGGTATCCGAAGAGCACAGTCCGCAGCCTGACTCCACGGCCCTTTAAGCTTCCTTCCCTTCGAAGGGATTTCATGTTTATGCTGCCTACATCTCTTGGACGAGGTTTGGGTAGGGGATTTGTGAGGGAGGGCAAGTTGGGACAGAAGGCTAAACCCTCTACAATGATTAAGGTGGTGTTTGGTTTCTAAAAGGAAAAATAAAAATTAAAAAAAAGCAGAAATCACACTTCGTATTATGGCACACACATGCCGCAGGCAACACCGGTTCCATCCTCCAGAAATTCACAGCGCGAGAGAAGCTGCACCCTGGGGAAGGCTCCCGGGAGGGCGCCATGGTCTGCGGTGCCC
Source organism: Nyctibius grandis (assembly GCF_013368605.1). Classification (NCBI taxonomy): domain Eukaryota; kingdom Metazoa; phylum Chordata; class Aves; order Nyctibiiformes; family Nyctibiidae; genus Nyctibius; species Nyctibius grandis. The sequence goes on along the minus strand of NC_090671.1, from coordinate 12,848,133 downwards.
CTCTGGACCCCTCTGGCTCTCCCTGCGGGACGAGCACGGGCCACATCCAGCCCTCGGTGCCGCGGCTTCATGTGACCGCGGCGCAAAGGGCTGCAGAGGCAGGGCCAGGGCCCAGAGGACACGCCAGGAGGTGAAGGAAGGGGCTGCGACAGCCCTCGGGGCGGGCTGTACGTGGGGTCAGGGCGGGTGCGTGGCCTGCGCCGGGGCCAGACTCTTCCTCTCCGATCTCAGAAACAGGATTTGACGGCCGTGAAGCGCGTGGAGGAATAAACTACACAAACCAGAAGCTAACTGATGGGGGAGAGCGCGGGGAAAGCAGAGAGGCAAGCGTTGCGCGGGCCTGGTCCTGCCGTGGGCTCGCGGAGTCAGGACCCCTCCATCACGTCACAAACAACCACCGGCCCTTGTCTCTCAGCCCGGCCAGCCAAGCTCCGCAGCTCTCCGTGGGTGTGAAACCAGCACGAAACAAACACCCTCCCCCTCAAGCAGATTAATATTTAGCAAGATGTCTCATCAGGACAAACACAAGAACGCACGCCGGGAGCGTGGCGTCAGCTCTCGGATGTGCTTTGGGAACGAAAACCTCGTTGGTCAGGGCACAGGTAGGTTATTCCTGCTGCTGAGCATTGCCTCAAACAGGGCAAGAAGTTACAGCAGCCCCTGACCAGCGCCCACAGACCTTCAGCAACGACCCTCGCCTCAGGGAGCGTTAGTAACCTCAGTAATTAATTATGAAGTGAGTCATTCATCGCCCTGCAGTCCAACGTGCCAGGATTTGAGTATCGCTAAGTTTTTGCCCGCTTCTGGGAAAAGAGTTTGGGCTGAAGGGTTTTTTTGGTGTGTTACTTTTGGTTTATTTAATTTGTTTGGTTTTCAGCCTTTTTCAGTTGGAGTTATCAGAGGTCCCTGAGGATACAGCCTGCTAATCTCACACCTCAGCTGAAATGAAGCGGCTGAACCATTAACAAAGGCGGCTGTTCTCCACTTTATTAGCTGGGAAGTTATACAGGTCTTGGGAAAAATAACTAATAAAAAATCCCTTTTATTCCTCATTCAGCTCTGGGACATGGGTCATAACTGGCTGACTCTCTGAGCTGCCCTGCGGGCTACACAAGAGCTGAATTTCTAATGCAAAGTCATAAATAACCCAAACCTCCTCTTCCCTTTCAGCGTTACAGAGGGGCTTACTCATCCCCATTTTTGTGGACCACATTTAAGCAATCTGTATCAAGCCACATGCCACATCCTGCATTGCCAGTCCAGCAGTGCTGATCCCTACCAGGTCTGCACAACTTGTCAACGGCAGCACAGAAACATCCCTTTGGATTAACCCTCACCACGCACAGCAGCCAAATGGTGCTCAGAGTTACCAATTATTACATTTTTTTTGAACAATTTATCACCAGCACAGTCCAACACATGTAACACAGTGGTGTTTATGTATTATAATCAAATATATCATCTGTTTCTCCAGGGGATACGATAACACGCGGCACTGACTACGACAAAACCCAGTGAAGGCAGAATAATTCAAATTTTTTGTTATTAATGGAAAGTATAACCCCAGACAGACAGACAGAGGCTGCGTGGCGCTAAGAGAGCGGTGCGGCAGCAAGCAGGAGTCTCGGAGGGGGTGAAACACTTACTGTTGGCTATGTTGGAAGCAGTGTAACTGTCTGCCATTCCTGAGACCTGGCTGGCAATGCTGATCTCACTGGCTCTCCGGAAGCCCCTGAACTGAGGGGCTGAAATGGGGGTGGACAGGGACGCGCTTTCCATGAAGACGGCACCATGAGACTGAACAACATCTGCTACAAAGTTGAAACAGGGAAATCAAAATATTAGACCAACAGACAGAGGCTGGGCAAGATGAACTCGAGGGCAGGAAGGAGGCAAACAAGGCTGGGAGGTGCGAAAACCTTGCAGAATTGATTGGAATTAAAAAAAAAAAACATTTCATCGGAGCTCTGGTTTGAAAAGAAAGCAAACACCACAGCAGGCAGAGAGACACGTGGCTGGGGAAGCAGTCTTTGACTGAGAGAAGCAAAATAAGTAGCTCAAGGAACAAATCCAAAACCCCAAAGAAAAATCCAGGCAGACTGAATCAAGCAGCAGTAGCAGAAGCATGTGTCATACGTACAGATGTGAATATACACAACTTTATATATTCACGTAGAGACAAAATAACCAAGGTAAGGAGAACGACCAAAAACAACCTTAGAAAGGGGATATTTGTTTTCTAGAAACATTTAGACTTAAATGAACATCTCCAAGATAGAAGCATTAATGCAAAGAAAAAAAAAAAATAAAAATCAAGAAAACATTTTCATGCCTGGCAGGGACTAAATTTGAACTTGTATTTTATTGCTAATGGATACAGCCAACACTCGTTAAATTAAAGTAAGGGCTGTTGAAAGAAAGGAGTCTGGTGCTGAGCACTTACATCTCCAATCGGTGTTGGCGGATCGGGGAGTGCTCAGTCTCTGTGAAAACAGAGCTTCTTTTGTACAACGTGCAAGTCTGGATGTCTAGATCCCAACCTGAGGTTTACCAAGTGTGGCCTCACCCTTTAGTATGTAAATACAGAAAAGGAGGATTTAAAGTCACGCTCACATGGACCTTATACATGTATTGGAGGGAAATGGTCCTAAGAAGTTCAAGGACTGTCAAACCGAGAGATGCTGAAAGTCACAATAAAATCTCCTGCGTGTCAGTTTTCTCCCCTCTGTGGATGCTACGAGGCCAAATGAGGTGTCTGTGGGATACCCCAAGATCCTGCACTGCAGAGGGTTTGTAATGCCAATGCCAAGTACCTCATAGCAGGCAGCACCGGTATGACACTAACATGCAAAAGCAAAGCTACTGACTGTCATTTTAACGTTGCCCATCTCTGCTGTACCTGAGGAGCCACTTCTGAACTTTATTGCCAGGTGTCAGGCAGGGCACAGGTTTGTGCCCAGCCAGGCAGCAGATGCCATGGGGAATGCAAGTCCCTTCCTCCCACACACCAACATCCTCTGCCTATTTCAGCCAGTTTAGATCTCCTTGGATTTCATCCCAGTATGCGGCTGACACAGGGCACTGTTTTGGCAACTGGTTTATTTTAATATCGATCTTTTTTGCTTGGGGCTACTGATCTGCGTCCTCTGATCCCTCAGTTCGCAGCAGCAGCGTCTGTGCCCACACAAATCCTGCTGCAGCGGAGAGAAAGGGAACGTATGAAGCAGAAAATGTGTAGCTAACGTGTCGGTAAAAGAGTTCTGTTCTCTGCAGGGAAAATCAGGCCACAAGCTGCTCTGGGTAAAAGCTTCACGGACTGCAAGACCTGAGCCCTAGCAGGAGCCTGACTTGATGATGAGCTGCACACACTGCCCACGTTGTGCCTGAAACACAATTACCAGCATCACTTTCTCAGCACTTTTCTCCTCTTTTCACCTTGCCTTGAGCTGCTGGCGGTCAAGGCTGCTACCAGTACCCACAACGCAGCCAGCCCCACGGGGCCAGCACGGCTTTCTCACTGCACAAAGCACCAGCACAAGCAAGAGGAGACAATTCAAGTGGAGGTTGTGCTCGGAGAACACGAGCCAAGCCAAGAGCTCTGTTCAACCCCGCAAAGGTCTGCAGGGTAAAGGGTCTCATTCCCATTGCTGCATGACCTGGGACAGCCCTCTCATCTCTTCCCCGCTTACCCCCTCCCCTCCTCTCCTTTCCTTTGCTTATACAGACTGTGAGATCCTCCTGCCGTTACACCCTTGTGCCACATCAAACACGTGCCCAGCACAGCTGGAACACAGATGATGACCATCAGCTTCCCTGAACTTGGTCAGATGCAAGGAGAGGTTTGGCTTTGTCTGCACTAGGAAAAATGCCAGGTTCAGGTTTAACTAACACCTACCAGCAAAGCCTGAACTTCTTCCTCTCCCTTAAATATAAAACATCTGCGGCTTGAATTAGGAAGCAGCTGGGCGACACACTAAAGGGTGTTACAGCAATGATACCCAGGAGAAAAGGCTGGGCCAAATGTGGTGCTGCCTGGGTTGATCCTGGCTCCTTTAGCATGTCTTCACTTAGCTCTGCCTGAATTTTATCTCTTTTTGAGAGCCCAGAAAACAGAAAGTGAATAAAGGAAGAAACAGTGGTATTTGGGGCTTGCTCTTTTTAGCCAATCTCGCTCTCCTGGGCCTGACTGGAGAATTTTTGGATACAATGAGTTTGAAGCAAGAAAAACAACCTCAAAAGCCTCAGAAGCCCTTCCAACACCATCCTAGCTAGTGTCACCACAGGAGTAATTTTCACGCCTATAAACGCCTAAACTGTTTTAGTGTTACTGAACTGTTCAGTTCAGCATCGCCCGCGTTGGTGGGCACTTCCAGCCCAGTGTGAAGTCGGATGGCTGGACCAGGACCAGCAGTGGCAAGACTTTCGTCAGGATTAGCTGTTCCTTTAGGTCACTAGATGAGGACAGAGGTGTCCCTGGTTCACTGCACTGGCTGAAGTGCACTTTGTACCATGTCTGAGGGCAGACTTGATCAGAACAAGGAAGCTTCAGGAAGAGGAGACCTGGCTTGAGCGGTGCCCTGAGCACCCTCTCTCCCAGCGAAAGACCTGCCGCTGCTCCAACGGCAGCACTCACACGTCAGGCCAGTGCAATGAACTGAGATTTAACTGCACTTCCAGAAGAGGTGACATAAGATGCAAAACTACTTTTATTTTGCCTGCCTATGGATCTTTAATACTCATTTCAGCGCTGTGCTTTTTCATTTATAGACTCGTTTGTCAATGTTCTTACTAATTGTTTCCCACTAAGCGAACGGCACTGGGCCATCCTCCTTATGTACTGCTGGCACTGTGTTAAGTCCTTGGGGTATGTGAATGGCAGATTTCAATCTGTGCTGTTTGCGGGCTGAGCTGTGGCACTGAAGAGGGAAATACTGAAAGCAATCAAAAATATGAAAAGTTCAACAAAAATAAAAAAATAGAAAAGCCAGCCAGCTGCTCAGCACAGGCCAGACCCTGCTTGCACTGGAGTCACTGGTCAGCGCTGGGCACTCTGCAGTCGCTACCCTGAGATCAAGAGCAACACACGTTTCTGCTGTCCGCAAGTTTTTATGATTCTGGAAATTTCCCGCAGGCCAGTGGCTGAACTGGGATTCAGCACTTGCCGCAGTCAAGCCAAGCACTGCTTGGTCACACCGTGCTCTCGATACACAAGGTAAAGAGCACAGAAGCTTCTAAAAGCTCTGTCCAGGTGACAGCTAAATGGCATTTCATCACTGACCTCCAAAGCGATTAATTAATAGTGCCAGATCCTTTCCCTCTGCTTTGTTACAGAACATCACAGCACAGGCAACATGGCAACTGCATACCTAAAAATCACCTACACCTTCAAAAGACAAAGGGAGAGACTGTCTGGAATAGCCAGCGATGTTGCCATCCTGTATGACCACATAACGTACTGGACTGCTCACGAACAGCAAGGGTCAGCTTGTTAAAGGTAACAAGGCAGCAGAACGAAGCTCTCAATGCAGAACACTGAAAAAGGGGTGAGGATGAGCAAGTAAGACCCACAGGGAAATAAAAACTAAAACAAAGTCAAGTCTCATTGAAATCACAGCTATAGCACCAGCCACAACCAGAATAAACGAGGCCATGCAGCAATTATGATGGAAAATAAGGCAAAACAAATGCATCAAATTTTGCTTTTAAGGCAGAAGTCAAGAAATCAACTTTAAAAAGCCAACACGTATAAGCCACCTTGGGGTCTGAAAGCCTCAGTCACTGCATTCAGCAGAGCCACATGGAGTGTCCACGCATGAAATAATCATATGGACAAAATCTGGTCTGACACAGACATTAATTAGACTTCTGGCCATGGTGCAGCGTGGCTGACTGCTGGGGAGACACATGGTGCAGGCCACCGCCCCGTTCCCAGGGGATCCTGGGCACGGTGTACCCTGCTTGAGCAGGGCCACCCAGGGGCTCTGTCCTGTGCCAAAGCCTCTTTCCAGCAGCACAGCCACCACAAATGGAAAAAAAAAATAAGTGGCAGCAGTCTCCCCTTCCAGCAGCAGCGCTGGAACAGGACAGAGTTTGTAATCCCATCTCGTTCTTTGCACGGTGGGTTTCCCAGACCGGGTATACCCAAGCATGATCCCAAGTGGTTATTTCACGTGGCACAGCCTGAGACACAGCATGAAGATTTCAACTCCAGGAGGCAACAGTATGATCTCCAAAAAGCACCCCAAGAACCCAACACCACAGACAATACAAAAGTGTAGATTACACACACTCAGCAAAACCAGCACTTTTGTTGGAAACATCTTGCCAATTCAGTACGGGAACGGGGATACTTGTTTCCATGAAGCTGTCCTGGTGCTGGAGAGCACCCAGAGGGCTACTTTCCATGAGGAGGATGGGATTGTTCTGGATTGTCTCAACTAGAAGCAGATGGGGAAAAAAAACCAAAACAAAACAGAAGGACAAAGAACAACAGACATGTGGCCACAAAGTGTTAACATACAAACAGTTACAACTGAGCACTTCAACTATGAGTCTTCAATGAAAGGACAACCTTCAAATAGAGTAAAAGAAACAAAACATGGGTGACTTTCCAAATAGACTCACATCGGAGAGATTAACTCGTAGCAGAGGAGAGCACAATGATGGCATTTCAACAACAAAAGAAAAGGGAGTCCTCTTAACCAGCTTCTCCCATGAGCCAAATCCATAAATACCCAGCAGATCCAGAGAAATCTTTTTACTAAGTGAAAAAAAAGTACTCTCTCAGGGGAGATTTACTTGGACCAGACTCACAGCCTACACAGTGCGAAGCACAGGAGTAAGCAAGGACGTGAATTTGATTTCACTCTGCAAGTTGGTTGTAATGAAACAGGGACCCAACATTTAGTACAGATGGGAAAACGGAAAAAAAAAACAGTCTAAGAGGCTTTCTGAATCATGGACTTTAAATGAGCTACCTATCTGCACGAGGAAATACAAACAAGCACTGTTACGAAAGGTTTTGTACATACCTAATTATAACTGAGCGCCTGAATTTTACGTGATCACCAAATCATACAGCTTAATTATAGCAGCAATTAACTTCTCTGGAGCGCCCTACAGTGAACACCAACTTTAGTAGCAGCTTTGCAAATCATGGTTACAACAGTCCTTCTGGGTAATGTGTAAATCACAACACTGAAATTTTGACTCTAATGGAAAGGAATAGCCTGTTACTTTATGACAAGCAAATGAAGAGGCTTTGTCTTACATGAGAAGATAATTTAAAGCTGCTTTTTGTCAGTTTTATTCATCACAGCAGAGCAGCATCTCTTAAAATAACAAGGCTCAAACCTGGAGAGGGTTTTGAAATCACTCAATCTTTCTCATAGCTGACCTACTTGCTGTTTAACTCCTCTCCACTGCACAGCAAGTGTCTCTCTGAACACAGGCAACTCAAAGGTCTCGGGGGGCTCAGCAAACTAACAAGATCCCTGCTGTTGTACAGAATGATAACCAGAATGCAAGTTGCTCAGTGTCAACGGGGCTTTTACCTCTGGCTTCAGTGAGAATGGGGAATTTGAAATGTATTTAAGAGGAAGAAGGTAGGATGTTCAGGATTTATTTTAAGAAGCCACTTGAAGCTGATACCTAGAATACACCCAAAAATCAAATTGCTTTTCAAGTGGCTATAGATTCTCTGAGCTGCTGTAACCGGACTGGGTACAAATATAATTGTGGGTGGATCTGTTTTTAAAAAGTGTTGCAACAAGATCTTTGCTAAATTTGACAAGTGAGTGGAGCCTGCAGAAAGTATTTTATTCACTTTATTAAACATGAGTTTTAGTTTATGCCCATTTAACAAATCAGACCTCCAGATTCAGCAATTACAATACAATCTTTAAAGATACTGACACATGGGAGACCACTGCCTTGCATTTTTAATTTAAAAGTGATGCAGAGTATCACCAGAATTATTCAGCTCTAGATACATATTCCTCTTCATTTAGTCCTGCATGACTCAAATATTAAATGAATGGAAAGCTACCAGAGCTTTGGGAAAAAAAAAAAAAAAAACAACCAAATCCCAGTCTTTCTAGCTGGTGGTTTTGATATTCTGCTCTGGTTTGCCAGCGTGATTTCTTGCGTGCTGTAAGTCTAGTTTTATAGTAGCAACTCTTAGTTGCAATGTTGGCTTTAAGTAGCCATTGACTAACCACCTCTAACATGGGAAAATTTACGGTGCAATTGTTCTTTCTGCCCCAAAGCCCTGACCCTGCAGGGAACCAAAGCTTTAGGTGAAGGAGAAAGGTCAAATTTAGCTCTGCACTGTGGTGAGCTTCCACAACAGCTCCTTGCAATGAGAGCCTGCACTGAAATGGCAACAGACCATGACAGTCTAGGCACAGAAGTGAGGTGAAGATGGTAGGAAATAGAATTTATTTTATTAGATCAACTGCAAGAGCACTGATGTAATGGGAGCTGAGGCAGGGCATGGTCAGGACACAGTTGTTTCAAATGCAGTCTGGTAAGACAAAAGGGCATGCACACAGCCATTTCAGCCTCTGTTACTGCTGCAGTTGGGGCAGAGCAAGTGAAGAGGCCACCCATGGCAGAGGAATCCTAGGTGTCCTAGGAAGGCAAAGTGTCTCATTGGCAAGGGCAAGGCACTGTCAGCAGCCCACCCATCTGCAGTAGCCTGTCCCATGGAAAAGCACAGGTTGCAACCAAGTAAATCATCTCATTATCTCACTGTTGACTCTGCTCCTTCCAGTCTTCACTGGTCCTCCAAACATCCAAGTCCTAAACTCAGCCAAGTTAATCATGTTTCATTCAGTCCCAACTGCAAGCATCAGCTTGGGTGTAAGACAGGGACCTTCACAGAGAGGTCACCACATCATGACTCTCAGCAGCTGATGGCCTTCGTGTGACAAGTGAAGGGCATAAGGGTCACAAGGCACTGATTTTGTTGGAAGAAAACTACTTTTCTGATACTAAAGCTAACATTATAGGGCCAATTCTCTCTCTTGTCATTCCCAATTGCTTTGATAATTTCATTTAAAGTGTGGATATAACCCTTCAGACAGCTAATAGGGATCCAAAGTGACTTACCCAGAACAGCAGAATTGCCATCACCCAGTGGGAACCTCTGGTAACGGGGAATATTAAAGGGAGGCAAAAGGTAGAACTTCCTCTCCAGAAGAGGTTCGAGGCGTGAAGCAGATGGGTCTGCAGGGTGGAACAGGTTATAGACCTGCTGACAAGCTGGTCTGAGCTGAAAGACTAAAAAGATGAAGAAAAAAAACCCCTCAAGTATCAAAAGGTTATTTGTTAGAATACTGTGTTTGTCTGTAAAAAGGACAACTTGGATTAAAAAAAAGTGCTAAGGATTTATCATCTCCCTCAGCTTCCAGTTTAGTCAATTGAAACAATTTATTACAGTATTTATAGATTCAAGAATTGCCCAGTATTTTTAGTGTTTGGAAGTACACAGCAAACAAATTGTATAATCAGTATTGGCTAGAGCACACAGTGATCTGCTTCCTTATGGTGCAATAAATATTATAAATAAATGTTTGGTTTTTACCAGTTTGTCTCATCTGATTACTGGTTTTGTAGCAGGAGGTGTTTACACCACCCCCTAAGTGAGCTCAGCAGTTTACATCAGGACTTACTGTCAAGAGCTGGAATGACAGTTTTGCGCAGAGCAAGAACCAGACCCAAGGGAGAACCAAAGAGGAAGAAGTCAGTGACCTCAAATTCAAACTTTCCAATATTTCCTCCATCCAACATAGTAGAGCTGCTAGATCGCCTGGATCCTGGGTCATTTCTCAGCACACTAGAATGTAAACTGGGACAAGAACAGAAAACAAAGTCAAAATTTTATTCATGCTGTTTTTTTCATAATTGGAGGCCAGATAAGTGATGGACAGTGAATATAATTTCTCTCTCTTTATTGAAGGACCTGTGCCAATCAACCCACCATGCCTCAGTACTGTAGTTTTAGTAGCAAGTAAAGCATCCCCCCAAACAATGACCCCATTACATTGGTATAATTTAGACTGGACAAATCCAAGCTTCAGGTGGGTTCATTTACACACTCCTATCTCCTCAAAACGGTTTTTCTTTGAGGAGTCAAAGTCTTGGCTGATGCTCGTAGGATAGTCATTTGCAAGACAAAATAATCAGCAAGCCAAAACTACTAGAGTAGCAGGGAAAAAAGCAGGCTTACAGCGATTCACTCCATTACACACGACTGCTACGCTTTCTGGTTGTTAACATTTGAGTTCCTTCCATCACCTTATTCTCAAACGTTACGGAAAGCTGCGCTTACCCATTTCTTCCTCGTGGAAGTAGTTGGACAAATGTTATAGGATTGAAAAGGAAAAAGAGAAAGAAAATGGGAGAGGAGAGAGAAAAAGAGAGATCAAAATCTGCAAGAGGGTTTCTAATATCCTTGTGCACCAAGTTTGCACCACAGCTTCCATGCACATGTATGGCATTCACTGGGAATAGGAATTTGGGGTGATTAACTCAGTGGCCATATGGTAAATTGTATTTATTGTGCACCCAGGACTATCCCACTTCTCTTTTGCCCAGGAGGCCACATCTGTCAACTTATTACCAAGCTACTTCTCAACCCCAGCCCAACAACTCCAGGTTACTGTACTTAAAAAGAATAATGATATAAAACACGTGTAGCTATCAGGTGTCAAATCTCTCTGTAGAATTGAACCCCTGAGCAGTGCAGGCTGGGCAATACACAGGTTTAACACTGAGATTTAAAGTCACATATCCCTTGGACACTGAGGAAGAAGCAGCAGGAACTCTTAGATGAAAATCCCAGGAATCCGGCCCCACATTAGCTGGGATTAGACAGTGAAATGACAGAGGTGTAACACTTGTAACCTGGGTCACAAAAGGGTTTCTGAGATTCTTCTGTTACCACTCAAAAGCAATAAGCTGCAATTTCTTTTGCTCTCCAGGTTCTACAGATTCAGATGGCAGCCTTGCCAGGTTACTGTCATAATTAGAAGAGAAGAGCTGAAGACAGAGTACCAGCAGTGACTTAATGGGGTGTTTGCAAATACTTTAAAAAGCATCTGAACAGGTTCTAAAAAAATAGGCAGGATAAATGGATACGACAGTTGGGTTGGATAAAAGGTTTACTGGCCTGGAGGTAGGGATGACGCAAATGCAACAGTCTCTTGCCAGCTCTGCGGCCCCAAGTCAAAAGCCCAGGTGGTCACCAGCACTTGCCGTGTCTCCGTACGCAATAGCACTTGCTCCTCAAGGCCACTTCTGAACACAGCGTGCTGGCTGCCCGGCTGGGCAGTGACGTCCCAGCACTGCTGCACTGATGGAAACAGGGCTGCTCACTCCCCACCATCTGCAGCACCGGAGCAGTTGCTCACACACACTCCTCCTCTGGCATAGCCATACAAGCAGCTGCAAATACTCACACATTTCAGAAGAAAACGGATTTCACTTGGACTTTGTTTTCCTGCTTTGGCAAATAATGCATCACCCCAGAGAACAGCACCTCGGCTGACTGCCACTCCCAAAGGATGCTAAAACACCTTCTTCTCGTGCCACGCTGTCATGTATTCTCTAAAGGTGCACACACCCACAGAGTACTATTCTCCCCGTTACCAACCGCAGGGAAATAACAAGCTTACTTATGCCAGACATACGTATCACGGGAAGTCAAAACACTGATGTCAAGAGAGAGAAGAACAGGAGGTTACAGCAGTGACAGCTAAAACGAGCACGTTCCCATTTGTGTGATGTGAATGAGCTTCCCTGAGATCACAATGCCAAAACGCTCAACACTGAAACACGTTTGAAAACAAGCCACCTTCAGTGAAGCTGCAATTATTTTAGCTGACAAGACTGCAACACACCAAGTTTGCTGCGTGTGAGGAATACAAAGTTATGGAGAGCGTGTTTGGTTTTGCTGAAGACAGGGCGACAGCAACGGGACTCAAACAAAGGCACAAAAAGCAAGACTACCCCGATGGCAGATGTGTTACAGCAGGACGGGTGCAAGGGGTTTTTTGGTGTATTCCACTCATCTTCCCACCGCATCTCTTCGTGGGGAATGGAAGAGAATGGAAGCACTCATCCCACTAAGCAATTTGGACAGCTTCTCTCCTTTTACTGGGAGCTTGGTAGTCTTTTTGGCAAAGAAATGAGAGCCAAGGGGAACGCTGAATCTGTCATGCTCTGAGCAACCTACAGTGCCCCGCTCTCCCTTTAAAAAGCAGCAGATGCACTGTGTGCATTAATTAAACAAGAGCTTATGGATTTCAGCAGCAAATCAACTCATTTACAATAATACAAGTACAGCACAGCCAGAAATAATGTAGTTGTGCAGAAGGACCGAATTTAAAAATAAATGTGTGATTGTAATCTCCAGATGCTGCTCTGGCTTGCTGGGCATTATCCCAGGGAAGCGGGTAGGTCTGATACATGAATAAAAATGAGTGTCTTTGGCACAAGCTGAAATCTGCAATCGGCACGGACAGAAAGGCCTCCGCATGCCAAGCTGCCCCTGTGCTGAGCCCATCAGGAAAACTTGGCTCTGTTCCGCCCATCTCCTGCACGAAGCCGCGTCACATCAGAGCTTGGTTTTCATATGGGAAAAATCATTACTCAGTGCCAGAAAGGCCGAAGGGGCATTCTGCTGATGGCCGTGCTGCTCGGTCATGACAGCTGTAAGCACAAGGTCCAGGGACGGGTCCGGGTGTGACGTCCTGCCATCATGCAGGAGGGGAAGAGGTGAATCGCTGCGCCAGGGAGCGGAGGGGGAGAGGTGCGGAGAGAGCTCGTACAGCAGCTTCCACCTGCCCCTTTCCCTGAGGGAATCTTGCTCTTGAGCTGTGGGAAGAGACTCATTTTTGACCCAAGGTCTAAAGGTAGATTTTAAAAGATATAAAACTCTAAAAGAAGTAAAGATGCGCCAATCCATCAGCGCGCTGAACACCGACAGCCATTGCCAGGGTCCCCCAAGTGCTTCTTGTTGGGAGTGGGCACAATCCTTCGGAGATGGAGCAGGAAGGACCAGGACAAAGCTATTTGAAGTGACAAACTGTGCAATTCATAATTCACGTCAGGCCCAGTGCTTATTCTAAACTAGATGTAAAACTGCAGCAAGATGCCAGCCCACTTTCCTTAGCTGAGTCCGTGCCCCTGAGGTCAAGAACAAGGAGGAGAAAGAGCACATCTTTGCACAATCATATTTTCTCCTGTAATACAGGAGGCTGTTTTGATAAGGTAAGAACAAGAGACTGATTGCCTTTTATTAACCTGCTAGAAATAGCCAAGCAGCTTATTGTGGTTTTTGCAAATGCAGCTGTCTTTCTGAATCTAGTACCTCTGTGCACCAACAACATTCACTTTGATACTTTCTCTCCCATATGAATCTCTTACAAAAGGGCCCCTGACACAGCAGGACAACACAAGTCCCTGTGCTGGAGCAATGACTGCAAATGGTGAAGGAGGGAGAGAAGTGCAGGCCAAGCCTTCAGCTCGGCACAGGGCAAAAGGAACAGCCTTGGACACAGCTGCAATGCAGATAATGGTGTTTGCTGGTGGGGGGACATTGCTCCCCAGTACGTGGGACATGGGGGAAGAGGGATTAAGAGGATGTTGCAGTTCCTCCGGGCCTGCAGGAAGAAAAGGTCTGGGCTGTCCAGTTCCACAGGCTGAAGAAGACGGTTCAGTCAGAGAAAGTCTTCAGGCTTACAGAAGTAATCCCTGAACAATTAGCGGCAACGGAAAGACTGCTATGAAAATTCCAGCGGGTACGTTAATGGATACGTTTCTGAAAGTCCATTTGCAGAAGCTTAGGAATGCGATACTGGGGGCTTCAATAGTAACAAATCTGAAACACGACCTTGGTGCAACGGAGTAGCCCTGGCAGGGGACAGAGTACAATCCCCTGTCCCTGCTCCACACAGGGAACTTGGGTGGCTTTGCCAAATAGTCACACAGACAGAACAATCCTCACGTGCAGCTGAAGGTTGCTCCATGAACCAGCCAACCAGCCAGGGTTCAGGATGTCTCATCCAGAGCATCCTGCCATCATGACAGCAGAAACCTGCCCCTGCGACAGGAAAGGGCACCGCAATTCAACCTCACACTCGAACTAGGCCAAAATTAAAGGACAGTCGGCTCATCCCTACCTTTCCCAAGAACAGGCCAGCCAACTCAAAATCAGCTTTCAGAGATGCTTTGAAATTAATACAACACTGGATTCCCAGTTCTGCTTCACCACCTTCCCTCGCACTATTTCTACATTTGCTTTATGAGCTCCATCCTACAATTGCAGCACAGCAAAAAAGCAGTTACCTGACTGCCTCGGCCGTCAAGCGACAGGCTGAAGGGCTTCTGGCCATTGTAACACAGACGCAATAGAGCAGCTGGATGCTCTCACCACCACTGAGTAAGAGTGCTGTTAATTTTTTTTGCATACACACCACAGTGAAATCTATACCCCTCTAATCTAAATTAAACACTTTCCTCCACCTTGCTTATCACAGGATGACAAAGCAACATTCGAGTTCCACAGATGCACCAATCTCAGCTCCAGAACAGGGCGGGTTCTGCTCCTTCAGAATCTTACCTTGAAAGAAAGGCTTGATGCTGCTTTATCGTGTCCAGTTCATAGGTTGATGAATCACTTCTTTTTCGTGGCAGCTGCTTCTTTGGATCTTCTCCATTGCTACGGGGAATATCAATGTTGCTCCTGCTGAGGTGTCTGCTGGCTTCCAGATTAGAGCCACTGGAACAATAGGTGTTGTTCACTGTTATTCCAGGAGACAGGAGGTCGGTATCCTGAGATTTGAAATACACATATTTAGCACTCTGACAGCTGAATTAGGAATACACCCACATTATAACCTTCTCCTTCTATCCTTCTTTCCCCATTTACCCCAAGATCCAGTTGAGGGCAATACAGTATCTCAGACCAAACCACTTCCTAAGGGTGTGGGTGATGCTTCACACCAGATGGTGAAGCATCCCTGTTCAGAGCAAACGCACCCAAACTGAGACACATATGCACCTTAAGACACACGTTTGCCATCGATAAGGAAGAGTCCTTGTTGTTTCATGAGAAGATCCTTACTGAGAACAGGGGCCATGGAGGTGTGGTGGCCAGCAGACCTATTCCCAGTAGACCCTGGAAGCCAGCATTACCTGGACACTCACAACACTTCCTCGCCGACTGCTGTTCTGGCTCTCGGACACAGTCTGATTGCTGTAGCATAAGGCATCAAATCCCAGGATCCCTCCAACACAGTCCCCTACCAAGCAGACCTGAAAAAGGCAACAGAAGCAGGGGAGGAGGTAAAAAAAGCCCCTTGACTTCAGTTCAGAGATGACAGTTAAATGGAGTGCTGGATTATACCTAGGAAAGCTGCAGTAACAGGATGCCCAGTGCCTTCATGTGTAAAACTATTCTGTCAACGAAGATCCACTCATACCCTGCAGACTCTCATTAGCTAACATAGCTGATGTGTTCTGCCTGTCCCCACCAGCCGACCGGAGTGAAGTGAAACCAACACAGCACACTGATCATGGCACTAACTCCAGCCTCAGAAAACCAAGCCTGATTCCCTCCTTGCCAGCTGCCTGTGCTACTTCAGGCAAGCTGCCCTGTGCCTTCTGCTCCCTGTGTCTACCCTGAGGAGGTAACGCTGTCCTGCCTCCAAGGGTATTTTGCAGATAGGCACAAGAAAGCACTGAGACGCCTGGGTAGGAGAGGGCTGTCTGGTCCCTGGGCACAGTGCTGGCTGGGAACAAGCTCATGGTGGATAAATCACACTACAGCAGTGCAGTGTGACAGCTAGTCCAACAGCTCGAACCTCGCAGGGCTAGGGAGTCGCTTTGCTCACAGAGGTGTGAGGCTCAGCCATGGTCTTTTATGGGGTGCAGCAGCTGTTCCACCTCAAAAAAGAAACCCACTTCTGCGACAACTCCAGCACGAGCTGCTGAAGGTCCTTTAAAGACGGGAATGCTCAAACAGCCTTGGTTTGCAATGGGAGTAGAGATCATGTTTAGTAACAAAGGTAGCATTGCTGATTTGGAAAGGTGTGTCACGCTGAAAATTGATTAATTTCACAGCTTTGTAGCTTCATTGCTGAAACACAAGCTCAGACTTTGCTTTGAATCCCAAAGGTTCAAGGCAGAGCATAAGCAATAATCTCTCTCTCTCTCAGAAAGAAAGAAATGGAAGCACAACACTTTCTTATTGCAGCTGAACACTGTCGTGTTTCCATCCCTCCTGAGAGATTAATGGAAGAGAGAGCTTGAGAAGGAAATTGCTTCACTTGCTTTTCCTTTCATTGTGGCTATAAACAGCCGCTGGCTCACCTGGCCGCTGAATGACGTGCCCTCCTGGGATCTGATGAACTCGCTGTAGGCCTGGTTGGCTCTGACGATCACTGTGGCTACCGCTTCGTGGTACTGCGGGGTTGATGTTGCTAGCAGAGGGAGTGCAGCAAGGGGGATGTGATCCTGGCTGTTGGACAGGCAGCCTTCGTCATAACTGTATGGGCTGAGGCTGGAGAGGGCAAGAGACATTGCAAATATTCAGCCTAACATGCAGAGCGGGGAAAATCATTTGCAGACAGCACAGTCAGTATTGCAGTTCATTAAAAAAAAAAGCCTCAAGATAGAAAGGGCATTTATTCCACCGTGAATGGGTGAGAGCTTAATAAATCTTTGCCTCCCGTCAAACGTAAATCTTCAAGGACAACATACTTACATTGATAGAACAACCCTCAGACAAGGAATTAAAGCCTTAGTATTTATTGGATTAATTAGAATAAATCAATCTCAGAACTCTTGCTGCATGATTACTGTATTCACTGCAGCTAAGTATGAAATCGAGATTGAATGCCTCGCTAGTATATTAGTGAGTGCATTCTCAAAGTGTGGTCAGAGCTTTCAATACTACATGCAGAACAATTCAGGGATGCAAGAAACAAAAAAACAAGAATGAAATTTTATATGTTTCTCTCCGTGACAAAGTAGCATCAACTTACCTGGACACCAGCGAAAACGCTTCAGAGCAGATGGCTGGGCAAGGGACCAGCCTGATGGCAATGTGACCAAGAGCAGCTGGGTAATGTACCCTCATCACTGTGTCAAACACTGTCGTGATGGTGTTGACATCCCCTTGCTTAGAGCTCTGGTCACCACTTCCTGAGTCCAGGATGTTCCCTCCATGGAGTACCAAGAGGAGGACATGGATTTTACTTGGCTGCATTAATGGCTGCACTGATTCATCCTAGGTGGGAACCAAAGACAGCACAGCAGAAAAGCTTATTTTGCAAAAAGATTACATTTGGCCCAAGTGCATTTTATGCAAATTTTATCACTTTTTTTCTCCCTCAAGCTCACACATGGTGTGTACAATATATGCACTAACCACATCAAGCCCAGGCAGGGACAAGGTAAACAACAATCTGTGAAGCAAAGCATTTCCAGCAGAAACAGTATCAGCCATGCTACAAGGCCCTGGCAAGCCCCCAACTAGAGGGTTAAGTTCAGTTTGGGCCATTGACACACAAAGATAACTGCAGTGTGAGCAGGACCACAGAAGGACAAGAAGCATGGAGACTTTCTGAACGGACTGAAAGAGTTCAGCTTGATTTGCTTAGCAAAGCTGCAAGAGAATGAAATGCCTGCTCTTAAACATGGTGGAGATGGGTAAAGAATGCTGGGGAAGGAAGGGAGGCACTTAAGTCAAAGGACTGTGCAGGCACAAGCACAAAACAGTCTAAAACTGATCCTGAGTAAGTGTAGACTGAAAATCAGGTTTCTAAGCACAGGAGGGATAAGGTCCTACAATAATATCTGCAGTTTGTGGGTAAGAAACTAAACTGCCTTCAAGAGGCAATGTGCTTAATCTTTGGAAATGGTCATTAGATAGACCTGGATACAACAGCTGAGAACCTCACTCCTCCTTCCAGGTCTCATATCCTACACACGTGCACACACAAACACAGCCTCAGTGTAACCGACTGGCCTAAGCAGTACGAATGCTGAAAGTAAAAGAAAACTGCATAAAATTGTAACCAAGTAAACCATGGCAGCAGTAAAGACATTACTTGTGTGCGTTAGGGCGGAAAATACAGAAATAAAAGATGGATGTTGCTTTCTGTTGGGGTGCTGAGCTCAGCTGCAGCAGCTGACAGTAAAACACATTCAGCAAAATTAACAAACAAGATCACATAGGTCAGCAAGTGGCAAGTTACTGGGGAAAGAAGTTGTAGGAAGAGATCAGTCATTGCATCTGCTTGCCTATGACCGAAGTTATAAATAAGACTTCAGATTTGCTTATACTGTTGCAAAAGAGGAACTGAAGAGAAAAAACTTCACGACCCAAGGACTGGCCAGCATCTGGCTGGGGACTGCTGCATGAACACAGTAAAGGTTCTTATTTTGGCTGTCCAGGTCGTTTGCTTACTACGTTGAATCAACTCCTTGCCTAAAAAAGACAGGCTGCAGTTTGGGGAAAGGAGGGAGCTGATTCTGAACTCCAGAGTGGGTTACCATTAAGTGCCCTGGCAGAACAGCTGTAAGCCCAACCCTGATGCCCCCAGAGCAGGTACAAGAGCATCCATTTGTACTGGTCACATATAACACAATGGAGCAGTAACTATTTTTAATACCTATTTGCTACCAGGGCTTTCAGTGTTTACGGCTCCCATACGGACTCAAATCCCCCACCCCAACACCTCTGAGATATGTGAAAGCACGTACTGATCTTTCCTCCTGCGCCTTATCCCTTGTGCTAGCAGAGACAACATTTAAGAACACCCTGGGCAACTGCCTGTTGAGGCAGAGAAATCGCCATCGGGAGGGGGTGTAAAAAGGGTGGAGGGCGGCAGTATTTTCCATTTGGCAAATTCTTCTCGTTTTAGCATCTTTAGTCACCTGTTGTCCTTTGAGCAGTGACTGAGCCCCTGACAGACCCGCTGGTGGGAGGGAAGCATGCCCAGGCACACATTAGCAACCTAACAACTAGCTTACATTTTTACCAGATCACGTTAAAGCATGTCTTAATACACAGCCCACCAGAAGTATTAAAATTCACATCCAAGTCTGTAATAAAGATTTTCCAGACCTCCTGCATAAGAATGGCCTTTAATTATTTAGTACCATTACACTGTATTAATGCCTGCTCTTTAAACCTTCTCCGATTCCACTTTACAGTGCCTGCAAGGTGAACTTTTGCCTGGCTGGAGGCATGGGAGAAGCTCTCTCAGCATCTCAGCACTACTTTTGCTTTCAGATAAATGTTTTAAGCGCTCATTTGGAGAACAACATGAGTCACCAAGCTCAGGTCATCCAGAGGTTTATCAGCAGTCATTTGGAGGCGCCTTCCTCCTTCAGTTCATTAAGCTCTGCTCTTGAAGGAAGTGGGGAACATGCAAGCAACTGCTGATTAGTTTAGGGGTAGAGGTGGCTATTTAGATCTTCCTTGTAAGATATGGAGTCTCTTAAGATGCCTGATTCCTGAACTACCTTTTGGTGATGGAGGCTCTTAACCTGAAAATCACTGCAGCAGTGGCTGGGAATTTCTTGCTATTTTAGTAGACTGTGAACAACTACAAATAACTGTCTTTTTCATCTCACTTTGAAGCCTGTTCTTTTTCTAAAATGAAGGCAGAAACAGGAGGGGGTTGAGTTTGTACAGCCCTCTGAAGAAGACAAGTTCTTCACACCATCTTGAGCTCTAAAAGACATCTTAGGGCTGTGACTTGCTTATCTTCAGGCGGCTACAGCCACTCCTGTCCCCAGCCGCTCACTCTCCCCACGGCCCTTGAGCTCTCAGTCTATTATGAAAAAGCCAAACCACCATGAACTTACAGCCTGGCACACAGAGTAATACCAAAACCACGCTCGCGGTCTTTGACAGACCACGATATAACTTAGGCAGCCTGCAAGCAGCTACATCATTCTCTGCAGCACAGACAGGCAGATGTTTTAAGGGCAGGAGGAGTACAGCCACTCCAAGATCCAGTTTCACTAGGGCACTGAATTGCAAAAGCCTGTATATGCAAGTCTAGAAAGCTGGGGAGGTGTTGTTATTTATTTATTATTTTATCCAGAGCGCTGATACAGGTTATGCTATAACTGGTTTCCAAACAAGACATTCAGCAGCTCCAAAGAGTGGGCTACAGCCAAGCTACGTCACTTGGACTATGGCAGCCTGCACTTTGGTGCTGCGGTAACACGGCTCTCCTGCTCCCACGTCCATGCCAGCTCCTTCGGCATTAGCAGGATAGCTCTACCCAGCAGTGCTGCAGGCAGCAGTTACCCCACAGGATTATATTTTTTTTCCAGCTGGATACCTGACGCTGCTTGCAAACTACAGAGCATTTTCTGTATGATGTTCAGAAGACAGGTGAAATAATCCCTTAAACCCGGCCATGAAGTACACAGCACGCCGGTGTGGCTCCCCACGACACCCACAGACAACACACCGCTCACAGCAAAGGGAGCCAATTACCCCATTTACCCCACACAGACGTATTCCAGATCAAAGGATCTCGTTACAAGAAACCCAAGCACTTACTTCAGTGATGCTGAGCGTCTCCACACTGGAGCCAACGTGGTACTCTGCTGATGTCTCGTGATACAGATCACCTGGAAGCACAGATTTAAAACATCAGCACCGCAAGATGCTATTTGGCAAAGACATTCTTCCATAAAGACACTGTTTGTGCCAATGCTGCTCAGCCTCTTCTGCCTCTTATCTCCTTAATTATTTCATCAAATTGCCCTCTCCCTCCCTCCCGTCTCCTTCCACCCCAGAAGCCTGGGCAATACTGGGTCACTCATTTTCCAGCAATTTCTCACAACTTCAGTAAGTGCTGAGGACATTTGCGAGCTCTTCTCATTACAATGACCCGGTGCCGTCGCTATATTAAGCATCTCAACAGTGGGAAATCCCTGCACAACTGTCAGAAATGATTGGTTTGTGGGAAAATAAAAGGAATTGCTTGAACTATGCTGGGGTAGCAGAGATCTGATGTGTTCATGTGTCTGTGCCTACGCAGACAGACTTTGTACCCAAAAGCCTAAGTGTCATCGTCCACCGTGCTGCTACACGCATCGATCCGGCTGAGGAACCAGCTTCCTTTCAAAATTTCATAATGATGAGCAGAAAATAAAACCCAGGAAGATACAGACAAGAACAAAGGATGGAGCAAGAGGAAAGAAGAGTCAGGAGAAGTTCACATAATTCAAGTTGGAGCTGGAATATGTCATCATTATACGAGAGAATCCTGGCTGTCGCACTAAGGAGCCTCACCAGCACGGAAAATAAAAGAGATTCAAGAGCTATCCCTACCCCCACTAGACAATTATTTTTTGGCAGCACTGGGCAGTCATTTTTATGCTCTGTCTCAGCTTCTCCTTTTGTGAGATGAGGATAACAAGTTTTACCTTTTTCAGAATGTGGCTGTAACAATTACCTGGCAATACTGTAAAATATCACATGCAGTTTTTACTTAAAAAAAAAATTACCCTGGACATCATCACATTCAGGGGTTTCAATCTTATCCATGAGATCATTGGAACTCCACTTGGTTATTTCTTTCGGGAACATTTCCTCATTGTCAGATAAGTCCTCTTTAAAAAACACATTTTTTGAGAGTCACATACACACAAATATGTACACAGACAAGAGCACAGAACAGAATTTTAAATAAAAGTAAGGCCCCGTAACGCTATGTAAGCTTATAAACATTTGGATGGCTTAAGTAATAATAAAACATGATACTTTACCAGCTTTTGTTATACAGAAACCAAAGCGCTTTTTGAAAAGTAAACAAAATGTTTTAGTTGCAACTTTTTAACAAACAGAACTCCTAAGGAGTTGAAAAACTAACATGAATTTTAATGCTACCGTTTCAGGTACCAAGTCTGACCTTTTTCTTGACATACTTTCTGATGATGCTAAAGCAGCCAGTATGCTCCAGTATAGGAGAGAGGACAAAGTAGCATTTACTACTGGGATCCTCGCAGATCTGTCTGAAGCTGCAGGTGGTCTTTTGGGGAAGCAGTGACAAGGATCCCCATTGTTAATAGGACCGAATATCTAAAAAGGCATGAGTAATAAAGGAAACGTGAACTCCCCAGGCTATCTTTAGCCTGGTTTCCTTAGGAGATGAGACTTGTTTGATCACACTGAGTGCATGTGTCTGCCACTTCCCTCCTACCTCAGGATCTTCTGAATCCCCTGGCTCATTTCAACTACAGCTGATAAAGAATAAGGGTCCCAAAAATACTATGTTCCTAGAGACATAATTAAAAGGATGACACATATAAAGGAGAGACCCTATAGAACAGCCCACAGGAGTATCCAGACCATGAGGAAGATGAACAGCCTTGCTCTGTAGCAGACATCAGAGGAGCTATGCCAGGTCAGGGGAGAAAGGAGGCTGTCAGGCAGGTGACCCTGGAGCTCCTGCTTGAACCCACAGGAAACCAAACAGCAGCAGCTCAAGTCTTATGAAGATGCCTTTGGTAGGGGTTGCTGGTTTGTTTTTTTTTTCTTCCTTTCTCTTTTCTTTTTTTACCTTGAGGATGTATCTTTTATTGTTACAGAGGTTAAGTGCTTTCTAATTTATTTATTGTTCTGTGCTTAATATTTCTTTCCTGAAAATTTTGGCCTTGTAAATTTAATAAAGAGTTATAAACATAATAATAATAGCTGTAATTACAGATGTCTTGAAGATCTAAAAGCTGTAATCTTCAGAGTCCAGACTAGGATTCCCCTTTTCTTGTTGCTGTTTAGTTACTAAGAAAATAATTAGCTGGAAGAATCCTAGGATGGGCAACAAAAAGATTATGAAATATATTCATCTTTTCAGCAAATCTGAGCAATAGCTTAAAAAAAAAATGAAGGGGACTGAGTGCAGAGCCAAGCAAAGACCAATTATTTTTAGGAGTTTCTATTTACACTTTGACCATAAAAAGAGAGTGACCTGGAAACTTTGCATCAGCATGCCATTTCCTTTTTCAGCTATGGAAAAAATCTGAGTAAATCCCCATTTCCCTGCCCAGGGGAGTGCGGAGCTACCTGTTTAGAGCAAGTGGAAAGCACAAGCACGCAACACACTTGCTTGCAGAGAATTAAGAGGAAGACTGCACTCAAAGCTCCTCCAGCAACTTAATCTAAATATTAAACTTATTTCCTTGAGAGGCTTAATTACAGCCCTTATTGCTGCTCAAGTGATCACTGAATGGGATATTACTCCCGTTATTAGCATATATTACAGGATAGATATTAGATATTACTGTATTTGTCACTATCTTTACCAGGGTGTGCCAGTGAATGAGGGTGAGTGGGAAGCCTGTGACAAGAAATCCTCTTGGGCTCTGGTTACACCCACCGCACTGCGAGGAAATGTGTGTGTATCTATGGGAAGCACTTCTGAGGAACTCTGCTCAGTGTTGACTCACATCCTGAGCTGTGCCAGTTCCCATGGTACCAACCCCGCGAGCCTCCCCGGCAGGATGAGCTGCTTCGTCCCTGCTCATGGACCCGGAGCTGGGACACGTCACCTGCGGGCCAAGGGGCAACAAGAGGTTCCTCCCGAAGAGAGGGCTGTGTTGAACAGCACACACATTGACACTTCAGCTCGTCAGCCAAAATCCCACCAGACTAGGCAGACTTTTCAACCCCAACTGTGTGGATTGCAGAGGACAATCTGTACGTGAATGGAGACACGCTGTGTGCTAGCAGAAGAGGAGCTGCTTCTTCCGTTAGCAAGCTCTGAATTGCAACAGAGGTGCTGACACCAACTGTGGCACAAGGCTCATTTTTGTTAATTCTCCTTTCCAGGCCTGCTAGGAGCACATCAGGGATTCCCTGGGGGCCTGGATCCCAGGCAGAGCCGTCTCTATCTCAATTTTATTACTGAGTAATTAAAAAGGCAAAAAAGAGGGTGGATAGCAATGATGCTGTTTCAATGACTCACTCATCTTTTCTTATATGTATATTGCTACAATAAATCCCTTACATAGGTTTTGTAGATGCTACATAAGTTCATAAATAGAAACACTTAAACTAAGTTGGTCCTTCTCCTTCCAGGCAAGAGACACATTCATCCCCTGACTCGCACGCATCCTGGCCATTTAAGCTGCTATTGTGCAAGTCACTACTCTAAAATAGCACGCCACTTTCTACCCCAGAACTGGAGATGCATGCCTAAATACTTGATGCGAGAACTCTTCTGGAACATGATACTATCAATTTTTTGAGACTGTACTTTAGCTGAACATCAGTGAAATCTAGCTGAACATCAGTGAAATTCTGCTTTACAGAACCGAGGCATCATCTTCTAACAACTGCATTTCACAGAAAGGTCACCGACTTCATCAGCATACGTTGGGCATCTAACTCAGAATAGCATTACAAGCCAAGAGAAGAGTCCATCTGTTGTCAGCAGAGACAGAGCCCTTCAGGCTTAAATACGCATTAAGTACAGTATACAAAATGAGTGCAGTGGAACAAAGCTGCTTTACACACATGCACCAAGAAAAAAAAATAACACAGGTTTTTCAGAATTAATCAAAATTACTTTGAGAATCCTGGAATCAACACGATTAATTTCGGCACCTGAAATACCTTGTTGCATTTACTATTCTCTTTCTTGGAACGGGAGATAAGGAGTTAATAAAGGCAAACTTGGGGCTCTTCAGGCCCAGACAGGACAATTAATCATACCTCCAACTGATTAAAAAATAAATCAGAAAAATAATCAGTCATACTGAATCAGAATCATTAGGACACACCCACAGTCCTGTTAGTATTGCTGAATTTTACCCACACTCATTTGCACCAAATAAAACACATCTCCAAAGGTTAAAACTGTTCAAGATCCCTTCAAATAAATCACACGGAATCTGAAATGTTGCTGTGTTAAATGTCTGCTGGGTGATGCTGGGGATGCTTGAAGAAGCTGCACTGATGCTGCACGTATCTCGGTTAGAACGGAACAGACTTCAAACAAAGCACAAAAGTCTCGCTTCCTTCCCCGCTCACCCCCCACCCTCATGCCTTCCACCCTCTTACCCCACCATTTCAGCAAACAAAAGATGGTGATTTCGGCTCCACATACCATGTGCATCAAAGAATTCATCATCTGAGCTGTCATCTGAATCCCTGGCAATGCTCTGCATCCTCCACTCGGAGATACTATGGCGTGAGGGACTTGCTGGAAAAAACAGAAAAGCCTTATGCGATACGCTACACCGCCAAGACGCAGAGTTCCCAACATGATCTTTGCTGGAGGAAGAGTCGTGTGTTCTCTATGAAAATTCACTGCTGCAATATTAAAAACACAAAACCCCGCTGATGCTCGTGTGATGTCAGTGTACTGCTTTACAGATCCCGTTTGTTTACTGTTGGTAGAACCTGCCAGCGAGATGCTACATTAAAGCAAGCTGTTTGTATCACTCATGCTATGTTGAATGGCAGCTACTTGTAATTGTTAGTAGGACGTGCAAAATCAGCTGGGTTTTAAAGTTTGCAATTAGGAAGGGAGCAGGCTGATTGGAAGCTTGCTTCGTGCCTCTCATCAGCGCACGAACCATGCCTTTGCTTCGCTAACTTTCGGGAGGGCAGCTAAGCAGAGCAGCCTGCACAGAAATAATCTGTTTTCTGGAAGGAAATTGCTTCCACGTAAATTGGATTAGAGATCTATTTAAACTTTAAACTTGAATGATTTAAACAACATGCTACCCAACTGCTTCACAGGGAGCTGTCAGAGCCGCTGTCCTGACGGAACGAGGAGAAAACCCAATGGTCCTTTTGGCTCCTGGTTGCCCTCCTGTTCTCACACCTACCTGCTCCCTTTCATTTTCCCCTCCAGAGTCCCCTGTGCTAAATATAAACATATTACGCCTTTTTTCTTTTTTTTTTTTCCCCAGATTTAATTTAGCAACGATCCAGCCTGAACTCTTCTTGGCTGAACTTGTTACAGAACAGCCATCTGCTGCGGGGAGCACCGTCCAGAGAACGACGAGAGAGAGGGCTTCTCCCCTCTTTCAGACAGCTCTTGCATGTCACAAAGCGCTTGCAGCAGGCACCTAACCTAACCCAGCAAAAAAACCTGAGGAGACTGACTAATTCTCCTTCAGCACACACACAGACGCTGAAAGGTTGTGGTTACTGTGACAGCTGCACGAGCCGTTTCACGCTGTTGTCACAACAGCGTTAAATCTGTAAGTCAAATTCTTCTAATTTTGCTACCCTGTTGTCACGTGGAAAGAGGACGGAGATCCTGCGCGGGGTCATCTAACTGCAGCTCAGCGTGGGCTCAGCAGCCCCCGGCCAGCCCACCGCCCACCGCTGCGGGAGCAGCGAGCCAGGAGGCTGGCAGAGCAGAGCTAACTCACGCCGGAGTGACGTCAAGGCACTCGCATAATCGTTGCTAAAAATAGAGTATTTAATAACATATGGGATGGCGACAAGGGTCCTGCTATCCCCAGAGGTCTTGCTCGGATGGTATAGAAAAGACTGAGATCTTCTGGAGAAAAGGCGTTGCTTTTTCCAGCTGGAGGCAGCAGTAAGGGGAGACAGCCCTCCTTGCTCCCACATGGTAATGTGCTGCCAGCGTGAAGAAGGATTAAAATATCTGCGTGACGTACTTCCCAGCACATCACAATTCATTCTTTCATTACTTTTTCTTGTAAAAGCGGAGACATTCTGCAGATTAAAAGAAATTCATGCTTTGCTCCCAGTGAAAACCTTCAAGTGAAATCCTAAGAGGTCGGAAAACCACAGCTTCCGATGAACGTGTCAGCATTGGGAGAGGGGGCTCATAACAGAGAGACAGGCACATCAATATAAAATCCTCATGCAAGCAAAGTAGCCAGCATTTTTATCTTTATACAATGATTTACAAAGCATCTGGTAGGTTCTTCCCCGGGGCTCACTCCAGTGAGTCATCGGAAGGTAAAACTACCGCTCATCTCTCATTCACCCCGCGATGAAATCAGGGGTGGAGTGGTAAATAAAAACGGGAGACTCAACTCACAATAATTAGTGCATATGAGAGATGGAGAAGCTTCACTCACCCAGATGTCCCGTTCCACCGACACTGGAAGAAATGCTGCCTCTTGGGGTTTGCAGAAAAAAAAAAAAATCAAAATTTTTTTGCCCTCTTGCTGTGACAGCTATTACCCAGATATCAGGTGCCCTCGACTAAAAGGAGAGGGAATTGCTGAGGGTTCAAGACTCTAACTTGCTGAGGATTCTCCCCTTTGTACAGAATTGTCTCAGGAAGGGAAGAGTTTAACACAGCAAAAAAAAAAAAAAAAAAAAAGGCGTCTGCCTGGGGCGAGACGAATGACAAAATTCAGGACCCAAAGCTCAGTCCTCACAGGGTATCCAGAGGGGCTTGAACAGCAAAATCCCGAAAGCTTGCTGGATGGTACTTAAAAGGGAATGTAAACGCGATCCACGGTCCCACCAAATCGCAGGCTGTGAGGTTTGGTTTCTGAGCAGCCACCACGCACCATCACCAGCGGAAGGCAGCAGCCCCAACCAACTTTTCTTTGGGGTACCTGCCTTAGTTTCCCCAGGAGCTGATGGGGATGCTTTGCTGTGCGAGCTACACTGCAGCACCCACGGAGCCAAATGCCCACTTCTGAAACGAATGGCACCTAGCAACGCGTAACCCCGGCTACGGAGCACGGGGTGCCTGCCATAGCTACCTCCTGGAAAACAACCGGCAGTCAAAGGTGACCCACAGCAGGGTTGGTTTCGTGACACAGCAGACAAGTGGACATCCAGAGAGGGAACACCACTGAAGGACCAGGCCTTATAAAAGCCACCAGTGGCTCTTGGGTAACAGGGACTAACTCTCTGCACTGCTGTTTGTCTTCTGAGACCCAGCGCTGCCAGCCAGCTGCTGCCTGCTCTTCTACTGTTTTTTCATAGTTCCTCTGCTTTTGAGATTGGCAAGAATTCTGCCGTGTGCCACTGAGTCACAGTCATGGGATGACTAGAAACACTCCCAAACCCATAACAGGTTACCTGAGAAGACTGAGCCTCCAACACCAGCAGAGAAGACCTCTGAGTTAAAAGGACTCACAGGAGAAATATACATTGTCCCAGAGGTGCCAGCCATGAGGAGACATGGTCATACCTCCCAAAAGCTCAACCTCTGTGCAGTTCAGAAAAGCAAGTCATTAGCAGCATCTTACCTCCTCTCTTTGAGGATCGTGAGGACTTGGAAGAGGTGGACCACTGCTTGGTGAGCGATCTCCCAGAGGCTGTTTCGCTGGTACCAGCAGCATCCTCTGTGTCAACAGGTGAAACTACGTTGGCTTCAACATCCTTCTCACCAGGAGTGTCTTTGACACCGTGCTGCTCACTATCATTTTCACTGCAGAACTGGGCCATCTTCTGAGCCAGCATCAACTGTGCCTCCTTCTCCAGCTGCCGGATATCCTCAATGGTGAGCCCATACCATTCATCCTGCCAGCACCAAGCCTGCCGATGGGCACGGACCATGACCTTCCGCAAGCCTGCAAAGTCAGAACGCCCCAGTCACCAGTGCTACAAAACCACAGGAATCGATGCATTCCCTTCCCCAAAACCTCAAGACACCGTGGCAAGGATATTACCGTGGCATCAACAACACAATGCTATAAGCTGCACTAAAGGACCTTCATACAGCAAGTGTCAGGATGGCAAACTGGTCACTTCATGTACTTTATCTCCTCAATTCTTGCTAACCAACCATGCACTGAAAAATCAGCCAGTCTTCTGTGACTGCTTTTGACTTGGGAAGGGATTTCCTAATTCTCGATCCAGGACTTTGCTCTGTGACTGCCTGCTTCAGCAAGGAGGAGCCAGGCACAGACCACAACTGCAACTCCCATGAAGTTCTGGGAAGTTGTAATATTTGGATCCAGCCGTGAAAGTGAAATATATTCCCAGAAGAATAAAAAAAAAGAAAAAAAAACAACATCAACAACAAAAAACACCGATTTTTTTTATCCAGGAAGAGTTTCAAGCGGTTCCTTGGTGAGCACTACACAGCCCACCACAATTGTTACATGATGGAACCACATCCCACATCAGCAGTGCTAAGACTAAAACTTCTCCTTTCCTTGGAAACCTGGTTTCTGCACCTGGTTTCTATCTATCAGCAAAACAGCATCACAAATACGAGCTTCTGAGATAATGGGATGGGAAGTAAAGTGAGGGAGGGAATAAGGATGCTTTATTTTGCAGATACCATCTGCCTTCTGCTGCATGAGAAAAATGAAGTGGGTAAAGCCAATTTCAAGTATTTCAACGTGTCACATATCTGAAAGGAAGAACTGTCTCAATATCAACACACAATGCTCCTGACCAGGCAACAGAAACTTTCCTCCAAGACTTAAACTTGTTGCCTAACATCATCATACCACCGAGACTTTTAAAACGATATAGTCACTCAGGATTTTCAACCGATGTTATTCCTTAAAAGCTCACGACAGGTCAAAGCTCCAGACTACTATTTACTACTGATGGGAGCACACAGCAGTAACGGTGCTTTTAAAAGCTTCTATAAATACTGACAAACTAATGACAAACTAATCCTCAGGAGCCCTTCTGGGAAAAAAAAAAAATCAATTAATATTGTCCCCCTTTAATTACTGGGAAACTGAGGCAGGGATGGATTGAAGGACATGCCAAAAGCAGTAGAGAGGTTTGTTGTCAGAGGGATTATGGACCCACAATCCTTCGGTGCCAAGCCTGGAGCAGAAGCATGCTGTGATGAAAAGCTGGCAGGCAGCGTAGCCAACCTCTCACTCTAATGAAGGCCCTGGGCGAAGCCCACAGGCCACACCACCACCACTGCTATTACAAGATAGAGCGCAATCAATAGGCTACATTAAAATAATCCAGGTTTTGGGAGCTGCAGATTGAGCTCTCTAAGCACCACCAAGAGGAAAGACAGCCCTCGTAAGCCATCCTCCATTTCCAGGAGCATGGCCAAAGCTGGATGGCCCCATTGTGCCCAAGGTTTCTAAGGTGTTTCCAGCAACATTTGCTTCACTATTGTACAGTAAGTCTTAGACCTCACTGCTGCCACCGTTTCTGTGATCTTCAGCCTCAATATCTCTTTTGTTTTCAGCAATCACTTTTTTCTTTTTTTTTTAAATCATACAAAAAGCCAATTTTTATATAGTTATTTCCTTCCAGGCCTGGGCACTATATTTTCTGCTCTGCACTTTGGTTAGTTCTTAATGCCACCAGCCATCACAAGTCAACCTATCAGGAGGAAATAACCATTGAGATCAGCAGCTAATGCGATGGACCAGCTCAACCTGAACTTCATTTGCACAGTAAGATTAAATCCATCAATATTTTATGCATTTCTCTGCCTGACTTTCAGAAGGGAGCTCCACGTAGCAGAGGCAAGTTTGAGCCAGCAGACTGTGACCTTCTGGGGGCAGAACAAGGGGCCTTGGCAACTTAATTCTGTTCAACCTTAGTTGAGATTCAGAGTTATTTCCCCTGACAGATTACTTTTTGCAGAACTACAGGAGAATGTTTTAGCCTCTTCACCTCTCATTATGATTGACAATCAGCCGAGCTTAAAAACGAAGATTAAACTCCCATCACATCCACACTGAAGGCCAAGAAAACGTTTCCCTTGCCGTAATTCAGTTCCCAACACCACAATCATCCTTTGGACTCCCACATCCACTTCTGCCTTGCTTGAAACACCTTGAAAACAGACCCTGATCAGACACAGAAGCGAACGACCCCCTTGCTCTCATCCCCTCCATTCCAGGGCTCAGCAGCCTCTGCTCATGCTCCTGGACCCAGCCTTGATGTATCAATGCACCAACTCCTCAGGAATCCTGTGTCAAGGCACAGATGCCACCAACCACATGCTTTTGTTTTAATGGACTGTCATAGGGAACCTGAAAACCAGTTGGGAGTAAAAAAAAAGTCTTCTGAAGTTCCCCTCTGCCTTCTTTCACTTCATCTCTTAGATCACAAAAATGGCTATACTGTTTCCTCCCAACCCGCAGACGTCCCCATCTGCACTGCTCCCATCACTTTGATCAGACATCCCAAATCACCCTTCCTTAAAGCCTTGTTCTTTTGCAACTAGGACGGCATGACAGGGCTTCATGGCTGTTGTGCCTCTATCACTTCAGATTAGTTATGAAGTCAAAAAGAGTGAGATTATTTTCCTAGCCTCTGGCCTTCACCTGGGATGTGTCAGCGACGCTGCATTTCTCTTGCTTAAACACAGGGAGAAAACCGGGAAGAGAATGAGGCTGTCCAGGTACAAAAGAAATTGAAAAATAAAAGTCAGGGCATGCAGAAAAAAAATCTTCGCTGCTAGGGATGGAAAACTTGTGCAGTCCCTCAGCGCACAGCGGTGAGTATATCACTGAATTAATGTTCAGCCTGCAGCGCTGAAGCCTTCCAGCAGGCAGAGACCCAGAGGAAGCACCGAGTGCCCCCACGCAGCTGTATGGATTCAAGAGCCAGCTACAAATGACTGACCTCACCTGTCCAGACACTGCTTCCCTCCCTGGGCAATGGAAAAAATCGAGTCTTAAAGCATTTTTATATCAAAATGTTAGAGAAAAACAAGCTTTTTATTTGAAAAGTGAAAAGGAGGGCACAAATCAGACCAAGGGAACAGAGTGTAATTGGGAAAAAATTCTCTTTTTAACAGATCAGAGATGCCCAACAGGACAGTGCTGAGGGCGTCTGTGGTCTGGTTCGTTTCCATTTTTCTCTCTGGGAGGAGGGGAGATGCAAACATCCCCTGCGCAGCCCGAGAAGTCCCTGTCCCACACTCAATCCCACGCACTGTGCTTTCAAGCCATGCCTCACGGCCGGCTGCAGCCCATCTGGCAGTTTGCCTTGCAAGCCTGTGGCACGCCGCTGGCTAGCAAGAGCTGGCCAGGGAAGAGAGGTTGGGTACGGCATCCCACCGGTCACCTTATTGCAAGTCGGACAGAATGCAACAAGCCCAGTGGAGCTGAGGCTCTGGGCAATGCAAGGCTCCTCCATCCCCACACCACCACGTGCTGTGGGGTGCATGCTCCCTTCTCACCCACAGAGCAAACCAACCCCGCAGCATGCAACAACGGCAGGGTAGGAGATGGGCTCCCCCAAAGAGGTCTTTCTGGTGTGAAGAGAGAACTGATCAGCGCAGGAGAATCAGGGGGGATTTCAGAGTAGGTTTTCCACCTCCACTCAGCGTGCACCACGCTCATCTGAGCCTTCCTTCCCGGAATCAGAGGATAACCCCTCAGTCTGGGCAGGTAAGTCACACACTGAAGTCAATCACAAGTAATGGGAATGGGTTTTTTATAAGGATGTAGGTACCAGCTCATTTCAGTAATATCAGTAGTTAACAAGACTATTCTGTCTCTAGAGCACGCAACGCTTTGGTTTAAAAAAAAAAAAACCAAGGAAACCACACATGCATAAATGTACACACGCAGATTGAGCTCAGAAGTACCCGTCATTGTTGTGTTGATTTAATTACAACATTTCCCACTGCGTTGTGCAGAAAGATCATCTGTGAAGAGTCTAGCAGGGGGGCAAACATTTAAATCACTTGCCTTTCAGCTCACCACTTCAACAACCCAGAGACTGGATGAATCCATGAGGTGCCAACTCTTGTAAATGATTTGTCTGCAGATTGAACCGAATCTCACAACAGGAACGTAATTGACCATGAGACAAGCCAGGACAGAGAGGATTCTTTAGCTGAAGTTAAAAAGCTTTTGTTTATAGTTCCGGGTTTGTTTTTCAAATTGAAGTAAAAATAGTAACCGAAACAAAAACTCAATTCAAAAAACAAAACAACCCCCCACAAAACAAGAAAACCACCACCCAACCCTGCCCAAACCCCCCCTTCAACTATCCATAAAGCAACTGTTCAGGTACCCATTGACTATGTACCCAGTGGCAACATCCCAAAGCATTTTATAATGCACTGCCACAACTTCCTGGCAGCAGATAAAGGACACCTGATTTTCCTTGTGCAACACTATTTCCTTGATAGTCACAACAGATCCCATAACCTCGTCAGTACAGTTCTGGTTGTCTGAATGTATCCATCAATGGTAATCCACAGTCATACCCGCTTGCTTCCCTACCTTCCCTTCTTCCCTCGCTCAGACCACTCAGGAAGAAAAGCCTGCGGTGACATCGGCGTCATGCTACCTGCAACCTGCCTACCCTTGAGAAGCCGCTACCTGCAGGCTCCAATGGGCAGCATCCTTCATAGAATCACAGAACAGTTTGGGTTGGAAGGGACCTTAAAGATCATCCAGTTCCAACCCCCCTGCCACGGGCAGGGACACCTTCCACCAGACCAGGTTGCTCCCAGTCCCATCCAACCTGGCCTTGAACACTGCCAGGGAGGGGGCAGCCACAGCTTCTCTGGGCAACCTGGGCCAGGGTCTCACCACCCTCACAGGAAAAAATTTCTTCCTTCTGGATGAACTTTCCATTTGAGGGCTTAAGTGAAGCAAAAGTTCGGCAAAAGAACTTTTAAAACCACTCCCACTTTATCACTGTGCAACAACTTGGGCATATTTAGCCTAAGATGTACTGGCTTAGACAAAGCTCCAGTTACTGGGCTGGGAACACCCTTTGCCGTAGTATATAATCAATAACACATACACAGACAACACACTTATTTAACAGCAAAAGAATCACAGCCCACGTGCACCATTAGGAAGCAAGTGGGAGCAGAATATTATGCAGTGCCGGTCCAATTAAGCTTAAATTCTATGGGAAAGGAGTAAAAAAGCATACAAATACTACAGCCAAGTAGACTAATAGCCCACAATTTTAGTCTGTGTCTCAGGCTGTCAAAGCACTGAGTAACTGTCCAATTAGTCATCAGAAAAAATGGCTGTTGCACTCAGTAAGACTGAGAACACTTCAACACCACCGCCCAGAGTCACTCCCTCTGCACTCAGGAGCTGTTCTACATATCAAAGCCCATCCGTCATTCAACTCAGACGTGTTCCTCTTTCAAGCCATTCTCTAATTTTAGTTTGCACCACTAAAGGACTGTTCGCCGCCTCGGGCAGAGGTGGGATCCCGCTCTTGGTTTCTGCCTTGGTTTTCTTGTTGGCTTGATGACCCTGCATAGAGCCAGCTAATTCCCCAAGAAACAAACTTGCAGGAGCTGGGAAGAGGAAGCAGGAGAAAAATGCCAAGGAGGGGCCGGCCAACAAGAACATCTCTGGCACCTGAGAGCTTGGTCCACCGTCAGCTGCACAATGCACAAAGGTCTCCATCTGCTTTCGGTCACCAGCTGAAACCCCAACACTGGGATCAGCATATAAGCCTGGTCAGCCATGCTGTAGCCCACATCTTTTAACTTGAAGATCCTCATACCTAGCTGTCTTTGGTACACACGCCCTGTCACCTTTCCCACTCACTAATGGTTCCCCCATGGCTATCCCATTGCAGGAGAAGGCTCCACATCTTCTGCAGATACCCAAAGCTTTTGCGTTCACTTTCCACTCACTCAACTTCGCCTTGCCTTAAAGACTTTTCTGATTTTATGCATCTTAACCACTTTGAAAAACAGCATTTGCCATCATTATAACAGAGTGGAAAGGCTTTTGAAAGGCAGACAATGAGCTGGCTCGGCTCTCCGCAAACACTCAATCAAGAGGAAAATGGCAGGCAATCTTTCATGAAATACAAAAGAAACGTTTCTAAGGGACCACAGCTTAATCTATGCCAAACACCTCAACAACTGAAGAGTCACATGCTTCTTTTTCATTTAACAGATACAATGGAGTTGTTATTCTGCCCCCATGTTTTGCAGTATACACTAAATTAACCCATGGCACCGAAACACCAAGGGAGTTCATTGCAGAGCCACTTGTAATACAGTCTGTAACAGGCAAAAACTTCCATCTGGGGGTAAAGCAAAACCAAGGGAGCTTTAAGTAAGCAACCTGTGACTATTCAGAGTGGTGCACACTATTCTCTGCTGCTCTATCAGTGTTTTCTACATCAGCTCCCAGGAGCACAGTATGACTGAAGAGAGCTATAACATTACTTAAGCCCTTCAAAGAAGCTTTGCATATAGAAAGGACAGCTGTAGAGGTCATGTAGGAGGATTTACTGGGCACGGAAAGCAAGCAGCATCTTCACACAGCCTTCCTTTGGCCTTTTCTTTGCCAGAGGACAGTCATAGCTCTGCACTTTTTTGAGATGGGAATGCTTCTTTACAACATTCTTGAAGTTTTCCACCTGGCCATAGATCCTGTCTCTTGTGGCAAGGCTCAGAAACTGGCTCAGTTGTGTTATAGATTTTCTGCAAAGAACAAATTACTGCCAGCACTGCTACCACCTGGACTGTCTCCACTTAGTCACTTCTGGGACACAAACAATACCTCCTTAAAAGCATTGACCTAAGAGTGATGCATTAATCAAAGCAGCACATTTACTCACAACTGAGAGCTGTCAATGACCCATGGTGGGTTACAGCACAGTGAGGTGGGCAGCCCGGGGCACAGAGATGTACGGCTGCACAGAGACCCACCAGTGCTGCCACGAGGCAGGCAGAAACCAGGGACACTCCAGGGAGTGGTTTTCTGGAACCACTTAGGACTCAGAAATGAAGCTTATTTCTTTGAGCAGCTCTTCAGGATTTTTTTCACAATAAAGAAAACTGGCAGATTTTGAAAACGCTCTGGCAAAGTTTAACAGACAAATCCTTATCTAAAAAGGAGAGAATTCAAGACCTCGCCTACGCAGGATTTGAAACCCTTTCAGTGGCTACACATGGTTCAGATTCGTACATACCATGATTACAAGTGACAGAACAACATAATTTTTTTCTGAACTGACCCACAGCTCTGCAAAAGAGTAATCAGAATCTGAGAATCTCTTCACAGACATGTCTTGGGATATGACACATTGCACATACCTCACCTTTGTGCTTCAATTCAGAAACAACATTAAGGAGCTGACAGTGAACTTTGCAAGACCATAAATGCTCACCAACATCATGGATAAACCGCTCAATTTTCGACTGCATCCCCCAGTATCTGAACTCGACTTTACAGAGTTTATATGCACACATGATGGGGTATTTCCCAGGGTTGTTCTTGTACTCTTGAATCCAGTCTTCTGAGAGGGGACCTCTTTTAGTCTTCACTGATTTATACAGCCTTGGATCCTCCTCAGCTTTGTATTCATGTGGAGGGATAGGATCTTTAACAATATCAATAGGATCTATAGAAAGAAAATAGAAACAGACATTTCCTTTTCCTGAACAGAAGAAGAAATACCATTTTTCAGGAGTTATTTCTGTTTTACTAAGTACCAGAAGCATTACAGCAATTTAGTTTGTTTTTACTTACACTTAAACAACCGATATTTAAATTGTTTATAAGTTGCTGCTGGGCAGCAATCAGCTCTGCCAGAGAAACTAGCATACACAGTTCCAGCAAACAGAGGCTTTGCTCCAAATAGATGTTTTTGCCCACAGTGCCTGCAGATCCACAGCACTCTGGCAGATCTGCACGCTCCGTCTTTCCAGCTCCAAAAAGATCTTTTGCACATTCCATCTTTCAGCTTTTCTAGGATCACTCACAGTGCTACAGCTCTGTATCACCTGAGATGGTTAAATACACCTGCCCTTTCCTAGCACTGTTATGGAAAAGACACTGAATATCTTACCTTTGGAGCCATCAAGTGAGGTTACTGCTAACTCCTCACACGCTATTGTTACACCAGGTGTACTAGGGAAGGCAGAAAGTTTAACTTAAGCCCTAATTAACACTTCAACAATGGAGAAGTGGGAACTGCAATGGGAGGGGAGGGAATGAACATATTTTAAAGATCTGCAATCCCTACCCCAGACCTCAGCAGAAGCATCTGAAGTTTGGATCGAAGGGCAGGATCGCACGTCCCAAGAAAGGACAGCTCTTCTGACCCTTCTCAATGAGGCAGCGTGACTCAAGCCTGTTTGTTCAGTACTGAAAGCTGGATCAGATAGGCTCAGGCTTGAGGACAGTCAAACTGAAGTTCAAAATGAAGAAGTTTAAACCAAGTAACACTCAAGTGAAATTGCATGGGGTTACTGCCATGTTCTGCATGTCAACAGTGCTCAAGGAGCCAGAGCAGCCACTAGAAGTCCTTCCCCAGAGCTGCCGCCACTTCTCCACTCTCAGCAGCTTCAGAGCAAGGGATGCTTCAGTCCTGCGTGGCTGTAATTGCCAGCACTCCCTGCCACACAGTTAAGTCTCTGAAAAATGCCACAGGCACAGGCCATGAGGGACAGCGAGACAGAGGAATTGCGATGACACTTGCCATTCTCTGCCTTTTTATGAGATGATCCCTTTTGCCTTTTCTCATTAAATCCTTACATATATAACGCTCATTAACCTGATCATCCAAGGACAGCTGTGAAGCTGAAGTGTTAATTTGCATGAGGGCAAGACTGAAAGGAGAGGAAGCAAAAATGCAATACACCTTCATGCTTCAGAAGTGCAGACAGGAATGATTTTCATATACGCAAAGGAGCTACACAATTATACAGCAGTATTTTCCTCTTCTGCGGTTATTTCTACTTATTGCTGCCAAAATCATTAGATGTCTTGCTCCCCTCAGGAGCTGCACAAATAAGACAGAAAAGCATCAGCTTCAATTTACAGACAAGGGAGTCAAATTATTTCCATGTGATTTACATCAAGCCTAGAGGAGAACTCAGGTGTCCTCAGCTCTACTTGATGTAACCCTACCCCGCAGGCTGACACCCACAGGGGTGCACGTGTGTGTTTGGGGGGGGATGGACTTGCAGATGGGACATACCAAGCCAAAAAATAAAGCAGAATAAAGGAAAAAGTAAAAGAAAAAGGCTATTCACCTAGAATGGTTTGTCTTTTTTCTGCAGGAGAAAGGTTGAACACATTGACATGCTCTCCTGGATCAGTTTTGTAGTACGTCTCAATATCGATAGAGAACTTCTCCACAAAAGGACACGTATATCTGAAAGCGAGAACAATGCAGCTTAGAGTAAATCCTGCTCGGCTTGGCAAGCGGAGAAAACACTCTCTAAGATGTACAAAATCAGCTTCAAATCCAAGCCAGCCTTCACTCATGTTTTACTTCAGATGCGTTTAAAATACTGACTGTACAGATTAAAGAGATTTTCTTTAATAACTTCTTAAGACAGGAGCTCGCCTTGGACATGTGGCTTCACTGGAATAGCTCTGGTTTAGTAAAACCCCAAGCCCACAGCAAAGGGCTGTGCTCCCCATGAGGTGTTACCTGGGTTACAGGTGAGAAGATACCCATGTGCCCCATGCAGTCACTGGAGATTGGGCACCCACATTGACCAAGAAACAACTTCCCGGGGTGGCAACAAGCAAGCGCTGGCCGGAGAAAGCCCGAAGAGACCACCAGGTCATCTCACTTTGCAGAGACACTGACAAAACCCTGCAATTTAGTTTGACAATTTCTCCTCCAGGAGATTCTCAGGCCAGATTGCTTTTAAAGGAGCAGTTTTCAGCAAGGAGATAACTTTCAGGTCTGCTATACTAACAAGTTATGTTATCCTTGCAGGTATGACACAGATACTAAACACAAGGACACCCTGGAAATGCATCTCTACCAGGAGAAAAGCAGAGCTCTTGCCTGGAACCTGTGGCCGAATAAAATACGGACTGATTCTGCGCAGGGCCAGGTTTCCTGGCCAGCTGATTGACTCACGGGCATTTCCAGAGAATAGACACAACCAGACTGGAAATGCACTTTAACAACTTGAAAGTCAGCTCCATTATATTTAGTCATGAGCAACT
Source organism: Nyctibius grandis (assembly GCF_013368605.1). Classification (NCBI taxonomy): domain Eukaryota; kingdom Metazoa; phylum Chordata; class Aves; order Nyctibiiformes; family Nyctibiidae; genus Nyctibius; species Nyctibius grandis. Next base: position 12,809,283 of record NC_090671.1, on the reverse strand, counting down.
GCCCGTATGCAGACACTGACTCCCCACCTTTCCTCAGACTGATGTCAATTGCAGGGAGCAGCAAAAACAGAACTATGAAACTTTTCTAGATTTTTGATAAAAATCAAAATATTCATTAAAGCCTTTTTATTACGAAAGACGACAGCAGCATCAGACTTGTAAACCTGGAAAAGGGCAAATGCTCTGAACCAGAGTAACTGGCATAAAGCCTATTTATTCCAGGACATCTGAAGTCCTCCCAGACAAAATAAGCTGAAACAAGGAGGTCTCAGAGGGCTCCACAGAGCCTCTGGCTCTCTTCCCTTCTCAGGGTAAAAACCACAGGGTGTAGGTTTGTTATTTTCTAGCTAAATGACAGTAAGACAGCTCCCAGCAAAGAAGCACCAGATTTATTTATTTATTTACTAAGATTTTTCTCTCCCCACACTTTCTCCCCTAGAACACACGAATCCTGTCTTACTTGACAGCATTCAACGTGACAACCTTCCCATCATCGTGTACATTTATAACTCGACTGAGCCAGCAGATATCTGCAACGTTAAGTAGAACATGTAGTGCGGGATACAAGCCTAAATAAAAACCATCCAAGATTTCCCACGCTTTGATGGACAAAACAGCTCACATGTTAGAGCAAGCGGCCACAAATTCTCAAGTACGTACGCAGTCAGCTCAGGCAACGCTCGCACTCCTGAGATTAAGCATCGTGTAAGAATTTTAGGACTTGACCCCAGTTTCTCTAAAGGATATTACAGGAGATGGAAGAGATGCCACTGCCACACAGAGTGACATCAAGCCCTCTCTTTAAAGTAGGGAAACACCTCTGGACAGTTTGCTAAGTTTTACCTTGTCCTTGTATAAGGATATGCATTCCAGGATTCCTCTTCGACTCGCAGAGCTGCCTTGGGCAATATTGACCGAAACCAGCTGGGTATGTGCATACCAATGTGGTACACTTTGTGGGTATACTGCCCATTGCCTCCTGGTCCATCCATGTACGGCCGGTTCTCCAGGATCTCTACTCCGCTGCCTTCCCCACATGTCTCCTCTCTGCTCTTTTTCTGAAAGGGAAAATATATCACATAGTTAATCCTTCCAGTCCATTGTCTCAAAGCACATGAACATTGGGGATGGTTTCTAGGTTACCAGACCTCGAGATCCTAAAGGAAAGGTTTAGAGACTCATCTGGCCAACATAGGAACAGAGATCTGATTTATTAGGAATCCTGTAAAAATCTGGATTTGGACACTAGAGACAGTTCAAATGGAGACCTAATGACACATCAACTCCTGCTCCTACAACAGGTTACACATCGCTCTTCCCGAGAGCGCACTGAACCTCGGCTCCAGCTGCGAACCACCCAACAGCACAAGAAGCTGTCGCATCAGCGGCTGACACGGCCAAGGGGAGTTTGTCCGACTTGGCACGTTCTCGCGGTGGCGTATCAGCGTGAAGAATCACAGACACACTCAGCCCGACAACACAGTGCTAAAGACTATTTTATGGCCTAAAACCACAGGAGCTGGGGGCTTGTTGCTTGTGGTCTGGCAGGGCAGCAGCTCTCCAAGAACAGCCTGGAGACTATGCTCTGCTAATTAAGATATTTAGAAGAAACAACCGAAGTTTTCCAGAACGCACACAGCACCCCCTGGCAGCCTCCGTACTTTGGCTTATTTGTGATGTTGTTCCTCATTGAGAAACCTGGCAAAAATTCCTTCAATAAAAAAAATACTAATTTCAGTGCTTCGAAGAAGAGCTAGAGGCAAACCAAATATTTATTCATTTCTAACATATTTCAGCAGATTGGGTGATGTATAACCACCATCATTTCCAAACAACAGATTAATATTGTTAGTATTTTGAGTTTATTGTTCGTATTTGAGAGGACAGTACTTTGGAAATTAAGGGGAAAAAAAAGGAACTTTATATAAGAATCAACTGTGAAATATAACACAACAACCACCTCTCATTTTTGGCATGCAAACAATTCAAAGATAACACAGTTTAACAGAAAATGATTAATAAGATGCAAGAGATCAGCTTCTTATCTTTTGAGGACAGGATGATAAGCCAACACAGCTATTTAGAAGTAAATAGCCCTCCTTTTAAAGAACTCTCAAGCGATTTTAAATTTAAACAGCTGTAACCGACAAATCTAAATAACTGACAGTCTAAATAGTCATTTTTTTTCTCACCCCATAAACGGCAATAGTCCTGCGAAGGAAAAGCACTTTTTTACAGTTTATATCTAACATTCATCTGGCAGTTCATTAAAACACACATCCTCTTAAAACAAATTACTGTCTGTCGGTTCTTATGTAAGCACTGACCAAGTCCTGTACAAATATTTATGACAATAACATTAAATAATCTTGATGACCCAAAAATCTGGTTAATTCAAAGGTCTCAGAAAAGGCAGTAACCCAGCAGGCATAGCGAATGTGACAGACGATAACAGCAGAGCATCTGCTCTGAACAGTTGATACAAATTATGGACATGTAGAGTTTTATTATATGGCAGAAGCACGTGGACATCATAAGCAGGGGAAATACAGGTTCTCTTCGTGCCAAATTACCACATGTAGAATCGTACATTGGCTGGATTTAAAACTCCATTCTAGATTGTGTAATTACCAGCAACTCCAAGTCAAATTTGAAAGTCCTTGTGTGGGAACAAAACATATTCAGGATTTTTTCAATTTCAAAAGAAATCCACCACACCAAGTGGACTCAGCACCTCCCAGGACTGTGCCACGTCGGACCTACACAGAAGAGCTGGGTTCCCAGATTTACAGATGCTTGTATTGCATTGGAAAACCAAAGCGTTGAAGATTTCTTTTGGTTTAATACTCAAAGTTGATATAAAAATGGATAAAAACACCCTCTAGGCTTTCTTTCCCAGAATGCTATTTCATACTCTTCCTTTCTGAGATATGCCCTGTCTTCCCCTGATAGCTCTCCACCTCTTAACGCTCTGGCCATGCAAGGGGCCAGCTGCTGCCATGGCCCTGGTTATAAGCTGGAAGGTTCAACATCTTGTGCTGCTGAGTCTGACTTCAGCTCCCATCACACAGATCAGCAGCAGCCAGGGAGCTCTCCTGCAATACGTGCTTCCTTTTTTCGAAGCCCCTGGCACCCCTCCCTGCAATACCACGTCGCCCTTGCTTAATACAGCGCCCAAAAAACCTCTGTTTTCTTCTGTTGCATTTCCTGGTGGATTAAGATGGACCAAATCAGGAGGTTTCTCCCCAGCTTGATCCGTTTGAGAAGACTAAAGACAAGCATTCAAAGTAAAGCCAGGCTCTGATGGTTTCCTGAACTGTGACTTCTCCAGGAAAAGAAGATTCAAGCTGGGGTGAACAGGACACAGGCACTTGCCAGTGCCCTCAGCCCCCAAAACAGAACTGTTCTGATCCATGCCATCATCAGTATTACGTGTCTTTGGGGATGAAACATCCTCAGTCTCTGCCTAGGATTCAACTGAGGAATCTATCTTCTTCTTTTTTTTTTTCCAACACAAGAAGAAATTGTTTACATCTGAATCAGTTCAGAAAAACAAACTCCAATTCTTTCGTACACTGTGGGGCCAGATCCATGCTCAGGAGGACGTCTGTTCAAACCTTTCTGGTTTGAAGCCCAGCAGTTGTGATAGCCCAGCCACCAACACTCTCCACTTTTCTTTCCCCCATTGAGCCAGTTTTGACAAAATCTCCCCACATGAAGACGAGCTGCCTGGTTCTCATCCTACAGCTAGAACCCTGGTGAACCTGCAAGATCGGCCCGTTTTTGCTTTACATGAATACTTCCACAAGCAGCTTTTCCACACGACCTGCTAATGCTAACACTCAGCTTCTCAGAGCTGTCTGATCGCTGGAGGCGTGAAGGGTGGCACAGTGCTATGGTCCCAACACTTGGTGAGGGAAGGAAGAAGGGAAAAACCCAAATTAACTCTTTGCAGAAGTAAGTTCACATCCCACTTCTGATTTCTGGTTATTTTGTTTCTATGCACCTGCAGGAGACCACAAACCCTATTCTGAGAGCAGTGCATGCTTCCGCCTTCAGCCTTTCCAGATGACCCACTCCAGCCCACAACCTCTTTCATCTGGTTGCAAGCCTTAAGCAAATTTTGGCCCTACACATTCCTCCTTCTTGTCACTATCTACAAAAGATACAACAAGGGACAGCAAGAACATTCTCCTAGATGAATGTGAAACAAGAGCTGCACCTTTGCATGACAAAAACATCAGAGCTGCAAAGTTTGTATCCCAAACTATCTTCTGGGCCAGGACTTTTGAGTCAGGCCTATTTATACTCAAAACCCAACATAACTTATCGCTGGGAAGGATGGCACGATCAAAGAAAAACTCCACACCATAAAGCCACACAAAGCTGCTTCCCAGCCCTGCACGCTCTCCTACTTACCAGTTGGCTTGCCGAGAAGGCAACAAACCACAGTGAGATCAGGAAGGACTGGACAAGTCCAGTTAGATAGCGAGCAGGACAATCACTAACCAGTCACAAAGACTAAAAGAAGATACGTTTCTCAGACAATAAAGACATCAGCCGCAAGCACTCGAGAGACCAGGACGATACTCTGCACGTAAGTGGCACTGTGAAAGTACACCACTCACAGAAGTGAAGAGCAATTTGCTTTTCAGCCACATTGCCTTTTAGTGTCTACTGTGACTCTGCTACAGCACGGAGAGGGCTTGTTACAAGGAAGTGGTCTGTAAACAACAATTAAAAAAATAACCATCGATTAGGAAAGCATTTGGCTTGGAAGGTGTCTGGCAAGCCCTCTCCAAAGGATATCTGTCTGCTGGGAGCGGCAGATGGGCAGGTATTTTAGGGTCACTCTTGAGGCTCCAGCCTCATAGACCCATGCCCCGCTACTTCTCGTAGAGACTTTATTCAGCAGATTACCTGTGTTATTACTACTTGCTACTAACTGACAACAGTATCTTCCCGATATATAAATATCTGAGGAATGGTCCCCAACAAAATCAAAGAGTAGCTGACAGCCTTTATATGCAAATTGTCTAAGCTGTAATCACCATAAACTGTCTTATATTGTATTATAACAGGAAATCCAGTCATCCCTTCAGAAGTCCCTCTCTTCTGCCGATGACACTCCATGTTCTGCACAGCCCCATCAATAGCTTTCCAGGACAGATGGTGACACAGATCCCTTCTAGCTAAAGTAATAGCATTAAATTACTCATAACAGGGAACCCAGAGAAGCAGATGCACCGTGATTAGCAAGAACGCCAGTTACTTAAAGGCTTCTATTAAAATAAATCTCTTGGCACAGCAGCATAGCATGGGACACAGCACATGACCTCACCATAACAATCATAGATGAATAATTCCCATGAATGTCATCTAAACATTGGGCTAGCCTAACCCCATTTATCATCTGCCCTTCACAACAGGAGACAAACGGCTGTAAACAAAAGCCTTCCACTAGCAAAGACAGGTTGATCAGTTCTCAGACCTTCCGTCCCCTTTCCCAGGCAGAAACGTGCCCCGCTACCAGCTAACAACAGGGAGCACAGTTTGCAAAGCCCCAGTCCAGCAAACTTGTCCTGGCACAGCTGAGTGGGACCAGGTGACTGAACGCAACTTGTTTGTCTTTGGAGCGGGGTACAGCTCAGTCAAGGAATGACGGTTGGTGGCAACAGAAACCCCACAACTTGAGGAGTCTCCCTACTGCTGGAGGAACTGAGCATTCACAGAACAAGAATGCGTAATGCCGGATGAAACAGCTAAGATATGCCTTGTATCAGGTGGAGAAACACCCAAGTCAGGCTGTGGAAATTAAACTTGCCTTGCAGTGTTTTGCCTTTGGCCAATTTGAAGAAAAACCAACCCCACCAACATAGTATTGCTCAGAAGAACACTGAGAAGAGTATTATCCTAAACCAACAGAGTCCTCCTCCTTGTGTGTCAGCCCTGGAGCAAAGCACAGGCTGCACACGGGCTCAGGTCCATACACAGCGAACCTCTGCAAAGCCTACAGCAGCACTGCCAGGGGCTCAGCGCTTTAGCAGCTCCTAAAGTTTTTTTTTTTATTGTAAGTTACTACTTTGAGCATTGCAATGGTACTGCAGAGAACAACAAAGACAGGGGAGGTTGCATGGTGATAACAGGCGATCCAGGCATTGTTCTAGCTTCTAAAAATAGATTATAACCCTAACCTTACCTTGTTTACTGCTGATTATTGTTTACAGTACAACCCCAATCTAAATAAGTTAGATAGTGACACACTTTAGCTTCATGGTGAAGTTTCTTGGTGCATTACACCAACGTATTTACACGGTACCAGTGGCCTGCTTCGACGACCCATGAGAGTTTTGATTTGAGATTATTTGAATTACGAAGACTGACAGCACTATGCTTGGTAGACCTATTGTCCATGGATAATGAAGACACAAATAATTGTCTGGAAAAAACAACCAGAAGATTTTTTGTTTTCTTCCTCCAGCTCCCATTTGGCAACAGGGTATTTTGATAGTCCAGACAAATTCTTCTGGGAGAATCCATTAAAATAACACTGAAGTCTTGGGATTTTTTTATCCCATTTAGACACAGATATGGATACAAGAAGTTTACAGTTGGTTGATGGTTTCAGTTAACAATGACAACAAACAGAGGCATCTATGTAACCACTGAACAAGAACATGACAGCAAACATCCCCAGAGGATCCTGCTAACATACTTGCTCATACTGTGGTGGCAAGGGATGCTGAGAAAACATTCTCTATAGCCAACTACTATTTTTGTTATTGTTTTGGATGCTAAGGCTACCACAAATGCCAATTAAGTCCCCAGAAACAGACCTGTCCTTTGGGAACCAGAGGAAGCCTAAATTGCCTCATGCAATCCACCAGACAACAAAGTGCCTGAAGCTGCTTAGGATGGATGACTCCTGCCATCATTGGATAGCTTTTAACACCTGGGTGCGCTCGTCAGACCTATTTTTTAATTTTTTTTTTTTTTTCTGTTGAGTTTTAGAAAGGAAGTACAAAGGTTCCTAAAACGTAAAGGGATGAGTAACAAAATTTAGGCTGGGAGAGGCATAAACTACTTGTTTTCAATCTCTTCCATATGTTAAGGGAAAAATATTCCCAAGTATCTCCAGTTGGAAATCATTTAGGCTGACGGAGATTTTACTCTTCTAGCTGATTTTCCAAAGTGTTGCCTTCTTCCCATCACCAACTGCCTTCTTTGACGTGCTCCAGGCAGCTCCCTACCAGCCATCATCATCTTCCTGCAGGCACTGTGCAAGAGCAGAAGCTGCATGTACTAAGACAGTACCAGTTAGTCTGTGACTGCTGTGTTGCACCTGATAGCCTTTTACAGAAATGCTGGGAGAGGTTCTAAGCAATGCAGCCTGTCAGCCTCAGCCACGTATCTGGGCTTATCGTGGCGATGCCAGCGTTCAAACACCACGAATAAACCAGCATGACAACAGATGCACAGTTTCAGCCATAGCTGCTGCAAGCCAGAACTAAACAGCACCTAAAACCAGAAAGCCAATGATATACTGGAACATACCAAAAGGTCCTGAAGCTAATGCACGGTTTATTCTTAACACATTTTCCCAGCACGGGATTTTTGTACACGGATACCATGTACAGTGATGATGTGCATGCACACGGGTGTACCCGTTCTCTCCTCAGCTGTCTCTCGCTGCGCTATGACTCAGCTCTGCGTTCTGTTAACCGCTCCTTTCTGAGCATTTGAACTGACATCTAATTCATTACGAGCAATCTGCTCTCACCACCGACAACCTTCTGCCTGCTGATACAGATATCTGATAGACCAGGCACCATTCGTGGCCAGTACTTACTGCAGGTAATCAAAAATTAGGTCTTTGACTACAAAAACAAAATATTGGTTTACTCTAAAAGTACAGCAGAGTCACACATCCCAAGCTGGTTTTTGTGGGTTTCTTCTTTCCAAAATGTGTGTGTCAAAGACCTAAAACACTCTGTTAAAATCACATCACCATAATCAAAGTGATACCTGAGGAAAAAGCTTTTTTCAGCGTGAAAGAAGGGAGCAGAGGAGATGGTACTATTCCACTCTTACAGAAGCCAAGAAGGAGAACTTCTGATCAGATCAAAACCAACATAATTTTATCAGTGCATAACATGTTCTAAGAGCAAGCAGGAAGTTCTATGAATTAAATTAAAAATAAAAATCACCCTTATTGTTATTAATGCATTAGAGTGCTGAAGTAGAACAGCACACACAACTTCTTGCTGTCAAAGGCTTTTGTGCCACAGCCAGAGTAGCGGAGTCCTCTCACATTAAAGGTGATGGAATCAACAAGAGCACCATTTTGAAGAGGGAGAGAGTAACCTGAAGACACAGAGCTGCTGGCGGGGCTACATCTAGTACCCAGATCTTTCAAGCCCTATTTCAGCATCCTAACCATGACTGCGGCAGTCGTCTTCATTGGGCTTGAGTAGGGACCTTTACCAAAATACAGCAACACGGTCCTCAAACAGGGAAGCTTCTCTACTCCTGTTTTGCAGGAATTGAGTGTAGTCTTACCGGATATATTGGAAAGACAATATTAAAGGTAGGCAGGAGCCAGGGACTCTATTTGCCCAGGGCTGGGTTTTAATAGTACTTTTGAGCCTGTACTTTGTAAGGTACAACTCAGAAATGATCCACATCAAGTTGGACTGACAGTCTTCAACAACAGAATGGCTGGAGGACAGTACAGAACCTGTGAGTTTTGTTCTTGTTACTCAAAGGCAAGGCTTACTGTACCTCACTGTGAACAGTTAAGTTGGCACTACCTTAACGGTAAACCAAGTCCAACTGCAATGGGATTTCCCATTCTCTCCAGTAACACTATTCACATCCTTTCACAAGTTATGGACACCACAGGACCGTGTTGTTATTTATACTATGTGCATCACATTACGAATGCAGGCATCTTTAAGCTGCAACATCTGTTTCCATGGCAATGGGACTGCATCAGCAATCCACTGGGTTTAGTTTAGGCCATCTTCACTCAGGCTTCAGCACTGCACACAAATCATGACTGTTAACAGCAACCCAGGTGATGTCACTAGTAACCATGGTGCCCACACCTGAGGTTCCCATGCGCCCTTTGCGCTCTAACATGCATCCTTCGCGCATGACAATTATGTTAATCCAATTAGTGCTGTTAAAAAAAGAAATACATGAAGGGCCGGTGTCAATACTTATTTAGCAAAGGAAGGTTAGTTTGAGTCAACAAGATAACGATCAGAACATGAGGCTTTACAACAGCACTTTGACTCCGAGCCTCATTGTGCTGTACACATAAGAATGACCTGAAACCCTGGGAAGAGGAGAAAGAAATCTGTTCCTCATCAATGACTTCATTAAAAAGGCCAGAGAGCAGCTGTTTTAAACATCCTCCTTCTAGGTTTGATCAATGGCTGGGCAATGCGCAATGCTTCGTTCTGTCTAGGCAATACACCCTCCTCCAAACACTGGTGCTTCACCAGTTGAACATAAAACCTGGTCTTAAGTGTTTCTACCATCCAGTCGAAAACAAACAAAAGGATTCCTAAAATGAGAAAGAGTTGTAAAGTGTGTGTGTGGAGGGAAAGCAGAAGACTCCCCATCCTGGCAAAAACCTAGTCATAATGCCATGAACAGCCTGCCACTTTCCAAGCTTCTCTATCAGATGGCCAAAGAGGACATGGAGACATTTCACAGAGACCTAAGACTGCTGACCATGAGCACAGTCTCCTCCAGATCCACTCGCTCTACAGATCAACAAACCACCTTCACACCCCTGCCCAACACTGCGTTTGGAAGTGATGCATCCTCCCGGCAGATCAGAAATCACCGCAGTGACTGGGTCTCAGCAGGAGCAGGGCTGTCCTACACATTCTGCAGCTGGGGGTTATGCTCAGAGCCATCAGGACAGCCAAGGACCTTTTGCCCTTCCTCCTCAAGATAGTCTGGTTTCACTGGGGATATCCAAACACATTAGCTTATTAGGTAGATGATTTTGAGTGGAACCAAGTTAGCATCTGTCTTCCCAACCTAGTGCTGCACAGATGCAGTTTCCAGGAGGGCTTCCCTTTGGGTCCTGCCCAGCTCTGCAGGGAGCTGCCATCTGATCACCACCCTGCCTGCAGCAGGGATATTATGGGGCTCTTCCCTCAAGTTTACCAACCAATGCTGGCCTTTTGTCCCGTGCTTGAATCACTGTGTAATGCTGCCTCCAAGGAGATATTAAGCACACGAGGAGAAAGAAAAGGATGTCACCCATGAAGGGTCTTCCTGCCAGAGAGAAGCACATGTAGAGCTGGTTTCTGACGGGAGGTACATTATTGTCCAGGAGAACCCAGCTCTGTTCCTGCCACCCCTTCACTCTCCTGAGAGTTGTTTGAGGTGGGGGTCGCAGCCCTTTGCACTGCACCCAGGCTGCAAGAACCCCCTCCCTCAGGGTTTCCAGCCCCAAATCCTGCCAGACTCCCAGTCCGCAGAGCAGAGCAAAGCTGAGCGTGCAGAAGACCCTGAAGAAGGGGCTATTCTCACCCAAGCAAGCATAGGTTACCTGCGCCGCATCTACAGCATCATCGCTCTTGGCTGCCTTTCTTGTAACGTAAAACACATTCCTAGAAAAAGCCCTAAAAGTTAAAGGCAGGACAGGTTGTCAGCAGCAGACTCTCACAAGACAGAGCAGAAATATGCTGCACCAATTTGTACAAACGCTGTATGCACTGCATTATTCACAATCGGGTCTAGATGTTAATGAAGCTGTTTGTACAAAACCACGCTATTTTGGGGACAATCAATTGTGCAGGACTATAAATAATTCACAGCATTAAGAGAACCGTTCTCATGGCCACTCGTTAATCACTCCGCCTTACAGAGATGCCTAGTCACACTCCTACGGAGCCAGGGCTGGATGTGCCAGAGGCACATGAATTAGGAATCACTTTATTATGGAGATACCTCAAACTTGTTTACCCCACATGCTCCATCTTTCAAAATGTCTACTATACTTCCAGCTCCGTATTTCATCTTACCTTGAGTATTTTCTTCCCTGTCTTTAAATAGATTTTTCACTGTGTTAACTATTCCCCAGACACTGTCTGTGAGAATTACTCTCCCTAGTTTAAAGGGAGGTAAAGCAAGTTGCCCATTATTATATTGTGAGTCCGGGATGAAATTTCAACTCGGGGTGTTTTGGATCTATTCTGATCCTCTGACTACACCCCTTAGATTTTAGGAACCCAAGAGCCTGTATACGAAAATAATGGAGGACTAGCTTAAAGAAATCCCCATAGTTTTCATAATATTTAATTCATTACTTGCCTTCAGGCATTTGAAAAAGTGAGAACCTAATCTGGGTCAACAGTGAAGATTTTGTCCATACATCAGAAATTTTCTTTCATAAGAATAAAAAATAAAGAAGGAAAAAGGATTTTTGATAGCTACAAGCTCAGCAGCTGCACCCTGTATTAAAACCAGTACAAATCTGAAGATTAAAATAATTTGTGTTATAACCTTATCTCAGCTTCACTCAGTTTTGTTAGAGAAAGAGAGCACGTGAACTGTCAAGGCAACATAGTTCACTACTCTAAAATCAGTATTTTTTTCACCAGGTATGGAATAACAGCCAGTTTAAGAACTGTTCCAGGATAATGACTACAAAACAAGAAAAAAAGTAAATGCAAAAAAGATGCTTGTTATTTCTGTATGTTTTCCCAAAATGCTAAACCATAGGGGTGTCACTGTCACCTGTGCCAATCAGACCACAAGTCTGGCAGCGCTGTGTGTACCTGTGCCTCCTCCCTTGTTCTCCAAGCTAAGCAACTGCGAGTGTCTTACTCTCCTCTTTCAAAAGGATGCAAGCCCTAATGATCACAAAGAAAAGGTTATGAAAACCAGAGGAGGAAGAGAGAACGTAGAAATCACAGGTTTTGAATAACTGGCGGAAAAGTTTCAAACCAGACTTTTGCTTTTAGATTTACGAATCTTCCAGGGTCTCTGGAGCTGTCAGCAGCATCACCTGCTTTTAAAATTAAAGCATATATGTCTGTCTGTCCAGATGGCCAAGGTATCTGCAAACGAAACAAAAATAATCAGCCATCCTGTTCTTCAGTGTCCAGAGATGAAGGGTTAGTTTGTTTTCCCCCACTCAATCAATCTTTCACCATCTGCTGAGCCTGCTGGCAATTCCCAAGTGTAGCTAACAGTTTAAGGGACACGACTTTTGCACCCAGATATCAGGACATGGCCTCAAGAATTACCATCATCAAGTACATATTTTTTAAGTCTATCCTCAAAGGTGCTACCTGAGAGCTACAGGCAAATGAAGGAGAAAACAGGACAGTGCAGGGGTCTGGAGATTCAGATGATGGACAAACCATGATCCTTCAGAAAGGAGGAAGGTGACTCAAGGTACTCCATCAGCAGCCACGACAGGCGAGTACAGCACACCGCAGATGCTTGGGAACACGCTCGGATTTTTCAGGGAAGGCAATAAATGCAAAGCCCTGAGGGACTGTAGAAGAGAAGCTCATGTTAAAAGATGAGAAGAGCCCTCGATTCCCAGGATCCTGCCCGAGTTCAGCAGCCAGTGCTGAGCAGATGGGTTATCTTTAACAGATTGCCTCAAACAGTCCTTCCCCAGTCGTGGACCATCGATGTGCTGAATAACAAAATATTAATGGTATTAGCTTATAAAGATGATACAGCATCTTAAAATAAGTCTCATCCTCAAAAGGCAATCGCTAGGTCCAGAAGAATATTTTTAAAGCACACTATCTTTGGAGGAAGGTCACAAGTACTCAGAGAAAACTGCATGGAGAAAATGAGGACCGGAGTTATTTACAGCAGAGAAAGTAAGCTATGCACACCGATATAAAAATAAGATTTAATAACAAGAGGAATTCTCTCGTCTTATGTAAAGGTCAGAAGGGCAATGGTCTCTCGGAATCTCATGGCATATGGAACCGCAGTAATGAATGATATTAAGATGATAAATGGGCTGACCTTTGGCTAATAACATACTGATCTTTCTGACAAACGCATTCAGATCTTGGAATACAAGCTTTTATGGGATAGAGACTTAAAGTGTGCATTGTTTCTGGGGCGAGGGGGAGGCGTGCAGAAAGGCAGGTTCCCTAAACACACGAGAAAAGTGTTACAGGAAAGGAGAGCTGTTGAGACACAAATATGCAGGACACTTAGAAGAGGAAGAATTAAGAGACCCTTTAATGAGATCTATCTGAGGTACAACATGGCATGGTCCTATGCCTTGTGTCTGACAGGCTTCAAAGTCCTCGCAGACACAGAAATACTGCACGTGCCTTTGATGTGATGTGCAGAGTCAGAGAAGACATCCAGGACAGAGGCTTCGGTTCAGCAATTCTGCAGGGAAAAAATAAATCCCTACGGATGCTTACAGCTGTCCCCTCCGTGAGTGGTTTGTGCTTCATGAAACTCATTTCAGCGCTCATCTCTAGCTGCTTTCTGCTTATGTTAGGATAGGAGACTGGAGCTTCCCCAGATCAAACTGCAGCTCTCCCAGTCCTATGGGCAACTCTCAAGGTCGAGTTTTTCTAGAGATCTTTCACCTTTGGAAGCAGGACAGATTTTTAAATGTGCATACAGATTAGAGGAAAAAGTTACACAACAAATCAATTGTCTAGAAAAGAGGTACAAAGAATTATTTCACTGTTTTGAAATATTTTGCCAGTTTTATCCACCAGAAGAAAAACAGGTCACAGCAGGAAGGAATGCCACTGGTTCTCAGCTCAGATATAAAAATTAGTATGTTTTAACTTGGATAGCAAAAGAGACAAAAACTCAGCAATGATGCAGAAAACCCCTCGTGCACATGGAAGAGCCAAGACCTAACTGCTCTGCAGCTAATGCAGCAAGGGCTCCCAGCCCGAACACGCTGACAACCCTGTGTGAGAGGTTTCCCATGAAAATATGGATATTGATAGCCTAAAATTTAATAGAGAAAACCAATTCTGTTGAGATCTGCTAGGCTTCAAGCAAGGCAAGGGTACATTAAGCTCTTTGCTGTAATGTAAAATTAACTTATTTATGGAAGAATTTAAGTGCTACTTAAAGTACTGAAACCACTGTCTCTGTAGATAACATTTCGGAAGCTAGCAGAAAGCAACACTTAAGAGACTTGTTGCTCCCCTTGCCCCACCCTCAAATTAAAAAAAAAAATAAAAAAAATAAAAAGCAAAGTAGCAGGCCACTCATCTCAATTTTCACAGCTTGATACACCAGCCTGGAGAACTTTAAGTATAAGAGGAATTACAGAGCAACATGGGCACGCACACAATGATTTATTGCATGTCCTTCCTGCCTAGTGGCGCAGAGAACCAAGAGAGATGCTGGATTATGTACTGCACAATTTTAATTCTCCCATCCAGTAAACACAGTAAATATGAGTACAGCCTGTCCCAGTTTAACGCAATGATCCTTTGCTACTTGGGCATGATGGTGCTTACATCAAATCTGGTGGAAATTTTTGTTAAGACTTCTAAGAAGGAGGGACTGTTCTCTCATGAAAGTAGACAAAAGAACCTTCCACTGCAAAGAAAAAAACCTCCATGAAAACATCTTTGAAAAGTGAACGGAGCACTACAGCTTGAGTCTGAACCTGCCCACATGGCCATGAGGCACCACTTCCCCAGAAAGGGTTCCCAGAGCAGCTGCATGGGCCAGTTGCTTCATCCCTCAGGTGAGAAGGTCCTTTTGGAAAACCTTCATTTGGAGGATGCTGAAATCTAGGACAATTATTTGATTGCTCTTTAAAAAGCAACTTTATACCAACTGGTTTGTAGTTTAGTAGGGATCTTCATTCATGGGCTTGAAGTTAAATGAGTGATCAACTTCAAGCACGTGCTTAAGGCTCTCTAAAACCCTTGAGGAATAATTCTGACATCTCCTTTTTACACTGTTAGAAAACTGCTTCTTACGGGACCAGGCTGACTGGTGTCTCCAGCAATAACGACACCATATTGTACACAACAAATGTCTTTGAAATGAACCTTTTGCTTTTAAGAATCGCTCCTCTCCCCGGGAGCTACTTTAAATCATTCTGTTCTATGTTTCAGCCAAAGATTTCTAAGAAATGCCTCTCCGCTGCTGTTTTAATACAGGTATCTCAAGCTTGTTCCCCTAAGGGTGTTCAACATACAGAACTTGCTTCTCCTATGGCCTCCTTAAACCTTTCAGAGGAAAAATAAAAAGACAGACACGAGCACTTTCTCATTCTCTGGAAAGAAGTCATGCTCCCCACTGCTCTCTCCCCAGCGCCTGTCTCAAAGACAAAACCTCCACTTCTAAATCAAACTGAAGAAAAAAAATTGATATCATGGTCTAGGAAAAGCTCCCATTGAAGTCGGCAGGAATCTTTCCACCAATTTCAGGAAGCGTTGAAGGAGATTGCTACAAAACTCTAAGAAACAGAATATAAACTCCACGTTCTACCCTAAGTGGGTTTTCTGGTTTTGTTATTTCTTTTTTTCAAATTTGAGCTGAGACTAGTATTTTCAGTAGAAAGCACAGCTAACTTTTCCTCTTGTACTACTTGTACAGATAATGCAGTCAAGTCACTTGCTTGTCATGCACTTCTCTAGCTCACCTGGATCTTGGGCTACGTTCAGTGTTTCCAGCTTACTCCCCTGCTCCGGGTAAGTGGAGGGAGATCAGAGACTTGACTTGACACCAGCTATTGCACCTGATCTAAGAGGAAACCTTACTTTGCTGCGTATCAACGCGCTAGACCATAAAGGTAGGTCCAAAGCAGAGCTGGATGGCAATTTGGAGGTGCAGTTTCTCGAGTAGTTTCCTGGGCCAGTGGACTTCCCCTTGCATGAAACCCTAATGGCTTATCATTTGACATTGAGATATGGCCAAAATCCCTGACAAGTGAACAACAGGGAATCCAGTGTTCTGCATTAATGAAATAAAAATAAATATTTCAACTTGTGAAAGTGAACAGCAAATTGAGCTCCCTGAGCAAGTTCTCCATATCTCACAGGAGGCTCCCACAGACACTCCCCAATTAACGATTCATCCTCCATTAAACCAGGTGGGCTCCTCGTTCTTAGTCAGATAATTCTCCCGTACGCTCTGCTGCTCACTCACAAGTTCTGCACAGCTAATACACTGCTTCCATCAACCAGCTCTTTATTCAAAACAGCTGAGCCAAATTTGGAAGAAAAAGTTGTAACAAAATAATCACAACAATGTTCAAAGTAGCTACAGCATCAGGAAAAGATTAACCTAAATGTTTCATTTTGGTGTAACACACAAAGATGATAGGTGCTTTATATTTGTGTCAGAAAAAGGAATTTGACTGTTGTTACTGGAAAACACACACTGTACGCTGTTACAACAGTCAAGTCCAAGAGCATGAGTCCTTAAAGGAACACAGTTGGATGGCTGGGGGAGAAAATGGGCGAGTTGTGCTTTTGCTTTGGTTCTTGCAGGTTTTTTGGGGGGTCTACTTTTTCCCCTTAATTCATTTTAGGTTTTAAGCCCAAGCAGATTTTTCTAGCATTGTTTCATCCTGCTGCAGAAAGCAGAGTTTCACTGCAAACTCAGTATTAGATGTGTGTTTTGCTGAATGAGTAAACTCAAATTTTATTTAAAGTGTGGGACAACGAAATAGCACTTCATATTAATTTCCTTTTAAAAACGCTCCTGGTTGGATTTCAAACACTGGGAAATATGGGCACAGAAGATTTCAGTTACAAAACCCCAACACTTTAATTAACTGCTTTATTGAAGACAGGGAATTCAACAAAAATTCCCATCAGTATTCAGAAGTCTATTAAAAATAGTCTAAGTTTTATGCCTAAACTGATTAGTATCTGTTTCATAGTGGTACATAAGCAAAGAAATAGTACATCTAGATTTCTAGATTTTTCCCCTACCCCCAAAATTCAAAGTTATGCCTTTGGTTTACTTTCTCAAGCTTATACCAGACTGTTTCTTCCCAACAAAAGAGCACGAGCCTTTGGTTTGCAGCTGGAACTGGCATGACCAGTATCCGCAGCCCAACTGGGAAGCAGTGGCTGCTTAAGCCCTACAGCTCGATCACTTCCACGTAGGTACCCACACACTCAGGCTCAGTGCCCCTTTCCATAGGAACAGCCTATCCATGAGCCCTTGTTTCCCCAGGTAGGTCAAACAGAGGTTCTCTAATTTAAGGACAAGAGGAGGCAAGCCATAATCTGAAGTTTGTATTACTTTTCCCCACTGCTCCTTTATAAGCAGGCAGCAAACCTCACATTTAACCATCTAATTCCACAGCAATACTCCACTCCTCCACCTGTAACCCCGTGTTAGCCTGCACCCGTCCGCATGGGCTGCAACGTGACTGACCTGTATCATGTACAGCTGCGCAATTCGATATTCTTCCACGCTCATCGGAAGAGGAATACGATATTCCTTTATGAGCATTTTGAATACAAAAATCTTCTGTCCGCTCAGAAACGCAATCCAGAAGCTTTTAGCAAAGGCTCCTTAAATAATGGCAAGCAAATGCATTGAGGATCCCTGAAACAGAGTGAGAGGGAGAAGGAAAAAAGAGAAGCAGTTATTTTCCATTCTTATTGGAGAGCATCGTATTATAAAAAAAAAAAACAAACACAAACAACAGGCAAACATTAATTTTTGTAACAGCAATAAGCTTAATACCAGAGAGAAGAATCCCTGGAGTGCTACCAGACCTTTGGTATCAAATTGAACTGAATCTTTCAGAAGAATTTTGATTTGCTTCAGGGGATACCATCAAAGCTATTACCCTCCTGACCTTTGCCACTATATCAATCAGACTTTCATATGCAATAGCATCTCCATGGCAGAGATGTGACAAAAGCTCAGAATGAATTGGCAGACCTTCTGCTGCGAGACAATAAAGCATCTCTCCAATGTCAGCAACACACCAGAGATGCATCCACTCAAAGGCATCAGGTTTTATCCTCTCATATTAATTCAGCAGCAACAAAAAAGGCAATAATTAGACTTCCTCGGCCCTCAGTAACACCATGATGAAGGAAGTCATTTGGATTCTAACAATGAAGACAGCAGAAATGTACTTTTCTTCCCTGCTTCATTCTGAATTACTGTCTTGGTAGGATTCCTTCTCTTTCACCTCCAAAGCAGTCTACAGGCAAACTCCTCCTGCCACTGATGTCGATGCCAGACTCATTTTTACACTCCTGCTGTACAAGAATACCGCCAAAGATTAAACTGCAACATTAAGAAATCTCACCACACCCCAGTTCAAGACAATTTAATAAAATTATTACTTAAGAACACAGGGAATACAGCATCTGCTAAAAATCAAGGGTTAAAGCAGTAACTTTTCAAATATTCTTAATACTCCCTACAGGCTGTGGATAAAGGCAACAAAATCATGTAAGGAAGGGGGGGAAAAAAAGATGCCTGGTGAAGAAGAGAGGACACAAGAAGTGAAGCTGTCTGCCATCAGGCCAGATCAGCCTCAGCAGGATCTGGTGACCGCTCTCCCAGCACACAAAGCACTCACTTGGTTCCTTCTCATCACCAAAATCCATCTTTGTGCTGCACCTCCTTATTGGAAGTCTTCAGATACAGCTGCTGGAGCAAAACCAGCCCCAAACCCTACGCCTAGGAAAAAAATACCCAGAATAAAAACAACCAACTTATCTAGTGGATTAAACTGTGGTTTGGGAACCAGGAACCCACACTGCTATCAACAGTCCTCAGCTCTACTCAGTGTTTGCACAGCACTTCACCAACCTTTTACAGTAGTTTGGCAGTAAAGCCAATCCATCCCAAACGATTCTTTTGGAATAGCTATCCGTCTGGTGCTGCATCCTCTAAACAATTTATTTTCAAATACAATTCACTCCTTCATTTTATCGCTGTCAGAGCAATCTGTGTGCGTGGAGCGGGGGGAATAAAAAAAATAATCTTTGCCATGGCAAACTCTGTAGAGAATAATTCTGGGAAGAATTATTCTGCCGTGCCTATGCACATGAGTGTGTGCATCCATGTGCATGTGCAGGATTTCATCCATCAAACTAATCCTCCAGAACAAGTGAGGATAGTCTCATTAGGTGGTTTTTAATTAGTGGCATGGCAAAGAACAACAATAACCACCAGAGGATGGATGTCAAGCACTGGCCCCAGATCTGCATTGGTACAGTGCTGGGATCCCAACTCATGGGGCTAAAGGCAGTGGGAGACTCAGCTACATGCTTTGAGCAGTTCATTAGGCTTTAGAGAGCTTTGAAAATTAGATTTAAAAGCTCCCCCACCCCGTTCCCCAAATGCTCTGAAAGCGATTCTGCTCCCACCACAAGGACATCAGTCTGCCTTTGCTGCTTGCTAAAAACAGGATAGTTCTATCGATTGGAAGAGATGTATAAAACAAAAAATAGAACATTAAAAGCAATAAAATGGCAGGAAACCAGTTATCAAGATGGAAAAAATGTGTTTATAATGAAGTGCAGGCAGGTAATAATTCAGATGGCCAAGACACAAGAGGGCTTATTTTATTACAGACTAAAAACCCCACCCAATTTCAGCCCCAAGCAGGGACAGCAGCACCCACCAGCAGCTGCCTCAAAGCACCCAGCGTGCAGAGCATGTCTGGCCACAGCTCCTGGCAGTTGCTCCTGGTCCAGCTTCCTGCTTGGCTTCTACCAGAGCTGAGGTTTGGCTGTAAAGTTCTCCTTCAGGTTTCTACTTCCCTGTGGTCAATGTTCAAACCCAGTGTTTCAGCTCAGCCTGCAGGTCCTGATGATGTGCTTGTTGGAAAGGTGACGCTCCCAAAAACTCCTCCAGCAGCTGCCCGCTCCAGCTACTAGAGCCGATCCAAAAAGTTGGGTAGAAAACAAGCCTGGAAACACACTGGGCAATAGCAGGAACCAAACTGCAACTTCAACTGAGGGGGCCAGCAGGAAAAGGCACCTGGGGTCAGCAGCCTGACCCTGAAGGAGGCACAAAAAGAGCAAACCTGACTCGTGTGCTTTTTTTTTTAAGCTAGACTGGTTAAAAAAAAGTATTTATGAAGATAAGTTTGCAGCTTAGGCTCCCTTTGAGCTGAAAATAGCCTGCCCTAACCCTCCTAAGAGCAGTGGAGCCCAGGTGGCAAACCATGAAAGACAAACATGGGCTTTCACCAGATTCAGATCTCGGGGAACACCATGCCAGGTGGGACAGAGGTGACAAAATCACGCTTTCAGACAACTCACTGAGGACAGCATCCTCCTTCCAAAGTCTTAGAACTTCATAGAGAATCAAAGCTCACCCAGACCACTTACTGTATTGTCCAAACAAAACACAGAGGTTTGTCTGCAGACATGATGGCTGCTACAGAGAGAAGAGAAAGCCCTCCACAGCTTTGCAAAACGGGCGTCAAAACACCAGCTGGGTCCCTGGCACTTACCCACATCCAGCCCATTGCTACCAACAGCCAGAGATGTTTGAATGGAGATGCTCCACGTGCCGGGATTAGCAAGCAGTCAGTGTTTCAACAGCACGCTGGCCTTCGGCTGTCCAGCCACCGAGCACCAAGCTGGACTTTCTACAGGTTTGTCAAGCCCCCGCGGCCGCACAACCAGGACCGGTGGCAACCCAAGGCGGTTTGCAAAACTGAGCTTGCAGCCGGCTTCTCTCAGCAAGAGGGAAGCAACGGTGACGCAGGACATCTCCAGACTCGCTGCTATTTCTGATACAGCCAAATGGCACATTTGTCCAGGCCATTATTTATACACAGAGCTGTAGTAACTGTGAAAGCCAGGCACATCATTTTATACCTCAATTATTTTAAAATCAGGTTCTCAAAGCATCATAATTACGCTCCAGAGTCAATATACTGCTGCGATGAGTCAGGCCTACCTCTGACCTATCGCTTCAGGCTGGCTGAAGGCTAACACACAGTGTGCTGCATTTACTTCTGATTTTAACAGTTTCCCTCGCAACAACAACAAACTTTTTAAGGAATTGCTCTTTCTTTAAAGTGGGGGGGACTACTGGGATCTGCAGAAGCTGAACAGATCAAGAGACTCAGCGAAATCTCTCCATTTAGCCCATGAACTTGGTGTTCAAGGTCATCACTTTGGGAGCATGAGGGCTGGCCTCCCTGTTACTAAACAAGGTAGCAGAGGATTGGTGACAACTGACAGCTTGTAATTAAGGAGTAAGAGTTAGTGCGTGAAAGGTGTTTAAACTGTGCTACTGGAGTCCTGGAGGCCAAACCCCAGCCAGGCTTGACAGGCTGGCCCTGAAGGGTATGGAAACTATTACAGTAAAAATCCTGGCTCCTCAGACTGTCGGCTGGGTCCAGTGCAGGAGAACCACTCACACGGGGGGTTCAGGCTACAAAACAGCTGTTACCACCCTGTTCCCAGCAACAGTTCAACCTCAACAACTGACTTTTGACCAGCTCACTTTTTTCACATCCAGGCCGCTGAGCACGGGCTTGTTACGACTGGAACAAGCTACGCCACGACAGCAGCAACCCACCCCGTGCCACGGCTGCTGTTGCCTATTTTCAACAGGGAAGAAGCAGCCCTAGATGCAGAGAGCAACTATAATGAGCTTCTAGCCTCACGCAGGAGGTTAATTTCACACTATTTTAAAGTTAAAAGACTCACCCTAGGAAGGCAAAACCCATCATGGAGGGTCGCACAGCAGCCGAGGCAGGTACCAGCCGTGGGACTGCAGTCCCAGGTTCTTATCAACCGCCGCCTGCTCAGGGCTGTGGTGCCTTCTGAAGTTGAGAAAAATCTCCCCTATGAAAGATCACACTCATGAGCTGAAGACTGATACCCTTGACTCAGCTATTGAACAACTTCCCTTGTAAAATTTTCACATAACTGAGAAATGAAAGACAAAGACATAAAGTCAAAAGGATGAGCAAAGGCATTTTCTGGAGACCTCACCTACCTCCCTAAAGACTTTCTTTAGGTTCTCTACATCTCCTTTATCCATCCAAACAGATGCTTCCTTGAAGAAAGCGGTATCAAAGAGATGTCAGCTTTAGTCCCAAGTGTATCAAATGCTTGGACTTTGCGAAGCAACACCAGGCTTAGCAGCCCAGCCACCTGCCCTCTCCTGCAGAGTTGCCTGAAGGAGAACACAGTGCCCTCCCACGACTGGAAGGGACGCATACGTATTGCGCTTGGGTTTATTTATGCTCTTAGAAGAAGCAGCATAAAAGTGAAATAGACTCATAGGACCTAAGTCAGCATTTTTTAAAGGCAGCCTCAATACTCACACCTTGATTAATGCGGCACTCTCCTTCCTGGCCCCAAAGCAGTCTTGCTCAGCTTTATCTATCCAGAAGATCACTGCTGCAAAGACTGTTCCCTTTATCTGTCCCTCTGATCCTGTTTGCCCACAGTGTCCCTGCCTCTCAGGAGAAGCCTTCCATCAGCATCTGCAGAACATCACTGTCGAACCCTTCTCAGCCCTTGCTTGCCAGCCTTTCCTACCTGACCCTTGGCGAGGGCTGCAGCACACGCAGCCTGCCATCCATCACATGGACCAGCGTGGCCCCATCATTGTCCTGCCCACATCCCACTGCTGTCCCATCGGGATGCACCGCGGGACAGAGAGGAACGTCTTGTTTTGTGAATGCACGATGCTTAGCGCAATATTGGCTGGAGCACTGCTCACATCGAAAGGTTAAGAAACTCCAACATTTCTATTTAGCAACTTCGTGGCTACAGTGTCCTCCTGAAGGGAGGTTGTAGCGGAGTGGGAGTCAGCCTCTTCTCCCAGGCAACTACTGATAGGACAAGAGGACACAGCCTTAAGCTTCACCAGGGGAGGTTCAGGTTGGACATTAGGAAGCATTTCTTCTCAGAAAGGGTCATTAGACATTGGAACGGGCTGCCCAGGGAGGTGGTGGAGTCACCATCTCTGGAGGTGTTTAAGAAAAGACTGGACATGGCACTTAGTGCCCTGGTCTAGTTGACATGGTGGTGTCAGGGCAATGGTTGGACTCGATGATCCCAGAGGGCTCTTCCAACCTGGTTGATGGATTTGCCATAACACTCAACACTGCACTCAAAACACTCTCTCTCTCTCTCACACACGCGATAAACTGAAGAGACAGAATGAGGTTTTTAAAATCAGCAGTTTTCCGTTTTCGCAGTGTGGGTTGTACCTGCTGACTGACAGCTAAGCAGATTCAAAAACTCATCAGGGCTTGGGAAAAAAAAAAAAAATCAAAAGTTAAAGCTCCTTACGAGTGCACAGTTCACACGCTCACTGCTTAAAGGCTACTGTGTCAGTAAGTAGCGTTCTTTGTAATCGTACATCTTAATCGTACATCTAATCTGTCACATCTTCTTCAAATAGAAGGTTTTGTGCAGATGCTTACACTTCCAAGTTTGCAGACGGAGCTGACATCACCCTTGACAGTGAATCAGCAGCTAATGAATATTTCCCCACGTTGCCAAACCACGATACGGACCTCCCAGCGCTGAAGCGGCTGCGGCGGACGGCCAAGGTCGGCAGCTGAGCGAGGGGAGCTCCCGGTGAAAGGAACAGGGGGAAGAAGAAGATGCAAGCACGTGTGGAAATCAATTTTCCTCAGGTGTAATCCTCAGGGCAAACTCAAAAGATGTCTCAAATGCAGACAGCACTGCAACGGGCTGGGGATAAAACGCTGCTCGAGAGGACAGACACAGCGAGCGAACAAGCCGCCTTTACAGTAGTTGATCTTTTTTCCATTATTAGATACAATTTGACGTCACTTACAGAATTTAAACGTTTGCTTTACAGTGAACTTTTATTGCAACAGAAGGATGGAATCAGTCCAAATGCAATATAGCTACACTGGAGCTATTAAATCTTGTTATAGGTCACTGGGCAGCCAAACGCTAGCTTGAAGCAATGACAGGGAAAAGGGGAAAAGAAAAAAAAAGGGAAAAAAAGTTACACCACACCAAAGCGTGCACACACACACCCTCCACCTTTTCTCCTTAAATATTCCAGGATATTGTACTGTTTCTTCATACTTTCCATTCCTGTTACTCCTTTAACACCTCCAGGGAGGAAAACTTTACTCCCTCCCTTCTGCTTTATAAGTGATGCCGCAGCGCAAAGCAAGCCAGCCCTCCCTGTGCACATGCTGACTTCAGGGGAACCAGGTGAAGTCCATCAGCTGAACTTTGGTTGGAAAATTAACGTTTCAAGTCCTGCCATGCCCGGAGGTTATGCAATAATGAACTAATAAAGAAGCCATTAAAAGAACTAATATGCACACTGAAGTCACAGATAAGTTCAGAGGGAAAGACAAACCAGCCTCTAATCCTTCTGCTGATGCTGGGAATAAAGCTGAATATTAAAAAGAACGCATGTGAAATTAAAGGTTAAAAGTTTCCAAGTAGTCTGCACGAACAGAGCAGCCACAAAATCCAACGTCCTGGGGCCCTGCTGCAGAGCCAGACTCCTCTGTTCAGCTGAACTAAAGGAACTGGGCAGACCCCGCTTTTAACAGCTTGCTCTTAGTCCAAGACTCTCAGCATTATGTGCTGAAAATAGGCAGTACACACATGCATACAAACACATATAAATGTGTCATATATATTTTATATATAGACTCATATATATATATATAGACACACATATATACACACACACGGAAACAAAAATAAAAGCAGCGTTGGCAATGTGATAAGCTCAACACGTTGGCTGAAAACATTGAAAATTGCTGGCAGCTGAGTAAACTACTGCAGAAAAAAATCTATGCCATGCTATAGGCACACAGCAACAGGCAGCAGTTCCCTTTCATTCGTGGCACGTCCCGTAGCCAAAGGCCACTGCCACGGGGAAGCCTGCATGCTCTGTGGGCAGTGGTGGCAGGGAGATGGGATGCTGGCCAAGTTAAAAACCCCACAAAACCAAACCAAACCAAGTGTATCTGATTTCCAAGGCAGCCTGCCTGGGAGACTATTGCATTTACACGTCACATCTCTGGGTGCTACAATCTCTCTTCCCAAGGAAATTCAGAAGGAAAGCGAGCAGAAGTGCACTTGGTGCAGCCCCCACCAAGGCTTCACTTGGATTAAGAAATAAAACACCAACAACAAACCCAACCATGCTCTTAATGTCCCATGGAACAATCCTTTTACCCAGTTCATCACAAAAATGCTGGCAGCAGCAAGGCATGGGAATTTAAGGAGAAAGAACCGAGAGTCATTCCCCATTTTATAGTTTATTCATGGGCCTTTGCACTCATCTTTTTTAAATTATAGCCCACTTCAGACTATTTCTCAAGGTTATTTTGAATTTTTATCTCCAAATACCTGCAGATCCCCTAAACCTGTTTTTGAGACACAAAAATGCTATTTTGGGATTTGAGTCAACCCTGGACAGACTCTGGATTGCATCCTCAGTAACTCCCTATCCAACTGAAAGGAGACATCAACACTACTCCTCTTTTTCAGTAGTTAAAGTCTAGATGGAAATAACATTTTATTACCTCACTTATGCAAATATTATGTGGAAAAGGGAACGAACATTCATAGGTGGTTTAAAAAGACTGTTTCATGGAGCGAAACACTGTATGATTGCAAAGTCAGTGTTACAGCACCGTAATACCTCACACTGGTTTCATCAGGCTGAGATTTGCCTTGCCTAAAGGCAAACCAGACAGAGAGAAAATAAGTCCTACTCCATCAGGAGAAGCTTGTAATGACACCTAAAATTCTTGCATGGGAAGCAAGACAAACGCAGCAGCGAAGGTCGATGAATAATGCTGCAATTGAGATGGAAAGTAAGAGGCCATTTTGCACAAGAGCAGTAAATCCTTAATATCTCTGTTGCTTCTTTCATCCATAACACCAACAGATTAACAAGGTTTCTGTGGCTGCGTAGTTTCTTTGGAGTTTTGATCTTGGAAATAATTACACTAAATATTTCATAAGCACCTTTGAAAGCAGTTGTTTTTTTTTTTTTTAATAAAGAAAAAAAATCGCTAGCTGCTCTCTGATTGCAGCAGGATAATGAAGGTGCACGGATAATCAATAACCACTTTCAGTTCATTATTCAGCACATTTTGGGCTGGTGTTATTTCTCCCCCCCTACCACTCCGCATCCCATGTACAGAGCGACGTAGCATTTTTAAACCATCGGATCTTACTGCTTTTGCAGATCATCCTTAATGCTAACCACAACATGGAACCCCCAGCCTCTAATAACGCCTACGTAATTTATAGGTTTCCAGGGTGTTTTCAGCTAAGCAGACTGCAAGCTGAGGCAGAGGGGGCCAAACTGAACTACATGCCAGACTGGTGGGGTTTCTTCTTTGCTCTGGGTAACAAATCGCTGGATAATTTCTGTTGCTTATCCCTCAACTTTTTAAGTCATCTAAAGAAGGGTAAAGTTTCTGGTTTAAGACCCTTCCATAGTCCCCAGCTCAAGGGCCATGGGACAGGTAACTCCAGGCTCCTCCATGGGGCTGGGGCTGCTGATGGGGCCAAGCCCTTCGCTTTGCCCCAGCTCCCGCTGCCACACCAGTGTCACTCCTGCACCTCCATAACACTCATGACCATCATCCTAGAAGCTGCTGTGACCGCTGTGCTTGGTGAGATGAGAAGCCCTGAAGCTCCATTTTCACTTCTCCACACCAGGCTAAAGAGCCCCTTTGCAGCTGGGGAGTGTCTCACATGCTTCGCCCAAACCAAGGTGCAATGGTCACTTCAGGTGATGAGAGACCCCGGGGATACTGCCATGTGTTAATCCACATCCCCAACTTCCACCTCCCCTGGGAAAACCCAACACCCTCCCAGACATCCCCCCCCGCAAAAGAAAACCCAAGGGACATACTATGACCACTTAAAATACAGCTGAAGATGGAAACTGAATCCAGGACTTGGGAAGGAGAAAAGCACATGGATGAATCCATCAGACTACGCTCACTTTGCAGGAGCACCAGCAGAGGAAAAGCAGTGGCCATGCAGAGATGATCTTTTGAGGTCCCTTCCAATCCCTAACATTCTGTGTAATTCTCTCTTCAGGAAAATCAAAACCTTATGATTACAGAGTGGAGTTAAATCAGAGTTTGCCCAAGACATCGGCATCCCCACTGTAACCTCCAAACCCCTGTAAGGTCTTGATTTATTAGTTTAGCTAGAAACTTGGGAAAACACACTATTTATTGGTGTCTTGTTTTTTCTAAATAACCAAGTTTTCATGGAAAAGAAATGGAAGTGGACAGCCTGTTATATAGACACAGTACGGGAGGCAAATTGGACATGTATTTTGCAGTTAGATACAGGCTGCAGAGACAAAAGACACAAAACGTGGGATGCCCTGCCATATCGTATTGGAAGGGAAAATAAAAGTCAAATTGTATCTATACCTTCAATGCAAGCAAAGCCTAGAAATGAAATTTTAAAAGCATCCACAACAGATACCTGCAAAGCATTTGAAGTGCTATTTTTAAAAAAAAAAAACAAGCAAAAAACCACACACATATCTGGCTTTACCTTCTTGCTATTTTTTTTTTTTAACCCATCTCTTCAATTCCATCTCTGAATGTACCAACCACCTTCTCAACTGCCCTAATACTTCTCTACCACCACAGCCATCCATCTTCTGATGTCCCACAACACAGAGAAACCTTCACAAACCTTAAGTCAGAGGACACCTGCAGTAAAGTAAATCATAATAAAAGACCCAGGTGCTGAGACAGAATGGGACCGGAGGAGGCTGATCACACTGCAGAGTGACATTGTCACTCCCACGAGGGAAGCCAGCTGCACCTTCGTATATTTAACTTCTGTACAAGCTTTTCTGAACACAAAGTACGGCGTGTTTCTACATAACACTTATAAACCCTTCTCTAGATTAAACTCAGGGCCAGCTGTATACTCTTCCATTTGTTTGGTTTTCTCGACATGCAATTCAATTACCATTCCCATCATTTTGCAGACTTGTTGTGAAACAAGATGTGATATAATAGGGAAAGAAAATGGCACCATGGAAGGAACATGCATACCTCCAGCCAGCCTGGACAGCCTCAGTGGGAAACCCGTGAGTCCCATCAGAGCAGGTTCCAAAAAAAAAATAGTAATAAATGACAAATTTGCCACAAGCCAAGGACAGTGAGCAGTGCCTAAGGAGACAAATGCAGGTACTGGCAAAGAAAGAGGAACCAACACTATTTGACTGAGTCACCCGATGTGAGTAAGCACACGCGGGGCAGAGTGCCTGCTCCAGACCTACGAGAGCGGTCGTGCCTGGCTGGTGCCCAGCTGTACTCCTTGGAGCCAACTCACGGTGCTTGACAGATGCATTAAAGCTCTGCCCCGGCCTCAGGAGCTAGGGCAACTATCATGATCCCTCATTTGCAGGGAAACTGAGGTACAGAGAGAAAAGTGATCTGGCCCAACACCAAGAGGATTAGTGATGGAGCAGATTCAGGAGTTACTGGGTCCAGCTTTTGCCAAAAAATTTTTTTTAGAGGAGGCAGTAAGGGAGCTCAAGTAAATTAAGTTTCCCTGATAACTAGCCCAATTCTGCAAGAATAAAATGCAAAAGAATTTTTTTTTTTCTTCTTACCAACTGCCTTTGGAGCTATCAGTAATTTCTGCAGAAAATAAAATAAGTCCTGGAAATTATCACAGTTAATAAATCTCTCCAAGAACCTGAGGTTCTCTGCACACATCCCACCTCATCTCCTGTAGCATGCAGACATGCCCTTTCCTGAAAGCTTCAAAAATTTTTCCGTTTTGTTTAAGTCTGGGTAGATCCAGATTTGCTTGATGCAGTAACTTGAATGAAGACGAGCAGAGCCGCCCAGGCAGCCTGCCATAGCCTGTGGCTTCATGACACTCGGGAGAAGCACAGCCACAACCCAACGTTCATCCCTCTCTTCTGTGAGGGTACAGATCTCCTGTTTCCACAAACGACAAGGAAAGAAGCTAGTCAAGATCAAAAGATGCTCAAACCCTCACTTAAAGCAGCATCCTCAAAACCCTGTGCAAATAATCCTTACTGTGGATAACATTATCAGATGTAATTAAGTTGTGCTTTGAACCCAATAGTGGCATTAATATCTTGGGAATCACCAAACAAACTAATTTTTCAGCTGTCAAATCCACAAGACAAAACACTGAAGCAACGCCTGCCCTCCTGCTTTAGCCTTTTATTCCAGCCTGTTTCACCGCTGAACCCCTCCCATCGCCTCTCCCCACCACCACTGGTTTCAAAAAGCCAAGATCTGCCTTCACTCAGGCTCCTCTCCAGGAAACGCTTCTCGTTCCTACAGAGAATTTCTGGATGTAACAAGGCATCAAACAGCCCCAGACCACACATTATAGCAGCCCAACAAGGCAAGTGGAGAGCTTTCCCAAGGGTGGATTTCTCACATTCCTTGAGGACTTGTGTAGAATTCTGTGTGGTTTTATTCCTCAAGGTAAATTGGATTTCAGTTGTCTCCTCCAACTAAAAATTAAACTTCACAAGTCAGGGTGTCCCACAACAAGAGGTCATTCTGTGCACATGGGGCAAAAGAAAGCAATTTAACGAGGATCAAAACAAGACAAACAAAATCTGTTTCCTGACCTCTGAGGCCTGTTCAAATAAACTTTTCTCCTCCATTCCCCATCAAATATCCAAACTGTACCTGGAGTGTCCTTTTTTGAAGTGTCCTTTATAAGCAAGTGTTACAAAAGCAAGTTCACAAAGGGTTATGGCACAAAATTTTCCTTTTCATTAGATGCGCCATAGGATGGAAACCTTGTTCCAGCCTGAAAACACCGGAGGAAGCAAAGCACAGAGCAGAAAGTGTCAAACCCCATCAGCTCAGATCGCAGGGACAGCTCGGAAGGCCTTGACCAAGCGCTGCAGTTCTCTGTCCTGGCTTTGCAATTCTCGCTCCGGTCTGGCCCATTGTTTTACACCTCCAGAATTTCTCCATCCTCACTGCTGCAGCTTCGTGTGTCAGGTCTGAGATAGCAGGAGTCCTGCACAGCCTTTGCAAAAGCCACACACGCCCTTCATTAAAGGGCAGTAGGGCTGTATTTATATCTGACATAAATCTGCTTTGTAAACAGTGACCTGATTCAAGATCTGGAGTTTCTTAGACAGCAGCATCAAGAGCACACGTGTACGCTGGCCTCTAACAGGCAGTACCAGACCTGCCCGACCACGAGAGAAGATGCTGCTCACCCTCCTCACCTGCTGCAAGCATGACGGCATCTAAAAGCCTCTGGAACCGGCAGGTGGGAAGTGAAAATCACCAAAAGCTGGAGGTTTTGGCATATCTAGAAAGTGTAACAGTGTCTTGCAGGTAGAAGAGCCAGAGGGCATTTCAGCTTTGGTCATAGCATGGCATGAAGAAAAGGATAATTATCCTGAGCGATAAAAGTTACCTGCAGTTTACAGGTAATGCAAGTGTCTGAGGGACACTTAAGTTTGGACAGTTCAGTCCAAAATTCACTGCACATGCTGGCTCACAATCAAACCAGAAATCAGCAGAACTGAAAATAACATCCAAGTTCTCGCTCCAGGCATCAGACCCTGTTTTCTCATCTTATTTCTATATCTCTACTTGCTGCCAATTCAAAACGCTACGACAAAAAGAAGTCAGCCCATTAGACTTGTTCTTAGAAGTCTTAAGCTCTTATATATGAAGTTGGTATTGACAGAGCCCGAAAATTGCAGCTGAAGTACATAAAGGAAGCGGTCATGACACAGCCCCCATTTATCTGAATCAGGTCACTACTGTCAAAAGAAATGTTTTTCAAAATGTTAATTAATTTTTAAAAGAATGGATTAAAGGGGGTTCTCAATTAATAGAATACTTTAAGGAGACAAGCTAGAGAGGACTGTTCATTTTATTAATATAGCAATTTACCAGCTATTCAACATCTAATAACTTCCCATTAGAAGCCAACCCTCCTCTTTTCCAGCAGATTAGCCACCCATGTCAGACACAACACAGCTTCAGTAGCCCAACAGCTCAATTTCTGCTGTCCCACAGATTTGCTTTTATTTTCCTTACATCAGTAAGATAAAATCCTGAATAACAGCAAAGTCCAGAAATCAATAGCACAAATAGAGCATTAGTCTTTCTCAAGATGGTATTTTGCTGCAGCAATCCCAGCAACACCAGCTGCCGTAGCACATACTGTCAGTCACTGCAAGAGCTGGGTAGGAATCCCCCGGGTCTACCTGTTCAAGCTTTGCCAGGGGAGGTTCAGGCTGGACATTAGGAAGCATTTCTTCTCAGAAAGGGTCATTAGACATTGGAACGGGCTGCCCAGGGAGGTGGTGGAGTCACCATCTCTGGAGGGGTTTAAGAAAAGACTGGACATGGCTCTTAGTGCCCTGGTCTAGTTGACATGGTGGTGTCAGGGCAATGGTTGGACTCAATGATCCCAGAGGTCTCTTCCAACCTGATTGATTCTGTACCTCATCTGGAAGAGCTCACAAACAATGCCTTTTCCCAACACCTTTTCCACCCAAGTACTACCCAGTAGCACCTCATAGCCTGCCTGGAATCAGAGGGTGTCTTTTCAAAGAGGACATACGGCAATTTCTACTTCTACCAGGAGGTTCAGTTCCCACCACAACCTTGAGTTTTCAAGTTAAGCATGGTCTGCACATATGTAACGCACAAGCAGACACGTTGTTCTGGGTGGTCATTTTAAGCAGCAAGAGTACAGTCAACCCGTGCTGAGGCTCCAGAGACCTCGCAGCAGGACTGGACAACCGTGAGACGTCTGCTGGAGGGCAGAGCTCAGGCAGGAGAGCAGGGACGAGTCCTGTGGCAGGGCACCAGCAACACGCAGTCCCCAACACCTCTAAAGAAACAGACACCTAGATGTTTTATGAACACAGGCAAGAGACATAAGGAGAGAAAAGCTTCTGTCAGGGCAACTCTAAAGTAAGTAAATAAATAAAACCAGAAAAGCCCTATGACTCCAGGAGGAAAGACTGAGCACTACTGAGGGAGAGGCAGGCGCCACGCGAGAGCAGCACGGCAGCAGCCCCCATGCTCGGTGTCTGGCCTCGATACTGCGACCTCAGACCTCAGCATGGAAGGACTCTATCTGGATAAACTTCACTGCAGGATCAGAGCTCTAGGAAGTCCACATAAAAAGATAACAGAAACTGAACGAGGTTACAACTAAGGCTAATACCACCCAAAAGCTAAAGCAAACAAAAACATTCCAGTCTATCAGCTTTAGCTGCAAAGACTATTCAAACTGCTCTTAAGACCGTAACAGCCATATGCCCAGGCTTTAATAACAAGGGACACCTTTCCCCCAGCTCCTGCTGTTGCAATTTTAAGGAATGAATCCAGACATCAGCAGAAGGGGAAGTTCAGGATATATACAGCATCGGTTTCCAAGAGAATATTTATCATGTCATGTGAGACCAACATTTTTAGCCAACTTGGCAGAAAATAGACAAGCTGCAAAGCTACCCTAAAAATACCAGTCTTGATAATTACCAGAAAGAAAAGCAAAGCATAAGCAATGGCAGCACTAACAATCCATACTTTTAGTGACAACCTGCTAACAATTTTTTTTTTAGTTACATACACCACTTCTAAAAGATTGCCTCAGTTGCCCAGGTGCACAATTTGTGTTTAGTTTTAAATCATGCGATTAAAATACAAGCTAAGCTCATTCCAGACTGATGCCTTATGGCTTCACCTGTGTGATTTACTGTATATTTATCCCTCTCCACCTCTCTTCAGCACAGTACTATGAAGTTTCCAAATTCTGAAAGTCAACTGCCCCCAACAGACACATTCATAACACTCCCAGCTGCAAGCACGGCACAAAGCTGTGACGGGATGAAGAAATCCTGGAGAAAGATTAGGGAAAAAAAAGACAAATTGCCATTGTGCATCAGCTCCACGGTCCATCTCGTCTGGCGTGGTGTCTGCGAGCTGTGCAACGGGTGCTGGAAAGGATGCCCATAACTCTCACAAGCTGTTAGTTATATCGCACCTGCCCATAAATGAAGCTTCTCCCAAACCCCAGCATGGTAGAGGCAGGGTTATGCTCCTCATAACATGCGATATAAAGCTGTTTTCTACCAGGAGTAGGAATGCTATCCAAGGAACAGCAAGGCAGCTAGAAGGAATGGGAATCAGAGCATCATTATTTGGGAACTGAAGAACTTCAGACCTGAGGGCAGACCGCCGGCTCGCCCAGACTGACAGCTCCAGTGGCTGCTCACATCAGAGAAGCTTATTAATGTTTCTGATCTCTACTGGAGTCAATTCCTTGCAAAAAACAAAGGAAGGAGGAGCAGAAAAAGGTAATTTGAAATTGTGCTTCTTGGGAAGGTGTGAGGTTAAAGTAAGAAGTCCTAACCACCCTCCTAGTTGCTTTTCCCCTGAAGAGTAATGCATATCATAGGCTGTCTGCCCTGCTGAGGTCTTCCACTCATCCACCATTACCTTTTAGTGCAATTATACAGACAAAAGATCAGAGGAGAGAAACCACTAGGAAACAAAACAAAAGATGGCATCAACAATTAAGTAAATCCAGGACCCTTATCCTCTCTGTTCTCCCACTAAAATAGAAGCTTTTGCCAAGAACCAGCTACCCCTCCTTCCTCGGGACAGCACTATTCAGCTTCAGCATTTTTAATAAAATCGATAAAGATCAAAAACATCCAAAGCTAGTAAAAAGCTTAACAACTTAGCCCTAGGCTAGAGGTGCAGCGAGAAGCTGGCTGACCGCCTGGACAGAAGCCACACGCGGGTGAGATGCCTCCATGGCCATGCGCCGCTGACAGTGGCTCTTCCCAAGACATGAGCCAGAACACAAACAGCTCCTGCTCCCACAATGAGTAACTGCGGGGCTTGCAAGAGTCAACAGTTGTAAAAGAAAACTTATTTTTGTCACCAAGATCAGCAAGGGTGACTCACAATAGGCTCGGGAGCCTCGCTGATGAGTTTCATTGTTATGCAGTCACTTTTCACCCTTAATTTTCAAAAATACCCCGAGTGACAATAATGACAATAGAGCTTAATAGCCATAATTAGCTAACGCCAGAGAAAACTTCCAAGTTCCAAACTAATCAGAATTGCTACTTCTAAAATGCATCCAAAATGAGTGATGCAGTCGATCCCTGTTGGTCACTGAAATTAGAAGAGAAAAATCTAAGGGGATGAGCCATTATCTTCTGCAAATTCAGCAACAAGATCCCAATAGCCCTGTCAGGAGAAAGACCAGCAGCAAGCAGGATGGTTTAGGATGATTTATTGCTAAATACATTAGAAGCATCTCCCACTCACAAAATAAATAGGTCTAACTGTATCAAAACCAAGCAAATCATTGCCTTCTCAAGCACAGATTAATGCATTGTTTTCCAGGGAGGGTAAAGAGGAAAAAAGGATGAGGCAAGCTTTGAAAGTAACTTGCCAACTAACTGATGGCTCAATACATACATTTTGGAAAGTTTTCTGGTTTACACAACTGAGATCACTCTCTTGAAACGACCGAACGCACCAGAAGCGCCGAGAAGCCGATGTGCAACTTGCTCCATTGACTCAGTCAATGCAAAGAGCAATGCAGAAAAGCAGACTTGTTAACCAAGCAGTCAAATTTAGGAGCACCACTACTGTTTCTTAAAGCACCACAATTGGCTGGAATCTTTATTTAGGACTAAAGTCCAGTAGCTCTCCTCTAAATAGGGGATAACATGGAAACTATTCTCCTTGTGGAGTTTATTTTGAGCTGAAAATATTTTCCAGTTTCATGCTGACAGACAAGATTGTAACTACATTGTGTTACAGAATAATGAGTGAATTTTCAAAGCCTGTCACAGGGGAAAGTAGAGGAAGCTGCATTTTCCTCTTCATGGTATTTGTTCCTGCAAAAGGACCCAAATAAACAGAGCACGGCTATCTATCCCATCTATCATCCCAGGCAAGATGAGATAATCAGATTAGCCAAACAGTTATAAATTGACCATATCTGAATGAGAAGGAAGTAATTTTCTCATATTCCTCTCCCTGGCAATCATCTCCAAGATTTTCAAAACAACAGTATCAGCCTCCCAAACACTTCCCAGTACTGAGCTCCTCTGGGATTTAGAGATAAATTCCTTCAGCCTCTCTGGAAGCCCCGGGTTAGCTTGTCACATTTATTGGAGAAAATGGCTTGCTAAGCTGACATGGTAAAAGCATGCATTAATACCCCTAGTTTTATCCATACCTTCGGTGATGTTCTTCTCAAAGAGCATTCTTGTGAATGGCTACAGAAACCCTCCTGGGGGAGGCTCTTCCACTCTCTTCACCCAAGCCAGCATGCGTTGGGTGCAGCACAAGGAGAGATTACAAAGACAAAGTGGATCATGCCAGACCAAGGGCAACGGGAGCATCCAGGAAGAAAGCTAACGAGCATGAGGAGGTTTTAAAGGTCCCACTCACAGGAAGAGAGTGAACTTCAACGTGCAGTATTTGCACCAAAGGCAGCCCTCTCTGAAATTCCACTTTGGCCCCTTACTCATGTTTTGAGGTGCCCTAGGACCAACGCTTAAGTTATCACTTAAAGTCCTACTCAAAGTGGGAGAGGATTAGTTAACTAAATGTATTTCATTTCTTATACCTGAAGACACTTACAGTATCTGCCATCTGTACTAAACAGCTCTTTGGAAGAAGCTCCCTAAGCCAGAATGGCAGACGAGCACGCACAAAGTTATGGTAACAGCAAGCACAGCCCACTTAAAGCTCTTCAGCTGTGAAGGTGATTGGCATTATTTCCAGATTAAAAGCCTTGTTCAACACAAACCATCAGCTAGATGACACCACATGATTTTTTTGTGAATGGTAAGTTGCTGGTTTGCCAGAACACAAGGTGCCTCATTTTTTCCCCGTAAGACACCACTAATCCTCTATGCAGAGCTAAAATACCTCTTCTGCCCAGCCTGGCGTTCTCAATGTTGAGAAATACTGGAAAAGAGAGTACTTTGACTCAAAATAAGGAGAGTTAAAAGAAATGTCAGCAGTTTTTCTTTTAAAATGCATGTAGCCCTGTGCACTGAGCTAGGAACACTCCCAGTTCCCTTAGATGTTTTAGCATGCACCAATTCTTCTGAAAAATGTGGTAGAGACAAACCTTCCACTTGATAGAAACATCCTTCTTGGTGTCAGCCACAGAAACCCTTCTCCTCCTCCACTCCCCAAACCAACAGTCCCATCCCTGGACCTCTCCTAGCATGCATCCCACACCAAGGCACTGGTGACCATGAGGTCCACCCTCAAGCCCACCTGGCAATGTCGCCTTCTGATGCTTTTTGGCTTAATCCTCTCAGCTCCAGGAGATGGAGAAGGCATCTCTTCTGGATTGCTGTTTCTGTAACTGGTACCCCTAGTTAATGTCAAACACCCTCTGCCCCTTTCCTGCAGTACGATTCAGGCACAAAATTAGCACCAGCTAAGTGATACAGAGAGTGACAGAGATGTGAGGGTTACGACACATCACCCAAACCCATGACACTTCCATAGAAACCACAGCGGGAAAGAGAAAAGCCTCAAAAAGCTGACAAGATAAAACACACATGGTGAAATAAGTCATTCTGGTGGGAAAAATATACATGTGCAAGATCCTCCCCAGTCCTCCAGCAGCTCAGGCATTCAGAGGTAACGCAGTTAACACCAAACTGACGCCAACAAAACTTTTTGCAGTCCCTCAGGCTGCCCATGCTTTCCCTGGGGGGATATTTCACAGGACAAACTTGTTGGGCATTATAAGCAACTTTCTTCCCTGTTACTCAGGGATGTTCTTGTTAGTGTCACTAAACACAAAGGAACTTTCTTAACTTTTTCTTAGATTGGGTAAAGCCTTCCAGAACATACGTTGTCCTCATTAGCAGGATCAATTAAGCAAATAAATACTGGAATGTACAAGAGAAGCAATTGAATTTTTTGGTCAAACCTCCCTGCAGACAAAAAACATTCAACAAAAAACCACATTACTACCAACGGCACAAATTTTCAGGTGTAAACTAAGAAGCAAAAAAAAAAAAGGACTGAAATATATTCCACTACACACTTGCCTACTCCAGAGAAGTGTTTCTGTGTGACATCAAAGAAAGAGAATAAGGGGGGAAAAAAAAAAACAACAGAGATTCAAGAATGCTAAGCAATGGCTTTTAAATAATTCAGGCTGCTCTGCTCTTGTTCTGGAAAACCAGTCATATTCCCGTGCTTGGCAGAAGCAAGCTGGCTTTATCGGGAGAGATGCAAACATGCACGGAAGGAGGTTGTTTGTTACAAACTGAATCACTCAGTGATACGCCTGATGCATCTCCAGACCCTTTCCAGATAGAGGAATAACATCCCCAGCTTGCCCGGTGCTGAGCTCAATTGACTACCCACTACAGTACCTCTGCAAAAGCCAGAAATAAGAGCCAAGCCAAATTTCCAGGAGGTTTGGAAGCAAATCTGGACACGAACACTTTTCAAAAGGTCAGAGATGTTTGGTTCAGGCTCATTAGCTCAAAGAACAACAAATTTTAGTGTGACTGTCACCCGGACTGTACAGAAATTCCCACAACAAACACCACCTTCGTGCAATAAAAAGCAAACTTGCTTACCGTGGCACAACGCAAAGCTGCCTGCAGGACTTCAAGAGAAGCTGCTCTGCTCAAACAGCACACCTCCAATTAACGCCGCTCGCTCCAGGCACACACGCCCTCGCATCATGTGCGAGTGACACCGAGCAGCTCACGCCACTGAATCTTTGCTGTTCCCTCTGCTCAGCTGATACGAGTCTACGCGTCGCGCTGGTCCTCACACGGGGAGCTACAAGAGCAAGAACGCACCGTGTGCATCTTGCTCTCCTATTATGGTTGTGATGGTATGAGCTGATTGCCCCTGTTTTTCCCTTCGGTAAGCCAAAGCTTTACCGCTAGCATCTTTCATAGATAGCACATGACTCTTCTGCTTAGGGAAAAAAAAAAACCATGATTGCTTTTCAGGTCTTGAAAAATACTTTAGTCTGATGGATTTGTTTTTTCTGGAATTCGTTTCTAAATATATACTCTACCTACCACTTCATCAAAAGCAGAGCTAAAGACATTAAACAAGTCAATACATTAAAAGGTTTATCTTGTTAGAGGTTTTACATCTACCTAATAATGAGTTCTGGTAACTGCTGCCTGTATATGTTTATTATTGTAAGATAGTCTTCAAAAAAAATAAAATCTGTGTAACAGCATAACCTTCCCTTTCAGCTGCATAAAAATGCCATGTTCCAATCAATATCATCATTAGCAAGAAACTAAAAAAAGATCAGCAGAAGCTATAAAATACAGTAAATTACATTCTGAGAACAGCTTTACTGCCACCATATTTTATAGAAATCCTATTCAAAATTCACACGTGGAAAAAAAAAATCAGATATACATGAAAAAGCGAATCTGGACAGGAGATAGAGCAAATATGTTGTGTTCCCTGACAAGCAGGATAATAAAAGCAGAATGGTAGACTAGAATCTGACCTTTAAGGGTCAGTCACATTTTCCATGTGCTGTTAAATATCTCTTGCAAAAGTGGGGAGGGGGGGAGAATCAATTCATAAAAAAAAAACCTGTCAGTGTTTACATGAAGTAACCAGTGAGAAATTATTATTTTCAAAATCAAAGCAAACCTCCCATTACTTATCTGGACAAGAAGAAATTGTAGCGTCACTCTGCTGTTATTTGGCATTTAAAGGTTTTACGCATCTCACCGAGTTTGAGTCTCTGAAAACAGGCACTTCCATCGCACAAAATAACACCATTCCTCCCTCTCCAAGTCCAGAGGCACCGAAGGGCACAGCAGCTGAGTTCACAGAGCACTAGATGAGCGTAAGCATTTCTTTAGCCAATAAAAACAAAATTCAAAACAAAGCTACAAATATAAACTCAACCTGGACTGTGAGCCCGCTGCTTAGGGAACACAAGCTGTTCAGCCCTTTGGTTTTACTTACCTTCCTGAACAAAAAGTCATTAGAAGATGCTGACATGTGGAATCAAATCTGCTGCCACCTTATTACCTGGAGTAAAGAGCCATAGGCTTAGATCCCAGAGCCCCCACCCCTTCATCATCTCCAACCAGTAAGGAATCCGATATTTATTAAGAATATCTGGTCATTAGAATTCCACATCAAACAAAAGCAGAGAGGTCCAAAATTTAGACAAGCTTAGTATAGCTGAAAAAAAAAGGAGCAAACCCCTCTGCTTTTTTTGGTTGCTCATTTCACAACAGCTTGGAACATCTGCAGGAACTGCCTCACCAAGTATATCCCAGGGCGTGCTTACTATTTATTCTCCGGCTAATTTCAAACCACCACCCTCTGCCAGAGCTGGCTGAAAACACGACCCTGCGGCCACCCACCTCCAGGCTCCGTTCCCAAGGGGGAACAACACTGGGCAGGGCAGCAAGCGAGCCCCGAGGCTGCGGGTGCTGTGCAAGGCACCCGCCGTCCTTCCCTACAAACTCTGCTTACCTCACCTATGGCAAAGGCTTCCTTCATTCCGCTTTGCTGGACTGAGGCTACTTTTGATCAGACTCGGGAAGATGAAAGGAAAGGAGATACAGAAGCATGGTTAGAAGTAATTACGATGCCGGAAACCAAATCAAAACAAAGATACAGGTTTGAAGGAGTCCACCTCTATTAATCTCAGTCTGAGGGGATGATAAAAATGTTTCTATTCAAATTATGATCTTTGATGAAAAAACTCAGTATTTGGTACAGGAAAAATACAGCAGTATTTCCATTTATTTCCATTTCCTTAGCTATGCCAGGTAAGATTACCTCTACTGCATGTTTCCACGCATGATTCATAAATCAGAAGTGTCCCTAATTTAAATCAAAAAGACGGATTTGAGACACTGTAGCCAGGTGACACTCCCTGCGCAGAACAAATATAACAACACTATAATTCTCTTTGAAAAGTTGGGGGTTCAGGGCTGTTTTTTTCCAGGGATTTTTGTTTAACAGTACACTTCTTTCTTTTTACCTTTCTGCCAGCTTCTGTAGAAGAAAACAAATCAAGCCTCTGTGACTAATCCTTAGCTTTGCCAGCTGACAAAAACCACTGCATTACCACACCACGCTGAAAATAAAAAGAAAATTACAATTTATCTTTGGGGGAGGAGAAAATATGAAGCACACACTGGTCCTCTGCCTTCCCCCTCATCCCCGAGGCATCACCCTGCACCGACATCCTTAATGACCCAGGGCTGACACTGCTCCCTTCGCTTCGGGGAGGCCTCTACAGTACCGTGATGCACATTGATCAGGCAGAAAAACCACGTTAAGGCAGAAAGAGAGAGAGAACTGTCTCTCTGCGATAGAGG
Source organism: Nyctibius grandis (assembly GCF_013368605.1). Taxonomy (NCBI): domain Eukaryota; kingdom Metazoa; phylum Chordata; class Aves; order Nyctibiiformes; family Nyctibiidae; genus Nyctibius; species Nyctibius grandis. The sequence goes on along the minus strand of NC_090671.1, from coordinate 12,768,951 downwards.
AACCGCTGTGAGAAGTTGCCATGGAGAAAAGGGAACTGCTGAAGTGTCTTGAGGTACACGGTGCCGAGAGACATTACAGCAAAGCCAGAGGGAATACAGAAGCAAATGGATTTAAGTGCTCCCACAAACCCAAAACTTCCAGACAAGAAATTACCAGTAATTACTAATAATATAATTTTCATGCAGCACTCATCGGCATGAACCAGTTCTGTCCTCACAACAAAGAGGAACAACAAAAGCCACAAACAGTTACCAAATTAGCTTATTAAGTTCTCTGGGATTTTTTTGAACCTACATAACCATCAAAATTGGTCTGAATGCACAAACACGATTACAATAAAAAGGGCCAGATATCTTCTGGACACGGCAGCGTCAGATACATCATCACCGCGCGGAGGAAGCTCTCTTTCAAGGGAACGAGGGCTGCTCCCCCAGAGCCGCTGCCCGTCCTGCAATGCTGCTGCTTTGTGGGAATTGCTGCTGTACAGGAGGGATTCAGGAAGCTGTTACTCCTGTTTCAAACATGCTCCTCTTTAATAAAAAGAGTGTGCACTGACCAAGTGGCAGAGGAAGCTAAGTAGATTGTCCAGACCACCACAAAAAAAACCTACAGCACCATTAAGAGGTGCTAACTGAGAGCCCAAAGGCTGCAGCTAATTTTCCTCCCGTGTCTGTCCCTATTTCCCATCAAAGTACAAGCCCCATAAGGCAGAAAGCCCAACCACGATCAGATAATCTCTTCATCATGATCCAGGCACAGGCAACACTGCCCATGGACCAAAGCAGCTTCGTCTGTCCAGCGGGACCCGTGTCTGTCAAAAAATTAACCTTAGGATTAAAAGGTGACAAGGCCCCTACTGATGGCCTGGTGAAGAAGGTGCCATAATTTCATCAGGAAGGTAAAGCAAGTCCTGAAGAGGAGCAAGGGGCAGGAGGACAGAGGAGGGCTTCCTCCGGCTCTGCAGAGCCCTTCCCACCGCCTCTCGCCGGGAGCCGGGGCACCCAGAGGGGAGCGGAGCCGGTCGGAGGCTGCAGCGGCCAGACCAGGACACAGCTCATTCCAGAGACATTTTTAGCACGAAGAAGGAAAGAGAGCCCTAGCTATGCTGTATTACTGCATCCGCTTGGTTTCCAGAATTTCAAACGCTATAATGATACGGTTCCTGGAAAAGCACTTCTAACCGAATTAGAGGACATCTCGTGAGCACTCCCTTGGCAGCAAGACGACCATGATGTGGAGAGACTCCTGACTGCACGATCCATGTCCTCCGTAATTCAGTTACGTGCCCCTTTTAGCACAGGCGAGAGGCAGGTGTTTTAAAAGCAGCTTGCTCTTAAGTTTGTGTTTTGGTGTGGGTTTTTTTTGTATTTAGGGGTTTTTTTTATTGCTTTGGTTCCCCCTCTCCCTCCATTTCTTTTAAGTAGTAAAATGAATTGCTGTTCTTTCTCCTTTACCCATACTGGTTGTGCTGCTGAGAAAACCCTTGCGCTAGAGCAATACTCAACTGAAGACAAAGCATGGACTCAGTTTTCTTCTGAGCAGGGAGTACAGAGACTCTAAGAAGCTTCACCCTACACTAACTAGGTTTGGCATTGCACAGACACGCTTGCTTAAGGAATTTTTATGCAGTGGAAAAAGAGATTTTCCACAGCGACAAATACTTTATACAGTTGTCCAAAGGAAAACACCCATTTGACAGTAGATTCAGTCCATCCTTGGATTCATCCATGCTCCGAAACATGCCCTTAAAAGGAGAGTTAGTTGTTCTTTTGCGTTAAGCAAAGCTGTGTTAAAATGTTTGTTTCTGATGGAACAGGGAGACAGACATCGGGAGGAAGCAAGCTGTGTCTGAAGAGCAGAATTTCTGGCAGATGGGTCAAGAGCAGCAGCTGTGTTCAGAGAAAACACATGCATCTTCACATACTTCGGGTTGCCATTTGGAAAACATCACAAGAGACAGTTTACAGCAAGGGGAAAAGGGGCTGTTTTTGACAACAACTGTCAGGATACTGTTCTCCTGAACCTTTCCAGTGGGTGCTGCAGATGGATGTCTCATTGGGCAGGGAAAAGGTCAACATTATTAATGAAGCTGGACCAGGTCATGACAGTACCAGAAAAACCACATAGAAATGCATATCTTTATGGCAGCATGGTGACCACATGCATGAGAACAGCCCTCACTTGCCCAAGTCCAAGCTGAGCCACCGCTGTTCCAAACCAGGCTTGAATTCCCTCGGCAGCACTGTGGCCCTGGGCTGCGCTCCCTGTGCCCATCAGGAGTACATTTCTCTTCTCCCAGCGAGAGGGTTGAATTTACCTCCACAATGCACAAGGAATGTGAAAGGGGAGAACAATTCTGGCCTACGTCCTTGATGTGAAGCAGGTAGCTAGCACAGGGATGACCAAGGAAGATTGAACCTGAGTAGCCAGAGCCCAACAAGACTGAAACGAAAGAGTTCACACTTAATAAGCAAATGACCAGGTTTTACAGAGCCCATTATACACCACTTTCTGCAGCAAAGTCAAATAGTAGCTCCACAGATTCTCTGCAAGTCAGCCAGGAGAGCTCAGTAAAAGCAAAGGGCTGCTGCTGGATTTACTGAACTGTGTCACGGAAAGAGCTACACATGCCTTATCGTCACTGAAATGCTACAGAGATAACGCCTGTGTGTCAGCTGCCTCCTGGAAACGCAGCTAAGGGTACTGTTATGCTTATTCCGCATTGAAACCAGTGTATCAAATCTTTCATGCTAACAGAAGTTCCAGACACCCAGCAGAAAATGAGAGCATCAACATTACCACCATGTATTTCGAATTGTCCTGGCCTCAGCACGCTCTCTCTAGCCCTTCCTTCAAGATGTTCTAAGCGGATAATTTTCCCCAGGTAAGGCCAGGGAGACCCAGGAATTGTTACAAGCAGAACTAGTAATGAGTTTACCAAATCCCTTATGCCAGTTACACTTAAAAAGCTGCCCTAAACACACTACATGGTAACAGTAATTAAACAAGCAACAACATGGTGCTCCCAGGATCTTTCCATTGAAGGGCTGGGAAGCACTTAAGCCTTTGTCACACAACCGCGTAGGGGCAGCTTTGCCCTCTTTCCTCCTGGTGAGGACGAGGAGGCAGCACTCCGCCTTCAGAGAGGCACTACACAGGTTAACAAGCACTCTTGTTTTCTCCCTTAGAGCTCAGGGATACAGAGGAACATGAAGTGTGATATGAACATCTGGTTTAGCAAACACACACAGGAGGGATGCAATAAGAGGAGGAAGAACATTAGAGATAATCATGTCAAAGACTGAGCCAGTCCTACGAGCCTTTTGCAAGTGAGAGCACCAAGGATTACTCCTGAAAATCAGCGTGTGGTAAAGAAGAAAGCAGGGCAGCAAAAGGATAACTCAGCCAGCAACACTGATTATAAAGGAAAATAAATCATCATTCTATTGCGGGTGCCCTCAGCATCATTTCAAAAGATTACCCTACTGAAAGCACCTCTTCAGCCTGGTAAGATCAACAGAATTTGGGAAAAGGAGATCACCTCCAAGTGCCTGGCAAGTCCTCTAACAGAAATACACTCTTACCCTCAACCAGGGCCAGCAACCGAAGAGCTGACAAGCAGGAGAGCTGTTTGCTTCATCCTGTATTCAACAGGGTCATCTCCTCCCAACTGTTACTCTGAGGAGTTGGTCCTCCAACTATTTGCTATTTATGCACATTGTTCATCCGAGCCCGCCTCGTACTTGTAAGCATTCACAAGCCTTCAGATAAGACTTGCTCTATTCATAAATAGCAGAGCTCAAACAGAGAAAGATCCCAGAATTACTCAGAGCTATTGAGAGAAGGGAAATTAGATAGCAGGTACAGACAGAAAGCCTGAGCATGTGTGTTATATATTTAAATTACATCAATATTTCTTCAAAGCCTCACTGGGTTCCTTATGGTTTGGGGGGTTTCTGTGGGGCTTTTTTGGTTTGCTTTTGGTGGGGTTTTTTTGGAAGGTTGCAGTTGCAAAGGCAATATTCTTACCAAAAACGATCACACAGCTGCTTGTCACAGTGGGAGAAGAAGAGGGCAGGGAGAGGCTGAATACCGTATAATTCATATTCAAGCTTACTGAGGAACAAGAAAGTACGGCTAAAAGGAGCTGAAAAGTCAAACTAGAAAAAAAAAATTCAGACAACAAAACCCCACGCACACACAATCCAGAGTTTAGATACTTAACGCATTGTCACAAGAGACAGGTTGCCCAGAACAAAGCACATGCAGATGAGGAGGGACCCGTGCAGCGTGCGACATGCACGCACTGAGGAGCAACGCCCATGTCCCTTTGTGCTGCTATGTGCTCGAAGAGAAACGTGAAGGAGTTCACGCTTCCTTGATACCTGGCCCTGGCTGAAAGCTGGAAAACGCATGGCTTCTGCTAATAAATCCCTTAATAAATTAAGGGAACTTCTCATCATAGAAAAAAGCCATACCCACTGGAAACCACACTTAGTGAACACAGTAACTAATAACTACAATGGGAACTCAAGCCATTTATTTCATATGTTCTTAATTCCTTTCCTCATCAGCTTAATTATAAACCAGCATTTTTCTTCTTAAGATTTTTTTTCTGCCCTGTAACTAGCATATTGCATTATTGCTCCATTGCTCCTTCGAGGATTTTTTCACCCCTCGCAGTCCAAGAACTAACTTATCCCTTTAAGCCCCAAACCTGTGTACACACATGCGGACAGACAGCTCTCCTGAACTCCAGGCTACAAATGTAGGTAGGTAGCACAGTCCTGTTTTGTGCTGCTTCAGAAGAAAAAGAAAAAACAAAACCAAAATAAAACAAGAGTGAAAACCAAACACCAAACCTTTAGCAAAACCCTTTTTTGCTCCACCAGCCACTTGGACTGAAACCAGCTTCTCACAACAAGGCTTTGGCAATGCCCTGCTCCCTTTTCCACGAAGCGAACCCACAGCGTTACACTGCGCCACAGACGCTCCTCTTCCAAACCCACCCACTCTCAATTTTCATCCTTTGCTGTACATGGACACGATAACCCCTCTCCAGGCTAAAAACCGCAGAAAATAATTACAGGTTGAAGAACACGCAGGAACAGCAAAATACAACTAGCATTTCTGACATTATTGTGCTGGTGAGTCATCAATTAATTCTTGTTTGTCAGCTCCTATAAAGGCCAAGATCTTCAAAGGCAGCTGGGGCCAACAGACCCTTGACTGAGACGGCAGCCAGGCTTGGGCCCAGATGCCCAGAGCCAGAAATGCCTTTCCCCCTCTTTAACTGTTAGCTGCCAACAAAAGTAGGAAGGGATCACAGAATCACAGACTGGTTTGGGTTGGAAGGGACCTTAAAGATCATCTAGTTCCAACCCCCTGCCACGGCAGGGACACCTTCCACTAGACCAGGTTGCTCCAAACCCATTCAACCTGGCCTTGAACACTGCCAGGGAGGGGGCAGCCACAGCTGCTCTGGGCAACCTGGGCCAGGGTCTCATCACCCTCACAGGAAAGAATTTCTTCCTCATATCTCATCTAAATCTCCCCTCTTTCAGTTTAAAACTGCTCCCCCTCATCCTATTACTACTTGCCCTTGTAAAAAGCCCCTCTCGCGCTTTCCTGTAGGCCCTTCAGGTACTGGAAGGTGCTAGAAGGTCTCCCCGGAGCCTTCTTTTCTCCTCAGAGAGGAACTTCATGGGCCAACATCCTTCCCTCCAGCCTCTCTCCCAACTGTGAACTCCACAACAAGACACTCAGCACACAAACCCCAGCGGTATTTAAGCCAAGCCCAACTCTGCCAGTCAGTTCTGTCCCTCCAGAGAAGCAGCTCCTCCATCATGAAAACCCAGGGTTTAGTTTCCATCCCTGGTGCAGCTTTACTCCAGATTCAGCAAACAACCTTCTGTCGCTCAGCCAGAAGCCCTTCACCACAGGCGGCAGGTCTAACAGATGCCCAGACCCCAAGTAACAACAGCAGCAGATCAAAAAGCACCATTGCGCCGACACGGAATGACAGAGGCGATACCGACACAGCTTGCTTCAAGCTGAGGCAGAAGTGGATCAGGGGATTTGTTTGCATCATTTGCCCTTCATTAAGATCCTCTTGGCTGGGACACGGAGGGGAAAATCAGGGATGTATTCATATTTAATGGCAGGGACCACATAATAATTTGGAGTCTCTATGCCCAAGTGTCACACATATCACTTGTATTGAACACATTTTATTTCCTTTATCCTTACTTTCCAGTTTTTCTTTCCTATGGCAACCCACTGTGTCCTTCCTATACATTTGCCTTCCTCCCTACCACGAGCTCTGTTTGAGCAAAGCTTTGCAGAACAGGAAAATCCATCCCCTGCTGCAGCCAGCCAGATCAGGCTCTTTTCTCTAAAGGAAACAGCGTTTAAATATAATAGTAATCTTCCACAACTCGGAGCTAGGAAAGCTGGTGATCAACAAAACGGAAAATCCCAAGTCACCGGGGTCCAAGACTCAAATTTCTTATCCCTAAAAACAGCTTCCACACATCCCTGTTGCCTTGCAAACTTAGATCAGCTAAAAAAGAACCACCGCAAAGGGAACGCAGCTTGTCCGGTGGCCAACACAGCTTTCTCCAAGTGGGATCAGAGGTAAAGCATTCAAAAGTCCCATTAACAAAGAAGCAGCCTTTGGATGTTTAAGTGGCTTAATGCTTTTGGAAAACAGGGCTTGAGTGCATTGGTGATCCAGTATGCTACTGGAAAATTGTGTTTCTGCTGCTTAAAAGCTTATGGATCTAGGAAAATCCAAGTTACGAGAAATTTTAATGTCGTAGATACAGACGTATTTCAACACCCCTAAAGCATACAGAAAGTCAACCCAAAGTCACAAGGGACTAGCAATTTTGGATGCCCAAACTGACACCTTCTTTTAAAAGGAATGCAGTTTTTATGAGATAAACCCGCAACCACCTACTCATCTCCTGAAAAGACAGAGGCGCAAACAGACTTCCTTTGCTCAGAGAAATATTTCCTTCCATGTTTCACAATAAAAAGATAAATAATAATAATAATAAAAAAGAGAGAGAAGGAGACAGACAGACATCTGGGTTATGTTCTAAATGTAATTAGAAGCCTGACAACAGGACAGAATAATGTCAAACAAATTACAAGCAATGTGTTTTCATTCACAGGGTGACAAGTCAACAGGCAGTCAGTTAATTTTAAGACTGATTATGTACCAACTCCTTAAATAAAATAAACACACTCACGTACACGTAAAGCAATAGGGAGTCCAAACACACCATCGATCTCCCTTTGGGCAGGGCTGAACATCTCAGTTCTATCTGAGAAATAACGAGTGTGAGTATTTTAGGGGGGTGGTTTGTTTTACAAGCAGCTGCCCCTCCTTTCTGAGTGCCCAAGCCAACATGCTTTGGACCGCAGACCTGGAGCTGCTGAGCACCTTCCTTAGTCACTAAACACTGACACAAGCATATATAAGTGCATATATAAAATGAAACTACAGAGCGCAACTCCCACTCACAGCCCTGCCTGAGGCGATATAACCTTCCGGAGGAAGAGTCATAGGATCCTAACAAAGGTCTTTGGAGACCAGCACCTTCACACCCCATCAGATGACTCCTCTCCCGGGTACCGCAGTGTGCAGACAGGGAAGGGCTTTGCCATCTGAGCTGGGGTACACTTCCAGGGGCTGACTGGCACATCCCCTTCCCACGCTCAGGGGCTCTTAGGCATCTGGTTTTGGGGTTTCTTTGGTCAGGGTAGGGAGATGCAACCCCACAAGCAGAGGGGAACCCGCTGGCTGAGAACTGCACACTCCTAATCAAAGTAACTGTCAAACTGAGCAGTGATGGTGGAAACAAGACTTCTCTCCTAAGTGAGATGGCTCTGCCAAAAAGCTTTTCAGAATAGACAAAGCTTCAGAGACTTACAGTGTTGCCTGCAACAGACTATGGACAGAGCAGGGACAAAAGCAGCTGCAAAAGACTCCACAATATTCACAGAATCACACAGAATCACAGAATGTTAGGGATTGGAAGGGACCTCGAAAGATCATCTAGTCCAATCCCCCTGCCGGGGCAGGATTGCCTAGACCATATCACACAGGAATGCGTCCAGGCAGGTTTTGAATGTCTCCAGAGAAGGAGACTCCACAACCTCTCTGGGCAGCCTGTTCCAGTGTTCAGTCACCCTCACCGTAAAGAAAGATTCCCCTCCCTGAACTTTAAGGTCCACTGGGGGACAGTTCTGCTGAGTGTAAAAGGACGTAAAGACGAATGAGAGCAATCCCTGAGCAAACTGGGGTGTGTTCTTGCAGGAAAGCAGCACACCTCCTTCTCAGTGATCTGCAGGCAGCTCCTGCCTGACAGCGGGTTTCCCGTTGTGGAGATGCACCCCTGCTCCGACGGACCCATTCTGCCTTCCACATTGGCACCTACAGGGCCCAATTTACACAAAGCTTCAACACTTCCCACTTCTGAGGCAATTTTAAAATAAATAAATAAATAAATAAAACTACCAAGAAACAGAGGGGGAAGATGTGCAGGCTGGGAAGAGAGCAGTTGCAGGGGCCAGCACTTCATTTTCTTGCAGCAATAAGAACTACCTATTTGTTTGAATGATGGTGGCTTCACGGGAACACCAATGCAGTGCCAAAAGACGACAGCTATGACGTAAACAGAGGGGAAAAGCAAACAGACTCGGTGCAAAGCGTTAAGGCAGCAATGGGACACGATGGTGGAGATGCCAGGCTGCAAGAAGGAACAATGCAGCAAGACAGAATGACAGATGAAAAAAGAAAGGTTACAAAAGCAGAACAGACCAGAAAGGCACTTATAGGATAATAATCCTTGCCTGTGCTTCTAATAATATCTGTAATACTTAAAGCTGAAAGGATTGTAGAAGGCCAATTTACTTTTCGTCCTCTGTGCCATTTTCTGTTGGCGTTTGCCCCAAATGCCTGAAGACAAATGGTTGGTTTCAGTATCTGCTAACATGTGTATGTAGCTGGGGAGAAAATTTCCCAGGAAACTCTGCAAAGGACAGAGCTGAACTGGCTAAAATCCCCCCACGGGGGCAGGGACAAGCTGGGCAGCCCCCATCAGACCTGCACCTCAAACCTGCCAGTGGAAATGTAAATCCAGCAACGCCACTGGAATAACTCAAGGCACCTTCTGGTGAAAATTTTAATGAACCAGAAAACCATGGAACAGCACCAGACTGCAATTTAGACACCAACTCCAGGTCCTTTGAATAAATGAATATACACAGAGTTTAGGATGGGCTATGCTGAAGGCTGGTGGGACTGGCTGGAACAATGACAACCCAACAGAAGCATGCCTGAGCAGGAGCAGACATGGAAAGCGGGGGAGTCATCTTGTTAAATTTCTCTGGACTCTTCAAGCGGTTCTTTAGAGCTTCATGTTAACCAATTAATACATCTACAAGCTTACAGCTGTGAACAACTTCATTTAAATTAGATCTCTGAAGCATAAACTTGCCCAAACTACTAAAATTTGAAACAAAAAGGAAATAATAGGTATTAGATTAACCAAGTAAAGATATATCAATTTTAATTGTACAGCTATTCAGAGAAGAGTACTCTGGAGAGGAGAAAGTACTTAGTCTATCTCCTAGGGAGTAGAAGTGCTTAGGTTTAATCTGGAGTGTTGTCACTCTACAGAGATGTAGTGCTCTGAGAATTTTAATGCCATATGTGAGACTTCAAGAAGTCAACCCAAATTTCAGAACACTGAAGCCTGTAACAAACAGTCACTCAGGACAAACATCATAACTGGAAGCATTTTAAGATTGGAAATACACAAACATGATGAAAACTGCAGCAGCACTACCAGTGCACTCTGTGAATTAATGTTGCCATATGAAGGGAAGGGGAACATCTCAGCACCCACTACCTGGTGCATGATTCAAGAGCCTGACACATTCACTGACACCTGAATCTCTCTGCTAATTAGTGTCTTCTACCAAGAAATAGGGGGAAGGGAAAGACTTTTGGAAAGGAAAAACTACACCAGAGATGTTGTTATAACAGTTCAGAGTATTTCCAGTAATGCTTCAGATGCTGCAGTGAGAGATCTTACCAACAGCTTTCGGAAGCAAGGCGGTAATATTTATCATCATCACCTTCCCCAGCTCAGTATGCTGAAAGCACACAGAGAAGAAAAAACACACAGCCTTGGGATAGTTAAGTGTTTGAGGGGGGTGTCTGGTTTGGGGGTTTTTTTTGTTGCTTTTTTTGTTTAAATTACTGATAACTAAATCAAACCAGAAAAACAGTCTAAGAGCACAGCCTTTGTAAACCACGCTAGACCTTGTCCCACAGCAAAGATAAACACATTTTTGCAAAAGGACAAGACTGCTCCAACATATTGAGCAGACATTTTTGAAATCTCTAAAATTATCTTTTTGAGTGTCGACTGAAGAGGCTGAATCCCAGACTCTGCATGAACAACACAGCCCGAGACTCAGACACCCCATAACGCGAGACACGGAGGCCATCACCCTCCCAGCCTGACCGCACCGGGAGGCTTGGCACGCCAACAACATGCCTGTTCTGGGGAAGAGTCCTTTAACTGGTGCTTTCTTAACCAAAAGCTTATAAGCAGAAGGCCTCGCTGCAAGAGTCAGAGCCCAAACTGAGGAGAAGCGAGAGCCAGCTTGACCCCTGTATGACAACGATGTGGCCAGAGGCAGCTGACAGCACTGCTGGGCCCAAACCAACCCGCCCCTTCCCACAGCTGCCATAAAAAGCATCACTGCTACCGTGTTGCACCTGCAATTATTTTAAGCAATCAGCTTTAGAAAAACACTAATAAGTAAGGCTCATTTCTCCTTTCTCCTAACAGTACAACTTGTACTTAACCTTCCTGTCATTAAAAAAAAATTCCATTTAAGAAAGCAGCACAGTATCAATTTAGCAACCGAGCAAACAATACCTTCATGTTGCTACGCCTGTTAACCTTTGATTTACAGCTACGTTTTTGTCAGTTTTGTTTTTTAAATTAAGATGCTTATATCCTGAAGGGTAACAAAGTTCACTCTATTAAATTAACATCTGCTATAAATAATGCACTACCAGAGAGTCAAAGAACATTTACAAAGCACTAAAACCAGGTGACTGAGCATTAAACAGTCTTTCTCTGAATAACTTAAAAGATAAGAAGATAATAAACATCTGAACACTAAACTCTTTCTTTGCACACCTTTTTGGTATAAGAATAGTCAGCTCCAAATAATCTGCTTTGTGGCTGCTGTCAAGAGAGACCTGAGCAAGCCAGCGCAGGCTCCTCGCTGTGCTGCGGGGAGCAGCTGACGTGGAAAGCAGAGGCTTCCAGGGACAGACAATTTGTTGACTCCATGTGTAGGTTATAACACTGACAGATCTCCCAAAGCAATTTTCATTAATAAAAAGTTTCCAAGACCAGTCTGTCTGCTTCCCTAGCCCCAGAAGAAGCTTTACACAAGACTCCTGGAGACCAATCCTGCCCTCTCTCCTTTTTTTTAAAAAAAAAAAGATGGGAGAGTCAGCTTCAGCAATATCTTATGCTTTATGGGTATGGGTAACAGGAGAAAACAGTCAGCAGATCATATGGCATTGGCTTCCCTGCCAATGGGAGCAGTACGTGCTCTGTGTAAAGGTTGTATTTTTTTACTTATGTGAATCCATGGAGCTCACTGCTATAACTTTCAAGTACCCGCTGTGACTTCTGCACCATTTTAAAAAGGCAAAGGAAATAAAAGGCATAAACTATCTTCTAAAACAAGCACATGTTTTTTTGTGCTGAAGTCTTCAGTGAAGAAATATAAAACACAATTGCAACAAGAGCTCAGATTGCTGCTTTAGACTCTAATGGCTCCATAACAGTAATTAAGGCTTCTTCCTGACTTCATAACTATGCCATAATGCATTTATCAAAAGCACATTACCACAATGGACACATCCACTCTTTCTGCAATACTTCGACAGCTCCCTTTGGACACTATCAGTAAATAAAATCTTATGTGGTCCAATTAAAGAAAGCATAAATCCCAATCATTTCTCTGTGGCTATCTTGTTCTGAATGCACTGCTCTGACAAATTTTAAATGGAAAATGGATAAGTGCTTTGAATATAGCAAAAAACTTCCTCCCCAGAACAACTCCGGGATGCCGAGTCTTGCTTAAGAGCCACAGGAAGGAGTGTTGCTCGGGAGCTTTGTTTTTATCACAGAAGGAGGAGAGGTTTTGACAGCGGAGAGACTATTGTCAAGTGCATTTGGACTCCTGTCAAGTCTCTGCCTTGACAAATTGGACTGGGAGTCCTTTCACAGGGAAAGTGCATGAGAGAACATAACACGCAACGCAGAGCCGCTTCCCCACTTCAGTGAAAGCAGAGGGAATTACAGAGCTCGCTTCCCCTTCCTCCCATCCAATTGCTTCCAACAGGCTGCAACAAGCACAGCACAGCAGTGCTCCGCAGGGACACATTCACAGACGCCAGCATCCTCCCACCAGTCCCTTACCCACGCAAACTCCACTGTTTTATTGTGGGGAATACAGATTGCTGCTGCCAGCTGAGCTCCAGGAGGAACGGCACATGTGTGAAGCTCACACTGTGTAATGACTGCTACCGAACGTGCAAATGCAAGTGGGCGAGTATTGGCATGAACTGTGCAGAGTGGAGCTAAAATTAGGGCCAGCAATATGGAGAACCCATAATGTCCTCTGCACCTGGGTAGCTCAGTGCACTCTAGCCCAAACATGCTTTAACTGGAGGGAGCATAAAAGGGGGAAGATGCAAAATACACATGACCTTCCTCACCATTTTTCTCCACCAAAAGAGGTTTTGCATTAGCCATCCCACAGCAACAGCTCAAAAGATTTTAGCGTGGAGATAATTTGGAACACACTACCCTTTCTTTGAGCACATGAAAGATTATTTCAAACCAAAGAGGTACTCTGTTCTAGCAGTGATGCTCAATCTGCCATACTCTGCTTTTGCCACACACTTCTCCCTCCTATCTCTTAACTGCTGCCATAGGGAAAATTTGGCAGTTTGTTTAAATATAAGATTATTAGTATTAAGTCAATATTCAAGCCAGAAGGAATAAAACCCACTTCACATAACGGATGCAGAGTGCTTAGCATCCCTAACCAGTCAATCTGTGCTGTTTACTCCCTTGGTGTGGATGCTTTCACACTGATGAGTTCTGACTGCTCCTTAGTACAGGGACAACTGTGAGCAGTAACCTGACCAGGACTCCTTACGGCATAATTCTGCACCCCCTGATTTTAGTATCCTTTGCAAAAATCACAGAATTTCTCGAACAGTATCAGAGAGGCAGGCAAAGCAGCCAGGCAGCACGCCAAGGAGCTCTTGGGATTTTGTCTCTGGGTTGCAGAGGGTAGGGGGGGAAGATTTGTTGAGAAACCTTCTAGAAACCCTGGGGATGAGAGTACTAGCATTGGCTAGTAAATGAAAAGCATAATTCAAATGCTGACACGTACTTCACCAAGCTGTTCTTTAAACTACATGGGAAGGAGCTGCACCAACCTCCATTTAAAGAAGAAAAAATGAGGGGGGGGGGGGACAGGGGGAAGCTGAGGTACAGCACTGTCTGGGGGCTGTTTCTGAGGCCTCCATCCAGAAACAGACAACCAAGCTTTCATTCAATAAGGTACTGCTACAACAAAATTACCTCCTGGGTGCTAATGGTCCCTTAGTTATAAACAACCTCTTTAAATAAGGAAAAAAAAGTGCTTATCAAGGAATTTGCCACACATTTCCTTCAATAAATCCTTCCTCCATTCAGTGCTTCCCAACAGGAGCTGGTCTACCAACTATCATCACCAGTAATTCTCTCCCACCAGGGGGAAAGAAAGATAAAAAAATTCAGATCATAAAAATACCTCTTTTATCATAGGAGAAAGTTATTATGAGCCTTCCTGCTGCCTGGCTGGTGTCTGCACACACTGATGGTCTCCTCTTTCTCCATTAATTGCCTGCAGAGGGAGAAAGGAACAAATGCTGACCACGCCAGGTGCATCCAGAGACTCAAGGTAATCATACTCAGTTAGTTTTATTTATTGTAACAAGTATTTTATTTATTTGCTTTTATTTACACCAAGAAGAATAGGTCCAAAGGCTCCTGGCAAAAGCGCCCCCTTAGGGCAGCTGCCATCACACTGTGCCAGGTATTCCCCTTCTGAACCACTGACTCTTGACGTATGCCCGAAAAAGAAAAAAAAAAAGGTGGAAAAAAAAATATTCCTCTCTAATTTCCCAGAGCTCCTGACAGTTTCTACCTGCTTGGTTTGTTCTCTGCCAGCTCCAGATTTCTTGGCCGGTGCCCTACTCTGGAGAACGTGTCTCTCTGGGGCAGCCAACTTGCTCTAGTCGAGTCAGAGCAGAGGGACTGGCTGCAGAAGCCCAGGAAGAGCTATCGGTGACACCGTGCAATGAGTGCACCTAACAGGCTCCTACCCCAAGCTCGACACTACTTGAAGCACCCTTGATTTCCAGACTTTCCCGGCCCAGCACACATGCCAGAGATAAGAGAGGACATGCCAGCTCTCTCGGGACTGCTCACGTGTTCCAAGTCCAGGTGGTGACAGAGCAGGACCGCACGTCACATACCTCGGCACTGCATTTCCAGGGGGGCAAGCACACGCCAGCATGCAAAGCCCGCCAGCTCTAAAACCCCACTGCCAGGAGAGCTCACCAGGCACAGTGAGGAGCCAGAGGCAACAAGCACTGCCCAACCCACGGTCCCCTTTGCAGAGCTCTTGCACCACTCTCCTCAACAGGGAACGCCAGGTCAAACTGATCTGGAGACGCTTGGACTAAGCTGGACTGGTCAAATCAGCCTCCACGGGGAACTGGGCAGCAGCCCCAGCGCTGGGCGAAGAGCTGCTAAGGCAGGGAGCAAGATACATTTTCCTTAGGCAAAGCCCAGCCAGAGAGATGGGCAACTTTTGCCCTCCAAATGCGTAAGCTTATTCCTCATAAAGAGTTTACAGAGACTAAAGGAACTAACACTAATAAAGTTTTATCGCTTCCTACACCCAGTCCTCAAGGGAGACCCAGCAAAGCTTTGCGGGCAGCCGCAGCAAGAGCCTAGGATCGTGCTGGAGCCCATCTGAAGGCGGAGGGGGGAATTCCTGCTGGCAATCCAAAGCATCAAACAGATATTCAGGATATATTCAGCCCTGAATCAGAAAAGAAAAAAAAAAAAAACCAAACAAACTTCATCCATGCATGTAAACTGGTCACACCCTTAAGCTCTCCAGAGAGATTTTACAGCTTGTAAAACCCTCATGATTCATTTGGAAAGAAACCACAGTCTATGCTGCAGCCACAGAAGTGTAAGGTTTCACGGGGAGGAAGGGATGCCTCCATAAACTGGACTTCGACAGGATATGTAAAGAGCACTAATACATTTCAGGGCTCAGCTACAAGCACAAAAAAGGGGAAAATAGAAGGGTTTCTGCCCCATATCCACAAGACACTTTATGCAGAGAAAAGCACACCGCTTTATTTATGTGGAAATTTTCTTTTCAGCAGCCACCTCTTAGCTAGCCATTATCAGCCCAAAAACAACAGGGCACAGGAGACTATTTTAACGAACAGCATGAGCAGGAAATACAAAGATGAGGAGCAAGATTTGAAGCACAAATGGTTCAGGCACTCTTGTATTTTATAGGTCATTCACTGGGCCTTTATACTTCATTTATCAAATTATATCTGAATTGGTGCAGTCATCCTGATTCAAGAAACCATCATGCATCTTTTCCTTTCAAAAGAGGAAATAAATACTTTATCTGTAGAGCATTTTGCATCAGAGGATCTTGGAGTCCTTCCCCAGCACTTGGCCTCATAAACCCACCCAGGCAGGCAGCTGCTTACCCTACAGATGCCTTCAGAGGTGCAAAGAAGTTAAGTGTTTTGCCCATAATGGCTCAGGCAGTGACACAGTCAGATCCCAGATCTATACCTCCTCCCCCCAGATGCACCTCACTGAGCCAATTACACATGTTGCTACCCTTAACGAGTGGGATTTTATAGCCTCTATTTTTCTAGTGCTTTCCTTGTCATCATAAACATCCCAGTGTTTGCTCACAAGTTGTTCCACTAAAAACAAATATGCTGCCACTCCACGGCAGTGGAATTTGCTGCAGAAAATCATCAAGACAACAGCACTGTCTCGCCAGCCACCTGCACCACCTCCCCCTTTAACTCAAAGCCAGAGGCACGTTACAATTACATTATTCCAACTAAATAAAATTATTTTCCCCTCTTCCAAGACATAAAACAACCACATCATTATGGCCATAGCCACTGTGATTTAATAATTTAAACAAAAGACACACAACATGATAGGAACATAGTAAGTAGCACAGCACTTCATTACAGCTGGAACCAGTATTTATCATCCCTGAAACCAAAGATGGTCTTGAAAATTATATGCCCAAATGCGTCACTTCAAAATTACAACTTAATCATACAATGTTCAGCACAGAGCTTTAAAAAACACTGATCCTCTTTTGGTTTTTTTTTCCATGGTGAAGAAAAGCTCTGAGAGATAATAAATCATTTAATGCACCGGTGGAAGCAGCTTACTTACGGAGCAGGATTTGCAATGCAAAAAGTGAATCATGAAGCATCACCTTCACACTTCGCCCTTCCTCGGGCATCACTATTGAAGACTGTCTCTCCAGCTCACCCACTGCCTCCTACAGCAGGTCAGTGATGGGGACAGTCGCCCATTTCTCCATCATCCCTCTGTAGGAAAGGGTTCATCGTGCTCTCCGAGCTACGTGAGGAATGAGCTGAAACGCAAGCCAGCTACCCAAGATCTGCAAGTGCTTTGAAAGCTCTAGCCCACGCTGTATGGAGAAGTTAAGCTAGTAAAAATGCTTTGGACACGTAGCCACAGCCCAAATACAGTTCTTTGCCAAGACTGAGGACAATATGTTATTAACTAAAGTTTAATTATATCCACAAACATACATTTCTAGCTGAGGCATACAACCATGTCTCTGTAGATTTGTTTGTTCTTCTAGCGGCCCCATTAAGAAATTAGTTTTGTGTTCACTTTCATAGCCCAGAACACACATTTATCTGGTATTAAATCTGCTCCTGTTTTGTTTCCACAGGAATTTTACTGGTTCCATATTAATTAAATTATGTCAGAAACAGGCAACACTTCACAAAGGACCCTCTAATCAGTGGTTAATAAGGGCGGGCTGCAATACCGCATTTATGTAACATTGGTAAGATTATTTTCAAAAGACAAAGCACAGTTTCAAAGAACAAGCTATTGTCTCCCCACCAATCAAGTGTGGAAATTAAGTAGATCTTAATTATTACACTTGCAATGCTTAAGATTAGGTGAGATCGATTTCCAACAAGTATCATTCCCCATAGAAAGAAGAATCCAGCTACTTGTAACGCACAGACAATGTATTTTTCTTCTAAGACAAATTCTGCAGGAAGAACAAGTCAGCAGCAGACGCCCAGCCAGGTCTCTACAGCCAACTAACGATCGCTACGTGAGCTTCAGCAGGGAAACCTTCCTGCTCTCAAAGACCCAAGTGTAAGACAGTCATATTGAAAGGCTGCCCCCTCTCCCCAAAACAACCCAGTAACCCACTGCCACAGAAGCAATGCAAGTAGCTCCGAATTATTTTATCTCTTCCCACACACTTTCAAGTGCGTCGACCGCACGTGCCAGCGAAGAGCACGCACTCCATTCTAATGGAAGAGGCAGAATTCAATTAATGACACCAATCTAGAAGCCAGCAGAAACTGCAGAAATGGCTCATTTGGGAAATTTTTCTTTCTGAGAGCTTCCGTGCACTATAATAAAGGAACTATTGCAAGCATTTATTTATTAAAACAGAAAGATTTCTTTACGAGAGATCTGCAATCAGCTGAACATCTGAAATCGCAGCTTGATGCAGCTTAGCCCCTGGACAGAGCTTCTCATCTGCTTTTATGTCAGGAAGCAGCGTCCATTAGCTCGAGGGTTAGTTGAGAACAGCCCAGGCGACACCTCGGCTCTCGCTCAGAGTGAAGGCTGCCAAAACCAGCGGACAGCCTGCAGCCACCCAAGCTCAGCTTTTATGCCGGGCTTCGATAATGGTAGAGGGAAAGAGGCAGACTCTGCAGGCAAGGAAAGCTGGTAGGTGGCCCAGCCAGGGTGTGCATGATGGCATTCATGAAAGGAGCCAGAGAATTGCTGCTTTCCCTTAAATTAGCGTGGCAGGCAGAGTTATGAAAGGCTGCTAGGGTAAGGGACGTTACCCAAATCCTGCTATTCTGCGAGAGGAAGACCAGTGTCAGACGGCCACAGCACAGAAGATGCAACACTGGCACATCCACACGTCTCTGCTGGGCAGAATACATCCCAGAGCTACCAGCAACAGGGGGTTTGGCAACAATAGAGACATTTGATTTAAATGAACTGTACTATTAAGTTAACATACTTATTCATAATACAGGCTAGCTTATATTTAAAAGAAAAGGAAAGGGAATGGCACAGGAAGCTATTTCAATTCATAAGAGGCAGCTATTAAGACAACACTAAGAACTCAGGAGGGGAAAGTTCTCCCAATGGTTTTGCTACGTTCTTCCATCATGATTTTACAAAGCCCGAGGAGTGATAAAAGCACATTTTAGGTCTTCAGGGAAGCAGATCCACATACTGCCTCGACTCTCTGTTACATGAGACTAACCCAAATGAAAGTGTTGCCCCGTTCCCAAATATCAGGATCCTAGTCCTCTTCAGCTTGTCCTTTATCACTAGTGAACAGCCACAGCGATAACAATAAGACTAAGTACAGCTGTCTGGAGAGACGGCAGGTGCTGCATTGAACATACCACGAAATCAAACACAATCCTCCCCAACACCAAACAAGAGCAGATTTAAAAGCAAGGACAGTTTTTCCACCAGCAGTAGCTCGGGATCATGGAACTGCTTCCTGCCCTCCCACCTCCTGAACTTCCTGCCATCCCGTCCAGGGAATACGCCTTTGTCCCTGACCACCACCTGCAGAAAACAGCCACCCGCCCAGACGTGAGCGTGAAGAAGCCCCTCCAGAAAAGTCACAGTGCTGGGACAGTCCCTTCCCTCTGCGTTATCAGAAGTTCAACCCTGCAGAGCAGCAGTGCTCTACCCACCACGACCTTGCGAAGTGACACCCTCCGTGTCCTGCTCCTTCTGGCTCCTCACAACGAAATCACTGCTACCAGGCCAAAATGGAGCATCCGTGTCCTCAGAGCACAAGGAGGGAGAGAACTGCTCATCACCGCCTCTGATACAAAACAGCAAAATCAATTACAACAGACGACTTTTTGCATATGAAGTATACATGGAAAAAAAATTGAGATGTTAACATTTGTCATTGCTGTATCTCCCTCAGAGTCTCTTCCCTGAGCCCCAGGAAGCGCAGAAGGGTGCTCAAAGCAATAGGGAGAACAGACGAAAAGGTTGACTTAAAACAAAAAACAAACAGCTCAAGAAGTTTGTTCCACCTGCAGAGGAAGTAGCACTTTAAAAGTCCACCTGAAAGAATGGCACCAACTGCCTAAGAGGCCGTACAGTCAACAGTCAGCTGCCAAGCGTTGGTATCTCAAGACTTGTAATATTTGTGCTAGGGCTCAGGTGCTGCACTTTCTTATCCAGGAGTCTCATATGCACACGCAGGAGGGCTCTGGGCACCCACCTCCACCGTCCATGCGACTGCCCCTGCACTGAATGTCTCCTCAGCTCCACAAACCACAGGGATGCCCTTGGCTGCTGCTGACGTGGCCACAAAAGGGACAAGAGTGCTCATATCATCCTGGAGAGGTGAGTACCTGTGGGGCAGTAACCTTGCTGAGTGGCCCCTAAGCCACTCAAACAGGAGCATCTCTGCCCACATCCTCTGCTGCCATTTCACACAGCAGTTTCTCGCCAGCACAGCTGCTCATTAAAGCTTGTGCCGACATCTGAAGACTCGGAGGCAAATAAAAAAAAACCTACACTTCTTAATCTGATTCATGCTTTTTTAATGACTGGAGTTAGTATCATGTGGAAAGCATCTTTTGCAGGATACTACTTTGACCACTGCTGTTCATGAATATAAAAGACTTGCTAATGCTCTGCTAAACTTGTCACAGAAGTATTTATATCAACACCCCTCTATTTTTTTCCAACAATAATCTAATTCATGTGCCTCTTATCTTAGCTATGAAACAGCATGTTAAATCCAAGATCACAGCTCATTTAGATAAAAGGAATCGGGCACATCCAGCGAGTCATTCCTGCTGTGACATTTCTGCTATTGACAGAGTTATTTCCAGGCCCAGCGTGGGCAGGGAACCGGGAGGACTCGCACTCTTCAGCACAGTCACTGCCCCTCACCCAGGATGCACAGAACAGCTGAATATTCAAAAGGGACTCTACCTGGGTCTGGTCCCATGTTAATAAGCATTCTAGCAGCATTTGCCAGAAATAACCTTCAACAGTTACCTAGAAACATAATCCATCAAAATAAGCCTCAAAACTATAAAAAAGAAAAAAAAAAAAAAAAAGAACTTGTGTTGGTAGATTGTGTTCCAGCCACGTACAGAAGAATTAGTAGACAAACTCGAGTCATTGATCAAGGGAATAGCTCAAATTAATTTCAAGGTTATTTTCTTAGACAGTTCTTTTACAAACACAAATAGTGCTGTCAGAAAGTTTCCCTTTCCTCATTCTTTGTTAGTCTCCATGAGCTCTTAAGAATATAGCTCAACCTTGTGGGCCTCTATAGGACTTCGAGCACCCAGTGGAACCTAAGCACTTAGTAGGCGATGAGTTGAAGTGACCCTATCGCTCTAGAGCTTAACAGTTAAATAATCCAGAAGAGATTAACATTTCCAATCACGTACATTGAAAGTTCTTCTTCAGCACTGAATGGTTCCCCTTTTCTCTAGGGCTCCATCCTCAAATTCCTTTCTAATCTGAATAAATACGGTATGTGCATCCTCCTCTTTTTTTTTTTTTAATAAACACAACTGCTGGGATGATGCAGACATAGCACAGCCAAAGGATTTTCTTGAGATACTCAGAGCACTCCTGATCTGCATATTGATTTCAACTCATCATTCTTCACAAACAAAATGGATACACAAGAGAGTCAGTCAATACATCTGCTGGTGCATCCTCCCCTCCGCTCACAGCCAGCGAGCCCGTGCACAGAGATTAACGCAAACTTGTACTGCAGAACGTGCGGCCGCAGCGAGAATTGGTACTTTTGGGACCGTTTCCAGTCGAAGCTGTAAAGCTGAGATACAGTCAGAAGTGGTCACAACCACGCAGCCACGCTCGTCAACACACTTTCAGTGCTAGGGCTCAGCCGAGGTTATCTCACTCATAACCTATAAATACCCCGGGGACGTTTGTGCAACGTGTGCATCCACGCACTGATGTTTCAAAGGACTTGAAACAAAACTTGGCCGCAGTGTGTAAATTCCCAGCACTGCTCAGAGCGCTGCACGAGGCGCGCTCTGCTCAGCCCTCCGAAAGGAAGCTGGCCTTGATTTAGAGGGATGCGTGTACTCTGTGGAAGTGCATGCATAACTGATTGCTGCTGCTCATTAACAGTTTCACGCCTTCCTGAAAATCATATTTTCAGCCAAAAGAAACACATCTGATTATTAAGACAAGGATCTCTATACCATAAACAAGGATCTCTATACCACAGACCCCAGAAATTAATCATTCCTATATCAGGGACCCATCCAGGACCCACCACAAGGTAGCCAACTTCCAGAAAATTAACTGCTATGGGTCAGTCAAAAAGATACACAATTTAAGGATTTTCATACATTCTCTTACTCAGGTAGAATCCTCTCTTTAACCCTTCTCTCTAATAATCAAGCATTTATTGGATCTGGCATAAAATTCAAGCCACGCTACTAATCAGTCTGGCTGGAGAGAGATGGTGGGAGTTCCACCTAAATTCCCAGGACAGGTTCTCTTCAAGTCTTTAAAGTTTTACTTTTGGTCTCAGTGGAAGTAGGATTAGACCCTAAACAGGTCCACTGACAATAACATAGGGGAGCTTGAAATGGATGAAGGAAGACAATACAAGGAAAGAGAATCTCAAAGCAGGATAGTTTCATCAGATAAGGGCATATTCTATGCAATAAAAAAGTTAATGCCACCCTTATCTGCATTACATCAAATATCTTTTGCTTCCAAAAGCCCTTAAGGCTGCAGAGTTTTCAGTTACCTTTTCCCCTCTCTACCTCCACTAGCATTAGAAGCCTGCTGCCAGCTGCTACATGGTCTCTCTGGGTATCATGAATTAAATTCTTGTTTTTTCTGACTTTTTCCACCGTTAGAAGGACATTTATCAGGTTAAGCCCAGATTTCTTTCCGTCTTACCAGCACAGTTTTGGATGACTAATGAAAAGACTGACTATATTTTAAAGATCTAATCCTCCCTTCACTATTTATACTAGTCAATGTCACTTTGACACTATTCTGGCTTTCAACTGCAAAAAACTTTGACTTAAATTCCCCTAGAACGAACATGCTCTCATAAGCAGACAGGAGTGCTATTTGCTCCGTATTTCCCTCCCTCGAGTTAGCTTCAGCTGTCACCAAAAGCACAGTAAGCATTTTCCTTCTTGGGAACTATGTGTTCCTGCAGTTCTATTCAGTGGACCAGAAGAGTCTGGCATCGGAAAAAGAACTATCTGATTTCTTGGACTCACTGCAAGAGAACCTGTCTTGGCCAGATACAGTTATTACCACCAAGAACCAAGAATTCAGTTCTATTAAAGATGCCCTAGGCCATGAATATTGGCTATACAAACAGTGATCAAGCATTTACCCACTCCAGACACAGCTCTGGGGCTTTGATGGCTCTTTAAAAGGTGTTTCTTCCTGCAGTTATAAATAACTGCGAGCAAAACACTCCCTTTGTAAGTTAGCGTAAAGATTTTCAGAACTGCCATCCATGAATTGCTGCCACTATTTTAGTAAATGGAAAGCAGTCAGCAGCTCCTGACAACCTTTCAGTTGTCTCTGGTTTCAGTTTGTCCAGATCTGGAAGTACATTTCACCTTAATTCAGACCAAGCATTTAAGTCAAGGTCGAATTTACTGTTTTCACCATGATTTGTACTGCCTTCTTTCACCTATATTCCCTGTAATTTCTATTTCTATGGCAAGTTATAAAGAGGGCAATACAGCCTGCAAGAGCAGCTGCACCTCAGACCTACCTTGAGATACTGAACCTGGGAGTGCCCCTGTATGTAAGGGAAGGGAGAGCTGCTGTGTTCAGATGGCGAATCCCTGCGTGACAACACTTCGACGCTGCAGAGACCACAACCTCTGGGCAGCAGCGAGGAAGAAGTACAAAAAGACAAAACAAAAAGACAAAACAGATACAAACCACCTTCCCAAAAATTTGCTCAAGGAAAGAGTTTTCCACAGATCAGTTCTACCACGGTTTCCATCTTTTGGCTCGCCACATGCAAGCCCAGTCCTCAGGCAGGGACAACATCTCTAACAACTTCCAAGCAAGTCAGGTCTCCACCCGGATCTGCCTCTACTTCGAGTGGCCTTCTCTTACTTCATTAATGGCCTCTTTCCATCACACTATTAAGGTACGGTAAGAGCAGGTCTGCAAGCACATGCCTTGCTGTCCCCTCCATGAAGGGTCCTACCCCCATTCCGCAGGAAGGGCACCAGTGGGGATTTCATTGAATGTCACGGTGAATTGCATAGCATCTGCTCTATGCTATCAGGACAACCTTCTCTGTAGAACTTTTCCATGAGGGGTTGTTCATCAGGTCTTATTTTTAAAGAATCTGGGCCAAGTCATCCCTGCTGTAGCTTTAATGACGTCAATGAGCTACAGCAGAGGTGAAATTGGGCCGTTATTTTTTATGTCCATATGTCATGTGCCCATTAAGGGAAAAAAAAAAATGCAAAAGAAGATCAAGGAAGAAAAGAAAAGTTATTGAATCAAAAGACTATCCTGTGCAGGGATTAACATCTAGATGTGGAATGTTTCTCTTTTGTTCCTGCTGCGCATTTATAAATATAACAGTTTATGGAAAAAGAAATACTTCTGTAGTGTCAAGGTACAATGCAAGTTCTGTAGTGACAAATTATCTTCACATTTTGTATCCTGTTTTGATAAAAAAAATAACAAAAAACTCTCTACCAGGAAAAGGCCTCTTCAAAACTCAACAAGATTAAGTGACCCAGTTGCCAGTAACTGTTAGTTTCTCCACTGTAAGCTAATATTAATCGTACTCTACAGATCACCGCCCAGTGGACCTTGTTCTGAGCTCATTTCTTAGTAAATCCAAAATAGGATTATACAAGTATCAAAAGCAAAAATATTAAATATAAGTTTAAACCTAAGCAGTGTTTCCTGTGAATATTCGAAGCCTCAAACACCAACATGGAAAGGGACGCAGCTGAGGAGGCCAAGCCTGCCAGATGTAGGACACCAGCCGTGAACAACAGTAGTAACAGCCACCGCCACACATCACAATTCTGTGCTGATTTTCAGAAGGCTGAACCATATCACTGATCTCCAGCGAGTGTGCCTACGTATTTTCCACCCACCATGCCCCAGACCAGCAGGTACTGCCCTGAGCTGTGAGCAGCGACTCAGGCTAGCCAAACCACAAGATGCATCGCAGCCAGTGAGACCTACGACCAGAATTGCTCAACTCCGTATTTAAAAAGCCCACTTAACTGACATTTAAGCATATGAGTAACCATATTCATAAGAACATAGGTAAAATTACTCACCGATAGCTTACAGAGTCACGCCAATATGCCTTTAGAGCCAGACTGCAAACCATCCAGGAACGGCACCAGATCACAGGAGCCTGGTGTTCAGGGCCTCTACTTTGTAGATAACACTTACTTGAAAGCTTAACAGAAGATTCCTTTGAAATCTTTGACCCTAATTCTCCAAGTCTCAGCTTTAGTCAAAGACTAAGTCTTCTTTGTAAAGGCCTTTTTGCCAATTGTTTTCCCTTCGCATTAATGAGTTCTTTTTCCCACAATAAGCCAGAACAGTTTGGGGCTGGTTTTTTTTTATTATTATTTTTATTTCTCTCCTCCCCCCACCCCCCCATTCCAGCACTGGAATCAAAATAACTTGAGATGGAAAACGTGTGACCTCCCAAGCCTTTATTTACAGTATCACAAACCACATGGGAAGGATCTGTCCAAGTTTTCCAGCTGGAATGGGAACAGCAGGGAAAAACACGCCCTCGTTTTTGCAGCCGTGATATTTAACACATCACAGGAGAGAAGGATGGGGAGGAGGTAGGAGAGTTAGAAGAAAGTAATGATGCCATGGAAATATGGGATGAAGAGGTCTCAGTCACACAGGTAGGTTCACGTGATTACGTCCTTTCTTCTCAGAAATAAACAGAGCTTTGTACATGCAAATACAATTGCAAAACCAGCCTGACACATATTTAATGGGGTTACTTCTTGACTTTTATGTTATACAAGACTGTAAAATATAGAAACCTTCTGGACTTCACCTGAATTTGTATTAGTGCTCTAACGATCTCTCTTCACGTCACCATCCCCCAAATGACTACAACAAAGACTTTGTCAAAAACAAGAAGCCTAGAAGCAGCGGAATCTTCCTCAGATATTTAAACAGTACAGACAAACACAAATGAACGAAGTTTAGATCTATAGAAAGTTACTTGCAGCAGGAAACTGTCAGTTAGTTTGTGGTTACAACCACACCAGTGTCGCAGCTCTTTCCTCCCAGTTAAATAAGTACGTCCAAACAGTTCCTCGTGTCTAGTGTAAAAGGAGGAAAACAACCAAAAGAAAAACTCGCCCACATTTCCATTAGAAATTTCATAGTGTCACACTATACAGGAGACTATCTTTTTTGACAAGGGATCCTTGTGTACCTTGCCAAACATTTATGTCCTAGACTGTCAGGTCTAACTCAGTTTCCCTGTAACTGTCTCGTACCTTTAGAGATCCCATTGCCCCTCCCTTACTATCAGCAGCTTCCCCTTCTCCCTGCCTGGCACTGTAACAAGTGCCACACTAACCCACCACCTTTATACACCGAGACAGGGGAATGCCACACTTGTACTGCTCCGTTACGCTGCCAAACAGGGTTCCTCTCCTTGCCAGTACAAAAGCAGCCATCACCCAGCTCTCTGAAGTGTTATCACCTTGATCTAACTCACTGTAAAGTGTTTTGCAGTATAGTCTATGAAAGATCCAACATGAGGACAGATTTCTCTGCGTTGAGTCAGTTTCCACAAACTCATCCCTTACAAGGGGTACAATTCTCAGGTCACATAGTAAGTTCCCTGGTAAGTGCAGGACACAGAAAAAGTGAGATTCAGCTCCAATTTCTGTCCATATAAAAGGGCATAGGGCTCTGAAAGGGGAAAAACTTGTCACATTACACACCCGTGGGTGGAAATGTACCTAAAAATCACAGCACAGCGTGGCACAGGCGCAAAGACAGGTGCTGCAGGCAAGGCAGGGACTGCTAGAAGGGCATCTGAAGGAATCATCTGCAAAGCAAACTTGTGCTTCCTTTTGACAGGACACCATACACTCCTTCAGTGATGTGCACGAATTGTTTAGAGGTAACACCACTTCCCCAGCGCACAAGACCTCTGTCCCCAGCCTGCCTCACATCTTCTCAGGCTAAGGCACCCTGTAATTCCACCTGCTTTTACCTCATCTACTTTCCCCTCTCCTATATATTAGCCTCTTGCCTGATGTCAGTCTCTGCCTCTTCTTACAGAGAGAAACACTCACTCCTTGTCCCATCCAGGCTTCTGCAGGTGCAGGATCGGTGGCAGCACAGAAAGGCAGTGCAGTGCCCCTGGACAGCTAGAAGCGAGGATGCTGAGGGACAGAACAGCAGGTACCTCCTCATTCTGCATCAGCATCCTCCATCATCTCCCCCACCACACCACTTCCCCCACACCCTCTTGCTGAGGTCCCACAGACATGCTTCCAACATCACCCGCACTTACAGCTTGCGATACGCACACATGCCCCTCAGATTCTGCTCTGCCTTCCTGCTTGCAACAGGGATTGCGGATGCTTTCCTAGATTTTGAAATAATTCTATGCAAAATACTCCCAGGTATGACTCGCAGAGGAACCTCCTCCCATCATTTTCACTCTGTCCAGCAGTTTGGATTGAAAGCCTCTGGGTTTGGAGAAACAAAGGGCTGCACAGGGACGCTGGCAGAACAGAGGGGAAAATTACCTGGTGCCTACAGCATTTTCCTGGACATTGCTATTCAGCTCTTTGTTTTCACAAATGCTGCATTCCCCGACAAGGTTTAAAACCCATTTTTCTCCCTGCAATCCACGGACGTTACTTGCTCTCTAGTGACGCAAACCACATGGATTCATTTTGCTGTGAATACAATTCTGAAGGCAGTTTCCCCTCACCTGTCCAGGAAATTAATGACCACTCAGGCATCTCTCTTACCGAAGATCTCAGCCCTGTTAAGTCCTTCAGGCAAGTGAAATGAGTAGAGCCACAGCCTGAGGGCAAAGCAAACCCTAAACATCGCTAAAGATTGCATTTCTTCTTTGCTGTTGCCACTAATTCAGAGAAACACACTCTCCTCTACAACAGCCTACGGAGGAGTGTGTGACCTAAAGCAAGGGAGGCAAAGCTCTTGGGGCATAGATGTTCTCCCTCAGCACAGCAGCACAAATTCACCTGGCAATTAATGCCTCCACGAGCATAAACTCCTCTGTTAAAGCTGCTGACAGCAGTTTTTGTTCCCAAAGGGACCTATCTGCAGCTCCTTCAGAGAGCTGTGGTGGGCAGAAGAGAAGCTGCCAGCTCTCATGAGGAAACAGGGTATCCCACAGAGGGACAAGCCACAGCACTGGGAACAGCCAGAGCACTGGGAGAAGCCTACCTGGGCTGGCCCTCAGCTCTGCTCAACCTGAAGAGAGAGGCTTCAGGAAGGGAATCGACATGGGGAATGGTGACAAATTCATTGGGAGCCAGTTTCCCCCACAGGAGATAATTAAGGTATACAAATCATCCTTAGTTTTCAAGGATTTCTGGTAAAGATATTGCACGTCAATACAGAGCTGGTGTCACTGTGGTTTCAGTGTAACTGCTGCAACCCTGAGGTATAAATCCAGAAAAAGTGAAAACTCATTTCAGTCTGATAAGTGAACAGTCTCAGATCCAAACTCACTTATCCTTTCTGTGTTCTTCCCAGCAGTTCATTGCTTTTAAAGCAAAAAAACAGCAATTTTTGAGTTTTAGCATTCAGCAGCAAAAATGCAAAGTTGCTATACCACAGCACCACTGCAAAGAGAAACTTTTGATGGAGTCAAGAGTTAAAAACACCCTTTCTGATAGTGGAAAAAAAAATAAGAGTGGTGAGGAAAATAAGAAGATGCAAAACTACACGGTCAGTCTAAAGGCTGACACCCCATCTATTGAAAAACTGTTCAGCCACTAATTTTGTAGGCAGATGTAACACTATGATACAAATTTCTAGAACTCACACAACAGAGGTTTGGTGAGAGCTGGGCACATACACAGTGAACCCACAAGCAACTCTCCATAGGTTACAGCATAGGGGAGTAGCAGGTACATACCTTCTAAGCATAAAATATATTAAAATTTACTTGTTAAAAACACTACAGGGTACTTGCTTCCCCATCTACACTCTTTACTGCACATCAATCCTCTTAGCAATGTAAAGCAAATTATAAGTTCAGAGGGCAAAAAAAGGTAGAAATTAACAACAATTTTATGGTGGTACCAGAGGCTGCACACAGTTTATTTCAAGATAAATAAAATGCAACAAGGTTAAGATTTTTTGGGGGGAAAAGAACCACACAAGATTTAAATATACACACAAAAAATTATGTCAACTGCACATCCTGTGCAGCCACTCTCCCTTTTAATTTATTTATTTTAAAGATCTCAAATAAACAATGATGCCGACCAGGCAGAAAAAGGTGGAGAGTATGAGTTTTCCTTAAAAAGAGGTTTATTACTGAAACACATCTATGCCATTTACGTCAACCATGTCCTATGACTGCCAAGCCCTTCTCAAAGGCAACTCAAACAGCCGTTCTTCCAGACTCCATTTTATCGCGTTTCCCCCGAGCATCTATTCAAGTGGAACCCAAGCTAAGGTTAATCCCCTCTCTCACCAGCAGTGAGCTAGTATCCGTCACACTCATTACTATTCTCCCTAGTAACATCCAAATGTTTTTTTTTTCTCATACAGAAGAAAAAGAACAGCCGTCCAGCTGAAATGCCAGAACCTACCTTCTGCAAAAAACCTCTCTAGACGCTTCTGAATGCAGGAGGGAGTAAAGACAGCATTGCTGAAAAAGGATGTCACTGTTGGTCCACATGTGTCAACATCCTAGAGAAAGATAAAACACAGTTGCTTAACTGCCATGCCCATGGGAAATCAACAGCAAGAATAAAGCTGCGTTATTTTCACAGTTACACCATGCTAATGGCTTCCATGCAAACAACACAAAGCTACAACATTTTATAATTGCACATCAGAGTTTCTCTGCAGACATCCCTCCGGTATGTCAGAAATTCAATACGTGATAGTAGGCGGCAACGAGCACCTCAGGGATTTAAAGTGCGTTCCAAGCCATGAGTCATCGTCATCTCCAACTCATGGAAATTTTAAAAAAAAAAATAGAAAAGAAAAACACAGACACACGCACGTTGCACTGACCACTCTCATGTGCTCTCTCTGTACAATACCGTAACTTCCCCTTAAAGCATTTCCCTTTTAAACAGGGTGTTGAACGATTTCCACGAAGGGGACACCATCACAGACAAAACAACATCACATCGCAGCGTTCTTCCAGATAGCTCCCCGGAGGCCGGGCACCATCCCACACTCAAGGGTGGAAACAGAGCTGGAGCTGCCTTTATAACCCCCACAAGTCCTTCCACACCTGGAGGAGGAATCCAGCTCCCTTCCCACACAGCTGGGGAAACGTCAACCCCGGGCAGCCCATTTCCACCTCATTTTCCAGACATCAGCTGCCTGCTTTCCCCCAAGGCTGATTTTTGTCAGGAGAGCTGAGGGCCAGAAGGAACTTGTAACCATTACCTGCCGAGCAGCTCCTGTGGTTTGCTTCATTACGCCAAGCAGCCCATTGCCCTTCTAAGAGATTCCTTCAGGCAGAGTCTCATCATTACCTCCAACCACTGGAAACTGTTTTTAATGCTGCTTTTAATGCATCTGGTTCACACTTTAGGGCACACACAGGTGCCTCCCCCTCCCAGCCATCACTCCCCTCTTCTTACGTCTCCCCAAGTATATTCAAGTTCCTTTAGGTCATCTTTAATTTCTTGGCTTATCCTTGGTTGTCTGCCCCCGCTGTGCTCCAAGCGACAGCCAGAACAGAGCAACGGCTCTCGGCAGCGCGAGGTCTCACAGGGCGGATGGAGAAGGGAAGGCTGGAGGATCTGCAGCGGTTCCCCTGACAAGTGACCCGCGGGCAGCCACCACGGCTTCAGGAAGTCGACAGAGATCAGAAGATAGCTTGGCTCTGCGCGCACGGAGGACGGGGCCTCAGCGGCTCCCACACACTCCTGAAAACCACCCGCTCACATTAAAGCTGCCTTTAACTCGCTGAACTCTCTGGCAGCAGAAATACTCCTTTCCCCTTCGGGTCAGGAAGGGCACAGTTGTCCTTCCCTGCAGCAGGAGCTGTGTTTTGCATAAGAACATGCAAATCTGGGTCCACATCCACACAAAAAAATAGTCTCCTCGATTGGGACCCGGATGCAAGCCTTAAGACCAGCAGCCACAACCAAAGGGTTATACAAAAAAATAAATAAACCACCAATATATTCTGCTCCCTGCACCAAAGAACCTGAAATGCTTCAAAAAAACATTGACACCTTTAGCTGCGATGCCCTGCTTCAGTTAGCAGACAGATTTATGTCTTACCAACAATTTAGAAAAAAGTAACCGTTCCTTACTTTTGTACCTTCTTGCACAGCAGTTTAAAAAAATAAGTGCTTGCACAGGCCAGATTCATCCCGGAGGAAGAGCAAACGTGAGTAACATTTCAGGACCATTAATCTCGGAGATCTCACCAAGAGCAAGCAGCCAGACAGCTTAAAAATATATTTAGTCCACAAATGCTTATTAACGTCATTTGCTGATTCACGGCTGAGCCAGTCGCACAGAGCCCAAATGCCAGTTCTGCTTCCCCAGGCTGGGTTTAAAAAAAAATAGAAGTTGAAAGTGTTGGGCATCAGGCTGCTTACCCTATCTCAAAACTTGTGATGCAACTATTAGACGTGGATCTATCTGAGATGGAAACTACAGGTCCAGTCTGTAGTCCTGTGGTTTAGGAGCCTGATCTGAGCGTTAAAGGCGAGGGATTCCCACGTGCCAGGTCTGGCTCACGCACAGCTTTGCCCTGGGATCTCAAAGCAGCCACCGCACACAGCACAGAGGGAACGCTCCTGCCACACAATGGTCTTACAGCACTTGCTGAGCTTTGCCAGGTGCCTTGAGAGCTGAAAGCACCAAGAGCCAACAGCCAAACCGATCCAACTATCCAGGATGAGCTACGACTCGGGTAACACACGTACACAGACGCAGTTGTCTTACGTACTCACTGGATGCCATTCCTTGGTGTCACCCAAATACGAGTGCAATGTGCTACAAAGCTGAATCTTAGTTTTCTTTTACTGACTATTGCTCATTTCCAATATTAATACAGTCAAGACCAGATCATAAATAAAATGGACTCTGCAGGCTTACAACAAAATTAAGAATGAAAATCATTAGTACTTTTAAAATTACATTTTGAAATCAACTGAAAAAAAAATTTGATTATTTGATAGATATAAACCTGTGTCAAGAATTTGTGTGTGTGCTTTCAGGCAGAATTAACCCACTAAATCCTTAAGGAATCCTTCAAGTAATTTTTTTTTTCATAAAGGGAGATTTAAAGTGTTTCTTCCCCTACTCTTATACACAATGCGATGATTTAAAGCCCAAAGGATTTTCTCTAAATCACCTATTCAAATCTGTATGATGGAAATATATTTAAATATAACATTTTAATCATACTTTGCATTTGAACTTTTAAATACTTTTCCAGGAAAGCAAGTCTCTCATTAGTCCTTTTAGCCATTCTACCATACTGATCTGCAAGTAAACAAGAATCCTCACACTACCTTTCTTTTTTAACAGGATTAATTATATTCACATAGTTTCTTTAACCCAATATACATCTAGCCTGGACCCACAGCTTCAGAAAGAGTTTCAGTGTTCAGGAGACCCACTGCAGGGACAATCCTGAAAGCCTCACTGGGTAGCTATGCAAACCTGGAAGAGCAGACAAAACCTCCCTAATTTAAGAAAATCAATCTTCCTACCTGCTTTATTCTTTTTTGTTTCAGGGTTGGGTTTTTTTTTTCCTTTTTTGTAGATTGGGGAAGGATGAAAAAACTTCTTATTCAGTGACAGCAAGTCTGAAACAATTATTCCAAACAGAAAGACAGAGTTCTCTACACATGTGCTAACAGTACTGAAATAAAAAGTGATTAAAAGCAAAAACATTTCTGAACAACAGAAACTGAAACTATTGCCTTTGGAAAAATGTAAACACCAGCATTTTCTCTACCATAAACACTGAAAGTAACAGATAATTAATGTACTCTAGGACATTATGATGGATTCATAAAACTTGCTTTCTGGAATAATCACACACAATTCACCTTGACTGTATTCCCTAGTCATCACTTTTTAAAGTCACTGCAGTTTGCAGAGGCCTCATCGATGCTATTCTTAATTTACTTATTTTCAGGTGTGAGAACAGACTACCAATGCCAAATTTAAACTTAAAAATTGTCAGTTTTAAGCCTCTTGTAGATTGATAATAATTAACCCTGTCTGCATTTCAGAAATATTTTGTGATAAGTGGTAATCAAATACACAGTTCAAACTGCTTCTGTTTTAAAATTATAGCTCTGAAGTGTGGAAGACTTCAGCATTATCAAACAAGGGACATATTTGTCCAAAGCAAACCACCAGGAAAAAAAAAAAAAACAAACACCACTCTGCTTAACTGATGTATTATGCTCCACTTTATCAGTCCTTTCTCCTAAGAGGTACCATCACCACCACCACTAAAACACTTTATACTGGTGAGATGGGCAGACCTCCCACCTCACCCTTACCTGAACAAACACTTGGTGATGACCACAGACCAGAACACACCAGCCTCATACCCCAGATCAGAGTCCTGTCGAGCAAAGGCAGCACAAAGCAAGATTCACGTGCTGTTTCTGCAAAGTCAGACACACTGACAACACAATCTCGCAGGGATAAATGAACTAACAAAACTGTTCCTAGCAAACACCACAGCTGTTCTAGCTCAGCCCACTGCTCTTCTACAATCTGCATTAATAAATACTAAGCCCTGACAAGCATCAGCTGTGGTCAAACGCTGCATGCCCGTGGTTTGGAAGCATCAGTTTCAGACCACAGATAGTCACAAGAGTCCTTTATCCTCAGAGAAGGTGTTTTCTGTTCTCATGCCAGTCACCCACCCTAAAACAATAAGGGGATATAAATGAGCAACTAAAAAGCAGCAAACCAGAGAGAAATAAATTCAAAATCCTGAAGAGCTCTGTAATTAGAGGAACAGGCTCCAGGATGCACCAGGAAATTAATCAACATGCAAGATAAATGCAGCAGTTAACTAGAAAACAGGAGCAGGAAAGGCACCTAGACCATCTTCCCCTCTCTGATGCTTGTAGCATCTGGACCCTCCGAAGTGCCTCTGGGGTCACATTCCCTAAGGAGCACGGGGTCCTGGCCTCGCTGTAAGCAGCCAGACCCAAGGGGAAGGGAGAGAAAGCAAACACTAAAACGCTTCCAGAAAAGCTGCCTGGGCTCTGGACCATGCTGTAGCTATAATGAGCTTTTCATTTGCAAAGCCTTCTCCCTCCTTTCTTAAAAGTCATTATTGCCTTGCATAAAAGGGGACACTGGGATGTGAACTGTTACACCCCATTGCTCTGATTAGGCTGCAAGGAAAATACATTAAAAAAAGGCAACCAAACCCTCCACTCTATATGCACTCTTACAAGATTTTCATGAACCTCGTATCAGTCTCTAAGGTGGGAAGAGTTCACATTCCACACCACACATCCACAGTGGCAACCTGTTCCCCACACCCTCCAGGACACCTCACCTTCCCGGCCAGAGGAGGATCCTCCTGCCTCCACGGTGGGATCCCAGGAGCTGCAAACAGCAGCACCAGCTCCACACTGGCATGATATTGTTTTGAGGTGGGCAGTTATGGATCCAGAGCTTAAAAAGCAGCTTTTATAAGCATCTATTCAGAGTCAAATTTCAAACTCCCCTCTGAGAGAAGTATAACCGATGAGATTTTTTTTTCCAGGAGCACAAAAGTGGAGGTAGGAGGAGGAAAAACAAGAAAAAGCCTCTTGGTGGGTTCAGCACCTGTGTATGCTAAAGGCACTTCATGTTTTATGCATGAGAATGCTGTCACCCCTGTGAAGATTTCTAGTGAATCAGCCAGACAGGGTCTCTACAGTCTGCTTTTAGCAGGACCTTTTTTTTTCCAAAAACTTATTTTAATTCAACCATTTGATTTATATTACTTTCCAGTCATTTCTAGCTAGGTACATTTCAAGCAGAGCACTCTACATCAGCTTCCACCTTGCCCCTTCCCATATAAATGTGGCAATTAGCACAGAAAAATTAGTCAACTATTCAGTATTTCATCTTAAATAAAGCAGCTCGAGAAATAATACATCATTTAATCTGTACTTGACAGCCAGGGAAGAAACAGTGTCTCAGTAACATGCTTAAAGAGGGTTTGAAATCCATTCGTAGACCTTGATGGAAGCCTGTCCTTGTCAACAAACCCCACAATCCATAATAATGCTCAGCACCATGCTTTTCTCCTCGGTTTTATCAAAGCTCATCTGCTGATCAATGAGGAGTCCCATGGAATAGCACTTTGAATTTCAATGTCAACACAGCAGTACTGTGGTAATGATCGAAAATATTTACATATTGCCTCATTGATCATGGGGTGTTCTTTTCCAACCATCTGGCTACTGGGCACTAATTTTTTAAAAATTTTATTTCATTTTTAGGGCTTTATATGGTTGTAAAGCAGGTTATTTGAACATCTTTACAGCTAACATCCAGCATTCCATCTGAATCAGGTTCTCCTGTTATTTTTAACCCAGAACATTAGCAATAGCATTAATCAATTTCATCCCATCTCAGGGAGGGGGGAAAAAAATAATTTGCTTAACAAGGACAAAACCAAAAAAAACCCGACAAACACCTGCTCCATGCTTACCAGAATGATGTGCCAATTCAGCTACAAGGTCTCATTTTTAATGTGACTCAAGGGTGTCACCATTTTGACAACAGATGAGTCAAATGGAAATATGTCACTCACTCTGCACTCGTTGCCAGCCTCGAGATAAAGCAGCCCTGTAAGGGCTGTTTTTTTCACCCCCAGATGGAATACCTTATGATAACTGCAATGCTGAGCCCCTGGGCTCTGTAGTGTGCGCCTGTGTTTATGCTGCCTTTACTAACTGCTCAGGTTATGTGAGCCAGGCGGTTCAGGCCAGCTGCTGCCACACAGACTGCAAGGAGAAAGCTTAAACAAGCACCAATTAGTGTCCCTTGCCTTTCCCCGGCTGGGTCTGGGCACCCAGAGACTCACCCAGCTCATCCTGGCCATCACCTGCAGCCTTCACACCTGCGGCAGGCTGGGGATGCCTCACCCCGCTGCAACCTCTGGCACTCAGCAGGTCCAGAGATACCCACCTGGGCTACGTAAAGCATGAAACTGTGCTGAGAAACAAGGATTTAACCCCAAAAAAAGCCAGACAAAAGCAAAAAACACCTCTCTGCAAGGTGCTCTGAGCACCATGTTGCACTCCCCCAGCACAGCACAAGCAGTTTTAATTAACTCCTGCCCAGCTGATCCCAGGTTTCCACATAAAATCAAGTTTTTAAAAAGCTTTGAAAACCTTACCTGAATATATTCTTCTAGAAAGTTGAACAGCAAGTTAAATAAAATATGCAGGGAAGACTGACATCTACAAGACCTACAAGTTTGCTGCAAGAGACCTCTGCAGAATACTTGATAGGAACACTAAAAAAGTGGTTCTCAAACAGTTGTCAAACTGATTTCAAGGGGGGTTTTTTGGTGGCTCCAAACCTGTTTATAATCAGAAGCTGACTCTCCTAGCTACTGGTGCCATAAACTTGATTTAGGAAGAACGGGAGGTCTAAATGTCAAATGATACTCTGCCCTTCAGTCAGGAATAAAAATAGTCTCTCAACACAGTTTAGCGGAAGATTTTTGGTAATGATGTTTAAGATAAAAACATTCTTACTTTTTTTTCAGTTCTACTTTGATAACAAGGAATAAAACTCAAGTTCTATCAGCAAAATGACACATGGACAACATAAGGGACAGGGGGGGAAGTGCTCTAACGTATCTACTGTTGTTAATACAGATGCTCCATTAGACAATGAAATCTCTCCTCTAAGTCAAGCTCCCTTTTCTGCTGGGGCAATTGTATGAAGAAGGACAGAAGGTGACTCTTTCCCCTACATTCTCTCTGCTTCAACAGCCCAGATGTTTTTGCAGACGTGATGCAGCAGATCTGGCTCTTGACCTAATGAGGTTCACTGAAGGCCAGGCACAGAAGGAGAAGCACCTATGAAACGCAGGGAGTAGTTTTCTCTACAGCTTTGCACAAATACTTATTGCTGTTAGAAAACAGTTTATAAGACTGTATAACTCCAAAAAGTTTTACTATCCAGCATCTTCTTCCCCCCACCATGACAGAATGTTGCTGCATTTCCAATGCAACTATTTCTCTGAGCAGAGCATCAAGCAGAGATATCAACATGCACACCCTCAGCAAGGCAAGTCAAACCATCTCCTGCTCTTCTAAACAAAATGATAGATTAAAACTGGGAAGCCAGAGCAACACACAGAAGCTGTACTAAAAAAGGTTAATCCTTCAAGTAGGTTTGCCCAAATACGCTCTTCTCTCTCACAGAGGTAGCGTGTTAGATAAATGTGCCTTTTTGAAAAGCCTATTTATAGGCATTAAATGTAAGCAAAAGACAACATTAAAAATTATTCCATAGTCCCAAAACAGACCAAGGACACATGGTGCCCATGCTAAACACCTTTTTGGGGATATTCACTAGAACACATTTACCATCTGTTGAAGTTAAAACCTGGAATGGTATTTTACAATCCAGATACAGGTTAGACAAATAATGGGTCCCAAGAGTCTGGATAAACGATGCTTAAAAACAAGGGAGAGAGGGAAAACAGATAAGCTATCTGCTCTTCTCCTTCTCCATCAGCTGGCTTTGGTGGATCAGAGGCAGAAAAGCACCATGCTAGGCCTGCCCAAAAAAACAGCCCACCTGGAAACAAGGTTCCTCACAAGACGAGCCACCTCACTGGCACAGCCCAGGAAGATTGAGTGTTGGGCTGGGAGACAAAGCAAAACTGGAGACAGAAAACTCTGGTATTTTTACTGCCTCTTCTACCGAGTTGTGACCTGCAACACTGATGATCTTAGAAGTCCTTTCCGACCAAAACGATTCCGTTCTATGATTCTGTTCTATTTCAGACGTTGGCTACTGGTTTACCCTTGTTCAAAACAGAAGCAATCCTCCATGTTTGCTTGCAAAGAGCACCGAAAGTCAGCCACAG
Source organism: Nyctibius grandis (assembly GCF_013368605.1). Classification (NCBI taxonomy): domain Eukaryota; kingdom Metazoa; phylum Chordata; class Aves; order Nyctibiiformes; family Nyctibiidae; genus Nyctibius; species Nyctibius grandis. The sequence continues at coordinate 12,731,144 of NC_090671.1, read as the reverse complement.
AGCGGGCTACCGAGGAGATGAGGAGAGCAGAGAAAAAGCACGCGAGAGGCCTTCCTCCCCCTTCTGTTCTGTCTCACAAAATATCTCCGAGTTATTTACATACTCGTACCCTGAACTCCCCCTCTGGTTTCACAGTTTGCCGTTAACTCCACATTCTGCCAGAGATAACATGTGTTTAGCTTTCAGCGTGTTTAGGCTGGAACACCCTCCGAACGTATCGCCAGGTCACCGAGCCCACAGAGGGAAGTATTTCCAGCTGCAGAGGCTGGCTAGAAGACAACAGACAGAAATACGAGGCTCCGTCTCTCCACCACCCTGAAGAAATCAACCTACTCAGTGAAGGAGACAACTAAACAGCTTGGCAACGCCTACAACTGGTGCTCAACCTCAGATCCAGCAAAAAAAGATGTAAATATTTAGATTTCAATTTCATCTGATATGATAAATATAAAACGTCTATTTCCTTTTTTAAAAGAAAAAAAAGTAGCACTAAAATAGGTGAGCCACCCACATACAGAACATGATTCTGCAGTGTTTCTACCTTTAGAAGGAGGTTATTTAAGTTATGGTATTGATCTTGAAACAAATTGCAATCACACGTGGAGTTATTCCCATGGAATTGTCCTTCAACATATATAAAACATAATTACACCGCATGTCTATGTATAAATAAAATCATTTTGCTCTTCATTCCAAACATCTAGTAGCTGATCGCAGCACGTTATTTTTTACCTCTTAAGAAATTCCCGTGGCCCTTCGGGGTTCGCTATGGAGTGATAACTCTGACTCCAACGCAAATCATCTGAAAAATACCCCAGAGCAATCCACCAAGCCCCGAACCAGGCTCCTTATGAGTAGCCCAGACAAGGCACAGCAGAAGCTGACCTGCAGTTTACCACGGCTGTACTATAAAGACCTGAAATCCACCCATAACCTTTTAAAGCACGTAATGGAATTAAGGCCCCACTACACATCCTGAGTTAACAGTCACGCAAACATCAAACTTCTTTGGAGCTGGAGATAACGCGGCCTCACCCCTAAAGCACCAAGATATTCCAAAGCACTCAACGTGCTGATGTGATTACACACTTCCAGCTCTCCTAATTAGTTATTGCGCCGTTAAAGAGAAACGCCTTCTCAGGTCATTGCTCTGTGGGTTAAGTCAGTCAGCTAATATGCTTGAATTAGTGTCCCGAAGCTCAGCAATCCTTATGTAAGTGCCAGCAATCCAAACAAACCAGAGCTGACTTCCCTGTTCACTGCTATGATGATGAATTACAGAACTTTCACCTCTTCATTCACTACCATCTTTCTCCTCGATATACTGCAATGATCAGACGTGCCTTCCCAGCTAGGAGCCGACTACCTCTTGTTTCATTACTGGAGTGGCCCGACCTCGGCTCCCCCCACCCATGACGAGGCTATAGAAACTGGTAGAAAAATCCCAAGTAGAAATTCCCATATCTGGTCTCCAAAAGGAGAGTGAGCTGTGTAAAGGAACAGAAAAGGATGAGAAGCAAATCACTTTTCCTTGCCACATCAAGGGAATCCCTCCAACCTACCTGAGCTCAACTGCTTTCCTGCAGAGGGGAATTTTAAGGTTCCTGTTTCAAGTATGAGTCACAGCACTCACCAACCTCAGCTGTCCAAACACAACAAAGTCAGGACTGTAAAAGCCGTGCAGAGTCCTCGCTATCCAAGACACTCAGTGCTCAGGGTTGGGTTTTTTGAGCAAAAACCTTGATGTCAAGGACACAGATTTCTCTATGTTGTAGATCTTCAGACCTGTCTGAGCAACATTTTCTGGAGGCTGCTTAAAGGCGAGAAGAAGAAAATTCTAATTTGGAGCCCTCAAGCACTAGCTCAGTGAGGAGAAGCTGAAGACCAGTCTTTGCTGCGAAGGGTCGTTGGCAGACCCAGCCGCTGCTCAGGGTGCCCACGCTCCTACCCAGACAGCTGCCTGCTGCCCAGCACACCGCGTACTCACCCGCGGTGTTTGCTTTCCGTCCCTGCCCTCCGCGGCATTGCGGCTGCAGAGTCAGGGCGCTGGTATGTGCCTTCCTGCCAGGCCAGGAGGACACCGGAGCAATGACCCCGACACCTTCACTCCTGAACTTGAGAGCACCCTGCCAGGGCTGGCAGCTTCGCTGTCGCTTTCCACACTGTTCACTGACCTGGGCTGCGTTCACCACCAAACCCAACATAATCACATCCCTGTCACCATCCCTTGCGCATGGAAGCCCACATGCGGAAGACATTGTTTTCCCTCTCAGTAAGAGGCACCAAATTTCTCCTCCTGGATGGTCTCTCGTTACAAAGCCAGCACCTCCTTGCTGGGATCTCCTCAGATGTGCCCAAGCTCTCCAGGGCAGGTTTCAGTCCTATGCTTATTAGATTTTTTCCTGCTTTTTCATGGCAAACCATGCAGCTCCCTGCACCCACATATGCTCAGTAACTATTTCTCTCCACTTGCCTAAGCAACCTCTTATTTCTTCTCCCTTCTGAAGCTTGACTCCATGTCAAACACAGTCGAGAAGTGTTGCAGGAAAATGGGAAGCAGCTCTGTCTCCAGACACTGCCCTCTCTCAGGAGGTCCCCTGAATCCCCACAGCCACCCTTCAAAAAGAAAGAAACCAGTACAGAAAAAGCTGCAATTTACTGAAGCATTTTGCTGTGAGCTTCTAGGGATATTTTTTTTTTTTTTTTTAAATTAAAAAACACCATCGAAACAGTCACACCTGTGAAACCCCTTACCTATGGAAAACGCACAAGTACAACTCCAGGAGCTCTTGCTTATTGACTTGGCACTGTGCTGACTAAAACTCCCTGAAGTGACAGGATCTGAGTTAGCCCAATGCTGAGTTGTTTTGTTCTTCTTACATTAAGAACATCTAAATATCATTTATTACTTTGTTCATGTAAAATTTCATAGGACTCTTGGCACGGACACCGTGATTAGAGAAGCCACATTCCATTTCAGTTCGTGGGTGAGTTCACACAGACTCCTCTGCCCCAGTACAATGTTGTGGCATTTGGATTTCCTCCAACACCCAGGAAAGAGAGTTAAAAATAAAGTGTTTTACTTATTCCCTTCCCCCACATTAATTACCCCATTTCCATTCACACTAGATACTACAGAACATTTTTGTTTATAAGATGCTTTCATGCTCAGAAGTACATTTAGACATATCTTATTAATTTGAGGAGATAAACAGAAATATTAATTGCATCATACCCTATGTCAGCCAGCTTTAAAATTAAATTAGAAGGCATCTTCACCATTTAGAGAAATTGGCTATTAAGAAAACCATGGGGTTTAGATGTTGCTTTTTCCTTCTAAGAAAATAAAAATAAAGAGAAGAAAGACATTGCTGTCTGTTCCTCCCCTCTCCTTGAAACGAAGCATGTCTCTCAAATAAGAAGCAGCCTAAAAGAAAAACATATTGTGGAAAAAATAGTTTCTGAATGGATCGTGCTGGTCCTAGCACAGGACATGACCGTGAACATGCATGAAAGGCATGAGTCAAACTGCACTCAGGAGAGAGCATCAGCTTTCACTTGCCATTTTCTGAAGCCTTCCAGTCAAGCTGCCAAGACACCAACTGAATGACGAGATTTTTATTTCAACATAAGGGGAAGATTAATGCTGGTTTAGACTAATTGGAGGAACCTTCTTTAAATTAGCTTGCTTGAAGGACGTGCTGCTTCTCTATTTGGCCAACTCACAGAAGCAATAACAAATCTTGAATAAGAAGAGATTATTTATTTAAATTCAAAACCCCTTAGCACCACCGTTAGTTGTAAGTTTTGAGAGTTTCTATTAAAAAAAAACAAAAAACAAAACCAGGACAAGGTCTTTCCAAACTGGTTGCTGTCAACTAAAATGAGAAGTTAGATAAAGCTCCCACATGCCAGATGGTGAATCACAATAAATGCTCGGGCTGTTAGATGCACAACAAGCGACAAATGCATTGAAATACACCATCAGAGGTGGGGATTTCTTCCCTCACCAGCTCACATAAGCATGAGGAACAACTAACGATTTTAGCAGAGTTACATTAGGCTAAAGGCTACTGACAGCAAGAGCCTTGGAGTTCACTATTTAGACATCACTTAGGACCCTTTCTGCCAAGTTACTTAAAAAAATACTGTTAAATGATACCAGGGAATTGTTTACTCAAACCATTACTGTTTCCTGAACACAGATGCAAGAAAAAGTTATATTAAGAAGATAAACAGCTGCTACTGTATGCTGTTTAAATGGTAACAAAAGCATCTAAGGGCCATAAAGGGAATAGTAAGGGAATTAAAAAGCATTTTTATGCATGAAGATGGCTAACATCCGTACATTCATTAAAGTGGTATCAACCATGCTTTTAATTAAAAGTTAGTGAGAGAAACTTAAACATGATTAATGAAACCTAGCAGGCTACCAGAAGTCTGCTCTATCAAAAGCAAGAAGCACAACAAGCTGCGTTTCCAGCCCTTGCTTGCTCGTTTCTCTTTCCCTCTCAGACACGCTGCCACAACCAGAACACATCGCAAGGACCACGAAGCAGCATTCCTGTGAAATACAGCGAGCCAGGACAAGTCTGCAACTGTGCTTTCATGCTTGGCCATTCTTTATTTTGTATATCCCAAGGAGGTGTTTCGATTACCGAGCAGCCCGGGGCCAAGACGACGAGCTGGTTACCTGTCAGAACACCCAGCTACACAGCGATCTATTGACCATCACAAGCATAAGGTCTGCCAAAGGCCAGGAAAAAGGCTGCCCTGCAAACAGCAGCCTCCTATTCAACAGCAGAAAAAAACCCCTCAGAAGCCAGAGCTGAACTCTGTAACGCAGTCGGTCTTCTTGTGTTACTCAGGAGCACAAGGCAGTCGTGACAAAAATAAACTACACAATAAAAATACAGCGCGAGCAAAAAGATGTGGGCACGGAGAGGGAATCAGTATGCAATAGGAGGATAAGGAGACCTACAGGCCTCAGATATTTCGACATGCAATCAAACCACCTCCTAGTTAAGTCCTGATGTCCACAAAGACTAATGTATTACCATTGTCCTGTTGAACTGCTGTCGTGTACAGAGCTGAGCACATGCAGATTACGTCTTCAAAGACTGAAGACATTTTTTGACATCATATTACCCACAGAAGCTGCTTCCAGACACACAGAAGATGGAAGCTCTCACTTTAGAGCAGGTACTAACACAGGAAGAAACTTTTTTTTTTTTGCTTAAATACATGATTTAAATAAGCTTTGCCTCAGTCATGGCATTTTAACATAAAATGTGACAGGACTGAACTGTGTGGCTGACTGAACAGAGCACTACTCTGAGAGGTTCCCCGTTCCTGGCTCTGCTAACGATGCTCCAGCCCCAGGCTGAGCACCTCAGTGCACTCCTCTGTCCTACTTCTTCAGTGGGTGAAAGGGGCTGGGGAGGAGGTAAAGAGTCATTTAACCCTCCCGCAGCTGGACAAAAAGCTAAAGTTGTTCATGCTGTAGCCTGCTGGCATGGAGCAGCAGCACGCTCCAGAACGGAGCGCAGGGCTGTGCAGGGGCACCAGGCGATGGAGAGGCCAGAAGAAACGACTGCCAGGCCCAGAAGAGAGGATCCCCTCTTGTAGCCCATCATCCAGCTAAGGAACGGGCATTCTGCTCTTTCTGAAGGGAAAAATCTCTTCCTCCTGCCCTCCCAAGGGCAGGCACCACCTCAGGAATACGGCTGATCTCATCAGCCACCCAGCAGTTGACTGACTGCAGGGGGTTCTCAAGCCCCAAGGTTCTTCCTCAGCTGTACCTAGTCAAAGACATTTCTTCTGGGAGGCTGCAGGTCTCACCCCTCTGCTCCTACCACAGGCAGGGAGGCCATCCCCGGGCAGCACTTTTGCCCCCTCCTCATGGCCAGGCCTCGTCCGAGGGGCTCATGGGCCACCACCTTCCCCACCACACAAGTCTCCACCTGGTGCCTCTGCCAAAGCCGAATTCATAGAAATTCAAGCCTGAGAGATGCAGTAACTGACGAACTAAGATGACGAGGACCACAGCCGGGACGAAGGCTCTCCCACGGGCAGGGTCTGCCCTGGCCTCACACCTACGGTGCTCGAAGGCTGCCGGTGCAGTTTCCCACCATCCAGCACAGTTTCCTGCACCTCCAGCCACCACCGACCCAAAACGCTCCCTCTGTCACTACCAAACACCCGGTGCGGAGGGTGCCCGGGCCCGGCTGCCAAACGCCGACACTCAAACCATGACCGAGGGTAGAGAAAGGTGTTTGCTGCCTACAGCCCGTCAGCACGGAGAGAAAGGAATAACGGGGGGCCGCGGGGTTCAACACAACCAGACCTCACCAGCACACCAGCGGGGGATGCCGGAGCAAGGCTGAGCCCTTCGCCAATGTGTGTGCGATGATGAGGGGCCGAGGCAGCGCGCTGCCATGGCCGCAGCGCCCGCAGACCCCGCGGCGCGGCTGACCTGTCCCTCCCTGGCATCTGCTCCTCTGTTCGCGAAACTTTTACCGCCGACGCATCCCGCTGGCCGCGGGCGGGGACGAGACAGCCCGACCGCGCTGAGGCCGCGGGAGCGCCCGGAGGTACCGGCCGGGCACCCCCGGCGCCGCGGCCCGCAGGGGCCGTTCCTCCTCCGCCGCCCGCCGAGGCCCCGGGAAAGGGCCCGCCGAGCCGCCCCGGCCCCTCGGGGGAGGCTGAAGCCGCCCCGCGGGCCCGACCTTCACCCCTCGCCCTCCCCTCAGGCCCGCGGCAGTTCCTGCCCCCGCTGAGGCACGGCCGGCCCGGCCCAGGGGGGCCGCCAGGTGCCGGGGCCCGCCCCGCCGCCCCCCGCGCGTCCCCCCACCACGCACCGGCTGCTCCCGGCGCAGCGGCCGCGGCTCCCGCTGCTGCTGGTGGTGCTGATGCCGCCGCGGCTCGGCGGCTGCCGCTGCCTACGGGTCGCTGCCTGCCGACATGCCCCCGCTCCGCTGGCATAATCCCCGGCGAGGCTGGGCCGGGCGCAGGCAGCTCCTCGCCCGCCGGCTCTGCCGCGGCGCGGGGACGGCGGAGGCGGGGGGAGGCGAGACGGGCGGGCCGCCGCCGCAGCTCCGCGCTGCGGGGGTGGGGAGGAGCGGGGAAGGCGAGGAGCCCCGTCGCCGGCGCTGCCCCTGCCCTGGCGCGGCAGCCGCCGGCCGGACACCTTTATTCCCCGCCCGAGCCGTGCCCCCCGCCGCGGGCAGCCGCCACTTCCTTCCCCGCGCCGGGCGGGACGTGGGCGCCGCCTGCCGGCCGCGGCGGGGAGCGCCGCCAGGGCCCGGGGCCGCCGCCCGCGGGGCGCCGCGCTCGGGCGGGCCGGGGGCGAAGCCGCGGGGCCCCCGGAGGGCGCTGGGCAGCGGGCTGGGTGCCTCGGGGGGCCGGCAGCGGTGCGGGGGCTCCGGCTGGCCGCGGGCGCTCTGACCGCCTTCCTCCACACGCTGCCCCGCGCTGGGTTCCCTCTCCTGCCCGGTACCGGGTGCCCGCGGGAAGGGTAACGGTTACGGAGCCAAACTGCCACGGTGATGGGCGAAGCCCCAGCCCCCCTCTGCTCTAACCCTGACACCAGAGTTTTTGCAAACTGGAGCACTGCTGGTTACTCCTGTAACTTCCCTCCCTGCAAAGACTGGGAAAAAAAAAAATCACTAAATATTTAGCAATGAGTTTGTCCAGAAACCTCAGAGAAAAACAGCAACAAAATTTGCTGTACCATTTTTAAACATCTGTCAATGTCAGCCTCCACCCACCTCTCTGGTCACAGCCCTGGGAAGTTACCTGTGCTCCTAGGTGCTCACAAAGACAGGGCTAACCTGCCTAGGAAAAAAAAAAGGTTTTTTGGTAAACAGTCCCTGCCTTGCCCCAGTAAGTTCTAGTCTGTATTACAGCTCTTTTTAGAGACAAAGTTCCCAGTGGAAGGCAGAGCATGTGTAAAGCCAGCTTTTTTTTTTTTTATATTTGCTTTTTAGAGATGTAGACAAAGAGAAAATTTATTTTGCAAAGGTTAAATCTCAGAGCTGAAGGAGCTGTAATGTTTATTATAGAGAAAACTATGCACGGGAGTGTCTTGCAGGGGCAGTCTGAGACAGAACAAAGCCTGGGGCTGCCAGCAAAACCTAGTAGATCTGGAAAGGCGATAAATGCCCACATAGCTGAGAGGTGTCAGGTGGAAGAATGCAAGAGGAAGATGATTAAAGTCCTCCTCAGAGGAAGCATAAGCTTCTGGTTGTCTGTAAGTCCTTATTTGTCCCCAAAATACGGAACAAGGCAATTCGCTCGTGTTAAAGGGAAGAATTTAAAAAGTAATTTAAAAAAGCGTCCAGCAAAGAGCAGGGCCAGTGCAGTCACATTTCCCACAGTAAACACGCACTTCATGTGCCCCACTTTTTGATGCTTCAGGTCTGATTTTCAGAAGCACTGAGCGTTCAGGCCTCCCACTGATTTAATCTGGAACTGCAGATCCTCTGCCCCTCTGAAGAATGAGGCCGAAGGCACCGCACTGAACAGGACGCCCAAAGCCAGACAGTTATTTGTAAAGGTTGTCCTAGAAGTTTACTAAGAGCAACACTTACATTCCGCCCCCCCCTTCAGTATTATAATAGAACAGAAATAGCCTAAAGAGCTTCTCAGATGGAGGAGGACTTCTGATTAAAAAATAAATTCTGACTCACAATTCAGCTTTCTGGATGTAATAAAAAAAGAGTACATGAATATGAATAGCACTGGAAAGAATGGAGCGGAGAGAGAGGGAGGTTATAAGGAAAGGCAGTGAAAGAGCTGCACTGAGTTACCTACTTGTTTCTAATGCCTGTCAGGAAAATTCTGTTTGGTTTTGCTGCAGTGCTGATGAAAGAAAACAAGACCATTAGTGGACTCATGAAATTTCCCTGTGATGGATTCCTTGGAAAAATGCTGCTGGCTGAATGATACTTTTAAAGAATACTTTTAAATTGTACCTGTTAATAACTTAAAATGGTGCGGAAAATTCTTCAGCTAAATAGTAGAGCTGCACAGGGAAGTCAAGATTCTTTTTTCCTCCCTCAACCCCTTCTGAGTAAAAAATTACAAATAAGAATATGCAATACCATCAAAATTGTACATCTATTCATGTACCTGGAAGTATATTTGAGCAAGTTCTCTCCAAGCTTTCAGGCTGAATTTCTACACTCTAGAGTGAAGGGGAAACACGTAACTAACGTCCTAGACTTCTCCCCAGCTCTGATCTTGTATTAGAAGAACCCACAGGGCAGAAGTGGCTGCAAAAATATAATTTTTCGAAAAGACTGTGCATGGGTAGGACAGTTCATCAAATATCTTAAAACACAGCACTCTTAATTTTAGAATCAGACCTACACAAGCTTCCTTTATGACAGCTATTCTGGCCTTATAATCACATCATTGGTGGCTAAGTATCTCGAACAAGGACAGAATTTGAAACACACAATATGATTAAAACCTACATTATCACTGATGTAATACCCCAGAACCTATTATTGTTCTTGGGCAGGAGGAAAGAATCTAATCAAACATTTATTTAATATTAAAATACAAACTAAAATATCAATGTTGGACAGTAATTCAGCAATATGCCAACTAGCAAATATGTATTTTTCACCAAGAAAAATGCATGTATGTTCACAAACACAGCTCAGATTTGGTTTGGAAATGAACACTGGCGTGGCACAAAACCCAGCCTGGTGTGTTACAACAGTGACTTCGGTTACGTCGTTACAGTCCTGGAGCGTCAGCGGGAGTCGAGTTGCTCACTGGCTGCTGTCGGTCTCCTGAAGCCTGGTACTCGCGGTATCAAAACCCTGCTCACCATGGCTGTTGGGAGACATCAAATAATTTAGAGCAAGATTTTCCTACCACAGCCAGCAGCAACCAAACCAGCAAAACACATCCCCATTTGCAGCCAGCCAGCCATAACGGAAGTATTGCTCACAGTTTTGTCACAATGAAAAAACATCCATGTTATAAGGTTTCAATTAAAAGGATTTACCATATAACAGTAGTTATCTTTAACACAGGTAATTAACGTTGCTTTTTGTATTAAAGTTCAAAATTTCCTATTGGCTAATATTTACATCATACCATAAATATTTATAAAATGGTGAGGAAAACGAAGTGCAAAAGGATAACACTATCATTTTCTGAAAACAAGCTGCCTTTTAGTTTCTTATTCTTATTATAAATTGAATATCACTATTTAAAAATAATTAGTATTTCTAAAAATATTACAATACAGGATAAACATTGATTTCTCAAGTGTAACAAAAATATGTTTAAAATATAGGTGGCTGTTTGAAGTACAAAATATTGCTGTTTGTAAAGGGGTAACATGGTTGTAAAACTACTATTGAGGGTTTACAAAAATACAAAACGATTTGCATTTACTGAGTGCATAATTACATATTAGTGCAAAAAAAAAAAAGCGTATTTGCATTCAAGAGAGAATTGTCAAAGATTTGCAGAGGTATGTAAAACACGAAATCTTTTCAAAGTCATGCGTATTGACCCTAAATCTCTGTTAATCCTTTCCAAGCGATCTTCCAGGGCTTCCTAAAAGAAACAGTTAAAGAGAAGAAAGGAAAAAAAGGATTTAATAACATATAATAAAATCCAATGACCCAATAAAATGAAGAAACTATTATTCCTGTATTCAACTGGTATCCTTCTCGATGCATTACTAGCATTCTGTTAGCACCCAAAAACTAGAGCCAGACCTACCAACTTTTCATATTATTTTTATGTATGTGTGTGTATTTGTGGGTTGGTGGCTTTTTAAAAAACTGTTTCAGGTATTTTGGTTTCCATGCGACTTACGAAACTCCACGAGATAAACTTGACAAGAGTTAGGACAGGCTGATAATTCTGGAGACACATTTAGGAACGAGCAGACCACTGTAGTGGGTGGCAGGATTGATTTACTAGAATGGCCTTTTACTTTCAAATTGATAAATTGACAACAAGCCCTGGGATTACAATGTAGGACATGCTGAAGCTGTCGGCTTTGCAGAGACGTCTAAAACACAACTTAGAGACACTTGTGTTTATTAGAAGAGTCTGCGGAGCTTTCCCAAGAAGGCACTCTCCTGTGTAAGCACCTACACTACTTATTTTTGCCTTCTTATTTTCTCCTTTATACTTTCAATTAGACAAAAACCAACCCAACAAACAAAACCTAAACTCTGCACTTCCCTCTACAGCACATCACCCTCCCCACAGCTGCAGGGGTCTATTTCATAGTCACTGCATTTTCTTAATGTATTGCCATTATCTATCTCTCAGTGGTATTGCAAGAACAGACTATTCTTGCAGTAATTAGGAAAAATGCACCCCATGTACAAGAAATAGAAGATATAAACAGTCTTATGCAGAATATACACTATGTAGTATGTATATATGTATACACACAGATACTTTTTCTTTATATGCGTATATATACACACACACACTCACACAAAAGAAACTTGTCAGTTTGTGGCGAGGAGGAAATCAAATGTTTGCAGGGCTAATTATTCTTTTCTGAGTCACCTGCATACAAATTCTCCAGACTTACACCTTTTACATAGCAAGTCAGAGTGTGTTTATAATTAACTTCCAGTAACTTCCCGATTATCTTCTAATGCAGTAAAGTCTATAGAGAACAACTTTCACAGAGATTCAAAATTCAACCATGTTCAGGAACAATTCTCAGTGGTATGGAAAAATTCTCATTGTAATCACGCTTATTATGTAGCGGAACTTTTATCTACACTATACATTCTCAAATTGTGGAAGAGCAACTTAAGAGAACAGTCATATGTAAAAGCTTTTTCACCTGATTTAATCTTGCTTGCAAGGTCATTCTTCCACCAGAACAAGGTATTCGACTCAATGCAGCCTCAATCTAATAGCAGAAAATACTTCAGCTGTAAATTATAGTTTCAAGAGCCAATATAAACCTTCCTAACTCATCTTACAGAAAGACAGGTGAGCTGTATAAATTACAGATACATGTCCAATGTTGTTCTTAAACACTAACTTATGTTACCATAATACTGTGCCACACAAAATGGATACAAAAGTTAACATTCATAAGCAGACCCTCTCAAGGATCATTCTGAAGAGAGCACTCTTAATTGCCAGAACGACCTTCCTTGCCTGAACGGCTGATTTAAAGCACTGTCTATTAAGGAAGAAAGTAAAGTCACTCCAACTCTTCCATCCACACTGTTGTTTACGTTAACTTGACTCTCCTTTAATGAAGTTAGGGACAGAAAAGTACTGGAGTATGGGGAGTAGAGCAGGGAATGATAATGGCACATTCCTAGGGTAACACTAGAATTTGTACGTGAATTTCAGCTACGCATTGCACAGGTTACAGCTACATCCCTCACTTCTCACACAATTATGTTTCGTCACAAATTTAAAATAAAAATTATCTTTGCCTGTTGCTTTTCTTGAATCATCTCATCAAAAAGCCTCTCTGTTTCAGCCAGAGTCTTCATCCTCGCTGTGTACTTGAAGTCTCCCTCACAAGGCGATAGCACTGGCTCATTTTTTTGCGCTACGCTCCTCTCGTCCCAAGCTGTCGCTTTCTTCATTCCAGTATTGATGGATTCAGCACAAGAGCTGTGTCTGACACCTGAATGCTGCCTTCCTATCAACAAAATAGGGGTCTTTTTATTTGTTTTGTAATTGTCTGTGAAATCATTACACAGGACAGAGAAAGAAACCAACAGGAAAGCAGTGTGAGCTTGGAGGTGTATGAACTGAGGACAGTGACTAGCAGAGCCTCATTAGTTTGCCTTAAGCAAACTTCCCAGAAGAATGCAAAACATCTGTATGGGTCATCTTTCAAGTGATTTTTATAACACAGCATATTTTTTAGTTAACAAACAGATGACACTGTGCTAATTAGGAATTACTTTTACTGGTACAGTGTTTCTAAATATCTCCATGTAGACTAATCATGAAAACACTAGTTTAAATAAATGCATTAATAAAAACAAAAGGAGAACATTGTGAAAGAATTACAAAAGTGAGAAAATATTTGGTTCAATAAATCATTTAGAAATCTGAAACAACTGGCTTTATTATAGTTGCTCTTTGCTATCAGTAATGCAATGTTTAGCAATAGAATTTTATTAGTATGACTGAGTATGTACATCTTAATAGAGCCCCTACTGAGATATGCATTGTGTAACTGAGTTAAGCATAGAAAAACATATTGCCCTTCTTTCTCAATTTAATTATTTCTGTTGTTCCATTGTGTTTGTGCACACACACATATACATAAAAATAAAATACTGTATGAATGGTATTTCTCTGTCTACAGCAATAAGACAAGATGTAGAGGATTTTTAGAAGTTGGACTTCATAAAGTGTCAGCTTTCTATTTAAGCAGCTGTTACCAATGTGTAAGAAATTATGGTGGAAAAAATAAAGAACAGTTTCCCCCCACTTTGAGAGATTACCTTCTACATCATCTAGTGAGAGAAACTGGAGCCTTTTTCTTGGATTATTGTGCTGTAAAGTAGATGTAGGACCAGTTTCCAGGTCATCTAGAAGTACATCAAATCTACAGAGCAGGAAGCACACAACAATTACTTGCTAGAAATTATGTATCAACCCATACACTAATTTCTACTTTTTCACTTTTCGGTTTTATAAAACAATTTCTATCCCACAGGCATTGCAAGTCTTCTGATTACTGCTAATAGTATCATACTACAATATACTCCTATTTGTACACACCAAAATACCTCATTCATGTGACTTTCTTTCAGAAGCAGGCCAAGCTGTCACTCCCAAATACACTGAGCTCCCATGTTGTCATCCTCAAGAACCATCAAAGTGGTGCTACACATTTCTTCTTCCTCATGCACGTGTCCTACACTTCAGTCTCACAGCTAAGTATGTTCTCTGAAACTCTATAAGCCTTGCCAAGCAAAAATCTCCATAGGAACCATAGTATCTAGCACAGTTAGGAGAAAGTTTATGTGTTTTTAACATGCTCATGGGTGCCACAACAGGTAGGTAGATACTACTTTCAATTTTTATTTACATCTCCTGATAAGCAGCATGTAGATCTGGACTTACTCCACAGAACAATTCTTCTATAACTGCTTTGTCACTGATCAATGTTGTGTCAATAGTAAACCCAACATCTCATCTTGGTGAAGGCTAAAAGATGGGAAATCATTCTAGATTTTTCTCTCCAGATTTTAAAAAGTAAAACTTAGCTTTATATTCAGATATCTTCACATTACTCATTTTCTAGGACTTTTAATGAGCAAGAAACAGCAGCATTAAGCCTGCATAAACATACTGCTGCTATAATAATGATCAGAACACAATTTTATTCACAAGACTCATACCTTGTCACTCTGTTTTCACTTTTGCTAAGCAAATGGCTAAATCCAGGAGAAAGGTTTTCCTTTGGAGATCGTTTTGGGCTGTATGTCACAGACACTGGTGTCAACATTATCTCTCTTATTGCTGCAAAAGACAAAGTATGTTTAACTACCTAAAACTTCTCCCAATGCAGTATCTCTCACTCATGTGATCAGATGCTTACATCTTAAAAGAAAGCTTTTCAAAGCTGTCTACATGGTTATTTAAATTAGATTAAAAGTGCATTGCAACACAGAAAAATGAGAAGAAACTTGGAACTCTCACATTTTCTATGACTACAGACAAGCTTTTTTTCCAGACTCTTAGAATAATGCAGAAATCCTGTCTTTATTTTTCTTTCTCCTAGAGCAGCCTTTCAATACTTACTTCTACTTTTTGAGTAACACAAACCAAACTTCAGAAAAGCACTTACTCGGAATATTTGATTTCCTGTTTGAAGGAGGAAGGGACGAGGACCTCTGGCCAGAAGGGGAGCTGTACCGTTTCAGTCTGTGTTGGTCTTTACCTTTCTCTGGGGATTGATTAGCAACTAAAGAAGTTTCCACAAACCCAACAGTTTGACGTCGATTTGATGTTTCTAATTAAAAGGAAAAAGTTTTCATATTAATCAATCTTTTTCAATAGAAAAACTCACAAATATTCCCCTGTACTCAGCTTTTACTGTACAGAGACTGCACTTAGTCTGGCTCACATCAACATATTTGTGCTGTTTGGCTCAAGTCTCGCTTCCTGCTCATCATATTCATGAAACAGTGAGTTTAACTCATGAAAAAGGATGCTTTGCAGTGTGTGTGGGAGAAATGATGCTAAATAACACTGATTTAATTAAGAGACAGTGGAAAGCAAGACAAAAGCATCTTTTGGGAAAGCAGGTTGGAGTACCTGCCTGAACCAAGAATATAAGCATTTAAGAAAGACTCAGTGTTTTCTAACTACAAGGCTTCCTAAATCATTGTCATTAGAATAGCTCAGCACAGTCCTACAGTACACATGCCAGCTTTCTTAATAACATTCTGATACAACACCATGAGAACAAAATTAAAATGGATCTACAGCCAGCCAGAGCTTTGTTAGGACTCCATTAACTGTTTATAAATATTGAGATATTCTTAGAAAAAGGACATTAACCACTCCCCAGCTTGAGACCTAACAGCAACCTTTGCATTCCCTCTATTTTAAACAAGTCACTTAGCTGTATCATTTTGAATTTTCTTAGGAAAACTCCAGAAGTTTGCATGCTAAAACTGTTTTTATCCCATCACTTAAGCTTGATGGACTTTAATGCTGAGAATAACAAAACCAAAAGACACGCAAACAAAGAAAAGCCAGTAAAGACAAGTTTAGGAATATAAAAAAAAAGTTACTAGCTGATGTGTCGTCTTTTTCTGTCTGTGTACCCCAATCTTTAAATGCTTTTCCTTCTTCAATTTCTTTAAAGGCTTTTATAATTGGTGCTTCTGACATCTCATTTTCTTTCTTTTCTGTTGTGCTTGTTGAAGAGTCTTCTTGTGAAGAGTCTTTTTCAGGAGGAGAATGGTGCCTTCAAGAATGTGGGGCAGTGGGGGGGAAAAAAGGATCAAGTTTTTTTACTTTATTTCATATATTCAAATATTAGCTGAATAACAAAAACCTGGAGAAGTTTAGTTTGAAATTTACAGTTGTCAAAACAAAAATTTTAAGGGTGCTTTTTAATTTCAGCCAAGAACCTCAGAGGATTGTGTTATAGCCAATTCAAGAATCTAAAGCTGAACAATATGAGTTAAATTTGGTGACTTGACATGTTCTTAGAACTAAACTCATCCTGACAGAGGCTTTAGAAACTTCTGAAGAAGGCGGCAAACTACTGAGAAATTACACCCTAAATTACATGTGAAGCTTCACACTGGAGGAAAGTTGCAGCCAATCACTACAGCTCACATCCAATACAACAGAGCACACTGTGTCCAAACTCAGAGTAGAACTGGATACAAACACAGACAGCATTAAAGACAGTGCTGCAAGATGCAGTTGAAGCTTTCTGATATTTCAAGGAAGGTACTGAGGGCTGCCACTGCTTGCTTCATACGAGGTTAGTGACGGAAGAAAGATGTTTTGGTTTTAAGGAACTGTATAGAATCTACAACATTGAGAAGTTTTTTCAGAACTCTATTTAACAAGTACAAAACCTAGAAATATGAATCTAGTCAATTCTGGATAAAACTATTTTTACAAGTGTTCAACTGTACATCATAGTGGAGACTGACGGAAACCAACGCACCTAGAAGGAATACAGGTTTCTTCTAATCTGTTATCTTTGGGGCTTTCCTGGACTTCCAAAGGCTGGCCAGTGAAGATTGAATACTCCGCTCCTGGTATCAACCACTTTCTCCTGTTGACATCAGTAGTTGACAGCTTGCTGTGGGAACAAAGAAATTCAAAATTATGAAAGGCTCTGGAATTTTTAAGAAAAAAATTAAGAAAATCCAGCTATTTATTCCATTAAACAGAAACAATAACAAATATACAATAAACTTGTAAATACTGTGGAAAAATAACTGCTTTTTAAACCATGTTTGTAAAGTAAAAATAAAATATTAAAAAAAGGTTGAGGTTTCAGTCTAAATTACACAATGTGCTCAGAATGCAGAACTCCACAAAGATCATCTTGTAATTTAATGCTGTTTAATCAGACTGAGGTTTGGGTAACAAAAAGGGTTCTCAACTCATTAAACAAAAACATTTTGGTGTACATTACTCTAACAGTTCAGAGCATCTGACCCCAGCTTTCCTTTTGACACAATTTATTAGAAAAATAAAAAATAAAAACCAAAAAATCCGCACACAAAAAAGTCACCATTGATGACCTGAGAGCGATAAACATTAACTAATAAGCATCAATGAGTATATGATTATCTTGAAATATCAAAAGAAAAATATTAATTTTTATACACAGGAAAGCAGATGATAATTAGGGAAAAAGGGTTCTTATTTACACAAGCTATGAACCGTAACTACTATTCCGTAAATCTACCCTGCTGTGCATTCAGTTGGAATAAGGCTTTCTTTGAGCCTTTGAGATCAGTTAGGGAGAGATTAACTTCCAAATCCATATTGGCTCTTACATCCTCCTCCCTGATGAACATGGTCTACCATGTTTTTTTGGTTCATTGTTGATGGATCTTGTTCATAAATATTAAAATAGCTCTAAACAGCAGCCTGTCCCTGTAATATATTAATACATAAACTACTTGCATCTTCAGAATCATGAAAAATCAGATCCCCCCAGAATACTACTGTTCCACTACACAAATGGACATCCACCAAACACATTATCATTTTGTGCTTCACAGCATCAGTGCTGAACTGGGAAAGACACCCAAGAAGCCATAACTAAGTAATAAAAAAACAAAGGGAGATAAAGCTTTTCAGACCTTTAAAACATTAAAAAAACCCCAGAACACAGGCCAACTTTAATTTCCTTAACATAAATCCACAATTCAAACTAGAGGATGCATTCTAATTGAACTTCCTGTCTACTCTCAGGATACCTGTATAAACTATATTTAGAAACATAAAATGTAGTTATCAGCCTTTCAAATCAATGACACAAAGAAAACCTCCAACGCCTAACTGGACTATTAGATTTTATTCACAAGGTCTTTGTTGAGCATGGAAATCTCTATTCAGCTGAGCAACTCGGACCTATCAAACACTCACTTAGGAAGACCAGAGACAGTCTGCCAAGTCACACATCTATTATCCAATTTATTTATTCATTTCTAATAATTTCTTGGCATGTGAAGTCTCTGGATTACGTCACATGTTTGATCCAGTTTAGCCCATAGACTGACATCTTTATCTCCATTTTTAGCCAAAACACATTAAAAAATATTCTAAAACACACGACTTGTTCTCACGTTGTTGAAATATTCACTTACTTGGCACAACAGGTTCTTAAACGACTTTTGGTAATATGGCGAAGTTTCAGCATATTTTCGTGTTCTACTTGCTTGAGCTGAGCTTCAAGTTTTGAAATTGTCCTAATGTGGAAGTAGCAAAGATACATTATAAGAAGATTTAACTGACAAAGAAGATACATCACATTTCTTAGATTTTACTAACTTTTATTCAGATATCCTGGGTGAAGCAGAAGAACAAGAGCAACTACTGCATTTTCATCTATCTGTCTAAATACAGATATAAATATGTATTTGAATTCTAAGTTAAATAAGTTCAGTAACCTAGCTAGAAAGACAGGACCAGAAGATATTGCTGTAGATCAAAGCATTCACCTCAGAGGGACTGGGGAAAACAAAACAAGAACTTTTTCCTCCTTGAAATAACGTACTTATACAAAGATCTCCCTGACTCTGGATTTAATGAGTGGCTCCTTCTCCTGTGTGTCACTCAGGTAACTCCATCATGGCTCTTCACCACCACTTAGGCTCTTCACATGATTTTCCTCTCTCCCACATACTGCAGGTCCACATCGTCAGTGAACTAGCCCTTGGCAATGCAATAGGCATTCCCCACTTGGAGAACAGAAATACAGGTTTTTGGAGCAGGATATAAAAATCTCTGCAGGTCCACATCGTCAGTGAACTAGCCCTTGGCAATGCAACAGGCATTCCCCACTTGGAGAACAGAAATACAGGTTTTTGGAGCAGGATATAAAAATCTCCTTTTCCACTACAGTGTCCCCAGCCTGGAACGGTACCTAGCTAGCAGCATTGAGAATCAGGCAGCAAAAACCAGAAGCACCAATAGAAATGCTTGACTGAACTGTCCTTCACACTATCTTCACTTCCTCAACAGTCCCAATAAAAAATTGAAGGCAGAGTGGTTTTGGCTTCCTTCTATTCCTTTCTTAAATTCTTTCTATTCATTCTATTCTTCTTCTTGAAAAATCAGGTGATCTGAGCAGCAAAGAAAAGGACTGCAACATCCCCCGAGTATCACATTTGCTATATTTCTGGTTTTGGCTGAAGACTACGCACAGGTTAATGCTTGGTGGCAATGACATTTTGAATGAATTTTGAGGTGAAACTTGTAGCCACATTTCTACAAGAATCATCAAAAAACATGCACTTTTTAAAAAAATAACATCTTCCTAACAGTCTGGGTTTCAGCTGCTCATATAAAAACATAAAAGGAAATTATGACAGCATATACCCACAAAAGAAGGTCAAAGGGAAATAATGAGGTGATGTTTCACGTCATTCACAGTTCTGCAATGTCTGCCCTAGAGCCCTCTCAGATGTTCTCTTCTCCCACCTCTCTAGACTTTCCTGAGCAAGTGTGCTGTTTAACACCCTTGACAAGGAGTGGCTGAGAAATCCCAAACTAGAGGATATGTTTATAACTGTAAACCCTTGATGGTCACATACATCTTGCCTAGGGCCTACCCAGCAAGTATAAAGCTCATTGGATTTCTGTTCTCCCAACCAAAAAATAGATCCAGGCAGCATGAGGGACATCCACAGGAGATATTATTCCTGCTCTATACACAGAACACCTTTCTGTCCTTTATTCATGCCTAGGAGCCATAATCTTGAACAGCAAACTCCTGCCAGCATCCTCACTCCTGAAAACCAGAACAGAGACTGGTTAGCTGAAGATGAGGGTTCCTGAGAGGACAACTGTGGCAGTAAAAGCTTGAGCAGTGGACTGGCTGGGCTAGTTGACTGACAACGATCAGAAAGGAAGCAATTAATTACATCACACTGGAAGACTTTGTGATTCAGGAAGCAGAAAAGACACATATCCCCAAATAGCAAGATTTTTACAGTGTGTACAAAGTAACACAAAGCAACACGAAATGCTTCATAAGATGTGACTAAACTTGCAAGATACACAGTCTTCGTAATCCAGGAGTAAATGTTTGGGCCATAGCCTGTATTTCATATTGTTAAAATAGTAATAAGAGAGAGTTTCACATTTACCTTTTCAAATCAGAAATCTGCGTGTTTGCATCAAGCAATTTGTTTTCAGTTATGTTTAATGTATCCTACAAATACACAAGGAAAAAAGTAAAAAGCCTAGAAACTACAGAAGTGTATTAAAAGAAAAACGAGTAACTCTACATCAGTCTTGAAAAGAGTACATTAAATACACCTTCCTGTTTGAAAGGGAGGTCATTAAATTTCTTTGGCTTTGACTTTGCAGTATTTTTGCTGTCTCTGACTGGAAAACAATACATTCCAAACTCCCTCCTTTCCCCTTCAGGGCTCTGAAGATGCTATCAGTTAAAATAAATACGGATCTTTCCATTTGATCTTTTTCAAAATACTTGTTAGTTCAGTTAATTCTATAGCACATTATCACATATTTTGCATGTTTGTTTTTTTAAATAACTAGCATGTACTTACCTTTACTCTTTCATGTTCTTTTCCAAGGGACTCATATTCTCCTAAAAGCTAAAACAAAACAAAATAAAGAACACACAAACCCACACTGAGACCATATACAATTAACAGTTTTGTTGACTGCTGTAAAATCATCTAAATTGCTTGCCTAACATATGCCAAAGCACTACAGGGGATACTGAGTGTACTTTAATAGTATTTGTTAAGTTCTAGCATCTTCTAATTGGAACAAAAAGTTATAGACAGGACAAGGGGAGACAGAGTTACTTACACAATGTATTTCTGATTTTCAAATTATTTATCTCGAAAGAAACTGAAGGGGCTGAAGGAACCGGTAAAATTCCTCACTGAATTTAAAGCTGACTTTGTATTTTGAAATTTCAATTGTAAAAAAGGAGTTAAAGCATGAAGTAGCTTTTCCAGCTACTATTCATTTTGCCAATCCATTTAAACATTCCATAGAGCTATTACTGAAGAATCAGAGGAACAATTCCTTTGATTCAGTCTAAAATAATACACAATTAGCAGTTTAGCAAGTTGTGATGACTTATGAAAAATTCAGTCCATCCCCACTAAGCTTAAAAGAGGAAAAAATAACTTTCTAAAATAATTTCCTGTAATACCTCTAAAAATAAAATGAGCTAATAGCATGTAGAGTAATAAAATACCTGAGACAGACTATGACAAGTGTTATCACATCAAGTACACACTTGTTGCCTTAAATAATTGTTTTTAAATATCTGTTAGGTCCATAGCATCACCAAACACCTAGCCTACTAAGTAGTTAGCTGAATAATTTCTGTTCTTAGTTGTGCATTAACACTTTACAATCACAGGCTTTGAGTAGTTTTCCAAAACACACAGGACTTGCTGTGCAACCGTGAACACCACTGCCCATTATCTTACTTACATTTTGAAACATTTTGTTTTCTTCCTTTAGCCTTATATTTTTATGATCAGATAACTTGTAAGCCTTCTCAAATGCTTCCTCTAGATCTTTAAGCCTCGATTTTAGTCGACTGATAGTGTTATCCTTCTCTTTATTGTTTGTGCGCATTTCTTCAATACGTTCTTGCAAAACTTTGGACGTGTTACTGACTGCATAAAAGCGTTCTCTCCAATCTGCCTGTAGGAGAAAAAACATGAATTATAATGCTTACCTAGCAGATTTTTTTTATTTCAATACAAAGCATAATCTAAGATCATCTCAATAGAAAACAAGGGTACATCTGTATATGAACTAAACAAGATTTTTGCTCGTTTCTGTGATGTATAAAGAATGAAAATGAAGACTAAAAACCAAAAAGATGTATTTATCTTATAGGAGTTAAAATATCTAGAGGTCAGGCCTCTAATCCCATCTGATTCTCTTGCTTCCAAGCATAGAAAAATGTCTAAAAAAGGTGGAATGAATTAATCTCTCCAAGTATCTAACTTTCTCATGAAAGTGTCCTGTTCTTTGACCAATAAATGCAGCTATGTGGTCATAAGCAAACTGGACCCAGCCAAAAAAACCATATAAATATACTCAGAAAGAGTATTTTTGCCCCAGTGCAGATGAGATCTGCTTTTATCACAGCTCTAATAAGAAATCAAAGAGAAAGTAATTAAAACAAAATAAATTTTAAAAAAAAAAAATAAAGAGAGACATCATAAAAACATCACAATACTTCACTTTTAAACTTTGTTTAATCCCTGCTGACCTGGAAAGGTTGTTCATAAGCAAAAGTGATGATGATTCAAGTAGGGAGTCTTAAGAAATTCAGCTAGGAAAGTCACTGGTGTAACATATTGGCTGATGTCATATATTAAGGAGAAAGGTTGAAAATAAAAAGAGAAAGATAGGGAAAGAGATCAGCTTAATAATGAGCAAGTGCATTCTCTTACCCTTTTAGTTAAAAAGCAACTTGATTTAAGAACATGTACTTACCACTTGCTTTTCTAGCATATTATTTTTATTCTCAAGGGCTTCTATGCGAGCACTTGCTTCATTCAGAGCCGCATCTAAGTGGTCACACCTATTTAGAACATACAGATTACAAAAATCTCTTGACATTTTAAAATAATAAATCTACATTTTATAGCCTTCTTTCCTTCCTCAAGCATCCCCACAAATTTTGGTGCCTCCCATAGTCTTCGGCCACTGCAGCGAGCACTCAGCGTCCCTGCTCGGAAGGGCTGTGGTGCTCACGGCGGGCAAGCAGCAAACTGGGAACGCGTGCAGAGACTCCAGATGACTCAGAGCATGAGAGCTGCAGAACCAAAAGCAGCCGAGATGCACTAGAGCAGAGTTCCACTTCAGCTAATTGATGATGCTGTGTGATAATTAATGACTGAATTCATAATCACAAGCTACTTTAACTCAATAAATGACTGCTCAGAAGTCACTTTTAATAGTTAGACCACACTAGTGCTGGAACATAAGTACAAAAGAGTCCCAAATCCCAACAAAAGAGTCCCAAAGTCCCCCACTTTTTCAATTATTCTGAAGGGCATAAATTTTGTAAAGCATTTTAGCGTCTAAATTTACAGTATGTATTTTGACTGGCAATAAGGATATAAAAATCACATCGAACTTCTATATATAGCAAACATTCAAGCTATACCTAATGGAATATATAGGTGAGGCACACAGACTTCAGTAGTAATATCTGGTCAAAGAGCATTGACTGGCAAATTGGCTTTATAAAGCTACCAATGAATTTAAGACTGGTCCTGTATCATCTGTAGTTTTGACATGAAAGGTAAAGAAGGATGGTGTTCACCAGCATGACAGACAAGCACTACTTACAACATGGATACTTCCATTACAAATTGCTTAGGACTACCTCTGCCTGCCAGCCTTTCTTGGGCAAAATTTATGCTGGCTTCAGCAGAAGTCAGGTCAAACAAGACTCTAGTCCAAACATCACACTTGCTGCCTAACAATGATTTTAAACTGATCTTAAACAGCTGCATTAAATAATGCAAAATGCATATTTAATAGGAAAATAGTAGTATCATAGATGCAAGAAATCTTCAGAATTGAAGAGTGACAAACTTTTCAAGATATTCTAAATGAGCATACTCAGTTTTTAAAGCAGAAAGAATACCATGTCACAGGGGAAGAGGACTAGTAAGGACAAACAGTACCTGTCAGCAAGATTTTCATTGATTTTCTTCAAGTCTTCAGATGAAGCAGTTTTATGGCTTGCCTCCAGCTGCTGTTTTAAGCTATGTATCTCGGAGTCATAGTAAGCTCGTAGATCAGCTATGTGTCGAGCATGTTTTTCCCTCAAGCTCTGCCTAATCCTATTTTCAAAATTAAGAACAAAAAAATTCCCAGCTATCCACATGACCGTGCATTGCTGTACTCATTCACACAATGAACTCAGCATATATCTCTCTTACAGAACTTTGTTGCATTCAAATAAAAAGCAACGAAAGCTTCGTCATCTAAGGCAGTGGTGTCAGACATCTAAGCCTTGCACAGAAGTATTCACATTAATACAAATATTAATAATATAATATATACAAATAAAATACAAAGCTTTATGCTCTTTTCTCTCCTTTGCTATGCACTAGAAACTACGCATGTAAAATTAAAATAGGAAAACCCAAACACTGAACTATCTTGGAACCATGACCCCTACATAAGCCCTCATGCATGGAGTATATGCCATGTCTGCTTGTCCATGTGCAAATCATGAGCTTCGATAGTGAATGGGGGATATTTATTTTTCCCAAGTACAGTAATTCTGTGCTTCTCCCACCATTTGACTCTAAATAGGAACCCAGAACCCCCACAGAACTTTCAAATTCTCTGCCTAAGTTACTTCCTTCATAGGCTGTATGAGGGAGTTATGTATTTTTATTTTAATGTATAAAAAGAAATAACCAAAGCATTAAAACATACAAAATTGTTTTGCCTTCCAGTTAAGGCTTTGACATCCAAGGAACACAGAGCACCAATATTGTGCCTTAGATTAAACAGTATGGTCTAAAGAAGATACAATTGTATTTCTTTAGACTGTATTATTTAAAGAAGTGGAAAATGTCTGATATATTTATACACCACCTGTACTTCAGGGGAAGAAAAAGAAGAAAAAAGGGAAAAAAGCGCAGCAATGTCCAGCTATGTTCTAAGCAAACAGAACTCACATATTTTGTTCTTTTTACTAGTATTGTTAAATTTCAATTCTTTCATGAAAGTACAACTCTACAACTTTTAAAAAAGAAAAAAAAAATTACTTACTTTGACATTACCACAGGATCTTCAACAGATGTCACTGAAAGACTATATTCTGGCAAACTGTTGTCAGCACACCGAGTAACAGAAGATGGAGTTAGAGTCAGTGTTTCTTCCTCCTCAGTGTTGACTAAATTATCATTATTAGCATCCGTATATGCCACTGGAAAGGGACAGCTGGTCTTGCTTTCATTTTGGAATGTGTGATTTCTCCAGAGGTCCAAATCCACAGCTCTGCTGCTGGCAGAGTGTTTTGAAGAATCGTCTAACTGAGATGAATTACTTGTCTGTGAAAAAGAGTCTGTGTCACTATGACTTGAAAATCCGGGCTCCACCATAGAGTCTGGAGAAAAAGGAGTATTCTCTTCAGGAATATTGAAAAAACAGCGTCCTGGGTTCTGCTGACCTGGTTTCATATGCAGGGTTGGGTCCAACGTCAAAATCTAGGAAATAAGTTATAATGATAAAAAAATTGTGATGTAACTTTTGTTCTTGTAAACGGAGTTTATCTGAAGACTTTAGTAATCCATATAATCTATTGCAGGAATTATATTGAGTATTACGACAATCATTTGGTAGTGACAAGGAAGATGAAGGGACCTGTAACAGCTTAGATGATGATACATATTCCCAACATTTGCAACTTGAGTTTCTAAGTTTCCATTAAGAATAAAAGACATATCTACCATCTGTAGCTGTCTAGAAAACCTTTGAAATTTCAGTTATGTAAATAGAAGGACTATGATGTCTGCTTGTAGGTTGAAACAACAACTTTGTACAGTTACAAAAATCACTTCATGGATTATATGAACAAGACAGTCACACAGTAGCCATCATTACTGGATTCTGTACGAGACTGAAAGCTGTATAAAGAAACAGATACGATAAAGAATATTTCTACAACCTGTGCCTCTTCTGTTTCATGGGTGGAAAGAACTTGTCTTGTGGGAAGCAGTAAGAAGACCCTGCTTCTGTGACTGCAGTTCCACGTGCATTTCATCAGCTGCAACCTCAAAATAAGCAGATTCATCCCTGCCCCATCCTCAAGGTTGTGTAGCAAAGGTGCTTGCTTACCCAGGGTATTCTTAGAGGTTCTTTTCAGCTGGATCCCTTCCCAATCTGGTTCATCACACGGCTGCACAAATTGCTGTTCCAGCATAACACTGGAGGTGGCAGCAGGGGCCAATTAATGTGAAACCAGTATGTAACCTATCATATCTTCAAACTGAGACGTGAAGTAAAAAAATCAGTGTTACCTCTGGTGGGTGACTTGACTGAGAAGAAGGTATAAAATTCTGGTCTGGCAGCTGCTTGTTTTCCCTTTGTCTTTTATGATAAATATCCTTCAATGATGATAGTTTTGTTTCATCAACAGAAGACAACTTCAACAGGAAAAATTGCTACATTAGTTTATCTGAACACACAATCCTCCATCCCCAACATCGATAAACAAGTTGTAGGGTGGGTTTAGCTAAGAAAGCAGTTCAGAAGAGAAGAAGGATTTATTCAATGCACACAATTTTTAAAAGGGTCTTTAATGAGGCACATACACCTTTAATATACTAGTTAGTCTTTTTACCTCCTATACACACAATTTATTTTAAATGACAACAGGAGGTCAATAAATTGCAAGTTACTTTAGTGGGAGTAAATGAATAAGAAAGGAATGAGAGACTGAGCTCAAAAAAAGAAAAAAAAAAGATTTTCTCACAGAAAAGTGAGCTTCTGGAGGGCTGGTTCTTTCCATCACAGAAAAAAGCAAAGATGACAAGCAACTATAAGATAACTTTCAAAACACGTACAAAGTTTACCTGATCTGGTGATACTTCCATGGAGAAACTACTAGCGAACTCGCTTCTGAAATTCTCTGGTAAAAAGTGATACATCTCCTTTTCATCTAATTTCCAGTATGAAAGTCCTGATAAGAAGAAACAATGAAACGAAAAAAAAAGTTACAAATTTCAAGCTCACGGCTATAGAACAGGAATCCATTAGTAAAACATTACTTTGTCAGCTAACAAGAATGCTGTATTAATTATTTGCATCTATTCCTTAGGAATGTCACTAAAGCATTTGTTACCAGAAGTTACAAAGGTCTCAATGCAAAGCACAAGCAACATAATCAGTATTACATCACACAGCATCAGTAACGAAAACTACAAATCAGTGAAAACATGCAGATTTACTCTTCGGTGTTCAAGGAAGAAATCCTCATTTACTACAAACTGTTCTATTTCTACTGATTTCAGTATAGCACTTAAATCTTGTATTACCCAAGGAATATCCCTAGATACTACAAATTCTTTGGTTTGGTACTCAACAGCACTCTACAGGATGCAAAAAGACAGACTACCAGGACTAGGAGGAACGGCACAAGAGGAACAGATACAGTCTCAATCCCACTTCAATTTATTATATATGTCCCTCTCTCAATAGGTTGTGAAGAAGCAACAAATATACACAGTTTGCAGGGCTGCATCTCTGTGCCCCTGTTTGTTACCGAAATTAATCCACTCTGTTACAATCAAAATACGTGAATTAGCTGTTCAGCTTTCACCAAAAAAAAAATCACCACCAACAAAAACACAGCACCACAAAAACAAACCCCGACACCACAAATGACCACCACCAACCACCGCACACACACACCTCCCAAGAGAACAAAAGCAAAATCATACCAAAACACAAAGAAGCAACTCCCTCCCAATTAAAGAATCACCACATGACACATTGCGTTATTTTGTTCTTGTCTATTCACACAATTACTGAATCATGCCCTTGGCTTTGAGGAATTCTGCCTCTATTACCACGCACTGCTGTGATTGCTAGAGCAGTGATGCTAATATTTGAAAGATCATTTGATACGCCACCATGATTTTAATAGTAATTACATTATTGAAACAGTTTTAAACATAAAGCTTAGCTTTGAAATGTTGAGAAATTTGAAGAAAAAGAATTGTGGCATGTCCTACATCTGCCAGCAGTGATACACAGGAGCTGCCATCAGTTTGAAACGCAAGGGCAAGAAAAGCAGAATTATGCTGTATCAAAGCTGAATAGCTTGTCGGTGCTCAAACCCTCCTCACCTGCCCAAAGTCATTGGAGATGCATTCTAGTAAGAATTTTAAAAAATGAGAATTCAAAAGAAAAGGAAATTTAAGTTCAATAAATTAACTATACCTGACGCTTCAGACACTAAGGAATTCGGACTTTCCTTCGGTTGATTGAGGTAAAAGGTGTAAGGTGGCAAAGCAGCATCAGTAAGGTTTGTCTAAAATTACAAAGGAAAAACAAATTTATAAGGAAAATTGCAATGCAAGAAAAAAAAAAAATCAAGGGTACAATTTTTTTTAAATTGCATGTAAATGTTATTAGTCTTTTTAAGCAGAGATTAAATTTAATTATACAGCATGATCCAAAAGTATCAATTTATATTCAGGGCAAACACAGTCAAAAGGGGAACTAAGCTAAGCCACACAGAAAATATCAGTATCTTTTAATTAAGTCATGTGCCTCTCCACTTACGGAGCATTTTTGAGATTAACTGTTACAAAAATACACATTTTGGACAGTCATCTCAACTTTCTTGCTCTTTAAGAGGTGTAAGTGTATAGAGGGATGACTTACCAGTAAAGTGTTACTCTTTCCTCATCCTAAGATTGGAATTTCTTATATTCAGCTGTTATGACTCCACCTACCACAAATCCGGAGGTAAACACTGTCTATCATTTCAGATAGCCAAGATACTACATAGTCTCTTTCTCATCACTCCAAACTTCCTAAGCAACCTCCCCAGCTAATTATAGAAACAACTCTCAAAAGGGTGGGACCAACACATGGGGAAAAAAAAAAAAAAAAAAAAAAAAAAAATCACAGAATTCAAGATTTGCTGCAACTCTCCTCTTCCTTAATCAAAGAAAGACGTGTCATTGATGTAACACAGTGATACAAGAGCAACTGAGTAAGGGCAGCTTTACAACGATCACATTGCTCTTTTCTACCGTACTTAGGACTTTTTGTTCTGTTAGAGCAGCTTAACAGTCATGCTACTTGGCAAATTTACACAGATTATACAACTGAGGACTAAAACAAGATAGTAACCATTGAGTTAACGAAAGTAAGTAAGAAAAAAAATTAGAACTAAAGCTTTTTCAAGTTTTTGCATTAAGTACCATCTCACCTCAAGGCTATTTTGTCCCTCTTAATGTTTTTATTTAGGTATTCTCCTTTGCCTAAGGAGGAAGAAAGGAAAATGAAGGGGTATCAACTGAATTCTTACAGAGGAATATAAAGATGAAGGTATTTTCAAAAGCTGAGAGAAAAAAGCAACAATCCACAGCAGATAAATTTGACTCCTGGTTTGAAATACCCCCTTATAGTAACATCTTGTTTCCACTGACAACAGAAGACTAGAGACAGCAAGCCCAAACAGCTACTCTTACCCTTTCTGGATCACCCTCAAAGTGACCACAGGAAAGAAAACAGACCCTACATTGAATCAAGTGATTCATATTTGCTAGTTCTCCTATTCTCTTGTAGGTGGAGTCACTCACAGAGTTTCAAGAATTATTTCCTTAAAAATAGCATAAGGAGAGAGGTTTCTGACAATCGATACACTCAAAGTGTTTCTAAAACTTCAGAGTTACATGTATGATGATTACTTGTACAACCAGGTTGCATAATGTCCTTTTGGATCAGAAATATTATATGTGATTCAACTTCCCTCTTCAAAATAATCATATTTGTGGACATACACAATTATTAACTCAAGAATATGGTGGGAACAAACCAAATTCTTCTCAACAGAATTCTGAGACGATTCAGCAGTCGCAGCCATAGGCATTACTACAAATGGTTCTAGATTTCCTAAATGTCTGTTGTGGGGGTTGGTTACTTTGGTGTGCTTGGACTAGTTCAATTTCGCCACATCATAGTCACACACAGGCATAAAAGAATGTGTTATTCTTACATAAACAATACAAAAAAAGAAAAAAAAAGTTTGGATTTTAGTATAAGAGACTGCTAAGAACACTACAAAAGCCCAAAGCAAACAAAACCAAAAAAATCCCTGCAACTTAAAATCACAATCAGAAAGAATGTTATCTGTCCTGAACAAAGTGGCTAACGCCTCCAGACGCAAAGAGTTCTGTGTACTAAGAGAGACATGACCAGCTGAAATCAAAGATCCTTCCAAAAATTATAGGGCACAATAAATTACCATGACCTGAAGCTTCAATTGAGAATGTGACTATTATCTCTATAAGGAAAGAAAATGTGCCACTTAGGTAAACTAAGACAAAAATTAGGCAAGGAATATATTAAGCCAAAATAGCTATATGAGTGAGTATAGAATGATTCAAGAAGAAAACTCTGCCCCCATGAACTTTAAACATATAAATGGGAACACTACTACTCAAATGCTGAAAGCATACGCTGAACCAGAACATCCTAAAACACTGAAAAAATACCAGTGACAAGAATAAAATTAGAAAAACATCATAAAATAAAATAGACACACTTACATTCTGAAGCGGTAATTTCTTTGCTTGCTCCTTTTCTTGCATAGAGTTCACATATGCTTCTGCATTTATTCTTTTTGGTTGGTTTTGTTTCAACTTTTGTGCCCATGACGTTAAAGATTTACTGTATGGTAAGAAACACACACATATACCATAAGTACATATGCCCTTTTCAGTGGAGATATGAAATTAATTTCTTCTTCAAGGTGAAACATAGGCACTACAACTCCACTGCCTTTGTGCATTTTTGAGGAACAATATGAAGTAATGAATGCTGAAATGTTTTAGGGCTCTTTTTTTAAAAAGTAAACCAAAACAACCGCAACAAAAAACACAAACAAATCACTGAAAGGAACGAAGCTAATCAACTGCACCCATAATCGAAATTGTTTTCCTACTTAAAAAAAAATCGTAACAAAGTGCACATATTTTCAGTCAGGTAACTATTTTTTGGTCTGTTCAAGCAGATACTAATCAAAACCACAAAATTAAGCTGGAATGTAAATGCTGTGTTTTTTCTTATTGTGTTATCAGTCTGGTTGTAAAGATGATGTCAGCTAAGATACACTAAGGAGGCTTTCCAACTCAAGAGAATCTTCAAGGATAAGAGCGAAACGAGATATAGAAGGAAACAGAAAAAAAAAAAGCAGAAGAACAGAAACTAACAGAGACATCCTGAAATTCTTCTTAGAGGTAGATGTGGAACAATTTTCCCATTTTGTTGAAAAGTGACACTACGAAAAACTACATATTGTCCCAGTTTTGGATATACACTGGAAAGAATGAAAAAAGGTTACAACTAAAAATTAAAAAAACCAAAACAAAACAACACACACACACACACAACAAAACACCCCCAAAATCAGTCTGGGTTAACTGGACTATTCCATTTCGGTTTGAACCCTTTCTTCCTTCCAATTGAGTTCATAATACAAAACAGAAAGCACTTTCAAAGACAAAACTTGTACTTTTTTATAAAAAGGACAAAAAGTCATACATAAATGATTTCCAAAGTTGTCTTAGAAAGGTTTTTCAAACTGAAAAACACTCCTGAATTGAGCTTCTCCAGCTCCAAGCTCCCCGGCACTCCATGAATTGCAGCTACTCCCCCCATGGAACTGTGCAACACGAATCAAATACTGGAACAAATCCCAACAGAAGGGAGTAAGAGAACATACATATCAACAGGGTTATGATCTACCCTATATGCTGAGATAACTTATTTCCAAACCAAATCCTCTAAAGAAAGCTGGTTCGGTGTTTTATTACATACTAGCAAAATGCAAGTTCATTTTCATGATTCTCTGTTTATCCAACAGAGAGAATGTTTTTATCTCTGCAAACTACTATCAGGGACTCACAGGCAACATGCTGCCCACAAGATCCCTGATAAAGCTCATGGCCACATGAAGCCACTGCCATTACAGTCCAGGCTGACAGGGAGAGTAAAGTACATGGTTAAATTCTGTGCAACTACAGCTGTGCTTGGTCAGTATTATTGCCAAATCAGCTGGCCAGTCTTTCAAAAAAATCTTGGTAGATCCACCCACCTGTTGAATAGAGCAAAGCAAACAAAGATCTACCAAAAAAAACCAACAGAAAAACCCAAACATGTTTGGCTGTTGTCTGATACAATTTATTACTGTAACACATACATATAAGCCAGCAAAAAAGACTCCTTGAGCACAACAGCAAAACATCAGTCATAACACTGGTAATCAGCACCTAAAATTCTGGTCCACGGATAAACACTATATGCAAACTCTATCTTAGCTCATATTTGCAGAAGAAACTAGACTTTCATATTTTTCCCCAACATATCTACAACAGAGAAACACTGCAGATGCCAACATGCATCACGCAGAAACATCAGGCTAAACAAATAACTTTATCTACAAAGCAGTATAGTATTTTTTACAATCAAAAGGTTCCATTCAAGTCTTACATGTTTCCAGTTACCAATGTCTGTTTACTGAATGGGGACTGTCTACAATGAATTCACATATTAGGAAAGTTTATCACTTACCTGGGGTTTTTCCCACATTGAGCTTCATCAACTTTATGTTCAAACTCAGCAGGAAAAACTAAAATATCATTCTTTCCTGATGAAAAATTTTCCTCTGTTTTTTTTGGTAAAAGTTCTCTTTCATTTTGAACACTGGCTACAACAGCGTCACTCTGCAACACTGCTACGTCACCCTGTCCTTGGGAAGTTTCCTCCACGTAGTCTGTGCACTTGTTGATGTCGTTAGATTTGCCAGGGTTCAGTTCGGAGGCAGAAAGGGTACCATACCCACTGTTCATTGAAGCATCGTTTGCAAAACATTCCTGATGCAGATCAGATGCATTCAGCTGACTTTCTGCTTCATTAGATCTAAGTTGATTGACAACACACTCATTTCCTTCAAAGATTTCAGAACGCATCCCCATTTGACTTTCTAGTGATGAAAAAGTGTCTGTAAGCTTGGCAGGCAAACTTCTGCTCTTGTCGGCACCCCAACTGTTGGTCTGCAATTTCATTAACTGCCTTATCTCATCCTGAATCAGCTGTAGAAAAAGAAAAGGCAAAATTCCAGTGAGATTGTGCTACAAATCACATTTATATTTTGATGCATCTTGAATTCATGTTATTAGGGAGAGAGTAAGAGTACTTATGCGAAATAACTCAAACTTTTCAATGTGGAGAAGACATGTCATGCATAAAATAGATATATGCATACTGTGCATAACAGTAAAATGTGCATGGTGACAGTCCCTAATTCCATGCAGTGAATTATAGGTCTCAGTAGTCATTTATTAATGTAAAAAACCATGCATGCATGTATTCACTACATGCCTTCAGAACTAGTTACCTACCAGCCAGCTAAAGAAACATAACCTATCTAGGTATGTCATTAGAAGTGGACAGAAGCCTTTTGCTAAATTTAGTTCTAAAAGAATTTATAACTCAGATATACCATTTAAAGATTGCAAGGATGCTTTAACGGAAGTGTAAACCATTACTCTATTACGCTAATAGGAATAATATACCTCTGTAAGATTATTTGCATTAAAATTTAAAATATCTGATATAGATACTATGTTACTGGGTGGTTCACATAATACAAAGATCTACATTTTGATTGTTTTGGTATCTGATGGAGCGGAGCAAACGTGTAACCAGATCACTAGATTTAACAGGTTACTCTTCCGTCTACAGTGTCTGCAAAGAGTTGTTTCAGTGTATCAGATCAGTAATTTTTTTTTTAAAGTTTTACAGTTGTGCACTGGTATACAGAAACAGCTCTGAGGAACAACTAATGCTTTTGTCAAGCGCTACAAAAAGACTTCACACTCGTGCCCATGGCTGGGTCCTTTGGCCAGCGACCAGCACTTCTGCAGTTACATTGAGATTACTGAACTCCACATGAGCACACAACTCTAATTTCACATTACAAGACCAGAGTATATAGTTGTTTTGAAGAATAACATTTCAAACTAATTCCCTCAGGGAAAAAAAAAATAGAACTTGCAATAATTTTAAGAACATGGAACTCTAATAATATTTTTTCACAGAACTACAGTACATTACTCACATACAAATAGCAAGTGGAAAGCACATATTGAACAAAAGTAATTTGTTCTCTGAAAGTAAGGAACAAAAAGACTTAATTTCAGAGGAACCTACATGTAACGCTCCTCAGAACCAAGCCTCATATGTTTTACTAACTTGCAATAGAACTAACAATTGAATTTCAGCTCACCCTTTTTATGAAAAAAAAAAAAACCACAAACCCACAACAAAAAAACAACGATGAAGTTTTCTGCCATAAAAAGTTTTTTGTTGTGCTAGTGATTTCAGTCATGACTACAGCAATCATTTGTGTTTTAATTCTGTGATTCATCTGTCGAGGAAGGTAGGGAAAGGAGAACAAAACTGAACTGGGGGAAAAAACCCAAACTGCTCAGATTCTCTGCTGACATTTAATCTTTGTCATTAATACCTTGTGTGGACAAAGTGAAAGGCTACTATTCCGATTAAATAGCACTTTTACTTCTCTTTGCATAGTCACAAGTAATTCCAAGAGAAAAAAAGACCTGGGGAAAAATAAGACTACATTTCTATAGAGTTTTGGGATTGTAGGTAACTAGGTTTTTTAAATCCTCTTCAATAAAGTCTGATCTCAGGATGATCCACAGGTGGTGATAGGTTGTCATTAGCACACTTGTCTTCTACTGTATAAATCACATAAGCCAAGGACTGACCCCACGGATTCCAAAATGAACTCAAGGTCTTTTGATCCGTATTTTCATATGGATGAAGATGTATTTTTATAAGCACAGCTGGTCTTGAAACACAGCACTGTGCAAGCCTTATCTCAGAGTCATGTCAATGCTAATGCAACATCTTGCTTTTCTACCCCAAATAGCAGATTATTATTTTTGTCGTGTTGTTATTCTTATTAGAACGTGTTGCGTCGCCTGTATTTCAGTATTTTCGCTAGGTCACCAGCATACCTGTTTAAGTTTGGAATAGCTCCATCTATTTTATCTAATGCACTTATACAACTGAACGTAAGTTATAGCTGTAGATTTATATTTAGTGAGGCAATTCATGCTGTTACTGAGTCCCTGCTGATACCACAAACTCAACTCTTTCAAGCCTTTCCTATTAATAAAGACAAAAACCAGCAAGGCCAACACAATGGATTAGTCAAGACTACGATTAGCAACAAGTGAATCAAACCATAACAGTAAGAGGAAGGAAATACGAGGGTAAGGAAACACTGGTGGGACAAAAATAACAAGATGGGAGTGGGAAAAAAGGGCTGTGTGTGGGGAGAAACAGGAGATAGGATAAAAGGACAGTACCTCTTGTTAATTCAGTACAGGAACTGTTGACTACTACTAGTGTAGAGGGCATCAGGAAAGGGTAGGGAAAAACAGCAACCAAAATGATGAAGATATTAAGCATTATATATCTACAAAATTACTGTCTCATACATACATCTACATTTCTTCTGTTTCAATGGATAAAAATGGTTCAGCAAAAACATGAATCTTCACATGGGTCATTTTTCATTCTTAGAAAGGAGACTGTTCAACTGAAGGGCGAAGTAAGTGTTCAGCTATTACAGTGAATGTTTTCCTATGCTATATACTGTCTAGATGAGGGAATAACAAGTTGCATAACATTTTCAACTGAAGAGAAAACTACAATGTCTCAAAATTAGAAATGATACAGTCTAACAGTTAACAAAAACAGTTTGTATATACAAAATCCAATTATCACATGGGCATTCTGAATCAAATGTTTGTGAAAACAAAACAACTGAAAACAATCCAAGAATCTTCACTTCTGAAATGGTTTCTAACAGTTACTTTGTTAATTAGCCCAGGCTGTGTCAAATATGCATCCTGTAACTCAACATTCCAGTCATCCACTTCCATTAACTGCCTGTCTGAGTATACTGACAGAAAGATAAGAGTATCAGAGACCAAATTGTATTGTTTTGGAGGGGGGTAGAGTTGGGAGGGGGGAGAAAAGAAACATTCAGCCTAACCTACCTACATGAACAAATCATTACTTACTTGGATTTGATGGTGGAACTGCTCTTGCTGGGCAACTATTTGTTCCTGACATTGTTTTTCTACCAGTCTCAATAACTGTAGCCACCTTGTCTATTAAATCACAAAGTAAAATAATTAAAGCACAGTCATCTTGCATCTCTCACCTTTTGCTCTAGCTACAAAATAGTTTTGCAATTTTATACTCAGGTGTTGACATAATACAAAGTTTAATAACAGCACTGTGGTTGTCCACCCCACCATACATGCCGCCCCCTCTCGCGTCAGTCAATGGAAACTATTCACTATGGACACAGACGCTTAATAAAAAATCCTTCTAGACAGCAAGATAACACATCTCTACAATTTAAGTTTGGTTTAAAAAAAAAAACAAAACAACAAATGAACAAGGGAAGAGAGTTAGTCTATTTAAAAAAAATCAAATTACTTAAAAGTAGAAACAGCTGGGAGGAAAGTACAGTCGAATTTTGGAAAGGTTGATTCCAGTTCAATAAATTATAGGCAATTTTAAAATTTGTAATTAAACACCCCTATGTCCAGTGAACCATTCACTTCAATAAGAAACTCTTCCCTTCAACAATCCAGCTAAAGGCCATGATGCATAACTACTTAGTGGAAACAAAAAGATAATTAAAAAAATCAAATATATAGGGTTCCTAAAATGTGGTAAAATCCAAATTTTAAAAACTATTTTATGTTTTGCAGCCTGATACTTGAAGCATAGGACACAGGACGCATGTGCCTAGACACAGACATCTATGTTCTTTTCTTGGAGCTGTTAAAGAACACCAAACTAAGCATCTGTGAAGAGACAGTTTGATGGACCACAGCCAGAAAGCTCAAAAATTCTGCAGAAACAAGCCCATGGTGTGGAAACCTGATGTTCCTTATGGCGACTAAAAATAATGATAAAATTTAAAATAAAAAAGGACAAAAACAACATTGAAAAAAGGGTTTGAGAGAATTAGCTCATTGAACCTACATCATGATTTTTGTGTTGTTTTAAATCTGAAAACAAACTAATTCCATTTGTAAAGATGTGTAGATGATAAATAAAGAATTCAACTAGAACAGAGCAATTTTTAGAAAGAAAACTTCCAATTTCTAGGATCACTTCACACCAGTTTGAAGTGCTACACTTTTAAAGGTTTAAATTTTTCAGTTCCAAAACTTGCAATCTTTAAGTACGGTAAGTTTGAAAAAAAATAATTTCATCTGTATTGTAAAACACTAAGTTAAAAAGCTAAGATATTTTAAAAAGCTAAGATAAAATTGCAGTAAAATCCATCCATGTGATTAGTTCATACATTGTAAAAGCATTTGTCCCATCATGAAGAATAAACACATACTTGTACAGATCTTACTGCTAAACTGTATCATCATTAGATCTGTCTTCCAAAGTGCAAAGCCGATACATTAATACAATTTTTTTAAAATAAACTTTAACATCAAATACCTCACAGTTCTTCACAGCTTCTGAGTCAGCATTTCCAACGTTCTGGATATCTCGCATAAAGGAGGCAAAAAGCTCAGCAGAGTCAGGCATTAACGAGGACCTGGTATTCCCTGAGTAACCAGAAACTCCATTGGGATCGGATGAGGGACTTCTAGTGAAACATGAGGAAGAATATTTCAATTATTTATTGCACCTGTTGTCCAACACAGTGGCCAAAATAATATACTGCATACGCTATGCAGCCATAAAAGAATTACACACTTAATTTGCATTGTGACCCTCATCATTCTGAAAAAAAACCCAACCTGGTGAGTTCATAAGAATGAGGATGTTTTTCAAGAAAATACCAAAGAACCCACAGCATGCTTCATTCTTATCCTACGTACTGTTAAAACGCAGTAG
The DNA here is from genome assembly GCF_013368605.1 of Nyctibius grandis. Classification (NCBI taxonomy): domain Eukaryota; kingdom Metazoa; phylum Chordata; class Aves; order Nyctibiiformes; family Nyctibiidae; genus Nyctibius; species Nyctibius grandis. The sequence goes on along the minus strand of NC_090671.1, from coordinate 12,693,206 downwards.
CTTCCCAGGAAGAGAGACAGCATAATCAGCACAGATATTACTGCTCACTAGGACAAACATCAATAAATACAGCTTTTCATCAAACCCTTGTGCTTCTCCATAGATTCTGCGGTCAGAAGCTTACAGAGATAAGCTTCTGTGTAACAATTATTTATGAAGTCCAAGACTACTGCCTCCTTTTGAGAAGTTACACATGCAGTAAGGGACTTGTAATTGTCTTCTCAACAGGTCAGTCAAGAAGAACTTCTCCTAATCTGTCACTTAGGCCATTCGTCTGTATTTGCCCTTCTTATTCACTGGGAATACCTTGGGCATTGAACAGAAAAACAATTCCGTTTTTGTAAGTTGCTGTTTTCTACCAATGACTTAGCATAATGCATGATCTTTCCCAAGAATGATCTCTTGCCATTTGTCCCAGGCAGGTTTTTCCTCCCCCATTCTAAGAGACACAAGGCAATGGAAGTTACTAAATTTTTAAGAAAGATAAGAGTTCTTTCAGTAAGGCTTTTCTCATAAGGATTATACCTGCAAATGCAAAAAAACTCAGCCTAAAATATATTGCAGAGTATTATATATTATTTCACCTTAGTAACAATGTTACTGTAAAAGCATACTAAGCAAAACAAAAATTGTAACATATTTGTTAGGAATTCCTTCAACACATTACCTGTTACAATTCAAGTTACAGACAGAGCTGTGGGTATTTCGGACATCAGAGTCTGCAGAAGATGAAGGGATTTCTTGTACAGTATTCACCACGTGACAGTTTTCCATATCTTAGTCCCAAATGTGACATTACCCTGAAAATATAAAGAATCATCACCTTCATATTTTAAAAAGCCATTTGACTTTGTTGTTTGAAGAAACATAATTTGATTAAAGAGACGGTTGTTTCAGCCAAACCACCCCAGAAGGCACTAGCACACACAGCTGTAAAGGGTGTCTGAGTCCAAAACATTCCAGGTAGAACAGCGTTGTTGGCGTTTGTTTGTTCAGTCTTTTAAATCTGAGGCTCCATAGACAGTTTTTGAGACTTCTGTGAAAGGGCCTATTATCAATATATTTAAATCTGCTGAATGGGGATCTGCACCTTCACTGGGAGAAACACACCCTCCAAAAAATAAAATCAAGACCCACTGAGTTAGACTGGACTTGACCAGTTCTGCCATTTGTGTGTGTAATATTTGGTTCACTTTTTTCACAGAATGCTTGTTTTATTATTACTATATAACATTAATTCAAAGAGCTTTGAAACTGTTTGGAGCTACATTTCTTACCAATTAACAAAAAAATTTTAAAAGTAGTAAAACAGGAATCCAACAGCAGTTAAAAACAGCAGCTGGTTAACTGAAAGCATCATAAATAAATAAATAGAAATACTTGTTCAATGGTCTTGCAGCACTCAAAGCAGCAATTTACAAGAATGGCTGTAGATAGACTAAAATATTCTTCCAGTTTCCATACTTTTACTAAGAAAACACTCGAAATACATTGATTAATCAGTTCTTCCATAGTGCTTACTTATTTCAGCATGTTCTACGCCCTGGTGAATTCATGCTACGTTCTAACACTGATGAAAAACCTTACAATCATTTCACGGATGGAGAACAAAAAGAGACATTAAGAAATATCATCTTAGTAGCCTGTGATAATACTAAGAATAAATCCCTGCTGCCTTAAAGAAGCACACCACCTTCAAAGCACGACCGTTCTTCTTTGCAGGGCTCACAAGGACATGCTACTGGCTTTTCAAGATTTAAGTTTTCGTTATTTGTAAGTACATAGAGGTATATCTCTAACAGATAGTTGTGAAAGTATAAAAAATTATTTCCATCAGAAGGAAACCAACGGACAACTGTCCAATTTTTCCCTGTTTTGCTAGAGCTTGTTGGGCTTTAGCAGTAAAATGTTTTGCAGGTACTCACTCAAGCTATCATCTCCTTTGGGTAGGGCTGAAAGCGCAAAAATTGGAAGGAAGTTATCACAGATACACATATCCTTTTTTCTAGTGGTCGGAAGTCTGGAAAACTTGAAGGTTATCAGGCACCTAACCCGACAGAGAAAGCAGAAGCTGCAAGTGTCCCTGGAGCAGCTGGATGGCAATGGTGGGGGCTACAGCAGTCACCCCCGTCTCCCCAGGATGAAATCATGGGTGGCCTATCTGAGCAGCACAGCAGATGGGTGGGACTTAGCTGTGACACAGGCTCGTTTCATAACCTCATTAGAAGTCGGTTCGCAACAAAAAAAAAATACTAAGTGAGCTATAACTGGGCTGAAGATCAGCTAAGCTGTCGTCTATTGTTTCCATAGCACAGAACAGTCCTTATACGGCCAAGACACAACATAAAGGAGCAGGATTTTAAAAAAATCAAGCTGCAAGGCATTTTGACTCCTTTCTATCGTTGCTGCTTTTCGATGCAAACAGCCGGGCCAGCACAGACCCGGAGACCGCGGTTCTGCATCTCTTCCTGAGCGAGATCCGATCGCTGCTGCTCCTCGCAGATGGCCGAGGGGTGACAGGGGGCCTCGGCCCCCGCCTCCCCTCCCGCCGCCAGGCCCCCATCTCCCCGCCTTCCCAAGGGCTTCCTGAGGGACCCTGAGAAGGGCTCTGAAGCCCCGGTCCCCTCAGGGAACGCCCTCGCCCCAAAGGCTAAGCCCCATCTAGGGACCCCCTCCCCTCACGAGTGACCCCTCTCGCCACGTCTGACCCCTCAGGGTCGCCTCCCCTCAATTAGCGATCACCCCCCCAAGTCTGCCCCCTCATAAGTGACCCCCTCGCCCAGCTCTGCCCCCTCACAGTCACCCCTTACCCTCAGCTCTGCCCCCCCCAGGGTCCCCCCCCCCCCTTCACGAGTGACCCCCTCCCCCAGCTCTGCCCCCCCCGACTCCGCCCCCACCGCCCCCCTCCTCAGCCAAGCTCCGCCCCCACGCTCCCATTGGGCAGCTGCCCCTCGCGCTCCGGGATGTTGACAGCGCCGCCGCCTCCGATTGGCTGGCGGGCCTGCCACTCGTCGGGGAAAGGGGCGGGGCTGTGGAGGCGGCCTCGCGGCGCTGGGACGCGGCCAAGCGCAGTGGCGCTGCCGGCCCCAGCCCCGCCAGCTGCCCTCGGGGCTCGCCCGGTTCCTACCCGCATTTCTGGGAGCTCACGAGGAGGCGTCCGCAGCGGCCCGAGAGCTGCCTCCTCCAGCGACCGTTAGGCGATAAACAGGCGCGGCCCGCCGCCTCCTGCCCGGCGATTGGCGGCCGAGTTTCGAACGTGGTGGCGCAGAGGGCGCTCTAGGCAGAGCCCAGCTCGATGATTGGCCGTCTTGACGGCGCGCCAGGCCGCGCCTTCCGCTCTGATTCGCTACGCGGAAAAGTACGCGCGCCGCCGCGAGGGGATTGGCTAGTGCGGCTACGCGCCGCACGGTTTCCCAGAACCTGATTGGTAGAGGATGGAAGGCGTGCGTAAGCCCGCCCCTTTGCGCAGCGATTGGCTTCCCAAGTGCCAATTAGCCTGGAGGTAACGCCCTCTCCCACGGGATGCGCATGCGCAGAGCCGCCCGTCGGGGCGTGAGTATGTGCGGGACGGCACCGGGTAGTGTGCGCGTGCGCAGCCGAGCGCGCCTGCGCAGTGCGGGCGCCGGAGGGGGCGGTGCCGCTCGCCCCGAGTCGCCTGAGGTAAGAGGGGGCGGCAGGGCCGGGAGGTGTTCCGGGGCCGCGGGGGGCGGCCCCCGGCTCCTCACGGGGGTTCGGCTGCGGCGGGGCCCGGTGCGTGACTTCAGTCCGGAGGGGAGGCGGCAGGCCGGGGAGGGCCGGGGTCGTGGCGCAGTGACCGCGAAGCCGCAGGTCTCGGGCCGCCGCTGCCCTTCCCTTGTTACCGGTGTGTGGCAGCGCGGCCCGTGGGCGCTCGGCGGCTGTCAGGCTGTCCTGGAGCCTCTGCCGAAATCTTGTAACTCGCTTTGTTTCCTGGACGTGTGGGACAGCAGATGCGGTTGTTTGTGCAAGTTTTTCAGCAAAACAGTTGCTTTAAAACCCAACTTAAAACATCGTTGTCGCCCATGTGTCCAGCTGCCCCGGCTGGTCCCTTCTGTAACCGTGTTTAAAACATGGGAGATCAGTGTTCTTACTGACACAGCTCTTCTGTAGTCTGTGCTTAATAATCTCCTAAGGAAAGCTTCTTTTTTTTTTAGAATTACAGCATTATTATCTTAAGATCTTTTTTGCATTGTAAGGCGTGTGTTTCTTGGAGACAATCTGTGCTAAGCTGAAATATCGAGAAAACTCGTTAGCCTTGTGTTATAGCTATAGTGTCAAGTAGCAGAAATAGGCTAATAGTGAACATGATTTTTTACCTTGACTTACCTATTAAGGTCAGGCAGCTCTGAGAGTCGCCAGTCTTTGTTTCCAAACAGGCTACTTTAACCAGGCAGAGCCCATGTTAAAGCTGCTGTTGAATAAAAGGATCACTTCACAACTAGGTAGTGGTTCTGCTCATTTTTTCTGCATGTTTTTTTTTCAGGAAAAAAAAAAAACGTTACTACCTTCTAGTGCCACCAAGTGGACATCTTTACTTGCCAGTAAAAGCTTTCTTAAAATTACTTATATTTCAACAATTAAGTTCAGCTTTTATGGATGTTTATTGCTAAGTGCCACTTCTTCACGTGCTGAAGTATCTTCTTCTGAATCAAATAAAATATTTCAAGCATAACGGCATGTAGTGTTTTAATTGCTTGCCTAGTGCCTTGTTGAAGAGTGCCATTTGACAGCAGTAGAACCTGACATTCCTCATTCTCCATGAGGATAACGCATACTTCCATGCGTACTTTTCTGCCTTTGTTAGTAACTTGACCTGGGAGAAATCACCATGTGAAGTAGGAGTTGAAAACCCGGTGGTCTGCTTACTCCTCCATTCTGTTTCCTCCATCAAAGCCATACGATGGACTATATAGAAAGTTAGGAGAGCAGAGCAGGACGGGCGAGCTTGTTAACAGCATCAACACAGACGAACACTTCTGATTTGAAATGGAGTTTTCCACATCTGCTGTATTAGACCACTCGCCAAATCCTCTGTCCTCACCTGTCCTCCCTTCATGTAGTTCAAGCACGTGTCAACATGTGAATTGCAGGTACTGTTGCCAGCAAGACACAAGCTGGCATGAGTGGAGCGTCAGCAAAGGCTTCCCAGTCAGACTGTACAGGTCAGACTGCAAGATAGAAATATCCTCTTTCCTCTCCTTTTTTTTAAATATCTTTAATATTTTCCAAGTGTTGGTAGGAGTACTAATTTATTCACTGTTTTCCAGATCCCTTTCAAAAACAAAATAATAATCTTGACTATTTTAAGAAACCTAATTGCAATGAGAACTGAAATTCCATTCAGCATGGTAATATTTCAAGACAAATGCCTACGAAACCAGTTCAAATATCCTTGAAAATAAATCTGAATATCAAAATATCGCTTAAGCCGTGCAGTTAAACTAGATCATCTTGAAACACAGATTCTTATGGTAAACTCCATTCCCCACTTCTATTTCAGGTTTCATTCCAGAGAAACTGTGTCCTCATTTCTGTATGAATGTTCCAAGTTTATTTCATTTTACATTCTTACTGAGAGAAGTACGAACACCATCATGGAGACCATGGATTTTGAGGAAGCAGCAATTTTCTCTGCCCAGAGTGCCCTTACTTCAGGCAGCAGGAAAGAAGAACTCTTTAAATCTCCTTGGACTAACTGAGGCAGAATTAAAAGAACAGTTTGTAAGAGGTGATGGCCCAGGAGGTCAAGCCACAAATAAGACAAACAACTGTGTTGTCTTGAAGCATATTCCATCTGGGATTGTAGTGAAGGTAATTATATTTTATTTCATTAAGTCACAAATTGCATCACGTCTTCCAAGTCTCCTTTCATAGTAAAGCATAATCACAGTGCAGATGCCGTGGAGGAAAAGTTTGTATGTCATGTAAAAATCTCAGCAAGAAGCAGTTTTGGCAATCAGTAGATAAATAAACTTGGGGTCACAGCTGATCTTCCTGGCTTTGACAGCAGTACTGTTCTGTAGTGTTCAATTAAATGCATCTTCATTGTAGTTGCCTTTCAGTGGGAGCTGTCACATTCCTGTCCCTCTTGTGAGTTAGTTACAATGTTTTCCTTAACAAGTTGATCGTATTCACTTTGCACATTCTTTTTAAGCATTACCCTTACCTACTTCTTGTGGATTAATACTTTGAAATTAGTCTTTGCTTCCTTATCACAAGGGGAAGGCACAGTTAAGTTTAACTCAGAAGATGCTTCCCAAGGTAATATGGAAACAATCATCTTGTTCACTGACAGAATTAAACATTAATGCAAAGCCAGTCTGACAAGTTACAGTAGCAATTAATTATTAAGCAGCTGCTCCAAAATATACCACCTGGATACAAAAGTCCCGGCAGTTCTTGGTAGGAGGATGCTCTTGGCTTGGAGGAGAGGGGAGTTTCTTTACTGTAATGGCAGGAATATGTAGACTTAAAAGGGAAAGCAGAAGAATGAAGAGGTTAAAGTTCCAGTAAAAATGTCCCGTTTTATTTTTTCAGTGTCATCAAACAAGATCAATGGAGCAGAACCGAAAGATAGCCAGAGAAATCCTGCAGGAAAAAGTTGACCTTTTCTACAAAGGTGAAGACAGTGATGTTTTTAAAGAGAAGAAAGCATCAGAGAAGAAGAAGCAAGAGAAAAAAAGAAGAGCAAAGGAAAACCTAGAAAGGAAAAAGCATTTTAAAGAGATGCAACAACTGGATAAGAAATAAATGTATGAAATACTGACTTGCCCTAGTAGGATAAGGGAAACATTTGTCATTATACCTAAACACAGTTTTCAAACTAGCAGATGATGTAGGGCTTCATAAGCACAGCTGAAATACTGAGTAGTGACCTGCTATTGCTGTAAAACCGAAGTGATAAAAGCAGTCATGTAGTCCTACTTCTGTCTGTCATCATCTCATTCATCACATTTAGCATCAGTTTTTCTGCCAAGTTCAGCAGATGATAAACCAATCCTTGTTAAAAAGGAACTATAAACCTTCCACTATTGTTAATGGACACAAAAAAAATTGAATAGATCTCCTCCTGCCCGGATGATACCTTACAGTGCTTCACAGCAGTTCCAATACTTGAGAACAGCCCTAGATGTTAATAACTTTCCATCCTTACTCCGGCAATGCCTCTGCTGACAAAAATCCTTTGTGAACCGTGACCAGGTTTAGATACTGGTTCTGATGGGGTAAACAGACATGCTGATAGAAGAGACACCAGTCACTGGTTGCCTCCTTCAGATCTGTTAGCTGAACCAATGCTGTTGTCTACTCAATTCTGAATGAAGTTTAAACAGAAGTGTTATGAATCTTACCTGGAGTGGTGGTGAGCATCAGGGGGGAAGGCACTCCTGCAAGTGAGGGCTGGTGAGCCATGTTCTCCCAGTACAAAGGTAAAATTGGGTCATTACAGATAAAGAACACCACGTGCTGGAAGCTGCTTCCCAAGGCAACAGAATCCAGTTCATCCAAGCTGTGAAGTATTAACTTTGCCTCTTAATACTGTATTTTCAAGTATCCATAGCTCCATATGTATTAGATATCCCCAATATCCCATCTTCCTTAGGATTTAGATTTGATGGTATGACAGTGAATTACAGCCATTTATTATATTTATGCTGTGCTGCACTTAAGCTTGGGCGTTTTGGTATCTTCACTCATTTTGACAGTTTCCCATTTTATGCAAATCCATGCAGCTGCTTCTCCTTTGTTACTGTTACTTCAGAGCCACTAGTGAAGCGTACTCTCTTGGTTTAATCCTGTTAAGAACTCTTAATTGCTTAACCAGAACTTCTCTTTCATGTTTGGACAGCACCCTCACTGGCTGCTACCAAGTTCTGGCCTGCCTCAGTGAAGGGAGAGTTGCTTCAAGAACCAAAGCCACAGGATGTCTTTTGAAAGCAATGGAGGCTACTAGCAACTACGCCACGTTCTTACAGAGATCAACTGCATCCAGACTGTACCGCGGATGGAAACTCTCCAGCAATCTGCAGGCCTGTTCCCCTTGTCTGTTCCTGAACTTGAGCCTCCTGCATGAAGGTTATACCTTTATCTGTTGAGAGTTCTTGTTCATGGAGTATGAATCTGATTAAAGTGACTGTACATAGTTTTAATACAAATTGTTAATGAAAATAAGCTTTATTACGTCAAGTAATAAATACATACAAAGATGCAAATAACAGTTTTAGTAATTTATCCAGAATTTTCTTTTTTTGGCAAACTTTAAACTGAAATCTCCAGCCTTAATGTAGAAATTAGCTTTCCAGGACCTTGTTATTATTTAATAGGTTTCCCTATTTTCCATATAACTCATGCACTTTAAATGGACTTCAAAGCACTAACAGTCATGCAAATGTTTATGCAAAATGAACGAAAAAGGAAAAGTAAGAGGAGGGGAAGGTTATTTCTAAGCAGGGTCTATGCTGTATGACAAATTGTGACTTAGCAGACTACTAGGTACAGCATGCTATTCTGCATTTATTAAAAAAAATCCTTAGAGCTTATGTCAAACTTTGAAAGATTGACAGTTTGGGGTTAAGTGTATATAATCAAAGGAAAAAAAACCAGAATGAGACTGTGGCTGGATAAGAAGAGAACTGAAATGTAGCCTGTGAGAGAAAGAGCATTCCTCTGCATGCAGTTCAGTTTTCATGTTTTAGAAACAGTTTAGGGTGTTTTAACGTCTTTACAAAATGCAAACCCTCAGTAAGCTGAAAAATCCTTGTTTTCTCATTCTTAACTATACATTTTTGTAAGGGCAAAAAAAGAAAGGTCAAACATTCAAAATAAAGGAATTTGTCTGAATGTTTCAAGAGTCAAAAGGAGTAAGTGTTACTTTTTCTTCATTAAGAGATGGAAAATCTTGCAGCTGCATCAGTGGGCTAGGATCTTGCATTTCGTTCCGTCTCAGCCAGGCATTCCCGAACTAATCCTCTAGCATGAATAATGCCTGCAGAAGAATTGGACATCTTTTAAATCATCTCATTCAAGTCGCACTTGCAATGACAGTTCAGAGGAAGGTTTACGTCCTTCTGTCCCAAGTTGCCAAGGCTACCACAAGGGAGAGACCCCTCGCTTCCCAAACATCAGCTGCTGCTAAACAAGTTTGCTTTCCAAAACTGGCATTAATAAAGTGAAAAGGGATGAAACCAGGAATCAGAGCATAATAAGATTTGTAGGTCTGCAGTGACAGGTATATCTTAACGTGCAGGGCAGGCCTATTTAAAATCAGAGTCTTAACAGAAAGGAAAAAAAAAATCATCTTCCCTACCTGTGAGTTATTTTGCTACAGTGAAGTGAAAAAAAGACAAAGTTGTTTGGGGAGTCATTTTAGCAAGCTCTAAAAGCCTTAATACCTTGGGATAATTCTTGTCTGAGAGGATGCATCAAAATCCAAGCCATCATAATACTGCTTAAAGACAAGTTGTGTCTCTTGTAAGAATAAGAAGAAATTTTTTATGGTGTATGCAAAAAGCTACCTCCTAACACTGGCTCAGCTCCCAGTGTAAATCATCACCACTTTACATGCTGCCATATCTCCTCTCATCTGAGAGACATAATGTGGAATTTTCCACTACGAGTCCTGTTGCCTTGAGTTCCAGCAATCTGGACCTTGATTCTTTATCCTGGAACTAAATGTAGATCCATGTTCACAGAGTTGCTGAAAGAACACAGCTTGAGATAGATTTTAAAATGAGAGACTGACAAATTTTTCTACAACAGAGGTTATATTTTACTGACAGGACAAGATAGAAGGCGATTTCTCTGCTCAGTCATGCTCCTTAACAAGGTAGAGAAAGGACGATAAGGCAATAGATGAGGTTTAATCTCTACTTAAAGATAATGGATTCTGTTTCTAGAAGGCTGCTAGCCCAGATCACAGCAACCGTCTTTATATCCAGTAAGTACTGACTTGGGACTTGATGGGTGCAAGGCTTTGTAGGGGGTTAAACTGACACAGACAAGTCAAGCTGCATCCCGCAGCTGTGGGATGCAGAAACACATACTCAAAGCAGTGCATTAGACCTGGATCTGGTGGCAGGACGCCCAGTTTATGCAGCAGAACTACCCTGAATTATGTAGAACACTGGGAATTGGGCCAGTTTTAGAGGTCAGTAGCCTCTGTGCTTAGGGGCGGATGGAGCTGGGGACAGGGACTTTATTCAAGAACAACCTCCACACAGCCATGGAGGCTGCAGTCACGTGGCTACCCTCAATCACTTTTGCTCTCACACTTGCACATGCTCCTTCAGCCATTAAGCTCCCAAAAATGGAAAGAGGTATGTTTGTGACCAAAAGATGGCAGCAAAAAGTACTTATTTGGGATTTTTTGCAACACTGGCAAGACACAGTGGCAGCATTGAATCTTAAACCTACGTTAGCCAGCAAGCTAAATACTCACTGCGAGAAGCAACAAAACAACTCTTCCTCACCAAACGGAACCACTCAGTTCAGAGAGCGTCTGCATCTCTCCTGGTCTCTCTCAAGTTGTCCCCATTAGCCTATTGCCATTCATGATCTATTAATACTGACTCAGGCAATGCAATAAAGAGAGACTCCAGCAACATTGATTTTAGCTGGGCCAGGTTCCACTTACCACTCATCAGCAGACTTTATTGCATCCTTTCCCAGAACAGCTACTAGTCATTTTATTGCATGTCATGGCAGATGTATTACTCTTCCATAATGGTTCAGCCTTAAATAAAGCTTTGTAGTCTTGGGTAAATGTAAGGGGGTTTGCAAGGTGGTGAAGTGAGTCTGTTACAATAACATTCCCATTCAGGGCTGAATGCGTGAGTCAAACTCAGCACGAGGACCAGGCAAAGGGAGGAAAAGGTAACTACATGATCCCGGCAAAGGACAGAACTGCCAGCACAACTGTTGTCAATGGCCTTTCAGGGTCATTTCAGGAGCTGGAGCAGTGGAATGTCCCACTGCTCCTTCAGAAATATCCCTCGCACGTCCCCTGCAGCAGACAATGTCAAGCTGATGTCAGCAGTGGGGCATGCTGGGTTTCTTTTACGCTGCAAGGAAAGGGCATTTATTACCCCTTTTAGCTGACAAAGCAAAGCTCAAGAGACCTCATCAGCCAGGCCTAAAAGCTTCAGTGTCCCTTACTAGTGGACTCTTAATGACATCCACTTGACAACAGGCAATGGAGCCTAAGCAGCCCTACAGGAGAGGAGGAACGGGTATGTCTGACATCTCAGTCTGAACAGCCTTCTCTGACCACCTTTTTTTTTGGTTTTGTAGCTCTTCTCTCCACCAGCCTTCGAGTGAATTACCACAATTTTCTTAGGGAAAATGCACTTTAGTAAACACTCTTGGGTCAAGTAGATGAGTGATGTGTGTGAGAAGTAGTAAACAACGCTTGGTCGTATATTTTGGAGACTGGGGAGCAAAGGGAATTGAAGGGGCAAGTAACTCACCAAGAACCTGGAAGAATTTACCCATTAGACACCTTAAGGGTTCTAAAACAAGGTTTGAATTATTAACTGAAACTCCCCTTGCGCACATGAAGCACATTTGGTCACTGGTTTATCTATCAAATACAGCATGAATAGAGTATCCCAAGGTTTCAGCTGCTTGTTAATACACCTAGTTTAATGAGGAGCTCAAGACAGCTGTCTCCTTTCAAAGGAAACAGTTGTCATGAAGATGTATATGAGAAGTCAGTGCACAAAGTGTATGGGACACAATTTTTTTTAAAATAAATTTAAACATTACCTCTTTTTAGCCTCTCCATCGCGCTTTTACTCCCAGCATATGTGGGTCTAATCTCTTTTCCTAATTCTTCTATGATAGCTAGAAGTTCTGCATATTTGCTTTGCGGGACTTGACTGCTGCTGGTACCCTGTAGTTCAAAGTAGATGAATCTCAATTAAATACTGCTAAAAACAAAACAAATAAAACAAACAAATTCATGGAGGACCAGAAATAGCCCCGAAGCCACTTTTTAAAAAAATATTTCAGGTTTATTATATAAACATGATTTTCTTTTTGCATTTGCTGCTACAATTGGACACAATGCTACGTGCCCTTCAAAAATCAGGATCAACTGGGAGGATGCAGCTGCAAGACTGGGACCTGATGTGAAACAGAAGTTAAAATGGTCCTGCAAGAAGAGCAAACTGAGAACAGCTTATTTAACTCTCTTTCTGCTTTTATCAATGTTTAGGTGTATATTTTGTGGTGAAGTTAGCTAGGCAGGGAGAGTGAGAAGCAGATAATACACAAAACCGCCCATATGATAAGGGAAATCCTATCAAGTCAAATACATTTCACAGAAAGTTTACCACTGGATTCGTGAAGCAGCCCATAGGACACAGACTTCATGAGACTAAATTTTAGAGTATAATTTGCCAAAGAAAAACAGTATAGGAATATTCCTTTTTTAAGAAATAATTTTAAAACATGTTAGAGCCCTTACTATCAGAACGTTAACTCAGGACGTGTTGCACTGTGACTCAGAAGGGAGGGGACTAACAGTTAATTAGTAACTAATCTCACTCAGCACTCTGCTTAGTCTAATTTGATCCCCAGACATGTGCGATGAATCAGTCTGCCATTTGGGTTTGATTTCAAATCTCGGTGGGAGGGAGGAACACCTCAGATTACAGGCCACAATCCATGCTACTATGCAAACGTAGGGTCAGTGATCTGATTAAAGAAAAACAAGCAGAGCTGTACCTGCATCCCCTGTGTATAGCCTAGAGACGGGGGTCCGTAGTCGTTTATAAGCTGTCTGTATTGCGCAGATGTTGCCATACTTGTGGAGGGAGAGTGAACACCCCCAGCTGTAGAGAGAAAAGAAAAAAAAAATATATGTTATTATCTCAAGATTAATTAGTCTGTTACATCAGGACACATTTTAGATGGCATTTTTCTAACACTGTGACCTCTCACCTTTGTGTAAGCCCACTAACGCCATTTCAGAGTCACACTATTAAATGCTTAAATTAATGCTTCTTTAACATTTGCTGTACATTTGAAAATAGCACAGCCTGCAACATTATCAGTGCAAATTGTTTGCCTAAAAGTGAAAGAGAGTGTAACATGACAGGTTGTTCTGCCTAGACAAACTGTAAATATTAAGGAGCCCTATTTTTGCATATATACATTCCACATAGATGAGTCTAATGTACTGTGCTATTTTTACTTTTTCAGTGCAAGTTATCTGAAAGTAATTTTGCAACTCAAACTGTCATCACATGGTCAATGCAAGTTACCCTCAGTACTATTTTCAGCCAATGCCAAAACTATTCATAGGGAACAGGCAGTTGAGGTACATCAGATCTGCTTGCTCATTGTGTGACATCAGAGGCGAGGAGTGCATTATTCCTCTTTGTGTGGTATCAGACATTTTTAGCCAGTCAAATTGTGCTATATAAGTAAACGAAAGGAAAAATAACATTACTGTGGGATATGGTTACTTTTTCTAAAGTTATAAAGGATTATATGCAGATCTACAGCGTTTTGAGTCAGCTAGGAGTTACAGAAACAGACTCTAATGTGGTCACTGATGAACTGCTCCAGTAATTAACAATCATCAAAACACCTCTTCCCCCTCACCCCTCAACGGTAAGAATTTGGGTTTGAGAAACAACTTTTAGATTTTTCTTAGGGGGCTTAATTATGCTGCCCATTTCACAACAGTGCTAGAGGACCTGCTGGTTATGGACTGTACACTCAGGACTAAAGGAGCATTACACCAACTTGTTCACTCTTGCAGCTGAAGTGCCCCTGCACCCACTGATGCTGCCGTCTTTGCCTGTGGGCACAGACACAGACTGCCTGCTGTCTGAAAAAATCTTCCCCTTTACAAACTCCTCTGCTGAAAATTCCCAACTGTCTTTCAGATGAGGAACAGACCTCATTTACCAGCCTTCATTTAAATCTAAATTAAAACGATGCTAAAAGTCACTGGGGCTCAGAACTATGTAAATGTCTAGCTTTGTTTTAAAGTTGCAAGTCATTTCATTCATATTTTCCCCTCAGTACAAAAAGAAAGAGCCAGCAGTTAAGCTGTAAAAAGCACTGCTGAACATAGCGGAACAGACTCTTGTCCTCAGTTGGGAAGTCTCTTTCCACTTCAGAATTAATCACAGGATATCACTATGGTGTTGTCTTCATTACAAGAAGAGAGTGTATTCTTAACTAGTTAACCAGATGTGAAATCCTAAAAAAAAGGTAAATTGGGCTGGTCACTAGGTCACCTTAAAGAAAAGCGAGGTTTCTCTTCAACTAAGCTGTTAAATTTTATGGCATTACAATCTGCATTTCCATTGCTAAGGTTTCACATATGCTAAAGCTTAGTAAAACCCAAAAAACTGAATAACACACCCATAGAGTACGGCACTGTGAAGGAACACCACAGTTCTCCACTACTCTCTCAATTAGTTCTTCACGTTATCAGCTCAAAATACAGGCACAACTGTAAGATTTCTGTATGTACAACTCAGTCAATATTTCAAGTCCAGATGATTTCATCAGTTATCAAACATGACACAACAGCAAACCGCATCTTTCCTCCAAGGACTTCAAAATACTTCAAAAACATTAATGAGCCCCTTGTGCTGCAAGGTAAGAAGGTTTAATTACCTCAATTAAGCAGAGAAAGACTTCAGCGATTCTTCCTCATGTACAATAAAACAAAAGACCCATCCTGCAAAGACTTGTTCCTGGAACTGTTATTGCAAGCAGTCACATACAAGACCTGGGAGCTCCAGACTGGTTCAGAATTAAGGCAAGGACTCCGATGACCAGGCTCAGGAATCCTGCTCTAGCCACTGAGCAAACCTCAGTTACAGCCCACGCAAAACAAAAACCAATTTATCACCACCGTATTGGTTAATGATAATGTAATACAGATAATTTTGTGATTGTTTCAGATTAGGCTGATTTAAGAAATGACACGTGCTTGGTCTGTACGAAATACCACAGCGGGGTATGTCTAGATAAGAAAGAAAACCCTACAAGAAATGTGATGTCCAAGACAAAGCACTGAACCTAGGGGCTGCCCAAGAACGTCTCACAGATGTGACAGCCAGCAACACACGGCGTCGCAGCGGACAGTAGTTGGTCTCAGCATGGGAGCTTGAATCCAGCAGTGACTCAGTCAACACTGAATGACAAAAACAAACAAGAACTTTCAGGAGGCAACTCTGAGTAAGAACCTGCTGCCGGAGCTGGAGCATCGCTCCTGATCTGAATTAGCAGTCAGATGAGCAGAGCGGCGTCGCTTGAGCAGGCAGGGGTGCTGTATTGTCTACTGTACCCACGACGTAGGCAGAGCTGTGCTGCAGACACTAGAGGCCATTGCTGAGTACGGCATGCCCTGCCAAATGACAGATCGTGGTAACCATGGTGAGTTTACCCGTTTCTTTGCAGTCTGCATCAAAAATGTAATAAGACATAATGCCATGCGCCGACCACTTTATCAGCAGCAGCAGCAGGCCCCGAGAACAAAGAAAAGGATTTGACTTGGCCATGGTACCAGCCTCCATACACCCATGTCAGAAGTTGTGCCAGTCAAACTCAGCTGGAAGGGGAAAAAAAATGAAAAAACCTTGATTTCACCTCAATTTAAGATGATGCAATCATGAAAATTAAATTAATTGTGGAGGTATTAGTATGTCACAGGGTAATGGACCTTGAGCTTTGTGACCTATCACTTTGTATGTTAATCTCAAGCAGAAGCCCTGGGTCTTGGATGACTATTACTCAATTAACTCAAAATATATTTGCATGTCTGAACATCCTACATATCTCAGATTTTTTAAAATTATTTTTTTTTTAAATCACCGGCTATTGCTATTATAGTTAGCAAGAAAAATTAGGCCAGCAAGTCTCACAGTCAATACTCAGTCAAAAATCAGTGTGATGATTAGGTATTCACCAGAGAGAAAAAAAGGAGGGGGGATCTAAATTGAGGCTTGCTCTCACGTTAAAATGACAATGGAGACAAGACAGTTAAGAATTGACAGAATCGAAAATGGAGTGTGCCTGGTACTGAATTTAAGTGCCACCCTGTACTAGTGCTTGCTGCTGTTCAAAACCAAAATTAATATACACACTTTCCACCCTCCACTTTCCTAATTAAATATACACAAAACCTTTTAAATACCCATTTATTCTTGTGCCAGCAACATCTTTTATTTCTTTATTCAAACAGATGACTTCCAGAAGCATTTTTCCCCCGAAAAATAGTGATCTTCTTGTTAATCAATATTAATCTTTATTAACTGGGGTGGGAGTGTCTAACAATACAGCAAACAGAAATGAGATTTTTGTGTCAAAATCTCTTCCTTCCAGCAGTCTCTCTGAGCCCAAATTAACACCCTGGGAGACAAAGGATCTCGAATCAATCTTTGTTTGCCTAAACTCCCACTGACCAGGAATCGTCCCATTAATTTCTGATAGGTTTGTAGGCATCCCTTCAGCTCCTTTGCTACTGTCTCCAAGCCTGAGCAATGATACCAATTTGCTGATCAAAGTTTTAATTCTTAATTTTTATGCTGCTGCTTCCTGGAAAAATAACCGGGAAGGCAGGTTGCTGTGCACCTGCAGAGAAGCAGTGGGAGCAGGAACGCTCGGATACACTCACCTGATCCACTCCCAGCAGATGCCATAGCATCTACACAGCTCAACTGCCACCCTGATTCACAAACAGCAAAGTAAAATCAGGAACAGCTACTCAACTCACTGAGTTATTCATGTAGTAACTTAGACAACCCAAGAGCCAACCCCTTGGATATGTGTTTCTCTACTACCCTGTACTTTGTAAAGTCCTATAAAACTGCATAGGTGAACTCCTGCCATTTTACAAAACTCTACACATGAACATGGCAGCTTATACGAGATACCCATAGCCTGGAGTTTATCCAAGGTACATGGTATAGTCTGTGCAATCTCACTGCTTCTACCTCTGTTTCACAGTCTCTTCAAGCTGAGGTTGCTTGCAACACAAAGGCTGTTGCCATTTAGATGGCTAGCGGTCATCAGCCAGTGCTGGAGGTTACTGCCTCTGCCGCACAACTGGAGGACACTCCTCATCCGCTTCAGATGATGGCAGTTTGATTCCTGACAGCATGCGGTATGAGACAACCAGGCTGGAATATTTTAACTGTGAGGAAATAAATTCTTCTGTCCTAAACTGGACAACGTTGCAAGAAGACATGTGAGAAACGTTCACGTAAGCTCTCTGCCAACATACATCGCAAGGCATCTTCAAGCACCAGGGGAGAGGTAACATCTTCAACCAGCACAGCCACTTCTGCAGCGAGTATCTGAACACAGCAAGTATCTGAACACAGCCTGAATCAGTTGTAGTGTTTTGGCTGACTACAAGCATATTTGATCCCTTACCCTCTCCGCACTTTGGTTTAAGTTCAACAAGAACTCCTTGCCATCCGTGGGGCACTACATGCATGTCTACACAAGCAGATCTACTGCACAGCCAAGCCACACACTGAACTCTACAGGAGTTGCCAACCCAGAGCGAAAACAGACAGCCCCCATTTCCCCAACCTTCCAATAAATTTTTTTAATTTAAAATAATGGACCCCGTTCTCATTTGCACAAAACATTCCTTATAGCACTGGCTGTGAAACTTTTATTTTCACCCACTATTTCCCCCTTAAATAGCCCTTGTGGTAGAAACAGACCTTTCTTTGAATAAAACTATTTCCTTTTAAAAAAATCCAGCGCGCACACACATAAATATGTTCTCAAGAACTAGGACATTCTTTATCGCAACAGCCAGAGGCCTTGCTCTTTTGATCTGTCACACTCTGGGCCTTTCCTCTAGTACTCTTGTTCTATTTAATCTTTCCATGTGGATAACGGTCATGTTTTATGTCTCCTCTTCTTACCCCCTGCCCTTTTTTTTTTTAATTAGAAAAACAAAAGACAGTCACTTGGACTCCCCACCATTCTTTTCTAGCTTAAGACACGGGCTATTTCTACACTAGCAAGTTATTTGGCACAATAAGGATCAAAAGATGAAAGCATGTGGTACATGTACCCCACATGCAGCTGGGGTGAGGGGGTATGATTTAAGATTAGATTTTAATCTGGTCCCCCAGACTAAGTGTCCGTATCGTGGGTATGCTTCAAAGCTGTCCAATCTTTGGTTTGAACCCTTGTGTTCCCATTAAAAGGGATGGAGCATCACTGTTGCACAACTGGAGCAGAGCTTCTAGTTTGCTTTTACCCAAAAGGAATCAAGTTAGCATGAACCGAAACCACTGTGCAACCCAAACAACATGGGATGGGTGGGACAATGAGATTTGCTGACTGTGAAAACCATACCATTGCTCTGAAGCTAAACACTCAGGTAGACAAAGCCAAAAATGCCAGTTTTCTAAATGTCCAAACAACTCCACTTGAAAACTGCTAATTCTGAAACATGTTTAGTGTGCTTCTTTTCAGATCATTTTTAACTCACAGGGACTTCAAGAGATCAGGGAACCAGCAAATTTCAGTTTGAATTGGAGGGGGGAGTACACTTCCTAGAAATTATCCCCTCGGCTAAGGCACGAACACTTTGCTCTCTGCTCTGCCTACAAACAGTATTCTTTCCAGTACTCCCACTCCACAAACAACCTCTCAATATGGACAACAATATCAAACATAAGGTGTCTCTGTAAAGGGCAACAAGCAAACCATTTCCTCATGCAAGTCTGCTCTGCAGTCTTAATAATATAAGGAACAGCCTAGTGTGCTTGGTATCATTTCTTATGACTGAATGAAATTGGTCTCTCCACTTGCAAGCTACAGCCCCAGTTAGGGAAATTCTTTTCGTTTCACCTCTCAGTGAAAATTTGCACTTTTCACCAAGAAACTTCTGGTTGCTGTGAGGTGTGGCAGGTGCACTGACAGCCCCGTTGGTCCTCAGCTGCAGCAGAACCTCTGGTACAGGTCACCACTTGTTCATGCGGGGCCAAGATGCAGCTCCTTGCCTTGTCACAGTCTGCTGGAATTTGGTTTTCCAGATCCTACATACGAAAGTTTTTAAACTTTATTACAGGAACAGGGTTTTGTCTTGAAACCTGATATTTCTGCAAGAATCAGAATAAAAACAAAGGAAAATCCCAAGCTGTTTCTGCTGGCTTCTGTATCTTAAAACTACTTTTCTCTGACCTGTGCATACCCTGAACAAAATAGGAATGCTGGTGAATATCCACAACAGAGCCAGAAAACACAGGGAAACAAGGGGAAAGACAAACTACAGACCAGTTCACAGGTGGTGTAAATCTCTCTGGTTCCACTGAAGTCAATGGAGATGCTCTACTTCACCTCAGCTCAGCAGCTGGCCCTCTTACAGAGAAATAGAGTTAAACAATATGAAACATGAGACAGACTAGGAGGAAACAGTACTTCACAGGATTCAGTACAATAAGCAAGAGAATACAAACAAATCAAAACATGGCTGTTAGAAAGGGTAACAGAGGTTCCCCTGGGACACTGCAGGGTCAGGTGAGGCTGGGAAGGCAGAGCCACAGCACCGCAGGTCCCTCACAGAGCACCTTTTTACTGCCCAGGCAGAGAAAGTGCTTGTGCAGGAGATTAAACTGGGCTCCTCAAGCACAGTTTGGAACTGACAGCCTGGGGTGCTACACACAGGGGCCCAATTCCCAGAGCACAGGCCCTCCAGGAAGGTGACCGATAATTCGGACAAAACACTGCAAACCTGGCTGCAGACACCCTGGGCCAGGTGTCAGCACTGACCCAGGCGATGGGCAAGAGGAATAGGCACCAAATTCTGCTGTAACAACACGTTCTCCTTCCCTCATCCTGGTGTAAGGGAGAAGAGTCAGCACCCGGATGCTTCCAGCATCCTGAGTCACTTGCGGAGCAGCTGCATTTTCCTCACCCACAGTCATCCCCAGATCTGCCGACAGCCCACGGAGCTTCCTCCCCATATTTCTTCCCCCTCAAACAGCTCCTCTCCCTCAGGACTTTAGTCCTGGTTTTTGAGTCCCCAACATGCAAGAACAGAGCACAGTCACCCACCAACCACAACTGCTTCATCTCACTGATCCCGAGTGCAGTTTAAACATGATTTTGCAGAGTGGCCACTCTCAGTCTAAACTTGAAAGGAGTTAGCTCTGCAGCAAGGACGCGGCTCCAGGAGCTGAGTCGACAATGCCTTTCCAAATACTCCCGCACCAGAAGCCTTGTACTGCAGGGAAGCAGCATTACCTCCCAGAGGAAAATCCCTGTGAGATCCACAGCTGCCCAGAGCCCTCCGTTGGCCGAGAGCACAACATTCAGCATTCATACAGAGAGGCTTCTGCAGGGCTGATTTCAAGCCAAAAGGGACAGATTTCCTGTTTTCCTCTCCTCTGCAGGACAGGGCGGGGGTCCTTCACCCCGCGTTTGGAAGCAAACCTAGGATTTCTGCTCTTGGCTGGGGGGGTATTTAATTTAAGCACAATAGAGAAGAAATCTCCTTCAACTCAGAATTAAGCTCCAGAAAGGAGGGGGGCCATTTGCAGTCGTATCACTCTGAATGCGATATGTGCAACTGCAAGGACTGCTTTGTCTAACTCCCTTGGCCTTAGGCCACGGTGCTGGCAATACCACTAGCTAGAGGAAGAGCTGGTGCGTGAGGATAATGGCAGAAGACAGGGAGGGAAGAGAGAGCCCATTTTGGATTCAGAGGAGGACGTTCTTTCATTGAAAAGATTCTGGGGGTGTTGAGGATGATCCGAACTCAGAAGAGAGGACAACTTAGACAGGAATAGTTGCAACATGACAGCAAACTGCTGCTAAGTTGCCATTACGAGGAAAAAAGAAGCGGCGGGGTGGGGGGGAAGGAAAGATAAAACTGCATGAAAGAATCTAAAACCCCGATCGCAGCCGGAGCGTTAGAAAGCACACAGGCACGGCAGCAAGAGGACCGCAGACAGAAACTTCACCACTCAGCTCGCATTGTGAGCGGCATGTCTGACCCGGGATTTTGCAGTCCTCACTCGCAGAGCAGCCAGACTCGGATCCCCCCCCCCCCAGCATGACCTAATCCCCACCCCTCACCCACCATCGCAAAATACCACCTTTGTTTTCCCTGCAATTTTACGGCTGTTCCGGAGCGCAAGGCACAGGTTCTCGTGGGAGCCGACAGGAGAACGGTTTCCCTTGCTAGGCTTTGTTTTCTTTTTTTTTTCCTCCGGTGACACTTCTGCTTTTTGTCAAAAAATCCTTAGCACATCCCCTGCTTCCTGACCCCTCTGCGGAGCAGCGCTCGGGCCCACAGTGCTCCCCACACACAACCCAGGCACACCGAGCCTTTACACGCCCGCAGCCCCACCGAGCTCAGCTCCACGCAGGATCGGAGTGTCTGAGGCACAGGAACCTCGGTTCATCCACCAGCTGGTGACGATTCCTTGCAGTAAAATAAGATTGTCGCTCTCCCGGTAGCTAGAATAAGAGGTACATCTTTTTGATACCTTTCGTTCATCAGTCTCCCAGGATTACAACCACAAACTGCATTGCAAAAATCACCCAGGCAGATTTCCCTCCCTCGAAACCCAATGCAAAACTTTCCCTTCTCAAAAAAAAAAAAAAAAAAAAAAAAAAATAAAAAAAAAATAAAAAAAATCAGCCTGATTTCTGGCTGCGGATGGTGTGATGCCAACCCTGCAGGCTGGGGCTGCGGGGAAGGGAGACAGGAATATTATTTTTAAGTCAGAACCAACTTCTCCATTTTGGTTCTGTTTAACGCGCACGGATTAGCGAGATCCCCTCCAAATATCCCACAGCGAAGCAATTGCTGCTGCGGCTTTGTTCAGACTGCACCGATTGACACACGCTCCCGGCGACAGAGACCCACTTTCACAGCCGACACCTCAGCACAAGAACAAACACTCGCCTGCTGTTACCTTCGGAAATGAGGGAGGAAAGAAGGGCGGGGGGGGAGAATGTAGTTTAAAAAAAAAAAAAAGTTAATGGCATCAAGGAAACTTTTGAGAGAGGAAAGTTGGAAAGATTCCTGTACAGATCCAAGGAAGAGGAATAATTTTTGAAAAGGGCTTTTATAAGAAATAAAGAGCAACTGCCGCCCCCCCTCCCAAAAAATCTCCAGCGAGCAGAGGGGGCTCGTCCGCCCGGGCTGCTCCGCGGAGGCTCTGAGGGGGGAGCGGGGACCGAGGGTCCCCCCGAGGCAGCGGCGGCCCCCCCGGCGGCGGAGGGTGCGGGGCCGGGGTCGCGGGCGTCCCCGCCGGGTGAGGAGAACGGCCCGGGGCGGCCCCTTCGCCTGAGGAGAGCGGCTGGGCGGCCAGGCGCGGTGCGAGCGGCACTTGCGGCGTCCCGCCAGCAGCGGTCCTCGCTGAGGCGCCGGCGGAATATTCCTGATCCAGATCAATCAGCCGCCCCGGGGAGCCGAGCATGGAGGAAACCCGGCGGCCGGAGCCCCGGAGCGGCGGCGGCGGCGCGGGGCCGGCCCCGGCGGGCGCGGCGCCCCCGCGGAGGGGCGGCGCGGTGCGGGCTAACGGCGCCGGCCGGCGGGCGGGCGTTGGTAATGGCGGCGCGGAGCCGGCGCGGAGCCGCTGCCCCGCCATACCGGACTGGGCAAAAAAACTCGAGTCCGGGGCTTCCCCCCAGGTGCCGGTGCGGCACCGCGGCGGCCCCGCCGCACGCCTCCCAAACTTGCCACCCAGTTGCCGCCGCGGACTTACCCGGGTTGAGGGGAGTCCCGGGGATGTGGGCGTTCAAGTTGGGCTTGTAAGACATTCCCAGAGACATGGCCAGCGGGAGGAGGAGAAGCGTCCTGAAATTCAGTGAAGCGTCTCCGTGTCTCCCAGACACTTTGGGTTGTTTACAGCAGTAGCAGCACCGGCAAATATGGCCGTCAGTTATATTGACACCCACAATGCAATATATCATCCATACATCATGAGGAGACGCGGATCCAAAAACTTTGGGGGAGACGAAGCAGCCACCCGCCGCGGCGGCCCGGCGCCCCGCGCACCTCAGCGCGGAGGGGGCGCGGAGGGGGCGCGGCGGCGGGGGGTGCCGCGGCCATCCCCTCACAGACAATGGAGCTCCCCTCAGGGACGCCGCCGTGAGAGGAGCCGGGCGGGGAGGGGAGGGCGGGCAGGCGGGCGGCGGGGAGCCCGGCGGGCGGCGGGGCGGGGAGGGGGGTGTTTTAATTAACTTCGGAAAGTTTTGGCACAACTTCTCGTTTAAATCGGCTCTGCCCGCGCCGAGCGGCGGGGGGGGACGCGGCCGACAGCCCCCGTCAGAGGAGGAAGGCTGACGCGTCCCTCAGGGTGGCCCAACTGCCGCTGCCTTCCCGCCTCGCCCCCCCCACCTCACATCAGGCGTTCACCTCTCATTTATTCCCCGTCTCCCCCCGCTAATTTCGACGGAAAATACCTGTTGATAATTTTAGAATAAAAGATTTTTTTTTCCTAGATGCCTCCAAGGAAAAATCTGCCTTTCGTGGTTTTTTTCCCCCTCTTCTTTCAAACCACTATTTCTCTCCACTAGAAGGTTGAAGGTTAATGTAGATTGCAGCTTCTGAGGGATTAAAAAATAAATACAAATCTTGTTGATAATTGACTCATTTTCTGCTTGCAAGCAGCAGTAAAACTTCTCAAAAAAAAAATTAAATTTGCAGGTTAAATTATGAAGCTTTCCAGCCTGTGTCTGCTGCTCCAGAATTCATCCTTTTCACCATAAGATGCTCAGGGTTGTTCCTTGTGTCAATTAATCTGAAACACACCTCTATAAGCATTAAATTCCTCCAGATTTATACCAGTATAACTGCTTGGGACCTGTACAACCTCTCCTTCGGTACACGGCTCGGCCTGAGACCCACAGGACCCACATGTAATATCTCACCAGAAGCCACTCCGAGGGCAGTTTTATTGCACGTGCTAATTAATGTCTATCCAAGGCTATATGCTGCTCTTAATCCTGGTGTCAGCAGAGCCCGATCCGGCTCCTTCGAAGTCAGGGGTAAATTCCTTTTTAAGTGACACTTATTTAGGCCCGTAGTATCTCTCGCTGTGGACTGCTCTGCAGAGGGACGCAGGTAGCATCGCCATTGCGGAGACACGGAAATAGTCACGGAGCAATTAGATGATTTCCTCCACATAAAGGAGAATTGAGGCAGAGTACGAGAAGCGAGGCAGCCTTTGAACCCCCCCGGCTCATACCCGAGCAACTGCACACTGCATCAAAGAAACCTCTGAAAATTATGACTGGTACCAGATGAAATACGTGATCTTGTTACGGTTTTGTATTTTATCTCCAGTCCAAGTGCGTGACTCCAGCTATCGTGGCAAAGCCCAGAGTGGCGCAGACTATCCTCACAACAACTGATCCACGCTCCGGTCTGTTGGAGAGGGGTCCTGAGAGCCCCAGGCATAGAATTACATGCTCAGTGACAATATTTTCACACTGGTACTCGGGGCTTTAACTGTGTAATTCTTATCAGAGTCCTGAAAGATCGCACTGGTAAACCCTCACATCCAGCCCTGTGTGAGTGAGAGCTTTGCATCCCTAAAGCTTCTCTTCCAGATTTTTAAATAACTGCGTTTCTGTTCGTTCCTGGAAGGCCAGCGAAGCCCTGCAGGCGAGGGGCACGCCGCTCTGGGATTTTCCATTGCTGTGCGGTTGTTTACAGTCACACCAAGTGAGTGCGAAATGGGAGGGTTCCGTGCTTGCCGTGTTTTCCACGGCTTTACACCACCTCTACAAAACTCTGCTCAGAGCAACGTCGTGAAGAACAAGATCCCCTGTGTTTTGCTTGGGTTTTCTAATGACAGCTTCAAAATATACAATATTCCAGGAGGGGGGATAAGGAAACGATCCTGTAAAGATTATCCTTTCTTCAGCACGAGACACCGCTAGCTTTGGAGCAAACTGAGGGTCAGGTTTGATGAGATGGTCAGGCTTGTAGGGCCAGATTATTTGTCCTGTAAGCAGGAACCCTGCAGTACCACATCTCAGTATTTTACGTTTGCTCTGCAGTTCTCTGGGCAGAGGTGGCAATGGTGGCACAAGACCCTGGTAAATGACAACCTTAATGCTTGGCCTCAGACGCTGTGTAAGCTTCAACTGACTTTGCTGGCTGCCTCTTTTGCAGACACTGCTGAAGTTGGCTTGGGTAGGAAGTACCTGCAAGTTCTTCCTATCTGCCATGTGCTCTGTGGATTCACTTCACTTGTTTTGAACCAGGTGTGGCCACAAGAATAAAACCACCATCGTGCTTGGGTCCCGGTCTGACTGTTGAGCAGGGTGACCACAGATTCGAGCTCCCTTGGAGGGGCTGCCCGCAGTTTAAACCTGTTTTATGTCACGAGTGTCTTGCACTGCTGAGCGTTGTGTTCTGCACATGCAAACCCTGCATCGAGTGTCACAACGACAGTTCCAGCAGTGTGCACACTCCAGGCTGTTTGTAGCAAGCCACAGGTCCCTGCTCTGCAGACTGATGGCACAGACTTGTTTACTGACAGCAAAAGCAGCTCTTAATCACCAAGTGGCCGAGTCATAGAGCAGGAAATACGGCAGAGCCATTTTATCACACATGTGACATTTTCAAGCCTTCTCCACACTAAGAGGTAACTTGAAAATAAATGTCTGTGCTGTTTTTCAGCAAGGGAGGATGGACAGTAAGAGTTGGCTGTCTCTTCAGTCATCTGCAAGTGCACATGATATGTTTTCCAGGTATGGCTGCCTCTTCTCAGTTGTGAAAGATCTGCAACATTCACCCTGTCCCCCTCCTCTTTTCCTTTTCTTTGTGTTTTCTCTGCTCCCTCTCCTGGTTTGACTTTCTCACCTCTGCTCCTCCCAAACCACTGGGAATACTCAGCAGCCAGTGTTTCCACAGAGTAAGCCTTCCAGCCCCTGCTTAGCCAAAGCTCTGACGGATCTCAAGGAGGTTTTCCCTTCCCAAAGCTCTGCGAGGTTGGATGCCGTATCCCTCTGGCTAGGGTGTAAGGAATACACATGCAAAGTGTGATGTGGGGAGGCGCTGGCAGCTGGTTGTCAGGACAGCTTGGGGCCTTGGGCCATGCTTTAAGACAAACTTGTTTGTCCCCTTGTATCTGGAAATAAAGCTCGGTAGACATCAGTGTCTGCAGAGCTGTGCTGTAACGCTCCTGGAGACCTGCAAATGGAGAGTGCAAACAGGGCTTGTTTCTTATCATCTTGGATTAAATCCACAATTAGAAGAATTAAAGATGGCACGGCCAGACCCTGGCTTTTCGTGGCATGTCTTTGACACGTGTAAAATATTACATTTGCGCATTAATTTCAATGTAATTAATTGTTGTCAGGCTTAATGAATTGAGTGACTTGGGAATGCTCTAACTGTCCTTTACCCACGACAGAGACCCGTGTGGCAGCAAGGGGAAAGAGATGGGAAGTTTGTTCCTTTTTCTGGAGGGAGTTTATACTTAAATACTTATCCCCACATTTCTAGGGATCCAGCATCACACAGAAAATAATCAGAGATGCACCTACAAGTTTCTGAGCACTAATTTAATCTGCAAATCTCCAAACTGCTCTCTTGTGCTAAAACTAAGATGATCATCCAAAATGAAGTGAAAAGTCTCTGATAGGCCTAGACTGAAAATTAAGCTTTTTAAGTCTTGAGTGAAGGCAGCCTTAACCTCTTCGAAGAGCAGAAGTGGCAGAGGCAAGCGTGTGTCAGTGCTAACAAACAGCATTTTAAAAGATACTTTGCAGAGTTGAGTATTTTTCTTACTGGGATCATAATGAGCCAGCACCTCCTGGAACAGAACCCCTCCTTCCCCAGGCCCTGCTCCAGGGACACCTCGCATGCTCTGAGACACTGGCACAGAGGAACAATTGTGCATTTTATCCTTTTTGGCACCATTGTTGCTCCCTTCTTATCACCTTGCTACAGCTCCTTACATGCCTGTCTCTGTTCCCTACAACTGCTTCCTGCTGATGGTACAAGGTTTCCCTCTGCTCTTTTTTGTTCCCGTGATAAAGCTGACAGCCCTTGGTGTCCCTCCACTGCAGTCTGCCTTCTGGCTGGTGTTTGCTGCTTACTGCCCCATCCTCATCAAAATGCACGAGAAACACCCAATCCTGAACAGAAATACAGATTTCTCAGCTCTACCCTGTTGCCTTTTCTTCTCACACCTCAAAATACCCCTGGAAGCTCTGGATTGCTCCCCCACTGCGGGAAACAGCCCTCTGAGCCCCTCTGCAAGGGGGGCTGCGATACCGAGTGCTGAAGCCAAGAGCACTGCGGCAGCGGCCGTGAGCCAGGCCCCAGGAAATCCTCTCCCAGCGCCTGGCCCACATCAGCAGACAGGCTTGCAACAATTTCAGATCGAAGTTTGGATGCCTGTTCCGGACAGGCTCTCCCCTTAAATTCTCCTAGACAAACTTCTTCCCGGCCTAACCCTGCTCCCCACTTTCACATGGTTCCTCCCAGGCCAGATGCCATATTATCTGGAGCGACTTTCCCTCCCAGCCTTGTTTTCTTCCTACTCCTGAGCCCTTTGTCTGGCTGCCAAGCGGAAGGGCCCTGCCAGGCAGACAGCTGCTCAGCATCGCCACGCGGGTGCTGCCCTGTGGGCTGAGGAGACGATTCCAGGCTCCTTCCATCTTTGCAGGGGATGTTCTGCCCCAGAGATGGCGTGTACCAGAAGGAGAAAAAGCAAATAGCACCTGTAAAGCTGTCGGAAGAGCCTGGAAATGTTTAAGATAAAGAGGCCTTAATGCTACTCTGGGTTTACCTTCGAGAGGGCGTGAGTAGCAAGCCGGCTCTCTCCTTCTCTGGCTGGAGGTCTCCCTAGAGGAGCACGGAGCAGGAATGAGAAGTTTCCAAGCCCTCAGCCACAAAAGCGCAGGCCTGGAATCCCTCTAATGAGAGTTTTCCTCTTTGCAGTTTGCCAGGCAAACAAGCACCAGGCACCAATATCAAAACCAGCCCAGATTCCAATGAAAACCAGCAAAGAAAATAAGAGCAGAAAGGAAACAGCTTCGTTTTGCTTGTTACGCACAGGCAAATAAAGCCCCTGAGCGCCCCCAGCCATCAGGAGAGCTCTTGGGGCCCTGCCGAGCTCGGGGTGCAGCCAGGTGGGCTGCCCGGCCGGGGGCTCGGGCCAAGCGGCTCCTCCTTCCTCGCTCTTGCTTGCAGGGACGGATTATCGTGTTATCCCCACGTTCCAGGGCTTCCCTGCATCATCTTCCCAGACAAACGAGTGCTCCACCCTGCCTGGTTCCTTCGGTTTGCCTGAGAGGACTCTCCCTTCTCGCCCTGCGGGCTGGACTCTCTTACCCTCCCACTCCAAGCCCTTGAAGGCTGCGCCAAGGAGGGCGGCCCAGCCCAGGGCGCCATGAGCTGGCACTGCTGGCTGCCGGGCTGCGGCACGGCCCTGCCTCTGCCTCCCGCCCCGTGCGGCTGCGGGCCCGGGGCAGGGAATACCCCACCCTTTGGCTGGGGCAGAGGAGGCCTGGAGACTTGCTTTCATCCCAGCCCTGTCTGGGAAAGCTCCTGAATCTGCTCTGTGTCTGAGAGCAGAGGAATCCACAGCAAAGCTGAGTGCTGGCTCGCCTGAAGTGCTTCTGTACGCAGGCTGGTGTCAAACACCCAAATGCCCTCATCAAATTGTGCCCGTGTGAAATAAGCCTCCACGTGGCACCTGCGATGGCTGCAGAATCAAATTGCCTTTTGGAGGGACACGTTGGGGTTAAGCCCCACAGAAAACCTTCCAAATGCAAACCAAGTGTCACCAGACCCATGACATCCTCCTGAAACAAACACTCAAGAGGCACAAACGCCTCTGTCTCTCACAGCCTCATTGCAACACCAACTGTAAAGCCTGACGGGAGCATCCCTAATTGTTTTGTTACTGGTCATTTGAGCAAAGGAAGCGGAGAAGTGAGTGGAAGCAAAGCCCAGGGCTGGAAAATGGAAATGACTGTGAGGAAAGGAATGTGGAGCTTCACAACAACTCAGGGGGGAGAAGAGCACAGAGCAGAGAGGAGGAGGAAAACCAGGGGGTAAATGACAGCGACACAACCACACAGATTGCTGCAGAGCACCGTGTGTGGCACGGGCAGCCCCTCAGTGGTCTCCAGTCGGGCGCCACACGGCCCCCGGCTGACAGTGCCAGGCACGGTGCTTCATTCCCCCGCCTGGGCCAGAACCTCAGACACAGCTTTTGCCAGGGTGAGTCTAACACATCAGCTGAGCTCCTGCCGCAGGACAGACACCACTCGATGCCAATGTGAGAGCCCTGAAGACATCTCTTGCTCAGCTGGCGTCTGCGTACGAGGATCACTGGTATAAAAGCCTCTGTGCCCAGCTCAGTGAGCGCGTCGGTGTGAGTCTTGCAGTGCCGATCGCTGGATTTCACTCTCCCAGCGGAGGCAGTGGGACGGGCTGGTGCTCACAGTATTAGGGCTTGGAAATGCTACATATTTTTAGGCAGCCAAATAATCAAAGTCTGCCTAAACGTCTACCTGAAGAGTGACAGCAGCAGCCTACTGCCCTGTAATACTGCCTATGAACTCCTCCTTCTCCCCGTACAAAGGCAAAGTGGGGAGCCCGCGGGGTCCCCCAAGTCTCTCTGGAGCAGATACACTGTGAGTCTTCCCCGCGGAGTCCCAGGCCAGCCAGCCGCCCCGGGGACGCTGCAGCCTGGCAGCCGCCACGCCTGCCCGCAGAGAAAGGGAGGGACAATCCTGGCTGTGAAGGATTTACAGCCCTGGCAGACGCTCGTCACTGGATACAGCGTCGTCTGCCAGCCATCACACACAGCGCGGCTGAGCCAAGGGCAGAGCCCCCCAGGCCCTGAAGCGTGGTCTACAAGCCCAAAAGGGCTTTCAGGAGGGCAGGCCAGGCCGTGGCATCCTCCCCTCCCCAGGAGCGCGCCGGCCTGGGACATGCTTTTCTCTTGCCAGGGAAGGCAGAAAACAGCAGTGTTTTGCTCGAGTCCATCCTGGAAAGTAGCAAAGGGCCAGTGGGATGCACATGGCTCAGCAGCCGCCTTGCAGCCCCGAGGCCCAAACCGGGGATGGGAGAACTGGGGGGGTCACAAAAGCGGGCAGGAGCTGTCGCCATGAAGTCCCGATCCCGAGCGCTGCCTGCTCCCGAAGCCCAGTTCTCCTGCACGGAGACAGTAACGCCAGGGACAGTTTGCAGAGACCAGCTGCAGGCTCAGATCTTCGCTGTTCCATTGCTCACATCTACCTTTTTATTCACTCCAGGTAACTTCAGGGGAGATCTTACCCGGGAGTCATCAAATCACTTGCACCCTGGTTTCTGATTTAACTTAGTCGCTCTGGCTAAGCTGATAGAGCTCTGTTTCATACCCTGCAATTCATTGTATTTTTAGCAGGCACAGTCAATTCTTCCAGCTTATAAATGTGGAAAGAACATATAAACCAGACCTGGATTTCCAAAGGTAGAAGCCCTCAGCTCACGAGCTGCCTCTCTGGCATTTTTAAGGTGTATTATTTCCATTTTGGAAAAAAGCCAACCAAAACCTCCCTTAAAACATTTCTCCCTTACTTACAGAACAGAGTCTACTGCTTTATGAAAATGAATAATTAAATTCTGAGGTTTGGGCATCTTCCTTTATTGCTGAGAACTTGGCATCACCACCTTGCCAGATTTGGGCGAAATGAGAACAAAAGTCAATATAAAATGATTTACAAAAATAAGATTAGATTAGTCTGTTTATCCCAAACTCACTCTTTGGATGAAGGAGAGATATTTGCATGCTATGCATAAAATATGAAGAAGTTGATACTTTCCAATCTTGATACAGTTTTTATAAACTCTCCTCCCTTTTTTAAGACCATTACAATTCGCATTCAGAGAACGTCGTGAATCTGCTCTTAACTACCAATAAAGCCAGTTTAATTAACCAGTGAAATGAATCAAGTTAAGTGCCAGGTATTTAAATGGATTGAAAGAAAAGATGTTTGGATTATTACAACATGACTTCTACCAGTCTGAAGGATCTGAAAATGGAGCTACAATAAGTATGTTTAATGTACGCAGAAGTATCGTGAAAGGCGTTCCAGTAGGAACAACCCACGTGGGCAAGTTCCACAACAGAAAATTAAAAGGGAAAAAAAACCCCAAAGCAGTAGTTGGTTTAATTTATTTAACATTTTTTTTTTACCAAAAAACCCCAACTCAATACAGAATTCGTCATGTTCCACAGTTCGTCATTTTGGTGAGTATTAATCTTTCTAAGCATTGCTGTAATAGTTTATTGCTGGGCACTCGAAGTTCTGCCACTCTGTACGAGGACAGCTGGCACGCACAGGTAGTGTCTGCACACGTGGAGGATACAGGGACACGCAGCACAACGCTGCGCCGGAGGATGTGACATCTTTAAGGTTGGCAAAGGTTTCCAATCAGGGCAGGCAATAAAAGAACAGATACAATTCATCTTAAATGTTACTCATCTTTGGAATTCTGTCACATTGGACTATCGAAGGTGTAGACTGAAGTACTACTAATAGCAAAGTCCTGCTCTAAAAAAACAGCGTCTCCTTTGCGCAGAGGTAGTCTCACAGCAAAAGTTATCGCAGGGGTACGGCACAGCCCCTCCGCAGGATTGCTGGGCAATGCTGAGGCAGCAAACACCCACCTCAAATAAAATTCAGCAAGCCATGGGACTTTGTGTCAATGACTGAAAAATAAATCAAATGACTTGGCAAATAAAACTGCCATTATGCGCCTGCAATGAATCTGGCATTTTACCGGGTATCCTCTCCAGATCAGAAAGTAGATACATAAATATGTGTGTGTCATCAGAAATGGGAGTAGAAATGTCTCTTTATCCTTCCCAGTGCAAACCAAATACAGGAAATCTGCTCTTCTGCAGGTGACCCGTCTTGCTGAAGTTATGTCCTAAGCGCAGCTAAGTTCAGAAACACTAAACCAAACTTTGTTCTTACAAAATAAAACTTAACATGTTGATTCAGGTATTTAAGCACTGCAGGGCTTTATAAACAAAACATCGCTTAAAGCTGAATGTATTTCTACATTGGTTAAGCTGCCTAAGCACACCAGATCCATTACTTTCAGTCTGTCCTCCCAGCACAGACATCTTTCTCCTGGAAGGAAATGTCAGGATCCTTTCCACGTGTGTGTGCAGTTTGACAAAAACCTGCGGTATCAGTTCACAACAGCAGGCAAAAAATTCCTAATACAAGTTTTGGCCTCAGCTTAAACCTGTCCAGTTCCTATTTGTGAATCCTATTTCTGCCTCAAACTTTGTCCACTCAGAAATTATTTTGGACCAATTAAGAAATAGCAAAGCACATCAAAATGAAGTAAGTTCTTGCTGGGTTTTTACTTATCACTCTTTAGTGTAAGCTTGTAGAGGCAATCTGCCCTCAGCTGCTGGAATTGGGGCTGAGAAACACTGGTATTTCCAGTCTTTTCTTCCCTCCTTCATGTTTTTCTCCTTAAGAAGAGAGCTGCTGCTTTTCAAACTCAGTATGCAAGAGAAGCAGCAAATGAGAAGCGTCAGCCCTCGAGGTTTCCCATGTCTCATTCTTTGTTTGCGGTTGCGTTACTTTACTCCTCCTGCCAACTTTGTCGAGTCTCTACCATGAGAGTCTGTGACAGGGAACCAGATCTGCAGCTGCCAGGACGTGACAGAAACGCCTCCGTTATTTCTCCACATTCATTGTTAAAGCTTGTACTGACCACAGAAACTACCAGAAGTATTTTGTTGCTATTTGTGGCTGGACGCTTCTTGCCGTGACTCTCCAGTCAACGGACTTTCTGAACAACTTAATTCAGGAAACAACTGTATGGACACAGTCCTTCCCAGCAAGAGGAGGGCAGAGCCTGTGTGACAACTGCTGGAAGCTTAAGGGCTGAATGAGAGACACAATTCAAGGGATTTCTCATTAATCTCTAACTTTGATATAAATATATGTGGTTTTATCTAGCAATTAAAAATATGCACCATTTTTTCCAAGGTAAGAAAGTTCCGTTACCTCCATTTTGCACATTTAGACATTACAGGAAGCTCAAAACTTTCCCAGGAAATATTTTACAAAAGATGCATCTTTTCTACTCTGAAATACCCGCCTTTCTAGAGTGCTTTTAAGACAGTTAACATTTAATAAGAAGGCAGTAATCGTACTTTTATATGTTAGGGCAGCGGGCAGGTCCTATTGCTGATGCATTTAGTTCTAAAACTCATTGTAGGAGCTCACTGAATGCACAATTTGAGATATTAATAAGTGGAAGAAAACGGGAATGATCCAGGATTAAAGCTGAAGATCTGAAATGCACTGAAAAGACTGAAGAAAACAAACTACATGAAAATTCAAATATTTGTTTCTCTCTGATACAGGCACTAAGAAGTGAATAGTACCAGTCACTAAAAGACATTGGGAATCAATTTCTCTCAAGAAAATGCATTTTACACTAAAAATAATAAATCCACATAGCATCAAAGGGATCATGGAAGACAGAAAATTGATAGTTTTGAAAAAAAACAATGACAACATGTAACATCTACAATGTATGCAGACATCCCTTGGAAGTTTTATATATGCTATATATATTTCAAAGTACACACAAACTGCCTGTTTGGCAGGCTGAGAAAATAGGAATACATCTTGGGAAGATCATGAAGAAAAAAAAAAATCACAAAGGAAAACAATCATTATTTACATTCAATAATTCAGTAGCCTTTAACATCTCTATATACATACATACTTTTTCTATATATGTACAGACTGTGATGGGATCTGAATGAAGCTTATTCCAAACGCAAAAGAAAAATACAAAAACCCCTTGATAATTCACTTGACAAATGTTTACAGGTTGCAGAGCTTTTTTAATTTACAAAGAAAATACTACACATGGACTAGACAACCAGGATCTTTGGGGAACTTTATGTCCTTACAAGAGGTGTGTGTTCGCAACGGGCCACACAGCGACTGGAAAAAGAATTGAAAACTTGCAGTGCAGAGGGGGCTTTAGCGGGTTATAATTGCGTTTACTGTGTCAGACATATCTTAAGTGTGAAACTAGTTAACAAGTCAAAATTTAGTTGCTGTCAAGAGACAGTTTAAAAAAGAAAACCCAAAATTTTATCCCTCCAATCTCCAAATCAACTTAAATATGTATCTTGCCCTTCTAGGGCACGCTTCCAGAACTCACGCAGTACAGAAATTACTACCCCTTTACATTTAGCTTTGCCCCTGTTATCAGACATCTAACCTTTATATATTTTATATCCATTTCAGATGGTGATTTGTATGAAGCAGATCAATGCCCCACAGCATAGAGAGACCATTCTTGCCTGGCCTGGTAAATTTATGTGACATGACAATTGGTCTCTCCTCTTTCCTCCCTGTGAGGATGTTTGTCTCACAGGCAGTGCTGCAAGAGGATACCGCAGAGCTGACCCTTATCCCATCCACAGTGCTATTTATATTCCTTTTCTCCCCCAAGCTTTATCAGCAGCTCATGCAAGGAACAAACTACTACCAAAAAACCACACCCCAACCACTGAGCAGGAATTTTCAGGAAAGAAAATGTTTCTGTAGCTTGAAGGCTGATTTTTTTTTTTTGATGTTAACCTTTAAGATGTTATAACATTCCAGAGCTGTGGCTGCAGCTGTGTTAGTAACCGAAGGACAAAGCCAAGGCATTGATGGTGGCAAGTAGCAGAGAGCAGGCAAAGGAGAGCAAGTGGAGGAATAGATTTCTGGAATAGGAACAGTTCTTACGGATCTTTAAGTATTGTTTGCTTGGTTTTTTTTCCCCTCCAGGGGACAACAAGTCCATGGGAAGTTTAAGAGGGTGTGAGTGAACAGCATATGCTCTAAACTCCTGAAATAAAGTAGTATGGTTTGGTTATTAATACAGAGAATATCCAATTCAGTATCTGCTCATCCCAGCAACCAACGTTAGCACAACAGGCTCAGCAGAGCACTTAGGAACTGAAATGTATTTACATGACTTTTTCAAATAAAAAATAAAATCACTACTTGTGAACCTACCACTTCTAGAACCATCTTACCAAGGATTAAGATCTAAAATATGTTACCATCTCAGATGGTAGAAGTTTCTACACCAAATAATAATAATTAGAAAAAAAACCCCAGTGAAGTCCCCACACAGCTTGCTGTTACTAGCAATTTGGTTCACTATCTGTTGCAGTAGTACTCTGTCAACATACTTCTCCAAATCCCACTGCTTTTCAGGGAGTGGATGCCAACTACATCCAATGATGGGTATGAAACACATGAACATCCTCCCCCAGACCCTGTCTGTGGTCTACAGTTTTGCAGGGCGTAATCAGCTCCTACTGGTATCACAGCACTCAGGCAAGCTTCCCCTTACTACCAGAGGATTAAAACCAACTCCAGAACACCCACCACGTGCATTACAAGTACTTTACAGAGCTGTAGCAGGCGCTACAGCAATAGGGAGCATGCAGATTTATTCTGGATCTGTATTTCCAGTTAGTCACAAGCACGTGCAGGGGATTCAGCCCCTTGACCATGTCAGACCAGGAGCTGAGGGCAGCAGGCAGCCTGCCTTCCCCGACAAGCAGGTGCTCTGGTACAGCACTGGGGTGCCAGCACAGGCCGCGTGAACAGAACCTCAAGCGAAATAATTCATGTAAAGGAGCTTGCTCCAGCCTCAAGTTGTGGAACTTCTGGCCCTGTTACTTACAGAACTGCTTATGACACTTGAACGTGGCTCACTGAGTGCTTCCAGAATGACATACGCTACAGTGGATGGCTGCTCAAAGTCTGTCAGGTGAACCTTACTGAACATACGCATCGAGGTTTAAGCACAGTTTACTTCTTGCCTCATTAGTGAGTGCAACTGAGATACTTGGACTGCAAAACAGAAGCCTGGTTAAAGCACACTAGAACATGCCAAGTCCTGTCAAATTCCAATTGTACAGACTTGTTAGTTTTTTTTGGAATACAGTGGTTGCCTAAACAAGACTCCACTTCTTGTTAGTACAATAACTTTTATTTGACATCTACAAGATCATTATCTTGTAGTTTTTTTGGACAGGTTTATACAATCTCAATTTTTCAATAGTGCAACCTGTGCAAGCAAGAAATGACAAACATTGTCCTTCACTTTCTTATAAACATCTACTATTATAGGCAAAACAAAACTTACCCATATTATAGATAAGTGACTATTCACATTTGTACATTACAATTTCTTTTAAACAGCTCCAGATAAACTCTACAATGTCTTACAACATATTAAACAGTATTCAAGTTACTGGGTAACAGAAACAGCACATACAGCGGAACCCTCAAGTGTTTCCCATTCTCTAATTTACAGCTCAAGTAAGGTTTCATCTTACAAGTGACAAATTAAATTACATTAATGAAGTAAAAAATATAAGATTGTATGCGAGATGGAAGTGAATTTGCACTTAAGTTTCCAAAACCACCTCTGATTAAGGAAATGCTTCAATTTAAGGAAAACAGGCATCCAGCCATCTTTGCAGTACACATTAGGAATACCATTAATACATTAAAAATGAACTAATTTTAATTTAAGATGTTTATCACAAAAAGAACATGTTGTAGACTCAAATATATAACCCCCAGGAGAGAACCAGAAAAAATGCAACACCTGGGTATAAACACTATAAAAATGCAATAATCAATGCTGTACAACTAAGATTGTGTTTCTCTCCTAATTCCTGTCTTGCGTGTTTATCCTGTCCATGCCCGTTTCCAAAGACATGCACTGTCAAACAGAAACTGGGAAGGAACCTGAATGCATGATGTGCAACCTCTGGGTTTCATGCTTTTACGAACTCATAAATTGAAGAGAAAAACCCAATATATATTTTCTATATATATACTCAATACATGCATTCAAGGATATCTCCCACAGCAATGGCATTGATGCACTGCGTTAAACCCTGAGCACTGTATGACAAGATAAAAATAAAGCCTGCTTGGGGATTTTCAAGCATTTTCAAACAAATTGTGGTTTGTAGCTTAAAAGGCCAAAAGTAAAAGCAAACAGGAAGCACTACAGAGAGCATAAGGAAAGACAGATGCACCACCATAAACAACTGCTGGCTTTCAGTTCTACCAACCTTTTTAGATCTCTTTATTCCCAAAGTATTTGAGAGCACACAACTGAACTGAAAAAGTTATATTTCTTTGGAATCTGTCCCTGATTTTTATGCAAGTGATATGCTTTTACAGCCTTTTCCTCAAACACCAAAGTCAACACCTGTAGTTTGTCCTCTTATGCGTTGTTGAAATTGGTGATGCTTTGTGGGTGATGCTGCTGCCAGATCTGCTGCTGTTGTACTGCAAGCTGTTGAGACTGGTCTGACGTCGACAGGAGGTTTACAAGGGGCGATACACAATTTGCAGGAATGATCAAACCTGAAAACAGCAACAAATCAAT
This sequence comes from Nyctibius grandis, assembly GCF_013368605.1. NCBI lineage: Eukaryota > Metazoa > Chordata > Aves > Nyctibiiformes > Nyctibiidae > Nyctibius > Nyctibius grandis. The sequence continues at coordinate 12,655,762 of NC_090671.1, read as the reverse complement.
GGTTTCAAAAGCATGCAAACAATTTGTTCATTAAAACCTCAGGCTGATGATTCCACCATTTAATTTATGCAACAGTCAACAGTGACTGTTTCCAATGTCAAGTCTAATCAAGCACAGCTACAAGTTCTGCTTCTCAGTAAGAGGTTTATCTTCAGAGGTCACTAAATGCTTTAGGTCATCAAGCAGTACAAAGAAGTTGCCATTTTGCTCCTGAAGACAAATTTTATTCTCATGTTACCCGCTGCTGCATAAAACCAGAAGTCAGCTATTTCTGCTTTTCTAGTCTCACAGAAGTTACACCTCCATGAAAGTTTAAAACGTGAAAAACCCAGTTTCAATATCTCAGAAAACTGTTGCTGGAGCAGGAGCTGCCATGATATTGCACATCCACAAAAAGTCAACGTTAAAAAAAAAAAAGATATTTCACCCTCTGAGGTACCTGTTATGAGGTCTTCACTAAGAGGACAAGAAATGACATAATCATCTTGAAGTCATTCTGAGCTACTGATTACACGTGACTTTCAGTAGCTCAAAAACCATGAAAACAACCCTTTCAAGGGCTTACTATTCTTTGCCAGAGGTGGAAAAAACGTAGAGCCCTTACGGTTTCAAAAGGTAGCTTGGCTGGAACAGGCTGAATATGACTTTTTTTGTTCCTAGTCAATCAAAAGAACTGAGACAATAAGTGTTCCAAAGCCTGGCTGAAAAAAAACTTCTTCCTTCTTTAACCTGACTCAAAAGAGTGTTTGTACTACAAATACAGAGTTCAACAGCTGTACTTCTACCCCTCCCCAACATACGTACTGACGAGCATTTTCTCTTGTAAGCATCTTTGTAGAGTCTATGTGACTCTGCACACAGAATGACTTGTAAGTTACAACTACCTTCTACTCCAAGATAGAAATAAAGGAGCAGACAAGCCACTTACCTACGATCCTCTGCCCATCTTCTGTTCTTAGACGAACTATTTGCATTTTCACATTTGTACCACTCACAGAGGCTAGAACGCCTTCTACTTTTGTCCAGACGCTCAATACTGAACCACACAAGACATAGTAAGTTCGACAGCGGAGGCCTACTTCACAAACTAATCCCAAGCCTGCCTTCTTACAATTGCCTCTCCTGCAGTAGAGAGAAAAAAAGCAAAGTTATCCAATTCAATTAAAAATAAGACTTGTTACTTAACATGTATTTGGAATTGAGCGGGGGCTGCAAGTACACAGTAAGGGAAGGATACTTTATACACAGCATGCCTCTAATAGTAAAGCTCTGAGAAGTGCTGACATGTTTAGGACCACATCTTCAAAATGTACAGACAGAGCTTTAAGTCAAAGATACCACTCATTTAGATCACCTGAGAACCCGAGTATGTTACATACGAAACCAGTATCTGATCAGTGTATTTTAGAAGCTCCAATATTGATCTGAAACTTCTACCAGTTATGCTGTTCCTCAGGAATTAAGACATGAGCTGCTGAGTTCAGGCACAGACAAGGTAGCACAAGAACAGCTGTTTCTGACATCTACATCATCTCTCCGTGAAGTATAAATATTTTTCCCCCAAATAAGATTCAAACTATCCTACCACAATAATAAACTGGATCAAGACACTTAAAAGCACAAGCTACTCCTGGGTCATTATACTCCTGGAGTGCGATGTATATATTAGCAATCGCCTAATATATATTAGGACTTTAAGGGCAAGTGCAAAGCTCTGTGTTTCCACTCAAAGGCTGGGTCATTTGACTAGTCAAGGGACAATTTTTCTGAAGCAAGAAACGCAAGATTTCACATGAATAACAGAAGAACAGAAATGATAAACTGTTTACCTAAACTGCATACAAATACTAACCAATAAGCATGGGTGCAGGTATCTGCAGAAGAATTGTACTGCTCTAACCAGTGTGGCAGAGCATCTTCAGAAGGTACCTGGAAAAGTAATTCAAAGTGGGAATAATAATAAAGTAAACCACATCAAGACTTGCATAGAACAAAAGCAATTTGGTCATTACTATGAGAAAAGAGGGAGCACCAACATTCTGATGGCGGAGAGGTACATTATCCCATAATTTCAGGCTATTCAATGGAAATGACATCTCAAAGGATGAGCAAAATGCTTGAACATAGCAGAATCTCAGTAACTAGAACAGCAGAATCTCAGAGCTTTTCCAATAACCAACCTGATCTCAGAGCTTGCTCAAGTTTTTACAAATTCAACAGTACAAAATTGTTTAAGAGTCAGATATCTCACCAGCCTCTGAACAAAGTAGTCCATTACAGTATTTAAAATGTCATCAAACAGCTGAAGCTTCAGAGACTTTGCTTAGAATACACAGTACATAGCTGCTTATTTAAGAGCATGTTTGTATACCTTACACAGAAGCAAGACTTTTCCTTGCTAGACCCTAAAAAACCTCTCATTTTGTATTACCACATCACAGATTTATATTCAGAAAGCTTTGGATATAGGAATGCTAAAACCATGCAGACCCGCTTTAAGAAGACCCAAATACAAGCTCTGCTGTGAAAAATAAGCCTAGTTTTTGACATGCCAGAATTGTACACAACTACCGGAAAAAGAAAGCCCTTATATTTCTTTTCAAATTTTTTCTAGATTTAAAACTAGCGTAATTTTAGTGTTTACCTTCTTATATTTCTTTTTCAGGTCTGAACATGTTTCTAGTTTCAGTTGTTTCCCAGTATTTGGTCTGTATACTAAAAAAAGCTTCTTTTTAGGATTCACTTCTTTTACTAGAATAGCGGTTTTCTTGTTATTTCTTATCTGGAAAAGAAAGACAACCCAAAAACTTCCTAAGTTTAAACGTGTTGACAGCATCCACCTTAAGTGACTCCATACTGTGTTCTTTACAGAGTAATAGTGTGTGTGTGTGCACAATAAGACAATAATAATCACACCTTTAGAAGACAGTACCACTAATCTACATTAACCTCAACTTTTCATTACAGTGAAAGTATCTGGTTTCTTGATGCAGGTTTAAATAAGAGCTGTTCTTTTGGGCTCACATTCCTACCAGAAAATATCCCGAGCAGCTAAAAAGGAGGGCTTCATACTTAGCATCGGAAACAAACCTAACATGAATTTTAACACAAGATTTGAAAGCATTTTGCAAAACTGAACAGTAATTAAATTTGAACAGTAAATTTTTCAGAGGAGATAGCATACTTGGTTAGCCCCCGAAAAACTTCTCTGAACATAATCCAAGAGACAAAGAATCTTACCTGTAGTGATAAATAAAATCCATCATCTGGACCTGTCTGCTCTGCCCAGAGCTTAGTTGCTTCGTCCCAAGACATTCCTCTCTCTACACTGATCTAGAAGAGAGTCATGCAGGGGTATTTGAATGGGAACAGACTTTAAACCAGTTACAGACATAAGAATTAAAGAACCATAGAACCAAATATCGCCCAGTGAAAGGCCTGGAACATCCTCTCACTCAGCATGCGCTTAGCTGATTGTTGTGTTTTAAAAATTTATCAGCAAGTTTTATTAGTTCATTCAAAGAAGATACAGAATTAACTTACTGTGTATAGTTCTACATGTCCAGAGGTAGAATATCCAGGAGTTAAAAACTTCTTAACATCTGCCTTCCTTACTTTCTCATCCCCAGAGCCCAAATCTTAAAAGGAAAGGATAAAGTTATTCTGTTTCTCTGTTCTTACTTAAGCACAAGAGTACTGAGAAATTGATTTACTCACCTAAGATGCCCATATCGTATCTTCCATTCTTTTTAGCATTTTGAATAACGGCATTTAATGTGTCAGAAAAGTACTGGAATAAAGCGTTCTGCTGATGTACTTCCATGCCAAGAATTCTATTCAGAAATTTCCCTATATTATTATAATCTTGAAAAAGAATAAGAAATACACATATTAGGTCAACAAAGATTAAGGCCTGATGACAAAAAGCTCTCAATCAGTATTCAAATAGTCTCAAAAAGACTACTTAAATCCATCCTTTCAGAAATGAGGAAAACATTCTGAAGTTCTCCAAAAGTCACATTTTAGATAGTTACAACATCAGTTCTGTTGCTAGGCATCCACTATCATGACATATGATATTCCTAGTGACATTCTAAAGATACACTAAACACACAAATACCTTTATCAAGTGTCAGTATTCCAGATCTGTCTTCTACGTTTATCAAGCCTACACCAATCAATCCCTGACGAACATCTAGGAAAAAGAAAGAAGTTAAACCATAGCTGCTTTGCCATTTAAAAATAAGCCAATAAAGTAACAGCTTGTTTAGCATTCTTGTTTCAGGATCCAATTCCAAAACTTCTGACACCCCTAAATACATTACTTGCAATTTCTACCTAATACAGTAATAAGCAAGACAGAACTTTGCCTTCTATCCTTCCAGGAAGCACAGGCAGGGGAAACTACTAATGGCACTACACACGAGCCCACAGGAGAACAAGATATTGCAACAGATAATAGGAAAATTCAGTTAAGGAACTGTATGTAATACTTTAGCCAAACAGATAGAGAACATGCCTTATATTAAGAGAGTTCACACACCTTGTTTCATGTGTGAACTTCAACATTCAAGCAATGTGCATAGGAATAACATCCAGCAAGAGCCTACCTGGGCCAGCTGACAGCAACAATGTTTTCTAGCTCTAAAATTATTTGCATTTTCTGAATACTGGGGAACAACCAAAAAGTAGCTATTGCATCCAGTGAATTACACTTACCTTTGAAGAAGTCTCCAGGAAAATCAGGAGGAGGCGAGACCATTGGGGAGTCTAAGTTCACAATGGATTTCATAACAATCTCTAAAGCATTTCTGCCATACTGCATAAAAAAAAAAAGCTGCTCTAACAATGTGATCCAGTGTTTATGCCTCAGCCCCAAGCACACATGGTTTAACAAGCATTTGTAATTCACAACAAAACGTTTTTCTCTACAACAGTAATGGGAACTGGTTATTAGCTTTTCAATTATAAACTACACTATATAAACAGACCAGTCTTGATTTCTAATTAGAGTTGCCAAATTAATTTTTCAGTTGTGACTGAAAGGACACATACCATTTATTTAAGACTTGCATTGTTAGCAAATGCAGATAAGTAATTTACCCACATATTTGTGTTCCACGTGGCTTTGCAAACAGCATTAAGAATGTTTATTGGCTCTCTCAGAAAGAAGCCTCCTATCAGGAAGTAACACAGTTAAGTAAAACACTTCACAGGACATGGAAGAAAGCCTTCCTCAACAGGTCATTTGTGGAGCAAGCACCACAACGTGAGCTTTCAAACAGGAACAGAACCCTCACCTTGTTGTCAAAATTGAATCTGCTGAGGTCTCGAGTTTCGGTAGCCCGTCTGTCACCATGGGTGAGGGCTCCCTGTTAAAGACACACCTTTGTAATTAAACCAAATTTTAAGAAAAAGAAATCTAAGTTGTATTTTCTCAAATGAAGGATCAGACTTCCTGAAACAATCTTACCAAGCTCTCCAGTCTTTTTGCAACTATAGATGCAAATCTTTGCTCTCCTGCCAATTCAGAAATTAGGAACACATACTCTGGAGCAGTCACTTGGTTGGATCTATGAGTTCTTCCTGGATAATTAAGTAGAAGCACATATGTTAAATTCCATTTCACTGAACATTTTTAATAAACTATGAATTGTGAAGAGTAAAGAAAAAAAAGCCAGAGCTTAATCCTGCTGAAAATTACCTTTCTGCTGTAATACTGCCAACTGAAGGTAGCACACAAAGGCTCTAGAATTGTAGCAACTTTCATAGACACTTGATACATGAAAAAAAAAAATCCTAAGCTGCAGTGTAAATTTGTTTGCTAGGTTGCTTTCAAAACTAGTAGCTATAACTACAGATACAGCTGATTCTGTTCATGGGTAAAGGAGATTGAAAGGGTCCTTAAGAGGTTGCTTAGTCAATCTTATTTTCTGTGAATTAGCAGTCAATTCAGTTAGTATTACTGAGTTTGCTAGGGGAAGGATACAAAAAAGTTATTTACCAAACTGCTGTATTGCTCTATCCGCGCTCCACGGCAACTCCAGAGTCATGTGAACTCTCCGTCTCTGATTCTTAGCTCTACGGTCTGCTTGCAATGATATACCGGAGCTGGCAGCCTCGGAGATGATGGCAATGTTCTTTTATCAAGAAAAGAGTTGTTAGTTAGCAATAAATCTGAGATAAAGCTTTAGTTTTCAGTTTCCAAAAATATGTAATTTTACAATTACTACTAACATGGATCTGGAATGGTTTCACTGTTATTTGGTCTTCCTATTGCAAGAGAGGGGCAAAAAAAAAGTATGGTTCTCTTCATCAGAGTTAGAGATGCCAACAATGTTTTTTGAGTGAAAGGCGTGGTTTTCACTTTACTTTTCACCAACACCTTTCTGTGCAAATGAAGACAGACAGTATGTTGCAGCCTGGCCCTTCCAAAGGGCAGGTTTTTCTGATGTTGGCCTGCACTTCAGAAAGAAAAGGGGAAGGACACAGGGAGAACTGCCCTGATAGCAAGCAACACAGGAGACAAAATTGTTGCTAATACTGTGTAAAGAAGAGGATATGGCTATTCTAGTATCTGAATGCATTTGCCTTGAAAGACTGTAAATGTTTGGACTGTGCACAAGTCACTTACAGGAACACGAGTATTTACCCTCAAGTGTAACAACAGACCATAGAAGTTCCATGCAAGAGCTACATTTACTTCATTTGCCCTCTTGTGGTAGCATGTCCCAAATGAACCACAGGACAGTTATTTTTTTTTTCCTCCTTCTTTTATCAGCTTCAATTCTACCATTATTCCAATCAGTATTTTCTTTCAAAATGCAATGTAAAGGACAAAAGCTATCACTCTTCCCAGCATTACTTCTCAATCCTTGTCAAGGTAAACAACCTCCACTTTTTCCCTTGTCATTCACTGGAAGTTTTTTCTCCCTCTCATACTAAGTCAGTCAGTGGTTTTCCCCATTTCTCAATTTCATTATTTCCTCTTGGAAGCAGAGGTACACAGTAATCCAGATAAAGGAATCACAAAGATGTGGAGGGTTAATCTGCCTTTTAAGCAGATGCTGTTTTACAAGGCCAGCTTAAAGGTGCTAGCTTTTTGTTTGGCACGCATGTACACCCCTCTTAAGCACAGGCCTCTGTGGTCACCCAAACGACAGCCTGACCTTTAAAGCATGCTGCAGCCACATTAGACAGGACTACTGAACATACTGGTTTGAAAAACAACACGCAGCAGCAAATAGAAAATGCTTTCTAACTAGTGCTTACTTATAGTACCTAAAAAGTCACTGTGGGATAATGGTAGAGCCACAACTTGAATAACTTAATCAGTCAATGTCACTATGGCATCGGGCAAGTTTTTCTGAATTGCATCTCTTTAAGGACTACCTTATCTCCATCCATGAACCTCTGCTTTTCCGTGATGTTCAGAATTTCAACAGGCACATCAAGTTCAGATCTTGACTCGTAAGATATGCTGCCATCATCATTGCTTACAACTCTCCCTTTGCGGCCTGTCATCTTTAAAAGGGAATACAAGCTCATTATAGCAATATGAAAATTACATAACCAAAAGCTTCAAGCAATGATGCTCTTTATTCATACAACGACCTTAGATAGAGACAGGTAGCTTACTAATGACATGTTTCTAAAGTTATTGACAAAACGAGATAATAATTCATCAGGTTTTTCACTAATGCAGTTTTATGATACAGATTCTTAATCTTCATTGCCTATGAACTAAAAGCTGATTTCTGTTTTATATACACCATCTTCAAACTGACTACAGCTAGTTAGAGAAATATATCACTATAAAGCAAAAGAGAAACTAGTATGATTTACCCACAAGTAACTATCAGTCTCAGAAATAACCTATTTACCCAGAGCTCTTCTCTGTATTTTAATACAATCTTCAAGTTTCTTTTTAACTCAGAGGCATTCAGCGAAAGTAACCTATACTCTTATCCCTGTGAGATTACTGTCTAAATCTGCTAAGCAAGTTCTCTTTAATAGATACTTAGGTCACATGCAACCTTCAAGAATGACAACACTGATTCACTGCAGCCAGATAATGTATGGTTGCAGTAGAAAAAACACATCAATTTTATCTTAATGTGAACACCAGCCTACCTCTGCGACATTTTCAGGACCACCCAGTTCATCTATAAGCTCATCCAGTGTATTAGGTGGAAGATCTTCAGCCAGCTTTTCCAGTTTATCAAGCAGTTCTTTTTTCATTTGTTGGGCCCTTTCAACAGCATCCTGACTTGTTACAAAGCTGCTGTTTGTGTTACTGTTTGCTGAAATTTAAAGAGACTCTTTAAGATATAGAATTTCACTGCCTAATTGCTAAGAAAGTGAATCAATGCCAAAGAAACTTATTCTTACCCGATGTGTTGGTACTAGAAGTGGTGGTACCAACAGTGGAAGTAAAACAGCTAGGTCGTTTTGATCCGAGACCAGAAGCTAGTAAGGCACTTTGAATAGAATCCGGGTCTATACTTTTCTTCTTTTTCTTGTCTTTATTTTTTTTATGCTCTTTTCTAATTAACCAGGGATCTAAAGTTAAATAAAGTTATTTTCAAAAAGTTTCAAGCATTTACTAAAAAGCCATCCTTTCCTTTGAAAAACTACATTCTCATTACAAAATGTGACTTATAAAGGTCTAAACTCCAGTGTCTAAAATCTACTTAAAGAAGATGCAAATCAACATTCTACTACTAATTCCAGTCTCATTAGAATCAAACTACATGCTTATCAAACACTTATTTTAGGCTCATTTAAATGGTTAGGAAAGACTTTATGCTTACTATCTGCAAGTAGAGCTACTTGCTTGATGAAACACTTAAAACTGTCTTACCATCTTCATCATCTTCACTGGATTCATCTCTGAATGGGTTGAAGTCGTCATCATCTCCAGAACTCAAAAATCTGGAGCTCTCATTGTCACTTTCTTCATTGTCTGAAGCATCAGACTCACTTTCACTCTCATCAGAGCTGCTACCTGCAAGGCCACCTGTTTTGCGAGCTTTTTTGGCTTCTCTGCTTATTTCTTCACCTAATTCCATCACCATCACCCAAGAAGAAAAAAAAGTTAGTTTAGACCTTGCAGTCTACTTGAGGTTTGTTTTACCACCACTGCATACAAACTAGAAAAATATTCAACTTCTGAAAATAGAACTGTTAAAAAGAATGTAATAAGAGTTTTAAGTAAGACCTCTCTCCTAAGTTTTCTTTATGATGACTTACTTTTCAGTAAGAATATAATCAGTTTGGGAAGCGGGGTGGTATTAGGCTTCTCTTTACTGAGCCTCAAGAAAAAAAGAAATTATTTGCTTGACTGCATCAGGACTTGGTCTCATATGTGCAAGGCATTTTGGGATACGGTCCCATACTAGATCAACCTGATTTTAAGCAAGTAGTAACCAGAATTTACAGGCTATATTTCTTCAGCAGCAGTCTTAAAATCTATTAATGGAAATTCCTAACAAAAGTCTTAGACTTTTAATACATGCTCTTTCATGAATGACTGTACTGATATTTACATTCCCGTATTTTTTCCCAGAGTTCACTCTTAGGCAGCTCTAAAATTGCCACTTTCACTATGGCATTAAGGTAAGAACTTAAGCGTTACCTTTCCGTTTCTTTATTTTGTTCTCCTTGCAAGGGCTGTCTCTGGGTGAATTGTTATTACTTTGAGCAGTCAAGTCAATTCCCAACAAGCTAAACAGCTTCTTCCTGTCAGGAGCTGGAAAGTGCTTTTCAATAAGAGACTGGAATACTCCTCTGTTTAAGAAAAAAGGGTTCTTCAGTTGAATTTGCATTTATTTAAAGTAGAAACCTGTAACATTTAACAGCTTGCTTGACTTCTCTAAAGAATTATTCCTTGTGAATGCTATTACACAAGCACTCTATAATTATCACCCATATTAACTGTATTTGTCACCTTCTTAAAAGTAGGAGACATTTACTTCACAGCACTGTTACATATAACTTGTTAAATTTGGTTTTGGTATCAAGTGGTATTGGTACAGCCATTTTCTTGTTGCTCAAAGTTTAAATGACAGATTATCTTAATTTATTAAGATCTTCAGCAAGGTAGTCTCAGGACTGGATCCAACTCATTTGATAAAAGAGCAAAGTCATGATTGTAACTTGCTTTGGTACAAATGCAGTGTACACTTGGCAAGTCTTCCCCTCCTCCCTGTTTGAGTAGAACTGTACCAGCTGTTCACACCTGAGAACATCACTTCACAGAGTGCCAGCAGAACCAGGAACTAACCAACGGTTCACTTCAGCAATACTGTCAGATTTTATGTACAGGCAGCTTAAGTAAAGAATGTCGGTACTAAAGGATACCAAATCTTCTGTGCACTGATGCATGTTTTATGTGTGACAGGACAAACTACTATACACACTAAGCTGGACTAAGGTTAGTTTTGTAAAGGGCAGTTCTAAAACTTCAATCTTACTTTGCTGTAGAAACAAAGTCATTCAGTTCACCGCCACCTTCCTCCAAAGCTTCTAATGTTCTTGCTTCTCCTGTGGACTGCAGGCCAATAACAACACACTAAAGGACAAATGAATACAAGGCATTGTCACTAAGACAACTGACATAAGTTTATTTTTGCCCGAATTTCTGCTCATTAAATAACTTCAATACCATAAAGCACAAAAGCATGCTACTACATCTGAAAAATATTTTTGTTTTGTTTGTAACACAAATAATAGCTTTACATTTAACAAAGATATTTAAAAATAGGTCTTGATCAACTTACTTTCCCATTCTTGATTTCTTCCCGAGCTAGCTGCACCACCCTCTTCACTTTAGATGCTATGCAAAGGTACTTGAAAAACCTCTGATGAGCTGACCAAAACTGACCCCACATGGACTTTTTCATTCGTTGCTCTGCATCGATAAGATCGGCTGCTTGTTGAAACCTCTCTCTAGCACTGACCCACTGAAGAAGAAAATGTTAATTGCTTTACATGTCACATTTCAAGGCTACATAGGTACATTATTTAATATGCAAATAAAGACAGAAGTTTAAAGTTACAGTACTATGGGACCGCAAGTCAAGGAAACTCATCGTACATCAAAGCTATGGCTTAGTAAATTCAGAAGATAATTACACTCATAATGAAAAGCAGATACATTGACATTACTACCAATGCAAACATACACAGTATTTTCTAATTATCTAGTTTCTCCATTAATACAGTCAGGCTAAGAAAGCCAAAAGCACTGCCCATAATTAAATATAAAGCAAGATCCCAAGAAGAGAAAAACCCCACTGCCTTCATTTCCACAACATTTTGTTATACCAGTTGTTTCCAGATTAAGTAAAGTAAGATTTGGACACAAGTTTAGTGATTCTTTTAAACAACATTCATGAAGTAAAGTGCTGTTTTAAAGTTGGTGTTATACACCTGTCAAAGGTAATTCTTAATTATTGTAGCCATGCAACATGAATACCGAGTCATGCTTAAGCATCTCTTAAGCAGGTGAAGACCCTGCTCATTTTAATCTATGTCCAAGGAGTAATTATTTTTATCTAATACAGCACTGGTAAGGTACAAGCAGAGTGTACACTCAAGAAAAAGATACTCAGCTTAGCATATGGACAAAACAATTAAGAACAACATGAAAAAGATAACCAGTGGGTGAATGAAGAAAAACATTAAAAGGAACCACAGCTTCGATGCTTCACATTTGATCCACCACTTGATTAAAACTATCATCTTGCACTGTTTATCTCCAAGCACCACTCCACCGTACCACTTCAATGAAGAAGTGCATGCAGCCTGTCTGATGTTTTGCAGCTTGTTCTCAGCTCAGTTGCCTAAAGGGGGAGGACTGGAGCACAAAAATATGACCAACAGGTTTATCTTAGGCAACAGTGACCAAGGTGTCTGAAGTACTGCTAGAAGGCAGTGGTTCTGGTAGATACTGGAAGATGCACCCAAAACTGCAGCTTTTGACTCAGAACAAGAATTAACAGCTTTTGCCAAGTCTTAAATGGGAAATCTTTACACTAAGATGAGACAAGATGCCGCCATTCTCTTCTCTCAACAGGAAACAGTACTACCTGCAATTTCAGGAGCATTCAAGTTTAAATTGAGTCACTTCAACCTCTCACAACTCAATACAGAAAGCAAATTTAAAAAGGCATTCTTACCAGTTTCACAGATTTATTGTACATTTTAACATATTCCTGTGAAAGCAGGACTTCATCAATTTTGAAAGTTACACCTGAAAAACTCAACTGTCTTGCTATGTACATTCCTCTCAGCTTCATATCCATAGCAACTATTTCCATGGCACCAACACCTCTAAAATAAAGGAACAAATTAAGTCAATATTAGAATTTTCAAGAGCAAGGATTTGTTTAAAAAACCCTCAAGTGCTTTAAAAGAAAACAGCATGCTTACAAATGCAAAGGAATATGTTTTCAAAATCATTAGTACTGTTTGGTTAAACACATGTAATCAAGGAGTCTTGAAATTTAGCCTTCACATAAAACCATATCCCTGCCTCATAAGTACTAAGGGTATCCCAAGAGGTATAAGCACCCAAATAGTTACTTTTTCTCAAACAACCTAGCATGCATTAGGAGACAGTACCTTACAAACTGTAATTGGATAATGAAGTTGGTCCAAATATATAACAAAATCTTGCACTGCAATTTTATAAAATCCACTGAAGATTTAAAATAATGAATACAAACCATAGTATCTATTCAGATTTATGCTGATATGAAAATAATTAAACTAGTAGGTAACTTAAGTTCTTTTCAACAGCAACATACCTTGAGAGTACAGAAGTTAACTGCAAAGCTAACCTATTCACAAGCTTGGGCCTGTAATTTCATTAATGCTCATTCAATACGTACTCAGTAATGAAGTGGAGACTACACTTGCACAGTCTAGAAAAATCATGCATCATGTAGATGGTATGCAAGAAGATCCATACTAAGCCCTAACGTAGCATTCATAAGTGTTCAAAATTATCTGTAAGTAGGCAAAACGTGATATATTAAGACGCTCACCTACCAAAGAATGTAACAGTCGCGTTTTCTACTGACCTCCCACATTTAGTTTTTTTATATGTTCTGAAATATGAAGTACTTTGCAACAGCATACGTATTTTTTCTGAACTGGGTTCTTATGCCAGAAAGCATAAGAACAAGACTTCTTCCTGTTAAACTGCCTAAGCTGAATGCATAAACATTAGAAGGCTTCTGCATATAGTGAGACACCAACTATACTGAGCATCCTCAGTACATACAGTGTGTCTGCATGATGAGCAGCAAACACTTTCGTTTCATAACACCTACATTTTAAGAGGGCTATCTTCCCAGCAAGCCTCTAAAGCTCTCAAAATTTTCTGTGAGCAAGGGGAACATCCCATTTTTTACCACATAACATAGATGACATTTCTGCTACATGTAGAAGCTAAAGTCGGAAAGTTCTTAGGGTGACAGAACAAACTTTCAGAAGACTGAGTGAAGACAAAGGAACCTCAAAGCACAGTCAGCCACATCCATACACATTCTTGCTATAGCTCTTCAAAATATTACCTTCTTTCAACAGCCTGAATAAAATCGCTGAATTCCCTAAATGGAGTTCCTTCACCCCATATTCCAAGACGGTTCATATATGCCATATTTCTTGGCTCAGATGCACCTAGGAGAAGAACACACTCTGTACCAGTGCCAGTAAAAACACAGAGAGACATTTAATACAAACCAAGTAGTACGTACCTGTGGCACTAGCATAAACAACCCTGGCTTTTGGAAGTTTATTTTGAAGTTCCAATACAGCCAGACCTGTTTTTGTTGGTTTTGAAGAACCAACAGGACACAGATTCTTAGCTTTATGACACTCATCAAATACAATCTGAACAGTAATTAAGGAAAAAACTTTGTCCCACTTATTTTTAGAATGGGGAGCTAAAACAAGACAAGAAAATCTGCTAATTACAACAGGCAGCAGCAGTAAATTGTCAACTCAGAAAGACAGTAGTAGTATTTTTCACTAAAAACCTTTGGGGAAAAATATTTATCTAGCTGGTATTTAAGAGCAAAGTTACCAACACAAGTTCTTTAAAATGCTGTTGATACTAAAAATGTTCTTTAAGAATTCACTGGAGAAAATATCAATGTGAACTTAAGGTTCTTAAACATTGTATTTTAATTTTAGGTGTTCATTACAGAAGAAGCAGAAGCTTCACTCTTGTACCAGATTTGTGTGGCAACAATAAGATGGTAATAGATTTGGCACGAAGTTTGTAAAACTTTAAGTCTCATGTCAGAGCATGCACACAATCAATTACTGTCACAAATAGAACAATACCTAAAAATACCAGCAAATAAAAATACAAGATTGTCTTTAAAGATGCAAACTTAAATAGCAATTTGGTTACAATCAACTAAACTCCAGATAAAGGATACAACTCCATCAAAGTCTTCACCACACCAGTGAAGAAGCTGCTTTAATCTGGTTTTGTATTTACCACCAGACTGACTTTCACCAATAAGAGAAGAATAGGTAGCAAAGATGACACCTTTCTTCACACTTCCGTTATGTTTGGAAGAAATTTTCCCATACTTGAACTGCAATAAAAAGAGAAAAAATTACAAGAACTATTCAGAAGTATTACAAGAACTATTTCCCTCCTCAAATCCACCTGCCATTTGATTAAGGGATGCTGGTGGTCTTAACCTTAAGGTGTGTACACTCTGAACCACCTCTATCCCTACCTCATGATCAGGGCATAGCTGGCATATGGTAATGTGGTTAAGGGATTATCCAGGGTCTTACCTAAATATATACTTAAGGAAGACTAGATCTGAGGCCTCAAAAGATTAACAGCCACATTCTTTGACTGCGTGGTTTCCTTAACTTAATTGTATTTAAGATGTTAGTTTCAATGCATCCATTAGAGCTAATAGGTCAAGTGTATTTACAACTGCCACTGTAAATGACAATTTCTAAAGCTTTACTGTAATTTAGAAATTAAGACTTCACAAACCAAAACCACTAACTTAAAACAAACTTTAAGTTCAGTGAATTCAACCAGTAATCACACTACAAAATTTAATTAAGTGGCCAATCCTGAGCAGAGGCACAGCCTCCAAAAACAACTGCACACACTACTGCTGCTTTAATAAATTACTGAGGAAGTCTATTATTCAAGTATCACACACAAAATGTATTACATATAAAATGTACACTGGGAGATAGAAAGGAAAAAATTCAAATGCTACAGAGTCTAAAAGATTTAAAGATTATTTCAACTTCTAGAAAATACTCTACTAGTAGTGTCAGTAGTGGCTTGAAGAGTGATTTTAAAAAAAAAAAATATCACATGCTAAGACTTAATCCTACAAGATGCCTATTTATATGATTAACAAAGCACTGTGTGGTTCTTCGTAAGATTAAGGCCTGTCAAACAAGACCTAGACAGCAAATTTATTGAAATTAGTACATTCTTGCTCTTAAAACAGTCAACACGCATAACTTGTCACACAAGCGTACCTAAAGTTTTGCCTCAACTGTACATAGTAAAAAGTTTCCACACCTTGTTTAATGAATGAACGGATATGTTTTTTGCTCCAATATCTCTCAAATCTCTTTCAGCATCGTATTTCAGATCATTTGACACGCTAAACCTGAAGATATAAAACAAAGCATTACATTCTGTAAGTTACAGCAGAAGTTCAAAGCAGTTGCTAGGACATTTGTTGGAAGACAGATTACACTGAATTTAATATACACACTACAGTGTCTGCTCTAACAAATGCTGATACACTTACCAGACTGCTCTTTTTCTGCCTAACAAGTAGTTTTCATAGATTATTCCAGCTATGGTCCTTCCTTTTCCTACACCAGCACCATCACCTATCAAGAATCCAGCTCTGTCTCCATTGGGCAGGAATGTTTCATGTTGCTGTAGGAGAAAGAACAAAAAAAACTTGTACCCATTCTCCTGGACACACTGTGGATTGTCAGAAATGAGCAAACATAAGAAACACCCTATTGGATGAGACCAGTGGTGCACCCAGCCAAGCAGCCTCAAGAGGGGATTTTATGTAGGGAGAGCATATAAACATAACTGCTTTATCTGATCCATTCTCCCCCTTCTTCCCTCAGCACCTAGAATTGCTGTACATATCTGTCTCATCCTTTTAGTGCCTACTACGAGACTGGCTGCTTTTTTTTAACCCACTGATATGCACCTCTACAGCCTTTTGTGGCAGCAAGACCCAGACATCCACTGCCTGTGTAAAGAAGTATTCTTCTATCCATTTTAAAACCATCTCCTACCAGTTCACCGAGTTCTGCTTTGTTCTTGTTTTGTGGTATTCCACTGCCTTCTTGATTATGTGAACCTTGATTTCATTTCTCTTCATTTTTCTCCTCTCCAGCCCGAGATGTCCCAGCCTTGTTAATCCCTTCTCATGATGCAACTTCTTTCCTCCTGTGACCATTTTAGTTGTCCTTTAACTTCACTATCTTCCTCCCTGACATGCAAGGAGCTGCACGCACAACATCCGATGTGCACCCACTGAAGTTTAATATAGCAGCAAAATAACTCCCAGTCTTGCTCTCTATACCCTTCCCAATGATGCCAAACACTGTCAGCTTTCTTAGCCTGCTGCTACTGCAGCCATTAACTTATTTCAGAGAAATAAAAATAATGACTAACATGTCCTTCCTGAGTTTTAAGACAGTTTGAGATCAGCATTATGGAAGTGGTTTAGACAAAGCTTTCCTATGTGTATCACCTCACATTTATCTGAACTGAAGCTCACCTGTCACCTTCTAATGCAACTCAAACCTTTAAGCTCTTATTAGTTTATCTCCTTGTAAAACTGACATAGCTGCACTTGTCAGATAGTAGCTTTTCTTCTTAAATTCTATGTTAGCTTTTAAGCTGTACTAATGTCTAGCATACCTGGGCTGCGTAAGTGATTGCTTCAAGTTGCAAAGCTGACAACCAGCCACTATCAATTGTTTCTTCTGATATTGATGTCTGGTACCACACATCAGGAGGAGTTACACTGGATAACGAGCTGGTTTCCACTACTGGGTCAGGATGACGTAGACCAATTTTTACTGGTTGAAAAGGGAGTGGGAGGAAGGGAGAAGATGAAAACATAACACAGCCTTCTGTTGCTGCAGCACAGGTTATATTTACCAAAACAAATTACAATTGTCCATTGCAAAAGCTGAACTCAAGAATAACTATGTTTCATTGCAACAGTACATCAAGTGTTAAACAAACTGCATTGCATATAAATTCAGTTTAATACATTCCTCTGTATAACTGCAATCTTAACTTTCTCTTCTCACCACCTTCCCCCAATTTTTATGGAATTTTATAAAATTCAGCTCACAGAAAATTAAAATATTTGTGTACTTGACATGTTTGAGAAAAAGTGGTCTGAACCTTGCCTTCCCAAAAGGCCAAACGCAGCCTCAAGATGCCAGAATCACAAAAGCAACATTCTTCTCACTATTTATATAGTACTGTTTTTAAGCAGTATGAGAGAAGATTTAGAACAGACATGGTTTAATTGCTGACAGATCTCAGCGACAATAAAAATTAACCATTTAGCTACAAACTCCATGCAAAATTTTTTGCCTTGCTTTTATAGCAGGTCAGTAACGTACCTAGAAAACAAGGTAACAGTTTTTTGTCACTGATTATGATAAAGAAGAGAAAGGAGAAAAGAGAGGATGGCAATTAACAGATGTAAAAGATCCACTTTAAAAAAAACCAAACAAACCATCTCTTAAGAAGTCAGTCAGGAGCAATGCAAGAAGAATGTGCTTAGGGTGATTTCACACCAAAAGACTCAAAATGGACTCTTAAGTGTAGGAGTGACCACTTAATACCTTTAAAAAATTGCCTCTGCTGAGGCACAAAGCATCTTTAACACAGGTGAAAAAAGCCTGATCTTGGTTCATTGATCATATTTCTGAAACAAGTACTGCTCAGAGACACACTAGAGAATTCCTTTTCTATTAAAAAAAAAATCTGCATACTTTCCAAAACTGAGCACTATAGAAGAGAAAAATTTCCTAGGAAAACCCACCACAAACTGAAGTTCTTTTTACATGACACAGATAGTAATCTACCTGTTTTTTGGTGTTAATAACTATAGAAGAGTAAATAACAAATTGGCTCTCAAAACATTTCAGCCTTTTGATGTAACAAAACTTTAAGGTCATACATTTTATTGGCATATACTCAGCGTAAGTTTCTGCATGGCCCATTTCTTCTTCATCTTCTTCCTCGGGTTCCTCCTCCTCTTTTACTGCTGGCACTTTCTAGAATAGAGAAATACCTGCATTAGTCAAACAGCACATTGTTAATGCTTTACGTCCTGGAAATTAACATGAGAAATGAAATGAGCATAAACTTGCACTTGCATGTTTTAATACACGTACCAGATGAACCAGTGAGCAGCTGGGAAAACTACAGACAGAAATGTAGATTTCTTATACTCTGACCTACCATTCAAAGACACAAAGTCAGGGAACTTGCTCTTCTTTGCGAGAAGATTCAAGTACTCCAAACTCACATAAGCAGAATTAAAAAAGAAACACTTCTTACAGCACATTAAATCCAAACTATGACTTAAAGAAAACTGCCTTGAAAACACAACAGCTAGTTAACAGCCAAAACCTAACTTCCAAGTACTCCCATGAAGTCTCCTGCAGTTTCACATTCATTATGTAATTTCACAACTTCGGGGAATAGTTACAATAGTCACAGTTCTATCTAGCATTCTCTGAAACCTGATAAGATATCCATTTTTTTACTGTGATCTTGATCAATGTAAAGATATTAATATTTTTAAAGTACTTGCTAGATGATAAATCAAAAATCCTCCACAATTAATTTAATGTCTAATATAAAAAAAGTAATCTGAACATCCTTCTGTATGCCAGTCACTAAGGAGCACTGTTCATCACAAACTTCAGCCTGATTCTAGCTGTCAGTGAAGATGCTGAAACCCAAGTGCTTACAGCATCAGAATGTATTTTTATTACACTTAGAAAATTGAATGATATTCAATTTACCTTTTAAATCAAACTGCCCAGAAGGTTAGCCATGCTAGAGAAAGTCTTCTAGTTTCCTCGTTGCTAGTTATACGAATGGGATGTTTTAAAAGAAAACGTCTTAAAACACAGAGCAAGTGATACACGTATCAGCTTTAACTGAAGCACACCCTTCTTAGCCTCCACAATGAGGTTCTGTTAAGGATAGTAATTTCCTGAAATTGTCATTTACTATGCAGGTATTCTGCTCTACACAGCTGTTAGTTTTAGTCATCTAACCAAGTATTCATCTAGGGAAGAAACTAACCTTTTGAACAAACAGATGCACTCGATAATTCTACCACACAAAAGGCATATATGAGTAACTACTGAAACTAGTCACAGGTGGTTGTGGCCAATAAAATATACATTCATTTAGCAAATTAACCATTCGCACTACTTACCATAGTAGGTGAAAAACTTCTCATTTTAATATCATTTATCCATATTCTTGCTACCTCTTTTGTGGAAGCCTCCTTCTTCACTGCACCATTGCTTAGATCGGCTACAAAAGAAAAGCTGTGTTTTACAGGAATTCCCTCCAAACATCGACTCAAATTAACATCTTTAATAAAGAGCTGGAAGAGAAGTTTAAAATATCCAGTAGTACACTGATGCTTCAAGCACACAAGCAATATTTTGTCCAAATTAAAGTCTCTGAGCAAGGAGTTAAATCCTGTTACTTCTTTGACTGAAGAAACTTCCCATGCAATACCACGCGTCTGACACAGTTGTGTATTAGTTTCAGTATTTAAAAAAAAAATATTTTGGACCTTCACCAAATCTATACATAGTATTTAGAAATACTCCATCTTGTGAGCCTTCGAAGTTCAACAACAAACCAGAAAGCCCAGTGTTTCAGCAGAAGTGAACCTACCTGGTCTGGTGGCATTTACCACCTTAGGAGAAACGACAAGTATTTCTGTAAAACAAAAAGTCAACACTTCGGACTCAATTTTTTAAAGTTTATAACAGGATCCTTCAAGAGGACAATTTATTAACTTTCTTGTCCTCAGCCACATTTGGAAGCAACTGGCAACAGGGCTCAGTACAGAGCTAAAAACTTACACAAGGATAGATATAAAACATTGAAAGCAGCTGTCAAGCATCCATCATGCTGACAGTCAAGGCATGTAATAAATTTACCATAATTGCCCCTAAAAACAATTAAGACAATTGCACAAAAAGTTTTCCTCAAAGAGGATGCATCATTTAACTTTTTACTATTTTCCAATCTAGAACTCCTGCTGCCTGAATTATATGAAAAGACCGTATTTCCTTCCAAGAGCTTCTCTGCCCTTGAATGTTCTACAAGTATTTGTCATTTTTTTTATAAGGATGAAGAAAGATCCAGAAACAGAGGCACACAAATAAGATTAGAAATGCAGTCCTAGAACTTGCATGTCTTCTTTTCACTTAATACAGAAGCTACAGATTCAACTATTTTCTGCAGCTGTGCCACTACAACAGCTATTGTGTATTGATGTAACCTATTATGTGCTTCTGTGAGTTTTCAATTTAACACAAAGGGGATAAGTCAGTCCTATAAAACCTTCTTCCCCTCCTCTTCCTCACTCCTTTACCGCCCGCCCCAACTTCAGTTGCTGTCTCAACTTCAATTTTTGTCAACTAGTCCATAACAGAAAGCAATGAAAACAAGGAAGAACATTCTTCTCTTTGTTTCAGTCCTAACAGACAGCTTCGCTTATTGCGCACTCTATCTGCATATGAAAATAGGTTACTTCCAACCTCGCCTATAAAAATCAGTAAACCTTATTTCAGAGACATTGAAAATATAGTAATCCAGAAAAAGCCTGCAAAGCTTTCAGAAAAAGTTAGAAGAGATATTTTCAAACGTAACTAGTCTGATCTTAACCTCATGGTAAAACCAGAATAACTTGAAAGAATAAAATAATAAAAATAAACACACACAGCTTTTACCTTCTATTAAGCTGCCCATAGAAGCGGTCCACACATTAGAAATAACGTACCAGAAAAGACTATGAAAGGGATCACAAAATGAAGATTTGGAGTGTGGTAACAAGACACTTGTGCCATTTAAGTTAACATCACATTTTAGAAGTAACGTGGAAACAAACAGCAAGTTTTTAGGACTTAAGTTTTTAAGCAATAGATTGATACCTCCTATGAAGCATATACGGACAGCAATGTTCTTTCTCAGGAGATACTTTACAGAAACACCCTATCATAGCAGTACTAGCATATACTACAAATCTAGTTTGGAAGATACCAAAAAAAAAAAGTACTAGTTTATCATAGTTCCACAGCAAATATACAGTAGGACAAAAACTGATATAGACTCTAAGACAGCTAAATCAACTTCAATAATGTTCATGAATTAATTTTACGAATTTGCCAGCTGCACTCTAAAATGTCATTTTCCTCATTCCTTGCAGTATATCAAAAGCTTATTTTTTAAAGCCTGCTGTTTTGTATTACTTCACCCTGAATTCTAACACTATTAGTCAGAGTAGAATTTTATCAAGTTTTCTGGACCATTTCATTTTACTGCAATATTCTACTAATCAATGAAAATATGTTGATGTGCAAATATCTTCACATTACATTATTTCACTATTGGTCTAAAATACTGTAATTATGAAGAAAGAAGAAAACTTACTTGCTGCTGTTGCTACTGGTTGGGCAATATTAGGAGGTGGCTTCAATTTCATGAGTTCATTAAGACTATTATTCTTTAGCAGATCTTTCAGTTGAATCTGGTCCTTTGAAGGTGTAGTGGTCAAGGCATTGCGTACTGCTGGTGCTGCAACTGAGGGTCGAGTAGTTGTGCTGGTCTGAATGATTTTTGCTACAGTGATAGTCTGCCTCGTAGTTGTAACAGGTGTTGTTTTTGTCATCACTATTGTAGTCCCCAAAGTTGGAAGTTGATTTATTTGATTCAGCACAAAGGTTGTGGTGGATGGTGGTTGCTAGCAACAAAGAACCAGGCAAATTTTCAGAAGACAGTGTGAGAAAAGCAGACTTTATTAGCCTTTCATCTAGAGCACAGGAGTCACCAGTTAAGAGACTCTTGCAGTAAGAAATGCCTTCACATAACATGCTGAAGATGCTAGAGTAATTATCTTGTGGTGCAACAACCTGAGCAAAGAGTGCCCATCCATCAATGTACTGCCATGCATATTTTTGAATGGTATTTTCAAATTTTATTTGCAGGGAAAGGAAATAAAAAAATAGCATGAAGGTTTCACCTAGGCACAAAACATGACTACTACAGGTACAGGAGCCCTGAGCTGAAGAGTATTTCCAATATATAAATTAGCTGCACAATTGTCAGAGTAAATAGCTTAGATTACTCAAAGTACATGTGGAGCCTTTTTCAGACACACAATACATCCACCTTCCTGCAGATCTGCTTTTTTTATATTCTCATTTCAGGTGTAACCACCAGACTACAGTGCTTGGAATTATGTGCAGTTAGAAAAGGTGCTACACAGTTCGGGTATAGAGAAGTTGTGTAAACTTGTCTCCTATCTCGAGAATTTGCATGCAGGGGAAGCAAAAGGCACACAGGACACCTCAGCATGTTTTTCTGTGCACTGCTTTGTCCTACTTTGTGTTCCTTGTCACAGAAATCATATCAACCCACGGGTACGCTAAGCTTTCACAGTCTCAGTACAAGCAGACGGCCAAGTGGCCTTTTACAGTCCCACCTATTTGGTTACATTTTACTAATATACTGTATTGGGTTCACGTGGCAAGGTTTTGGTAGCAGAGAGGCTACAGGGGTGGCTTCTGTGAGAAGATGCCAGAAGCTTCCCCCACATCCGATACAGCCAGTTCCACCCAGCTACAAGACAGACCCGCCACTAGCCAAAGCTGAGACAATCGGCAATGTTGGTGGCGCCTCTGTAATAACAACATATTTAAGAAGGGGAAAAAACCGCTGTGCTATCAGCAACTAGGAGAGGGAGTGAGAATATGCAAGAGAAACAACTGCAGACACCAAGGTCAATGAAGGAGGAGGTGCTCCAGGCATGAGAGCAAAGACTCCTTTACAGCCTGTGGTGAAGCAGGCTGCCCCCCTGCAGCCCACGGAGGTCCATAGTGGAGCAGATATCCACCTGCAGCCCAGGGAGGACGCCATGCCGGAGCAGGTGGATGTGCCCAAAGGATGCTATGACCCCATGGAGAGGAGCCCAGACTGGAAAAGGTTTTTTGGCAGGACCTGTGGCCATGCCAGGAACCCATGCTGGAGCAGTCTGTTCCTGAAGGACTGCACCCTGTGGAAAGGACCCATGTGGGAGTAGTTCATGAAGAACTGCAGCCCATGGGAAGGAGCCAAGTTGGAAGAGTTTGTGAAGGAGCTGCTGGAGCAGGGGAAGAGCATGAGGAGGAAGGAGCAGCAGAGACAATGTGTGATGATGCCAGGAGTGAAGCTGAGAACAGGAAGAAGGGAAGGATGAGGGGGAAGGTGTTTTTAGATTTGTTCTTATTCCTCATTATCCTAGTCCATTGTTAACTGGCAAAAAATTAAACTAATTTCCCCAAGTTGGGTCTGTTTTGCCTGTGACAGTAATTGCTGATCTCCCTGTCCTTATCTCAACCCATGACCCTTTCATCCCATTTTTTTTCTCCTCTCATCCAGTCGAGGAGGGGGAGCAATAGAGTGGCTTAGTGGGCACCTGGTATCCAGCTAAGGTTAACCCAGCACATGTACACATACAAAATCCCAAAGTACCAGTTCTTACCCGAACATTTAATAAGGCTGGAGTTGATACAGTCTCTGGTTCTTGTTTCACAGCAGCTGTGGCCTCAGTCTCCAAGCCTAGTTCTAATGCACTAAGTGGCACTGACTGTAGAGGAAAAAGTAAGCATCAGAAAACACATTAGCAGGGAAAAAGTCTTAAGACTAAATATCCACCCACAAAATGAAGTTAATGTGGAAGTCCTTAACTGTGCTCATTAACAAAGGTTTCACCAAAAATAAAGACCATCAAGTGGTTGATTTCACATTCAAAAAAGTTAAACATACAACACCTTGTTAGTTAACTGCGATGAAAATGTAATTAGTTTTGTGATGTCACTGTTCAACATACTACTGTTCCCAGCCTATGTCTGAAATGGTTACGTTCTTGTACATTGAATGCTATCATGGAGCTTAAACACTGTATCACATTATGCTTTTTGCACATTTTATAGGAGAGTGGCTAAACTCCAGTGATCTTAGAGTTCTCTAGGGATACACGACAGCACACCCCCATTTAATGTCCAGAAATTAAGTATATTTATGTTTATACTGACCTCAATAGTGTATTTCAGATTGCTTTTTTGTATAAAAGTGTAAAATTAATTAACAAGTCATTTTCTAATCTCATTACTATGAAGCAAGAAATTTAAGAAAACTCCACATTCTTTAACCATTTGCTATGGATACCATGCCCCCCTCCACAATACATCAAGTACAAGCTCTTATGTTGTCTAGCAAACGACTATGTTCTTGTTTTAACCTGCTGAACAGCTGGAGTTGGTGCTGGATTTGCAAGAACCACGTCCGGAGAGTCAATATCAAATAGATCATTTGGACTGATTCCACTCTCACTCAAAGCAGCAAGCAACAGATCTTGTCCTGGCTCCACCATCTCTAAAAAAATTAGAACCATAAACACAAGTTACATTTAATTTTGACTTACTTTTGTGCACACACACACTCACATTTGAAGTTCCCTTTCTGGGATTTAAGGGCACACGCAATGCAGCCTCTTGTATACACAGTTTCACTTTCTAGATTTGCTCCAGCTCTGTTGTTCATTTGCAGATTTTTTCCTCCATTCTGTTTTTTAAAATCTTTTCAATATACCCACCACATTTAGAAGCAGAAAGAATGAAATAGTTAACTACACAAAATGCTATCATACCCATAAACTTAAAGAAAAAAGATGCCTTTTCTAGTCTTCATCGCACTACATTTTTAAGCATTACAAGAAATACCAAAAGGAGAAACGGTGAGACTGTATTATGCTAATGATACATCTTCGTCAGTGAAGCACACTGCATGAGGGAAGCACAATTAAAACTCATTTAGTTTATCTTGTAACAAGTTAGTGATAAAAAGCTTATAAAGAAAGCTGTTATTTCTTTCTTGCCATTACATTAGGTAGTGATTAATTCATTGGAGAAATTTTGTTTTGCATAGTAGAAAGAACAAATGTTCCACTATTATAGTATGTTAACTACATATTAAATAGGACACTAACATCAGGTCACAGACTCCTTTATGTGTAGGACAAGCAAAACTAATTTCAAAAAGCTATTCTAGACAGTGTAAAAAAATTATTAAAAAAGCCAAATACTCTATGTTTTAAGATGAAGAGGGAAGATAATGCGTTTTGCTTCCTTAAAAAGGAAGCCCATTTGCCCTAGTACTAAGACAAAAATTAAATGAATCCACATAACTTGAGCTGTTGCTTATATATTCTAAGACACACCTCAAGTAGAAATTCATTTCACTTATTCTCCACACCTCCTGTAACATCCACTAGTAACAACATCAAAAACTAACACAGCTGAACCCCTACTTTAGAGCAGATAAGACGAATAAAATATTTATTGGCATTTTAGATACTGCTGTTTCAGAGTCTGTGAATAAGTGTAACTTGCTTATTCGATGATCCTTCTCTATGCATGCAGCTAAGCCACGTTCAGCTGGTTGGTCATACACATTACTTAACACATTTGGCAGAACAGGTAATTCTTGTAATAAATAAAGCCTTGGGCACTTAATTCTTATTCTTCCTAGTTTCAGTCTGTCCAATAGTAGGGAGAGATCTTCTTTTAGTGGACTAATACCAAGATGGTGGCACCACAATTGAAGTAGCAGATGTAAGGTACTTGGACAAGGGGAAGGTAGAGTTTTAAGCATCAAAGACTGTACTACCCAAAAGAATATCAAAGCAACAAACAATAACTGGTGGGACTGGTACTGACAACACACAGTCCCATTAAACACCACTTGCTGTGTCAGAACTAAATGCTGCTTTATTTTTTTTTTTTCCAAAAGGCATTTGAGGTGATCAGATAACTGGCAGAATGGCCTGGTTTGTAGGTATCAGGTACAGAAGATATTAAGAAACATTAAGACATCTAGCAGATTTAATTAACATGGCAGCTCCTTCAAAAGATGTCACTTCCCACTAGTCTGCCTCCTAGAACCCTGAATGGGTCAAGAAAAATTAATAGGAACAGACTGGTAGCTTTACCTTTCAGAAGGATTAACCCTCCCATCTCAAAAAAGGGAACTACACCTAGATATATTAATTGGGAAGGCTAAATCCTTAATTTTCATCAGACAAATACTAACAGCAGTCATCAGAGCTAAGTTTAGAAGCTTACAGCATTGTTTACTAATTAGAAACAGGTGAGAGGAGAAAGATTAAGTCTGCAGATGAAGTTTTAGCTTATCAGTGCTTTCACTGTTAGGAACTTCAGAGCAGCCATTGAAGGTGCATGTCTCTACAGAAAGGGAATTAACACAGGTTACCCCATCAAACCAGCAGCTCTGACACACTATTATCATAATGTTACAGTATCAATGTGGGAAAGAGGCACAAGCATTCTTCCACATAGTGCAACACCTTTGCTCAACATGGTCAAATAAACAAAAATGTCTAAATGTACAAAGGAAAAAATGTCAGTTATATCATTTAGTCTGCATGTAGTCTTGATCACGCCATCTCTGAAAGAAAGCATGACTAAAACTTGGTTGAGAGATAAGTGGCTATACCAAATAGAGGCATGGAAAGTCAGAAGCTTGGGGCTGTTTACTTAAAAGAG
Source organism: Nyctibius grandis (assembly GCF_013368605.1). NCBI lineage: Eukaryota > Metazoa > Chordata > Aves > Nyctibiiformes > Nyctibiidae > Nyctibius > Nyctibius grandis. The sequence continues at coordinate 12,628,834 of NC_090671.1, read as the reverse complement.
AACTAGGACCAAAAAATTACTCAAGATAACTTCTAGGCTACTCTTGCAATATATGAAGGAAAGGCCTTTCTATGAAGTTGAGACTCAAAGCAAAACCAAGGCTAGAAAAAAAACCACGCCAACACCACACAAAAACACATCTTCCCCAAGCATCCTAAAATGGTGCCACAACCTACCAAGTCTGTTTCAAGTCAAGTTTAACACATCCACAATGACACTGAACTCCACATTTTTAATCTTTAAAAACACAATGGCTTGGATATCTTAAGACAGTCTCATCGAGTTCAGAAAAAAACATTCATAGCAGTAATACTTTAATTGCTTACTTCAAAGTTTTCACTAGCTGACTAGCGATAGAAACTAGTACAGCAATTCCTTCAATTCCAGAATAAGTATCTTCAGTTTAGAAGCACCCCTTTCTTAGCAGGGCGGTTTTCACATAAGAAATTCCCCAGCTGCATCACTCTCATGCTAACCCCAATTCTAACAGTCTTAAAAATTAGCAGTTGCTAACAATCCAGCAAAAAGCTAAGTAAGACAACAGCAATTGTTTGTCTGTCAGACAGTTTGGACAACGGAAGTTTGACTAGTTTCACTTATTTTGTTTCTGTACACTAGGAACAGAGCTGCATTGTTTGGAACAAAAGGAATTCTGAACTTCTAGAATTTTTACATTAAAAATCACTGAATACTTAGCACCACTTTTAGGCTTTGTAAAACTTCAGAGGATCACTGCTGCCCTTCCCCCACACTCTAATTCCCCCCTCCTAGTTTTAATTTAGTAAGGAAATTAAATAATAAAAAAACAGGAGAAGCTGCATCATGATAGCTTAGTTTATTTTTTGTGACATACGCTAGTCAAGCCTGAAACGTTATCAAACTGAAACAGCTCCATAATCTTACAAGGTAGGAGGCTCCTTAGTTAACATAAGTGAAAGAGACTTTATCAAGCTCTGCAGCTCAGCTTTGGCAATACTATATAAGGACCTGTTTGCCACATTTTAAAAATCTCCAAAAGAAAAGACATAAAATAGTTGTGAACATTACAAGCTGTTCCCTGAGCACTTCACCAAAGAACTGTTCTCAGCATGCAGAATCTTGCAGATAAGGTTGTCTACGTTTAGTCAGGCTGTCCAATGACCCTGAGCAAGAATCAACCTGTTAGATCAAACTAAAAAAATATATTTATAGAATTTCAACAGTAGTAGTATCTCAATTATTTTCTTTTTATCAAGAAAATATGTAAACTGCTGCTGTTTCAAGAAGGGCTATCAAAACCCCAAGCTTTTTTGTAAGGTGCTCTTCTGCTGAAGAATGTAGCCTAAAACTTTGATAGAAAGACAGTTTTGCTACCACTGCACATTATGTAAATAATTTCTGATTTAAAGATACAAACCCAGAATGCTATGTTTAATATTATGTCATGTATCCATGCCAACCTGGCTCTCTCCCTCCCTCCATTTTAGCTTTAGTACAAAGAAGCAAAACAAAAAGAAGAGATGCTAAAACACATGTCGAGCAACCTGCTCTCCATTCCCCCTAAGAAAAATAATGGCAGAATACTAAACAATGAAAAGGCTTTTAATTTCTAGGTCTGAGTTACATGTTGTAACACTGTATACCTAAATACTTGTTTTAAAACCAGAATGAACTATAGTATCACAACTTAGCCCAAATCAAACATCACATCAACTAGGCACAGCTATTTCCAAACCCTTCAGACAACTGGCCTCTGTGGCGTACCCAACCTGCAAACTGAGGTTTGAGTGCTTGGCCTCGGACACCAATATAGTTAAGCAACTCTTGTTCTCCTTTTATTCACCGGCTTTCAGAAGAATACATGTCACTTGAACAATACTGGAAGCCATTTCAAATATCCTACAAATTCTGAAGTTGTAGAGAAAAGCCAGATACGTCCCCTAAATTCTCTGGCTGTCTAAACTGTGACCTATTATCAACCTAAAAATTTCACATCTCCATTTGCAGCCTCTCACAACAGAGGTGTAAGGGCTGCTAACCCTCAGCCTCACACAACAGGATTCTCTGGATATCCAGATGAGTTCTGCTCATCTCACAGCTTTTGGCTCCAGAAGCCAACCTGGGTAATGACAAAAAAGAAAACACCCGAGCAACCCAATCCCTTCTGCTCCTTTCCAAGTCACCATCCAATCAAAGAGTGAAACACTAATTACTGAACTTGCCCATCCTTAAGACTAGTAGTTAACATTACATTTTAACGTACAAAGTTAACTTCTGATTTTTGTGAAAGCAATTCCAATCCTGTAAGAAACGTACCAGTTTTTCAAATGCTGATTATCTCTCTAAAGTCAGAGCTCGTAAGGACATGAGGTACAGTTCAAGATACTGTGGGATTTAACTCTGCCTCAAAGCCCTCTTACAACAGTTTTATGAAATTTAGAGTAATCAGGATACACAGTTTGCAAACATGAAATTGGTAAGTTTTTAAAATGTTAAAGAGACTAAACAGTGCAATGATTTGGCACGAAATCAGCTTTCAGACTAAATGGTTGGAGGTGATAATTTAGCCAGTAGTGAAAGTGTTTAAGAAGTAAAAACCCAGACGAGATAAGAGCAGTATCTGAGCACTAGAACCCTTAATGAGTTTTGGCCTGGGAGTCAGTTCTAGGTGCATCTCCAGGCACAAAAAATGCATTAACCATATCTGCTACCTACTTCTATAGCTTTTAGAGTAACTATTAGCCAGTTTTCACGCCAAAGAACTTGTCTGCACAACAAAACAAACTGCTCACATTTTATTTTTAAAGACTAAGATTGCACTCAAATATAACGTATCATGCCGACAAGGAATATATAGAAGAACAATCCAAATGTTTTGCTGTTACACAACTCCTGCCATACTAAATTCTTCGCTTTACCTCATCGACTCAAGTTTTTCTACTTAAGGGGGGAAAAAAAAAAAAAGCTTGCAAAATATTCATGTATGTATTTAAACCATTTTAATCCAGACACAACCTATGTACTCTGAAGCCAAACAGACTAGCACTGAGTTAGGTCTTAACTCTAAAGCAAGTAAAAAAGTATTAGTGTGAAGAAATGACACAATCTTAAGTTATCCAATCCAAGTTATTCAACCTTTTTAAGCGTTTAAATGATCAGCCTAACCTTTAACAGGTATCAAACATCTAAAATCAGCCTACGAGGACCTTGAAAAAAGTACAAGAGTTCTAATTTATACTATCAAACACACTGTGAAACCTGGTCAGCTAAAAATAACAATGAAACAACCGAAAAAAATAGAAGAAAACCCCACAAAGCCTCTTCCCCGTCAGACTGTACGGGCATTTTTATGTTAAACAATTACTCACCCTAGCAACCTCTGTTTGAGGCGCCCTCGTTAAGAGTCACTGGACTTTGAGGCCGGGTCTGTAGCTGCGGCGTTCAGCCCCACCGCTCGCTCCGCGGGAGCTGCGGGGCCCCCGGAGGGCTGGGCCAGCCCCGCGGGAGGGTCCCCGGCTCCCAGCCTCGCCACCTTCCCCACCACCACGTGTTCCCGACATAAACTTCCGGGTTGGGCTAGAATTGGCTGCGTAATTGTGTCCCATGCGCGACTTTTTTGTTTTCAGACCTTCATCTCTTTAAAGATCCCTTTAATAGCATTAGGATCGCGGAGAAGGGCGAAAGGTTGCGCCTCACGGCAGCCTTTAGAGCCACCCAAGCACCATAAATCACCTCCCCCCTCTCCCTGCCGCCTCGTTTCACCAGAGTGGCTCCATTTCAAATCCTAACAATTAACCCAGCCGCGGAAAGAGTGCACAAAGGCGAGCGGCGCGGACCCGCCGGCGAGACGCCGCCGTCCCGATGCCATTTTACCCGAGCAGGGCGGGGGGGATGGGGGGATGGAGGACAGCTCCACCGCCACCCCCCACGCCCGCTCCGCCAACCGCCACCGAAACGCTTCCCGCGAGCCAGGGGGCTTTGCCGCCCGCCCCGGCGGCCCCTCCGCCCCCACACGCCCTCCGGCACAAAGTTTGCCCGACTCCCGGGGAAGCGGCGGCTCCACCGAAACCACGGCGCCCTCCCCCACACGCCGCACCGCCCCTGGCCCACCGCGGACCCCCGGCGGGGGCGGCCGCGCGGCCTGCCCCAAGCTGGGAGGCCGAGGGAGACGCAGAGCTCGCTGCCAGCACAGCGGCCTCCCTCCCGGACAACCCCCCCCCCCACCACGGGCCCAGCCGCCCAGAGCGCGGCGGCGGTGGACTAAGGGGACCCCCGGGGGCGCCGCGGCGGCCCCACCGCGCAGGGAGCGCCCCGAGGCGGCTGAGCAGGCCCGCTGCCAGGCGAAAGGGCGGAGCAGGACTCACTCGCTCTCGGTCCTCCCGCGGCCAGTCCTGGAAGTCTCCGCCGCTGGCCCCGCCGCCCGCCGCTTTCTAACTCACCGCCGCCATCTTTGCCCTCCCTCCCCTCTCACAGGGGAGGGGGAGGGGAGGGGGGCTGGGGCCGCCCGCCGCGCCGCGCCACGTGACCCCCGCCGCACCTCCCCCCGCCCAACGCACCCTCCCCACGTGACACCAGCCACCGCCCGCCGCTGGCGCGCGCTCCGCGCCACGTGACCCAGCCCCCTCCACCCTGGCCTCCCGAGTCACGTGGCCGGCTGCCGCCGCCGCTCTCTCCCGCCCATCCCCGCCCCCCCCCGCCGCCGCCGGGGTCTGGCGCGCGCTCCCCCGTCTCGTGACATGCCGCTCCTCGTTTCTCCCTGCCCCAGTAACAGGGGAAAAACAGCAAAAGCTCCCCCCAAAAAACCCGGCGTATCCACCGTCCTTAAAAAGCGACGTCCCCGCGGGCGGGCGCAGCCCTAGGGCGGCGGCCGGAGTCGAAACTGGCGATCTGGGCCCGGTTCCCGGTGGGTGGGGGAGGGGAAGGCGGAGGCGAACGGCTGCACTCGGTCACGTGATCCCGGCTCCTCCAAGATGGCGGCTGCCGCGAGGACGCGATACGCAGCGCTCTCGCGAGATCCGGCTCTTCTCGAGGCATCATGGGAGAAAAAAGGGGGGGGGGGAGCCTGAGGCTGGGACGCGGTGACGCGCGGCGCGGGCAGTGCGCAGGCGCGCCTTGTCGCCGCGCGGGGGAGGCTGTGCTCGCGAGCATGCGCGTTGCGGACCCGCCTGAGGCGGCGCGCGGCGTTGGCGGTGGTTGGGAACGAGGCGGGCGGTGTGGCGCGCGACTGAGGCGGGCGGCTGAGGCGGGCGGGGCGCGGCCTCCGGTCGCTGCCGGCCTGAGGAGAAATGGTGTTGTTCCAGCCTCCCCCCGCCCGTGCTCCTGCTGGTGAACGCGTCTCCCTTCAGGCGGCCTCTCGGTTCCATCCCACCGCGGTTGGCGCTGGTGTTCCTGTGGAGCCGAAAACACGCTTTGTAGGGCTCCGAGTACGCCGGTGAGGTCGGTGCTACCCCGTCTTGGGGATACCTACAGTCAGCCTCCTGGTCCTTCACAGCCCCACGATCCTGCGGTGTTTATCCTCACAGGAGCTTCCTGGACTCCTCTAGGAGAATGAGGGGTGACAGGGCGGTGCTGCGCAGAGGGCCATCCCTGCTGACCAGCCTGGGAATGCCACACACGTGGGGATGTGCTGGCACATGAGTTTTCCCGAGTTTTCCCTTGCAAATATTCTACGAGCTGCAAATGTGAAATTTTCTGCTGCAAAGAGCTAACTAGGCTTGAAAACCTGATGACTAGTTAAACTAGTTTTACATTTGGAGAGATCTTTTGGGCACTGAAGGCCCTCAGACTGACAGATTTTTGGAAAAAGAGACAGTCTTCCATTAGAACACTTTCACAGTTGTGTAAGAATAGGAAAATTTTTAAGAACTTCATAAATTTGAAGCAGATGTAAATAAAGTGGGCAGTCATGAAATGTGAACATGTTCAGTACTGCTCATTCAATTTCACACAAGTTTACTTATTTTATCATTAGACAAACTTAACAAGGATTAAAATAACCAATAAAGGATTAGAGAGATTTAGGCTAAGCTATTTAAAGACAAAGCAATGTTAATTAAACTGACAAGTAATTCAGATTAATCAGTGATGCTTCAGACAATAAATGGAGAAAAAGACGACAGAAGTCTGGCCAGAGATGAGAACAATTTAAACGGCAGCTAATATATTGATTATTGCCCTCCACGCGCTTCAAATAAAGGCACAATGAAGTACAGTTCATGTGCGGTGTATCTAACGTTAAATGCATCTAAGCATCTCCCTCCAGTCATGGCAAGAAAGTGATGGTTTTGATGTCTTGAGTTGAAAAGATAGTTATCCATCAGGCCTGCGAGCAGAATTTATGATCGTCCTCGACTGGGAGAGGTGAGTAATGCCACTGGTGGCAATGATGCTTGAAGGTGGCGTGAAATTAGCCTGTGCAGAATTTTCTGCAGGATGCTGTTTCCCTAGGATTTTGCATGTAACTTAGATGTCACTGAACACGCTTTTTTGTCAGAGATGCTCTTTTTAGTCATTGGTAGATACTCTTCTGAATGTAATTTATTTTATAATCTATGAAATGTAGTTAGCACCTACTGGCATTTTATTATATGGCTTTATAAAATAATGTTGCTTAATGTAACACTCAACAGTTACCCTTAGGGCATCATTTTTGCTTGCTTTCTAGTGGAGAGGTACAGTGGCTGAAACACAAATTGTCAGGATTTCATCTTGTGAATAGAAATACGTGTAAACGTTGTGATGTTTATTTAATTGCAAATATGACAGGTGCTGTGAGAACTACAGCAAGAACTTGCTCCCAGGTGGAAATATTTAACAAGCTTGTCTTGTTGGTATATTTGAAAGAAATTGATCTTTTGAATTCAAAGGTAACCACCCCTAAAAATAAGATTTTTTTAAAGTGGGTGAAGTGTTAATTTACACTGAAGATATTTACTCTGAAGATTTTCTTCCCTTTCTGAGCAAATCCAACACCTTGCTTATTAATTTTTCTTTGCTTCCCCCACACAACAATTTCACATTTCCACATTAAAACAGCACGCTCGGGAGCTGCCCTTACAGTCCCCCGGCAGGTAATATTTAGGTCCCTGGTTTTCAGAGCTGGTGCTAGTAAGAGTCTCGCTGCTCTCTTGAGTGTCGCCCTTGGCCAGCTCTGTCCCATGTGCCGTGTACCCGAGTCACAGTGATGGGCGGTTGCAGAAAGACGCGTCCTCTTTTTGGGGTGTAGCCCTACGTGTGATAGCATTTTAACTTCCTCTCGGTACTGGCTTTTGGGTCGGAACTCCCTGAAGCGAGCTCAGGGGGCAAAGCTGGCACATGTTGTTAATTCACAGTGGGATCCCACCGTGCTGGTAGGGGCCAGTTGGAGATGACGTTGTTTTCTTTGTTGCTCTAGGGAAGGTAATTACTTAACTTGCTTTGCCCTCTAGTGGCGACCCACACGGCTCCAATGCAAACTCGGTTGCTTTGTTTAATAGACGTATATAAAATTAATATTAAAAATATCCAACCTCCAAAAGCTGAGCAAAACCACAGTAAAGGTGTTTCCAGAGCTTTACCAGGACATGAGGAACAGTGTTCCTCAGTTACTGCAAGGAGGAAATCATCTTAGTAATTTATGAGGATTTTTTTTCCAGTCACATCCTAGATGTGTGAAAAGAACAGTGTGAATTGGGGTGGAAAAATCAGACCAGTGTCTGCCGAGGGCTCCGGTGCTCTTCTGGTGAGCTTGGTGTACCTGCCATGACAGAGGAGTTCATCGGCATGACGCCCAGCTGATGTCAGCTGGCTGCAGCCTCGCATCTGATGGGAGTTCACAGGAGACTCCCAGTGCGTGTTGGTCGCCTTTCTGTGAAATGCGTGTGTGTGCCTTGTTTGTGAAGACACAGACATAAGAAATGACGGTGACGATGCAGAGCTGGGTTTCTTTTGCCTTTTCTCCGAGTGCCTGTTTATGCCAAGAGCTATCACAAAATGAGGAAAGGGTAGACTGAAACACCACGCTGCCTCCTGGTATTTCCTCTGGAGTCACGCCGCATTCATGCCTTGTCCGCTTCCCAGCTGCTGAGGGACAGCCCGGGCAGGGTGAGGCTGTCCCTTCGAGGCATTTCTTGCTGAAGTTGGGGGTTTTTTTTCTGTTCTTAAGGAAAAGGATAATTTTCATTTGTATCGCCATCCTGAACTGGCTGATTACATCATGTAGGGATGCCCAAGAGACAAGCAGCGGCCTGCGGCTGCAGATAAGCTTTCGGTGGGAAGCCATGCCCTGTGACGATAGCGCTTTGGTCAGCTCGCTTACCATGGACCCATATCCTGAGCACACACGTGTTGCTGTTGTTAGATAGGTCTTAAAAGGGCTAGCACAGATAGGAAAAAAAATAGCCATACGTTGTTGCTCAATGTAGTTTTCTACTTAACATGGAGTGCCAAAGAGGTCCTGTGTGGTAATTTCCTAACTTCCATGATGACAACCGCTAGCAGAGAAGGACGTGCAGTATCCCTCATCGCTGCTTTACTCTTTGCAGTCGTACTTTCCTGATTTTGAAGCGTGTGTACGAGACCTGTTGTGAGCTTCTGACCAGGGCGTCAGTGCTGAAGGCTGCTCAAGCTTTCCTGGGGACAGGGATGGCTCTGCGGTGTCGCCGTGTTTTAGCTGCCCCTGTGACCAAACAGGGATGACACGAGAAGGGCTTTGGTGCGCAAGTGCAACGCTTAAGTACTATCTGTTCTCCAGGCAAGCTTTGAGGATGAGATTAATAGACTTAAATTTCAACCAGGGAGATTTAAGATAGACATTGCATAAAACAGTCTAATAATTTCGCAGAGCAGAGCTTTAGAATCCCGTTAGAATCAGGGTCCCCCGGATCCCCGCCGTGAGGTGGCGGGGGCTGCATGTGCCCATGGCGGCGGAGGCAGGAGGAGAGAGCCATGTGCTCTGCGAAGAGGTTCAGGAGGGACGAGGAATCGATGGGACCGCGCTGGGCGGTGCCGATGCACCGCCAGACCAGGCAGGACGGCGGTACGACCCACCGGTACCCCCGGCCGCTGCGGGGGCACGGACGGGCCGGCGACGGGGGGGTCCCGCTCCCAGCGGGGCGTCCTACCCACGTGGCGGGGCCCTGCCGCGGAAGGGCGTTCCTTCCCGGGCCGCCAATCAGAGCGCCGGTTGCCCTTCGCACAGGCCAATCAGCGCCCAGGGAACTCACATTTAAACCCTGTTCCCGGGAGCTGCGACCATCTCCGTATGACAGGGAGAGGGCGGGGCACGGCTCTGCGCGCCAATCAGGGGCGCGGAAGAGGTTATCGGCAGGCGGTTGAACCAATGGGGTTGCCGAGAGGAGCGCGGCGTCTCCCTGCGGAGCGGTTGGTTTCGGAGGGAGCGCTCCTCGGGGACCGTCGGGGCAGCCCGGCCACGGGGGGCTCCTGGGCGCCGGGCCGCGCCGCCACGGTCATGGCTAAAGGTGCGCGGGCGCGGTGGCGGGGAGGAGCGGGGCCGGAGAGCGGCGGAGCCGGGGGCGCGGCGGGCTGTCGCGTCGAGCGGGGGCTGGGCGGCGCGGGGCATCTCCGCGGCGCGGAGGCTCCTCCCGGGAGGCGCGGGGCGCCGGGGCCGCCGGCGGGACTCCTCCCCCGCGCGGTGTGCGCAGCTCGCCGGGAAGGGGCTGGGCCGCCGCGGCTCGCCCTGCCGCATCCAGCCCTTTAAACATGGCGCAGGCCGTGGCGGCCGGGCGATGACCGCGGGCGGCCGCGCCGGACATGGCTTAGGCGCCGATCATCCTCCCTTGCTCCTAGGGAAGAACATGCCCAAGGCCAGGGCGGGCGGCGCGGAGGAGGCCAGCTCCGAGAGCGCCGAGAGGAAGGGCCCCGGCCGCCCCCGGGCCGGCGGGGTAAGCACTGCCCGGGCCTGGGCGGGCGGAGCGGGGCGGGGGGCTCCCTGGGGTCTGCTGCGCCCTCCGCTTCCCCCCGCGGGACGAGAGAGCCGGCGTGCGGGCTGCCCCGGGGAGCCTCCTGGCCCCGGGCGCCTGGCTTCTGGGGCTCGTCGAATCATTCCGAAATCGGTTAACTTTAATTCGAATCGGACTCTTTCCGTGTTTCCCCGTGCCCTGCCGCAGCTGCCCTGCAAGCGCGGGGCGCTGCCGGGGCTGTCAGCGAGCAGCCAGGCCCCAAGCTCGGCAATCCCTCCGTGCCATCTTCCCCCTCCTGTAGTTCTGTGACAAGCAGTTGGCCGGAGGTTGATCGTCACTTTGCATTTAACCCCCCACGGAAATAATTGTGGCCATTGCATCAAATCTAGAGCTCCTCAGCAGTCCTTCATGTGCTCTGCTGAGAAAATCTCTGCTCTCGAGGGTCTCAAGCCTGGCACAGACAAAGACGTGGCAGCCGCGTCTTGGTAGCGCCAAGAGCGCAGCAGGCAGGGATCTGGGAATGGGGGGAGGAAGCTACGCTGGAAAATAGTCATTCGCTTCCTGTTAATGGTGTATCAAAAGCCAGAAGGCTTCGCTGGCAGGTGGACTGCCACGGTTCACTGCTGCTGGCTTTCTCCGGAAATGCCCATATTTAAACTCTTCACTAAATCTTGAGAACTTTGCAGCGCAGGGTTTGCTGCTTGCAATTGTTAAAATGGAGTGCTTTCATAGTACTTCATCCTTAAAAGCCCCAGTTTTTCAATAAGCAAGTCTTGTCTTTCACAGGCCTTTCAGAAATACTGGGGGTCAGGAGGTGTCTAACTGACTTGCTTTTTCTCAGGCTGTTCTACTGTAATCTTAATCTTTAGTAAAGTTTATTTGTGGACTGAAATTTGAGCCTTAACTGGTCTTATTTTGTGTGTGAATTATGTACATCTTAAGTTTGTTACTCATGATTATGCTAATTATTAAAATTATCCTATGTATTCTGTTGTGTGCTTTGTTTACTTTTTTAGTGTTTGTGTGACTACATATACTGGAGTATTTGTTTAACCAGCTGTATCTGAGCTTTTTTTTTTAACTACTGGGAACCTTTGTGCTTTTATAAAAAAATGGATGCATGTTTTTGTTGTTTTAACTGACTTGCAATGTCGGAAAATTTCTTTTAGTTGAGTCAAAATATAGCCAAGACAAACTCATTCTGGCCAAGTTGCATCTGCTTGTCCAGACACTGAGATCTCACAGTTGAAATCTATGTGCCCTACATACACTGTGCAGTCAAACTTGGCAAGGTGGCAGGAGACGGTACAAGCAAAGGTGGCACGACTCTGCTAAACTTCGCTAAATTTGATACTGCTTGATGTTCTTGGAGCCCGAGCCAGTGTACAAACCCTGGTCTCTGCGGTGTTTGACCATGCCAGAGGGTTTTACCATTTTCCTGGCTGGGCATAAGTGCTTTGTGTAGACTCGTTAATGTTTCTTTTGCCATGAACAACTTGTACACTTCATTTTGTGAAATATAATGGATAAAAAAAAGATACCGTTGTTTATCTCCCAGACACCAGTGAGGTGTCACTCAAGGTAGGCTGCAAAACTGATTCCTCTCTTCTGTGTTGCTCAGTAGAGCATATAATTAACTGCAGTAACACTTGACACCTCATGAGAGTGTTTGGGTAAGCTCATACCTCTCTGACTATGAGAGGTATGTTCTAGGCTTGGGCAATTTTTGCGGTGTTATTTGTATTTTTTTTGGCTTGCACTCTTTGAGGCCGCCTTTCTCCTGAGGAGCTCAGGGTTGGTTTCTTTTGCACCAGAGTTCATACTGTGAAGCACAGGGTGGAAGCTGGAGTTAGTTATGACTAACTGATTCTGCCACATTTCATACGAAAGTCCTCTCGGACTGAGAGTTTGCATTAGTAAAGTTCTCCTGAGTGCTTACCACCATTATGTTTTCACTTAGTAGAAATAGCAACAGCAGCAAGGATGATGCATTAAAGCAGTGTAACTTGCATTAGCACAGTCAGCTGTCAACCCTGGTCTTTGCAGCGTGTTGTGGATACCAAGTTGATGTACCTGGCATCTCTGTGATGTACTGATTCTTGTGTGGGTCTGTTTTAGGAGAATGTGTTTATTGGTCAATCCAAAATCTACAGCTACCTGAATTCAAACAAAACTGCTGGTGCTCGCCCCCCGCTTCAAGAAGAGAACTCTGTCATGTATCACGAGGCGAAATGTCAGGGCAAAACACTAAACAAAACCTACAGGAAAGGAAATGGTAAGATTGATCTTTGGATTGCTTGCCTCATGTGCTCCCCTCACTCCCAATTTGAAAACTTTAATGCACGCTCAAGAAGGCCAGGCAGCTGCCCTGGCCCACTTGCTTACCCAGTTCCACAACTCTATTGGCAACCGTGGGACTCTACAAAGATGAGGGTGTCCTTATCCTTTTAGAGCCACGAAGATGATTAAGGGAGTGGAACATCTCCCTTATGAGGAGAGGCTGAGGGAGCTGGGTCTCTTTAGCTTAGAGAAGAGGAGACTGAGGGGTGACCTCATTAATGTTTATAAATATGTAAAGGGCAAGTGTCATGAGGATGGAGCCAGGCTCTTCTCAGTGACATCCCTTGACAGGACAAGGGGCAATGGGTGCAAGCTGGAACACAGGAGGTTCCACTTAAATATGAGGAAAAACTTCTTTACGGTGAGGATGACCAAACACTGGCACAGGCTGCCCAGAGAGGTTGTGGAGTCTCCTTCTCTGGAGACATTCAAAACCCACCTGGACGCGTTCCTGTGTGATATGGTCTAGGCAATCCTGCTCCGGCAGGGGGATTGGACTAGATGATCTTTCGAGGTCCCTTCCAATCCCTAACATTCTGTGATTCTGTGAAAACTTAGGTCACAGGTTTACCAGGCAATTTTTCCTCTGTTTTTTGTCTGGCTATGTTTGTATTGTCTCTCTGGATATAAAAAGCTAATGCTTGCCTTGTCCACATGCCTTAATCCCATGCAATTCATTACTACGCTGCTTCTTCAGGTCGGTGCTTGGTAGTTTATCTAATTTTTTTTAATCTGCTTTTACCTAAAACTGGTTTATTCTATAATTTGATTACATTATACTAATTCATATAAAGGCAATTCCAAGTCAAATCACGTATGAGGTAGAGGTACTGGTAGAAGAAGAAACAATTCTTAAATTTTCAGGATGAAATAAAGGCAGTGAGAGGGAGGAGCACAGATTGTGGATGCTGAGTGCCAGGCTTTGTAGATGCTTCATGGTAGTGACTAGAAATGGGAACGTTCTTAATTTTATGGAGGGGAAAAAAAAAAAGCTGGCTTGTGTTTAAAGGTGCATTTAATAACCTTGGTAACTTGTCAAAACACTTTGATGCCAACGCTTTCAGAAGGCAGGTGTTTTAAGTCCCATTCAACACAGAGTGTGTCAGGTTTTCTGGAAACTTAGAGCCTTTAGCTCCTAATTTAGCTCTCCAGTTTTGACAAGAAAGTGAAGATGGCTTTAGCTTGTCCCACTGCTGTGGCCTTGCAGCTGTGCTCTATTTCTCCAGTGAGACTGAAGCATCTGTCTCAGCAGATGGGACTGTTAAACCTGGTGATTTGCTTTAAATAAAAACTTTATTCAGCTTTAAGCCATGCTCACCTCAGTTGACTGACAAGGAGGATGTGGTCGTATCAAGGTAGGATGCACGCAACCAAGAAAATGTTGGTTGTGTGTGAGGTAGACTTCTTGTAAGTGCCAGCCCTTTAGCTTGTGTGGATCTTGTGTGAGTGATGTTGGCCACTTGGTACCAGTGTCTGCAGCTACTGATCACAGCAGCGCAGGATCCAGAGATGCTTCCTCTCCCTCGTGGATCCAGAGATGCTTCCTCTCCCTCGTCAGTGCAGGATGTTGATTAGCTTATGGCAACTTGATAATTTAGTATGCCAGATCCACTGAGTGGCAAACTGTGCAGTTGTCTCAAACACTGCACTGAAGGTGCTGCGTGTTCAGGTTTGGAAGGTTCTGAGTCGCAAACGTAACATGACAAAGTACTTGGGCTCTGTTTTACCCTTTCCCTTTCTCTGCTCACCCCTCTCTGTACTGTATGTACTGTAGCAATGACTAGTCAAAAGTTGAGTAACAGCCTATCTGGGTTCTACCAGAAAGAGGTTGTATCATTCCCTTCCTCTTTCTCCTGTTTGACAGAACTAGAAACTTGGACTAGAAACCCCTGGAATTCATTTAAAGCACTCTGGTATAGATGATCCTAAGTTCAGAGCCTTACTTTATTTTCCTGTCACCAGAAAAAAAGAAGGGTGGCAATATAATTGAAGGTGCTATGAAACCAGAAGACCAGAAAGATAAAGAAAGTGGGTGCAATGCTTCGGTGCCCTCCTCTGATCAAAAACAAGAAACTGTAGAAACTCAAAAGACGCCCATGCCTTCAGACTGTGCTGATGAGGCCAATGCAAAGCCAGCTCAGAAAAAGATGGTTAAAGCAAAACGTGGACCAAGGAGAAAGTAAGTGACTTCTGGAATTGTAAAAGCTTTTTCTTCTGTGTGTCCTTTTGCACCAGGAGGCTTTGATCTGCATTTTTCCTTCAGGAACTACAGTCAGACCTGTAATTAATTTTACTCTTGTTTTGTTGCCTTTTTTTAAGCAAATACCTGTGTTGAGGGAAACATCTTAAAGGAGACTTCTTTGTTTTCACAATAATAATGTGTTTGAAAATACAAAATAGCACCCAAAGTATTTATCTACTTTGAAGAGGACTTTTGCTTTTCTTAAAATATACTAGCCTTGCTTGCTGATCACCTATAGAACAAGACATTAATGAACCATTAAGACCTACTTTTCTGTGGACAAATGGGAATGTATCTTGTCAGAAAGAGAATATTAGATTAATTACAGTTGGAGGCTTCCTGGCTGAGCTGATACCCTTTCCCATGATATCGGAGTAATGTGACCTAACATTAATGAATTCCTTGCCAAGCAGTTTTCATGACCTAACTTTTAGAGTGCCTTCTGGCAAGGCACACAGGGGACTTCAGACCTGTAGTGTGACCTTCAGTTGGTTTCCAATGGCATCTCATCCTTGTTAAAGAATTAGTACTAAAGTAATGGAAATAGCATGGGGAAGAAAAAAGGATGTAGCTTTTGGCTTGAAGAGTACTGATAAAAAACACTGATTGATAATGATCACCTTTCAACACACCAAACTGAAAATAAAAATTTCCTGCAGATATTTCTGTCCTAGAGGTGTAACTTCACAAATTGAAATATGTGTGCTCTCTATTTTTCTTATTCCTTAGAACACAAGGAAGAACACCAAATCGAAAAGTGACAGATTATTACCCAGTTAGAAGAAGTTCCAGGAAGAGCAAATCTGAATTGGAGGTAGTGCTTCTTGTTAAAATAACATTACTTATAATGTTACTGGTTAACTGAACGTTTGAGGAAGTGCACAACTATCTGCAGGTAGTTTCCATTGGCCAAATACAAATAGCATTGTGCACTAGAAGTATTGTTAAGAACGTTCTTAAAATTTGGAAATGCAGGTCCAGTTCTTCTAGGATGGAATTTAGCTGCTTATATATTTTGAGGGGCACAAATCTGTCTCTGTACCATTCAGTTTTGCTAGAAATATGGGATGGTTTGGAAAAATGAGTGTCACTGGCTAATAATTTCCTTTTAGCTATAGAATAAGCTACAAAAACTATCAACAATACTGTGGTTTTGTTTGTTCTTGTTTCTTTTGCAGACTGAGGAGAGGAGGAAAATAGATGAGCTAATTACAAGTGGGAAAGAAGAAGGAATGAAGGTAACTGCAATGCCAACCTGAGTAGCCACGTACTCTTTATACAGTATCTTGCTGTTAATCCGTTTAAGCAGAAGGTAGCAGAACTCAGTCTCAGAACTGCTGTAGTTCTTCAGTAGTATGATGAAAGCACAGCAAAACTGGAGCACACTGTCTTTCCTTTTGGATGGGCAATATTTGTCTCTGAAGAATATGTATGTGCAGCCCTGGTCGTAAATATCGAAGGGGCTTTATAGTCTTCACTGAAAATGCACTCCCTTTAGTATCTCGTTTCTTGGGTTAGCTTCCAGAAATGGGGTTAGATATAGCATCTTAATTGTCATACATTTTAAAGGTAACACTCATTTATACTGTCTGTATGGTAACAAATTCTACTAGCCTGTTTACAGCCAGTTGCTGTAGGTTTTCATTATGGGATAATGGGTTGTACTGGTTTTCCTCCCACCACTAGCAAATACTAGTTATTGGGACCAAGTGCTTACCATTTGGGTTACTCTGATCACCCTTTTTAGAATTTAAAGCAGAAATGGCTCCTGGAAGTGCAGAAGAGCTGTACTTCTTGAAAAGCAGCTGCCTGTAGTTAACACTGTCACATCTACAACAGTGATAGGAGAACTTTCTTGGAGTTTTCCAGTTTACATGGGGAGACGGGAATAATAAAGTATACTGGTGGGTGATAAATGTAACTTCTGCGATTGATCTTTCTGTTCCTCTAACTTCTTAACTTGTGCATGTTAATGGTGATGGTGCACCTGAAATGGAAAAGCTTACTGCCTCAGCTAATAGATAGTTTAAAAGAAAAAATAGACAACTCTTTTCTGTGTGTGGTTTATTTAAAGTAATTCTTAGTTCTTTGATTAGAAGACCTTGTACCAAAATACCTGGTAACTCATAGGGTGTGTCCCAAACTCATTCTTCTACAATGCTGTGCATTGTGCTTCTACAGGTTTGTCTGCAATACACACAAATACTCTGCTGTAGCATTTTTAAATGACAAATCACTCATTTCCTAGTAAACAACATATTTGCAGTCATGTAAATACTTTTCAATTTCCCAGCTGATTTTCTTTTCAACTCAACAGATTGATTACATCGATGGCAAAGGGAGAGGAGTAATCGCTACTAAACATTTTAATCGAGGAGAATTTGTAGTTGAATATCATGGGGATCTCATAGAGATCACTGATGCTAAAAAGCGAGAAGCTGTGTATGCTCAAGATCCATCTACAGGCTGCTATATGTACTATTTTCAGTACCTCAGCAAAACGTACTGGTAAGCTTCTCTTCCCTTAAGTGTGATAACTGAGTGATACAAGCTTTGAATGCTGCTAAGTCTTTTCTTGTTTTCAAGCAAAATTTTTTTAATGGGAACCATGAATTAGGAAATCTTTTTGGAGCACTCTTTCATGGTCCAAGAGCCTCCTATATCTCTGGACTAAAAGGAATGGTAGGTGACTCAAAGCCCTATTCTCTGAAGTACAGCACAAGGTATATGGAGAGTTGTATCTGCTTGGATGAGACTTCTAGCTCTGCCATGGACTTCTGCCTAAATTTATTCTCTTGTAAAATTAACCTCTTTTCCTGAGTTGCAAGGATTTTGTTTGAAAAGTAGTATGGACAAACTCACTGGAAGAGAAACATTTCCTTCAACTGTCTTTGACTGGGCCTCCTTCTTTCTCTAGCACCTGATGCTCACCCTGTGTGTCAGCTTTATCCCTCTATTTGCTGTGTCATTTGCCCCAAACTCCAATTCTCTCAAAGCAACTACTCAGACTACGTTCTTTCCTCCTTGGCTGATGTTACTGTATACTGGAGTGTGGTTCACTTAACCTGTATATTAATTACCTTGAAGTGCCTTATATTATATTCTAAGTGTCTGACGTGCACTCTAGATGCCATAATGACAGCTGCCATAACAATTCTTTGTGCAATGAGGGGCACTAGAGCTTTAGTATCCAGGTCTCTAGAAGTTGGGCATGTAGTATTTAGGCATTCTCAGCCTTCCATGTGAGTAGAAACTCTTGCTGGTTTACTCAGTGGATACTACTTGTCTTGGACACAGCTTCCTTGACGGGAGGGTATTTAAGGTATCAAGCCTTTCTGGTGGTGTTCTCCATCTGGCTTCCGCTCTTCCTCATGAACAGTTAAGAGCTGCTTGGAAACAGGCTGCTCAAAAACATATCCTAAATTTTCCATTTTCTGGGTTTTGTGCTAACTTAATCTCCCAGAATTGCTTCAGTTTACCTTTGCTGTATTATGTGCCGTCTGTTTAATCATAAGACTATTCTATAGTGTTCTGTTTTTCCTTCATTTTTCAAGCCTTGTGTGGATTCCTCATTCTTTATCTGATTTGCACTTTGGTTTTGGCTCACAAATGTGACTGTGTGATATGCAGCAATCCTGCGTTCTGTTCTTGTTCTTTCAGTGTTGATGCTACAAAAGAAACTAATCGTCTGGGAAGACTGATTAATCACAGCAAATGTGGCAATTGTCAAACAAAGCTTCATGACATTGATGGTGTGCCTCATCTCATACTCATAGCTTCCAGAGACATTAAAGCAGGTGAAGAACTGTTGTACGACTATGGAGACAGAAGCAAAGCTTCCATTGAAGCTCATCCGTGGCTGAAACACTAATTCATCTTCTTTGGTTGTTTTTTTTTCGGACTGAATGCTCTACAAGGAGTCAGTGAATTTTCTTTTTCCCCCCTGTCCTCACTTCCCTCAGCTTTCTTAGTGGACTGCTTATGGTGTTCTGAGCTCCTTAAAAACTACCTTTTTGCTTTGCAGTATTTAAATACCTATTACAGTTTTCCAGGCAGGCTTGAATAATTGACCTTAGATTGCCAAAACTTTTATATCATAAAAGGAAACCCTCCCTAAAATTAGAATACGTCTACATAGTGACTAGTGCCACTTGAGCATGCAGTCAAAGACTTGCACAGAAACTTGGGTTGTGCTTCTGCTTTTGCAATGAAAATCTCATGCCCCACTTTGTGGGGTGATGAACTTGGCATTAGCTTTATGACAGCAGATGTACTTCTGTACTCTGACTTGTACTTCCAATGGCTTGACTGCTTGTCAGACTGCTTCTTACAACCTGGTGCTGACAGGCTTCTCTGAGGTGGATGCTACTATCTTTCTCAAATAATTTGTGGTAGGAATCCAGTTTTTCCAGTGTCATATCTCATGTTGGCAATGAACTTTAAATGCACTGGCGCTGAGGGAAATAGATGGTCAAATTGGCTGCTTTCTTCAGAGAAATGACTCCAAGCCAAATGAGGATGCATTCTGATAGAC
The DNA here is from genome assembly GCF_013368605.1 of Nyctibius grandis. Classification (NCBI taxonomy): domain Eukaryota; kingdom Metazoa; phylum Chordata; class Aves; order Nyctibiiformes; family Nyctibiidae; genus Nyctibius; species Nyctibius grandis. Next base: position 12,609,840 of record NC_090671.1, on the reverse strand, counting down.
TGGGTTGATACTGATTAGAAATGTGAAGATAGAACTTCACAGTGAGAATCAATGTTTGACATTATTTAATTTCTAAAATTTAAGATGGTACCTTTTTATAGTTGATGGCTGATTCTTGGAGGTGTCTCCCAGAGGATTTTAAAGAAGTAAAAGAAAGAGCGCTCTCCAAAAATTTTTTTTATCTTCCTATGCTAATTAGTCACATCAGGAGCTATTTATTTACTGTGAATGCTTGAAGTAGAGCATAGCGGTTCCAAAAATAGGAGTCATCTTCATATGCAGCTTCAAACTATAATGATGGAGTTCATGCAATGAAGAAAGTAGATTCCTTATTGCCTGGTCCTGTAGGTCTGTCCAGCATGGTCTGGTCCCACTGTCTTACATGGGAGTCGAGTGCTTAGCATCTTGCGGACGTTTGTAACGTTACTGTTGGAGAACTAAATCCGCGATATAGGCGGGCAATACAATGCAGGTCCTTTATGTTAAAGATGAATTCTTACCAGTTGGAATTTTTGCCAAGGCAGGCTTGGCATGTGTGTAGATGAAAATGGCTGTGAGCCGTCAGCCACGCTTGCTGCTGGAAGATGTCAGCAAGGGATCTGTGGCTCTGTTAATGTCTTCTGTTCCTCATGTCTTGAAGGCTGCTGCTGTTCCAGCTAATGCCCTCTAGGACAATCTTATATGCTTGCCTATGTGATAGGTCAAATAGCAACAACATCCTGGTTGTATGCTCCAGCAGCAAGAGAGGTGGCTTAGTGATGTATTTTTTAAATTAAAAACTTGAAGACAATGTCTCTGTAAAATAAAGAATATATTTATTATTGATGAAGTGGCTGCTATAGTACCTGTCTCCATTGCAGATCGTTAGCATTTTGAAAGCAAGCTGTGAAAATCATTAGCTGTTAAATGCTTTGTTATTTACTGCTTAACACAAGGCAAGCTCATCAGAGACAGCCTGTGTATTTTCACCGTTTCTGAAGAGTTAACTGGAGACCTGTTACCTTACATGTACTGAGTTACAGGTAAGCTTCCTTGGCTGACTTATTTGTGTTGGCACTGATTTTTCTCTGGTCTCAGTAACAGAGACTACAGCAGTGTACAGTATCCTGGTTTACTAGAGCACTTCCCTTAAGTCAAAATTGGAATAAAATGCTTCTTTTTGGGTTTGGTTTTTTTTTATTTAAACATTTGTTTGTTCTCAATCAGGTCAAATAGCTTAAAACCTCTGTTGTTCAGCATCACTTTTGTAAACAAGAAAGGGGGAAGATCTCTCCCTATTTTACATAAAAAGAAAATTGTCTTCTCTGAAACGCTTAACTGGTAATCAAGTAGCACTGCATCGGAAGATGGTAATAAAGCTGATGTTGCACTGAGTATGTATCCTTTACTTTTCTAGGAACTGAGATACATATATATAAAATATATGTATATCTCAATATACTTTTCACAGAAACATGCCATTTTTTTATCCCTGTGCCTTATAGGAAGATTTCATCCTCTAACAAGGTGTAAAGCACTTAGTAGGGAAAGATGCCCTTGGTTTGGGAGCTAAACTGCTTTTGCCAGGCTTGGGTGGCTTTGCCAGAGATGGCAGCGTCGCCCTCACAGGATGGTAGCTCTTCTGTTGTAGCCATAGCCAAGGAATTCACTCCCCTTGTGAGAGCGAAGCTGTGCAGCTCACTTGGCACCAGAGTGGGTGCAACTGTGATGCTTCCAGAAAAAACTAGCCAAAAAAGGTTGAGGTGCTCTTCTGTCTGCTTTAACTGGTGAACTCCCACCTTTTTTTTTTTTATTTTTTTTAAAAATAAATAACAGCTTAAATAGTAAACTGAAAAGAATAATTGCAGCTTTCATTATTGTCTCCTTCCAGTTAAGTGCAAAGAGTGGCCTAGGTCTGTGTTAGTCTTCTGTGCCAGGTTGTTACTTTTGCACAGCTCTGTTTAATCTGTGCAGTTTATTACCTGAAATAGTTTCATTAAGACTTAGTAGAGTGATTAGTGTGTTTTGCGGCATAATTCCCCATCCCTCCCTTTTTAAAGGAGGTGGGAAAATACATCCCTGGACAAACCACAGAAGAGGATGGAGTTCAGAGCACACGTAAACATCTCTTTTCAGCTCAGAGGTGTATCCTGGCTGTTGCTGATGCATGATTCTTTGTTTGGCTTTTAGGTTTTTTCTTTCCTCTAAAGACAAAGCCTCTGCTAAGGAAATGCAGTAACTTCCTTCCCTGCTACCATGCTCTAGAAAATACATCATGAGGACATGGCCAAGGCTTATTAGTATTTTGGAGATGGCAAAATGACTTTAGCAGTTCTGTGCCCTGGCTAAACCAGCTTGCTTAGGTCAGACATCTTTGATGTTGCCTTGCTAATGTACAATTGCTAACAAATTCTCTCTGAAAGGAGACTGCAGTGCTGCCTTCTGCTAAGCCACATTCGCATTGTGCACCTGAGCAGATGTGTGGTGTCCTATATTTTTCATGCTGCTAGCGTGTGAAAGGGAATCAAAAGATTTCAGAGCCTGCTTTCACTTCTGAAGAGAATAAGGTCATGGTTTGATACCTGTCACTGCTCCTTTTATGTCTGTTCAGTCTTTTCTGCTCTGGAAATTGTACTTTTCTAAATGTGGACCTAATTGGTATCTGTCAAGCTGCTTTTTCTACTCCTCTGTTTGCCCTGTATGCTTCCACTAGTGATAAATCTCATTATTTGGGCTAATACACAGCTTGTGACAGTTGACTGAAAGAACAGAGCTTATGAAAAATACACCTGTCTGCCACAGGAGACCTTTAGCTGTCAGAAGCGAAATGTTTGGTGCTTCTGTTCCAGTTTGAACATGCCTGCACCTCTGAAAAGACATCAGTCCTTCGTGTGGGCAGAGCATGATGCTGCAGCTTTCCTTCCCTTGCTGTGCTCTTCTCCACTGACTTTCATCTCGACCCCAAACCACCACTCCTGTGTGTGCAGGGGTTCTGTTGTCACAGCCCACCTGCCTCTTCCTTTAGTGGGGCCGGCTGTGACAGGCTTCTGCCTGCTGCTGCCCATGCATTGCCCATCTAATGCAAAGGAAGACAGAACAAAAAACAATGCTGGGGTTTTCAAGCAGTTTGGTATTAGTGTAAGGTAATTATTTTCTGTGTAAGAGCAGTGGGGACTGCAGTCTGGGTTCTTCCCAGCGCTTCTCTGTGAATGCACTTGTGAAGGGCATGTAGCTCTTAAAAATATCTTCATCTTGTGAAATCATTTTGATAGGTGGACAGGATAAATAAGGGCTGGTACAGATCATCACAGGCTCTTCGAATAAGAATAAAAACCACCTTTGTATAAACATTTATTCTCTATGTGTGGGTAATGTCTGGCTGTAACCTAGGAAATACAAAAAGTGTCTGTCTTAAACAGTTTCTAAAAAAGCAAAGTAAAATTATTCTGAAAGAATATTATACAACATAATATTTATGAGATGATTGCTTATTCTTCACAGTAGGAGTGATGCTTTTTCTTCCATCCATTGACTCCCCTAACTCCTTAGAGGCCTTCATCAGTGCTGTTTCTGAGCAGAAGTGGTTAAGTTCTTGAGGACGCTCATTTTCCATGTTTAAAAGAGAACCTAAAAAAAAAAAAACAAAACCAAACAATAACATACAACTGGAAAAGAAGGAACATGCAGTGAGATGGCTGTGTCAATGTGTTCTGCTGTTTTGGGGAACTTCAGGGCTGCAGCCTGAGCTTGTGGGTACTGCATACAGCTGCTTTGTGCAACACAAACCTCCTGGGACAGCTGGTATGTGCCCACTGCAGAGTCTTCATCTGCTAGCCAGGGAGGCAAGTATTGCATAGTTTTGCTCTGAAATGCTTATTTTTCCTAGAAAAAAGTGACGCCCTGCTTGCCTGGGTGGAGATTTTCTTCCCATGGAGTGCTTTTTCCACAGGAAAGGATTTCTCTATCGCATTTTAATTTTACAGAGAGAACAGAAAACAATACCCAACCAACTAGGCCAAAGTTCAGAATTCACCCCTGGAGTCACTGAGTATGAAGCATGCCATATTCTGCCAAAAAAGATGCAGCCAAACTTACAGCCGTTTGATGATTGTCTTCTCTTCGCTGTCCTTCCTGGTACCAGAGCTTCTGCCACTGGCCACTTTTTGCAGTTCTTCAGTTTGGTCCTTTCTCTGCGAGATGATCCCACTGGGAAAAGAAGGGGGTTTGTTTATTTTTTTGTGTGTGATTTTGTGCATAGTGTGGCATTGCTGTCTATGTTAAACCCTTCCCTGGGCAGCTGAGGACGTGGGTGAATGGGTGTTGACAGGACAGGGATGGCAGCCGGGCCTATTTCTTGTAATGAATTGCTCTTCTTCTCCTTAAATACTGCAATGTCATTTTGCTTAGGCTGTGCTTTAATGAGAACACTAAAAAAGTAACGAGCTGACTTCTCCAGAGAGGAAGAATGGCAGATCGTAACAGGAGGGAAAGGGAAGTGTAACTACACGTTGCATTTGTACAAAAGTCCAACGATGACAGTCAGGCGCAGACACAAATGGTGAATTTCTGCGTGGGTGGATCTGTGGTACCTTCAGCGCAGCCACGAAGGCTCACACCACGCCACTGGGAACAGATGGGAGATTCCCAGCGTCCCTGCAAGGCAGGTGACTGTTCCTCTTTCCATCCCATAGAGAAGAAAAGAAGGGCTTTGCCTGAGCTGTAGATTTTGTCGTCCTACTTCGCTGCTGCTACACTCTACAAGGTTGTAACCACCTACTTTAGGCAAAAGCTTCGGTTTTACGGAAGGATGTTTACCCTGCTTGGAATCGGATTAGATTTTACCAGCTTGCATAGTACACTGTTTTCACAGCATGCTGGTTTACTGTCCTGAGCTGACCTCATTTATCTTGAGAACTTGTGATTGCAGTAGCTGAAGGCTGAAACTAGCTAAGCAACACTTGTCTGGACCTTGGAAATAAAAATACAGGAGAATATGTAGAAACTAGTGTGACATCAGGCATGGGGTAACTCAGAGGAGAATCTGCCTCATAGAGAAATGGGACCATGAGCTATTTGGTGACACTGCAGATCTCTAATATTGGCACAATAACTTCTACTTGGAAATCATGATTAAAAATGCAATCCCCAAACGTCATCAGTCATTTTTTAGCCATTCCCTGTGAGGATGTCAGTTACCTTGTGCTATATAGAGCTTATTTCCAATATACACAAGACATTTTAGAACATGTACTCCTATTTACCCCTGCACAATTACTCTTCATGGCTGTACAATTATAATTAGGATTTTATGTGAATGTTTAAAAGGAAGATGGTTTTTGGCTTAAGCTGTAACGCTGTACGAGGAGATAACCACATAGAATTACTTGAACTGTAAAGCAGCCTTGATGCACTCTTTAGGTGCACAGCACTGTGACTGAAATCACTCAAAAACTGAAAACATGCCCACTGTTAATTTTTAACTTGGCCTGTAACAAGCTGTGTAACACAGCTGGGAAATCAAAGCAAGAAGCCATGCCAATGGCTGCCCAGCAAAGGTGGGCAGCTGAGCTGGGGAGATGGTCCCTTGCAGTGCTGGGAGAAGTGCTGTCGAGCAGTTTGTAAACTGGCTTCTTGGATTTAACTTTAACTTCTTGGCTTCACCTGCCTGTTACAGACAAGGCAAAGGGCGAGCTTACTGTATCTAAGAGGTTGTTGCTGAGATATTTCAACTGAAATCTAATGTGCTCAGATATTTTGTGTCTAGATTAAGAAGTAGTTTCTTGCCCCAAAGAGTTTATAATCCAATCTGATGATGAGGGGCTGAGGTTGGCAGAGAGCAGCCTTGGAGCCGAAGGAATTTGTAGCACCAAGAGCAAGGCCCTTCTTGCATCCCACCCTTTGGCTCACGCTGATTCTCCCAGGCTGATCCCTTCTAGAGAAACCAAAATCCTTCTCTGAAAGCACTTGTTTTGCACAGTTTAAGTGCGTTACACAACTGTATGTTGGCAGGCTTAAAAAACCCCCACAGCTTATCTTGAATGATGATGAAAGGACTTAATATTCTGCTTTCTAGATCAATGCCATACCCACTGTGGGAGCAAAGGAAGAGTAGACGAGCTAGCGTCCCCGACGGCAAGCTGGAGGAGGAAGGAAATTTTGACTGACGCTGAGACGGAAACCCCTGGGCTCTTTGGTACGTAGCGTGGCTTTAGACAAGAACAGCACGTGTGCTACTGCTGGGACTGCATAGATGGGTTCACCTGCATGCGAGCCCAGCTTGTGTGTAGAGTGGGAGTAACTGTAGGTAGGCCTACAGCGTTGTTACGGGAACAGGCTGCGAACTGCGCAGAATAAGAGCGAGTTTAGTTTTAAAATTATGTTGCAAAGAGACTTCGTCATTCCTCCATTTTTCTTTGCTCATTTGTAGGCTCTTGGGAGCACAGATGCCTCTTACACGGCTGGACAGTGCCTAGCCCAATCTAGGTGCTCAAACCTGCAATACTCCGACCTGGTAAGCTCCCCAGACAAGAAGCAATTGTTACTAGTTCTTTGCTGACTTCACAATATACCTCTTATAGCACTGTAGCTCCTCTTGCACCACAAGAAGCTGAGCTTTCAGCTGGTTACGCTCTTGCAATACATCTCGCAGCTCCTGTAGTGTGAACCGGGGGCGATTTGGATCTGTGAGGTCTATAACCATTTTATCTGGTCCAAGGCTGAGCTGTAAAATAAATGGTGGGGGTCATGATCTTGTAACCTGTAAAAAACAAGGCACTCATAGAGTAAAAGCTCTGAATTTTATAAATATGCAGTAATCCTTAGAACTAGTATGAGTTCATCACAATCCTGATTTTTTCCAAGCAGTTAATGATAGTTTTTTGTATTATTTTTGTATTCCCTTGGTGCTGGCATTTCCCAGCCAAGGACAGGGCCCAACTGTGGCAGGCTCTGACCACAGCTAAAAGCAAAGTCTCTGTCCCAAAAAGGCTGCAATCTCATTTGCCAAGAAGCTGCTTTTATGTGCTTTTCAGATGATGAGAGAGGCTGAGCAATCTGTCTAAGGTCACACCAAAACTCTGTGGCAGAGGGAGGTGAGAACTGAATTCTCCTTTCCTAATTTAAGACCTTTGTGGTAACGGCTTTTTGGGTCACAGACATCAGTTTCCCTTGCACAGAGTAACAAAGCTTTAGTGTTTGCATAAATGGCAAATCGTCTTTATGGGGCCAGTGCTGTGAAAGAGCTGTACAACAGTGGAGTTGTACGAGTTGTACTCTGAAACTCCCTGTGTGTGTCTGAACTCCTCTGCTAGCACTGTGTGTTGCTGAGCTAGAAGCGTGGTTTATCACTACAGTGAAACAGGAGGGATCTGCAGCTCTGCGACTTGTAGCAACCCTGAAGATCTCTGCTCTGGAAATGGCTTCAAGGCCGCCTACAAAGACGAGAAGCAAACTTTGAGACTTGCTTTGCTGTGATAGAAGAGACCGACAACTGCGGCAAACGCATCCTCCAACGCATCTGGTGTGAGGGTGGGTGTCGCGACCTGCACGTGGCCAAGTGGACACGCCATAGTCTGTGTCGAAGAAGGGGCCTCTGGCACGTCTGCCACCTCGCAGCCGTCGACCCCATGGCCAAGCCGCCCTGGTGGGCACCCACCACCGCCCTGGCACCCACCTGCTGGGCACTCCCTCGGGGCCCCTCTCCCCGCAGCGCCTCCAGCTCCCGCCGCAGGCTGTCCCGCTCCATCCGCAGCTGCTCCTCGGCCAGGCTGCTCTCGCTCACCAGCGCTTCCAGCATCTCCAGCACCCTCACGATCCTGAACTGCAGCCGGGCCAGAGCGGCGGGCACCTGCGGCCCGGCGCTGAGCTGCAGCAGGTCCCGGCCCACCACGGAGGAGATGTCATAGACATCCCCGGCCGTCAGCTGGAAGGGGCTCTTCTCCAGAGCCCTCTCCGGGCCGCCATCCTCCTCCTCCTCCAGCTCCTCCTCCTCCCGGCCCCGCTGCATGCCCGGCGCGGCCCGCCGCTAACTTCCTTCCCAGGGGAGGGCCGGGCCGGGCGGTGCTGCCGGCGGCACCCGCGGGCGGAGCGACGCTTACCGCCCCCGGCGGTTTCCATGGCGAAGGCCACGGCCCGGCGGCGCTTCCCGCCCTGCCCCTGAGGAGACACCACCCGCCCACCCCCCGCCGCCGGTAAGGGGAGCGCGGGGAAGGGCCGGGGGTGGCTCCCGGCGCCGCGGGCCGAGCCCTGGCTCTGCCCCGGGCTGGGCAGCGGCACCGAACCGGGCCAGGCGGGGAGGGAGGTAAACGCATCGGCTGTTCCTCAACGCCACATTCGCCCAGCGCCGCGGCGAAGCGCCTCAGGCCGCTCCTGGGAGCGGGGCCGCGGGCGGCGGGTGGTGTCGCAGCCGCCTGATGGGGAAGGGGGGAAAAGGGGTTAAAATAAACACCGGCGGGAGCCGCCCCCCGCCCGCCGCGGCCTGGCGAATCGGCCTCTGTCCGCGGGAGGAGCCGCCGTCCCGCCGCGCCGGGCGAGGTGAGGGGAGCGGCGCGGGGGCGGCCGTGGCGGGGAGTAGCTGCGGGGTCCCGGAGGGCGGGGGCGAGGCCGCGGGGCCCCCTCAAGGGGGAGAGAACGGGATGGGGCCGCGGGGGGAAGGACGGGGCCGTGAGGCCCTCTCAGACGGGAGGGAACGGGGCAGGGCCGCGGGGGAAGGACAGGGCCGCGGGGCCCTCTCAGGCCGGGGAGAGGGAAGGGGCCACCGGGCTCCCCTCAGCCGAGGGTGGATCCGGGCCCCTCGACGCGGCTCTGCCCGGGGAGGTGAACTCGAACAGCAGCGGTACTGCCGGTTTATTTAAGTTTGTCAAACTTTTTGGGATTTTTGGATGAAAAGTACCGTACAGAAGGTGCTTCTTGCTCTACCTGCTCTTCTTCCTGAAATACCTGTGAGTCTGTGCGATGCGTGTTTTTTTTCCACTAGACAATGAATGACTGGGCCCCCATAGCAAAGGAGTATGACCCCCTCAAAGCCGGGAGCATCGATGGCACAGATGAAGAGCCCCACGACCGTGCCATATGGAGGGCTATGCTGGCACGCTATGTACCCAACAAGGGAGTTACAGGAGATCCTCACCTCACCCTGTTCGTAGCAAGGCTCAATCTCCAGACAACAGAAGATAAGTTAAAGGAGGTCTTTTCCCGGTATGGAGACATCCGAAAGATCCGTCTGGTCCGAGACCTGGTCACGGGATTTTCCAAGGGTTACGCATTTATTGAGTACAAAGAGGAGCGCGCTCTCTTGAAGGCCCACAGGGATGCCAACAGGCTGGTTATTGATCAACATGAGATCTTTGTAGACTTTGAACTGGAAAGAACTCTGAAAGGATGGATTCCTCGGAGGCTGGGAGGTGGTTTTGGAGGCAAAAAAGAATCTGGGCAGCTACGGTTTGGAGGACGGGATAGACCCTTCCGAAAGCCCATCAATTTGCCAAACATGAAAAATGATTTCTATGGAGAAGGATCAGGAGAGAAAAGAAACTGGTCTCGTGAAGGAACAAGGGACTGGAGAACAAGGGACCGAGACCATGAAAAGAGCAGAGACAAGCGATGGCCAGAAAGGGAACGGTCGTGGGCTTGGGGTGAAAGTGAGAGAGAAAGGGACTCCAAAGAAGAGAGGAGCAGAGGGAGGGAGAGGAAGGACAGAGACAGGAAGGACAGGGATAGAGACCGGAGCAGGGAAAGAGAGACCAAGAAACAGAGAGACGATGACAAGCATCGATAGGTGACAGTGCCTTGTCTCTGGGGTATGGTGTCTGCTCTTGCATCCACGATGTTTCAGATGCAGGTGTTGCCTTCAGCCTGGGGCTGTGAGCAGCATTCTCTGAACACGGAGCTGTGCTGTGACTGTCTTGTGTCTGTGACCTGCCCCTGCTGTCTGTAGTTCGGTTGCTCGTGCAGTTAAGATACGTGTTGAATTGTTCTTCAGAGGAAATAAACTTTTGTATTAATGCTTTTGAACTGGTGAATGCTGTGAGGAACACACCACATGTACGGGCATCCCACTGCAGCTGAGTACACCCCTCGTTTGATACCCGTCTGGCTGCCTGGTTTAGGGCTCATGAGAGCGCTCCGTATTTAATTATGTATGTGCCAGATGCCCACACAGTTAGTGAGACAGATGCCCTTTATGAAACAGTCACTTGTTGAAGAAATAGTAAAGCAATAGCAACAAACTAAGCTTCTGAAAAATGGGGCCCAAAGCAGAAGCTGATGGGAAGTGACTTTGTTTTCTTGAAGACACTGGGACAGGGGAGATATTTAGTAATAGTATGTCCTTACTTTCTGTGAGGTGAGAGAGAAGCATGTAATAAGAAATGCATTTTTCACGTCACGGGAGGATGTAATTCCCTTTTATTAGGGATTTTTATATTTTTAATGCGCCCTACAGAGCAGTAGGCAGGTCAGAAAACATGTTCCTGATCAATCTGTGGACAATCACTGAAGGACGATGCCATGGCTAAATGTGGTTGCAGCTGCACCCACTCTGTCCTCTCCTCTCTGCTAGTGAAGTCCTGCTTGCACAGGGGTTAAATCCTGCTCTGGAAACCAGGCTTGGTGCTGGTTGTAGCTGAACTGGGGAAAACAGAGGGCAAAGCATCTCCTTTTTCAGAGCTGGGATGTGCATACAGACACACGTCTCCCTTGAGCTTACGGTGCTTTCTGGAAAAGGCTGTGTCACGTTCTTTGTCATCAGAAGCCACTCCTAAGTATTTGCTAATGTATTTTAAACTGTATTTTTTTTTTGGTCAGCCTTTGAATGGCCCTATCCTAAACCTTCCCCAGTTTGGGGGCTTTATTTCCATAAAGAGTTATATGAGCCTTTTTCAGGGGGAAGAAGATGGGCCCGTATGCTACATCCCCGAGAAGAGATGGTATTAACTCTCTACATAAAAAAGGACACGAGTCTTACAGAAATACTTGTTTTTCAGAAATATTTATTAAACTGTTAAAATGATTTACTGCCCAACCAAAAAAAAAAACCAAAAAAACAAAAAAAAACCCAACTCAAAAAACTGTCAGTGATCCTGCACTTTGCAGACAGGATTGTTACACCCCTTACCTGACATCCTGGCCCCTTTTCTAAAAGCAGATTTTACTTGAATATTGAGAAACAATCCAGGACAGATCTTCAAATCTTTACGCTTGGAGTGTATAAACTCAGCATTTCTAGCATGAGAATGAGGAGTGCAGTGGTTAATGCTAGCAGGTCAGGAGTAACTAATTAGATTTTTGAGGTAATGGGCTACAGAGATGAGTGGGGGAAGGCTGCACTGCTCAGTGCCATTGTTTGAATCAGCTGCAGATTTGACCCGACAATGGCGCGCTGGGCTCTGGCTACGGGACGAGCTCTACAGGCACTAGGCCGGGAGATTTCCTTTGTAATGCACCCGCTTACGTGCTGGGGAAATACAGTTCAGTCTGTGTATTTCTATTATCCCAGCTCATGGCTCTCAGCTGATTTCAGAAGCGATGTGCTTATTCAGGCCGTGCATCTGCTGCACTCTCGCATTGTTTCTGATCACTGCATCTCTTCTAAATGTGCCGAACGACTGAACTATGCTGGGAGAGACTCCACAGGCATCGTCCACAAGTTGCTTTAACTGCCTGATATAACTGTAGTGTACTTTTTTTTCTAATATGGAAGTGAAATCGAGATCTTAGCAACTTAAGTATTATTAAATTAAGACACTCCCCCCCATTTAAGAATTGCTTTTCACACAAGGGGAGAAGTGCGGCTGTTTTATGGATACAGCTTTCTGTAAGCATAAAACTTATGATATGTTACCAAAACGTAACCAGGCAAGAGTGTATCTGCCTAATACTGACATCAGCTGCTACTGTCGTATTTCAAATGCAAGGTCTTTCATGTAAGGCCACAGATCCCCCTGCCCCGAACTGCAGTCTCACCCGGGAGGCACAGTAAACACTTTCTCTACCTAGAGCACGTGGAAGGTCCGTGTTCAAAACACAGCACAGTTACAGCTGGGAGCAGAGCAGCACTCAGCCCACCATGGCAAAGAACGGCTCCCTGGCAGTTTCACTACAGACGGGCTCAGAACCATTTGCTGCTCATACACATTAAAGAATCCAGAGCCTAGAATCACCCTGCATTAAAAACAACTGGCCTGCACTAAACCCTCTGGCTTACTGTCATCTAGGAGTCCTTGGAGACTTCCTCCTACGGTCAGTACCTGCAGTAGCTGGAGCTTTACTCCAGCCTGAGCATTGTTTTCCGTTCCTAGTGCCATTCCTGAGAAGAGGCTCTACGCTGAGCAGATGTAGTTGCTGGGAGCAAGGTGCCAGCGGCAGCCCCCAGCCCCCTGCACTAAGCTACACGTGCAGAAGTTGCCTCTGGCCTTGCTGTAACTAGATCCTCCTCACCAGCAGCACTGCGCTGCAGCGCGGACCCTCCCAGCACACGGCCAAGTTCACAGAAAGACCTCGGCACCTCCCTCGTGAGGAGCTGCGGATGCTCTTGCCCTCTCCCACCTGGTTGGTGCCTTCGTGAAGTGTGTGGTGCAGAGGCAGGGGGTGCACTGACACGGGGCTGTAGGCAACAGTTCTGCTGCAGAAGGCTTTAGTGTCGATGTGTTTTTAAGTACAACCGGTCTCACAGGCTGAATTGCAAAGCAGGTCTAAATCCCACCTCCTGGCAGCTCAGCTGTGCTGGGCTTCCGCTGGCAAGTTAAGCCCCTGTAACTGCAGGCTACCCAAACATCCACCAGCAGCGGTGGAACAGCCTGCACCTACAGAATTCATCTGCTCTGCCCAAGGAGCGTTTAGTCAGAGAAAACGTCATCTCTAAGTCAGTTAAAATAGTTTATGTCAGCTAGTTGAGAATGTCTTTCACTCTGAAGTTAGGCAGTCTTATCTAGACAGAAAAGTGGAGTGTGACTTAATTAAAAACCTGTCTGTGGGAAAGAGACCTAATTCCTTCCCAGCAGCTGTCTGCTGCTCTAGGGGGAAGCCCCCAGCAAGAAGGAAAACATTCAAGTGTTAGAATTCCTCCTCGTAAGCAATTTGTTTTCCACTAACCCTGCAGAACTCATGGCAAAACGCAAGGCACGCTCACCTCGTACAGCGGTTTCTTCATGCTTTAGGCACTATAAGCAGCAAGGGAAATGTACGCTCACTATCCCTCTCAAGGCTACTCCAGTTGATCAGTTTGTCTCAGGTGGATTTCCAAGTGGTTACTCCGCAAAACGCAGATGCCAGCTGAACTTGACAGGCCACAGCAGTGCTACGACCTGCCATGGAGAGCAGCCAGCTGTGGTATCCCGCTTGAAAAAATTCTTACAGAAATAAAAAGCAAACAACCGATAGTGTTAACAAACAAGGTAAAAGAGTCTTTGCCACTAGGTATTGTACACTGCAAACAAACTTCTAATAATGGCACAGGTCCGTTTTTTGGTTTAAAGAAGCTTGTGCTACTGTAGTTAATGCATGAACTTAGACTTGTTATTCAGCACAAGTCATCTAGAAGCTTCGATGTCCCAGGGTATCAGCGACTGTTACTACAAAGCTTGGATTCTGTTTTCAGCAAACAGTCACCAAGTGAACAGTGAGGGATCCCTTTCAAAGAGTCCATCTGAAACACATCCACGGAGGTGTGCAAGGCAAACAAAAGTGATGAGCTGCCGGATTTGTTTACAGAAGCTTCTTGTTACTAGACTGTCGAGATCTACTGTGGTAAGCTGAACACCTCGAGGTTTGAGTCACAGATGCTGCAGGGCTTCTTGTCCTTGTTCGGTGTAGGAGTCATCTTTATTTGAATTTGACCATTCTCCAAAAGTATCCTGGAAGTGGACGTTTTTCTGTGACGCCTGCATACGTTTCTTATCACGAGAGAAGAAACTAAACCTTCCAGGAAGGGAGGAGTAAGGGAGGGGAGGGAAAAGAAAGAAGACTGTTTACCACCTTGAAAACCCTTCAAACACCCGACACGATACACAGCACAACAAAACACAAGAGCAAAAAAATCTGTTTGCATCTGCAAAAATCAAGGCAGTGAAGCCTGATGAGAGTGCATGTCAAAATGTTATTAGGGATGAAATCATTGCAATCTCAAGCGGTTTGGCTATGGAAGCTTCAAATAAGCTCTAAATGCTGTTGACTCGACAAGGTGCAGGTATCATTTCAGATGTATATTCCCCCTTCCCCAGCCCTGAGATAAAGAAGCAACACAATACCGGTTAGTTTCTTGGCATGAGTAAAGTGGTATCTTTGGTATTAAATATGTACAATTTACCATAATGCAGAACTAGAGAATGTTTTTAAGGGTGTCAGCAAGGATATTCATAAGATAAGAAACTGAGCCTCCACATTTTTCCCAAGAGTACAGATTTTGATACATAAGACTTGATTCCTGCAAAAATAAGTGAATAAATGCACATATGTGCACAAGAGTTTGCAGGGTGAAGGCTCTAAGCGAATGCACACGAGTGTGCACGTCATTTCCTGTCACACAGTTTGGGTGCTCTAAGATAATGACGCACATGAACCAACAGCCATTTAATAGAACAACAAATTGCCAGCTGACAACAGTGCTAAAAAAAAAATACAGTTGGAAAAATCCTTAGTATCATCTTACTTGTATAGGATGAAGTTATTTGATTAGGCAAATTCAATGTTCGTCATGAGTTGAGTACAGGAGGTGTTAGTGCAGTGTTTAGGTCCGCTGAGAAATGCAAAAGTCGTGGTTCCAGCTACCAAAGGTTTGAACTGGCTGCATGCCCTCTGGGGTGTAATGGTGCGCTTTAGGAGGTAAATATTGTTTGGCTTGCACGGTACCAAGCGTAACGCAGTTCTGATCCAGGACGGACACTGCTAAATGCTTCTACAGTAAGAGACTATGCAAATATACACTCAACTTTGACAGGTGATGGAATATTTGTCAGGGCATAAACCTGCCCCTGTGTCCACGCCTCGCCGTCCTCAGCATTCCTCCTCCACCCACACTCCCGTAAGGCTCCCCTCAGGACCATGACCCCAACCGTCCAAGCCGCCTTGTGCAGACCAGGGAGTTCTGCCTTCGATGTCTCTAGTCACAGAGGAGGCTGTATTTGAGTGTCAGATGAGGTTTAAGGCAGCTTTCCTGAAAAAATGTCCTATCATATGTGCAGGTAAGCATGATGATAATTACTAAGAATATTAAGAATAATTCTTTCTTGACAAGAAAGTGATTAAAAAAAAAGCTACACAAGTACAATACCAGATAACTAATGTTGCTAGCAGGACCTGAACTTTTGCATTTCCTGGCTTCAAATATGCAGCTTTAATAGTGAAATAAGTCTTTTGCACTTAATTAGCCTCATACTTTTCTACCACCTTCATCACAGGAGCTCAGAAATTCACACACATATGCTATGTCTTTTCAGGGCCAGATCCAATTCCAGCTGATACAAGAAGTGTCTAGTCACTGAGGCTTTCTGCTGAGCGTGTTTGGTCCTGCATGGTCAGGCTTAGTATCTTGAAGTCCACACAAAGGACTGCTGTATTTATGCAGTAAGTTTCAAGTGTCAAAGTTCAGTAATTTTTCACTTTATCATGAAAATAAGTAAAGAGAAAAATATGTTTGTAAAATCTCTACAGGAAGCAGAAGGCTTAGGCTTTTTAAATTCCTTCTGAAACAATGAAAACTGTTATTATGCCTAGAAAACTCTCATGGAGGATGCTTGGAAAAGCCTGTCTGTGTGGAGAGGAAGGGAATTTAAATACTGTGTTGCTGCTGTAAATATAAAGATTACTAAAACAGCAGTTCTAATGCAAAGAGACTTTGCATTAACAACTATCGGTACGTCTTCCAGGGACAGCCAAGAATAGGATGATAGAATTGATTATTGAGAGTGTATGTTCTATTCCAAAATACATAATTAGAGACAAAACATACAGTGCATAGATAGAAACACATGGAAGCAACAGCCTATAATTAACACTGGAAATTAATGTAGATATCAGCCATTACATTCTATAAATCTAACTAACTGATTTCTAACAAGTCATTAGGATGATGGGTTTCTTAAAAAGCATTGGTGTGAATTGTGAATAGGCACGCTTAGTAAGCAAAATTAACAGATGCTGGTTCAAATTGCATGTTGCAACAATTTCCTAAGGAATAACGACTGGTTTAGCATGGTAACATTAAGGCAAAAGGTGATAAAATGTCAGTACTTGAGGATGAGCACGGAGGACTACGATGAGTTGTGTACTGACTGGTCATTCTGATTGGCACTTTGTTCTTCTGTGATCCCACAGGAAGCCGATGAGAATGCAACCAGCAGTGCATGTTAACACAGGGTCATGCAAAAGGAAACCACGGTACCAAACATTTAAAAAAAAAATTCCTACAAGGGACACAAGTCTTCTTATGGGCTGCAATGTGGGATCGTCTGGAATCAATCCAGCTGCTACCATGGGCATTATGGCTGTAAAGATCCTGGTCAGGAAAGTACAGACACAGAAGAGGTAAGACTGGAGCAAGGGAAAGAAAAAGCATTCCATTAAAAAGAAAAGAGGCAAACACGATACATGGGGTTACTTTGAATTACCACACAGGACATGTTACAGGGAGAGGTGGATCTGCATCACCCAAGACAGCTCTCCTCAGTGAAAAACTCTTATTTAGAAAAAGCAGTCATTGAAACAGTTTAAATTGCTTTTGAATTTCTAAAAGATACCACTTTTCTGTTGTGAGGCAGCCTGCGATCTGGGTTGGATTTCATCAAGGTATTACCACCTCTAGCAATGCAGAGCAGAGTGCACACTTTTTTCCCCAAGAAACAAACAGGCACATACATAATGAAATGAAGGATGAAGGTGTATGTTAAGAAATACAAAACAGGACTCTTGCTGTGACTGCTGGATATTTGCAGGGAAAACGGGGTTAGACAGGACCAGCATTACAGTTAAGATTTTACAAATGTTACAGTTGATAATTTCAAGTTACAGGTATCGCAGGTGAAATCTTGAAATAAAAACTCCTATGCAAGCTACTTGGTTAAAAGGCCTGCGTATCTGTTCCATGCAGAAAGATGCCAACTGCAGGCAGCTAAATACTTATTTGAAACCTTGCAACTACTCTAGCAGAAACACTTTCTAGCTGGCTAGCAGCAAGACTGTTTCTTTGTAAGAATTCAGCACTTTTACTACGCATTATACAATTCATGCAACTTAGAGGTTGAGAGAGCACGCTGGCTAGGTGCTCTGTGCCCAGCCAGCCCCACACAAACCTGCTGACACACCTTCATCCATACCTGGAACACCCTCTGTTTTTCTAAGGATTCTCCTCAGAGGTTCTCCCTTGTGCCAAATAATTTTTTGAACTGTGGACTAATGTCAATTAAAGATTAAGTTGAAATCATGCGAGACATTTCACTTGTGACCAAATGCAGCTCTCCCCAACACAGTCACTCTAACTGCTATTCTTAGATTCAAAACGAAAACAAACAAGCAAATATTGTTGTATCATTAGCAGTAGTCAGAACTTCTATTTTTACGCATTGTGGCCTGGTCCCTTAGCTGCAGAAATGAGACAGACACATCAGCTTTTGTAGACCACAAGAATAGGAAGAAAACTTCTGGCTGTTTCAGGCATTACGTCAGTCACAAACAAGCACGTATCCTTAAAGAGAAAACAAAAGGGTGTTTTCTGCTCAAAACAGAGGGAGCATTTTTAATCCTTGTACTTTTCCTCCTCAGTAAAGCCTCCTGGTTACATTATTTCATCAAAACTCTTGACATGTGATGTGGTAGAGACAAATGTAGAAATCAATCAGTCTGAGATCAGAACTCAGAGTTTGCCCCAAACATGCAAACCCTGGGAGTGAAAAAATGTTGATTTCTGTAACTTTCTGTTTCTTTATGGGGATGCAGCACAGAATCACCTGAGCACTTCTTAGATGGCACAGGCTACATATTCATATGTCTCATTCCCTGAGATACTGCGTGGTCAAGGAAAACAGGGCACATTACATAGGCAAGCATAAAACTTCTCAAGAGGACAGCAACAGTGTCTCCTATTTTTGTACTTCAGCTTTTTGTTTAATCAGGAGGAAAAGTCTGAAACGGAAGGAGAAGCAACCCTACTTTCATTTGTAAAAACACTCTCCACACAGGTATCAGCATTACAAGTTTTCCTCATACCGTTAGGTATGGGGAGTTTACGTGCCAGTGCAGTACCCAGGCAGCCATACAGCGCCGTGCTGACAGCATCCTGCTTGGGAGAGCGCAGGGACTGCAGGCAGTGTAGGAGGGAGTTACATATATGCTACACTTGGGTTCTTTGTTCTTCCCAGCAATGACATTTCCTGCCTTTTTGAAGCCCATCTACAAGTACACTGTTGACGACACACACAGAGGTGGGAGGAAGGAAAATAAACCCACACTAGACAAAACCCATCCAGACAGGCTGCAAGAATAAGACAAACCTGAAAACTATTACTGTCCTTCAGGTTACTTAAGTGGATGGTTTTATCTTCCCTTATTTAATGTGATGGCTAAATGAAGAGAGAGCAGAAAGAAACCTGGGGACAGAGCGTGACAGCTAAAGAAAGCAATTTCATCTTAACAGCAGGTTTAATACGTGCTTCCACTGTCTGGCAGACAAAGACTCTTGCCTTTTCTGAAAGGGGCCAAAACAACTTGATTTTATGTTTTATTGTGTGCAGTTTTAGTTATATGAATTTAACACAGAATCTGAGAAACAGAAAGATTAGACAGGTGTCTGAAAACGTGCATTGATTGAGTGGTCTGATGGTCAACAGGTTTTCACTGATAAATTAGCTGAGAGGAGGAAAGCACTGAGGTAACTGGTTGAAAACACCTCTGTGCCTCCTGCTATGGCTCCCTGTGTTGTTTATGCATGTATGCAGGAGGCAGAGTCAAAGCTAGTACCTCGTCAGCACGTGCTTGGTCTTACAATGTCTATTTACATTTTTATGCTGCCTTTCCTTCATAAATCAAGCATGGAAACTGCAATCACCACAAACTGCATAAGCCACCAGCCACCCCCCACAACAGGAGAAGCTTTAAAAAGTACTAAAATAAATTTAAAAGAAAAGAGAAGCTTTACAGTGGAGATCTTGTGAGACAAAGCGTTATTATCATCACAGTTGTGAATGAAAACTTAAGTGTATTTCGTAGTCATGTGAGAGGAAGGGCTCTCTCAGCAAACAAAGCAGCACAGACAGAAGCTGGAGTCTACTGGAAATAATCAAAAGCGCCCTCCTGACTTTATGGTGTTTTGGATCAGTCCAGAACTTCCAATGGAACGTACTCTCACAGGGCTGCTGCTATTATTAAACAAGGACCAAAGGTTATGGACATGGGGACAGGATGGAAGAGCTTTTTATGTGGAAAGAAATGACTGTTCCAAAATCATTTATGCAGTTCAAAAAGTTAAGCTTCCAGTATCACAAAAACCCGAAGACTTGCTATAAGGTTACAAGACTTAATTTGGAATAAATAAATGTACAACGAGGGAGTTTCAACAGACAAATGGATTGGCTAACACTGTGATTTTATAATTAAGTGATATACTAGTAAATGCACACCTCTGACAGTAAGCTTAGGTTTCGGACAGCAACATTAAATCCTTCACCAGAAGAAGGTGGAATTCTCTATAGCCAAGAAAGCTGGTATCCTCTCCAGCAGCGAATTTGTTCAGCAAACAAAAGGTTTTTGTGCTGTACACGTAGTGCAAGTCAGGGTCTAAAGGCTTAGGTCAATGGGGAAACAGTCACAGTGAGGTCATGGGGAAACCTTGCTCTCCATGTCCAACTGCTGCGGGTCTGCAGCTGGTTTTACTTGTGAATGACACTCTACACGTCTTGCGAGCATGAGCTGAGGGCCACTGGTTTCTGAGACTCCACCACCTTAGGATCTGTGTGTTAAGGAACTGGGACTTTCACTTGAACAGGAGTATTGTTCCTACAATCCTTGCACACTGAGATCCAGCACTGACTGCAGTTTTGGGCACACAGGACAGGCTGAGTGGTGCTCTGGATAAGACCACAATTACTAGCACCTCCCTTTGGAGTATGACTGTGTGGCTCAGACAAGAATACTCTCTAGGAAGATCAGGTGTCTGTGTTTAAGAGCTCACCAGCTCACACCAGCTATAATAAAACATTGCAACACATGCTCTTTTGGTTAGCCTGAATAGTGTACTTAAGAAGAAAACATTAGAACTGGAGTGGGCTTCTTGGGCACACCAGGCTGGCCCATAAACACCAGCACATGGAGTAGTGTTGGACTCCCTGCTGCTGCCTGCACAGAGGGAGCAAAAGGTACCACAGGGAATGATCCAAGGCTGAAAGTTGACCCAGAATTAGACAAAAGTTTTGGTCAAAGCCAGCTGCTGTTTCATGATACCTGTCAAGTGCTCCTTCAATGTCTCTCCCATATACATTAGGGATGTGGTTATCTTAATTTTTAAGTTCTTTAAAATTGTCCTACCTATAGGAAGCATTTAGTATTTGCAGACTATATCCAGTATCCTTAGAAAATACGCTACTTACAGTCGTTTGATTCCAGATTCAGGCTGAGTTGAGGGTTTTGACTGAATTATGGGTGTAGGCTGAGGGGATCTAGTTTCTTCTTCTGTTTCCTCACTTGAAAGAAAGAAAAGATAATTAATGTTCCCCTCCCAAGCCATGGAAGCGTTTTAAGTTCTAAAATTCAATCTGAGGTAGTACTGTTCATGAAGAAATGCAAAAAGATCTGTTTCAAACTCGTTGAAATCAATGGGAGATTTTTCTGTCAGCCAAGGAACAGCACCTAGAACTGGGTCTCCTTTCAATATTTTCTTCCCACTGTGACAAGGAGAGGGAGAAGAGGAATACACTGAATAAAAGTTCTGGAATTTTCATTTTAGACCCACTCTTATCCTCATTTTTGAAGTTCAAAATTATTAAATGTTTGTAATCTTTCTAAGATTCAGGAGGAACCTGGGAGTTAGGGAAGGACACAGTTTTGAGGAACCAGATTCAAACTCAGTCCATATGCTTGCAATCTTACTTCAAGCCTTTGCAGAAATATGAGCTTGTTGGACACTATTTAAGAGCATATTTATTGTTTCTAGACCTGCCCTATGGCTCCTCTGTGTATAGCATGCAACAAGAGAGGAGATCTAACCTACCTTTTGTAATATAAAAGCTCCTCTTGAAGTAAAAATACTTTAGATTTCAATTCATTCCTCTCGTGAAGGACATCCCGGAGCTCCTGCAAGGTGAATCTTGGTCGATTGGGATCTTTTAAGTCCATTGCTATCTTTTCTGACTCTGAGAGACAGTCATCACTGTTTGGTTCTGTCTAGGAATTGAAACACAGGCTTTAAATTCACCATGCAAGTGCATGCCTGAAGAGTTTAAAGTATTTATGAGTCTAGTTCCCAGCCTCTTCCTTTCAGCACTATTAAATCCTCTTTTAAGAGAAACACAGCAATTTTAAGAGGAAAAAAACGTAGAAGGAATTTGGTTTTAATTTTAAAGACTGTCATCAAGAACAGCTCAGTGATCTGATCCCTTTGTTCTTTCCAGTGCTCAGGTTGACTCATGACACACACAGGAATGGTGAGACCATGGCAAGCCTCTAAAGATGATCTGAGGTCTATTTTACCTCTCTTCACCTGGTGTTGGAGGAAGCTTGCAAACAAGGAAGACCTGAGTGTTGTGACCTATGATCAAAGCCCTGTGCTCACAGGAATCCTTCAGAGTTACATGTTTGGGAAAACAAACGAACAAAACCCAATTGTTTCTAGCAGGCCTGAACACAAGGTCCAACCTGAGCCACCTTATAGGTGATACGTTTTCTTGTGGAGAAATTCCTGTGGAATCCAGACTGCCAGAAAGTCCACTGAAAATGTATAACCCAATTTTCAATAAACAAGTCAGTTTAAGGAATTCATACTTTTAACAAATGGGGTAAATCAAACATCAGCCTTTTATATAAACACTGAAAAAACTGCAGAGCAAAGATCATGACAGTTCCTTCCAGCACCTCCAACAAAGAGAAAGCTCCTTTGGATGTAACCATATTAAGTGGAGATTTAAGTTTATATCCCCTTAATAACTTTATTAAAAAAGCAGGATTGGTGTTAGCACCAGGAACTAGCTACAAAGTGGAAGAAAACTGCAGACCAATGCTAGATGAGGCATTTATACACGTGTACCCTTGTGTCTTTTCCCCTGAGAACAGTTCCCTGAAAGCTTGGAGGAATTTTATCTCCCACCACACAGTTTCTGTGGCTCCCAACAAGCCAGAACTTGCACTCTAGGCACATAGTTGGATTCCCAGGCCTGTGGGCTGCTTCCTGTCACCCAGGTAGACTCTAGCACTTGCACGCAACTATTTGACCCTACCTGCTTCTGAAAATGTGGTCTGTACAAACACAGCACACAGAAGACCATAGTTCAGGTCCTCTACTGTTGTTCCACTCAGAGGCTGTGCAGAGCTGAGGATTTGCCCCACACCTTTGCCCAAACAAGCTATTTTTGCTAAATTTTGCTCAAATCAGCAAAGACTGAGCAGCCCATAGCCAATGCAAATGTACTTGACTGAAGCCAACAAGCAATGTCCATTCCAGACCGTGCAGCTATTCTAGCTTTCTGCTTGCCACTGCAATTCCTGTCTAACCATCATCCTGGCAGAGAGAGCGGGGAACGGCTCCAATTAGAAGAGGCACCATTGCCACAGATCTGATGAATTAGAGAGAGGTAAAGAATGCATCCTTTCTCTCCAGAGACTGAAGACACTTTCACTCCTGCTGGCTCCAGACCTAAGCTCCACAGCCCCATTTACAAAGCTGGGTGTCCTGCCTGAATTAACAGCAATAAAATCATCCTTTTCATTATTAATACACTGCTTGCCCAGTGACATATTAACACAGCACTGGCTGTCACATTCCAGGGGGGACCAGGGTACCCCATCAGCCTTTGCCTCTGCTTCTTGATGTATATTCCTACCTACTACAAGTGAACTGGATGTTTCACTCTCTGCTGCAGTCTGTTGGGCATTTACAGTGCCGCTTGGTACTGGAGCTCTTACCAAACAGCTCTGTAAGATACTGCTCCTCTAAGTTCTTTCGTATCATGATACCTCTTATCCTATTTTGTACTCTTCTAAGAGCAGCATTAGGAAAGGGAAATACAGCACATTTAATACAATAAGACAGAAGTAGTGTCATATGCATAAAGGAAAATAACAGGAACCATAAAGAGGAGTAAGGGATGCAACAGTTCAGAGATGCAGCTTTTTCCCAGGAAGCTCCCCTCAGGTTTGCATTCCTACTGCTCTGATCTGAGCACCAGCTCAATTTGCAGATTGTCACTTGGCCTATTCCTCCAAGTACTTGAGTATGCAAGCAGTAACATTTGCTTTTCATGAACATTTGTGCTAGTAACACTTCACTGCACAAATGCTAATAGGAAGCGAAAGCAGAAACAGGGCCAAAGGTGGTGCCTCTATCCTCTAAAAGGTGCTTTCAAGTATTTATATGTTGATTTGGTAGCAAAAGACCAGCTTAGCCCTGGCAGACCAAAAGTGCCATAAGCACTGCGAGGACCAAGGGTGCCGAGTTCTGCACTGCCTCTGGGACCCCTTCTGACACAATTTCTTTTTTACTACGGTTCACATGCTGCCGCTGTCACGGTGCATTGCACCTTTGGGACCCATTAGGGCTTGCATATTTGCATACTCAGCAAGGCTTATGCTACTTGTCAGCTGTTTATCTTTTCGAAAACCCAGACTGTTAAGGAATCAGTTTGTTTTCCTTTGGGGGAAGGGGTTGATGTGTACAAACAAAATGAACCCAAACATACTAATACAGCACTACCAAAACACTATGTGCCTCCAATGCAAATGAGCAGCTGAAACACCAGAGATTCTGGATTGCCTCATGATGTTTTTAATAGAACACCCTCTTTTGAAGCAATGATTTGTTCCGGTATCTGGTGAATTCTGCAGCCTAGTGCACGACCCAAAGGTTACACTCCCTCAGATGTAGGATGGGTAGCCAAGTCTAAGGGGAGAGCTGGTCTCTAATGCAGACATCCCACTGCTACCCTGTACTGCCACTCTGCCTCCTGGGAGACCAGTTCCCTCCTTTAGGAAGGAGGGGTCTATGGGTCATCATCCATCCTAAAGGGGCCTTTCCTGTCAGTGCAATGAGTGACGTTGCTCTCTGTATGTCACACCCGAACATGAGATGCTGTCCTCGAGGCCCACCATTGTCTTTGATGTGTATCCATCACATTTATCCAAAGAAGAGGTATTTGGTATGAAGTCCAAAGCTTTTTAAAATGCTGTTTGAAAAGTGATTTAAAGTGCCTCTTACCTTTACTTCCTCCCCATTTTGGCTGTCCTCCCCCTGCAGTTTTTCTCTCAGTTTCCCCAGCTCTGCTCGCAGGTTGCCCATCTCCTGCTCCTTGGTTTGCAGATATGCTTCTAACTCCACCTTCTGCTCAATCAGCGCCTTCCCCTGAGCCTCAACAACAGTGATCCGGTGCCGCAGGTCATGGTTAATTTTCATTAATCTGTTCTGTTGCTGCTGAAGCTGCAAAACATTGATGCAACAGGTCAGCATCCATTGAGCCATCAGCCTTGATGGCCAAGTCCCAAACATTATGTTAAAGAAAAAGTAGTGGGTTCCTGTTGAATTTCATCCAGAAAATTCTCCCCCTCCCCTCCTCCTCCTCCCCCTCAGATTAGTTTTTTTAATATCTAATTATCTATTGCTGTTGCAGTCATCAAAACTTAATTGGTTTCCAGAGTAAAGAGGCATTTTTTCCCCTAGCACAGGGAATTCTCCATCTAAAAGCAAATCCATCACTTCTGATATTATGTTTCAAAAAAGCAAAGTTCAAGGACAGGGTGGCTTACGGGATTCTGAACCAATCATAATTCAGAGTAGAAGAGAGAAAGACAAGACAGAGGAATCCTTAGTATTCAATTTCTATTATGAGTACTTTGCTTGGAGCTCTTAGGCTCTCTCACAAAGCAGGATGTGACCTGCTGGGCATTGGATGGACAGGACCAATTTGAAAGGCCACAGCACCTGCCAGAGGCACATGGGTATAGCAGACATCACCATCTAGGTCTGGCCCTCACTAGCACCAGAAAAGTCCCATGGCCTAAGGAGATGAAGCAGCATGAGGATGGGAAGCAAAATATGGGTAAGGAGGTCATTCCTCCTGACACAGAAAGAACCAAGACATCATGTGATTCCCACAGTCACAGTGGAGTCTGTGATTCAGCTAAGACTAAACCGGGATCTCTTGTGCTGTGCTCCCCAGGGCCACTCATCCTCTCAGTGACCTGTTCACTGCTGGCAAAAGCAAGTGACTCGGGCTGGGCTGAGGCTCCTTCCTCCTACCCCCTTCCTGTGCAAAGAGGCAATCCACATTGCATCCCTGGTGTGGGAGTGTGTGTGTGCAGTCTCTGCTGCCAAACTCCGCAGAGTATATGTAAAATATACAGCATCCCGCTTACCTACAGCGGGGATCTCTGGGTGGGGTGAGGCATGGGGGTGCTGAGGACATTTGCACTGCCAAAGCAGAGCGAGATTCAAGAAGCCAGAGAAAGTAACCTGTCCTGTTCTCATGAAAGGGGAGAGGTATCAGGTCTTTAAGGAAATAAACAAAACAACCTGTCCTTCCCCCATCTTCCTCTCTTGTTACACTGGTTTCCAGTCACGCTCCAAGTGTGCCTGGTCCTTCTGAATGCAGCAGGTGGTGCGTGTCTGCACTGAAGACTACCTAACCATTTCAGACACTCCACAGTTATGCCGGACACTTCAGTTACTGGCATTGCTTACAAATTCTACGTTAATGTAAAACTTGAAACTAAGCTATGGAAGTATGGGTGAGAAAGAAGAGAAATGGGAAGACTAAAAGCCACTTACGGCCTCTACATCCTCATTTTTAAGTCCAAGTTCCCGGTCCTTTGCTCTGATTTCATCCCTCTGTTTATCTACCACTTCCTTCAGCTTCTTCATGACTTGCCGCTCTCTCTCTGACATTCCTGGGTAAAAAAAAAGAACACAGAAAACAAACTAGGGACAATCAGGAGCTGCTGAGACTGAGAACAATAACAGTGAGAAATATTTAGGTAGAGACTCTGGAAGTTGCCCGCTGGTAGAATTACAGAGAAGCTGTTAGAAGATGCTTTGAAGGTTACATCAAGGGTAACAGCGAACATAGATGACACAATCCACTCCATAAAGCCACTGCACAGAAGCTCCTTAAAAAAGGAACTGACAGTCTTCAGAAACATTTATAGCAGTGGAGTGACACTGCTACATCTTGCTGCCTCAGTAGTTTTACATCAGTGTTCACACTATGCTCCAGGGAGCTTGGTTATCTGTGTGATAATCTGTAAAACCAGCTGGTCAAGACCCTGTGAAAATTGTGAAAAAGATGGTCTGGATCCTCAGCAAGATCTAAACAACATGTCACTGTTGTGGATTGCACCAAACCAGCTGAGGTGCACTGGACTAGAATTATTTTATGTTGAAACCCTGTTTTGTGTTGAGTGAAAGGGAGATGAAGCAGGACCTTCAGAGGGTAGCCCCACCCTGAATCTAGAACAGAAATTTAGGCTGAATTATGGTCATGTATTTTCTCCTCACATTTTGCAACCTATGTGATAATTCATATTTAGAATAACTGTACTTCAGAGAAAAATACTACATGGCATTTCACTTGTGAAAGATGTTTGGAACATTGCCAAGAACCCAACATTGATCCTGTTTGAAAATAAATAAAGGATTAGAATAACCTGAAATCTGACCAACGAATCAGCATGTGGCTGCCCTGGCCAAAGTCCAGTCCAAGCAGGAGCTCACACCCAGGGTCTACGGCTGTCTTGTTATATTACCTTTGGCAAAGTACTTTGTTACTTGGGTCCTCAGCTTCCTCCATCTACAAACTGAGAGTGGTGATAATTCAACCATCCCTCTGGGGTGGCTGGAAAGCCACTTTCTTTTTAATATATTAAAGCAGTTCCCACATCAGAAATATGCTGCACACACAGCAAATGTATCCAGAGAGTCAAGACTCTCTTTTCTAACATCAGCTCAGACTTTCTGGTGATGTTCTTCCCTCATCGAGAAATCCAGAGTTGCTCCCATAAGAGAACGTATGCTGCATGCCTTTAGGAGCTCCAGCTTACAGATCATCTACAGTTTGAACTGATGGATAATACAGTAGAGCAAGAGAAGCCTGACAGAGAGAAACTCCTTGGTGGACGTGCACTCCTGCAGCAGCTGTGGGTTCCCACACAGGCACAAAAAGCATACCACTGCAACCAGGGGAACAGCAGCTCCAGCCCCTCACTGCTAAAGGACCTGAGCTATGGTACAGCAGAGAACAGGTAACCGCTCTGCTGGGAAAAGGACTGGTGATCACAGCCGGCCAGGAATTTGGTTCAGAGGACGTGCTCCTGTCAAACCCCAGAAAACAGCCGAGTGACATGAGCTATTACATTCTCATCTTTTTTAATTCTGTGGTAAGTCTTCCTGCTTTATTTCTGGACCCTGGTCCTTATCATCTCTCTGCTCTACGTTCTAGTTCGTTGCAGGATAATTTTAATTCTTCACTGTCATAACAGCTCATACCCACCAGGGAGGACAAGCAGACACTGACACATACTGCTACTTAACTCTTCTAAAAGACCCACACCCTCCTATCATAACACAGGTCTGGCACACTACTGTATCCACAAACCCCACTACAGGTTCCTGGATCCACCCTCTGCAGCCAGGCTCAGGGCTGGGGCCTAAAACATCAGCTGTATTTACAAACAAAAAAAATCCAAAACTTTGCCTTGAAGCACAGAGGGACTGCAGTGAAACTTTAGACTGGTGGTTTCACCCCAGTAGGAACTAGGAGTAATGAGTGCAGCTATATTCATTAGTGAGATGCTTTGAGATCTCTAGATAGCAGGTACTATTTAAAGAATAAAGTACCATTTCAGTGCTGAATGCTTTTCCTCCCACTGTGCTCATTTTTCTCCCTAACATTTGGTGAAATGAAGACTTCAATTGTGTGCACAGATCACTACATTATCCTTTTTATTTCGGGAGGAGGAGAAAGGAAAGGTGGGAAGTGTTTGTGAAACAGTCACAACTTCTTCCATTTCCTCAGGCACTAGGGAAGAGGAGAGGGAAATCACTAAGCGCCCTAAATGTAAAGTAATTATCGCTGAATGATTCAAAGTCTAATATCTGCAAGATCTTAAATGGCACACCCAGCTGGCTTCCCTAGGCACATCCTATGAGCAGCTTCCTCTGAATTGCTGTGATCATAGCATTGTACAAGCAAGAGAAAGGAAAGCAGCTGGAAAAAAAAAAAAAAGAAAAAAAGGGAAAAAAAAAATAACATCCTTTATGCTTGTTTAGGGACCTGTTTACTGTTGTGTTTATACAACATCTATCACAACAGGCCAAAGTGCCAGTCAGGGCCTGTGGCACTATACCACTACCTAAATATGCAGAATAGAAGTTTGCCCCCACTTTGCAAAGGGAATTGTAGGTTCCTGAGCAGCCTAGCACAAGAGCTTCACACAACTGTGGACATCCTGCTGCTGTCTCTATTACCACAGCCAGTCTGAGACAGCAGTTCCCCTCGCTGCAGTGAAACCGCAGCCTGCTTGTCCTGTTTGACACGTGTTGGGGCAGGTTTGCTTGTGGCATAGTACTAGGGTATTCCAACCAGTCAGCACCATCGCGTAGTGCTCAGTTTGAGCTTGGGAGGAGTAGCATTAATGGATGTCGCCGACTCATCTTTAACCCCTCCTGCCTATTTCATATTCTGCCACACGTCCTTTCACGTGAACCCTTCTCTGCTCAGACTCTCAGCAGATGCCCTCTGTGCAGAACACTCCTGTTCACATCAGATTGCATCTGCCTCTCTCAAACACCTTCATTATGTGAACATGAGGCCCCGTGAACTCTGATGTGACTATTAATTGGCAAGGATTGAATCTCAGTCTTGCACACCCAAATCACTGGCCTCCATTGCCTGTGCTAAAAATAACTCCTGTAACTGTCTGGTGAGGAAGCAGCAAGCTGTTAATCCCAGGGGCTAGCCGCTAAGGGCAGACATGATCACAATACTAAATCGTGCTGAGGTATGAAGACTGGAGTCTGGTTAAAGTTAGTCCAGCTAACAAAGTATTTAGCTTGAAAACCTGCCTCTGTAGGCTCTATATGTATCAGATCAAATGACAGAGACTGAAAAAAAGCAGCATCACTGCTTTTTGACACTATCCAAACAAGTCATTTGAGACAAATCTATCCCCATTCATTAATGACAAAATTTCCTAAAAGGAAAACAGTTTGGTTTGATATAACAGGTCCCAGTAATAAGATGGGGTTGCTGTAAACTAATGTGATTTGACTTAAATTGATTATTTTAGCCAAAGAGTATCAGTGATCCCAGAATCTGATCTCTGGCATGGGTTTATGGGTCTTGTTTGTGTTATTATACTTGGGTAGACACAGTAAAAATAACATGAAAAGCATGCCTGGCATTTGCTTGGCTAGCTGAACGTGAAGAGTAGGGCTATATTTAAATACAAGCACATGAGCTGCAGTGAGCTAGATACCCACTGGAAGGGGAAAAAAAAAAAAAAAGAAAGAAAAAAAAAAAGAAGAGAAAACAAAGGGGAAGTTGGTTCTTTATAACAAGATGTCATAGTCTTCATGGGCCGTGACTCATCACTGCCACTCTGAAATTTTGCATGGAGTTTGTAAGGCTGATGTTGAGCTACTTCTTTGCCATTAACTGACTCCTAAATTGAAAGCGTTGCATTTTGTTTTACAAAAGTGGTGATCTTGAGAGGTTTAACAACTTTTACTTTTTGAAGATTTCATTATACTCCTCCCCAGGGCAAGTGAGCAGTACTCGGCCTCTGGGAGGAAGCAAGTGCAACTTCTGCAGGGTTGGACAAGAGTTTCATCCACCTAGAGCAAACCTCCATTTAATCCCAACCTCCAGTGTCTGGAAAAGGATATCCCTTTGTTCCTAACGCTTTATTGGAGAGCTGCAATGGCTCAGCTGTGTGGTCTGGTTTTCAGATTGGCTAGTGACTTTGTGTGCTACACGCAGGATGCTGGCCTTTTGAGGGAGCCATGACTTTACTGATAGTCAGAACATACCGTGAAAGTGAAGCTGTGGCTTGAAGCAGTGGACCAGAGTCCTGTCCATGTACAAATAGTTCAGAAAGCCACCCACTTCCAGACTGACTCACCATCACAGGCAGGTTTTGCTGCTGGCGTGACGCTGTTACCATTCTCAGCTGTCCGCCCCACCTCTCAGCTCAAGGCTGCCTCATCCCCAAAGCTGCACAGTCATTTTTTTTCAACTCCTCAGCTTAAACCCCAGCAAAGCATCATGAAGTGGATTCGATATCCAGCAGCCTCAAATGACGTGCTATGAGCCGTGGAGGAAGCAGACATCTGTTCATCTGCCCCTGCTCTTGGGAAAGAGCTATTTGCTGAGCTGTGGGTGAGAGCTGAGGATGGCAATTGTTTCAGTTGCTGCAGTGAAATCTACCTGCACTTGCAAGTCAGAACCTTGTCTTGAACTTCATTCTTCCTCGAGGAAGAAGTTGCCCACAAACTGGTTGTTTCAACTCTTTAGGATTCACCCACTCCCTGGATTATAAATCTCTTCACTTATTCTAAATTGGCTGTAAGGCCCCAACAAGTGAGGGAACCCTAAAGGCAGGTAAGCCAGGTAATATCAGTCTCTCCTGAACATCTCCATATGGGGGACTGATATAATTCAGACAAAGAAATCTTGATTTTCTGCTTTACAAACAGTTATCCTGAATAGATCAGCAGTTGCACTTATTTTTGTGCATAATGGTGTGAAAGAAACATTGCTGAATGGATTATTCTGTTTGTATTAGAAAACATAAGGAGGGCGTAAGAATGTTTCTGCAAAATGCAAACTAAAAAGAAAAAAAAAAAGTGATAGACCAAAAAATGAAGCTAGACTTTACTTTCAGAGATGCTTCTCAGCCAAACAAAAAGTTGTTCAGGGTTTTCTTTCCCTCCTACCCCTACCTCTTCAGTGTCATCATGTATTCAGAGATTTTCTATTCAGGTAAAAAAAAAACAAAACCAAACCCCCAAAACCCAGACCTGCATTAATCTATAGGAAAAAAGCCAGAATATCCAGTCAAAATGTTTTGATAAAGTATTGCTTTTTATAACAAAAGCAAGTACTGAATTTGAAGTGTCAAACTTGCCTTCATGCTTCTGAAATTCCTCTTCTGTGAAATTTATGTCTTTGTGAGACAAGTTTGTCATCAGTTGTTTATTCTCCTCCTGCAGCTGTGCAATTTGGGTAAGAAGGTCCTGTGCTTCCCCTCTCCAGACATCCTCCACCAGTTCTAATTCCTAAAGGGCAGACCGGGACAACACATTTATATTTTTAAACATGTTAAGAGTCTTTAACTGGACTATTTACAGATCAAACTAGTAACAATCCTACTATGATTCTTATAGAAAACAATTAAATGTGACTACTTTGAATTTCTTAGAAGACATCTACTTTTCTAATGCCAGCATCAAGAAACCATCAAAGTCTCCTTAGGCTACATGCTGAATGTAAATACACAAGGAGACAATTCTTGATGCAAACATTTTTGACGTGCAAGTTACCCCAAGGATGGCTCCTTATGCCCCATTTTGCTGTGAGGACCAGATTACAGACTGCTGTGTTAGACAAGATAACCAAACATAAGCAAGAATTACCTCCTGCATCCCAGGAAGCAGCCGCAAAGGCTGTTATAAATGCCCCAGAAACATCACACAGTGTGGGCCAGGGAAGGCAGTGTTAGGCATGCTCATTTTGAAAGAGTAGCATCTCTAGTCTAAATTTCTGTTATGAAACACAAGTGTAAAATAATGAGTGCATGATACTGTGCAGCAAACCCAGAGCTCCTAGTCCACATGGTAAACACAAGACAAAACTGTGCATCCTCTTTGGTAAGTTGTTCTATATGG
The DNA here is from genome assembly GCF_013368605.1 of Nyctibius grandis. Lineage (NCBI taxonomy): Eukaryota > Metazoa > Chordata > Aves > Nyctibiiformes > Nyctibiidae > Nyctibius > Nyctibius grandis. Next base: position 12,577,796 of record NC_090671.1, on the reverse strand, counting down.
AATGTCTTGAGTGGTATCGATGTTAGCAGCAGTAAGACCAGTCAGAACAACAGCTCCCATTTGTCAGGACACTGTGTGTCAAGAGCAGCTGTCACCAATCCCCATAAAGGTCAAATCAGGACAAAAAGTGTAAAGTCCTCAAGGAAAAACAGTTGTATTTAGAGCTTTACTTGTTCCAAAAGCCTTTGCCACAAGTTATACGTCTGCGGTGGGTGCATTCTCTGCTCCATTTTCATGTATGTGCTTCAAACAAAAGCTGCGTGCAAATCACTGCAGCCAGGCTGAGCCACTTGCTGACTTCTACATTCATCCAGCGTGCCCCTTTCCTACCCAACAACAGAACACATTCAGGCAACAGCCCCGCCAAGCACAGCTCTAGGCTAAAATAAGCTCTGCTGAGAGATTAAAGGATAGCTTTCTGCTTTGAATGTATGCTCTGATAATGGGAAATCATGTTCCTATTGACTTCCCAAATGCCATTTTATTCCAGCATTTATTATTGCATTGCTGTCATTTTATAATGCCTGTAAGTGTGCTAAAAGTTTCGCAGGAAACACTATATGACAAATAGATTATAAACAACAAATAGATGTTGTAAGCTCTGCAGACTTAATTATTACGAAGTAAAGAAAATTTAATGAATCACCTCTATTTTATTTGAAGCTCTTTATCTTGAGAGGAAAGCAAATCTGTAATGAAACTTTATATTGCCAAATACCTGGACTATTTACAGTGATGCTGCATATTACAACTCTGTAGCTAAAATAATGCGCTGACCTAGTTTAGGTAAGAAAACAGCACATTCGTCAGTTAGAAGCACACTGATAAAAACAAAATAAAATAAAAAGATAAAACACACAAAACCCTAAACTATCTAAGCTTCTATTGTTTATCTGTGGCTGCACTGTAAACACACAACTCTACTAAGGTTTGCCTAGGCAAACTTTCTTATTTATTGCTATTGAAGAGTCCAATGAATTGGAGCAGAAATTAACTTCTGAACCCTCATTAGCAGAAGTATCAGACAGAGAAGGCAGATCTATGGGCCAGGAGGTGCCAGCCAGCTCAGGAAACCCCAGGCGATGCTAAGCCAGGTTGATAAGCAAGGGCTAAAATCTCAGCACCTGATGCTTGCCAAGGACCACTACAAGCTTGTCTGGATTAGTTTGTGGAGACTTTTGGGTCACAAATACTTCTCTGGCTTTTTCTGCTTACCAGTATCTGTCTTGTGAAAGAGTCTTCAAACTCTCACGGATGCGACACTACTGTTCTATAGGGACTTAGTGCACTGGGAATCAACTTGATTAAAAAAATATGTATGTATCATGTATTTTATTTTCCCTTTTAAAATGTTTCCACCAAATCTGTATTATCTGAACACTCTACGCTGTTTCGTGACTACTAGAGAAGCTAGCAGAGTAGAGATGGTTAATTGGCAGGGGATAAGTTGACATCTGGCAGCACACGGTTATGCAGTTGACATGCTTAGGAAACTTTTTAACACATAGATGAACTTCAGAAGCACCTACACAGAACATCAACTTGTACAATGATACTGGGTGTTGCTACCAGGCCCAGTTCAGTACCCACTTCACCATGCAGCGTTTTGTTAATATCGGAGATAAAGCATTACTGTTGACTGGCAATACAGTGGTCTCTGTGCAGTCAAGGGGGAGATGTGACTTATGGCAGTTCTTCCCAGAGGTGACATGCCCTCAGAAAACCTTCTGGCAGCCATGGCTCAGGAAGAGCTAATTCAATTCTCGTAGAGTGCCCAGACACAGTAGGGGACCAGCACAAGAGTCCACCCACTTGCCTCAAAGTTAGATCTGTTAGAAGGGCAAAGGCACAGGTTTGGTACATGTACTTCTATCTCTTCTCTAGACCTTATTACTTCATACTTTGTAGACTTACAAGAGCTTTATACATTAAAGATCTTCTGCCATCCTTTTCAGAAACACTGCCCTGAGACTTCCTCTGCAAAATGTTGCAGGAGTTATCCTGGATTTTTCATATGCTAAGCAAAAGCCCCCTAGCTGACTCTTTAAAACATAAAACTTGAATTTATTTAAATTAAAGCCAACTCTTAAAGTTTGAGGTCTCTCTTCTGGAAATTCCCTGTCTCCTCTTTATTCTGAATCTGTGCGTGCAAACAGGAATGGCATGAGGCAGCAGTGATGATTTAGCACAGTCACATACTAGAAGAACCATTTCTTTAAATCAGTTATCTGGATGGTTTAAAGAGTAGATCTGCCACTTACACTGCAGTAAGTGGAGCAGCTCATGGTGTCCTGCCACATGAGGGTAACAGGATATGGGAAATGATCTCTACCTTGGGCTTTCATGGGAGTAGGGTCAGGGAACACTATGACCACCCCAGATCAAGCCAAGCGGCATCTTACCGTCAGAAGATGGAACAGGAATCTGGGAGAGTGCTCTTCCCTACTCTTCAGCTCTAACACTGCCCTGAAATCACTTGGTCCTCCATCTCTCTCCTATGACTTGCCTACCCGATGAGTGCACCAGGAAGACTAGACTGCTAAATCATTCCCAGCTCTGGAGAGAAAAGTGTCTCATTGCCAGTGACCTTTCCTGGCCCAGCAGGAAGCAGCACTGTCCTCTCGTCAGGAGAGGGGATGGAGCCTGAGTCCTAATCGGGGAGACACAAGGGGAAGGAAATGCAGTGACTAGGGAAGGGGTGGAGAAAGGGAAGGAGGAAGGAAACTTCCAGGAGGGAAGGAGAAAAAACAACAACACACCCAAACCCTCCGCGACGCTAAGGCAGCATCCACGCCGAGCCCGTGAGCCTGCCCCGGCCGGACCCCCACGCGTGCCCCGCCCGCTCCCCGCCGGCATCCCTACCCGCACCCCGGCCTCCCCCTTTGTTTTCCCCGGTGGCTGCGGCGGGGGGTGCCGGCGGCGGAGGGGCCGGGTCCCGGCTCTCCCCCAGGCCGCGGGGGCAGCCCTGCCCCGCCGCGCCCACCCCGCTCCCCGCCCGCACCTTCTGGTGCTTCCGCTCCTTCTCGATGCGGTCCATCCTCTCCAGGCGCAGGCGGTCGAGCTCCAGGCGCAGCTCCTCCATCTCGGGGTTGATGTGGTTGCGGCTCACCAGCACCTCCAGGATCTCCAGCACCCGCACCACCTTGGGCATGAGGCGGGCGATGGCCTCGCAGCCGTGCTGATCGATCACCCGCTCAAACTCCTGCCCCACGGCCGAGGCGATATCGTAGACATCCATGACCGTCAGCTCCGCCGCGTTCTTCTCGAGGGCGGGCGGTGCCCCGCCGCCGCCACCGTCCATGGCTCGCCCGGCCCCGCGGCACCGTCATAGGCGGCGGCGGGGCGCTCTCCTCGCGGGGCGCCCCTCCGGCAGCCGCCCCCTCCTCACCCGCCGCCCCCGCACTCAGCCCCGCACAACTCCCGCGAACTCGGGCGGGCCGGGGGGGGGGTGTTTAAACTTGGCCGGGCGGCGTGAGGGGAACGGCGGCGGCAGCGGGAGGGCGGGCGCGGCCTCCTCGCCACCCCCCCCGCCTTCGCCCCGCCGCTCGGGGCCAATGGCAGGAGCCGGGCGGGCCGGGGAGGCCCCGCGCATGCCCGCGGCCGCCGCGCCTCGCCGGGCTCCGGGCGGGGCGGCACGGCACGGCACGGCACGGCACGGGTCCGGCATCGCCTGTTCCCGGGAGGAGTCGGAGTGAAAGTGGCTGCCCCGCGGGGCTCTCCGTGTGCTCTCCCTGCGCCGGGGGAGCGGAGCATCACCGGTGGCGGGTGCTCTTCGCCCGGTGCTGGTGCTGAGCCACTCCAGCAGCGGGATCAGTCGTGGTATGAACCCCTTCTGCCCAAGGCTTCGCCGTGCGGGGATGATGGCCACATGTTTGAGGGGTCAGAAGTCACACCCACGCGTGGTAAGGATTCGGGATCCCACGTTGATGGAACCCAGCACCGAAGCGGGTTCGCAGCAGCGGCAGAGTCGCACCGGTGTGTCGGTGGCACCACGGTCCCCGAGAGCGAGCGCAGCGCCTGTGTTAAAGCAGACTTGTACGGTACCAAAACAGAAGAGGGAAAGATGATCCCCTGCTCCAAAAGAGGTTGAAGGCTAACGAAGGCTGCAGGCAAACGGGATGGGGTGAACAAGTCATTCTGCAGGACAGCAAGGGTCTGACACAGCATCTCGCACCTTGTCAGGGTTTTTAGGCCCTTGCTCTGCAAGAGCAGAGTAAAAGAGTCTTTATGCCAGACACGTGTTCAGAGTGTCAGTGGAGATTTTATAGTACAAGTAGTTTGCTGGCACAGATCCATTTACAGAGGAATTTAAACTAAAACCAAAATGTATTTTTCTGGTTAAGTTTTTCAGTATTTTTGCCTTCAGGCGTGACTGTGCACTTTTAAATGTTCTTATCCTCCCGATGCTTAGTAAGAGGTACTCCAGATGAGTCTTTAGAGATAAATTAAATGTGCCCTGAAAGAACTTTAGGTCCTGATCCTGCCACTTGCTGTATGCAGTGTAGGAATAACACGTTCTGTTTTGGACAAGATACTATGAATAACGTAAAACACTGGAACTAGTCAGGGGAAATAAAACTGGAGTTGCAAAAGCCAAGCCTGGAATGACTGATACATGCTGTGTGTTGTGAATGCAGCGTTAATATCTATTTTTGGTGGATGCAAAACGCCAGTGCAAGTGAATGGGAGGTTTGAAGGACGTGAAACGCAACACTGTGACACTCAGACAAATTTTTTTGTGCAACACTGTCAGTATCTCATTCTGTCACAAGTTACAAAATATCCATCTTCCTCATGCGCTGTCCCTAGGCACTCATCTTCATGGACCTGGGCAGCCAGGAAGGTAACAAAACAGTCTCCAAACATCTGAGTTCAACATTCAATGGCCTAGTGTATAATAATCGATGATATCCTGTGAAAATATATGTACATATTGTTCATGAAATTTATTGCCAAATTGACCACGGCAGGATATTGCACAAAGTTCCAGAGGGAGCATGAGAATGAAATAACGGCGTAGTCATCCTTTCCTGGCAAAGGCCACTTATGAAAGCATGAAAAGGGGTAGCAGTATGAGCAGAACATTTGGAGAACACTCTGCAGTACGTCAAGGGAACAGATACGCTGTAAAATCATCATTTTGTCTGAGTTGGAGATGAGAAAAAGAGTTCACGCCACCAGAATTCAGTATTAAATGAGTTCCCATTGTTATGTACAAATGCACATAGAGGAAAAAAGTAATAACTTAGGGAACGTGCTAGTGGCAAGACTAAAACTACTTTGAGATAGATGAAAAACCAGCACAGCAGTTTATGCTATGGAAAGTGGTAGATTCAAGGCTGGCTTCATCCGAACTCATTGAAAACAATGGAAGTGTTCAGTGACTTGGCAGGAGAGGTCTCTTACGCAGTCACGTATGTGACCTCAAGTTTATGCTTCTCTTGCAGAAAACTTTCCCTTCCGCACGTGTGCACACCCTGAGCCTGCACTAACGCAGCCAGCTCTGCTAGCTCGGAACCGGCCGCTTGAGTGAGATAAGCAGAATTTACTTATGTAAATCAAGTATTTGGATTTCATTTGTCATACAACCGAAGACAAACGTAATGTCTGAGTATTACCAGGAGTACAATAACCGGCGCTTGCTTGGCAAACCCAAACGCGTAAATATTTCACTAGAAAGCCAGATCGTGCTTTAGTCTTTAAATCTTCTGCAGATAATTAAAACAGCTGGTCATGAAAAGAGACTTCCTTAAGCTCAAGCACGACCTTCTGTATTTCTGACTGGAAGTTTTAATTGAAAATTAGCATTTAATTGAAAATTAGCATTTGAGCGTGGCTGCGCTGACAGCCGCCCTCCCGCCCGCGTCCCCTCAGGAGCTGCCCGCCCGCCTCACCGCGCTCCCGCCGTCGCTCCCCCGGTTGTCGGGTAACGCCTCCTCAGCTGCCCACCCAATGCCGTTCCGCCCGCTGCTCTTCCTGATAGGACAGCTCTCCCCGCCTCGTGCTGATTGGCTTCTTTACGCCGCGGCTCTGCCCCCTGCTCCGTGCTCATTGGTTTCTCCCGAGGACGGGCCCCGCCTCCTGCGCCGCGCGGTCTCTGCCTCAGGGTTTGGGCTGTCCCGTTCCGGATAGTCCCTTGATGGCCACCGTAGCGCAGGCCGTACGTGGCAGTGGGGCTGCGTCGGCCTATGAGCGGCGGCCCCGTGCCCCGGAAGGGGCGTGGCGCGAGCCGGAAGTCCCCCCTCCCCTTTTCCTGCTGGCCCGCCGCTCGGTGCCCCCTCCCGCTGGGCTCCGCCATGTCGCCGGTGCGGGCGGTGCTGGCGCTGCTGGCCGCGCTGGCGGCCCCGGCTGCCGCCTACTTCGTCAGCATCGACGCGCACGCCGAGGAGTGCTTCCTGGAGCGGGTGCCGTCCGGCACGAAGATGGGGCTCATCTTCGAGGTGGCGGAGGGGGGTTTCCTGGACATCGACGTGGAGGTGAGGGGGGACGGCGGCCGCGGCGGGCTGACCTTGGGCGGCGGGTGCCGTGCTGAGGGCAGGGCTGCCGCGCCCTGTCCCGCCGCCGCGGGGCTGCCCCGGGGCCGGGCCCCGCCGCCTGCGGGGGTGGGGAAGCCGTGGCGGCCGTGGGCAGCGCCCGGGAGGGCGGCGGTGCCCTGTGGAGGCGAGGGGCAAACACCGACTCGAGGGGGATTTAAACCGTCCGTGAAGTTTGGGACGGTCCCGCCCGGTCGCGGGGGCTCCGTGCGGCGGGCTCGCCGTCGGGCTGCGGGGCACAGGGGCTGCCTGCCCGCTGGGTCGGGCCTCGCGTGGTGGCGTGGGCCGTCCCGGGGAGGACGAGGTGCCTCTCCCGGGGGTTACGTTTCCTGAGGCTGCTCGTCGTTTCTGCTGTTGCTGCAGGAGGCAGCCTTCCTGTTTTTGGAGCTCTGCTCTTGAGATTTTCTTCGTTCTTCTGTTCGGTGTAGTCTTGTCCTAATAAACCGTTTGGCGGGACGAACGAACAGGATTGCTCCTTACAAAAACGTGTTGCTTATTCTGGGAGCAGCGTTGTCTCCCCTTGAATCAAAAGGTGTTGGCTTTAATCAGGTTGATTGCCATCTTGAAAGTTGTAGGTAAGTCCTTTTCTTCGATGAGACATCAAATCAGTAGGAGAATAATAAAGAAGAATTCCTTTCATCTTGGTGAAAAGCAGATAGTTGCTTGGGATAACTTAAACATGGTAGAGTTGTTGCTGAGAGTGAAGAGAATAGTTTAAAATTACACGTTGCTCTAATACAGGTCAGAGTCGGGAAGCTATGAAATCCCATCCAGATGTCACTGGTGGAAGCTCAGCAGCTGAGTTTGGTGGCCTGGCGGGATGGAAGCGTTAAGATCCCAGTCACCCTGAGCGCTCAGTGCTCAGGCCCTTAGTCCGTTGGAAATGGTAACTGCAGCAGCGCACGTCCATATGCCTACAGTAGGACTGACATATGGGAGAATGTCTTTTTTTCCCTTTTTGTTTTCCTTCAGACATCAGAGATAAGGTTCCCACCGCAGTTGTTAATTTGGCTAACAGCAGCGCTGTAGATAGCTTATGGTTTACTTGTTCTTGAATGCTTCTTATCTTGAGTACGGAAGACCAGTAATCTTGGCCGGTAAGAGAGGCTTTTGTATGGCTTTCTTTACCAAGAAGGTTTTTTTTTTTCTTAAAAAATATTTCTGCGCAGAGAAAAGCATCACTGCTTTTGAGTTGTGCGAGGGAAAGTGTGAAGAATGCTGACCCAGTCAGATTACAGATGGTATTGGTAAATATGACTGGATAACTTCAGAATACGCATGCAGTAATGTAATGGTGTGTTTAAAACCACTGTATTTTAAATAAAATGTATGATATTTTGTTTTCTCCGTCCAGATTACAGGGCCTGATAATAAAGGAATTTATAAAGGCGATCGAGAGTCCAGTGGAAAATACACATTTGCTGCTCACATGGATGGAACTTACAAGTTTTGCTTTAGCAACAGAATGTCCACCATGACTCCCAAGATAGTGATGTTCACTATTGATATTGGGGAAGCTCCAAAGGGGCAGGACATGGAGACAGAAGGTGAGCAAGACTCCTGGAAAGAAATTAGCTCCGTCTTGGGAGCTTTTCCCTACATGCATGACTTCTGAACTTGACTAGGATTCTCAGAGTTCCTGTTTCTTCAGGCTGTCTAGTTAGCTGTTCTCTCGCACAGCTAAAGTGGATATGGATGTTTTTAGACCTTATTACACGATTTAATGCAAAATCACCAGGGAATCACTTGGCCATCTGCAGAAACTAATGCTTTCATCCTTTAGTCTTTTCATCAGTTTCATTCTCTGATTTCTAGTTTGCTCAGCAATATGTAGACTACTACATGCATTAGTTGAGCTCTATGATAAATGTGCTAATATAAATTTTTTCTCTTAGCCATGTAAATGACTGTTTTATCTGCAGCCTTTTGTCCTGTACTTGTGTTCATCTCTTACACTTTTCTCTAGGTGGTGGAGATACCTGGGATGGTATGTGTACTGCTTTTTGAAAGCTCATTAGCATCTTGTCTTTTGCATATGTTTATTCACTAACAGCTAACGTTTGCTTTTTCTCTGTAACATTTGTTTGTAGCATGAGAATGTCTTTTTAATAAACTACATAAAAGGTCTGATTCTGAGCAATGCTGAGCACCTGCAAGCTTCCATCGAGAGGTTTATATACTTAGCAGCTCTTGGGATCAGGTCCTTGAACTGAACTGTCCATGACAGTTTGTCTTCAAGTGTTTTTTTATGACTAACAGAAGATTTAATCAGGTCTTTTAGGCGAAATTAAACTAAAACACTGAACATCCAAGAACACTGGATATTTTAGACGGTGTTTGCTTTCTATTGCTAAAGTGGGTATTGAATAATCAAGGGCTTTGGGAAGCAATAAGCTTCTTTTAGGTTATGAATTATCAGTAATGTTACAAGGGGAAGAACTTCAAACTTGTCATTTGCCGTAAAAGAAAGAAATGAATGTATTGGGTAACAAGTCATAAAGTTTTATTTAGAAATCACTAACTGTAGCGAGAAAGGCAATAAATTCTTGTTTTCTATTTTAGCAAGTAAATAACTGTGTGTATTGAGTGCTTGATATCACTTGAGAAGTAAAAAATTCCTAACTCTTAATTTTTTTTTAAAAGAGACTCAGTTAAATCTTTTATTGAGTCTGAATGTATCTGTTGTAAAGAATATTAGTGCAGCCTTAAATTTTTAAGGCAAACACTTTTTCTTGAGTGTGTTTTTCTTGAGTGGGTTTAAACAATCCCTGCAACTATAATGTCTTCTCTTACTAATAAACTGCACTTGACCAGTTGGCCATGAAAATAAGGGATTTACAATATTAGTAAAGCGATTGTGGTTTACACAGCTATTTAGATTTTAATTGTAACTTGTATGAGTGTTATTCTCTGGTCCTCTTTTTGGCTATTCCACATAAGGTGTGTGTTTTGAATAGCTTTATTTTCAGATTGTGATCTGAAACACTTAATTTATAAATGAAGACGTAATAAGGTAGCTTCAAAGCCACGTATGTCCCTTCAATGGAAAATGTGTTGGGATTTGTGACTTTTTTAACGAGAGCTGATTGCCCAGGGTGTGTCCATGGAATGATATCTTGAACTTCTCTTGGTGCTAGAAAACTTTGAAAATTACTTGCATAATTTATAAATATGTAAGTGGACAGTTCTTTGAGCATGAATGTGTTTAAAAGATCCTGCGATTGACAGCCAAATCACTAAATCTTGGATCTCTGATCCTTCCACTTGCTGAACTATCTCAAGCTAGTTTTCTGTTGTCATTGGTTTGGTATTTTCCTCCTCTTCTGCTTTCACAACATACCAGAACCTGAAGCCGGTTCCTGCCCTCTGCCAGGCCCCTTTGGCATCGTTTCTGCTGAATGCTGTGCTTCAGCTAAACCGGAAGATCACGAGATGTGATATGTTGCTTCAGAAAGTGATCTCGTTTTGCCAGCATCATGATCTTAAGCTAAATTCTCAGTCGTTCTATTTTTGCAAGCTTAACAACTAGGAAAAGCTGTAACGTTAAGATAATTTGCTTGGAATATATTGGACGATATTGACAAAATAGATACTAGTGTGTGGTATTGATCTCACGTGTTCGTATGTTCCATTTTTCTGGACAAGTATGCCCATATTGGAAATAAGTGGTCTGTACTGACTCTAAATTGCGTGTCTTCTGCCTTCTAGTCGGATGTGGAGAAAGGTGTTTTCCCACTTATTTAATACTGTAGCAACATGTTAGGAAAAGTGGCACTATGAAAACTGACCTTTGCTGTAAGGATAGAGAGTTTTCAGCTGTACAGACTGCATTTTTCAGAACTTCTTCTGTGACAGGAAACTAAGTATAACTGTTCATAAATATTAACGAATTGTTTTTTGAGTCAATAACAGACTTTCTAAAATTATTCTGCAGCTCATCAGAACAAGCTAGAAGAAATGATTAACGAGTTAGCAGTGGCTATGACAGCTGTAAAGCATGAACAGGAGTACATGGAAGTTCGTGAAAGAATACATAGAGCAAGTACGTATCTTTGGCTTAAATGCCTCTCCCCTCTCAAATGAACTTTCAAAATGTGATTTAAAATACAAGTCCGTGAAAGCTATACCAAGTTACTTAAAAAACAATGTAGAACAAGTTCTGAAGGACCTGTGCATACAATAAAGAACGTAGTTGGTGCTTGCAGTTGTCTTTAAATTAGCTCGCGTCTCATGTAATGAAGATTGTTATGCAAAATAATCTTTGCTTAATTGGTGTAAATTCTATAGTTCTTTGAATGGCGTATTCATAAAGGTATCAGTAATGATATGGTTCCCAGGGGCAGACTTTGGCTGAGCTATTACTTCATCCTTGAAGTAGGTGTGGCTTAATAATTGAGCCAAGTATTTTTAAAATATTTTGTTGAAATAAAGAACTACTGTTATTTCCAAGTAGAGAATACGGTTACCTCTCCAGTCACAACCCTCGCTCTCTGAAATACAGCTTTAAGGTGTGACTGAGTGCGCTGAGTGGAAGCCTGTTGAAAAATAAAGAGGAAGTATTTTTAATGTGAAAATACAGCATAATAGTAAAGCAGTGGCCCCTCAACTTTTTGAACATATGGATATTTCCAGTTTTATGATTTCTGTTACTAATGGTCTGATTTAAGAAAATGCTGAATGTTTAGAACCAAAGATGATGAACCTTTCAAGGTTAGGAATTCCCTGCTTGACTTTGAGACTGTAATACACAACTATTACTTGAAAAAGCAAGTGGCTTCTGTTTGGGGGGTACAAGTTACTGTCTGGCCTCGTTGAAGGTGGGCGGAATAGAGAAAGGTGCTGAAGTGTACGTCTGAAGTTGAGGTTGAAACATCTGCTTGCATAGCACGGCTCAAGCTGTTCAGAAAAATACCCCTCTCAGATCTCATCTCTAAGACTGCAGAGTCCTTCTGGGACATTTGTAATGACATGATACAAATATCAGTAGTTTATGTGCAGTACTTCAGTTCCAATGACAAAGTGTGTTTTAAGTTTGTTACTTAAGTAGTAAGTTACTTTACTTTGTTTTAAATGCTTTGTTACTTACTATTTTTTTTTTCTTTTTTTGTTTTTCCCCAACAGTTAATGACAACACAAACAGCAGAGTGGTTCTTTGGTCATTCTTTGAAGCTCTTGTATTAGTTGCCATGACACTGGGACAAATCTACTATCTGAAGAGGTTTTTTGAAGTCCGAAGGGTTGTTTGAGTACTTTTCTGGTCCCGGATTTCAGTTCACTGTCTACCAAACATCCTGGTCACAAAAAAAAGTCAATTAGTTTCTGAACCCTCTTTACTGAACTGTAAAACTTAACTGCTTATGTTTCTTCCTAATTAAAAAGGAATTGTTTTTATATATCTCCTGTAGCAAAAGCTGTGCTGAAATCTTGTCACTTAATTGGCATAATCTTTTTCACTTAAATCTGCCTAGTCTGTATGCTAAGCGAGGTCAAAGCAAGCTGCAAATGCTGTAATTCAGCTGTAGTAACAAGCAATGTTGATGTCTTTTCTAACTTTTTTTCCCATTTTCGTACTTGCAGTTCTATCTAGGGAAACGGTACAAGGCCCTAACATGACTGTTTGCATTTTTGACGTCTTTAACCCTGCAGTAGGTGTTTCGAAATCAAAGTAATCCCTTCTTCACTTACATAAACTGCCAGTAAGTTATTGGAACTTTATTCTGGTAATGAATAGAAGACAGCTGACAACTTCCAATCTAGTATTCATACCTAGTTGCTATTTAAAAGAAAGTCTTTGGTAACTATCCTAATTATGTCAACTTATTCCCAAAGTTCTTTCAAATTAAATAGTCGATGTGAAAATACATTTTCTCCTCTCGTTACCGAACGATCATCATACGGTTTTTAGTCTTTCACAGGTTTTATATCGAAGCCAATTGTGTGCAGTGTCTTGGCAAACAATAGCTAACCCTTTGGTTTTTGCAGGTCCAAAGCTCAGACTGTTGGCACTACTGCAGAATGCATTAGTGTTCAGGAAACCTGGATTCCTGATGCCAAAGGGTTGTTGATTCTGGGGGTTTATTGCGATGCTATGCAGCCCTTGTATTTAAGTTAAGTGGCAGTCTCTGCCATTATCTGATCATAATTAGCATAATGCTAAATACTGGTGTGTTTTCTTTTTCAGGCACATGTAGATTTGTTTTTGTATAAAGTTACTTTCTTTGGTATCTGATGATTGGTTTAAAAATTACAGAAGCGTCTGATGTGGGTGCTGAGCCAGGATTATGTTGTGACTGATGTATATTAGTTGTAATCATTTTTGGGGATGGGGTGGGTTTTTTTCCAGGGCGGAGCCTCTACAAGTAACACACAACAGTTTTGTACAATTAATTTAAAATTTGTTACAGGTTTTCATGTTCCAGGTAAAGTTTTTTCAACCTTGGGCAAACACTTGCAGCAGTTCTTCAGAAAGGTGGCCCTTACACCTTATGGCGACTGTTGTGTGCCAATATTTTTGTGTAAAAACACTTAAAATTGAATTCTAAGATGTACATTTAAAAATTGCTTGTTGAATCTAAATATGACCCAGGTTCGATAAATAAACAAATTCTTTAAAAAAAAAGAAAAGTAACTTTGTATTTTTTTTTCTTTGATGCTTTAAGGAAGTACAGTGTAACACAAAGCTTTTTTATAAAGTATCTCAGGATGTGGGGGATTCATCCCAACGCCATCCCACTTTGTGAGCGGGCAGAAGGAATCGTAGGTAGTCCTAAACCTGCAGCTTTGCTACTCAGCTCTGCGCAGTTGGGTGTTGCAGTGCGTCTATATGACCCGCAGAAGTACTTACTATGATAGCCCGCTTGCCATAAAAATACGATTTTGTTGCTGTACCCGAAGGGGGTGTTTACTACCGGGTTTGCTCACAGCGGGGGCAAAAACCCGCAGGGGGAGGCGGGGGCCGGCCGTGCCTGGGGCGGAACCAAGGTGCTGCGGCGCGTGTTTCCGCACGGCGCGGCCGAGGCCGGACCCCGGGGCGGGGAACAGGCCGGGCGGCGGACTCGGCCGGGAGCCCGTCAAAGATGGAGGCGGTGACCGAGGGGAGCTGGGAGTCGCTGCCCCTGGCGCTCAGTGCGGGCGTGCTGCGGGCGCTGCGGGAGCTCGGCTTCGCCCGCATGACCCCGGTGCAGGTGAGGGGACGCTCCCCGCCGGCCCCAGGGCCTGGGGAAGGGGGTGCGGGCGGTGTGAGCAGCGCCTGGGCCAGCCCGTGCTGGTCTGGGGCGAGCTGGGCGGGCGGTGTCAGGGGGCTCGGTTTCTGTCGCTGCGCTTTCCCGTCCGTGGCTCTGCCCGGGTAATGTCTACAGAGAGCTCTGATGTCTCTCGCGGGGATTTAGCCTCTGGGAGATTTACTTCCCCCGTAGCCAATTCAGCTGTTCGTGTGATGTTTCTCCCTTTTTTTTAGTCTGCGACCATTCCGCTCTTCATGAATAACAAAGACGTTGCGGCAGAAGCGGTGAGTGCTTTTTCTTGGTCGAGTTTATTGCTTTTCTTGGTTTGTCTCTGGAGCTGAGGGAGGGCTGACTCTCTTTCGCTTCTCACAGGTAACAGGCAGTGGCAAAACCTTAGCATTTGTAATTCCCATATTGGAAATTCTTCTCAGACGGGAAGAAAAATTAAAGAAGATGCAGGTAAGATTAAGTTATTCAGTTCTGAGTATGTTTTTGTGATGTGCCAATAAGATTTAACGACTTCAGGAAAAGTAGCAATAAGAAAAATTGCATTCACATAAAGTGACTGTGTGCTCAGCTCTTTGGTATAACAGTAACAATAAACTGTTTAAAACTTGAAAATAAATATTGGGGTGCTTTCTTTGCACTTAAATACAGCTTTTTGTTTGCCAGGATCCAAACAGGTTTCTGAGCTGTTAGAAAAGTGTCTTAAAATATCAAATACGATGACATACTGCAAACAAGAGTCTTTGTATGCTTTTTAGCATCCACTGACTTTGAATACGTTTTAGCGTACAGAGAACTCGCACTGTTATTTGCTGTGAAATACCATTATTAGATACTACTCTTTGAGCAGAGGTACTTTGCACATTGGTATAATACCTCTTTCATAGATATTTTCTGTTATTTTGTATGCTTTATTGTGTTTCTATGGAAATATTTTGTCTAAAACTAGGATCATAAACATGGCTCATATTCACTTAGCTTGTAAGGGAGAATTTTTCCCAAATCTTTCTTCTAGTCTGTTCTTTTCCATAAATTCCTTTTGTTTTTCAGGTTGGAGCTATAATTATCACACCAACGAGAGAATTAGCTATTCAAATCGATGAGGTGCTGTCACATTTCACAAAACACTTCCCCAGGTTTAGGTGAGTGAACTTCAGGCTTATCATGATTGTAGTTCCTTTTTCTTTGGACTTCTGTCATTTGTAAACTAGCAAAACTGAAAGATGACCTAAATCTTCCTGTTTTGCTGTTTTAGTCAGATTCTTTTTATCGGCGGTAGGAATCCCATGGAAGATGTTGAGAAGTTCAAAGAACACGGGTGAGCTGATTGTCAATAATTTTTATCAATGCCTCACAGCTGTGGCTCACTGCCCACCCTTGGGGTTTTCAGATTAGGGCTTTGGTCTGGCTGGTGCTAAAGTGTGACGGTACTGCCTGAGTACGTTAGGGTGTATGCTGAGGAAATGGGATTCTTTTCCTTGAGTGAGATACACTATGATGAGACAATAGGAAAGGATCATATGTGAAATCGGTACCATTTACGTGCTGTTTGGGTGAAGAACAGTGTGCAGCATGGTGAGCTGAAAACTCCCTTCGCTGAGTATTTCAGTTCCTTCTTTCTTGTAAATGTTGCACTAGCAGTAGGCTCTGGTGAGATTGAGACCATGCTGATGAATAATTTTCTGAACTGTTTAGCGCTGATACCAGTGACGAAGTTTTGAAGCAATTATATTTGCCACTGGCTTTTGCACAGTTACCAAATATTTCTTCTAGCTGATAGTTGCTGATTGTATTCTAAACTTTTATTACCGCAAATGGTGTGCTTTCACCTGAGCGTTTTTTCTCCCATCAACATAGTGTCTGAAAGGCACTGAAATATGAACACGGTTAGAAGTGACAAACTGAAATTGTTTTGTTGATGAATGCAATCAACTTGAGTGCAGGTTTGTGCTGTGGTAGTTATGTTAGCAGCTCCACCAAAGTCCTTACCTTGCACAGTTACAAAATTGCTGTGTGTCTTGTTCACAAACAGTGGGAACATCATTGTAGCTACACCGGGCCGCTTGGAGGATCTGTTCAGAAGAAAAGCAGATGGGCTGGATCTAGCGAGTTGTGTGAAGTCTCTTGATGTGTTGGTATTAGATGAAGCTGACAGACTTCTAGATATGGGCTTCGAAGCAAGGTATTTAAATAAATTCTAGTGATACTTGTGAAGTTTTAAATGAGTTCTTACATGATCGATGTGAATGACCGTGGCCTACAATGACCTCTAAAGTTAGCTTTGTTCTGTTTTGTTCTTTTGCCTTTCTGCTCTGTAGACTATATAAGGCTATTGCTAAGAGGGGAAGAGAGTCAGGAAAAGTGGATCCTTGATGAATACAGAGTTTACAGTTTCTTTTTTTTAAAACGTATATTAGCACATGCGGTATTAATGCTTGGTTAAGTATCATTTATGCACTGGAATGGCTTAAAAAACACTTTAACAAATAAGCTTTGATGTTCCTTTTCTCTTAAAGTTAACTAGCTCAATGGAAGACTATATACTTGGCAGTCTGTAAGAAGAGCTACTTTGTTTATAAACTCTTCCAATGATTAAGCTTCTTTCTGAGGGAATTCCGTGTGCTTACTTGCAGTTTAAACTCCATTCTGGACTTTTTGCCCAAGCAGAGACGGACAGGTCTCTTCTCAGCAACTCAAACTCAAGAGGTGGAGAACCTGGTGAGAGCAGGTCTCCGGAATCCTGTCCGCATCTCGGTGAAAGAGAAGGGGGTGGCAGCAAGCAACACACAGAAGACTCCAACGCGCCTGGAGAACTATTATATGGTGAGAATCTCTGTGCTTTGTGACAGTTTCTTGTTCCCTCTCCTTTTTCCCTTTTAAATCTTGGCCAGTTAGGATCACATTAATAGAGAAATCAGAAGTCTCAAAGACATAAAGCTCTTGTGGGTTATCCAGAGATCAGTAACCCAGTAACCAAGACTGGCAATTTCAGAGAAGTGGCTGAGGGATACTTGAGATACTACTTCAGGAGAGATGTTGTGGCTGGGGATGGGAAGACTGGGAGCTTAACTGTTCGTTTTTACTTAAAACGAGATACATACAGGAGTAATATCCCACATGATGAACTGTGGTGCAAGTGATCAGTATGAAGAAATTATGTCCATAGGCTTTTATCAGTGCACAATGAATGGAGGAAACTGGCAGATCACTTTGTATCAAATCCATTTTCTTACTTTTTTTTTTTCTTTTGCACTACATAGATCTGCAAAGCAGATGAAAAATTTAATCAGTTGGTGCATTTCCTTCGACAGCACAAACAGGAAAAACATCTAGTCTTTTTCAGGTAATTCTGTTTGTATTTCATTGTGAAAACAGTGTGGTGTTTTATTACTTAAATTCCTAAACTGTGCCCTGTGTTGACAAGGTCACAACTATTTTAAAAGTGAGTCATTTTAATAGCTGTCTTGGTGCCTAAAAAGAGATTGGTCATTGCTTCATGTCAGGATTGTGTTGAACTTTATTAAGCAAAACATCAATTTTATATGCATTTTTAAAGTAAGGCATTATAGATGATTATATGTTAATTGTAAAAATTATGTACATATTTTACATAAAAATAGGCAATAGTGTATATTTTTGAAAGGTCTCAGACTACTCTAGTTTGACTGTCTAAACCAGATTAAAAATGCAGCATAATCATTTGCTTTTATGTCTGCCTTTATCACAACAGCACGTGTGCCTGTGTGGAATACTATGGGAAGGCTTTGGAATCCTTAATTAAACAAGTGAAAATAATGAGCATTCACGGGAAAATGAAACACAAACGTAACAAGATTTTTACTGAGTTTCGTAAGCTCCCAGGGTAAGAACACACAAACAGGCTAAACCAGCCCAAAGCGGAAACAGTGAGGGGTGTGTAATTTTGTCTGACAATATTATTCTGCCACTTACATGTGGAAGGGTGGTGTCGCGTTGAGGAGAAGGATGCTACTAGCTGCTTCTGAGTGCATTTATAATAACGAAAACTTTGCTTAGGTACTCAAAGTATGATCACAAACAAAATGAAAATGTGACTGGAGCATGTTCCAGCCTAATTTAGATAATCTGTGTGGCAGCATGGAAGGTGCAGGGACACGGATTTAGGATATCCTGCAGTTTGTGGTGCTTGCTGGCCAAACATACGTGCTATGAAGCCCATCATTGTTGCTGCTGTCTGTGCTACTGTTTTAACTGGGCACACTGTGCTGTCACATGCTCCAGCCACACGTTAGCCTTGCTGTTTAAATGTACTGCCGACGGGGAACTGGTGGTGAAAATAACCTTTTCCTGATCGGTAACCAGAGTGGAAACCCAGGATACTGTTTTATTAGTATATGAACAAGAATATGGCAACACGATGCTGTAATTTACCTGCAGAAGACCTTCGTGTTGTCAGCTTTGCAGCGTGTTGTTAAGAGACTCTTGCCTTGTTAGCCATCATTTTTTATTGCACGGGACCTTTGTTTTAGCATTTTATATTACAGGAAAAATAATTACCAACACACTGGAAGAACAACTGTTTAAAATAGCATGCTGGAACTTGTAGTCGCTTAGGTCTTTTTATTAAAGCATTTATAGTATTACATTCGGCTGTGGTGGATGTAATGGTGATTTAAAATAGAACTTGTAATAGGGAATTGATCTTTTTCTTTGTGATTTGTTTGCTGTAATATAAATCACATTCCTTTTCATAATGTTATGTAGAATTTTAGTTGGTGAAAGCTGCAAGTACCTTATAATATTTTGTCTCAAAAAAAAAAAAGTTTTAAAATGTTTTGTTTCTCATTCGCCAACGTAGATGCAGAATACACGGTTGGGAGGAGACTGGCTCTTCTCAAATTACAGTTTAATGAAAATATGCTTTTTCTCCTTCTAGTGGCATTTTAGTTTGCACTGACGTGATGGCTCGTGGCATAGACATTCCAGAAGTACACTGGGTTTTACAGTATGACCCACCTAGCAGTGCAAGGTACAACTTCAGCTCTTAAGAACCGTTACTCTACTTGTGGTCATGTTACTGTACTCAGATATAAATTGGGAACACACAACTGTGGAAAACATTTATTCGCTACCTGGAAGTTAGTCTGAGTGAACACACAAAATAACGTGTGAAAAAGGGAGGTTGGAACACTGCAATTTTTGTTGTAACTGCTGTGAATTGAAATGACTTCGTGTTGTACATGCATAAGCCAAACGGGTGGTCACCACTTGTATTTGTGTGAAGAGGCACTCTGGTGTGAGGCTTAGTGTGAGAATATCAAAGAAATACCGAGGTGAGAGGCTAGGGTGAAGGAGAACAGAGACGAGAGCAGGGACAGAGCTCTTCAATGAATGGTACATTGAAAGTTCACATGAAAAGTGCTTTTCCATGTATTTTAACTTCCATTGTCATAATTCTCCCTACAACTTGCTTAAACTTCACCCCCAGAACAGATACCCCTTGCTTTAGCATACAGTCCTAACAATTGAGTGTGGATGCTACACATCTCTTGTATTGCATTTTACTGATTCCTGTTGGTTTAGTTCAAAAGCATATAGTACTTGACATTTTCCATTCCACAAGATTTGCCCTTTTGCTGTCTAGTGCTTCAAATCAGACTGAGCATCTCCTGCTCAGTGAGCTCGGTGTTGTGTTGTTTCAGTGCCTTTGTGCATCGGTGCGGTCGGACAGCACGCATCGGCCGTGTGGGCAGCGCGCTTGTATTTTTGCTTCCCATGGAAGAATCTTACATTAACTTTCTCTCAATCAACCAAAAGGTTAGTAGACTTTTATTCTAGCCCAAAGCAGGAAAGGGCAAGGGGACAGGCTTACTGGTAGGAGTTTTGAAATCAGAATTTGTGGAACTTAAGGCCGTATGCATAGGTAATGTTTTAGCAGAGGTGCATAATTAAAAGAAGACAAGGGCTGCTTATTAATCACCAAATGCAGCTATCTGTTAGAACATGATTGTTCCCAGTGTTACTTAGTATGTAATAGGAACATGTGATGCACTGAGTAAGGAAAGGCTTTTCATTTCTAAGGGCGTGTAGATGGAGCATTTCCAAAGGGCAGTGCTGGCTTCCACTCCTGCCTCCAACCCTGCCACCACCAGTTTATACGCTGCACCCTCTGTGCTGTTTAACTCTGATAATTTCCCATGCCTGGTCCTCTATTTGTGGGATTAATTGTATAATTTCTCTAGAGCCCTGCTGAGAATGTAGCTTGATAAGGCATGAAATGGAGATGTTGCCTCTCTCGAGCTGCAGTGTGCCAACACTTCTGCTGGGCCAGGACAACTGTGTGTGGGGCTGGAGGGTGAACTGGAGTGTTGAAATGACCCAAGGAGAGGGGGAAGTGGGCTCAAAGCTCACAAGACTAACTGGGGAAGAAGCGTGTGTTTGAAGTTTCACAGCGCATTTTAAATCATTCAGCTGAACTTTTCCTTTGGTGTTGGATTTCTTTCTTTTCTGGTTTTCAGTGTCCCATGCAGGAAATGAAACCACAGGCAAACGTGTTAGATCTTCTTCCAAAACTGAAGTCTATGGCCCTAGCTGACAGGGCAGTGTTTGAGAAAGGAATGAAAGCATTTGTGTCTTACGTCCAGGCTTATGCCAAACACGAATGTAATCTGATCTTCAGAATAAAAGGTAATTCCCAGCAGCAGCTGGTATCTTTTGCTGCTCTTTTCAGAAGATGGTATTTGGTTTGGCAAAAAAACATAGTGTTATTGTCCACAAGCTTCAACTACTGATTTCCTGATCTCAAAGTTACTTTCTGCAGCATCAGATTCTGATGAAACTCCTATTTTTCAAGCAAGATGTTTCTCATAATTTTCAAGAGAAAATGTTTAATTAGCAAGTTTGACCAAAACTGACATAAGCATAACTAAAAGTGACTTAGTATTGTTATTAGTACAGAATGCAAACAAATACTGTAAGATGTTTTTTTTCTGTGTCTTGCTAAGTGAAATTATCTTTTTATCCAGCAGGAAACTGACTTTCAATCTTTATTTTAACAGATCTGGATTTTGCTAGCCTTGCCAAAGGTTTTGCGTTGTTAAAAATGCCAAAGATGCCTGAACTAAGAGGAAAATGTTTTCCAGACTTCACTCCAGTTGCTGTTAATACAGACTCAATTTCATTTAAGGATAAAAACAGAGAAAAACAGAGACAAAAGCAATTAGAACAACAAAGAAAAGAAAGAGAGGAAAATGGAGGGAAAAAGAAATTCATAAAGAACAAAGCCTGGTCAAAGCAGAAAGCCAAGAGGGAGAAGAAAAAGAAAGTAACAGCTAAAAGAAAGCTTGAAGAGGTAAACTCTGCCAGTTCCATTAAACTGCATGTGATTACTGTAGCATAGGTACATACTTTCAAATGGCAGAGCGCCGTGGGATTTTATTTTGATGGAATTGGTAACTGTAAATTAACCTTTTAGGACCTTGACAGGCAAAGCTTCAAAAGATTAGAGAAGCTTTTTAAAGCCAAACACTAAAACTTCTCAGCACTCTGCTGCTAGTCATTAATGCTGCCAGTGGAGGTAGCTTAGACTTGTATTTCTCAGAGGTACAGCAGTAGGGCATGATGGTGGACAGGGGTTTTTTTTCCTCTTTGCTTTTTTTCAATTCTCAACAAGTATAAATGAGAGTTAAGTTTCCTAGGCAGAAATTGAGTATTATTTCCTGCCTGGAAACTCTGCATTTTAAACTTCTTTTGTGTTCAGCTGTACAGAATGAAAGCCTTCTAGTGTTGTGTTTAATTTGTTGTTTTTCAACTGTCAACAGGGCTCTGATATTGAAGATGAGGATATGGAAGAGTTGCTTAATGACACAAGACTCTTGAAAAGATTAAAAAAAGGAAAAATTAGTGAAGAAGAGTTTGAGAAGAGACTAACAGGCAGCCAGAATAGACTCAAAGCAGAAACTGTTGCTGACTTAGAGTCTGAAGGTTGACAGTTATTCTAACCACACTTTTACATTAACATACTGCCTATTTCAATAAAACTGTATTTTTATAACAAAATAATGATGCCGAGAACAGAATTGATCTAATTTCTTCATAAAGAGACCTGGTGTCCATAAAGACATACAAACAAGCCTGCAGTTAAGAACAAAAGTAAAAGCACTGCTCTTGTATGGTGTGGCAGGAGCTGCAGATTTCCACTAGCAGCCTCGTGCACGTTTTCATTTTGGTTTTTTTCAGGTACGTACCACAGATCAGTAAATAACTGCACACCTCAGAATGAGTTTGAATACACCCAAAGGTATTTTATTTTACAATATCAAAATACTCCACCCATCTTTAAAATAATTTATTTTAGGTCTTTAGAAGCTGTAGTAACTTTTGGATTTTTTTTAACAGTGGTCCATCCACATGTAATGTTTTGCTTTAAAAACTCAAGAAGGCTGATAACTACATTAATCCTTATAATGCTGTCTCCTTACCGTGTCCATATAACTTGTATCATCTTCCAAGTTCTTAAAACTGTGATAGTCACTGAAGAAGATGATACATCCTGTACACGGAGTCCTGTTACAGATACAGTTTAATAAGTTCATCACTGACAGCTGATGGAGTTAACACACCAAGGTCTGTAAACAGTAACGTAATTAGTGACGGTGATGTATAGTCAATCCAGGGATGCTCCTCTGTTAGATTTTGACTCGTTTTCAGAGTGTCTGCTTTGTACTAGGAGGAAACAGAGACCATTTGTTATTACACAACTGCAAGTTAAAACCTCTTTTGGGCAAGAGCAGTACTGTAGTCTTGAGCAGATGTTTGTGGTAAAACTGAAGGAAGTCAATTGCTTTAAAATGAGGCACAGGCTGGTGCCACCTTGGTCTCAGCTGGTTTATCTTCTGTATAACGTACAATTTGTAGTTCTGAACTGTATTGATTTAACTGTTTCTCGCCCTCAGCTGCTCCTGTGCCCCAAAGTAACTGCTTTAGAAACTAAATGGTAGTATTATGACCAATTATGGCTGTTTGACCTGTGGCTGTAACATGGAGCAACTCCATATTGTGTGAAGGAAGCTGGAGTAGAGAGATCCAGATAAACGAAGACATGCTTAGACAAAAATTATGCACAGACACATAAGTGTGCACCTTAGCTGGCTAAGAAGGAATTTGAATTTCTCTTACCTTAAACTTATCTGGGACATCCTGCTGATTTAGAGGGAAAAGTCTTACAAACTTGAAACTTTCTGCTACCACATAAAATGGCTTATTCTGAGCTTTCGCACACACAGCAATTTGATTAGTGCCAATCTGTGGAAACAGATGGAAAACATGCAAACTCGGTGCTAGTGTGACATAATATTGCCCAGTTTCCAATAATAAATAGACTTTTACTGGATAATGTCCAAATAGAAAAGATTTTTTCAGGAAGCCTTGAATTCTTCAAAGAAACCAAACTTTAAAAGTCTAGAGATTATCAAATGATGGAATAAATTCACTACCTATTACCTTGTTAATAATGCCTCCGCTTTCAACTACACCTTCAGCACCAACTAACACCAGGTCCACTTTCTCCATAATGTAGCTGTTCAAAGGGGGAAAAAAAAATCCAAGTCTTACTGGGTAATACAACAAATGACTTGCTGAACAGAACAGAAATTAGTAATTAAAACAGTGTGTCGCTTTTCTGAAGTAGCTTCATCTACCTGTGTAAGTCCATGTGCTGTTAAACATCTTTGGAGTGAGTTTTCATCTGCTTCCCTGGCAGGAATATTAAGTAACCATATCTTCTCCAGCCATACCTGACCTTGGCAATTGTGTAAATGCTGGAAGAAGTTGAAATCTGACTAGGAATGATACTCAGTTACAGGAGCAGGGATGTCTGTGATAAGATACTACCTACACAGTGAAGTGTAACTGCACTGTGATAACCTTGGCCTAATACACAGGATGCTCCTCATCCACTCCCTCTTTTCTTTACATCCCTCCCATGTGTTTTCCTGAGTGAAAACACAGATCTAAAAAGAAAACCACCAACTAAGTGATTTGAATATTGTAGACTTGTCCAGTCAAGCCACTACCGTCCCTAAATTGGAGGTGCCTTGGTAAGCAGGCTGGTATGTATTCTCTTGGAGGCAGACTCAGGCATTTTGCACTTATGGAAGAATTGAGGTTCAGATTTATTGTAGTTCTTTCTTTTTTCATGTTTTGGACTTACACTAAGCAGTGGTAATTTAGGAAATAGCTTAAGAAACCCCAAAACGATAACACATATGCAAATCAGGAAAAAAGTAGCCTTTTTGCATAGCACCTCAGTTCTTTTTTACAGATATCCCAAAGTTCTACACTTAGGTCTGACTCCTTTTTTCATTCTAACATGCAACCATAAAATACTTGTTTTGCAGCAGGCGTATTCTCCTAATTGTGCACCTAAAGGTGTAACTTGTTTAGCTTGTTTGATGACTACGACTAAGTAATAACCTCTGTAGTTTGAACAAACTTCTAGGAAACTTACTTACAACACTGTCAAAATTGTGATGAAAAATATTAAGGTTTAATGATCAGGCTTACCCAACTGCAGCATCCAGAATCACAGTCACGGGAATGTTCAGCTTCCTCAGCGCTTTTGCCATTTTTTGCCTATTAAAAAAACACGTTTGAAGCTTAAAAGATTTGTCTTTAAAGACAATGCTAGAAGAATATGGTCTGAAAGACTGAAACCCATGGCTGCCCATGTTCCCTTGCCTGTAGTTTTGGTTTATGATGTACGCTCTACTAGAAAATAATTTACTGTGTAGCAATGGAAACAGATTACAACAAATGCAAGAAAAGTCAGTTTGTTTTAGCAGTCAGGAATTACAGCTACAGAAAGATGAGTCAGTGAACTATTATTAAGATGACAGATTACCTAAAGTGTCTCAGCTTTTCCATCAACAGGGTGTAAGAAACAAGAAATAAAGCACAGGGTACACTGCTAGAAGTTACTTCAGGGAAGCTGAAAAATCCTGTGTACTTCACTTGACTGAACATCCTTGATTCTAGTGAAAGAGTGGTTAGCAACGTGTATGATCCAGTATGCAGGATTTACCACTTCACTTATACAGCTGCATGCTCTGAAGAGGGAAAGCTTGCTCTCTTGCTATCAGTAGTATACTTTATTTGGCATCTTCAAACAACATCGTTAGCTAAATGTTTTATTTTGCTATGCTTAAGATAATACTGGTTATTTTAGCCTACTTTTGAAAAAGACAACTAGAAACCAATTGTCTCCCATCTCCAAGGGGAAACGTAGGTTGGCTAGCACTGATTGAAAGGTTGTAAACTTTTGAGGGAAACGTAGGTAACACTGTTAGTAGAATATTTAGTATTGGAAATTACAATATTAGGTTTTTTTTGCTTGTCGAGAATAATATGATATTATGTGACAATTACCATTTAAAATGTTGCAAACAAGCCTAGTAGCTTTTCTTAAGGTATGACAGATTTGATGCTAGCTGTACATCACCCTGTTAACCAAGATAAAACACAAATTAATGAGTACTTGCCCTGCTTGATCTGGCTGTGATTCAGTAACATAAACACTGAATCGCTTCTTTGACTCAACAGCTGCTTCTAACACTCTGAGGACCACTCTGGAGTAGGCATGTGTCAATATTCGCTGTCAAAACAAAAAATATCAGACATTACTTTTTGCTGAGCTTTGGGAAACCTTTACTTTTGTTACAGGTGTCACAGCTTTTACTTCACACAACTGTCCATCGACATTAAATAATAAGGTATGTCACTTGTATGCTACAAATCATAGGATAGCTGGACTTCATGTGGCCTGCCATGATGCAGCCAAGGGGTGATGATCTGACTCCTCAGCACCTCTTAGAAGCAGACCACAAGGTGAAGTTGGATTGTGTGGAAACTGAAGTAGGGGGAGGTGATGAGTCTCAACAAAATAAAGTGGTGAGTGATGTTACGCCTATGTACTTGCAGAAGCCGCCATCAGACAATGCTGTTGAGAACGTTAATAAACTTCGCTCCTCTCCCCTTCTGTCTTTCCATTACTTCAAGCAGCAGAGCACAGAACAAGAGTGACCCCGCCTCGGCCTACTTACGGCACCATCTCTGATGAAAGGATGACATAGCTTGGCGATTTTGTTCCTTGAGAGAGAGACTTTCCTCAGGAAGATCTCCCCGCGCTCGATCATGATTTCTTTGCACTTGGAGTAGTCCTGGAAAACACCGCCGTGCCTGCTGTGAGGCCGGAGGGTCCCCCAGCCGCCAGTACCGCTGGGCAGGGGGCAGCCGCCCTTACCGAGTACTCCAGGGAGGTGAGGCTGATGAAGCGCAGGAAGAGCTCCCCGCCCGAGGAGACGGCCACCGAGGAGTCCACCCGAGACAGGGTGTCGATGGCGGCCAGCAGGCTGCTCCTCAGGCCCTGGATGGTCTCCCCTGCGGGGAGGCACAGGTGCACGGTCAGGGCAGGGCTGGGCCTCACTGACACGGGCCTCGCCGTGAGGAGACCCGGGGCAGGAGGGGGACCCCGTCCCGCCTGGGGCTGAGGGGGGACCCGGGCCCACCTCGGTCCTGCTTGAGGAAGCCCAGCAGCGCGCGGATGGCGGCCACGGCCGAGGCGACGTCGGGGTCGTCCCTCAGCTGCGCCCTGAAGGTCTCGATCAGGTCTGCAAGGCAGCGGGGCTCGTCAGGCGCGGCCCGGCCCGGCGCTGCCCCGCGCCGCCCGCCCCCCGCTCCCCGCTCCCCTTACCGTCCGTGCTCATGGCCGCGGCCGCTCCGCTCCCGTCCCGGCCGCCGCCGCACCGCCCGCCTCGCCTGGGCGTGGCGCTGTTCGCGTGACGCCACCCGGTTGGATGACGTAGGACCGTGGCGTGACGTCATCTCCAGGCGCCGGGAGCAGCTGGTACCTCAGGCCGGCGCTATGAGCGCGGGTGAGGCGGGGGGGTGGCGGGGAGCGGGTGGGGGCAGCCGTCGGGGCCCAGCGTGCCTCAGCCCCGGGCAGGCCGGGCCGCGGCTCCTCCGGCGTCCGGGCTCCTCCTGGAGGAGGTGGGAGGCCGACAGCGGAGCTCTGGGGCAC
This sequence comes from Nyctibius grandis, assembly GCF_013368605.1. Classification (NCBI taxonomy): domain Eukaryota; kingdom Metazoa; phylum Chordata; class Aves; order Nyctibiiformes; family Nyctibiidae; genus Nyctibius; species Nyctibius grandis. Next base: position 12,550,980 of record NC_090671.1, on the reverse strand, counting down.
GCCCGGCTTTATCGCCCCTGTGCCCCCTCAGTGAAGCTCCGCCAGGCCCCGGCCGGCAGGTTCCCTGTGTTCCCGCCACGGGCTCGGCTCGGCTCCGGCTCCCCTGGGCTCCCGGCGGTCCCGGGAGAGCCCCTCTGCTCGCGGGCCTTCAGTCGCTGCTGCTGGGGCGGTCGCACGGAGCGCGGAGTGACGCTGCTGTGCTGTCACTTTTTCAGATGATGAGCTGAGCCTGTTGGTCATCGTCATTGACACCAACCCGATCTGGTGGGGAAAGAAGGCGCTAGAAGAAGCTGAGGTACCTGTTCTGGGTGGTGGTGCTACTGATGGTGATTTCTGAGGGAAAACATTTATTTTTTTTTAAATCTTAGTAAGTAGGCAACGGATGGGGTTAGTCTTTGATTTCTGAACTATGCTAACATGGTCTGCTAAAACAGATCTAATGGATATTAGAATATTCTCTTAAAAAGAGCAACCCAGTGTTGTGTATTTTTCAAAGTTCTTTTTCTAAATGCTTCCTATTAAGAAAGGAAGCTTTTTTGGCATCTGAAAACTCAAGTTCTTTAACTGCAGTTGCTTGAGAGATTTCTTCTAAATTACTTAACTGTAAACGTTATTGTGCTGTATCTTTCTTCTTTTTCTCAGCAGTTCACCCTATCAAAATGTATCGATGCAGTGATGGTACTGGGAAATTCGCACTTAATTATGAATCGCACCAACAGGCTCGCTGTTATAGCAAGTCACACGCAAGAAAGGTGTAGTTGCTTCTTATTAGTGTAAAAGTTTAAAGTGCACTTTTGTACATCTGTCTCCTCATTTTCTTGTTGGATTGAAGTATGTAATTGAAACCAGGTTTAAAATGCATAACATATTGTCTTAAAAGCAGAAATTAACTAAAACTGTGCAGGAAAAAAGAATCTGACTTAGTGCCTTACACAAAGCAACAAAAAGACCTGTAAGACAGAAGGGAGGCTTAAACAGAATTTTACTTAAAAATACATTGAGAGGGAGAGACAGAGAGGATGGTGGAGATGTGGCGAGCAGGACAATGCAAGTGGCAGAAGTTTCCTGTTTAGTGGATATTTTCCCCCAGATGTTCGTGAGTCCCAGGATCTGCCCCTAAGTGCAGGCATGGTATCTATTTGCCAGTTCTCTTAAAATGTGTCTTGAAAGGAGGGAGATGAATGTGGGTTTTATTCCATTTTAGGTTTGAAGATTGCCTGCCTTATGTAGTCTCCTTAATGTCTAAAGCATTAAAATTATTTGAAATTATACTTCAGGGTATTGCTGTCTACAGCTGATTAGTTTATGGCATTTTTTCTTACAAGGTGAAAGACAGAACATGAATACTTTGATTTTTCTCTGTTTCAGCCGTTTCTTATACCCTGGGAAGCGTTGGGCTTTTGCAGATCTCTTTGGAGATGGCAGTAGTTCCATGGAATCTAATTGCTCTGGCAGCAAGGATGGAAAATATGAATTGTTAACAGCAGTAAATGACGCAATTGCAGAAGAGATTAAAGACCTCATGACAAAAAGTAAGGAAAAGAAAATTCTAGGCTTACTATACAAAACTGCAAATCACTTGGACTCTCAAGGAGTTGTAGGAATTTCCTTTATTTTGATTATGTGAATTTTAATATGTTTAAAGTAGATGAGTTTATTACACTTGGCACTTCACACCTCTGCATTAATACTTTTTGCCAAAGATAAAGTTGTATTATTTGGTATGGTCAGGTTCAGCAATTGGTTTTATATATAACAGTAACTTCTGCAACTTCTCTTGTATCGCAGCTGACATGAGGGGCCAGCAAACAGAAACTCTGTTAGCAGGATCACTTGCTAAAGCGCTTTGTTGTATCCTTTGGATCACGGAATCTTCGAAGCCTGGGTGTATTTTTTAAGACTGTTTCTTATAATATTAATTATGCTTCAATATAGGTTTTACTATTCCTGTTCTGTAATAATACTCAAAACTGAAATGTTTGCCTAATAACCGTGGGTCATGCGTGTTAAAATGTGTGTTGGCTAAGGTGGTGAATGTGTGGTATGGATACCAGAGTTATTTCCAAGAACAGAATGTCGATTCCTTAACGTTGGCTAATGTAGTTATCAACAAGATGAGCAAAGAGGTAAAAGGTGAGGCCTCCTCTCTTGTTTTGAGTAATTACATAAACATTTGAATCAGAATAACAGGTATAAGTGCATGTGTACATACAAACCAATATGCATATGTTTTGACACATCCCCGTTTCTAAGGCTGGCAATAGTAGGTACACATTTATCCTGATCATTTGAAGTTGCCCAGTTTAAACTAGGTCTGGGTGATGATTAGAAGTAAAGGACTTGATTGCTAGTCCACATTCTTACTCTGATTTTCTGTTGCATGCAAGTGAAACGAGTAAAACTAACTGGAATCTCTTTAGAAAAACTGGAGGCCGAGAGGAACTTTTTGAAAGTCACATGATGCACAAATCTACTTCCAAAGGGCCACCCGCAGAGCTGTGATGACAGTTGAACTTTTTACTCAGTTTTGGACTTGTGACTTCTTTAATCAGGAAAAGTGCTATTTGGGCAAATAGTTTTGCAAGGAGCAGATTGGACTAGAATCAGCTATGCATTTCAGATCACTTTAATCAATGAGAAATACCACATAACTTGAGATACGTGTTTCAAGCAGTGAGTTGGTAATGAACAACTTTGAATGTTTCTTTCCTGATCAACATTGAACTGCTTTTGGACAATACGTGAAAGGGGTCTGCTTTCATAACAAGTCTGAATTAGTCTCCAGGTACTTGTCAAATATTTCTGCTGCTCTCTGTGCCACTGGGACTATAAAACAGTTCATACACATATTTTGGCTGAGATGTTAGATGCGACAGAACTACAAGGGCAAACTACAGGCAGTAGAACCAGTGTACTCATGCATTTCTTCTTCTTTTCAATACTTAGCTAATCAAGAAATGAAATCAAGGATTTTGGTAAGAACTTTTGCTGTCAATTTTCTTTTAGTCTTGAAATCCAGTGATGATGTGTAAGCTAACAAGTTTGAATTGCTTTATTTAGGTCATAAAAGCTGCAGAAGACAGTGCACTGCAATATATGAATTTTATGAATGTGATCTTTGCAGCACAGAAACAGGTGAAGCTGACATTTCATTTTGTTATCTATTATCTTTTATTAATGTGCAAAGATAACAGAATTGTTCATTTCTCTTATGATTATGATCTAGTTAAAGACTCCTTGAAGTGAAGCCTGTCATGGCCAGGGTGAAAGGTGGTAACCTTTAAACCAAGTTTAAAAAAAACAAAACAGATCCATATCACTACATCTTAACATAAAGGGGTTGCTAGACTAGTTAAAGATTACTGTGGAAGTACAGATAGTAGCCTTTGTCCCTCCTTGCAGGTAACATGTACAGGGTACCTTTGATAGTTCTTTTATTACCATGTGTTAGAAGGGAGATGTTGGAAATTTGGATTTGTATTCTGACCAAGTGAAAGAGCTTTGCTATGGCTGTACTGGTCCTGCAGCTGTAAAAGCATGTGCATTTTTATGTGGAGTGCATTTATAGCAGAAACAGATCATGACAATAACAGTGAGGCTACATTGGTCCTACCTGAATTTGCTTTTCATGTGTTTAATCTCTTTTCTTGCAGAGTATTTTGATTGATGCCTGTGTCTTGGACTCTGATTCAGGTCTTCTGCAACAGGTACAGACTTCTTATTTGCTGTTTACATTTATTCATAGATACTTGATGCTGTATAGTTTGACACATTGTAAAGCTCTCTTCTTTTCTTTGTTTCAAGAGTGGGTGTGGAAATATGTTCAGTGGATCTGACAGTTATAACATGCAGGCGTTTTGCAGTATGTGGATATTTTAAATATCCTGTTAATCTCATAAAACATAACAATCTGATCATGCTCTCTGCTTTCCAGGCTTGTGACATTACAGGTGGCATATATTTGAAAGTGCCCCACATGCCGTCCCTTCTGCAGTATTTGTTGGTAAGTCTTTAAAAAACACTTCAGTGTTTTTCCTGTGTTGGATGTGAAATCTTACTGACTTCATGGACAAGGTAATACAGCAGTACCCTTCCAATGTGCAAAATATTTTTTCTCTATTCGTGCAGTGGGTATTTCTCCCTGATCAAGAGCAAAGATCACAGCTTGTCCTTCCACCTCCTGTTCATGTTGACTACAGAGCTGCATGCTTCTGTCATCGAAATCTTATTGAAATTGGTTATGTGTGCTCTGTGTGCTTGTCAAGTAAGTTTATAAATATTTAAGAGTCTGATTTCTTACATTCAAATGAACTATTTTAGTGAAAGTAGATTCTTTTATTTTTCAGTATTCTGCAACTTCAGTCCTATTTGTAGTACATGCGAGTAAGTGTTTTTTCTTCTTGTTTCAAGGATGCGTGTGGAAGTATGTTCAGTGTATCTGACAGTTCCTTTTTTATGTTGTTTCAGGACTGCTTTCAAAATATCATTGCCACCTGTCATGAAAGCTAAGAAGAAGAAATTAAAGTTAGCTGGGTAACAACGTTATGTAAATGCATTGTTACCTCCTCCAGTAATTCCATGAAATGGAATATACGTGAGAAATTGATGGCACTTTTTATTGGATATGAAAGAGAACTGTATGCAGTGTTACTACTTGTTTTTTAAGGGATAAATATTTAAATCTTGTGTCTTCTACACAGCCCTTTAAATAACAAATCACTGTATTACCATGTAACCTGTGCTGTTTTAAATACTAATTCTTAATTGTGAGAGGAACCAGAAGGTATGCTGGCCACTGCAAAGTTTCACACCTCCAAGTTATTTTCAAAGACAAGAAAGCTGATTCCTTTCATATGTTGGTGTAAAGGTAAGAATGACCATTTCTGGTGTGTAAGATCAGAACCTTAGCACTGTGTTATTCAGGGACTTCAACTTCTTGCTAACTCTTTCTAGCAATTTTTGGACTGAAACAGCATCAATTTAAAATAAATGAGCCAACATTTTCAAGATGGTTTAGATCCCACTTTTTTTTTTTTTTTAAAGATGTTAATTCCCCTGCAGGTGCACTCATGTATTCATATTCCTTTGACTGTACTGTCTCTGTGTTTGTAGTTTCTTTCTCAATTGGGTATCTCTTCATTTGTGAATGAAAAGGCCCCGTTTTGTTTAAAATAACTTCAATAAATGCAGACTAACTGATTAGTCTTTAAGGTTGTATTTTGAAACTGGAAAACAAAAAATGTAATTTATGTGGTGTGACAGCAGGCACACTTTTTAGTATGTGTTTTTACATCTGGTATTTGACAAGAATGAAGGTGCTTTGATTGGTGTTGTTTATGGCAGGATATGAGGGTATGCTGTGTACTTCTGAACGTGGCTTTCATTTAAACAATCAATCTCCCCTTTTTAAAAAGTAACTGTGTAGTTTGGTGTTTTAGCCTGTTACTAGTAACTGATGTTCTCCTGAAAGGAAGAGAGAGTAATTGTTTCCTACACAGAAAAAGACTAATTTTTTTTTCCCAAGGTGTATATGGGAATTTATGTCATGTCTTGTACTTAGATCAGGGTTTTGTCAATGTAACAGCTCTTGTGCCAGCCTTGTACGGGCTTGCTTGATTGCCAAAAGCCGTTTTGTTTGAAGGCTGTATTTATAATTTCCTTTGTATAAAACGTTTGTAATAAAACCTGTTCTTTTTCAAATGTGGTTAGATACTGCTCTAATAACAGATATTTTTAAGGGTGAGCTACACGGCCTTCTTGCAATTTTATTGTGTAAAAGTGTAGCAGTGTGATCTGGCACTACCTGAAGTGCCTGAGGGAGGACGTGGTCTGTGTGGAGACGAGGGACAGACGTGTCGGGGCTGTCGTGGTCGATCCCGCTTTCGGCTGTGCGGTCGCTACCGTGAGGAGGGGGACAGGGGGACGCGAGGGAGCCCAGCCGGGTGTGTGACGGGCCGCCTTCCCCGGGCCCGGGCCGCCTTCCCCGTGAGGCGGCCGCGCTTCCCGCCCCTTCCCGTTGCCATGGCGCCGCGCTGTGGCTGCAAGATGGCGGGCGGGCGGCAGCCGGCCCCGCGGCGCGGCGCGCCTTAGGCGCCATGGAGGCTGGGTTCCTCGGGGCGCTGCTGCTGCTGCTGCTGGCGGCACCCTGCCCCGGGCAGCGGGCTTGGCACCCCGGTGGGTGGAGGGCGTCAGGGGCCGCCATGAGTGGCGGCCTCCGGGTGGGCGAGGGGGAGGCTGCTGAGGGAAGGGGGCCGAAAGGGCGGCCGGGAGTGTGGGGAGAGGGGGGTCGGCCTGCTGCGCGGCCTGCCCGGGTGGGCATGAGGGGGGGCCCCGGGGGTTCTCCAGGGACTGGGAGGTCGGGGGTCTTTGGTGCCCCTGCCCCAACCCGAAGGTGCTGGCCCTGGAGTTTTCTGCTTAGCACTGGGGGAGACTGAGGGGGGAAGGTGGAGCTGCTTATGTCGGACCTTTCAACCTTGGTAAAGTCTGTAAAGGAAATTCTAGTGAAACTCCCAACTTGGAGCCCTAAACTTGAAACTATGTCCACGTGCAGAGGGCAGTAGTGTGCAATTACTAGATCACAGGTAGCGGTATGCCCCTGATACCCTCCATGGCCGCAAGAAATTACAAAATGTGTATTTAATTCAGCAAGAATTGCTAAATGTTGTTGCCTGACCTGGGTAGTACCTGCATGGGCCAGTAAGTGCTGCAGTCTCCTGCCTTAATGTTATACTACTGCGTGTTTACTGAGCATCTTGACAAATGTAAACTTAAAGTATAGAAAGCTATGGTGAACCCACTGCTCTGGCACTTTGTGAGAATGTAAATACAATCCTGTACCAGCCATCATGAGATGTTTTTGTGCTATTTATGACAATTTAAAGTATAGGAAGGTAAGAACCTAGCGTAAGACCTAAATATGTCTTACAGATGTTACCTTTTTCAGTGTGTGTTAAGACTTGTTTCTTTTTTTTTAGTCTTTCAGCCTTCATTTATCCATATGTCAGGGCCCAGAGCAAATTCGTTTTTCCTTGGAAATTCTTCAGGAGTTAATTTTTCTATAATTTTAAGTTCTGTAGATAAAGAGACAGGTAAGAATACTCCACTTGTTCTTTTTTTTTCCAAATAGCATGTAAATAAATATGTTTGAATTCTGAATATTTTTTCTGCCACAAAAGTTACTAAAGAAACAGTAATGCACTTTGCTTAGTGCTTTAATAGTTACTGAAATAGGAACTCAAAAGGACTTCTGCTGATTAAGCCCTTAGTCCTCTGTTGATTCCTTGTCAGCCAAGTCTGAGGGTCTGTCTACTTGAAGGCACAAGAGGAGTTTAAATGTACTTCTAATTTTCCAGTCTTTTCTCAATGACAGTGGAATACTTTTTTAATTTTTATTTTGATATAGGAAAATTGCAACTTGCAAATTGCAGTGGAAGTAAAAGAGCTGGTGATTGGAATTTGAATGTAACATCTGGTATGGTATGTAAAATAGTGATTCTTCGTAATGGGAAGGATTGAACTGTCATATATTAAGGGCTAACGAAATACTAGCAAAACGTGAATGTACTAACAACCCAGTTTGAATGTCTTGCCTTTTTTCTTTTACATGTCCCTTTGTGTGGATGCCTTTGCTGGAGTTTGCTGAGGTGCAGCTTTGATGCTGGTTCCTCGTTGTACTCCTCCTCTCCAGAACTGCCCGCACTTCCTGGCTCTCTGTAGCATTTGAGATGTTTTCAGATCTGCTGGAAGGAGCTAATAGAAATAAAAAAGTAGTGTTTTTATACAGGATGAGCTATGGAACATCTGTATTTATTAGACTTGCCTTCAGTGTTATGTTATACATAATTCTGTAGGGGTTTGATCAACTCTGCAGTCATTCCAGTTTTCAACTGAAGGTATCTGTAAATACTGAAATTCACTTTTCGGTATTTGTTCTTTTCTTTAGAATTGTGCACGTGATTTCTGAGGTAACTTAATCTGTGTGCATGCGTTAAAAAGTTCTGTGTGCAGCTCGTATCCTCACTGTATTTGCCTATCTCAGCAGCAGACTGTTTATCATTCCACTCCCAACAAATGTCTGATTTTATATAGGAAGAATACCATTGCGTGGTAGCACTGACAAAACACAGTGCTACTGACACTTCTCTTTCAGAAGCTGATGAGTGGTATAAATAAGAGTAATTTAATACAAGCTTGTCGAACTTTATTTTGCATTTTTTCAGAACCCTTCCAAAGTGATCATAAGCTTGACTAGAAACCTGCAGTTGTGTTTGCCCAATGCCACTGACTGCTGCACAACACCTCTCTGCGTGGTTGAAACACTTCAGGTTTTAGCTTGCCGTGATTCAGTGATGTTGGCACATCTCCTGATTCAAGCTGAAATATATGCCAACTCTTCCTTTACAGGAAATGTGTCAGGTAATTGTTTAGATATGCTACAGAAGAAATGGCGTTTTGGCTGTTCTTTTCCTTCTGTATATGAAAAAAATAAAGAATTGGGATTTGGGCAGCAGAGATACTGAAAAATTGTTAATGGAATTTAACAAAAGATTTGTACACAGTTGGAATAAACTGTAATGCACATGGTCTGTTTATTGGGATTCCATTCCATATAATCTGATATTATCTTCTTTTTTTTTTTCCTATTTCTTTTACAGAAAATGCAACTGTCATCCCTAATCAGGTGTTCTGGCCCTTGGGCTCTTGTCCTTGTGACTTGACAGCTGGAGCTTGTGATGTTCGTTGTTGCTGTGATCCGGTACTTATTTCATATTAAACTCTGACCAAGTGTTTTCAAAATTTCAAGGCTCTTTCAATTGTCTGGGGAGAGAGAGAGGTACTGTATGTTTTGTACTAGAAGGAGGGCTTGTCTGGATTTTCCAGTATTACTAACAGTAAATGTGACCTTTCTCTACAGAATTGGTTTGATTACCTGTAAGTATGACTGTAGTGCCTACGGTAATGCAATTACCATGATAAAAAGTGACCGTTCTTTTCCCTTTCAGGAGTGTACACCAGACTTGAAGCAGTTATTCAATGGATCATGTTTCACTGGAGTGTTTGGTGGGGTTGTAAACCCACCTTTTGATCAGCTGTGCTCTTCTAATTCAATGGAATATATCCCTGATTGGTTTCCCTTCCTTTGTGTACAGTCTTCTCTTAACAACACACCATTTCTTGGCTACTTTTATCATGGCTCTACGTAAGTCTTAACAAAACTTATTTTCTCAACACAGCATTAGGCATGCTACTGAAAATGTAACCTGTTTTTATAATGAAATTTGTTTTGAAATTTGAATTTTAAGATGTGAACTTTAAATGCAAATGGAGAAATGTCATTGCTGCTATATGAGAACGGGGGACATGAAAGCAAATGTATAATTATTTGTGTGAGGTATGGAGTAAAGGATTGTTTAATTTTTAAACTTGTTTGCAGTTCGACACCCAGAGTCCCTCCCTTTAAGATCCCTTTACAAACTTCTCCTGGGACACTTTACACTGGTTACAGACAAGGAGATCCAATTATGACCGAAGAAAATGAGTATTTTACCATTCCCCAGGTAATCCCTTCATGTTCAGGAGCTTTTTGGTTCCTCTTGGTTTGTTTGATACTGTCTGTATATGACACTCCTTATGGCTTTGTAACCAGATTCTGCAACTTGCTGTTGTGAAGCGGTGGAATATATTTTCCACAACAACAACAACAAAAAGGCACAAAATCATTATTAAAAGTAAACATTATCCTTCCTGATCCCCCTGACCATCTCCCAAAACGGTAATGTCTTAATTATTTCAAGAGGTAAAAGCAAGCTTGGCACCCCAATTAATAGTTCATGGCTTATCATATTTCTCTATTTTTTTGGTTTGCCAGCTGCATTATTGAGTTGGTTTTCCCTTTGAATCTTAGTCATCTGGTTGTACTTTTTTCAAATTCCTTTTCTATTTTAGAGAGACTTGGTTATAACTATTTTGACAAATTGGGATCAAGCCATACTGTACACTGAAACTATTTTGAAAGCTTTGCTTTTTAAATTTTTACCTTTCTCTTGCTACAGATTGAGATATTTTGATAACATCAGATTAATTGTTTGTCAAAGTATCACATAGCTGTAGTACACAGGTGGAGCATTTCACTAACAAATAGTCTTAAAATGAAAAGCAAGGGGCTAGAAAAGGGTCCAACATACTTTTTTCTGTTGAACTACCTGCAGCAATCCATGGCTGGACAGTGTGTTGGAAACGCCCCCGTAGCGTATCTCCAGAACTTTGATGTCAAATGCCTTACCAATCTAGCATCTTACACAGAAGGACTGCCCCATGATGTGAGGATAAACAGTGGTACTGGAGGTATGCTGCATAAACTCTAGCAGAAATGTGCTTTATGTTTCTCAGAGCTGCTAGAACAGAACAAACCCAAGGGCCGTTGACATGGCAGCTTCATGTAATATCTGTGTTATCTGATGGCTGTAGTTCAGCATTTGGGGATGTTCTGTTCCTGTTTCTGATGACCTTCCGGCAAGTGTCCGACTATTTCCCAAGATTTGGGATATAAGAAATGGTGGGATTGGCCTTTGTTTCCCATTTATCTGTTTTTGGTGATTCGTGCTGGTTATGGCTACACACGACAGAACAGAGCATCTCTCCCACTTTGTATTTTCGGACTGTTGCAGAGCCCTTCTTCTGTCAAGAGGGTGCAGTATCATCATTTTAGAATTAGTGAGAATTGGTTACTTTCTGCATTACAAAAGTATATACTTATGAAGTGTCCTTCTGGAGTTTGAGATAACATGATTACCAGCATGAAGATAATTTATTTTACGCTATGTAATTGTCTAATTTTGTTCATCTATATTACCTTTGTAAGACACAGAGATAAGTAGCTGTGCTCTCAAAATACATAAACGGATTGGTCCGTTACCCAAATTAATTTTCTAAATAATTTTCTACTCCATTTTCGTAACAACAAGGATTGCATCTTGGATGTGAAAACAGTATGTCTGTCTCTCTTATTAGTCAGGATTGCTGCAGTGTTTGTTTTTTATTCTCAGACTTCATCCAGCAAAATGTCATCTATAGAACCATCACTGACATGGGCAAATTCATCACTGAAGGTGGTATGTCTCTTCTGTTTAATAAATATGTTTCTTACCTAACCTGGACTATATAAGAAATAGATTATTTTGATGCCTAAAATGTTTACCTGCTGCAGTTCTTAGGAAGGATCTTGTATGTTATCTAATGCTCAAAAAGTCAACTGTTTGCCTTACTGCAAAGCACAAAGTATTTAATTTACCCCAACTTCATTTAAAGTTGGTCAAGAAATTGGGTCCCTTAGCTTACATTAAAAGTAATTTTTGAGAAGAAAAAAAAATAAAGATACAAAGAATGCTTTAAGAAACTTCCAGGATGAACATGTAAGTGGAATGGGCAGACTGTAAGCAGATGTATAGATCTCTGTTTTGTAAGCTCTTGTGCCTTTTTAAGGACCTTTTTCAGCCAATGAAGCAGTTATTTGATGTAGAACAGTGGTTCCCAGTCAGTGGGAGGATAATGCAGCACAAATGAAACTAATGGAATCCAAGCTAATGTGTTTTTCTGGGCAGCGATGGCTCCCTGGGAGGGATGAAATGAAAGCAGGAGTCCCGAGTCCAGAGAAGTGCATCAGCTGGTGATGTCGAGTCCAGTGCTGGGCTCTTTTGGAGAGGTTTGTAGCTACAAAAGGAGCTGGAACTGCTGATGTTAAAATATTGATGGGCCTAGGGGATTATACTGTCGCACTGTCCTAATAAGATGGGACTTAAACAGTAAAATAAATTCTCTAAAAAGATGAATAATTTCCAGAATTTTACCAGAGTTTTTTAATGTGTTCTATTTCAGCCACAGTAACATCGCTTTCTAATTAGCAGTGCTTTTCATTATGGCCTTTTTTTTTTCTTCTGCCAGAAAGCCTTCATACTGCTGAGGTTGTGTGTCAAAATGTCACTGTTGCAGAGCATTATACGTTCATATGGAAAGACAAGAACATAGAGCAAATAAATGTCACAGTCTTCCTTGGAAGTTTATGTGATGGAGGTATCATGAAATTTCTTTTACTATATTTGATTTACTTTTTTTTCTTCAGCATGGAAATTCTGTGATAGAATCTCTTATTTACTAATACTTCTTTAAAAAGAATTTCCCCTGGACTCTGGAAAGAAAATTTATGGGGCTGATTTCCATTAATTTGTATTATTTTGAATCTTCTGTTACTAACGAAGGATGGACGTTTGTATTCTACATAGAGCATACTTTTTGCTAATTTACTTATTTAAAAATAAAGTAATATTTTTTCTTTTACCAGAAATACTGACACAGAGATTCACAGTCAAATTTCTGAGTTTAAAGAGTACTAATGCAGCAGAACTGTTTGGGAATCCAGGTATTAATACTTTATTTTGCCCCTTATGTTGCTAGCCCCCACCTTCCTGTCAATACACTGCCGGTTGTAATAGTGGTGATTGGTTCTTAGGCTTTTGTTGTATAGATATTGATTATTTAAAGTGAGTGTATTCCTACTGTAATGGAAATGTCTCTTCGTTTACTTCAAGATTGATGACATTTATTATTAAAACAATGCTAATGCTTAAAGATTCTTATGCAGTGTTCACGATTTACTCTTCCATGTTTAGGTTATCAAGTTGGAAAACCAGTGAGAGCTGCAAATTTGAATGCTTCTGATACTTTTGGAAGCCTAAACATTTGGCAGCCAGGTACTGGCTTGTGAGGTTGCAACTTCAACTGTAGTCAATGTTAAAATGTTTGTTTTGTTTTGTTTTTTTTTTTTTTTTAACATATTTTAGTTAAGAATCTCTTCCAAACTTTGCTTCTCTAGACTATTCCCTAACCTTTATTCCGACTTTCTTGGAAAACTTGAGTTGAATGGACTTGTAACTATATTTGAACTTACCACCTGGTGTTTCACATTCTAAAGTTTGATGTTTGTAAACAGAACTGAAAGCTAGAGATCAAAAGGTTGATATAAGAAAGCTCAAGTAAGATGTTTTCATTTCATAGCTGGCAGAGGTTTATGTGTGTCGGCAACTTATACACCAGTTTTATTTGGACTAGATTCGCTCTCTGGGTGCATTCTAGAAGTTGGTATTAATGAAGACTGCAGCCTTTTAAGGTGAGCTACATAGGTGGAAATATTTTTCCCTGCATCTATCTTGTTGCTTATTACATGATTCCCTACAAGTGTCTACTGTCAGCACTGTTACCTTCTTTTTAAATGTTCTGTGTGCATTTCAGCTTTCTGTGGTCGATAGTCTCACTTTTTTTTTTTTAAGGGAAATTATAATAAGGTTTCACTGAAATCTCTCTATATTCAAATGAGGGTTATGTTGGGGTGGAATGCTTTGCCATTTCTTCCCTTCAACAGATAACTCAATAGTTCAAGTTTGTTTTTGTTGAGTGATAACATCTTTCAGAGGAAACTGACCTTATGATATAATAATATTGCAACTTAGAGTGGTAGACAGTACAGATTTACTTTTGTGTAATCTTACATTTGTATTTTGCAGAGGAAATGTAACTGAGAAATTGAATTCATTAATACAAGCTACTCACATTGGAAAGAGGGACAATTCAAGTTACAGTGATCTAAATGACTGGGTGGAAATTATACGTAAGTGAGGTTTGCATTGGTGTTTATAGTCTACATATACCCATATGATGACTACAGCATCTCAAAATAAAACCAAAATGTAATTTCAAATGCCTAAAGATGTCTGGATCCATCTATGCCTGTATGTGTATACACATGCACATAACTCAATATGTGTACAGATACTGCACTAACGTGTATTTTACTGTCGGCCTGTATACATATTACTTGGTTTTAGTTCTCTGTTGATAAAATACTTCTTTATCTTTATGTGTGTTTTTTGCTGTGTTCCTGTGTGACGGTTACCAGTATTTCACTGGACTATGACAATAATAGAATCATGGAAAATATAATGTTTTCCGTAATATTTCCATTTAAATAACTCTGTTCTCCTTCATAGGTCTTGATCCATTTCATTCTGACGCCAACGTGAGCTCTGGAAGCTTAAAAGGCATTTGTCCAGATATTCCTGCAAATCTGAATATTCACATAATCTTTGCTGATGTGGGTGCAGTACAAGGGATTCCCCGGCAGGAGATTCTTGCTGTGCAGATCAGGTAGAGGGAGTTGTCTCTGGCTATCTAACAAATAAATGTTTCATTTTGAGACTTGCTTACCTAACATATCCAGATTAAATTTTACAAACAAAAATGTTATTTTGTTACTTCTGATTTTTTACATGGCTTTTATTTGTGCAAGCCAAATTCCTTTGAGCAGAACCAGGTTTGCCTTTCTCCCTCTGAAAAAAAAAATGGTTATAAGTAGATAATCTTTCTACTTCACTGAAATATTAAATAAAATCTACGATGCTGTCAGTAGTAGGCATACGTGGGGCATTCCATGAGAAGAATACTTTAATTTCTTGTTACGTGGTGGAAGTGACAACGTTGTCCTGTGTTATGGCTTACCCCAAAGTAGAGCTCTTCTTGAGAGCTGTGGTAAATGCTTTATTCTTTCCTGAAATGGGGAATTTTCACTTTGCAAACACTTTTTTTTTCCTAAGTCAATCCCAATCAAATAAATAGGATTCTGTTCCACTTTACCTCATTTCCAGACTTTGCAAGTTTTCTCCCTGCATGGTATTGAAAATCCAGAGATCATCAACCTCCTCCTAAATACTGTGTATTTTGTCCTTTCATGGTTATGTTTAGGCTCTAAATTTCCATTTACAGCCCTCAAGTAATAGCGATGCATATTCTTACAGTTACTCAACAGTCACATGGCAATTCCAGTGCGGGCTTACCTGCGAGAACAGCATCAGCTTTCTTCCCATCACTGCTTCTGTTCAGTTTGTTAAAGTGCCAGCTCAGCCACCCATTCCAATGACAAGGTAATTTTTGTAAAAAAATTGATACTTCACATTATGTTAAGCAGATGTAATGTGAGTAGCATTGATCAAAAGGTTACTTTAGTTTGGTGGAGTACAGAGCAAGAAGGCCTGGTCCAAAGATTTATTGAGTAACAGTTCTGTTAGTGACAATCTTCCCCTGAGCATGAAGAACATGAAGGGCTGTAAACTACTCTGTGAAGCTGTCACTTGGTTTTAGCAGAAAAGCTTCTGTGTTTGTTTACTTGAGTGGATAAAGGGGTGCTGAGTGAGGCTCCCAAACTATCCATTGGCTGAAAATGTTTATCACAAAATGACTAAAAATTACAGTAATGGACTAGAGGGGAGGCTCCTGTTTTTACTAGAGAAAAAGATCTTATATAAGAGAATAACGAGAAGCTTGCGGCTTAGTTTTGTTTTTTCCTGTAATCTGGACACCTTTTCACTCTGTTTTTTCCACTTATGCTAGTGTTCTGGTGCTGTAGTTAATAAACCTGGTTTGTTTTTTTTTTTTCCCAGATTTCAGATTAATTACACAGAATTTGATTGCAA
This sequence comes from Nyctibius grandis, assembly GCF_013368605.1. Lineage (NCBI taxonomy): Eukaryota > Metazoa > Chordata > Aves > Nyctibiiformes > Nyctibiidae > Nyctibius > Nyctibius grandis. The sequence goes on along the minus strand of NC_090671.1, from coordinate 12,535,462 downwards.
TCGAAACGATGTGTGCTGGCCACAACTTTTTTATCCATTGACACGGTTTTACACAGGTAAAAATAATAAGCAATGTGTAATGCCATGAACTGGCCATATTTCTTTGAAACATAATTAGGTGTGTAGACTTCAGTCTGAAAGAATGCTTTGTAGTGGGGAATTAAAATTTCTCTTTTAGAAAGAATGGTCCAAAAAATCTCTTTAATTTTTCCCTTGATAAGGCATTAATTTCTTAGTTAGACTAGTGGAAAAAATAATTACTAGGAGTACTTTCTGGATAAGCTTGAAATATTGTGAGTATCTGTTTGGCAAAGACAGATTCTTTTTCACTCCCCTGTGGAGTTTGGAGAGAGGTCTGATTTCTAAGGCAAAGGAGACTATATTGATTTATGGTATTGTTCTGTTCCAATTCCCTACTGTAATTGTCGCCTTGTCAGTGCGCATCATTGCGTTGAAGGGTGGAGGGAGCCTTTGTTTCTCACTGTGCCAGTATGTTCCAGTAAAAATTTGCCATGTTAGTAAGACAGTTAATTTTTAAATTTCCTCTGTGTAAAGCTGTGGTGGATTATGTGTCGTGGGAGACTCTGTAGGTACCGTCTGGCATTTCAAAGGGCATCAAGGCACTTGGACTCTGTTCTGAGCTGCATGGACAGAGGCAACTGCCTGTGTTTATTATCTGCATGACTTCAGGGACTAAAGTTATACAAAGTATGAAGTTTTATGAGTATGAAGCATCTTACTTGCTTATGCGTCACTATTTTATTCAGGCTATGCATATACTTTAATCTGTATCTTTTGGGTTGTTGTCTTAACTAAAATTTAGTTCCCATATGCTTATACTTTTTTCTTTTTTTTTTTTTTTTCAGGAGAACCATATTCCCAGAGCCTTGCTAAAGGCCTGTCATTGGCATTTCTTGTTTTACTTGCAGCAATTATGAGTAACCCTTGGTTTTCTAAATTATGCAGTAGTTCCTTGGTTTAAAAATGTTGATGTAAAGAGAACCACTTTTGTTAATATTTTAAGTACTTTGGGGTAAAATTTATGGATAAATATTTCTGGATTTTTTAGACATTTTATATTTAAAGATACATAAAATGAATACTCTTATGATATACTGAGAATGGTTGTGTTATTTAAAAAAAAAAAAGTAATAGAATTGTTTTTAAGTGCTAGACTCTGCATTTGGAGCAGCAATAGTGCAGAGTTGACTTCAACGGGGTGAGCTCTGCATGACAGACCTTTGTCCTGTCAAGCTTGTTCTCGTCTCCCGCTGTAGAGGGTCAAGGCGGCAGTTCCTTTCTGTATCAAACCCATCTCACCCACCTATTTGTGGAGCAGTGGACAGGTTATTCACTCTTCTGAAAAGCAATAATTCTTCAGATGCTTTCATGTATTGATCTCTTTTCCAGTTAATGCTTTGCATTAGGAAGCATTTCTTCTCAGCAAGGGACATTAGCCATTGGAAGGGGCTGCCCAGGGAGGTGGTGGAGTCACCATCTCTGGAGGGGTTTAAGAAAAGCCTGGACATGGCACTTAGTGCCATGGTGTAGTTGACACGGTGGTGTCAGGGCAATGGTTGGACTCGATGACCCCAGAGGGCTCTTCCAACCTGACTGATTCTGTGATTCTGTGTGATTCTGTGATTTGCATTGGCAACCTCTGATCTGGGCTACGCAGGGTACAGAAAACATTTACTACCCATTTTCTACAATTGATTAAACACGATCTTCAGTTGGGTTTTTCTTGTGCCTCGGATCTCACCATTATCTCATCTCACTCGTGTTTTCTCCTTTACATCCTTTCACGTGCTGAAGCCGTGACTCCACCGCGCTGGTTCCCATCCTCTTTCCCGGGGTTCGCTGTGGGTGGGAGGGCGCTCCCCGCAGGGGCCTGCCGACAGGCAGCCACAGGGCTCAGGGCAGGGGGTGCCGGGCTCCCCAGCCCTCCGCCGCATCAGCCCCGCAGCCGCGGTCCGGGCCGCGCTCCCTCCGCCGAGGGCAGCGCCCTCCGCCCCGCTCCGCGCTCGCCGCCGGTTGGCCGCCGCCGCGGCCCCGCCCCCCGGAAGCAGCTGGCCGCGCACCGGCGGCGGGCTGGGACGCTCCGCCATGGCGGCCGGGCCGCGGGCTACTGCCGGACGTGCCTCCGCGCCGCCTGGGCGCCCGCCTCGCTGACCCCCTCGCCCCGCTCCGCTCCCCTCCGCCCCGCCATGGGCTCGCTGTTCCGCGGCGAGCCGATGTGCCTGGCGCAGCTCTTCCTCCAGAGCGGCTCGGCCTACGAGTGCCTCAGCGAGGTGGGCGAGCGTGGCCTGGCCGAGTTCCGAGACGTGAGTAGTGGCGGGGCCCGGGCACCGGCGGGGCTTTCTGGGAGAATGAGAGAGGTAAAAGGACCCCGAGGGGGGGGGAGCGGCGGGAGGGCGACGCGGGGAAAGCCGAGCCGGGCAGAGCAGTTGCCGTCGGAAGATGGAGGCTTCATTCCGATGGTGCGATGTAAAAGGCCCCAAGACCGCTCCTCGTCCTTCGTTCCCCGGCTCTGACTTGCAGGTGTACGGCTGATCGCATTTGCCTCAAAGCGGGATTGGGTGATGGAAAGTCAGCGTGGAGCCCCAGCCTCCCCGAGACTCTGGGAGGTGTTCTGGGCTGACCGTATCCTCCCTCTCTCACAGAAGTAGTTTAAACTTAGGTTTTTTTTGCAGTAGGATCCCGTGGGAGAGCCCATTACCCACCTGAAGCCACACTGACTTTAGGCTGAGTGTATGTGCACAGCTAATAGATATGTCCACCCTGTGACAGATCAATAGAACCATCTTAGCTGTTCTGTAGGCTTCTTTCTTCAACATTACAGACTGCTGGTTTGTAAAACATGTCTGTTCCTGGAGGAGCAATTCACCTTGGAGGAAACTACATGCCTGACTAACATAAAAATGGGTCGGGTAATAATTAACCTTGTTTCTGCATTGTCTCATGGTGTTTATATGATGTTTGCTTCTGACTGAGACTTTGGAATTTCTTCCAAGTATTATTCAGAAATGTAGGTTGCAAAGGGAAGCTGGGAGAACTCAAATTACTAAATATGGCAGGTAGGAGGAAACAGATCTGTAAGAATCATTACATGGGTGTTCTAACATGTTCGTGCCATTCCAGGGATCTGACACAGCATTTATTCCAGGAATAACATATCAGTGGGTCTGATTTAAAAGCTGAATAAGTAGTCAGAGACACTGCATGCTCATAATATGGGGGTGTACGTAAAAAGACTGTTTTGAAACTTAACATTTCAAATAGATTCTGTGGAAATCCATCACAAAAATTTGCTTGCAGAAAGATTAGTTAATCTTGTTGTTAAACAGTATTTTAAAACTGTAGAAATAAGATCGGGAGTGGTTTCTCTAGTAGATCTAGTTATTTTGTTACTTAAGTAAAACTCGCAAAAGGCATTGATAATTCTGCTTTAATAAAACCAGCCTTGGTATTTGAAGACTTTTTAATCCGTTTAGGTTTTCATACCTTCTTAGCTGAAAAGCACTTTGTAGAAAGAGAGCACACAGAATATGTGCAAAATTGTCTCCATGAAGTCACAGAAATAGCTGTAGTTTCTTAGAGGTGGTTGCTGTTTTAAATACCTAATAAGCATTTTGTTCTTTTCCTTCAGCTTAACCCAAATGTAAGTGTATTTCAGAGAAAATTTGTGAATGAAGTAAAGAAGTGTGAAGAAATGGAAAGAATACTTGGTGAGCTTTGTTTTCATGTCTGCCCTTTCTTGTCTGTGCCATTATTAAAGTTTACATTGCTAGAGTGGAACTACAGTGGAGCTTTCGGCTACAGGGTTTTTTATCTTCCCGGTCTTGTATGATCTGAATGCTGTAGAATCTTACAAAAATTTCATATGTATGAAAAAATATGCATACCTACACTCATATATATAGAGTCTTTGTGTAGATTTTTGGAGCCGGAGGTGACTGTAGCACTGAATTGGGTCAGAACAAACAAATATATTCCTTAATTTGTGTTGATGTGCTGCAGCAGTTTTGAGTGTATCACGGAGTCATTAGATTGGAAGGGACCTCTTGAGATCACCTAGTCAACCTCCAGCTCAGGTGGGAACAGCTAGAGCTGGTTGTCCAGGACTGTGTCCAGTGGGATTTTAAATATGGAGACTCCACAGCCTCTCTGGGCAACCTCTTCCAGTGTTTTACCACTGACCACGGTTTCTCGGTTTTGTGAGCTGTAAAATTTACTTACACTACACACGTATGTGCGAAATATAGGTTGGGGGTTTTTTAAGCTCAGAGGTGATGAAGAGTTGCTAATGTGTTGCTGATAAACAGTTGAGACCATTTCAGTATTGGCTGCTTAAAACTCTGCTGGGAAAATGGAAACTTTACTCTGGGTATTTCCTTGACTGTAAGATAAGCCCTGTTTTTCGTGTTATGTAACTTCCAAGCAGCCTCAAAAATATTTCAAGTTAATAATAATTATATTCACATGATGGTTAATGAATAGAGAAGGGTATGTAGAGCATCACAACCAAGATGCAGATTTCTCCAGTATATCCCAAGGAAAAGCTACCATTGAAGGATTCTTTTTATTGGAATCTCTCATCAGAGGCATGTGGTGGTCATGCCGAATCATCCCGGTAGCTATTTTGGCAATCTCCCTGCCCAGCATGAGCTGTATTTGTTGTCAAGGTTGCTTAAGCCGCCTTGTTTGAGCACTTTATTCCAAACATGGGTCAATGAGCAGAATATCAATTTTTGGCAGATGGCATGATTAGCAGAAAGTGGTATCTTGCAGCAACAAAGAGATACTATGAAATGTTAAAAGCTTCTTAAAAAGTACTTGTGGTTGGAAAATTTCAGTCAGAGGACTCTGAAGATAGCTTACTTCTGCAAACTTCCAAGAGAGAAATGTTCTGTATATTCTGTTCTTAGCAATCCATAAATCCTTCTTTGGAAGACCCTGGGGTGTGTGTTGTTGCTAAAATAAATGAATAAAATAGCTAGGGGCTGATGCTGCAGTGTGATCAGCACCATCAATAACAGCTGAAGGTCAGCTATGCAGCATTCTAGGAAGTATATGGCAATACTGTTTCCTTTCTGTTTCTGTTTTTCTTCTCACTCCAGGGTATTTAGTACAAGAAATTAAAAAGGCGGATATTCCACTTCCTGAAGGAGATGTTGCTCCTCCTGCCCCCTTGCTGAAACACATTTTAGAAATCCAGGTAACTTTTCTGCACAACAGATGCCAAAAATGTAGCTCTGGATCTTGGAACTGTATTTCAAACTTGATTACTTGCTATCTTATGACTTAAGTTGCAGAGGTGGCAGAAGCATTTGCTTTCATTTTTCTCCATTTTTTTTTTCTTTCTGCCAGTGTTACTTCAAAGACTGCTAGTGAGGATTTGATATTAACGCAAAATTCCTGTGAAAGGGTCAAAGCTAACTCACAGGGTTTGGAGTCATCTGGTTTTTTTTTTGATGGATTCGCATGTCACACTGTTCCAGACAAGTTGTTATCTGTAGCTATAGTCCTTCAGCCTCATTTATTGCTTTGGGACTTACCTAAGGCTCTTTTCGTGCACCTAAAATTTCCAGGGGGTGTGGAAATTTTATATGTCCATGGCTCTGTAGGTTCTAGTGCTGGTTGTATAGCAAAACACAGTGCTGTTTTCTCTGAATGCTTTTTCTGGTATTGTGTTAGAATCAGAAGCTTGTAAAATGCAGACTATTTTGAATGACATTCTGTTTTGCTGTAATTCTATTAATAGAATAAACAAGTGTCTTGCACCCTGTGCTATCTGAAGTTCTAATTCCACGTCTGCATTACATAGCTCAGACACAAATTAGGGTCAGAACAGCAGACTTGACAGATGCCAGTGGAGGATCAAGTATACTCGGTACAAAGCAATCTTTGGCAGACTGAGGAATAAAACCTATGGAGCTTAAGTTAATTAAGAAATTGGGAAACTCCCATCATTGCAGCAAATTAACATATGCTTAAAATTTATCCTCCCTTGATTTCCAAAACAGTGTCATTGATTCTATGTCATTTTTTCTCCATGTCTTAGGAACAGTTGCAGAAGCTGGAGACAGAATTGAGGGAAGTAACTAAAAACAAAGAAAAGTTGAGGAAGAACCTGCTTGAGCTGACAGAATACACGTGCATTTTGGAGGTCACACAGAGATTTGTCAGGAGAACGTCTGAGGTACTGCTTGTGGTGTTTGGCGAGGATTGTGTGTCGTGGCATTTTTCTTGCATACTGTTAGTTCTAGTTAAGTGCGTGACTTGGTGTTGGGCTTTACAGCACGGTGTGTTGTTCGTTGTTATTTGTGCTCAGGACCTAGAGAACCTGGCTGGCAGCCTGTTGTGCTAGGCTGCATTCATATACACAGCAAAATGCAGCTCAGAACTTAGAGGAGCTTTGTGATTTCTCTGTTGAATTGTTTGAATGTTACTGCTGATGCCAACTGAAAATGAAGGCTATTTGTGTTATTTTGATGTGTAAATTGTGCTAAGAAATTTATGATGTGACCTTTGCAACACTGACTATAATTGCTAAGTGCACTTGAGATCCCAAGATCTTTCTGTTTCTGAATTGAACACAGGAACGGGTTTTATATTTTTATTGAAATAATTTACTTAATTAGCTTTTCTTCTTTAGAATAATAAATGAATGATTTTTTTTTTTTCTGGAAGCTATGAATGATCTTTCTTTTATTTGCTAGTATGAACCCCATTTACATGCAAATTATGAAGAATTTCCATCTGTGGAAAATGAGCCATTAGTGGATTACAACTGTATGCACAGACTGGGTGCCAAGCTGGGGTAGGTATGGTTCAGTCCGTGTGTGCCGTTTCAAAACTGCTTGATGAGCTGCTGTAAAATAAAAGGCTGTTTTCTTAAAAGATGGAATGTAGTGTGACTCTAGCAGTTTCAGATGAGCCAAACAGTTACAGACAGGGTAGGAGTCTGGCCCAAATGTACATTTGTAACAAAATGGGGTTCTTTGAAGAGATAAGTAGGACAGCACCAAAAAAACTGTCACAAAACTTCCATAAAACCAAGTATGTGTGTTAAGGAAAATCTCCAGATGCTCTAAATCAGTACTTTCTGCTACTGTTCAAACTCTCTTTTTCTAGGATAAACACACAGTGTTTCACCTGGCAGTGTCAGTTGTAGATGTAACATTATTAATGGTGTTGCCTACTTGCCTTTAAAATGATGTATGGATACTGCTTTCTACAACACCATTATGAGAGAGTGTCTTACCAAGAAAAAATTAAGAACCTTACAACCACCGAGAATGTCAAATATAATTCTAGTTGTGTGCTCAGGCCTGCAGTCTGTTTGTTTTCCGAATAGAAATTGTGTCTCTCTTTTATATACCAGTTACTTCCTGTTTAGGGCGATGCTTCCTTCTCTAGAGATGGCAGATGTTAAACTATTGTGCCTATGTGATCCCGAGTGATGAAGGACTCTGAGTTTTTAATTTTTGCTCGTGGATTTTAGCTTATTTTTCAAATTTTCCTTTTTCCATAGATTCATATCTGGGTTAGTTCACATAGCAAAAGTTGAAGCATTTGAAAAAATGCTGTGGAGAGTGTGTAAAGGCTATACTATTCTTACATATGCAGAGTTGGATGAGTGTCTAGAAGACCCAGATACAGTGAGTAAACACACTAACTATCAGTTTATTTTGTTTGTACTTTTCATAAGACTTGGAAGAATTGCTGCTCAGGTCTGCCTGCAATGAATGTAAATGATTTCCCAGTGCCCTTGGAGGCAAAACTATTTTAAGTATTAGAACTTGTAAGACTTTAAAATTAGAGGTCTTGATGCCACCATAACTATAGGGGTGGCAATTAATTTGCCATGGTTCAGCTTGATGAGTGCAGAAGTTTATTGTGGAATAGTAGTGAATTTGTGATTGGCTACCTTGATCAAAATATGTGGCATAAAGGGCTGCTTGGATATTTATTAACTAGGTCTGTACAGTGCGTTACCTTTTAATAGTCATTTTATTGGTTCATCCAGTAGTTAAGGAAAGAAAGTCTGGAGTACAGTTGGTCTTCTATGAATTTTTTTCTCTGAACTTATAAAATTCACTTTTTGTACATCAGCAATTATGACTGCCTGTTCTGTCACTTTTAAATTTTGCTTCAATTCTAATTTGTAACATTTTAATTTTTTAAGACTTTTTTGTTACTAATAATTCTGAGACGGTAAAAGATAGTCTCTCTTATTTTCCCCGAAAACTTTTTCTGTTTTTTTCTAATATACCAAAAAAAAAGAGAGATATTGGCACACTTGAATTTTATTTTTTGATCTTCACTAAAATGGTGGAAGGTTAATGCTACTAAAACAGCTTTTTCTAATTATTCAAATTTGTTATTTTGCTCTATAATTATATCACAGTGGAGCTGGTTAAAAACAAACTTCATCAACTTAACTTTTTTGTTTTTTTTAGGGTGAAACCACAAAATGGTTTGTTTTTTTAGTATCCTATTGGGGTGAACAAATTGGCCAGAAAGTTAAGAAGATTTGTGACTGGTAAGAAGTAAAACTAATATTTTTTTTTTTTTTTTTTTTTTATATGGGGGTTATATTCTTTTTAGCTTTTCTCCTGCTCCCCTTCCTTGTAAGTGTTGATTTTTAGGCAAGGTTTTTGAAGTTAAATTTGTTCCTCCCCACCATTGCATCTAGCTTTATAATTATGCAATATACAAATAACTGTATGAGTCATTTTATCTGCAGTTCTTATTAAGTACAGGCAAAATACTGACTCAGTTGAATCTATTCTGTGGTTATTAAATGGTGTGTTGCAGATTTGAGTAGGGAGTGGGGTTGGGCGATTTGTTTTATTTTAGTTTGGTTACTTAACACAAACTTCTGTTTTTCTGTAGCTATCACTGTCATGTGTATCCTTATCCAAGCACCACAGAGGAGCGCAAGGCAGTTGTTGAAGGACTAAATATTCGTATTCAGGATCTTCATACTGTGAGTAAATAACAGTATCTCCTTTGCTGTAGTTAGTGCACCGTAGGAAATCATCTGATGAATCACAACATTAAATACATGAATATGTTTCTAAAATACGTGCAGCTTTGGATCTGAACATGACACTACATCATGTCCTTGGTCTTGTGTTATACGTATCTGTTAAACTTCAGGGCACTTGGCACTGGTTTTGGTTTTAAACAACGGTTAGTGTGGCCTCCTACAAATGTGATCCAGCGTTGGAAAAATACTAGGTGCTCTTACCGTGGTTAACATAACCACTGTTGTATTTTCAATTAAATATTTTTGTTTTTTTCTTGGACAAAGGTGCTGCATAAAACTGAGGATTACTTACGCCAAGTCTTGTGTAAAGCATCTGAATCCATCTATACGTGGGTTATCCAAGTGAAGAAGATGAAAGCCATTTATCATGTACTCAACCTGTGCAGTTTTGATGTCACAAATAAATGTTTAATTGCTGAGGTTTGGTGTCCGGTGGCTGATCTGCAGAACTTGCGCCATGCCTTGGAGGAAGGTTCAGTAAGTCAGCTGAGTGCTCACTGATGTTAAAACTTCTGTCTTGAACTAACTATACAGATAAGGAAAAAAAAATAGTTATTTAAAATAGGCTAAAAGTAGGCACGGGCAGGTCTGGGTCTCTCTGAACTTATATAAAACAATTTCTTTATTAGCAGAGCCTTTATTTAGTGTTGTATTGATTGCTTGTTTTTTTGTTTTTGTTTTTGTTTTTTTGTTGGTTTTTTTTTCCTTGGAAAAAGTCTGACTGGGCTCACAATGCTGTTTGCAGTCGAGTAGAACATGCTAATTCCCCTGTGTTGGTTGTGTTGAGTGCAGCTCCATCTTTTTATTTTACAAGAGTGAATTTTAGTAACAAATCCTTGTTTTATAATATTGACTGATGGTTCTCATTTGGTATTTCATATAAAGTAAGGATTAGAACACTGTACATAATGCTTTTAGAGGAACAGATTAATGTAATTTTATTTTTATAAGGCACAAAGGGGTAAATGTTAAACTTGGGGCTTAATTTAGGGATGTTTCAGGAGCAGTGAAACTGCTGATAGAGAAAATGTTTTCACTTTCATTAGATTAAGTATCAGCTGAGTTTTTATATAAATGTATCTTCTTTCTGCCTGCAATTAGAGGAAGAGTGGAGCTACTATTTCGTCATTCATGAATACCATCCCAACAACACAACCTCCTCCAACTTTGATACGTACCAATAAATTCACCTCAGGGTTCCAAAACATCGTTGATGCTTATGGAGTTGGAAACTATGGGGAAGTTAATCCAGGTTAGTCCTTCTGAAATCTGAACTGTGAGCTGTGCTGTCATTACTGCTTGCCTTGTTATATGTTTAAATACTTTACTCTATTGGAAACTAGTAAAGGCAAAATGTTGACAACCATACTGCTTATTAGTAGCTATTTTAAAATTTCAGTAGCTCATCAAAGATACAAATGGTGCTTCAAGCAGTAGGATGGGATTTGATTTTGCTGAGTTATTTTAGCATTCAAGATACTGATAGTAGCTGTATAATGGTCCTTTGTATGCTTTACCTTGGATAAGATAAGGTATTTAGGGGAAAAAACAGAACTTTGGTAATGGCTATTGATCTTACTGAAGTGTGAAACTCATCATGTGAAAAAATCCAGCTTGTTGTGTAGTCCAGTTAGTTTACTGTCCTTATGTATTTTTGCAGCAACGTTGACCATGTCATGCTGTACAGGAGAATGTGCATTGTAGTATAGAGCCAAAATAGCCATGGAGGAAGAACTGTTTGTTTTTTATTTCCTGGGCTGATATTATTATCCTCAGAATGGTCAGCTAATGCTCAACTGCAGAGTTGTCATTATTAAGGGATATACGTAAGCAATTTAAACTGAGTTAAATTTATAGTGTGAGGGACAGGTCTTTTAGCAGGGGGTGAAACATCTTTCAAACTTAAAGGTGAAAATCGTTTGAGAGGTTAAAGTAGTTGAATTACTTAGGCGTAATTCAGATAGCAACATCATCTACTGTGCTGTGTGCCTGAAATCTGTTACGTTCTCATTCCAGCTCTCTATACCATCATCACTTTTCCCTTCTTGTTTGCGGTTATGTTTGGAGACTTTGGGCATGGTCTGCTGATGCTCATATTTGCACTCCTGACAATACTGTATGAAAACCACCCTAGATTACAAAGATCACAAGACGAGGTAAAAGGAATTACAAATAATTTACTCCCCATCCAGCAAGATACTTCAACTGAAAGTTACTGTGTTTCTGAAAGTACTGTTTATTGCACATGTATTAGACTGTTTTTTTTCTTTTGTCTCAGGATTTTCTGTTTAAAGTTGCTATATTCCTCGAGATTAATGTGACGTTTTAACAAACTATTCACTTTTTTTCGGAAGGGCAGAAATAATCAAGTTGGAATGAAAGACTGAAGAAAATGAGTTAATATCGTTGGGCTTGTCTTTCCTTCTGCAAGGGCTGCTTAGTGGTGTGTGTGTTTTACAGAATGTGATTACAGTGACTAACGTGAGGAGAAAATGGTTTTTCAAATTCCATCTTTTTTATTGTTTTTGTAAAGGAGTTGTAGTTTGAAATTTATTAAACTCAATTTTAACTAATTTTTTTAATGATATGGGGTTGGGATGCAGAAACATCTGCATATCTCATTAGAATTATATTTAATTAAGAATGACTGCAAATTACTAACTTCTTGAAAACTAGTCCCAGGGAGGAAATGCAGCTTACAAAGACTATCTGTTAGTGTAACGATGCCAGTGAGAAAAGTCTCAGTTTGTGTCATGGGAGCTTGCATGGAGATTTCAAATCTCTGCATTCAATTTAAACTACAATTGTCCTCCAGAATATACGTCTTCCTGCTAGCCTTATTTCCTCATGCACGTAAACCTTTGCATATAAATCACTTGACATAAAGCTGTGAAAGCGGGGAGATGAACTGCACCCGTTTGGTGACTGCAATTTGTAATTGCATATTCACATACTTAAAGCAAAATTCTCTGTGTTATGTTTTGATTGGCCATAGGTTTCTTCATATTCTTTATTGACTATTCACAAGAATTTGTAGTTTTTAGAAGTCTTGGTATGGCCAAAAATGTGTTTCTCTTAGAAATGAGTAGGTAACAATTGTTCACGTAGCAGATAATGTTCTCTATTTTTTCTTTTTTTTCAATACTTACAGATAATGAAAATGTTATTTGAAGGCCGATACGTTATTTTATTAATGGGTCTGTTTTCTGTATACACTGGATTGATCTATAATGACTGTTTTTCAAAGTCGTTAAATATATTTGGTTCTGGATGGAATGTGTCAGCGATGTTTGAACAGAAGGTTTGGCGGTGAGTAGCATGCCTCTGTTTGCTATACCATTAAAACAAAAATATACTTCCTGCAACAATTTAACCCTTTTGCTCACCTATTTTAACTGTCCATTTATTGAGAGTAGTAAGTAAACGTAGTGAAATCTATCAAAACCTAGTTGTTAAGGTAGTAAGTGCTAGTGTGCTAAGTAATGCATCTATGCTTAAAATAACAAAGGCAGTAATAGTTATATAAAAACAAAAAAATCATATTACTTATTATCTTAACTTGGGAAATCCACGGAAAACACAATGTCTTGCAAAACCACTGTTAGAATTTAATTATATTTAATGCAGTCAATTTATCAGGTTAATCTCGTATTTATCAATGCTGCTTTACTGGTTTTACATGTCCTCAGTCACCTGGAACACTTTCTAGAATATTATCATTTGGTATAGATGACAATCAGTCTTCTCCTGGAACAAATTCTGGTGCAATACCCTAATGCTATATGCTAGCTAATAACTTCTAGTGGTTAAAAACTGCAGCTGGCATAGTATCTTTTTATGGGTAGTAAGAACTTGCACCTAATTTTATGAGGTGATTTCTAGGGTGTATTCAATTTCTAAACCTTCTTAGGTGTGTTTTGCGTCTTTTTTTGTGGTCTCACAAAGGTGTTCTTATGAATGTCTGGAGACTTCAGTAGTATTGTAAAATCCTAACAGAAGGCACTAGGACTTAGACTTGTCGTGTATTCTTTTTATTCATAAAAAATGCACTCACTCCTGTGTTATGGTTTGTCTTTATGCTAGTGGTTTTAATTTGTCTTTAATTACCATATTTTCCAGGAGAGGCTTCTGAATATATATATATATCAGATTTTGAGAGAAATAGAAAACACAGGGCTAATTTTGGAGAAATTTGTCCTAGGTCATGCTTCTGGAATGAACAGACAAGCAGCATTAGCATCTACTGTAAAGAAATCAACAATTAATGAAATAAATGATTTACTTAGTAATCATTAGTCTTTGCACAGCTTTTCTTGATAGTAAAATAAAGTAAAAAGTAGGCTATGTGAATTGTCAAACCTACTTTTTTGCAAAGTGGGATAACCTTATTGTTTTGAGGTTTCATGTTCACAGCTTGCATCTCACTTTCCCTCAAAAACAGGAAGTGGCTTAAAATAGTAGAGTCAAACCCAGTGACTTTGGCTAAAATGTGAACGGGTTGTGAGTGCTGCGTTAATTAAAAACTATACGAAGTTAGAGTGGAAACTCATCCAAATGCAAGAGAAAAAAGATATCCATTATTCTTTGAGTGTTTGTTAGTGATTTTTATATAAAAGCAAATTGTAAGCTTTTTGAATGAAACTTTTATTGTAGAGGGATGAGGAATAAAATCCAGAACTTTCATTTCAAAGACAGACAGTGTCAATTAAGCCCAGATTGTGAGTTTCTAATTTTTTTTTTTTGCTATTGTTTTTATTAGCCAGGCTCTTTGTGCTTAGAAATCCTTTTATTCTTCTTTTAAAGTCTGATGGTGGGTGAGCTAGTCGTATAATGGAAAGCAGGAGTAGCGTCCTGCAGAACTGAAAGTATGTGTTGTTACTCTGTTTAAGCAGTGTCAGGTCTGATTGTGTTTTTCTGTCTCTCCAGTCTTGAGGATCTGAAGTCTAATCAATTTTTAACACTGGATCCAAATGTTACTGGTGTATACAATGGAGCTTATCCCTTTGGAATTGATCCGGTTAGTTTAATTCCTTTAAATTATCCATTTGTGATGATCAGTCATTTGTAAATTAGATTTTGGTATGTGTATTAGGAAGATAAACGTACTATGGGGAAAAAATACATTTCTGCTTGCATTCTTCATTCAAAAAGAGCTTTTCCCTTAACGAGTCAAAGATGTAATTATTTTCATGAAAGTCAAATTTCCGTTGTGATCCCCGTTTGAGGTAGAATTCTGGTCTCCAATAGGGAAAGGATACTGTTTTATTTCTTCTGTTACAGTGTTCTTTCATGCTGATTTTGTCTTCTCTTCTTCAGATCTGGAATTTGGCAAGCAACCGTCTCAGTTTTTTAAATTCTTTCAAAATGAAAATGTCTGTGATTTTTGGAGTGACTCACATGACGTTTGGAGTTGTATTGGGGGTGTTTAACCACTTGTAAGTACAAGAAATTAGGATAATATTAACATAGTTTTTGTCAAGTCTTGAATTATAACAGTTAATCTGCTAAGAGAAACTGGAACAATTTTTTTTAAAACAGAATAATAGTCCTTGTGAAAACTGTTTTTAAAAAAAGACAGTAACAGAGAGATCTTCCGTCACATACATAAGACGATGGATCAGTATTATGCCAAAAAATCTGAAGACGTCGGTTAATACAAGATTTTGTTTCAGTTGTTGCTAAACAGAAATACATGCCTCTTACGGTCTTGATTTCCACTGAAATATCTGATTAAAATTTCACTGAATATGAAGAAATCAGTTCTGGATTCTCATTTCAGTCTTGCTCTTTAAAAGTACTGAGTACTGTTCTGTTTTACTGAAAACATGTTTGGGCCATGTATTTGTCTTGATCTTTCTTCGTAAAACTTATTTTTCATTTTTTTCCATTTTTATCTTTTAGGCATTTCAAGAAGAAGTATAATATTTATTTGGTTTTTCTTCCTGAACTTTTATTCATGATATGCATCTTTGGCTACCTTGTGTTTCTGATCTTCTTTAAATGGTTAGCGTACTCTGCAGAGGACTCCACATCTGCTCCTAGTATTCTGATTCAATTTATTAACATGTTCCTGTTTCCTGGTGGTGAAACAGAGGTCTTCTACACCGGACAGGTTAGTAGTGTTCTTCCAAGCTTTTGAAGATCCTGTGTCCCCTATGCAGGTTACACTTTACCAGTCATGAAAGGCTGATGGCTGAGTGTTCCCCCAGGAAGGAGGATGAATTAGACTAAGGGGAAATTGAATAAACGTTATTAAATAACATATTTACACTTTAATTGGTTGTAAGATTTTATGTAGTGACTTGTGAAAATGCCTATTTCTAGAACAAAATATCCCAGGTTAAAATTAAGGCTAAAGAACAGTCTCATGCTTGTAATTTTGATGCTTTTGTATGTGCTGTAAATAATCTTACTAAACTGAGTATCAGTAATGCCTTAATGTAGAACCCAGTCCTGAAGATGCTGGATGTCTGTGAACCAATTTAAGGGCCAGATTAAGTAAAATACTATGTGCATGTTCAATTTGGAGTACATGCCCACTGAAATCAGTAGTACTTTTCTTATGCTTAAATAGGCCTTTAAAGGAAAACGGGAAGGCTTTTCCTACTTTTGATTTTGTGAGCTAATCTCATTTTCTTTCTTTGCCCCCCAAACAGATTGCTCTACAGAGGTTTTTACTTAGTATTGCTTTTCTTTCTGTTCCTGTAATGCTTTTTGGTAAACCACTTTATTTATATTGGTTACACAGTGGAGGCCGAGGCATAAGAACGTACAGGGTAAGTATTGAGAGACACTTGCACATTTCTTGTATAGAGGAATTCAGCTGCTGTTGTATTGCATATACAGTAATGTCCTTACTAGATGTTTCTACTCAACTTGGAAAGTTGTTGATTGTAACTCATAATTGTTCTTTGTTCCTCTAGCTCTCTTTTTGCTTTTGCCTGTGATTACTTTAAATACATTTAAAAAAATGACACTGGCAGTCCACTTAAAGGCACAGTATGTTTCCATTTTGCAGAGTGGCTACAAGCTAATTCGAAAAGAAAGTGAAGAGGAACTTTCTCTGCTGAGATCTCACGATGTAGAAGAAGGAAGCAGTCATTCAGACAGTGGGCACAGAGAGGGGGATGTAGAGGAGGTAATGTTTTTACTTAATCTCTGGTTTGTATGTCCTTAAAAGCAAATGAGAAGTGGAAGATCAAGAAGATAACCTGTACACTGAGTTCTGGAAGTTTTAAAGAAAGTCAGCCGAACCTTTACAAAGACCTTGATGCCTGAATGCAATTTACTTATTTTTATTTGTTGCTATTTTATCATTATTTCTTGATATATCCAGATTGCTACAGTAAACCACAATCTATCTGTAGTGGAGAACGGGAAGAGTGCTTTTATTTGCATCTATAGACTTTGCATCTAAGACTATAGTTTTTCTTAAATTGAAGAGTGGGATAAAAATCCTGTTTTTTGTGTGGTTTTATGGATTCTTAAAATTAAGGCACGAGGCTGACTGCCCAGCTTCCTGTTAATTAATCGTGGCTTTTCATCCAAACAAAAGTCTTTTTATGTCTGCAAATTACATCTTGTGATGAGGATTATTGCTAATGGGGGTTGGGAAACATGAGCTGCATTCCTGCTCCCCAGCTATTGCTGCTGTTTAGTTTGGCCAATTTTTTAAAGGTCTTGACTGATTCCACTGATTTCATGTGAATTGAAATACAAAAAATTGCTTCAGTTTCCCAATGTGCAGACTATAGTACTTGCTTCACTGGGGTAATAGACTCTTGCTTCTTAGGCACAGAAAATACAAGAATTGTTTGCTTAAATAAAACGTGTCATAGTTCCACGCAAAGTAAGTGCTGAAACTTGCAGTAATATTAGTCTTGGAACTCTTTGTTAGCAACAAGGATGTATATTTAGAGTTTACAGTATTAATGTAGTTATTTTTTATCACTAGCATTACTAATAATTAATTCTGGTTTTAAAGAAGCAGAAATTGACATTGTAAACTTACATCAATAGAATGGGAATTAGAACCATGACTTGTTTTACTACTTAGAATTTTCAAGTATTAGATCATATTCCTTGTGGAAAACATAAATTGCATTCATTTTTATCTATGAACAAAGTAATTGGGGAAACTAACTGGAAAACTATAGCATCTGATCTGTTTTTTTTAATGTGGTCTCTGTAATAAGGATCTTAAATGTAGCAGATCTTTTTTTACTTGATATGAAATCAATGTATTACCCTTTAATGGATTTTTTTTCCGTGTATATTAAGCTTTGCAGATGAATGTTTTTGTTCTGTCGTGCTCTACTATATTGTTTACATGGATATAAATGTATTTTTATATTTTAGCTTAATTTTGCAGATGTTTTTATGAATCAAGCAATTCATACCATTGAATACTGTCTAGGATGTATTTCTAATACGGCCTCATATCTGAGACTCTGGGCATTAAGTCTTGCTCATGCACGTAAGTGAGTTTTTTTTTGGTTAGTTGTTTTTTTTCATGTCTTGATTTTTAATGCTGGTTAGAGGGGGGCTGGCCTGTTGAAGTGATAGTACTATGAAATTATCTTTTTCTGAATTTAAAAAAATTCCCTGTTTAAACTAATCATGATCTATGGAAAGCCCCCAAACTAAAATTGTGGCTTATTGTTTGGAATCTAGTCATTATCTTCATTGATTGCTCAGTGTTTTGAAGAGACCAATTGTCTGAGCATAGTGTTACCTCACATAATAGTGTATCAGTAGTCACAGCACCATTTCCTATTTCCCATTGATTGACCAGTTTGGAAGGTATTTAGGCACTTGCTAAAGTCTTAGTGTCATGGTATGAAATGTTGCCATCCGTAGATCTTATTTTGAAACTGAGATGTACCTTTAAGTATTTTGGAGGAGGGAGAGGAGGGCAACTAACTGTGTGTGTGTGGGATTGCTTATAGTTCCCATGTTCAGCAGTTCCTGTAATACTGTTTAAACTAGAATACAGGTCAGTTAGAGTAGCTTTCAGGGTGAATGTATGCAGTCTCAACATTAATTATGAAAACTTCCTTTTTTTTTTTAATAGAGTTATCAGAAGTTCTGTGGCAAATGGTGATGAGAGTGGGTCTTCGTGTGGATACAACATATGGTGTCTTACTGCTCGTCCCTGTTCTAGCCTTTTTTGCTGTGCTAACAGTTTTTATTCTTTTGGTCATGGAGGGGCTTTCTGCTTTTCTCCATGCTATACGACTTCACTGGTAAGTTTTAACTCTTTGGTTTTTCTTTATACTACTTCAGCATATACTGGCTTGTTTAAGAGGAATTTCTGTGTCAAAATATTAGGTGCCTTATTAAAAAGAAAAGTGTAAAATTCAACTGCCTAATGCTACTATAATAGATTTATCTAATCACATTGAATAAATGGCTTGTTAGTTGAATGTAATTGTTCCTCTGGAATACTTTCAGTAAATTCAACTATTATATTGGCTTATGATGTATATTAACCTCTGCCACATTCAGAGTTGACAAACTATGAGTACATTTGATTTATAGTATTGCAGCTTTTCATACTGTAGAATATTTGTAACATGGATAAGTATTTTCAGTTTCAGTCTGGTTATATCACTCAATGGCTTCAGTCTATTTTATTTATGTGGTTCAACAGAACATTTATATTAGTGAGCAAAACTTTTGCTGAAGTGGGGCTGCCAACCCTTAAGTATTTTAATCCTTTCTTAGTCTTAATATCACGAGCTCTGCAGGTTGGACTGGATTCAGAGAATGTTTAGTTTGAAACCTGATGAAATTTACAGTATAAGAAAAGGCAGACGTAGTATATAAACACATGAGGCAGAGCTATGTGCATTACAGAGTATTGTCCTCATGATATTGTATATTTGCAAAACAAGTAACTGCAACTAACTCCAAAACAAATTAGTAAGACAAAAGTGAGAAATGAGCCCTTACAGCACAATGTCAGTGTGTTTGGGTCTTGAGAAACATGAAATTGGCCTGGGTCTGTGGTAGGAAGGTTACATAGCTGCACAGAAAGTATAAGTGACAGGATTAGGGTTGGTTTTGTTCAGCCTCTTGTGTTGCACAGTTCTGTCCCTTGACAACTGGTCATTTTAGATTAATGTACAGATTCGTGTTTTTTTTTTTTTATCTCGTTTCAGGGTGGAATTTCAGAACAAATTCTACTCTGGTGGAGGATACAAGTTTACACCTTTCTCTTTTAAGCACATTTCTTTACATTTTAATAAAGATGATACGGCGTAGTTTGGTTGCTGTCAGCAGAAATGTTTGGAATTGTCGGCAAATAATCATGTGATTGGATCTCACCTATGAATGGTTTCTTGTAGGACAAAGTGTTTTTCACTGATTGCCTTATAATGCAGCCAAATAATTCTGTAACATATACCTCCCATAGAAATACATAGCAGATCTGGAGCATCTTGTAAAGTATATAGATATAAAATGTACATTTTTCTTGATAAACTAATGTTGTAAATTAATTTTGTTCTTAAAAAAAAAAGTTGTTACTGCTTGTCCTAAAACCAGTGTAGGCATTTTTTTTTTGTTGAGGCTGTTTATTTTCTTGAATGATTACTTTTAAGTTACCTGAAAGACTTTTCATCATATTAAACATTCATTACCAATCACATACTGAAGCAAGCTCCCATCTCATGCACTTTGGGAACAATTCAGCAGTGCAACAGAAGCAATGTATGTTTTCAGTATCTATTCCAGGGTTATGAAATGCAAATTTATACATAGTAACGCAACATGCTCTTTTTTGGCCGTATATTAACTGTTGATTCTGAGTTCTGCCCAGAGTTTAATCTTTCAGAAGCCGTGGTGATATTTAATGTTATGGAAGAAGGTAGGATTAGAAGTGGAGACTGAAAATATTAACCCTCTTATTTCCCTGTATGGAGGAGCTTTCTGATACGTGCTGTTCTCCAAAGTGAGTTGTATGCAGCCTGTCGCACCTTGGTGGCTAAAAGCCTCAGAAAAAGTCTTGCACTGTCTGGGTGAGGACTCAAATAAAAGAATCAAACCGCCCATGAGAAATTTTTACCCTGGGTTCTATTTTTACAGTGTTTTCCCAGGCAGAGCTTCTACTCCTAGGAATAACTTTTGCATGGGGAATGAAGAATTGGCCTTGATCCATGTTTATGTTTGGCTGTAAGGACGTACATGCAGTGTTACTGACGTGGTGTTGAACCAAAGTTTATACTGAAGAGGTGGAAAGGGGTCAGTTTGTATTATTTTTGCATCAGTGTGAAAATGGGGATATTACCATAATGTTTTAACATCTGTGCCATAAGAACAGCCTAAGTTAAATTTTGCACTTGTTTCATACTAATTCCGAATAAAACCTGGTTTGCGCTGTTCAGAGCGGGCCCTTATGTTTGTCTGCAGCCCTTTCCCTGCATCTGGCAACGCTGGAGGGGGACGGCCTTGGCCTGCGGCCCCGCCGCACCCGCCACGGGACAGCCATGCGCGGCCCCTCGTGTCGCCTCTGGCCCAGGAGCCCCCCTTGCTCCCGGCGGGACGGGCTCGGAGCCCGCGGGGCGGCCGCGGCTGAGGGAAGGAGCGCCCGTGAGCGGCGGCGGGAACGCGGCGGCGCGAGGCGCCGCGCGGGCGGGGGCGGCCTCCTGAGGGCGGTGGGCGGGCGGGCCGCGGCCTCCTGAGGCGGGCGGTGGGCGGGCCGCGGTCTCCTGACGCGGCGGTGGGCGGGCCGCAGCCGTCGCTCCTCCCTGGCCAGTTGCCATGACCACCGGGAGGCGTCGGGCGGGCCCCGGAGGTTGCCGCCATGAGGCTGGACGATGTGCGGCTGCACTGGCTGCGGGAGCAAGTGCTCGCCGTCTTGGGGCTGACCGATCCGGCGCCTTTCGAGGAGCTGCTGAACCGCGGCGATGGCGAGGAGGCACGGACTGTGCTGCGCTTTTTCGACGGTGGCACCGAGGACGGGGACAATGAGAGTGCGGCAGGAACGGCACTGCTGCTGCGGGCTGAGCGGCGCGGCGAGGAGGCAGCGGGTGAGGACCCTGCTGCACGGGCATGCGGAGCCCTCCCCTGGGCACTGCCTGACCCCGATCCCCTTCACTCTGTCCTTCCCTCCCCAGCTCCCTGTTTCCTCCTCCCTCGGTCCCCTCTTTGTCCCATCTGCTGAGTCCTAGCCCCATTACCCCCGTCCTTACCCCTTTCCCTGCCTCTCCATCCCTTGGACTGTGTCCAGCCCTCGTGAACCCCTTCTATCTGTATTTAAAAGATGAGTAGATGTGATGCTTAGGGATATGGTTTAGTGGTGGACTTGGTAGTGTTAGGTTAACAGTTGGACTTGATGACCTTAAAGGTCCTTTCCAACCAAAATGATTCTATGATCCTATCCCACCTACTTCCAGACTTTCCTCCTCTCTGGTGGGATTTGTGCCATCCCCACTGCAGAGTGGTTATATCATGCTTTCCTCCCATTTTGTGTGTGTGCGCAGACACAGGTGACACAGATGAGTGTGCAGATAAGCAGCAGGAGGAAGGCCCAGATAACTTATTTCCTGAGCAGTTGACTGAAACAGCCTCCTCTGTGGCGTTGGAAGGAAGTAGATGGTTTGAGTGGCCAAAGTGTAGTTGTTGCAGGCCATGCTGCCATGAGGCTAAATGTGGCTCTCCTGAGCAGATCCAGCAGTATCTGTAACATCAACAGCTTTTCCCAGGAAAGCAGATCTGATTTTGTGGATAGTGTCCTGGGCAGTGTGGCTAATTAATGTTTCCTCAAGAGCTTCTGCTTCAGATTGTTTCTTTGAAAGAAAGCTATCCTAGTTTGGCTCTTTCATCTTTTCCAAACAGATGGAAATAAACTGACTGGGCTAAACAAAATCAACCCAGAAACACAGCTACTGGAAGATTGGAAGGATCCATCTTACATGCACGGAATACCTGTTCTTTAATTGAATTATCTTGTGTTATTCTTTCTTAGGGATGACTTTGAAAAGCAAGACATCCCCTCTGCAATCTACAGACAATGAAAGTGTGTCAGGTCATGTATCAGCTCTCTCTAGTGGGTCTGAGTTGAGTGAACTGGAGCAAAGATTTACAACTGACAGTATGGAACACCCACTGCAGGTAAGTCTGTTGTATTTCACTCTCTTCTTTTGTGGATATGAAGATGCTGGCTTTCTGCTGCAAATGTTTCAGTAAAACTGGTAGGCAAATTAAGGAGGTACAGCACAGAGCAAGTACTCAGAACATTTTACAAGAACAGGAATTTCCATTCCAAAGAAGTGGCCTGTGATGTCTCCCATAGCCTCTGACATTGACTGACAAGACATTGCAAAGGTAATTTACTTGGCAAAATGCTGACTTTTGGTGAGGAAATGCCGCAGTGAGTTACTTGGGTACCACATTAGCTATGCCCAGAGTTGCTTGTAAAAGAAAAGTTGCAGTTAGAATAGTTGTTAGATAAAGACTCCATGGAAGGAGCATGTAAGGAACAGTGAACAAAGGCTTTTGTACATCAAGTCTTTTACATCATTAGTCAGGATGGAGTCTGGTGTTTCAAACTAACCTTGGTTTATGACTGAGATGCAGGTGGAAGGGGAGTAGGTGCTTACACATTCTCAGAAAGGCACGGGGGTGCGGGCATTTAAGTGCTTTCTGTTTTTTTTACGTTTCAAGCACTAATGCTCTTAGTCCTCTTGGTCTGAAAATCATTGTTTCTAAAGCTGATGATCTTTACTGTTAGCTGAGCGATTTTTTAAGGTTTCATTTATGTTAGTAGTTTACTTGAACAGTAATGTGAAGATAATGGAGTTAGACTAATGATTCTGTTCTATTGCTCACAGCAGCAAACATTTTCTTGCTGTTAAGAAACTTGGCAGCAGTGATAGTCATACTTCCTTTTTATTTTCTGTTTCAGGTACAAGAACAGAAAGTTGACAAAGTGTGTTTCTATGTGGCTCTCGATGAAATTCCTGAAGAATTTGTGTCAGATTTTACTGTATATTTTCTGAGAGACACCAAAGGTATGTGCCCTGAATCACTGCAGGCTCAGCGTTTTCAATCTTTGCATTAAACAGTACTTAACATTGAGAAAAGGTGATAGTGACTGGGATTCAGGATAGTGCATATCCAGCTTAATTAACTGGGTAGGAATACTGTCAGAGTAGAATCAGGAATCAGGAATGCTTTTCATATGAAATTTATAGAAAGTTACGTATCTTCCACATTTTGCCATCAAGGATGAAACTTTCATGCTGCACTCAGAGGAACTATGAATATTTAGTTACTACAACTGCTAGAACCGTGTAATGTGTTTTGAGGATGAGGAGCTCTATGTGAAAGTTAGACCATAAGGTGGTGATAAGCACAACTGGGGTATCAGACTTCCTGACCTGACTCAAATTCTGATACACAACAGCAGCATGTTTCATTCTGATAGTTCATACTTTTATCATAAACCCAATGAGTTGTTCCAGCATCTGGAGCAGCTCTGGCTCTGGTTGCAATCAGACCTCAGTATCTAGCTCTAGCCCCATAGGAAACAGCTTCTCCACTAAAGCAAACAGGTATTTCCACATCTGTATCCAGGAACTATCAACAGTCTGTTAACTCTAATTTAGTGCCAGAGACTGGTCCCAGCACAAGCGTTTATGGGGGCTCACCCAGCAGCAACATACATGGTTTGAAGCTACAAAGAATTTTGTATGTGCCTGTTAGTTTCGGTTTCTCTAGAAACAGGATATTTGAGGAAAAAAGAAAATTATGATCATGTATTTGGTCATTTTATGGCAGCTCTGTGCAAGATTTTCCTGGTCTGTCTGTAGAATAGGAGTTCAAATCAAGGCCAATGTTTTGTTTGAACAGAAAACCATTTCCTAACTATAAGGCTGGATTGTAAAGACTTAGAGTCAGATGATTACATTTAAGTATTTTTCTGCCCATTCTGATAAAGCATCTGCACTATTAAAACCAGCACTAGTTTTGAAAGTGACTTGCATCAAACCTAGTTTATTACAAACACAGTTTGTTTTATTGGAGTTTTAACTTATTGTGGAAAGGACTTTATGCTTTCTGTATCAAATAATTAGATTTATGCTAATTGTTTTTATACTGTTTAGAAAGAATTACTGAACCTAACGACCTGACTGAAGCTAATGAAGTTCTTCCTAAAGTGATAAAGTTTGGTGTATTGACTGATGATACTCTTTTGATGCTAAAGAATGCCATCTCACAGGTAAATGTGTTACAGCCTTTATATATGGAGTCTTGAGTGTTTCTATGAGCCATTTGCCTATTTAGTATTCTGCTGACCATATGTATATGCATAAGAAATACTAGTATTTAATGAGTGACCTTCATATGCCAAAATGAAGTTTTTGTTAATCTTTACTTCATATTTTGTTTCCCAAATTTTTGTAAATATATGGAGACAGGCATTGTTTCATTGCCTGGCCCTATATGAGAATCATTTAAGAGTGTGACACCAGGTACCTTTATTTTGGTACTTTTGTAAAAGTGTGCTGGAGCTATTCTCCTGCAGAACTTGAGGCAGAGAGAATGATGCTAAAGAGGTGAAATGGAAGGAGATGCACTTAAATTAAATTTTAGAACAACATATCCAATGCTTAAGTAAATTGCTAGTAAGCTGACATTTATTGTTTTCTTTTTTAATATGAACCATCTAATCTATGGTACCTGTTTGAATTATAGGTGTTTTCACCAGCTCTCTCCTATAGTCAGCAGCAGCCTGAGGAAACTTCCTTTCATCCAGATAGTGAAAACACAGATTCTGAAGAAAGAAATTTACCGGAGACTGAGCTTGCAGAAGAGAAAGAACAGCCTGTGGAATACTGTAATATCCAGATGAGGAATGAGATTCAAATGAACAGGGAAAAATCCTTAAGTGTTACTCAGCAGACTACACAGCAAACTGAAGGCGAGTGTTCTGCCTATGCCAGCACTGTGGTGTTTAGAGTACATGACAGCAGAAAGAGGTTCACCTAGGAATGGCTTTGTGTAGAATAACAAATACATGTGGTTTCTGGGGAAGCTCCAGACCTGATTAAAATTTCTCTTTGCTGATAACAGTAGTATTTTTACTGCCCTGAAGCATGGTAGGCAGTATGGAGAAATGGATGAAATCGGTGCTAGTCTTTCAAACAGTCTGGAGAGAGGGTAAACATACCTCATTGCTTACCAGTGTTCAGGGGACTCAGGGCCATAGCAGGGTATAGAAAGTGGTAGGCTGAATGAGACTTCCACGTGTTGTTTAGCATCCCTTCTCTGACAGGGGCTACTGTCATGCCATTAAGGAGAGCGTAGTGGCCTACAATAGTCAGACTGATAATCTTCTTCAGCAAAGCCCTAATCCTAATTCTTAACAGTTAGAGATTTGGGTTAAGGCTTGAAAGCTGAGAGCTTTTCAATTATTTCTAGGAATATATCTTTCTTTGCGCCGTACTAACTGTCAAGCAACTGGGTGTATTGTGCCATATTCTCAAACAGACAGAGCAGGTTGTATGTTACCTATCCTCAAGGAGCTAACAAGATGAAAGGCATAAGACATTTCAATGATTTACCAATGCTGATGGAACAAGTCAGTTAATTCTGTGTATCTTTTCTTCCAATAGGAGATACTAAACTGGAGGTGCCAACTATAAATCTAGATGGAGAAGTGACTGATCTTGCCACAGTTCCAGAAGTGGTTGAAGCTCTGGAAAGTTGTGCAATGACCTGGCAGAAATTAATATCCACAACTCTAGAGGAGCAACTGAAAAAGGTTCCACAGGTAATGTTGCCTCTAACACCAAGCTGCTCTTCTTCCTGGAGACATCATTTCCCCACAGAAATCTCTTTGAATGGTTAGCATACAGCATATTGAAAAGAAGGAACAAATATTTATCCTGGTTATAGGTTTTCACTCTTGCATAATGGTAATTTAGAATTTTTATTTTATTCCACATTATTTATAGGGTAGTGGTCCACTTGCAGAAGTGGACCTCTGGCGTGAAAGAAATGATACTTTAAGTGCTCTTACTGAACAGACAAAGCATCCAGATGTGCAAAAACTCTTGGAAATATTACGGGAAGCTAAATCTGAGCATACTGGAAATTTACGGATAGTCTTAAATGACCTCAGAAAACATCAAGTGGAAGCTCTAGATAATGTTAAGTTTCTTTCCACTCTTGAACGCCATTTGAAGGTATGTATCCTTAAGAAAACTTTGTGAAGTTTTAACTGTAGTTACCTGAGTTTTGTTTCTCTGTTGATATAATAACCTCTTGTTTATTTTTTACTTTTTATCAGCCATAAAGATAGACTCTAGCTTTTTTATATTTAATAAAAAAAAGGCTTGCTTATTTTGTTTGAGTTACGGTTGTTCTAATATTTGAAAGCAGAAGCCCAGAGCTGTGAACAGCTCAGTTTGTAAATCACAGCCTTGGGAGAATTTGATAGCATAGCTGAATTGGGGAAAAGAAAGATTTCTCTACTCCATTTTTGAGGTAGCTTCTATCACTCTTTACAACTGATGTCTCAATTTTTAAGTGTTATTGAAGATCATCCAAACATCTGAATAAAGAGTTGAGCCAAAACCAGTCTTGGAACATCTTTTACAGAAAAGGGAATATTAGTGAGACAAAGCCTAAAAAACATTTGGAGCAATAGATGCAGATTTACACATCCTTAACTGTGTGCATTACTTAGGCACCAGGGTGTTTCCTTGACTGGGTTATTTATTTAATAATGTCACAGACTTTCTTAACTTCAAGTATCTGTAGAATAAATATTGGTTTATTGAATATGAATTTGTATGTTTTCGTGACATCTTATTCACAATATTTATTATACATTTAATAGAATTTAACATATGGCACTGGGTTTAATGTTGTCTTGGATACAATTCCTTCACTGATGAATGCCCTGAGAATGGTATGGGTTATCTCACGGCATTACAACAAGGATGAACGGATGGTACCCCTCATGGAACGAATTGCATGGGAAATTTCAACAAGAGTGTACAAAGCTGTGGATGTACGCATGCTGTTTAAGTAAGTCCTGGATTCCTATTTAACTAGGCTGTATTTATTAAAAGCTTTGCTTTTTTTACATGAAGTGCAGTAGATAACACTTTCATCAAATAGGTTTCAGTTCTTTTCACTATCTGAAATTGTATTAGAAGGTCGATTAAAAGTCAATTTATTTTGTAATTTTCATAAATTACTGAATCGGCCCTGAAGAAAAAGGTGATTGTTCTCTTTTGGCTCGAAAGGACATAAATCAATAAACCCAATAGAATTATAGTGGTTAAAAAATGGCATAAATATCATCAAAATCAGTCCTGAAATAATATCTCCTTTCAAAATCAGTCACATTGAAAATTAAGATCTCACAGTTATAAGTTTTGCCTAGATCTTGTATAATTAGAAGCTGCTGAACCAGCGTATATTAATCCAGTTGAGATATAATTTTCTATCTATAGTCTTTCTATCTATAGTGTCTTAACTGTTTTGATTTGATTAATAGAGAAGATAAAGCTGCTGCAAAAAAGAAAATAGCAGAAGCCAAAAGCACGCTTGAAAAATGGAAGAAATGTTATTTGGCTGTTCGTGCCCAAATTGAAGCATGTGGAAGTGAGCAACACTGGGACTTTGACCAAAAACGTTTATTTGAGAAAACAGATTATATGGCTTCAGTTTGTCAAGACCTGTACGATATTTTCCAGGTAGTAATGAAGACAATAAATTAAGGGATTGTGTGATCAGTGTCTTATTCTGTAGAGGAGATTCTTGTGTATTGTAGTTGTTGAAATGTTAACAGCCTTTGGTTTTGTGAGTGGTTTTGTGTTTAAGACCTGAGCAGTGCCTTTGATTCCAACGTTTTTGAGATGAAATAACTCTTCTCAAGGTACTGGTTGAGGAAAGATATTACTGTGTACATTGCTGTTATGAATATACAGACTTGTAACAACTGTTTCACAGATTTACAGTTTTCATGGGTTGTTAGCTTAATGATACAATTTTAGATAATAACCATGTAATATACTATAATATAAAATTTGACCATGTATGAATCAGTATATCAATTGCATGATAACATATGAATGGAGAGATGCTATGTGTAGGCTGATTTAAGTCAGGGTAACTAGAAATACTAGTGGTCCATCAATGGTCAGATGCTATAGACTATGTATGTAAAAACTGCATATGTGAAAAGTGGAATAAAAAGGAGTAATAACTGAGTATTATCTGTTTTAACAACTGAATTGCTGGGCCTGTAGAGTGGTGTGTTGTTTTTTTTTTCCATAAAGCTACTTAGTGTCTTGTATAGAAATATACGGAATGTCAATCACAGCACGAATTGATCATTCTTTGAGCTGTTTTTATTTTTTAAGGGAAATAATATCAGAAAGATGTGTTAAATGGCAAAAAAAACCCATTAAAAATAAAGCTTTCTGGTATGTTCTTCTGAATTAACAGGTCATTGAAGAGTTTTACAGTCTATTCGGTCCTGAACTGAAAGCTGTCACAGGGGATCCAAAGAGTATTGATGATCTGCTGACAAGAGTAAATGGACTAACTAGTCCCATGGAAGAACTGACTTTTGACCCTTTTAGCATCAAAAAGGCACGTGACTGGAAATTAGTTATGGAAAAATTTAGAGAAGAAGTTTCAGTAAGTACTGTATACTGTGATTCCCCCCTGTTACTTCCTATATACAAATTCCTTCTAGAAAATCAACATTTTCATTTAAAGAAAATGTAAGTTTGTGAAAGAAAAGAATATATGAATAAATACATAAATGAAAATGTGAGGAATTTGACCAATTTTTCAAGTCAGTATTCTGTTTGTAGTTTCTCTTTATCTTGCACACGGTGAAGCACACTTTTTGTGCATTGGCCGAATCGCTACAGCATGAATAGAGGCTACATAGGACCTCCCTGTACTCACGTGCTGACATGTCTCAGTCGTGTCCTACAAAGAAGTAAAACTTCCTTTTCTGGATTCATTCAGTCCTTCACCTCTCAGCTAAGAATACCCAGAAAGTACAAATTGTTACAATGTTTTTTGTGACTTATATACCTGCCGAGCATACACACTAATTAACATTAATTTCCTGCAGCTTACTGGAAAGCCATCAGTTTTTTAGTAATTTGTAAGAGAAAAAATAGTAAAAATACGCTTGACCACTATTATAAAAAAGTGTTTTCATTTTGCCTTCCTTTCTTGGTTTTGCAAGATGAATCTCTTAAGTTATAGAATTTCTTGGTCTTCATCCTTTGTTTAGGTTATTGAAGAAGACACCAAAAACTTTATTGATGAATCTTTTAAGAACCTTCGATCAGCAGAAACTGCATTTGACATGCTGTTAAACTTCAAACACATCCGCTCTCGTGAAACCATTACTAAGCAGATGATGATGAAGTTCAATGATATTTTGGACCAATACTGTAAAGAGGTATTTAATTTAAGGACTTCTTGTGCAGTACATGAAGCTCTTTACCTAGTGAAAATCATAAATCTCTGTGTATGTCTAAATACCTGCATAGTGTCATTTACTGTCCGAACAACTGACAAGTTTTACAAATTAAACAAAATAATTGCTCTTCCTTTTTTGGAGCCTATTGCAGAAATAGTATGGTTAATTTGCTGAAATGGATGTGTATGTCCGTGTATGTGTGGCACTGTATGGGAACAGAAAGGCGTTTGCATGTACTCTGAATGCAACAAGGCTTGTGGCTATTCCTTTATCTTGTGAACAGCAGTTCAACAGTAGTCCTTCCTGAGAAAATACATCTTTCATACCCTACAGCTTTCTTGTGATGGACAACAAGTTCTCGGTAGGACCAAAAGGTGTCAGAGATCCACTGTGAAGGCAGAAATAATTTCTGACAAATTCGAAGCCTGTACGTTGGAAAGCTTTTAATGTTAAAGCATTTTTCTTGATATTTTGAAGATCACTGAGTTTAATGATAAAATGTAATCTTACAGAAAACACTGCCACATAGCAGTTCCACAGGATATACAAAGGAAGAAATTCTCTGAAGTGCAATTAATACAAACAAGAGATGTGTGAAAAAAAAAGAATTTTTTTTTTATCCTGCTGCTGGAATTAGTGTCAGAGCTTATGCTGTGTATCAGGTTAGATACTCACCATGGACAAGCAAGTGGAGAAATGATTCTTTGCTATATTTTATTCTCTTCTAGGTTGAAAATGTTAAGCAAATCTTTGTTCAGAACCTCAAGGATCCACCTTTGTACAAGAATCATCCTCCAGTGGCTGGAGCAATATACTGGTCCCGATCCCTTTTCTATCGGATCAAACACACTATTATTCGATTTCAAGAAGCAGAGGGGTTGCTTGCTACTGAACGTGGAATGGAAGTATGTTGGTTCTTTTGATATTTAATGAAGGAAGAAATACTTTCTTGATACCCTTCTAAAGATGTGAAAGTGCTCTTATGTGAGGTGAAGTTCCAAGAATGTCTTTGCAAGCAGCAAGCCATGTTAGGTGTAAAAAGCTGATTGGGATCTTCTCACTGTTTCCTGGAGAGACAGTGATGGAACCAATGATAGAATTCAAGAGCCTAAATTCTCCATCGCCTGCATTAATTACAAGGCATTCCTTGCCCTCTCATCTAATAAAAATTAGAAACCATATTAAGACACCCTATTAAGACAGGTTAGTTGAACATTTCTCATGGTCTTTAAAATGAGTTATACTGAATTTTCCTTTCTAGGTAAAACAAATATATCTTCAAGTGGCTAAGAGGATGAAAGAGTATGAAGATCAAAAATACAATCAGTGGAGAGACGAGACAGAACAGATACTCCCACTGTTACTGAAAAATACTCTGCTGTCTGTTGTCACTGGTGGGGCTGCAACCCATGTTAATCCAGAAGCTTCTGAGCGGGTGAGATATAGGAAGATAGTCTACCAGACTTCTCTGTGGGGAAGAACTGAAACCTATCTGATGATCAGAGAGATTTTTCTAAGAATAATATTTTTAAACACAGTTTTTGAAAGGAAAATTTCAAAAGTTCTGAACTCAGAATAGTTTGTGGTCCTTTATAAGACATGGCTGCTGAATGACCTGGCAAATGGATGAATATTGTTTCTCTCTGTGTTATTCTGTGCTGTAATTCCTGTTAATTTTTGGGTTTTGGTGCAATATCTTTGGGACATTACAGCAAAACCTGGGTCTGAATTTAGGTAGAGGTAGGTTCTCAGCAGAGATCATGCAGAATCCTGTTCCAACTAAACTTTTGTCTGACTATGAACTTCCACTGGGATTTCTATTATAACTGATAGCAGCAGTATTTAAACAGAGGTGATTTGATTTGTTTCTTGTCATCGGCTTTTACTGAAGAGGTCGTTGTGTATGATTTCTGAAACTAGAATGTAGAGCTTGCTATTGAATTTTAAAGGTATTTCCACAAGCTCTGAGTATCAACCATTCTGATTTTAACCTACTGCCTTATCAAATGTCTCCAAGAGCTAACCTTTTCCTTGCACTGTAACAGTTTGGTGTTCCTCTCCTTTCTGCTGCTCTTTCTTATGCTGTAGCGCTCTGTAACAGAGGAGCCTGTCACCACAAAGCAAAGCGTCCACTTCATAGTGAATTTTTCTCCCACACTCCGAGAGGTTATCATTGAAACAAAGTACATAGAACAACTAGGATTTCCAGTCCCAGAAACAGCAAGATACGTGGCATTACAGGAACACAAATACCTTAGGTAAGGCTGTAACAGAGTATCCGCTTGCATACAGACTTACAGATTTCACTCTAACCAGAACGGGCCCCGAGTTGTCAAATTTTGGAGATATGAGAGCTCTTAGTGACTTTTTTTTAAGGGTAAAATTACTAATGGCCGTGTTGCACTAATAAGCTTTTCTCTGGTGCTGTCTGCATCCTTTACCCTGTAGGACTATGTTATACAAATTAACATCTTATCAAGATCTGAGGAAAAACAAGGAAATAATTTGTTCTGAAATGAATTGTTAGTGCCATTTAGATTTCAGCTCATATTTAAACTCACTACTGCTTTCTTCTTGTACAGCCTTGGATAAGTTACTTTTGCCCAAATTATCACAGGCATTTAGCACACAAGTATGCTGATAACAGCCCTAAGTATATTTTAAAGTTCACCTGTTGAGCTCACTTGTGTGCTTCAAACTGAGGCTGTCTTAAAATCTTCTGAGTTGTCGCAGAATAGGTTTGTCTAGCTACTGTTGGAGCCATATGAAATTTTTCTTTTGTTTTCAATAGGAAATTAATTGCATTTATAATCAATACATTTTCAGTGGTTATTTCTGCAAATTTTGCTTTATATGGAAGTCTGAATGGAATGATGCAAGTGATCTGCTCTTTGATGTGAGTTCAGAGCTCTATTTCCAGAAAATCATTGTTTTGATGTTTTGTTGTTGTTATTGTGTTTCTTACACTCCATAGGTATACAGATAGATTGAAAAACATGCTGGATCGCTATCATAAATTAATGGGAACACTGAATGAAGCAGAAACCAAACTTCTTGATGACCATATTCAAGAACTCTGGAAAGTATTCAAACCAGGGCACAGAAGACTCAGTTGGAACTCCTTAGGTAGTGGAGATACTATTTTAAAATGGCCTTAGATACTGATTTTCAGTTAAAAAAATCTCTTCAATTCTTCACTCTATTTTTTATGTCATATGACAGCAATGTATCCGTAAATGGTACACCCTATTGCCACGGTCAGAGTCAGAATAGTAGGTTAGACAAACTCTCATCCAGGAAGGTATTTCTTATGTTTTTATTATGGATAAAATACAATAATGGAAATGGATAGAGACCCTTAGACAAGAGCTGTAAGAGACCTAGATGAAGGATGAGGTGAGAAATCATCTAATGTATCCTGCAGAGCATCAGTTCGCTCCTAGAGATAAAATGCATCCGGTTGTGGCAATTTTGATGTATTGGTGGAATATTTGTTAAAAGAAAAAAAACCCAAATATTTATGATTTATTTGAAGGTGTTGGTGACTTCATTGTCCGATGTACACAAGCCGTCAGGAAGTTTGAATTACTCGTCCATCAGATTCATAACGATTCTGAAGAGATAAGCAACAATCTTCTGTTCATAGAATCAACAAATCTCTTTAAGTTTCCGCTTTCAAAAAATGGTGATGAACTTGCCAGTAAGTCTTTGTATTTTCATGTCCAAGCTCTGAAGTTATTTTTTATCAGTATACAAGATCAATTTCATGTTCACAAATAAAGCCCAGCTAATTATTCCAGTATGCAAGTCTGTTAGGTCTTTTGCAGTTAATAATGCTATTTTTTTGTATCTTTTGCAGACGCGGAAGAATTTTTTGAGTATGTTAAGTGTGAAAGAGCAAAAGATGTGGCACACATGGTTAGAAAGTATACTGCCATTCCACAACTGCTAATAAAAGTGGAAGGACGAGTTGCCAATACCAACAGTGGCAAATCTCCAAAATTAACTTCCTATTATGCATACTGGGAAAATAGGATATATCAGGTGTTGACACAGTTAATTGTGAAGTAAGTCAATTGTTTGCTTTAATGAATTTTCAGTTTTCACCTTCAGGTTTTTCTGGATCTGTTGATCAGTATGTATACTGATAATCTGTTTGAACACCTCAGTGCTTAGCAGTTTGAGACAGATTTGTATTTGTATTGTTTTTTTCCTGCAAAGAATGGAGAACTGATAACAAGGTACAGGAGAAACCCAAATTCTGAGGAAAAGGATATTGGTGTGTTGTTAGCAGAAGAGAGAAATAAGATACGTTTTCTGCAGCGTGTGTAGTTGCACATCCCTGGTTTATTTTTAAAATCAAGGTTTTGTTTTAGTAAAGAATACGATTTTGAGGACTTGGTGTCTGGGTGCCAGATGCATCCCTGTAATGCAGGGGACGCCAGTACAAGAACAAAGGTTTGCTGGATTTTACTCTACAAGTTCTGCAGCAGCTGGGGCCAAGGAGGTTCCTACAGCAAGATATTATAAAGGTTTATATTATAAGCAAGGTGTTATTACAGCAGAGCATTGCAGGGTTATAAAAGCTTCCCAGGCATCTCTTCTTCTCAAGATCCATGTGTTTGTAACCTGGTCCATGCTTAGCTGACTTCATTGTGCTTTCTTTGCTGGGCTCTTGCAATGGAGTTGACCATAGTCTCAGGGTCCTTTTGCACCAGGGTATCCCCATTCATTCCTTCCAATAGCTTCTTTAAGCTAGTCAAGCTTTTACATTAGATCAGTATTAGTGGAACAATTTTTCTCCGATACACATCAGTGTTTCCAGCTGAAATCGGTGGTAACTGACTTCAGACAGATCTGCTTACATATCTAAGCACATACCTGATAATTGCAGTCTCTGTTGGGCATTTCCATGGGGGGCAGCACCTGATTATTACAATCTTTGACATGATTTTTTTCCTTTCCCAGGAATTTGCAGGCTTTTAATGCAGCTGTTCTTGCGAATGTGCCACTGTTTCAAACAAAAGCTGTTTTATCTGTTCCTGAGATAATCTTGCAACCTAATGGCAGTGAGATTGACAAAATGACTGCACAATGTATCCGAGACTGTGTTGATGTCACTAAGGTGATTTTTGATAAAGAATTACTTGTTGTCAGAGTTTGCTTGTGATTATAAAGAATCTATCTTGTTTTGTGTTTGGGCAAGCATAAATGTCAAAGGGAAGATCCATATTGCTTTACCTTGAAATCAAATTATCCAGTACATTGTTCTAATTTTACTACAGACTGTCCCAATTTTACAAACTGATGACAAAGAAAAAAAATTGCCATAAAGCTTCATGCAATTTTTACTCAGGCAAACTGATTTGTTACTTTTCAGCAGTTTTGCCAGCGTAAGGACACGATTTGGTTCTATAAATCAGCATACATCAGAAAGAAATACTTTTCAGATTGCACTGTAAATGTTGCTTTCTGATATATGAATAAGCTGGTGGAATAAGGAATGTGAGTAGCCTTCTCTATATTATGGCTCTCCTCAAAAGCAGCAGAAAACCAGTTCAGAAAATACTGGGAGAAGGGCATCTAGGACACATTTAGGACAGCAGGTTTACAGCAGACGAGATATCTAGCTTGCTGGCAAAGGTGTAGCAATATTTCCCTGCATAAGTGTGTTCACATTGAACTGCTTTCCAGAAAAGAAGCCAAATACTGTGGCAGTGTTCCTGTCCTGTGCTGATGGAGAAATGATTCCAGATGCCACCTGAAATGAATAAATTTAGATTAAGTGTGCTTCCTATGCTCAGATTTGCTGTTCTGCTCCACTGCTGCATCCAGCCTGTTTGATCTAATACCTATTTCTCTTTGTCATGCTATATTGTTGCTTAGTGTAGATTTTAAAAGCAGACTGAGTAATGCATGGAAAGGTTTTGTTAGGATGAAATTAACTCTTCTCTCAAGTTCATGGGAAAATGTAATCTCTTTTCTTGCTGTCAGAAAAACAATTGATTTGAGAAATCATTCATGCCACCTCCTACATAGTCTCCTAAATAATGATGAATGATTTGGCTAAAATAAGTCTCTACAAAGTAACTGTCTTTCAACCCTATCTTGAAAACTCTAGCATTTTGTACGATGGATGCATGGTACCTGTACTGAATGCCCTCCTCAGTGTATCGGGGAAGAGGAAGTTACCACTTTCAACTTTTACACTGACATCTCCCAGAACCCTCTGATAATTGAACAGGCTGTTCTCATCACTCAGAATGTCCACAAACTCCTGGCTTCTCTCAGCAAGTATTTGAACCAATGGAAGAGGTACCACCTGCTGTGGAAATCAGACAAAGGCATAGTCATGGAGAGGTTAGCTGCAGAAAAGCCCACTTGTGTCACCTTTGATGATGAATTGCAGTTCTATACGAAGGTAGCTCAAGAAGTGACTCAACAGCCCTTGATTATAGATGAGCAATTTATCAGGCTTCAGCTGTCTCCTTTAGCCTACACAGTGCAGGAGAATGCTAGAGGCTGGGTGATTTCCCTTGGAAAGGTGCTTAATGAGTCTGCGAGAGAGGAACTCTTCAGTCTTCAGGAGGAGATTCAGGTAGGTGTTTTCGGTTCCTGTTGTACGCTGTAGCTAGCAGTGACGATCTGAACCACGCTCCAAATTGGTTGAAACACTCTGGTGTATTTTGGTATGTCATATGTAAAGAGGTGAGATGTCCCTCTCTGTAGCTGGGGAACAGGAGAGAGTAGTGACATGAAAACCCAGGACTTTCTCACTCCTGTACCGATGAAAGGTTCATACTGGTAATTCTGAAGTTTCCTTTAAACTGCTGCTTACAACTTCTATTTTGTTGTAGCAAAAACATCCCTTCTGTACTGGGGTTTACTTTTTGCTGATTTTGTTTTGGTGTTATCTTTGTCACATAGACTAAAAATGATAATGAATCTGCATGTTATTTACTTGTGTTTTGTGTTTGAATAATAATTATAATTCTGCCTAATTGCTTTGGGAGTGTTGCTTCTGGAAATTATTTTTACTTTTACAGAGCTTATCACAGAGTCTTAAGAGACCTCCAGATTCCCTGGAAGATCTCAAAATTATCCTTGGCACAATTGCAGAGATCAAAGGCATATCCTTCAAGGTGGAACTGAAATATCTGGACATCTGGGAGAGATACCGAACTCTTGCAATGTACAATATTCCAGTACGTGCATGTTATACCTTGCCTCTTAAAACATTTCAGGTTTGAGCTAGGGGCACAAATGCCTGATGTGTGAATGAGTAAATGTTTTTCTTTTAAGACATTTTACATAATCACAGTATTGTTGAGGTTAGAAGGGATGTCTGCAGATTGTCTAGTCCAACCCCCCTTCTCAAAACAGTACCTCCACTTTAAAATGGACACACTACATGTGTTTAAATCTGATTCAGATCACTTCAATGCTGGTTTTGTGTTTTGCAAATTTATGATGTGAGCACATATTCCTCACTTTCTTGTGACTGTTTCTTGTGAGGGATGTTACTTGTTTTGTTTTAGGTAGCTAAAGAAGAGCAAGAGATGTCTGACAAGATCAAGGAAAAGTGGGAGACTCTCTTCTTTGAAGCATTAGAAGTTGATCACAACCTTGGAGGCATAAAAAGAAAATTCACACAGGTAATATTTGTAATTAATATTGAAAAAAAGTAGAAGTGGAAAGGAAAACAATTTAAACTCTGTTCTCTTTAGATTACAAAGCAACAAATTGAGGCCTACAGCAAAGAGACAGAAGATTTCTCCCATAAATTCATGACCGAGGGGCCTGGTGCTGTAGGGGAAAATCTTGATAAAGGTAAATGGATTAATGTATGTTAAGTGATGTCTTAAAAAAATATTAGTCTTCGGACAATTCTTCAGATTTTACATAAACCAGGAAAATTGTTCTTTCGTTTTTAACATACAAACTGATCGACCAGGAATGCATCATTTTTAGTACTATAGCTTCTACAGACAATATGCAAATGCTGTCTTATTTATTCCCCATGATCTGTGGGATTGTTTATCTAGAAAAATTCCTCTCCTTTCCCAGGATTGGAACTCATGGCCATTTTTGAAAAAGAATTGGAAAAACTGGAAAAAGTTCGTCAGGAACTGGTCAGTCTTGAGAAACTTTTTGACTTGCCAGTTACAGCGTACCCTGCCTTAACGAAGACACAGAATGATATGAAAGGTCTAAAGAAGATCTATGAAATTTATGAATTGCAAAGAGTAAGTATTGCACTGTGTATACACAGAAGCACGCGTATTCATGCACATGAAAATGTTGGGGAGAGAAGAAGAGGCTGCATTGTCCTCTAGTTACTATCAACTCGGATCTAAGCCTTTGCATGAAATAAGCTGTGACCTGTAATTGTCTACCACCATGAAATGATTTTAATGATGTTAGTACAGGACTAACAATGCCTCTATAGTGGACCAAGCACTTACTCTTATCAGATAGGAGCAGACCTCCCTCCCCTCTAATAATTATTGGGTGGCACTTTACTGCACAAGTCTCCTGATCATTTCAGTGGAACTGCTTTTGGATACAGTATGTGCACAGGTGACAGTGGGTATCTCAGGCTTTAATTGATCTTAGCTGTTTTTTGATAAGTTTTCCAGAAGTTTTAATTTTTCCAAAATTAAAATGCCCTGTAAAGTATGCTCTTAAAGATGCTTTTCCTATTTTCTCTATTTCCTATTGATTATTTCTTATACAACTTGGCTATAAATCTGTCATGGACATGAACCTGTCTCTTCCTCTGTTTGTAAAATGTTAATACAATCATATCTGCATCCTGACTGTGGTCTCCAGATCCTATTGTAGTGGAAAGGTTTGGGTTTTTTTGGTAAAAACTAAACGGAAATACGATATTTTTCCTCCTGATGACCTTTTTCGCAGGCAGCTAAAAAGGAATGGTCTCAGACACTCTGGATAAACCTCGATGTCCAGTTTCTTCAGGAAGGAATCGAAGGATTTCTTAAAGCCTTTCGAAAGCTGCCCAAACAATTACGCAGTATGCCAGTAGCCTTTCACTTGGAAACCAAAATGAAGGCATTTCAAGACTCTATTCCTTTGTTGCTCGATTTGAAAAATGAAGCTTTAAGAGAAAGGTTTGCTTTAATTTATTTAAATCCATTTTCTATATATAGAAAGATTTTGTTTGTTTTGTTGGAACTTTTAATTCGAATTACTGGGGTCATACCATGTCCTGCAGCTTGAAATGTTACTTCCTGCTTAATGAACTTGTCTAACAGCATGCAAGGTGATTACGATGACTAAGATACTTTATGTATTCAAAATATGAGTTTAACAGTAGAGTGCAAAGCATGGTTTCATTATTATATATTAAATTACAGTTGTTTTTATTTTTAGTGTATCATGGTGGTTGGTACAATTGTTGATGTGTCAATTTAAAACAGGCATTGGCAAGACCTTATGCAGAGAACAGGAACAAATTTTGAAATGACAACAGAAACATTCACTTTGGAGAATATGTTTGCTATGGAACTTCACAGACACTCGGATGTTATCAGTGAAATAGTCGGAACTGCTGTTAAGGAACTTAGCATTGAGAAGGTAATGTAAAAAATCATAATAAAACTAAAAAGACATTGATGACAACAGTCTGTGTTTTAGTTGAGGTTTTGATACTGGCATGACAGCAAGTTTGGCCATCTTCAGGGAGCTGCCATGGTGTAACTCTTGGCAACTGAGATCAATAGCGCTGTTAATAAGCTACCACATGGCACAGAATCCTAGCTATCTTGGCTTTGGCAGCAGTATATTGGATTTCTGTTATTACAATAAGCAAGTCTGGCCTATGAAAAGGATCTGAGGAGGGATCCATTCTGTTTCATGATGTTTTGAAATACACCCTTCTTTATAAACCAGAGTTAGAAAATCTCTGCAAAAATTTTGCTGAATTAATTGTTTGATTTTTATGCTAAGATTATAGTTCTCTAGTTTTTGAAGACTGAAACATGCATCTTTTTATGCTCACATGCAGGGTGTGAAGGAAATAGCAGAAACATGGGAACACCTGAAATTCACTGTACAAATGTACTTCAAAGGCACTGAGAAGCGAGGCTTTATTCTGGGATCTGTAGATGAAATTTTAGAGATTCTCGATGACAACAATGTGAATCTTCAGAGTGTTTTGGGCAGTCGATTTGTGGGTCCTTTCCTTTCAACCGTTCACCACTGGGAAAAAACCCTGTCATTGATTGGTGAAGTAATTGAGGTAGGGAGGAAAGTGCTGGACTAAATAGTTGATGTTTATTATTTATAATCAGGGTTTTCTATTGTATTTTTTTTCTTTGATGGTAACATTTGATTCTTAGATCTGGATGGTGGTTCAGAGAAAATGGATGTACCTGGAGAGCATCTTTATTGGTGGAGATATCAGATTACAGCTTCCAGAGGAAGCCAAAATATTTGACAACGTAGACAGCATGTTTAAAAAGGCAAGTGACTGACTTGACTTGTGATCAGCATAAGTATTTAGTGCATTTTGCTTCCAGTTCCATAGTTAGCTGTAGTCTTCTGTGTCATTTGTAACACTGAGAATGGTGTGTTATAATGAACTGAATATGAGATTGGGGAACCCAGGAACTTGTATTTTACTTCACATCTGTCATAAACAGAAGACTTCTGATTTAGCTAAGCTGGGCAGAGGTGTGATCCTTGGCTGGCAGTACGGGGCAGGCAGAATCCCCTTTTCCTTTCATTTAATTTTCCCCATTTAATTTACTTTCTCCATACATCTTTTTACCTTTACCATGACAATAAGAATCTTAGAAGTGTTTCTATAGATTGAGGATGACATACATGCTAAAAAGGCTTTCCTGGTATATTACCACTGTTCCCATACTGAACACATACTCCCAGTATGAATATGGCTTACTTTTCTGTTTCGCATCTGCAAAATTGAGATAGTACTGTGATTCTGAAATGCTATGTTTGTCCTTCACTTGAACTACCACTGTATACAGGAGCAAAGTCAAGTATATGCTTATGCTTGCATGACATGGGATACAGGCTTGTCTTGCTTACACTCGCTTTTACAGTAGTATCTCCGTGCTCTCAGCTTTGAAAGCATACTGTCTCCATGTTTTCATAGAGCACTGCAGCAATAGGGAACCATATTTAAAACTCTGTCTAATTCACTTCTGTAAGAACCTGTGCTGCTTGTGTGCTTTGTCACTAGTTAAATATAATTTAGTATAATCCGTTGCTGTTCAATATTTTCTAAACTTTCTTTTCTCTCTATGCAGATAATGGATGAAACTGTTAAAGAACCAACAATTAAAAAATCCTGTGAAGCCCCAAATCGTCTATCAGACCTCCATCATATAAATGATGTGCTGGAGAAATGTCAGAAAAGCTTGAATGATTATTTGGATTCCAAGCGAAATGCTTTCCCAAGATTTTTCTTTATATCTGATGAGGAGTTGCTTAGTATCCTTGGCAGCAGTAACCCTCTTTGTGTCCAGGAACACATGATAAAGGTACAATGTCTGGCTTTTCACAGTGCCTTGTGCTTTTAGGTGCTTTAAAAAGTTTAACAGACTATACTGTCCATGCTGTTAAGGGCGCGGGAATTTTTATTGCATACAGAGAGCATCCTGGCAGCATCTTGAAGAAGCTTCTGAATAACCAAATCATATCTGATTGATAGTCTCTCCTGGCTCTCATACTGACCAGTAGCAGTTACAGTAGAGGAATGTGGGTAGAGGAACATTCAAGATACACCAGAATGATCAATCATTAAAGAACCTTCCTGTAGCTCCTGATAGATCTTTATTTTCTAGAAAAAAAATCAATGTCATTTGGGCCAGATCATCTGCTTGTTTACTCTGCAGTTGGGCTGCTGAGCTATATATCAGCATTTGTATTTTATTACTGACGAGTCAGATCCATTTCTCTTTAGAGTCCATGGAAATTTTCTTTCAAGATTAAATGGGAGCTAGATACACTTACATCTTTGCAGCTTTGTTTCTAAAATGCCAGTGAATTTCTTTGTCGGTGCATTTCAGATGTATGATAACATAGCCTCCCTGAGGTTTCAGGATGGTGATAGTGATAAGAAAATTGCAACAGCCATGATTTCAGCTGAGGGGGAGGTGATGGAGTTCCGGCAGGCTGTAGCTGCACAAGGCAGAGTGGAGAACTGGATGACAGCAGTGCTAGAAGAAATGAGACGAACGAACAGACTCCTTACTAAGGAAGCTATTTTTCGATACTGTGAAGACAGAAGCAGGTGAAACAATCAGTGTTAAGGATAACACAAATACCTTATATGTTGTTATGAGCCTGTAGTGATATAGAAAAACAAAGACTTATTTTTTAATTTTTACACAGTTTAGCCCTTATTTCTGTATGTGGAGGGATATGAATACATGCCTATGCAGTATTTTAACTCATCAGAAAAAAATCTGTTATCCGTCGTACCTAATTTCCTAAGCCTTGAGTTTTTATTTTTAGTGTTGTGAGCACAAGATGTTTTTCTCACTGTCAATTCCACTTGGCAATCTTTACACATGGAATAGGCAGCTTTTCTATCAGAGTGTTTCCTAGGCTTTTGAAATACTACAGCACACTTTGACAGAATTCTGTACATCTCTGTAAAGTTTGGCTTGTGTTGTAGTTGTTGCAGAAGTAGGAGGAGCAACTTTTTTTTTCTTTTTTTCTTTTTTTTCTTTTTTTTTTTTCCTGTCCTGATCAGTTACTTAGAATATACAGTAACTCACACTCCCTCCCTCTATGTATTTCCCATAGAGTTGATTGGATGTTACTCTACCAAGGCATGATGGTGCTTGCTGCTAATCAGGTGTGGTGGACTTGGGAGGTAGAGGATGTCTTTCGGAAAGTGAAGAAGGGAGAAAAACAGGCAATGAAACTTTATGCTGAAAAAATGCATAAGCAAATTGATGACCTGGTTACCCGCATTACAATGCCTTTGAGCAAAAATGACAGGAAGAAATACAACACTGTGCTCATTATTGATGTTCATGCCAGAGACATTGTTGATATATTTGTAAGAGACAGGTAAACACTTCCCCCAACCTATTGAGAAAATACCAAATGCATAAACTGTATTTCCATCCTTTCACCTCACATGAGCAAGTATCTCTTGTGTAGCATTCTGCACGCTCAGGAGTTTGAGTGGGAAAGCCAGCTGCGTTTTTACTGGGACCGAGAGCCAGATGATCTGAACGTGCGGCAGTGCACGGGCACGTTTTCATATGGTTATGAGTACATGGGTTTGAACGGACGTCTTGTGATCACCCCGCTTACAGATCGTATTTATCTTACACTGACACAGGTATAAGTTCAAGGAGATTTTTACTAACCAACCCTTTAAAAATGTGCTTCTAGGCAATCACATAATTGTTTCATTGCCACTTTCTGTTATCTCCTAGATGCTAATGCAAAGGCTAATATGTTTGAAACCAGTTGTGATGTTCTTCTTACCTGATTGCCTCAAAGATAATATAGAATGCATTCACAGCTAAAATTTAAAGCTTTTTGTACCCAAAGGTTCATTTGTGATTTTGCTGCCAGCCTAATATAAATGTAATCCAAGCTTTGCTTTGCTTTTTGGTCTGTCTCCAAAGGCTTTATCAATGTTTTTGGGAGGAGCACCAGCAGGGCCAGCAGGTACAGGGAAAACGGAAACAACTAAAGATCTGGCCAAAGCACTGGGCTTGCTGTGTGTAGTGACAAACTGCGGAGAAGGCATGGATTTCAAAGTAAGAGTTAAAGATCTGTGTTCTCTGATTAAGTGCAGGTTACTGCTCTTTTTCAGTGCCCAGGATGAGGACATATTCTGAACTTCTGCATAAGTACCTCCCTTAGAGATACCGTGCCGATTGATAATGAAATGTAGTAAAAAATGTCTATTTTGAATAAATTCCTTGAAGGAATTTCAAGTGCTTTCAAGCAGGGGAGCAATGACTAGACGGTATGTGTTTAAGCTCTTCATAGGCAATCTGCACTTGGCAAGTAATTATTGCAAGACCTTATGACAGATTGCTAGCTCCTGCATATATAAATATCCAGAGGTTTTACCCAGTCGTTAAGAGTTTTAGCATACTCCACTGTTTGTTGACACTGAATGTTTTCTATATTCGTTGCTGAGATGTTTTTCTGGTTGTTCTTGTTAGGCAATTGGTAAGATTTTCTCTGGTCTCGCCCAGTGTGGAGCATGGGGATGCTTTGATGAATTCAATCGTATCGATGCTTCCGTGCTTTCAGTCATTTCTTCTCAGATTCAGACTATTCGAAATGCTTTAATGAATCAGTTGAAAACATTTCAGGTAAACATTAAAAAAGAAGAGTAATTGTGAAGGCTGATCTTGTTTTTGAGGCCAAGATTCAGGGTTAGACCCCATCATTAGATCAAAGGGCTGCTTCTTCTGTAATTTGTGCTGAACATTTCAAACTCCAGTGTGTGTACTCTCAGTTTGAAATGTTAAATCCTTGCTGATTTCCTAATCCTTTGGTAGGTTCTTCCTTTGTGAAGTGGGATAAAAGTAAGCTAAATAGGATAATAGTAAAAGTAAATGGGATAATAGTAGTAATTAGGGAGAGAAGTAACTTAACTTGATTTGGATGGTGAGGCTTTATTTACTGATGTTTATTTGAATTCAAAACCCTCAGAAAATTTGATTGAGAGGTGTGAAATGTCTTGATGTTTATATCCAAGATACAAACAGTGGGATGCATGTATCTGGATGACTATCTAAAGCTAAATATTTTAAGGTGTTGTCCTAAGTGGGTGCCCCAGTATTGGTGGTTTTCTCTTTGAGCAAATAGTACTATTTATTTCCATTCCAAATAAATATTGTTCTAATGTTTTCTTATGCCTTTAGTTTGAAGGACAGGAAATTACCCTCGACAGCCGTATGGGCATTTTTATTACGATGAATCCTGGTTATGCTGGCCGGACTGAGCTCCCTGAGTCTGTAAAAGCTTTGTTCAGACCTGTGGTTGTTATTGTACCAGATCTTCAGCAAATCTGTGAAATCATGCTCTTTTCTGAAGGGTTCCTTATGGCAAAGGTAGGAAAATTTCATTGCTACCCATACCCATGTACATGCCCATGTATGCATGGTCAGTGTTTGGTTGTGACTTACACATTTGTGATTCTTTAACTTA
Source organism: Nyctibius grandis (assembly GCF_013368605.1). Lineage (NCBI taxonomy): Eukaryota > Metazoa > Chordata > Aves > Nyctibiiformes > Nyctibiidae > Nyctibius > Nyctibius grandis. The sequence goes on along the minus strand of NC_090671.1, from coordinate 12,490,754 downwards.
AATCTCAAACAGATCCTTGCCAAAAAGATGACAGTGCTATACAAGCTGGCAAAGGAACAACTTTCTAAACAGCATCATTATGATTTTGGACTGCGGGCCCTTAAGTCAGTGTTAGTGATGGCTGGAGAACTGAAAAGAGGATCAACAGACCTCAGTGAGGTAGATTTGCTACTTACTTACCCTGGGCAGATCATCTTTTTCGTTAGGAAGACAATGTGTTTACACATCTGCTGTAGTTTGTGTTGGAAATAGGAGCGCTGGGGTTATTTGTCTTATTATTTCACTTTGTTTTCTTACTGAGTTTCATTGTGCCATCTGCCAGCAAGTAACTGCCAGAACTCAAGTCAAAGTAGGGAAATCTACAGAAAATGAGATATTTTACATCTTGTTAAGTCCAGGATGCAAATAGCCGAAGACTGTCTCCGGGATAGCATAAGCTGGTTTTTGAACAGTGAGTGCTCTAGTCATGCAGTTGTTAATTGTGTAGCTCAAGTAGAACAGTAAACTTATAAATGAAAGTCTTTCAATACTGCATTGCTTTTTATGGTTTTCTTTTACACCTGTTTTTGTTTCTATATGTATGGTTGTGATACCCAGTTGCCTAGGGAAATTCTTATTCGAATTTCTTCTTAAAAACTTGGAGACAGCTGAAGGAAACACTTCTATAGAGTTATGTACAGGTGCACATTGGAGGTTGGAAGGAAGTTGGGGTCTAAATGATGCTCTCAAGGGGACTACAGAACTTGGGTATGTTCATAAAACAGTTGGTTATTTTAACATCGAATCAGGGAAGCTGTGTTGTGGGCCACTCCAGCCATTTGGCATTTGGTTAAAAAAGGCAGAGTATTATTTTTAGCTATTGGTCTGCTTAATTCTTCTACAATAACCTTTGTTTCCTCTAGTAACTGATGCCAAGAAAACATTCTCAAAGCTTTACTGAAGTAATCAGGCAATAGTTTTTAGAGATGTTGAAGTTACTACATATTAGATAATTGTTTAGCTATTTGGTAAAGATTGATTCTACTATGTTTTGTCTAGGAAGTGGTACTGATGAGAGCTCTACGAGATATGAATCTTCCTAAATTTGTGTTTGAAGATGTACCTCTCTTCCTTGGCTTGATCTCCGACCTATTTCCTGGCCTGGATTGCCCTCGAGTCCGCTACCCTAACTTTAATGATGCTGTAGAACAAGTGCTGGAAGAAGGGGGTTATGTTGTTTTACCAGTCCAGGTATAAAAAATATTAATTAAACAATTAATGTTTTTGTTGTAAACATTAGGCTGGATATGGATTGCTGCACTCTGGAGTGGCTCAAGGAAAGCTTAACTGATATAGACCAGCTGCTGATCTTGTCTTGAATTATGGGCAGCAGTCTGTTGAATCAATATTTATTTTTCAGGTGGATAAAGTAGTTCAGATGTATGAGACAATGTTAACTCGTCACACTACAATGGTAGTTGGACCTACTGGAGGTGGCAAGTCAGTTGTCATTAATACTTTGTGCCAGGCCCAAAACAAGTGAGTATAGAATTTGATACATGGAAATCAGGTTGTAAAATGGCATAAACTGCATTATTTAGCCCTGTGTAGTCATGACAGGACCAATAGCTGACCGTAATATTTGCTTGGGTTAACATGAGATGGTATTCTGTCATTTTAATATTGCTTTTCTTGCTGTGTCTTTAGGCTGGGACTATTGACAAAGCTTTACATACTGAACCCTAAAGCTATGAGTGTGATTGAGCTGTATGGGATCCTTGACCCTAACACACGAGACTGGACAGATGGAGTCCTGTCAAACATTTTTCGGGATATCAACAGGCCTACTGAAAAGAAAGAGCGAAGGTAGACAGATAGAAATCGTTGTGATGATTTTTAGACATTGAGTTTTACATCAGTTCATTTAAAAAAAATTTGATACCGCACCATTTAAAAAACAAATGCTAAGTAAATAGAAAGTGTCTAGGGGTGTCTCTGTCTTCTGTGAGTTTCTAGCCTCAGTGAGATGTTTGGAAACTACGCAATCATTAAAAATTATTCAAAACACCTGGACTGACATTAACACCATTGATGGCACATCTGAATTCTGAAATGTATTAGTAAAATTAGAGATTGGTCAGTGCCCCTTGGCTGCTCTATCCACAGGTACATTCTGTTTGATGGAGATGTGGATGCTCTCTGGGTTGAAAACATGAATTCTGTCATGGATGACAACAAGTTATTGACCCTGGCAAATGGGGAGCGGATTAGACTTCAGTCGCACTGTGCTTTGTTGTTTGAGGTAAGAAATGACTGTATATGGGAAGGGTTAGAAACAGATGGGTCTACAAAGCCTGAAAAGCAGTTACTGTGGCTGTTCTTTGTTCAAGTGTATGATTATTTTATAGGTGGGTGACTTGCAGTATGCATCTCCTGCCACGGTATCCCGCTGTGGAATGGTCTTTGTAGATCCTAAAAATCTGAAATACGAGCCCTACTGGCAGAAGTGGATCCAAGAAAGAGGAAATCAGGTGGGAATTTCTGCACTTGCTCAGAGAGTATCTGTATCAAATACTTAGAGAACTGTAGAGAGCTGTAAAAAAACCTTTGTAAAGCCAGTCTGATTTTCTGACAACAAATTAATCACTAGGCCTGCAGCAGAGAGCTGAAGAGTGTTCCCAGCTTTTCTAACTTCTGGTTGTTTTTGAGAAGTGAAGAACCAAGAAATTAGCTTACCTGATCTCCAGAGAGTTAACAGGGAGATTGCTTAGGTCCTTGTTTCTTACATTTAGATTAAAAACTCAAGTTCACAGGGAGCTGAAGTAAGACAACTTAGTTGCTAGCACCTGATGAATGCAGATCCTCACCTGCTGAAAACCTAGTCCATACAAGTGTCACATTTCTTCGTGTGACTGTACCCTATCTTTGGTGGAATTGATTCCTGCAAGAACAATTGTACTTGATCAGCCAGGTATTGATGGGAAACTCTGCAGCCAAAAATCAGCCTTCCAGGTTTCTGTGTGCTGAATTGTTGTCCTTTTTGTTCCTTAGCAAGAGAGAACTGAATTGAATCGTCTCTTTCAAAAATACGTGCCCTGCCTGATTGATATGATTGTAGAGGGAATTGTGGATGGCAGACAGGGAGAAAAGCTGAAGACCATTGTACCTCAAACAGATTTAAATATGGTAAGGAATAGAGAATAAAGGTTGAAAAAGTTTATCTAAAAAGAGAAATGGAATGATGGAGAGAGTAAAAACCTCTCAAAGAAAGCACAGGAGCAGAGTCCAGGCTGAAATATCAGTTTGCTAGTGATGAGCACCAAGAGACAAAATAAAGTCAGTTCCTAACAGTGCTCTTCTGTCATTAATACACGTATCAGTAGATACACCTGTAAGGACAATAGATCAGCAAACACTCAAACAGCTGAAAACATAGTAAGAGTTTTCATGCATCTAAATGGTAATTCTATTTACAGTTTTGTCTTGTTTTACAACAGGTGGTGCAGTTGACTGTGATGCTGGAAGCTTTAGTTGTGGTACAGCCTGATGATCCTGATGTTCTGGAGTGTTTTTTCTTGGAAGCTTTGTATTCCTCCTTAGGCGCTACTCTTCTTGATGCTGAGAGAATTAAATTTGATGAAAATGTTAAACGTCTTTCCTGCATGTCTACCGTTCATGACGATAACACCCTGGCTAATCCAGGGGAGCTGCCAGGTAGGATCTTGTCATAAGTTAGTCTGAATCTCATTGATTATATTAGAAAAGTGTTAGTTTCCATGAAGGCAGAATGTCATTCTTCCTTCCAGCTAGCTGCAAGGTGTGCTCTCTGAAGGACTGTCACTGAAAAACACGTAGAGATACTGATGCTAGGTGGCTTTCAGCTACTGGTCTGTCCTCACAGAACAATACTTTTCTATGCCATGCTGAAGAGATAAACAGTGAAAGGTGTCTGGGTTTTGCAGGGATAAAATGTATAGAATCAATTTTCTGTTACATTTTGTTTCATTTTGTGGACAGCTGTGGGATGGTGATCAAGGCCATTAGCAGTTAAATCCAGGGCAGCTGCCCCAGGCTGGCCCACAGGTGTGTTCTAGATCATTAATGTCACGTTCACTATAAATGGGAAAGCTCACTGGGAGAGGGCTCTTTGCTCTGCCCTGCCTCCTTCTCCTCAATAGTTGTTATCCCTGGAAGGGCTTGTTACCACTCTATGGGCTAAGCATAACTTTGTGTCTTTTGTATTAGCATTGATATTGGTTTTCTTATTTTATTAAATCTGTTTAAACTTCAACCCACAAGTCTCCCTCCTTTTCCCAATTCCCTTTCTCGGCCGGGGAGGGGTCTTGGGTGATAGAACAACTGGCTCTTGTTTAGCCCTGGGTGCGGACTAAATGAAGACAAAAGGGAAAATAAAACATGAAAGGAAAGGCAGTGGAAGGTGCTTAAAAAGCAGTAGTGTGATCCAAGTGCTTGACTAGGAGAATTCTGGTTGATGTCTTACTGGGTTAAATGACAAGTAAACAGAACACAGTGTTGCCCAGCTTGGTCCAGAATCTTACCCTTCACTTTCATCTCAATCTTATTATTTTCTTATGAAATATTTCAGTATCCTAGAAAACCTCCAGTTGCTTAATAATTTGCAGGTCAGCTGCCAACTTTGTATGACTTTCATTTTGATGGATTTAAAAAAAAGTGGGTACCTTGGATGAAACTTGTTCCTGAATATATTCATAAGCCTGAAGTGAAATTTCTTGACATTCTAGGTGAGTATAAGATAAAATACAGTGATGATATGCCTTTAATTTATAATGTGCTACCACTGAATGCATGGCACTTCACATGAGACATCCTCTTTCTGTACCGAAGGTCATCTATTCAGGTTCAGTTTCTTGTGACAGCACAAATAATTTTCTTATTTGAAATCATAGTAGTTTAGCAGGAATAGAGTTGATATTTACAGCACTGTGTAATAAAGAAATGAGGAAAGGATAAAAGGCTTGTTTCAGTTAATAAGGCTTGCTAGGAGCTAACAATGCCTTTTACAAGCCAGAATAGCAGAAGATTCACAGTCTGCTCTACCAGAAGCACTAGGAAAAATGTCAGCTCTGTGGGTCAAGTACTCAGTAGATAAAAATTTCATTCTTAGGGCCGTTATTGGTTGTTACTTCAAGCACTGTATAATGGTGACAGGTGCTTTTCATAGTTAAGGACAAATTAATGCAGGTTACTTTTTAGTAATACTTCAGCAAGCAGAGGTTAACTTCACTGACACAGGGCTAATTATATGATCTCTGAAGTTGCTCCTAGTGGCATGCCATTCACGTAGAACAAAATTCACCTCTGTAGAGTTCTAGGAAGATGCTCATGATCCAAATAAATCCTGATTATATCCTTGAAATAGGGATTAAATGGAGCTTAAGCAGTCCATGACCCTCCTATATGGAAAATAATTTCTTTTTAAATATATCTATAGGAGAAAAGATCCCAATGATAAAAGCTGAAGAGAGATGGTTGAGCAATTAAATTTTTCTTTCAACATTGTGAGTTGATATTTCAGATTATGTCTTTGTGCGACTGCATGTTAATACCTTGAGAGTCTGATCCAGCACTATCCTATAAATATAAATGCCCCAGCTGTGCTGCATTTTATTTTAACCTGCTGTCATATTCATGATCTTTTTCAGTGCCTACAGTGGATACAACACGCACTACTTGGTTACTAGAACAGATGGTAAAAATAAAACGCCCAGTTGTTCTTGTAGGTGAATCGGGTACATCTAAAACGGCAACTACACGAAACTTCCTAAGCAATCTGGACAAAGACCTTAATGTATGTATGAGGCACTTTGCCTTGATTGTACAGCTGCATTTTCATTGTTTGTCCTTGTGTTAAATTTGCGTTTTGAAGCCTGAGTCTGTGGGTAGCAATATTGACTTTCGTAACTGACTGCAGGCTCAGGCCCAAAGTATGTGAATGATTTGAGAATCATTCAGGATCAAAGATGTTTTGTTCTGTTCTACCATGTACAAATTCAGTTTCATGAAGTAAATATATATTATCAAAGTGCTAAGAATGGGATTACTTCTCTTTGTCATCTGTAATTCAAGTGAATAAATGGACCAGAGAAGTGTTTCCTGTATGTCTGACACTCTGATATAAAGTATATGTTTTGAATGCTCTAGGTTAAAAAAAAAATCAGGTAAAAATCTGTTCTTATCTATTTCCTCCCCTTTGCAGCTGCTGCTAGTAATTAACTTCTCTTCTCGTACAACATCAATGGACGTTCAGAGAAACCTAGAGACAAATGTAGAGAAACGAACTAAAGACACTTATGGCCCTTCTATGGGAAAACGGCTCATTGTTTTCATGGATGATATGAATATGCCAAGGGTAAGCTGCCAGTGGTTTGTGAGGTAGGATAGAAACATTCGGGGTGTCACTGATGTGGTCCCTTCGTACACAGGTCTAACAAATCACAAGTCAAGGAGATTCATGGTAAATGCATAGCTGAATTTCAGCGTAGGATCTTCAGAATAGTTGGACTTGTGTGCAGTAGGGGCTGTTTATATCTGCTACAGTATTTGTCTTATGTATAAGTGAGATCCTGTTGGATTGTTTCTTTATGCCATTAAAATCATGTCTCTGTGGCCTGATACTAGCTGCAGGTTTTGTACTACAGAAACCAACCCTTTCCCCTTACAAATGGGGCAAAAGAGTATGTGTGCATTTAGTTTGTCTTGGAGAAGAGGCACCTTTCCCATACGAGACATTGGAATGAATGTCCACAATCGGTGCTAGAGCTGTACAAAGTGTCACTTAGTCCTTGTAGTGTTCTCCTGAGTATGGAGCACGATATTTCCACATTTATAGAAGTAATTGGCATGCTGATGTACTGTGCTCTAAGCATCTTGACTCTTGTATTACAAAGGTTGACGAGTATGGCACACAGCAACCCATTGCCTTGATGAAGCTGCTGATAGAAAAAGGTTTCTTGTATGACCGTGGTAAGGAGATGAACTGTAAACTTCTTCGAGACCTGGGTTTTATTGCTGCCATGGGGAAAGCTGGAGGAGGTCGGAATGAAGTTGACCCTCGATTCGTCTCACTCTTCAGTGTTTTTAACATACCTTTTCCTTCTGACCAATCGCTGAATTTGATCTATGCCTCCATCCTGAAAGGCCACACCACGGTAATTTCACAGTTTTAAAAGGATTGCTCAACAGGTTTACTATTTTTAAATAGACATTTATTTCTGTGTTATCATAAGATCTGAAATCTTCTATTATCAGGTTTTTTTTCTTGTTTAGAACCTCATGCAAACCTTTCCCTTCCTCTTCTCTTTCTCAAGAGATGAGTTTACAGTATTTTGATAAATTCCTGAGTAATATGTAAACTTTCAAGTTAGCAGATAGATAATTTATAAAACTGATGCTTTTCATAGGTTGAAACCTGTGAACCATTTGGTTATGGTTCCTATAACCAAACATAGAAAGGTCAGCAAACTCTTTTCTGAATGACAATGAAAAATTTAATGTAATGCAATATTATATAAGATTTATATAATGCAACATTATATAAGAAAAGAGCAGTTTATTTTTTCTAGTATGGAAGTGCTGAGAAATCCCAGTCATGGAGTTTGATGTTATCTTCAGCACCAAGCTGAGGAGTGAGGATGGGTCCTGCCCAAAACATTTAACTGCAGAATGTTCGTACTACAGAGGAATATGAATTTCTGAAAATGTTTGCCCTCAGTTATTTGAAATATACCAAGCAGGGTTAAAAGCTGGAAAGCAGAATATGTTTAATAGCATTGAGTTCTCTCTGGGCAGTCTCATGAAAGTGCCTTGTCTTTCTCATGTTTGCAGATGTTTAATGAGTCTATATCAGACATCTCTGACAAGATTACTGTGTGTACTTTGGAGCTTTATAAAATGATTATTCGTGACCTACCCCCTACTCCTTCCAAATTCCATTACATTTTTAACCTGCGGGATCTTTCCAGGGTCTATAATGGACTTACTCTTACAACTCCAGAGAGGTAAGAATAGAAAAATTGTCTTCAGTGGTCCTACACCTATTTATATTGGATGGATCTGGGTGAAGATGAGGTAATTTGGTACATGAGATCAGTCATGTTTGGTCACTTTTCATTAAACCTTTGCCACAATGAGAAAATGTTCAGGAACATCCTAAATCGTGATCTTACTCTTGATGACAAACACTGATGCAGTAGTCTTTTTTAGATAAGATATCCAGAGGTAAAAATGCAAGCAAATTAATTATTTGTCCTTATGAAAAGAACAAAACCAAAAAGAGTAAAAAAAGTCAATCCAGATTTTAATCAGTGTTATTAACCATATGGCCTTGGGAATCATGTCAGCTCATTTGGTGCAGTCTGATATTTCAATGTTAATGTAGGTTTCAAACGGTGACTCAGATGGTGAGAGTTTGGAGAAATGAGTGCCTGAGGGTTTTCCATGACAGGCTGATAAATGAAGCAGACAAAGCATTGGTGAGTAATTTCTTTCAATTTTTAGTAGTCACTGACTATTACTATGGCAACTAATTTGCAACAGCAACTTTACCAACTGTTGCAGTCAGGTCTTGCAGTCAGACTGCAGGCTTGTCTAACCACTATGTTGCTCCATTAATTTAAAACATGGCCCATGGAATTTTCTTTTCTAAAATAAAGTGACTGTGGCAGACTAAGTGAGCAGATCTGCTGAAGGAGCAGAAAGTGTTACTGGGTTTGCCTGTCCAGGAAAATTGGATAGCAGTGGCACAGATGACAAGCTGAGAGAGCAGTGCAGGGGAAAACTCAGGAAATCACTTCATTTTTAAGTCAGTATTTTCCTTTAGGAAGGATGGTATCAGAATGAGACTATACAATCAAACAGGAAAAAGAAGGATAAGAGCTGAGTCCTTAAACAATGCATTCAGTTTTGGCTGTTATGCAAACTGGAAAATGATCCAAATTATATCTTAAAACACAAGAGAGAATGACACCAGTTTTATACCTTAGGAATTAGGGGAGGATTTGGATAAAGGTTACTTACATTTAAGCAACTTGCAAAGCAACTTGCTTAGATGAAAAGAGGTAGATTTAACATGGCTTTCCAGCTCAATTTTCACAGCTCAGAATAATTATACTGCAACTTTTCTGTATTTGTACATTCATTCAGACTTAAAAGACTTGTGAGAAATCTTGGTGGCGAGACATCTATGAATGCGGAGAAGGAAGGTTTATTAATATAATATTTACACCAATATACAAGAAGGCATTTTTTTACAGGCTTATCCTTTTCTATCTTAAACTTCTGCAGTCCATTGGCTTGAATGGTTCTTGAACTGCCTATTAGATCATATTAGATCATATGCAGAACACAATAGGAGGCTGTGGTCTTTGGATCTTCCAGTGACATAAGTATCCCCTTGAAATCAGACAGTATCTGAGCAAGAGACTGCATTATCACCCTTCTGAGTGTTACTGGATTCAGAATCATCTGCTTTGTTGTGTTGCCTGACTCATTTTGTATACTTGAAGGTACAAGGTCATATAAAAAACCTGATTGAAGAGAATTTCAAAGATGACTTGGAGCAGGCCATGAGGGATCCTATTCTTTTTGGAGATTTCGCAATGGCACTGAGTGAAGGAGAACGTCGTATTTATGAAGATATCCAAGACTATGATGCAGCAAAAGCTCTCTTTCAGGTACAATGCATCAGCTTGGAACTTTGCCTGATTCTGTCTCTGTGTGCGAGGAATGGGCAGGAGCCTGCCTCAAACTGTAGGAAATCTGTTCTCTTTCTGTGTGTGCATAGAATTTTATGTCCACCATTACCCATTTGGGGTCTGCAGTAATGAAAACTGAGGATCAGCTCCAGAGTTGGCAGTGTTTTCCAGTAGTTTATTTTCCCTGAGGAAGGGGAAAGGAATAATGCAGCTAAATGGGTTGTTATTTTATTAATGTTATTAATTGTTTCCTTGGTCTCCTAGTAACATTCTGTCCACCTTTCTCTGCAGGAGATTTTGGAGGAATATAATGAAATGAATATTAAAATGAATCTGGTTCTTTTTGACGATGCTTTGGAGCACTTAATCCATGTGCATCGCATCATACGGATGGATCGTGGGCATGCCCTGCTCATAGGTGTGGGAGGCTCAGGAAAACAATCTCTAACAAGACTGGCTGCCTATACAGCTGCATGTGAGGTTAGTGTCCCTGCATCTTTGCAGTGAAATAAGATAAGGAAAGCAATATTGTGATGAGGATTAAATTCATGGGGCAGGGGGAAGTCAGTCAGTCAAGATAAGATCAGGTTGGCATCTCTTGCCTGTGGAGAGAAAAACAGGGTGAGGTGATTGCCAGGAGGTCTAAGATGATGACTGTGGGTGATCTGGGCAGGAAGATGTCAGTGCCAGAATCTGGGCTTTAGCGCTGGGGACAGAAAACAAGGATGGATTTGGTGGTGAACAACTAATAGTCCCTAACTACTGCTTTTGTTGCTTGAGGAACCTTGTTGTGATCGATACTGCAATATTTCAGATAGGAAATGTTCCTCTCTCAGAGGTACTTCCAGTCTCTTACAGAGGCTGTTGGCTTGGAAGGGAAGAACAAAAAAAGGAGGATGAACACAAAGCAATTTTGAAAATGCAAGCCTGCAGGGTTGTACAAATGTAATTTTTCAAAAGAATGTAGTGCATAATTTTGTTGATACTTACACATTTACTGATGATAGGGCCCAAACCAAAACCCTTGATCCAGTCTAACTGAAATTCAGAGCTACCATCATGTCTTGGGTCCATCTGTATCTTCTCAGTATATGTTTGCATCCTTAGGTATTTGAGATCATCTTGAGTCGAGGATATGGAGAAAATAATTTCCGAGAAGATTTGAAAAATTTGTACCAGAAGCTGGGTATTGAGAACAAGTCAATGGTCTTCTTGTTTACAGATGGCCACGTAGCAGAAGAGAGTTTCCTGGAACTCATCAACAACATGTTAACTTCAGGTGACACAGGCAGCATCAATTACTCCTGATCAGTATCTATTTGTGACTCATAATCTTGAATGTACCCTTGATCCAGCTATTACTGTTTCACCCTGTGTCCTCTGCTGCTTTAGTTAGTTACACCTTTCAGTACTACCTGAAATGATCTTGGCCTCACTGATGGCTTTTTGGCATCTTCTTACAGTCATTTATATGTGTCTGGGAAGGCTATAGGTTAATTCACGCTGACCATGATGTTGCAGGGGTCTCAGCTTTCTTCCAAGACTCCGATATAACTTCAGCTGTATTTAGCAACAAACCCACCTTTTGTCCTATTGGCTTTTGAATAGCATTCACCTGAACTGCAGCAACTGCTTATATAGATATGTCCTAAACTGTAGTTTAGTATCTTTTAGTGTATGCAGCAGCTGAAAATGAGCAGCAGCTGGCACCTTGTGACCACCCTCTCTATAGAAACTCCTACACAGTCTGATTTGAAAACAGATGTGTTAAATCTTGTCCCTTTCCTTGGTCTACTTTTCCCTGTTCCTGTTCTGCTTATGTCTGTCATTAGGTAACTTATGCAATATTAGCCATGTAATTGAGAGAATGAAGATGTGAACTGATGGTTTGTAGACACTAATGAAGATTTTCTTTGCAGAGTTAAAAGCACTTTATGTTCTTGTGACATTTTGTATACGTTGCTGAAGCCCAAACAAAAATGAATCAATTATTCCTCTAAATTGTCTTGCATCATACTGCCACTCTATTTTCCATGAGGGCTGGAGGGAGGAGGAGAAGCATAGAGAGATTAATAAATTCATTCAAAACTACCCAGAATAATTTTTGCAGAACTAGGTTTAAAATTTGTGACTCTAGTTTCTCATCTGCCATATCCCCAGCCATATGGTTTTCTCTTACTGGTTGTTCTCACTAGCATTCTTCTGTCCTTATGTTACAGGAGCAGTGCCAGCCCTTTTTCCAGATGATGAAAAAGACACCATACTTAGTCAGATTGGAGATGAAGCTACTAAAGCTGGCGTGAGCCCAGCTAAAGAGAGTGTCTGGCAATATTTTGTAAACAAATGTGCAAACAACCTTCACATTGTCCTGGGAATGTCCCCAGCTGGGGACGATCTGAGAACGTGGTGCAGAAATTTCCCAGGTATCAATTGTATACACTGCTTAGTCCCTTCCCCATGAAATACAGGTTTGCAGGCAAGAGAAAATCTCCAGTGAACATTCAGAGATGTCTGGCAGCTCAAGCTAAGCAGAGTAGGTTTCATGATTAAGGATTTGCAGTGCATGATTTTTTTTCCAGTTAATTACCACATATCAGTGTATATTATTGATTACCATTTACCAGATCATTTTCCAGCTGAACAGCTAGAAATCAATTGGTCATCCTCATTGAACTAGAAATATACAGCCTACGTCTGCAGCCTCTCTTCTATAGTTTACAGAAGAATATGTGGTATTAAATCATTATGAAACTAGGATGGTGGTAAGAGAAACATTTTTGTATCCCAAGCTAAAAAAAGTGAATGGTGAGAGGGACACCCACTGAGAGAAAAACCACCTGAGCCTGGTGGGTGCTGTGCTACAGCAGGTGGCTGAAAGGAGTCCTGCGAGACTGAAGAGATGTGAAAGATGGGTATGGGTGGGAATCCTACCCAGGCATTAAAATACCTTGTTGCAGCTCTTGACTGCATCCTGTAGAATGGTACAGCCTAAAGAATAGTACAATGGGATTAGCAGGACACAGGTGCAAAGTTGATTGTTTACTATCAAAATGGAAATATTGACTTTGTGGTAAATATTGTTGCTAAGCAGGAGTCAAGTAAGAAAGATCCTGCAAATTTTTGATGCAAATAAAGTTAAGCACTGGACTGCCTGGCAGATTAGAGTCTAGTTTTATAAAGGAATTTTTCAGATAACACTATCCTTTTATTTTAAGGTCTTGTTAACAACACTGGTATTGACTGGTTCTTGCCCTGGCCCACCCAGGCCTTGTATGCAGTTGCACAATCCTTTGTCGGTATGTAAAATATCAGTATTTTAACCCATTAACCCTTGGGATAGCCTAAGAAATGTATTCTTTACTTTGCCATTATTGTAGATTTTGTAATTTGATTTCCCATTGTGCTTGTTACCCTGAGTCTAAACAGGTGATGCAAAATCTCAGTCAAAAAATGTTTTTGGCTGGAAGTTTCTTACTTAAATAGATTTTAAAAATTGCTAAAATTCAAGTTGCCAACTCTGCAGACAATGTGGCCTGCCTACCAGGAGGCCCGGGCTCTCTTTTGACTCTGCCTTGATCTTGCTTTTTGCCCCAGAAAAGACTTTTGTTTGTGCCTGGCTTAGATGTACATAAGAAAGATGCTAACTGGCAGACTCAAAAAAACCCCTCTGAATTTTTTTACTTCTTCTGCCCAATTTTAGGAAATAGCACACGCATTCCATCAGAGAGCTCCAAGTCGGTGATTGAGCACATGGTCATGGTGCATGAATCTGTAGGAGATTTCAGCAAGAGGTTTCTGCAGAAACTGAGACGTAGCAACCATGTCACACCAAAGAATTACCTTGATTTTATCCATACTTATTCAAAATTGCTGGAGGAGAAAAATGAGTTCATTTTAGGTAAGGCTGTGTAGATGTTTTCTGCTTTTTAATAAGTGATTTAGTATTTTAAAAAGAAAAAAATGTGTTGAGAATCCCACATATTACCACATTATGCAAAAATCATTTTATCACTACTACCTCAAATGCTGTTCTGGTATCTGGTTTTGACATTGGACCAATATCCTGGCCACATGTGAAGGTTCAGTCTCTGTCTGTCAAATGGTGGGCTCTCCTCTAATTCTTTTGTGCATGAACCTGAGCCAGAATCTCCAAATCAGACACTCTTCTGCTTGGGGAAGAGTCTGATTAAATCTAGTACCAGCTTAGCCTAGCTCAAGGTTTGACATTCTTCCTCAAGCAGCAATTCTTATTCATACTTCAGTCAGCACTGAAATGTGAAGAGGATAAAACATGAACAGTGTAATAAGGAAAGCAAGTTGTGGCACAGGGCCACTATGTGGCAGCTCAAGTGACATTAACACCATGTTGAGTGGGAGGCTCTCTGTCATTTTCCTTTCATAACCGAGGTTGCCTTGCTGCAAAGTGCACCTATAAGCATATTTATCTTCTGTGAGATTGTCTATTGCTGTGTGATAGTACACAATCAGTGAATCACTAATGTTTTTCCCTTTTTTTCTACCTAGCACAATGTAAACGGCTGGATGGGGGCTTAGTTAAACTGAAGGAAGCTAGTGTACAGCTGGTTGAACTGAACAAGAAACTTGCTGAGCAAAAGATTGTGCTAGCAGAAAAATCAGCTGCTTGTGAGGCTTTGTTACAAGAGATTTCAGCAAACACAGAAGTAGGTAGGTGGTTTACAACTACTGAAGTGTCCCACAGGCTAAGCAAGGCTCCCATAGTCTGTGTTGGGTTGGAAGACCCTCTAAGAGCTCCAGCTGCTTCTAGAGGTAACCCTCTTGTTCTATCTGTGCTGATCGAGTGTCATGCTGGAAGAGTAGATCCCCTATCTTGCCTCAGATTACCATCTTTGCAATATATTTGGCCTATAGTACTTTACCCAACTCAATACTATGTTCTCCTGCCCTCATCTTCCCTTTCCAAGGTGTAGGGCGTAATGTGGGAAAGAGGCATTAGCAAGAAAGGGACCTTCTGATTCAGAAAATTACTATTAGAGGAAAAACAGAGGGAAGCATGGGAGGAAAAGAGATGATGTATGCTTTTGTGTGGAATACTAATAGTGTTCCTAACCTGGTGATGGAACTGTAAACATCGGCAAGCTAGTAACAAAAAGGTTCTGAGTTGATGGTTATTTCTGATTTTCAGTCAAGAGCAAATCTATATTAATGTATGTTCTGTGTACAAATGTGAATAATCCATTTATGGTCCTGCCTTTACAATTCCTAGCCGAGGAGAAGAAAAAACTGGCTGAAGAAAAAGCTATGGAGATGGAGGAACAGAATAAGATTATTGCTGTAGAGAAGGCGGCTGCTGAGACAGCTCTGGCTGAAGTCATGCCTATTTTAGAAGCTGCCAAACTGGAGCTTCAGAAGCTTGACAAGTCTGATGTTACTGAAATCAGGTGACTCATTTGGATGTACAGTAGCATAAACTCCTGTAAATTCACTGAGACACCCTTGTTTGCAGGGTCTGAACCTTAACCTCACCTTTCTCACCTGCATGGTGTGTGGGTAAAGGTTAGGACATCTGTTGTCCAGGTGCAGAGGTCACAACAGAGTCCCCCGATTCCTAGGCCAGGGCTTCCCCTCAAGCCTGTTCTTCCACTCCTTTGTTTGATGTATTCCCCATAATTCTCTACCTTGTGTCTGATGTACTGGAAACTGCTATGTTTTTTTTGCCTGAGCAGTGGCTGTCCAAACCCTTTCATTCCTCTGTTTTTATTCTATGTGAATACTAGTACCACATACCAGTTATTTTTCAGGGATGCTTTGGTAGCATGAAAATTTATTTCTTTGCTGAATTAACATCTTCCTCTGTTTTTATAATACATCTTGTATTTGGGGATAGATATGAAAACATACCCAGTTCTTGGCTCTCCCCAAAATAGCAACAGCTCTCCCTTCCCTGCCACACTTTTTCAGTTTCCCTTCTCTTGTAGATTTCTGGATTCTTCTGTACTGCTCCCAATGGACAGCTGCTTCACTGCCCTAGGGAAGAATATCATGGCTCAGGATTTTAGGCCTTCCGCTGTTGAAATCTTTTAGTATTTCATTGATCAAATTCTCTGAATACAATAATCAGTTTTGAGGTTTTTGACTAGTTAATAGTTTCTTTCTGGCCTGGATTTTCTTTTTCACTTCCTGTAGAATGTCTTATGTACTAGCTCTTGTACTGCAATGACTCTCTTAATGGGAAGTACCCATGACTGGCATCATGTGCTCTGTCTCCTCCTTTTTGTCCTTCACTGTCTCCTTCATCTGTTTTCTAGATCCTTTGCAAAACCCCCTAAGCAGGTGCAGGGTGTTTTGGAATGTGTTCTTATAATGAGAGGTTACAAAGAATTAAACTGGAAGACAGCCAAAGGAATGATGTCTGAGGCAAATTTCCTGCGATCCCTGATGGAGATAGATTTTGGTGGAATTACTCAGAGCCAAGTGAAATCTATCCGAGGTAAATTACTGATCTGGATACTTGGAATGAATGTCGAATCTTGTTAATGTGATTAGCCATGTCAGCAGCAATCCTTCCAGTGGTGTTTGGGAGGGTGGGATTCACTTTGTGCAAAGGCACAGCACTATCTGCAATGCTGCAGATGTTGCACTGTTGGGGTGACTGGATTTTTCAGAGTTCAAAGACCTTCTGCTATGTGTGGCATCCAGTTTACACCTTAGCACTGTTAAATTGCACTGGCTGCTGCAGAGAAAACAAACCATGATCCCGAGATGTGCTGAACAACTCCTGAAAGCACTCCCTTCTTGGAGAAAGAACTTGAGAAATCACTAGCATTATTGTGCTTGTAATGTTACAGCCCAGTAGCTTCATCTTAAGGTCAGAGTCTCTTTAATATTCTGACAAATGTTTCATATTTTCTGTCACAGCATTGTTTGATATTGCTGGTAGGGAAAGCTATTTCTCTGAGGATTTCTGCACTGTAATTCAACTCACTTGTAATATTTTTCTGTTTGCCCATTTAGCTCTGTTAAAGAGTCTTAACACTACCTTCAATGAAATGGAACTTGTTAGCAGAGCAGGACTGGGAATGTTAAAGTTTGTTGAAGCAGTGATGAGCTACTGTGATGTAGTTAAAGAGGTCAAGCCAAAGAGAGAAAAGGTAAAGTGTGTGCATTCAAACTCAGAGGAGGATGAAGCGTGATCCTGATGAGAAGAATAACACTCAGCAATTTTATAGACTGCCCATTTCTCCTTTTTGAAGAGCTTAAAAAGAGGTGTTTAAGAAAGCTATTGCAGTAGGAGTGAGGCAGGTACTCAGTTATAAATTGCTGTGCTCAGTTATAAATTGCTGTTTGTTATGTCATGATGCTGGGATGTGGGTTCCCATCCACACCAGTGCTTGAAGTAGAAGGGAGGAATGTGTTCAGTTGGAATTTTCTAGTCTAACAGTTTATAGCTGTTTGCTGAAAAGAGACTTCAAAACACATGGCATTTGGACAGAGCAGAGCTCAGTAGTACACAACATCCATGTCCCTTAAGCACAGACCTTTTGATTAACTTTTTTTAGAGCGACTGGAAAGTTAGCTATATTACCAAAGGAAATCTAATGTCCAACAGATGATGCTGGGAAACTTTCTTAAAGAAAAGGTTGTTCTATACAGCTGACTGCTGAGAAAGTATATTCACTAGGTGATGAGTCTGACTATTTTTGAAGTCTTACATTAATATGTTGTTCTCCAATGTCAGCAGGACTGCTCACATGCTTTAATATACCTTCTGGGTACAAAACTCTAGGAGATTTACCTGTTTGGAACTGCAGTATCAGACCATGATGTACATGTTTGGGATGGGGAGAGGTGGGTGAGAAACAGTGCCTGTTATTTTGGCTTACACTGTTTATTACCAGGAAACTTTGAAATATATGTAATAATAGCCAAAAGAAACCTGAGAACTTAAGACTTCTCTCCAAAGGTCTTCTTTCCTCTGATACTCTCATGTTCCCTTCATAATGTAATGTAGGTGGCTAGGCTAGAACGGAACTATTATGCAAGTAAGCGGGAACTGGAAAAGATAAAGGCAGAGTTGGCTACCCTTCAGAATGAGCTTAAAGCTTTGGGGGACAAATACCAAGAGGCAATAAAAGAAAATCAAAAGTTACAAGAAGAAGCAGAGATTATGCAGAGAAGATTAGATGCTGCTGACAAGCTCATCTTTGGCTTGAGATCTGAGAACAAGAGGTATGTCTAGATTCAAAGAGGGACATTTTTGACATCAGGGGGTCATGTGCCAGGGATAAAATCTACCAAACTGAGACATTTTTGGAAACGTCACTTCCTGTGATATTTGTTTCTGAGAAGAGCTAATATCCCTTCTAAGCTAATATCCATTAGCTCTTGAATAAACAATAACAACAATTTTTAGTGCAGAAGAAAAAGGTGAACTGAGATTAAAAGGAAGAAGGTTCAGATCAGCTCAGTGGCTGTGGCCATCATAACAGTGAGAGAACAACTGATTCTAAATTTGGGGGTCTGTCTCAACCTACATTTAAAGTAGCAGCACCTGGAAATTCTGCACATGAACCCCTGGTTCAGACTGACCCAGGATTCCCTTATCATTCCATCAGGTGGACAAAGGAATTAGAGGACTATGAAACACGAAAGGTGGAGTTGCTTGGAGACTGTCTACTCTGTGCTGCCTTTCTGAGCTATGAAGGAGCATTCAACTGGGAGTTTCGTAATGAAATGGTCTATCAAATGTGGCAAGAAGATGTCCTCTCACGAGAGATTCCTCTCAGTCAACCATTTAGGTTAGAAAGCCTCCTGACTAATGAGGTGGAGGTTAGCAGGTATGTCCAGCCAAGAAGCCCAGTGACTACTGAATGTGAAATCGTGAACTGGGAACCCGGATCTGAATCTGTAGCATAGAATTGGCATTGTGGGTGGAGGTGCACAGCCATGCCAGAGAGAGCCCATTGTACTTTCAGGTCTCAAAGATGGCAAGGAGACAATTTATTTTTCCTCTGGTTAACAGAGGCTATTTTTTATAACAAACCGTTGTGCTTTACACTCCAGGGACATTCACTGAACCTAGACACATATAATACCTTTTTAAGAGATTTTTAAAGGAGTTAACTATAATATGTGTTCAACCCAAAGTCCAACAGGAGTCTTTTCATTGACTTCAGTGAATTTGGAATTAAACCCATCCCCAGGTAGCCCATATGTCACATACTGCAGGATTACTCACCAAATGCAACAGTCAGTGTTTTGAGTAGTGTAGTTACAAATGACTCAGACAACGAGTCAGTCTGAGTTTTGACACTGTTCTCACAATCAGATACACTATATGTTTCCATGGGTGTCTAATAGTGAGCTCAATGAATTGCATAATTTTACTGACAAATGAAATGTGCTGCTCTCCCATCAAGTTTTTGTCCCAGCCTGGTCTTTGATCCATTCTGTTCCCAGGTGGGTTTCCCAAGGATTGCCTCCAGATGAGCTCTCTGTCCAGAATGGCATCCTGACAACATATGCAAGCCGCTTCCCACTCTGTATTGACCCACAACAACAGGCATTACACTGGATTAAGAAGAAAGAAGAAAAAAATAACCTGAGGGTAAAGATAAATGATCATTTTACCTGGTTGTTTTAAAAGCTGCATAAATACCTGTCACCTTGAACGGGGAACCAATTATGTACTGGCCAATTATGTGTTGACTACTGTGTCTCTAAAATAGATAGTGAATATCACTGTTCACATGACCTTCAATTATTTGAGATGGATGGTTTGTTTGGGCTCTTGGCCAGCCTTAGTACCTGCAGAAATAGTGTAACCAAAAGGCTAGTATAGTTGTGTTTTATCTCAGCTCCAGGATGGAGTAACATGTAGGACAATTAACACAGAAGTGCAGTTGGAATAATGGAATTTATTTCCAAATGGAAATTATTCTCAACTGATCACAAAAAAAAAAGCACCTCTACTGTTTTGTACCCGTGCAGGTTATATCACCTGTAAGAGGAAAGACAAAAAGCAACAAAGAGCAAACTTCATTAGTGCTGGCAACTATTGTAAAATAATAATGTTCAGCAAATTCAATATCAGTTCTCTTTTCGTATCTTCCCATTATTCTCTTGCAGATGGCATCCTTTAATGACCCAGATTTCCTTAAACAACTAGAACTGGCCATAAAGTATGGAAGCCCTTTCTTGTTGCATGGTGTCGATGAATACATTGATCCTGTGATAGACAATGTCTTGGAGAAAAATATCAAAGTTGCACAGGGGCGAACATTCGTTGTCCTGGGTGACAAAGAGGTTGACTATGACAGTAATTTTAGATTGTACCTGAACACCAAATTATCGAACCCAAAGTATTCTCCCTCTGTGTTTGGCAAAGCTATGGTTATCAATTACACAGGTAAGCAAAAGTGTGTATTTAGTAACAAAGTAGTGATTATGCTGTAGTGCATGTTTAGGGCCTGGGTGTTTGTCTGGAACAGCAATGAAACACTAAAAAATTCATAGTCTCCCTTATACTTAGCATCTGACAATAGCAAATTCTTCTCACATCTCTCGTTTAATCTGAAACTCAGCTAAATATCTCTTCTTGCATCTGTCAGGTTAGGATGCTTTGGTAGAAGTAAGATATAGAGTTATTAACCAAGTCATTTTGTTGCATCGCTCTAGTTTTATGAGATGATAGAGATGAAATAAGTTATGTAAAAGCTCTCCTTGTGTTTAAAAAAAGACTGTGTACATGTGTTGTATCTGTAGTTACACTAAAGGGCTTAGAGGATCAGTTGCTCAGCGTCATTACGGGTTTTGAAAGAAGGGAATTGGAAGAACAGAGAGAACGTCTCATCCAGGAGACAAGTGACAACAAAAACTTGCTGAAAGATCTGGAAGACTCTCTCCTTCGGGAACTGACGTCTTCCACAGGAAACATGTTGGACAACTTGGACTTGGTGCAAACCCTGGAAGAAACAAAGACCAAAGCTACTGAGGTACGGCTCTGGGCTTTTTGGAAGGATATCTACTAATAGAATATTGACTTTTTTATTGTGCTTCATCTTTCACCCTTAAAGCTAGGAATTTGTTTGAAAGGAAATGGAGAGTTTTCTCACTAGCATGTTGTGTCTTTCAGTATTGGGCAGTATTTTATTGCATCAGAGAACAAAATCCTATCTTCAGGAAAGTCCTTATCAGGACCAAAGTAATGGTTGTTTACAGTTCTAAAGCAAAGAGCACATGATATATTTCTTTCAGCTGTGATACAACCTTTGTCTTGAATTGTATCAGATCTGAAATGAAAAATTAACATACTTGTTAGTCAGAGAGGATGTAGAATCTCCATCCTTGGACATTTTCAGACTGTAGTTGGGCAAAGCCACAGCTGACCTGATCTAGAGGTGGTCATAGTCCAGCTTTGGGCAGGAAGTTGAACTGAAGATTCCCAGCGGGCCTTTCCCACTCTGTTTCCATGATTCTGTATAAATCTTTGCCTTTACTTTTCATAAATATACACGGTGGGATTAATTTTCTCCAACTTTTGATTTTTACAACTCATACTACTTCTTTAGGGTTACCTGCCCAGATTCCCTATGTAGTCAACAGAGAGGCAGGCACAGAATAGCTCTGCTTATTGTGATATAATATACATACTATGGATCAGTGCAGTAATTACATGTGTCTAAAATCGATGTATGGCTAGGTGATTGAAAAACTGAATCTGGCTGAGATGACAGCAGTGGATATTGATCGTCTTCGAGATGGCTACAGACCAGCTGCCAGGAGGGGGGCCATTTTATTCTCCGTTTTGTCCGAAATGGCACTTGTCAACATCATGTATCAGTACTCACTCGTCTCCTTCTTAGAGGTTTTTGAACTCTCTCTTCGGAAATCCATGCCCAGTCCTATTCTTGTGAAGAGGTTAAAAAACATCATGGATACATTGACTTTCAACACCTACAACTATGGCTGCACAGGTTAGTGCGATTTAGTGATGGGCTGATACTGCATTGAGCAAATGCTTGACAAAAGCCACGCCTTCAGTTGGGTGACGTTAAAGAGCCAAGTTACCCAACAGTGAATTCGTTAATGTTTGGTTCCCAGCATTGGTCCCAGTTTACACTTTACTCCCTATTTCTGTTTGAAGAAACGATACGTTACCAATGTAACTTTTAAAGAAATGCTTTTCTTAATATAGTTATGACTGATAAATCACAGCTATGGATCTCACATCCCTGGATGTAGCTCACAGATGCTGTTTTGACTCTGTAAGCCTGATCCAAAGCCCCATCTTTGATCACTCTGATCTTTGTGGGGTGACCAGATGCAGGATGTGGACTTAAAGATTGCTCCAGTTCCACAAGTTTTAGCAGCTGATTTTGAAAATACTGTCCTTTTAATGTAGGCTTGTTTGAGAAGCACAAGTTGCTGTTCTCCTTTAATATGACTGTCAGGATAGAACAAGCTGATGGCAGAGTTCCACAAGAAGAACTTGAGTTCTTTTTGAAAGGTAAAGTGAATATTTATATATAAATATATAGCCATATGTAGCAATAGCTAAAAGATCTTTCGAAGATGTTGACTAGGTTGACTATGATTTGCTGTAAGAGCTAGCACCTAGAGAAACCACTGAAGATAGCTGAACTGTGTTGGTTTACACAAATAGTGAATTCTGTGATTTCTGGTTTTTTTTTCACTTTGTTAAACAGTGAAGAGGCTAATCTTTCTCTGCAGATGTTGACAAATCTCACATTAGCTCATTGTTAGGATGTTACCTGAGAAAATAATCTTTAGTTATTTTCTGACTATGTATAAATGATTTTAGAAACGTTTGCTAAGGTAAAACTCTGGCTTTGCTAGCACTTGTAAAATGCCATCTTTTCTTCACCAGACCAGTTTAACCTTACAGTGCTTCCAGAAACAAATTTCCAATTGGTTCCTCTGTGCAGTGGGACTGTATGTGTGGTCGTGTATTGGAGAATTTATGACATGGATATTCACTCTGGTTTCTGAATGTGACTAGGCAATATTTCCCTGGAGAAGAGTGCACGAAAGAAACCGTATGCTTGGCTTCCAGATCAAGGCTGGGAAGACCTAATTTCCTTGTCTGAACTATTTCCTGAGAAATTTGAATCTCTTCCAGATGATGTGGAAAAAAATCCAGATGTATGGAAAAATGTACGTGCTTTTCTGCAATCCTGTTCTATCTCCTTGTTTTTCTTCTGGTATTAAATGTCCGAGTATGATGCAATGTGCCATAGCACTCGGCAGGAGGCATGTCACCACTGGCTTTTTCTGTCAAGGCCTTGCTTTTCTTCTTCACCTCAGTTAGTGATTGGCTTATTTCCAGAAGAATTAGGGCTCTTGTTATTTAAAAAACATACCAAAAATATCTTCCCTGGTATACTGTAGATTTTTTATTTTCCAGTCAAATGCCTTAGATGAGTTATTTGCCCTGTTGAAGTCAGTGGAATTTTTGCTGTTGATTTCAACAGTCAACGTTTCACTGTTGTTTTTGTGCTGCTAAATTGTACTTTGATCTTCTTGTGGCAGAGTTCTATAGGCTAGTTACAAACACAGACTTTCCTTTGTTCTGCCTTTAGTTTCATTCCATGTCTTCTTGCTTTATAAGAAGTCTTTTTGTAAGCAATCTGTTAATACTTTTTGCTTGAGATGCTATTTTCTGTATCTTCAGAGAATAACTTGACATAAAATGAAAGTACAAATGTGTTTCTGGCCTCAAATACTGTATACTTTTTTACATTTGCTTAATCTTTTAATATTTCTTTGAAGCTGATTGACTTTACTCTTTGTTCTCCTTGTGTCTCTTGGCTCCTCGTTAATCAAGTTGCTTTTGTCTGCTTTCCTAGTAATTTCACTGATAGAGCCATTTCTTCCATTTGCATTGTCTCCCATCTTTTCTTGCCAGTGGTATGATAACGATGCTCTGGAGCAGATGCCATTCCCCATGCAGTATCAGAACAACCTCACAAACTTTCAGAAGCTCCTACTTTTACGGTGTTTCCGGGTGGACCGGCTGTATCGGGCAGTAACAGACTATGTTACTCTGACAATGAGTGAGAAGTAAGTCACTCTCTTTCTTCAAATCCGAATCACACCATTCGGGTGTTTCATACAGAACTGGAGTTGTAATCAACTACGTAAATGACTTTGTAATTTGCCTAAAGAACAGAGCATGATTTGTCTCTGTATCATCTCCATGTGCAGTCTGCAATGAGCTTTGATGTTTGTGTAAAAGTCACCTTTTACACAGGATAGCTGCTCTTGTCTAAATTAGCTGTTTATTGTGCTTCTTTTCCTACCAGGTATGTGCAGCCCCCCGTGATCAGCTTTGAAGCTATCTTTGAGCAGAGCAGTCCTTACTCACCAGTTGTTTTTATCTTAAGTCCTGGCTCTGATCCTGTCAGTGACCTCATGAAACTGGCCGAGAGGACAGGCTTTGGAGGGGATAGGCTCAAACTCCTAGCCATGGGACAAGGCCAAGAGAAGGTAACTTTGGTGGGAGGGTAGGGACATGCTGCGTGCAGCAAGTTAGTCTGTGAATTGCGAATCATGCTCCTAATGTTGTGGGACTATTCAAATTTACTTTCCAAAGGCCTGCTCCATTTTAAAGGGAGTTACTTTGTGGTTCCGACGTAGCGTACCATTTGCCAGCCTGGGAATAGTGCTTTCCTGTAACGTGAAAGGGGGCATTTGGCTGATAGGCTGATTCAGAGTCAGAATGATACTGTCGTCTGTTAAATATAGCTGAGCTGAAAAGATGTTACCTGCAGCCTTTCACAGGTTAATTGGAGACCCTGTGTCTCTGTGTATGGACATGAGTTGATTGGAAGTCACAGTGTTTGTTACCGAGAAGACATCCTGCTGCTCTTTCTGTCTTTCCCGTAGCTTTCCTTTTTGTTATGGACACTAAGGCAGGGATGTCCAAAGCTCAGCAGCTGACTGAATTTGCTGTGAATTCAGTCAGTGGGAGAACTGTTAGATTCGTTTAGACCACCACCTCCTAGGCTCTGAGCTTCACCCTCTTCTGGGTCATGCACGCTCCTGTATTGTTTTGAAATACTTCAATGCTCTGCATGACTTTTAATTTCAAAAGGGATTAATGAAATAAAAAAAGCATCTCAGAGCAACATCTTGTGGTATGGGAAAAGGTCTGTTCTCAGCAAGGAGCATTCTGGCAAGTCTACTAAAACAAGCTAAAAGGCTGAGTGTGCTTGCTAGCAGGAAGAAATCCATTGCACTAACCCATCAGAGACAGTTTGCTTACAGGATAAAGGGAGAGTTACTCACAGACAGTTCTTTCCCTCTCTTAAGATTGCTTTGCAGATGCTGGAGAATGTGGTGGTTCGTGGAGAATGGCTGATGTTGCAGAACTGTCACCTTTTGGTGAGGTGGCTTGTCAATCTGGAAAAGGCCCTGGAGAAAATTACAAAGCCTCACACAGACTTTCGCCTCTGGCTGACTACTGACCCGACCAAGGGCTTCCCAATTGGAATACTGCAGAAGTCCCTAAAGGTACTGTGCAGTGGGGAATCCCCAGTCGGGAGGGCACGGCCTGCCACTCTTACTCAGCAAAACAGACTGGCTTTGGGAGGAGCGTGGCCTGAACGCAGCGTGTTGACTTGGGCTGTATGTACTAGCTTTTTGTCTTCATAAGCCAAATCCTTTTTTCATCATCCTGTTTATCATATGGTGATTTTTCCCTTGGGTGAAAGCTGTTCAGCAGCTTTCTTCTGAAGCAGTTATTTCAGAGTAGAGGTTTGTGAGTAAACCTGGAAGTGTGACAAACGCTCTTTAGATTCAAGTGCCACAACAAGTGAGGAATAGCCAGAGAGACAGAAATAGTCCTGTCAGTCCTGATGCTGAAGTGCAGAGCTGAGGTCTCTGTCTAGCCTGGCAATAGTGCCAGTGGGGCAGACATTGTAATAGGATAATGGTTTCCAGCTGCTACCTCAGGCTGCAGCATTTATCACAAGCAAGCTGAGCTGATTATTTTGAAGGCACAAGCCATGATGCTGTCCTAATGTTCTTTTCTATGGCTGCTTTACTGCTGTTGTGGTGAACCAGTCCTGTAAACGTAACTATTTTATTGCACAGATTTGAAAGCAGTGGCGTGACAGATCCAGCCAGTATGTGCTCTAGTGTATCAATGACAGCTCTGGAGTATTCATCTCCAGCAGCGCTTAGTTCTGCAGTAAGGAAAAGTGAGTGTGGATGTAGCTCTAAAAGACTGCAAATACACACTTCCTAGGTCTAGCCATGAGCAGTGAGAACAAAGGTTTTACAGCACTTTTTGAAAAAGCTGCCAGGAAGCTGGCTCTGCCTCAGTTTGCTCATCAGTAAAGCTGTATCAAAGACTGTTAAGCCATCTTACTGCGGTGATACGTAGGACACACACACTGAAGTGTGTAAAGTACTAATATTTCAGTAAATTAGACCTTCAAGTACAATAAATATTAATGTCTTTCCAATAACATGATTATTTCTAAAATAATACCAAGTTTCTCTTTACATATGTGTGTTTACCTTGATAAACTTAAAAGGTCAGTTTCATGTCTTAAGAAAAAAATTCCATATTGACAGGAATTTGGAAAGCTCTTCAAAATTTTCAAGCTTGCATTGTGTGGCTTACTTAGTGTGATATACTTACAGCTTATTTTCCTGAGGCTCTCCAGTCTTTGATGGCTTCCCTAATTATTTTGATAGGTTGTGACAGAACCACCTAATGGTCTGAAACTGAATATGAGAGCCACCTACTTCAGAATTTCCCATGAAGCCTTAGAGCAGTGCCCACATCCTGCCTTTAAATCCTTAGTCTACGTCTTGGCATTTTTCCATGCTGTGGTTCAGGAGAGAAGGAAGTTTGGGAAGGTTGGCTGGAATGTACCGTATGATTTTAATGAATCTGATTTCCAGGTAAGACAAGAATTACAATGGCTGTTATAGTCTAGAGTTGCTCAGGTTACTTTTGAAAACATGTAATCTGTCCAGCTTTAATCCTTTCTCACAATTCTCCTTTCTCAACATTTTGCCTCATTTTTTTTTCTTCTGCTGTGGACTCACGTAGACTCCCAGTCTGCTATAGTGTCAATTTCGGCCACTAAAAATTAATCAGATTCATTATATTGCCTCTCTCAAGGGTTTCTTTTTCTAAGAGGATTTCTACTTAACTTTTTAATTATTTGAGAAAGAAATGATTGTTAGTTTTCAAACAAGAACTACGTTAAATAAAATCTATGGATATGTGTAGCTGATTTATGAATCTTCTTATCTCATATGTCCCAACAACTTTATTAGGTCTGCATGGAAATCCTTAACACATACTTGACAAAAGCTTTCCAACAAAATGATGATAAAATCCCATGGAACAGCCTCAAATATCTCATTGGTGAGGTGAGTGCCTACGATGTCACTAAGGAACACTTGATGGTAAAGGATCCAGATAAATGAAGCTTCCTTTCTGCACGGGCTGGATCATCCAGTAAAGCTGGCTGCGAATCTCTCCTGGGCAGTCTTGAAGCTCCTGTGTAGCCCTGAGCAAGTCACTTAATCTCATTGTCTCGATGAAATCGGGCCATTGTGTGTAACTGCACAACAGGGGAGATATGTTGCTTAATTAATTTTGAGTGAGAGCGCCCTTGGGATCCTCTGACGAAAGGTACTGAACAGCACAACTTTACAGTGTTATTAGTACAGTGGAGTATTACTGATGTGAGAGCTGCACAAACAGGTTTCTAAAGCTCTTGCAGTGCTCTGTGTGGTATGTGTGTAGTAGCTGGCCAGTTCAGTGTAGCTGCTGTGACATGAAATCCCACAGGAAGCTGTTATTTTGCAGCACTTAATCACAGCCAAGCGTGAGCTGGTACCTAAGGAAGGTACCACTGCACATAAATCACCAAGACTGGTTATCAGGAGTGGCCCACAGCAGCTATCTCCAGGCTAAGTCCAAATACTTCCTGCTTGTTCCCCCTTGAGACAGGGCTAGAGAGGATGTACTTGTTATCCCTTAAGTGTTGTATCATGTGGTCACTGCAAAAGCAAAGCATATTTTGGACCTTTCAGTGATTTTTTTAACTGTATTGGCTGCCCCAAAAGCCAGTGCTGTAATATTGACGTAACTGATTTCCAGGTCATGTATGGTGGGCGTGCAACTGATAGCTTTGATCGTCGCATTCTGACCGTCTATATGGATGAGTACCTTGGCGATTTCATATTTGACACATTCCAAGCGTTTCATTTTTATAAAGATGACAAGGTTGATTATAAAATTCCAGAAGCGACTGTAAAGGATGACTTTGTTGGTAAGAAATGCTTTTCCTGCCACATAAGTTAGCATTAAAAAAAGTCTACTTACAGTAAACATTCTCTCCATATGTCCATTGCTGGATATGAGAAGTTGGAAGGAACTTCAGGCATTCTGTGTGTGTGTATTGCACTGTTATAATCCACTGATGATACTGTTCTGGCTTTATATGAGCAGCCCTTTGTAATGTGACCTTACCAGCCAGCTCCTCACATTTCTTTTAAAAACTAAATAATCCCTGGGTAAGCAGCACGTTAATTTTTCTTAATTATTAAAAGTGATACATTTCCATGGGGGTGTGGGGGTGTATTTCATGCTTAAAACTGTTTATTTGCTCCTTGCAGTGTTACTACTATATCCCATCTTTAGGAAGTGTGTTTTTGTGTTGCAGAGGCGATAGAATCTCTGCCACTTTCTAATACCCCAGAGGTATTTGGTCTTCACGCAAATGCTGAGATTGGCTATTACACACAGGCGGTTCGCGATATATGGTCTCATCTTCTTGAGCTGCAGCCTCAAACAGGTGTGTGCTCTGGTACTTGAAATTGTTTTTTGTAAGTAATAACGAGGTGGCTCCTTGCCGTGGGGATTGAGAAACCAGCCACGCCACAGCCCGCCTCGGGGTGCCTGGATCCTGGCACGGACGGCGCAGCCCCTCGCGCTGCCCGCACCCTGCGTGGGGAGGTGCATGATCCTGGGGAGGGGGGCACGGTGGGATTGCGGCACGGCCTGGGGGAGCAGAGGCAACGAGACAGCGGGGCCCAGGAGGTGAGCGAAGCAGCCGCACTGCTTAGTCCTGCCAGCGTGGAAGCAGTTCAGCACGTGCCCAGAGGCAGGGTTTGAGGCACGCATGGAGTCTTCTGGTGCCAATGTCAGTGCTGCAGAGGGTGGGAGACTTTGATGGCAAGTGGTGAGTCAGCTCTCAAAGCTCTCTCGGAGCATTAATAATAGAAGGGGTAACCTGTGCAGATTTAGTCTCACTAGGACATTTTTTTTTTTGTTTCAGGTGAAACTGGTATGGGAATTAGTCGAGATGAATACATTGCAAATGTTGCTAAGGATATAGAAAACAAAATACCGGAAGTATTTGATCTTGACCAGATCCGGAAAGGTTTTGGACCAGAGATATCCCCTACAACTGTGGTGCTGTTGCAGGAACTGGAACGTTTTAATAAGCTGATCATTCGAATGGCAAAGTCACTGGCTGAACTGCAACGTGTAAGTAAGAGCACAGCTACTGCTGCTCGCAGCTACCAGAGGAAATCCGTCAGGCGTTACCTGCCCCAGGCTGGCACTCAGGCTCTCACTGTCTTTCCAGGCCTTGGCTGGGGAAGTTGGAATGAGCAGTGAACTGGATGATGTGGCTCGGGCTCTCTTTAATGGACAGATTCCTGGGATCTGGCAGCGGCTCGCCCCTGACACACTCAAAACACTTGGAAATTGGATTATTTTCTTTAGAGCACGGTATAACCAGTACGCCAGCTGGGTGAGTGTCTCTGGAAAGCTTTTTGTTTTGTTAATCTGTGTGATAAGCTGTGCAAATTGGTGCTGAAGTCAGTGACACACACTCTCCTTCAGACAAGTTACTTCAACTAATGCCAGTCACCACCTAGAACGATAAGGAATCATTGCACCACTATGGATGCGAGACATGAGCCCCTGGCTGGTCTTTAAGAGGGTTGGCCTCTGGGGTGAGTACCAGGTGTGATGGGAGAACCAGGTGCTGCAGCTTGTCTTCTGTGATGGCAGGTTAAGGAGTGTGAGCCAAACGTGATGTGGCTCTCAGGCCTGCATGTCCCGGAATCCTACCTGATGGCTCTTGTTCAAGCCACCTGCAGGAGAAACAAGTGGCCCCTGGATCGCTCCACCCTCTACACAGAGGTAACCACGTACAGGACTGCAGAAGATGTCACTGAAAGGGCTACTCAAGGTGGGTGCTTTTATGATTATTTGGCAAAAATAATGAAGTAGTTAATTGGTGAGAGAAATTGCCTGACATACTAAATGACTTACACCTCTGCAGACAATACCCTTGGTTTTGCATTACACAGTCCACATGATTTCAAGCTGGGAAGTAGCTGGGTTCTGTTTTCTGCTTCCCTGCTGAGCCCCTGCAAACGCAAAATATGATCCTTCTTCAGCTCTTTTCACCCACGTGCATGTGTTTGAATTTCACTTCTCCCTTGCGCTCTCTCTCTCTCTCCTTTTTTCTTAATGGCTAGAATGTTACCAGTCCTAACAGGTTTATAAAGACCTATTTACACCACAAATAATATATTGAAATATATTTAAACAAAAAGTAAATACAACTATGTATGATTTATTGTGTAAATATATCTTTATGAAATTTCTATGACTAGCAATGCTCTAATTACTACATATAACAAAGGCTGGGTAAAGGGACAGCTAAGCAACGCTTTTAAATACTAGACCTGACTGGGAACAGAGGCAGAAAAAGAAAAATCTGATTGTCTTTGCTAACTCTACCTTTCGGTTAAAAATAAATGTCACCTCAGGGACTTACCCTAGACTATTTATTTACTGCCATTTCACCTAAAAGCCTGGTATTTGTACCAGAACAACTCTGTCCCAACCCTTCACCTTGTGTCAGAATGCTCTAACGAGCAGTCCTACAGGCGTTAAACAGCTCTCTTACAACTTGGCTATTACTTGGGCAAGGAACTGCAGGGTGGCACTCACTGTGGGGAAGAAAACTGCAAGCAAATCAGTATTTATTCCTAATAATGTTTATCATATGTAGTGCAACTGAGACAATTTGAATTTGAAAAAGATTTAATACAGTAGAGCACAGTTGCATTATAAAACCAAACACCACAGATAATATATACCTTGGTGTAGCTGCAGTTTGAAATCATGTAATGAGTTTTTTCATGACTGTAAGTGCCACGGACAGCTATTGCAGGAACAAGTTGTCTTAAACTGATGTTTTAGTAGCTTAATTTACACGAGATGTTGCATTTTCTGCCTGCGCAGGCTGCTTTGTTTCTGGTCTGTTTCTGGAAGGCGCCGACTGGGACGTGGAGCACAGCTGCCTTACCAAGAGCCAGCCCGGAGTCCTGGTGGTAGAGTTACCTGTCCTGAAGATAATCCCCATTGAGGCGCACAGGCTCAAACTCCAGGTACTGCTCCTCTGGGGACACAGCGGCCTCCATAGCTGGCAGTCCCTTCCTTCTTAGCACAAGCAGCAGTATTTTATCATTGCCACTAGTGTATCAAGTGTGCAGTTTAACACTTCTCCTTACATTAACTGTCACTAAAGTTTTCCTTTTCTGGGGTTACACTCATGGGGTTAATACATTTGCTGCCTCTTTTCCAGTCGGGCAGTACAGAGCCCTCTTGGGGCACTCTTACACTCCCACTGCTCTCTTCATTATTTCCCATTACCAGTTAATGACATAAACGATGTTTACATTTTCTGGGTATCAGGTATTTAAGACTTACAACAAAAAAAAGTGAATTTCTGAAGAAATCCTCCTAGAGGCCCTTCTTGTTTCCAGTTTCACGTAGTACTTCAAGCACTACTCAGTGTCCTTCCCTCTGTGCTTTTCAGAATACCCTCCGGACACCTGTGTACACAACCTCCCTGAGAAGGAACGCCATGGGTACTGGCCTCGTCTTTGAAGCTGATCTTTACACTACAAAGCACATTTCCCACTGGGTCCTTCAAGGTGTTTGTCTCACCTTGAATTCAGACTGACAGGTTGAAGTAAACACTAGATTTTTCCCACGGAATCCAGCCCTGGTGGCGGAGGGGGAAGAATCAAACTAGGCAAAGATTTACCACTGCGGGTGGAATAGTGTTCACCCGACTCGAAACAGTACAATACTACCAAGTTAGTACTATCAATAAACACATTTGAAGAGGAACGTGTTTTTCATCATTTGTGTTTCCTTGCAGAAAGGCTCCAAGCTGGTCTATGTATACAAAGGAGGTAATGAGTCAGTCTCGCGCACACACAAAGACTAAGGTTTGCCTGTATGGTTGTAAGAAATGTTTTTAATTGCCCAAAGCATCACTTCTGCTGTGTGTAGAAGCGGTGCCTTCCATCACCCTTGAACAAGTGGCAGGGTAGAGCAGTCATACAATAGATATTGCCATAAAAATACGGCAACAACAACCCAAAAACCCGAAACCGCTGCCGGTTAATGCAATACACTTAAAAACCACAGAATAACCAAATTTCTTTAACCAACCCTGTTCCAGGAACACAGCTCTTCCCTATCCCTCCCCACCAGTCATGGAGGAAGTCCTACCACACAGCCGGCAAGGTGTAACGCCGAGGAGTGTTTCTTGGGCTTCAGAA
This sequence comes from Nyctibius grandis, assembly GCF_013368605.1. Classification (NCBI taxonomy): domain Eukaryota; kingdom Metazoa; phylum Chordata; class Aves; order Nyctibiiformes; family Nyctibiidae; genus Nyctibius; species Nyctibius grandis. The sequence continues at coordinate 12,458,415 of NC_090671.1, read as the reverse complement.
CAGCAAGTGACAGAGGCGTGAGGGTGCTGAGGGGCAGGAGGCCTTAGGGCTGGGGATGTTCACACCCTCGCTGACTGGGAACACCCCTGCTGTAAGCTGTCATGCTGCACAGGACAGGTAGCAGTACTGCAGTGAGGAAGAACAGCTTCTGTCATCCTGCCAGTGCCTTTGTGGGGGAAGCTGACATAGATAGTGACCCGAGGCTCCGGAGGAGACACACACCAACGCACAGCTGCAGAAAAAGCTGAAGAGGGGCAGACTAGAGCTGGCAAAGGGAAGGAAAGAGGGCAGGCAGGGATCTGTCACCAGCTTTCACAGAGACTATGTGTTCCAAGTTTGTGAAGGCACATCATAAGCTTAGCAGCATTTGGGAGCCATTGTTTCTTGCTGGTCCTACTCAGAGGCTGCAGACAAGAGTGAAGCAGAGCTGAGCTGGAGGTGCTGATCAGAATTCAAGAAAAATGGTCAAATTTGTGCTCCTTTCCCAAAAATTACATACTCTCACAGCTCTCAGTATGCCTTTCTTTCCTAGGAAAAAATAATAATAAAAAAATAATCAAGTAGTCTAACAGATGTAGGGTCTACCTGTTGCTTACTAGAAAGGAGTAGGGGAACCAGGGCAAGTGCAAGGCAAGTCCATCCCAGTCCACAAGGATAAAAATCAAGGACGCCAGGTTCTCCTCCTGTATGAATTGGTCACATCAGTTAAATCTAAAACTAAATAAATACACACATGTTAGAGGGACATCTCAGGTTTCTAAGCTGGCAGAAGCCAGCATTGTCTGGTGATGTCCAGAACAAGATTAAGGTTTTTTCAGGACACAAAAATTTCCCTTTACAAAGAAAGTGCAGGTTAGAGCATAAAGAACCATTTCCATAGTGGACAGCCAGTTACGGTTGCTCCCTGGAAAAGGAGCTCAGAAAGGTGCTACAAGTGCAGTGTACTGACTAGTGTAAGATGTGTAATGGAGCCATTCAATTTTTAGGAAAAAACAAACCCCAAAACAACTCAGTGTTCATACTCTTTCTATGAGGATCATTAACCCTTTAAAGGAGTGCTTCATTCCACCCCCTTTTTGTTTTTTTTTTTTACTTAAACCCACAAACCAAAATATTTATCTAGGATTAATCAAGTAATGCTTGCTGGGACTCTCAGCAAGAGAGAAACTATGAACACCATTTGCAATCAAGAGTATGTGAAGGAAAAGATGTCCTTAGTTCACTTTAAACTGTACGTACATCTGCATTATTGTCAATGCTACTGTCAGAAAGGCTTTGTCATGGAGGTTAGTGTTTGTGTATGAAGTACTTACATACACAGTGAAGACAAAAGAACCACGGATAGTTCAAATGTTAACAGCCAATACATATCGCTGCAGGTTGAGAGTTAAGTTTGTTTTCACTAATAATAATGCAGCCTGCAGCCTGTGCCTTTGTCCACACGTGTAGTTACAATACATGGAGCAGTGCTCAGAAGCAAGCAGTCAGGTACCCCTGATTTGGCCACAGCATTTAGTAGTTATATACCTTGCCATATGAACACAGTCATAGTAGGGTTCATTAAAGGAGCATAATCTATCAATGAAGTATCTGGAAGAAGTTTGGCATGCATGGGGCATCGAAGGGAACGTTACCGCAGGTGCTATTTATCCTACAGGGTCACAGTGCATAAACAGCAACAGAGTAGAGCATTGTGGTGATTTTACTCAAACAGTTCTGTCTGGCCCTGAGTGCTTTCTGACCATTTTGCTGCCATGGACCTGATCCACCGCCAGTGTTTCGACCTCCGGCTGAGGCTGGGATGGCGTGACATGGTGGATGCGATGCGCCACCCCAATATGTGCCTTGCGTGGCTTCTCTCGGGCAGGGCTGTGTGATTCACCGTGTGCACGATCTGAAGCAATAGGTGGAATAACTAAGGGCCTCTCCTTAATAAGATGTACCTCTGCCGTTTCCCTGGCCAACAGAAACGGCGTGGGATCAGGCATGGCATCCACGGGCTCTCTCAGCAGCAGCTTCCGGCTCTCCGATCCTATTCTGTAGGCCTCTTCAAACTCGGGGTTGAGTGGTGTTGACAGGCTCTTCTTCATTCTGCGCCGTGGAGTCTCCGGCAGTTTGTCTTTGGGAGGGGACGGCTTATAGCCGGACAAGACAGGACTGCCAGTCGGGGTCCCCTCCGAAGTCCCACTTGAGCTCATCAGCTTCTTCTTAGTAGCATGCAGTTGCGAAGTTAAATAAGCAATAGTGCTCGCTCTCTGCTCTAGTTCACTTGACAACATATTGAGCTTATGGCTTTTCATTTTTAACTCTTCCAAATACTTCTTTTCTCTTTCTTTAATAGTGTTCTCCAGCACTATTATCATCGCATTCTTTTGTTCAAGTTCTTTCAGTAATTCATTATTTTCAGCCTCTTTGACTTTCAGCTGAGCTTCAAGATCTTCACACTTCCTTTTGAGTTCATCACTTCTTGAACTACCATTTCCTAGAAGAACAGGAGAAGCAGAAGTGTTTCAAGTTAACAATAACCACTAAGTAAAATAGTACAATAGGGCTCCTTTTGCCATCCCAAAGCCACAAGAGAAATAGGGTTTGTGGGGCCATTTTGTCACTTCCCTTGGTTATTACAGCCGGACAGCTTCCCAGCTGGTTAGCAGAGACCAGGAGCCTGAGTTCTCCAATAACAAGCACCCTATGTCACAGGGCTATCGACTATAAAGTGTTGGGTATTGTCCCCTTCACACCAGGCAGCATCTGAGCTTGGCACAGCATCAACACAGTGGCATCACTGATGCATCACCTGCTCTGAAAATCCTGTGACGAGAAGCATCTGAGCAACATTGCAATATCAAGAAATAATGCTGAGCACATGCAAAGCTGCTCAGGTGCTTTGCTACATTTGCCCATATTCTCTCTTATCTGCAATACATGTCCTATCCCACACCATCCCTGATCCAGCAGGTTACTCACAGGGAGTATTTTATTCCTGTGCTTCACCTGTTGATAACATAATACATCTGAAGTAACTAGAATCTAGCATATATACACATATATAAAATAATAAATAGAAGCTTTGTGGTGTAATTACAGTACCAGGTAAGTTTTAGTAATAGTCTCACTCTTCTGCCCCTAAAATTCATGTTTCTATACAGCATGCAGGGAACTGATTGTCTAGTGAGAGAGAGGGGTCAGCAGTTCTGCACTCTACTCCTCGCTCTTTCAAAGATTGCCTGTGTGACCTTGTTAAGAACTTGTGACATTTGCTTCCTAAGTATCAGTAAGTCTGGAAAGTAGAAAACTACTCTGATACCTTTAGAATTTATAAAGTCAACCTCCCAAGTGCAAAGTACTCTCACCTACTTGCAACGGAGAAAATACAGACATTTAAAAAGATGAGGAAGTTTAACATGAGCATTAAAAGAAAAATGCGATGTATTCCTTACCTGACAAGTCTGAGCTCTTTACAGTCAGCTCATAGGTTAAATCTGAGGAAAAAAGTTGTTTATTTTTGTTAGAACAACGTCATCTACCCCATATCCCACCTGACGAGCATGTTTACCATGGCATACTTCACTCCCCGCCCCCCCTTCCCAACTGAAGCAGTAATAGGAAATCCACTGCAAATTATCACATCTGGAAAACAACTCCAGCTGTCAGGTGACACACTGCTCTTTTTTTTTAAGAAAAAAAAAAATCTTTGCTTAACAATCACACAGTTGTGCCCTGGGATATGTGCTGATCACCCCAATACACCCAGGTGGTGGGCTTTGTTGCTGAGGTTTCACTGCTGAAGCAGGAAGCAATTACTCCATTCCTGGGAAAGAACTCAGCACTGCCCCAGCATGGGCCCCCTCTCCCAGCTACCTGTGCAGTGCTGCTGCAGGCGGCGGATCTCGGCGTGCAGGCCTTTCAGGGTGCTGGCGTGTTCGCGCTGGAGAAACAACAGATTCTTCTGGGCGCTCTGCAGCTGGTTCTCCAGGTTTGAAGTTGCCATCCTGACACGCAGCTACCCTGTGGGTAAACAGATGTAGAACAGTGAGTTATCTTGCACATACAAAGATCCTCATTCTACAGCCAGGATCAGCAGGAACAGCTGAATTCTGGTATTACTGAACTGATACGCAATCAAGCAAATGCCACAAAAGGTTTTCCTGTTTTATAACTATGTCAATTAGAAGTGCTCAAAGTTCATAGAAAGCCTCTATGCTCTACGCCAGAGCAGCGTAGGGAACCCTTTTGTTTGGAGTTAACACATTTAAAGGATTAACTGCAGACAGACTAAGTCACTAATCCTGTTACAAGGTAACAGTGGCGTTCTGAGAAATGGGCTAGTATGTCCCTCTGTCTTGCTGGGGGTTTTCCCCTGACCGGCAGGGATACCGGAATTTGTAACACCCCTGGACAAGAACAAGGAAGAAAGCACTACAGGCACCATCTCTGAAGAGAAACACAAACCAGGGCTCTAACACACAGCTAGGCCCAGCGGGGCCCTCACGGATGTGGAGGAGGAGGACTGGTACTGGGTTACACTGATGCGCAGGGAGCATCAGCTTTGTCATTACAGTACGAAAGGCTAAATTCAGTTATCTGTGCAGTTTTGTAAAAACAATTACAGTATTCAGGTTCCAAAGACAAGTAAAGAATCAGGGCTCCCGTTGCCTGGACAACCATCTGACATGGCATCACAGCCCCGGTCTTTAATTATGGGACCACACCTTGTGCATAAGATAGCCCTTAATTCTGTCCCTTGGCTGCCTCACAGGCACCTTCCTGGTCCGTCTTGCCATGTCAGGTGTTTTCCATTTAACGGTTGGACTCTATGATCTTAAAGGTCCTTTCTAACCAAAACGATTCTATGATAGGACGCTTTTTGGTATGTAGTTTTATGACAAAAATTTGATTCTACAAGTTTAAAATTGGTAGAGCGTACACTCAGAGAAAGTAACACACTTTGGTCATTCCTAAACATAACACAGCCCTGCATTTAATTTTATACTTTTTACTCCCCCAAAGAACACCAGACTCAGTGCTGCTGCGCCTTGGAAAAACTTTTTTTTTTTTTTTGGGGGGGGGGCTGGTGGTGGTGTATGTAAATAAATACACACACGGAGCGTTCCTGATTTAATACGTGACCTTAACTGACATCATCGACTGACTTATCCCTACAGAAGCATATGTTTGATTGTAAAAAAAAAAATAAAGGGCAAAAGACTTTCAGGGAATCCAGCGCTGTGCAAGGGGCAAACCAGAGCTGTTGGTTACTTTATAACAGAGATCAGAGATTAAATTCAGTGCTCAAGAGGAATGAGGGGAATGGTGCCAACCTGTGCTTTGTGGAGTGGAACGGGTCATTTCACCATCACCATCATTAGCAAACAAGCAAGAATTATGGACCAAAAATATTGTAAAAAGAGGTTTCTGGGTTGGCTGAATAATAAACTGAGTTGTGCATACAGGCTCCTGTCCTACGACTTCCAAGAGCAGCTCCTCTGAGCCATGACTGCTTTCCCCAGCCCGGCAGCAGAGGCACTGGGACACTCCACGACCACCACGCTGGCAGCCCCCCCCTGCCCACGGCCTCAGAGGACTCGCTGAGGAGGGACTACACAGAAAGAATAGCCTACACATAACATCCCAAAGCCTTTACTATCACAGTGGTTACTAACGGTGGCTTTATGCCTGTAACTATAATCTGAGTAGAGTGAGACTTTATCACCAGCAACAAACAGTGTTTATAACTCAGTCCTTGCAAATAAATGCATTTTCAAAAAACTGGTTCTAAACGTTAGAAAAAGCAAAACAAGGCTGTCACTATTAAGTCCTTCAATTATTTTTTCACCTTGATCTCCTGCATCTTAAAGATCACACTAGGATTACCTACTCTGAAGAAAATATAATCAGATGCAGGCTAGTTTTATAGACTTTTTTGTTGTTGTTTTATTTTTGTTTTATTTTTTTGGTTTTGTTTTTCTTTTTCCCTTTTTTCCCCAGAAGTGGCAGCAGGAAAACATGCTCATTTATGACTGGGAACTAATTTGCATATAACTGGTTTTCTGAGTCAGTTTTGAATAATCAGAGTATTAAATACTTGAATAATTGGATTATGAACACACTGAAAGCTTTTATTTCTGTTTCACCCACCCACAGTCTATTTGCATATTTTGTACTTTTCATAACATCTTACTACTGATCAACTTCCTTCCCTACGTAGGTTGTGCAAAGATCAAAGGACACCATGCAAAAATATAAACTAATTTTTAAAGCCAGAAACATTGACAACTGTCACAAAGTTAAACCATGCATTGAAACTTGAAAAAGCTATTATAAATTAACAGCACCCCTTTAATTCTGCATTCTCACCATCAGTGAAAGCTACTACGATTGCATAAAACAATTTATTTAATGTTAGTCTCAAATTTGTCAGCAGCTCATAGGATACGATGCAAGTGAGACCCCCCTGACCCATGCAATCTCAGTCAGAAAATTTTTTAAGTGGGAATAGACTTAGGAGATGTAATAAAAAAGAAACAAATATATTAAAAAAGAATGAATAGTTTATTTTAAAACACGAGTGAACATTTTCCCATCACTTCCCTGTGCAGTTACTTTGACTTAGTTCCAGGGAGTTTGGGATTTACAGCTACTCCACGTTCCTCAACAATTCTTAAACCCCTGTTTCTTGGTGCGTAGCACTCAGCCACAAATCACATCCAGCAACTGCTCTGATGGGCAGCTGAGATCTTACAGAAAACATGGTTGTGGGAGGGGTCAGTTTAAAGGCTGGGGCCTGGGGTGTGTGTGTGAACCAACCCCAAAATCTATCTGGGTACGTCTCCCATTGAGGTTTCAGAGAGAAATCCTATAAAGCAGTTCTGGGACTGCACTAAGCCGATTCCATCTCCTGCTCTCCGAAACAAGAAAGAACGTGCAGCCAAGAATAAGGCTACGGCCAAAAAGCACAAGCGAAAGAGCAGAACGCAGAAGCCAACTGAGCCCTGAACAGCCCCCAGGAGCAATCTTTACTCTCTCACCATGGAAATCGGTGGGACAGCTCTCACAGCAACCAATCTCTAGCTGCGTTTCGTCAGAGGAATTAAGCCAATGCTGGGAAGAAAGCTGTAACTGCATACACCACAGAACACTGTCACTATGGTTTTTCCCCCCTCCTTTTCCCCTCATCTCAAAGCGACTTTAAAAAAAAAAAAAAAGGTATGTTGTGTTCTTATACAAAAGGAGCCGTGCAATACAGAGCCAGGCAAACTCCCCCCAGGAATGCGTATGTCATTTGATAGGATGATAAAACATTAAACGGGGCATTGCAGTGTTCAACTCTGCAATGGTAACACACCACCAGTGCTGAACCTGCCGTTACACAAGCTGTATCCCGATGGTATGCTGTATTCCACCCTTACAACATGCACAATGTGTCATTTCTCAGGACCATCACCACCACAGAACGTTTCTTTCTGTTTTACAAGTGCATGTTCCCTTAAAAAGGGAACAAAAATAAATAAATCTTAAATTGAAAATTAAAAATATTAAACAAGAGCTTTCAAAATGCAACTTCATCACACGCTCACCATAAACAATCGCTAACATTTGAACAGCCAAATCTTGCCTTGCAGATGATGCGCAGGCTCCAGGCCTTTTCTGAGCTTAGGTATTTGGATAGAATTCAAAATATTTCAAGGCAGTGAGCATCTGGCTGTGTATCAGGTGCCTTTGCACAAAATCAGAGCATCTCTATACCCCACTGCAAGATAAGAGGAGGGTGATGCTAACCTAGGACTCCAGACACAGCCCAAAGGAAGCTGCTGGAAGGAAGCCCAAACAACTGTAGTTATTTAACATTTTTATTCCTGTTTGGTATCCACTAAACAAAAGAGAATAACCTCCTTTTATACGGATGGGGTGACTGTCACCGGAGAAGCTGCTTTAGCTCCCTGCCAACACACATCCCAATCTTCTTGAAACATGTATGGGCGGGCAGGCATTTTCCTCTCAACTGGTACCTAGCCAGTGCCCCTCAAAATTTGACAAAAGCTGCTGAAATGCTTTTTGTATGCTCCACAAAATACAATTTCAAAAACTAATTAAGGACACAGGAGACTTCTCATAAGAACGTTCAAGGTTTTAGCCAGTCCCCATTTTAAAGACTGTCAATCAATTGACTAAACATTTTTAAATAATGTAGCTCCAATGATAAAATGCCCAACCGACAGACACTTTGCTTAGATCAGCTCTCCATCTCCAGAGACATATGCCATCCCAAAGTGTTTGCTCAGCTTATTTCAAAGGACATGCTAAAGGAAACCCTGCCATCTCCACAGCCAGCTCCAGGACTTTGCTATCCTTCTGCCTGGACAGTTGCTTTAAGCCCCGGCATTACCCAACCCGATACCGTTATACTTCTACTCACATAGTTCCAGCAATAATACAGTTTAGTAACAGCCTATTACACGGTTTCAGGTTTATGTTCGCCCCCCCCTTCATCTGTGCATTCGACTAAACCACTTTAACTAGTTCAGTACTTCTCAAAGTCCTGCTTTTCAGACCACATGCTAGGCCTACACAACCACCTGCCGAATCCTTCCCCTTCCCCAGTGCTCCCTTAGCAGTAACGAGCACATCTTACAGCAACAACTCTGTCCCCCTCTCCCTCTGCCTTCTGTGTTAAAGTATAACAATACTTACATGTAATTACTGTCCCAATAACTTGTTTTCATATTCTTTTAGTTTGTGTGGTTTAAGGCAAGCAAAATTAGTAGATCTTTCCTGGAGAGAACTGAGGGGCAAAAGGGAACGTGCCACCCTCCTCCCCGAGGAAGGATATGATTTTGCTTTCTCAGCTCCTTCTCTATTTCTGCTGCTTTTCGATGCTATTTTGCTCAGTTGTGTCTCTGCCCTGCTTCCCCTTCATTTTCTGAACAGAGATTCTGCAGACTCTTCACAGTTAATCTCTGAACGTCCCTGAGGAAGCGCAGGTTTTAGTATTTCAGTAAGAAAATACTTTTTTTGTTACTCCAACAGCAATTGGTATGGCAGCAGGAGGAATAATTAAGTGGACACACTCCTGGTAGCGATGATTTAATTCTTCTAGATGCTCTAAATGAACAAGCTGGTACTTTGCACAGAAATCACTGACTGCTTACACGCCCAACTGCCTACCTGAAGTCACGAGGACTCATGGACAATTCACATGGAGTTTTTGCCATCCTTGAGACCACAAAACCCCAGAGCTGTCACAGTGGAAGTAGGCTAAAAGTAATCAGATGTTAAGATCACTACCATGACAGAGACTATTAGAGAACCAAATCAAATGGTCCTGCAGCGGCATTTTACACAGATACAATGATTCTGACCAACACCAGGGTATCCAATGCTATGGCTGTGCAGCTGTCAAGGAGATAAAGCTTACTCTGGAAGAAAACACTGAAAATGACCTAATTTTGGCATAATTGACTTCAGGGAAACAAGAAAGGCATGATCTAAATAACAGTGATTACTTCAAAAGAATTTGTGTCAATTTTTTAAATTTCCCAGTTCCAAAGGCTTAATGAAACACAAATGAAAAAAATCACTATGCTTGTTTCACATAACTGACTCGCTTGGGCATTGCTTCCCCGCGTAACATGAAAATAACCTGCCACCACACAGGCATGCAACTATTTAGCTATCCAGCCTAGCCATGACTTTGTCTCACCCCTTTCCCTTGCACATACTGAGCAGGAATTTACTGTCGCGTTTCTGAAATGCTTCAAAATCACCTTCCTGGTCATTCAGTGAACCAGGTCAGGGAACTGGTCCAGCTGACAACAAACCCGTTTTTCCACTGGCTGTTTTGCAGGTGATGGGCTCGCCATGCAGCACCGCAGACACCTGATGGAGAAGGTGGGAAAATAAAATAATCCGTACCCAGGTTGGTGGGGTGGTACCGGCAGAACTGCTTCCTGCAGCAGCGCCAGCTCGGGGCACTCACCTGAGCTTCAGCTCCTGCTGCAAGAACTGCAGAAATCATGATTTTCAGCGTTTACCTGCAATATTTGTGGAACACATCAAAAGGCATTGAAGCCTTACAGCAAGCTCCATAAATCTGTCCTCCTAGGAGAGATCCATTTGCAGAGAACAGCTATTGGAACAGCAACTCTGCAGAACAGCACAACTATTTTTCAGGGAAGTTTAACAGGCCGAGGAGGATGCTTTTCTCTAATGCATTCTGTGATGCTGCTTCATAAGCCATTGATTTTATTATTTTAGAACAGCAACTACGATCAAACATACAAAAATTGGTCTCCACTTTGCTAAAGTACAGGTTTTGAGAGCTGCTGATGAAGGAAATCTGGTGGTGATGACATATGTCTAAGTCCTCTCTTAAGCAAGTATAAGGTTTTTTTTTGGTAAAGTAAATAAGATGTCAGGACAAAGAATTTCACAGAATCACAGAATTTCAAACAAAGGTGCTTCATACTCTTGCGTACATAACCAAATTTCAAATTGAGACAAAAAACTGCACACAGCTTAAATCAAGCTTTCACGAGGAATGGGAAGCAAACAAGCACACATACTTATATTACAAAGGAAACCTGCCACTAATGACATCATTCACATGATTTTTTCCACACAGATGGACACCTCCTCGGCTCGACACCTCTACTCCACAGAGATGCAATATCCTGCACCTTCTGGGCACTGACTCTGATTACAGGGAGCGACTGTTCCCTGGCGTATTTTCAGCCTTTCTAGAGGCAGGTATCGTTCTGTTTAGGTAGTAACCATGACATTTTACACTTTGCAGTCAAGCAATGGTTTTTTAAATAACATTGATCTTAAATCCTGTCCCTCACCCAAATGATTAAGACCATCAAGCAACAAGGTATTTTAATGCTTTACTCCAAAGATTTTCTAGGAGTGAAATGAGAGCAGACATACTCCTCAATAGCAGGAAAGAAACAGCAACCCAAATAAAACGTTTTTTTTTTCAAGGATTATTTAAAAAAACCCCAAACAAACAGCTTGCAGAAGTTCTGATATACTCCGAGGACATTGTTTTCAGCAATATTTTGTCATGCCTCTAACTTCTAGTAGTAAATAAATGTATTGCTCCCATTTATAGTACCATGCTCTTTAACATCACCAGGAGAAATGAGCTGGTAGATGATAACCGTAAAACATTATCAAACAGAATTATTCACTGATCACATGGAGATACTGACTAATACCCATTACCACACGGCTGGACATCTTTGTTTAGAGGAAGACAGTTTTTATATCACTTAAAAACGAGCAGAGAGACTAATCAGGCACGCATGCATCGAAGTTACTACAGCCAGATATATAAAGGATGCTGGGTCTCATCAAGCAAGTGAAGGAATCAGAGGTGAGGTACACCAGGTAGCAACCGGGGAGCTAACACTCAAACCTGGCTCTACTAAATGCGCTGTTATCTTCATCTGCTTTTTCAGCTATCGCATTACATTAGCACACAGGAAAGGAGCAGAGAGTTTGTTCTGGCACGCTGCAGCCGCAAAGGAAACGGGAGCTCCAGCGACAGGATTTCTGCCTGAACAAAGGGCACCCTCCCCACCCGGCTCTGGGCAGCGCCAGTCCCCCTGTTCCCAGGGTCAAGACAAGCTCTGCCAGAGACTGTTCTGACCATGCCCGTTAAGGTTACACAGTATTAGCTTCTTGAAGCATATTTGTGTCAACAACAACAGCGTGGAAGCTGCAATAAGGCACACAGACTTATGTCTATGCTTTCCAACGTCTCACAGCTACTCACAGTGTTTTATTGTGTGCTGCAGCAGACATGGGAGAGGCTGCACAAAGCCAAACCAGAGACCTTTCATGCAACTATCTTTTTTCAACACCAAAATCCTTAGATCTTTCCTTTCTTCATCCGTGGCTTTGCTTTTTAAACCAGCAGGAAGAAAAGCTATGCACTTGTCCACTCAGAACACATTTAACTATTTCGCCTAAAGCACCAACATTAAGTCATCTGACACACTGATTTTTCAAGTAAATCACTGCTCACCAAAAACCCCACTAACAGACACACATCTATGTTCAGATACACAAATAGAAAGTGTCACCTGTCAGCAAAAAAATTCATGAGCATTATAAACTGTTTCAGAAAGATGAAGGCATCAGTTCTCTGTAGAAAGTAAACTACAATTTGCTACATTTTTTTAAACTTTACTATGAAAAATGAGGTTAAACATGAACTTGAGTAAAGAGATTAATGACATAATAGTTTTCTGTTTACACAAGTATTGCAATACATTGTGGATCCTGAGGATATAAAAGCAATCCTTCAAAGTTTTGCTACTTTAAAACAGTTTTTTAAGCCATAGAAAGGTAATGAGATACCTAGAAATTAGACTAACACAGCATCAAAACTAAAGTTTATTACAACTGTATTCCCTCTATTATACTGTTTATAATGTCCAAGAAATATTTTACTTTACATTATGGTCCACATTCTGGAATAATAGCACTGGGGAGCTTTTCTTCTGCCCACTGCTGTTAAAGGACTGACTTAACATAGTAGAACAAATATATTGTCCTTAATACCTACAGCCTTTTGAATTAGGGCACACAGAGGAACAGTTTGATTTTTGTAACTCCAATGACAAAATGCATTTAAAAAAAAAAATCATTTAAAAGCCCTGAAAGTATGTACTTATATCTGAAATCTGAAGTAAAGGAAACAACTTCAAGAAATGAAATAGAGATTGCTATTTTAGAGTTTGTAACAACTACTGGACTGAAAACTCCATACAGGATTTGGACTGGTCATGAGACCATCTCTTCTAAGGGAATGGAAGAGGAAACATTAGATATATACACTAACCAGAAGTATGGTAATAGGATGAAAGCAGGTAGCTATGCGTTCGTTTAGCCAATATTCTTTTTTTCAACTTCAGCAGCTGATACTTTCCTCTATTATGACCTCCTGATCTTTGTTGTTTCACTAAAAATGACTGACAGAACCTCAGTACAACCAAAAGCTTGAAAAATTAACATTACAAGTCTGACAGTATCTGTTTATAGAGCACTTGCTTTAAATAGTCAAATCAAAAAGCAATATGCAGTTTAAGAGCATAAATGTCTATATTTATTCTAGCCTCTCCCAGAGGTTGTCATAATAAAGCACTACAGAATTACATTCACTAATGAGCAAGTTATATAGAAAAAGGCACTGTATTTACAGTCACATCCATTTGTCTTTTTTAAATTAAGGAGCATAATTTATATTGCAAAAGCATCAATAAAGCTTTTTAAGCATAAGCATCTTACCATCTAGGCAAAGCCAACAAGTACCCTGGATGCTTCTTATGCACCTGCAATGCAGATCAAAACAGACAATTCCACCCTCAGGGCTGCCTCAGCTTCTGCGTTTTTATTTACCTTCACTGTCTCAGCTGTACACAATGTAACAAGGCAAACCCAAACGCATACCACTGCTGTCCACGGTGGGAAGGGCTCCTCCTTCCTCCCTGCTGTCCCACCCCATGTCCTGCCTAGGGAAACAGAGCATCTATGCGGCTGGAAGAATCTCCATGTCTGAGGACGCCCTGCGCTGCTTTGCTGCCATATCCACAAGCGACAGGCATTCTCAGAAGGAAAAAATCTCACCTCAAATGAAGATTACTCCCTACCCACTCCAAAACGTACACAATCCATCCATCCATCCTTCTCTTTGCAGGCCCCGTACTACCCATGAAAACGACCCTGTTGTCACTGTCTGAAGTGAAAACGTACCCTACAAAAGGAGGCTGTGAAGGAGGAAAGCGGCTGCGATGTAAAACCTGCCCCAGAGGGTGTGGGTGGGAGCCAGCAGCTCCACTGAAGCATTCCGGATTTGTGCAGAGGGACGCTGGGGAGGGAGGGGAAGGGGCAGATCGCTGGATACATTCGCAACCAGAAAGGAAAGAAACGTCCTTGCCCCTGACCCAGCAGAACCGGAAAGATAAGGGGTAAAGTGAGCTGCGGGATAACCCCTTTTCTCCTCTGCTGCTCTAGTGACCAGAAAAAGGGCCTTTTCAGAGAGAAAAGGAGGCACTTTGGTCCGGCGCCAGCACACCCCCGGGCAGGCCCGGCGGGCCGGGAGCGGCCCGTCCCGCACAGCCAGCGCTGCCCTCCGCCGCGTTACAGCGGGCGGCCCGGGGGGCTGCCCTCGCCCCGCCGCAGCGCAGACCTCTCTCCCCCGAGGCGCCGCAGGACCCAGGACCGTGACCACCCCTCCTAGGGCAGAGAGGGGCCAGCGGGGCACCCGACACCCCCCGCCCGCCGCCTCCAGGGGGACCCGCCTCACAATGCCGCGGCGGGCGGGGAGGGTCTCCCCGGCGGGCCCCGGGCCGCACAGGAGACAGCCGGTGGGTGCCTGTGAGGGGGGGAAAGGTCTCAGCCCCCTCACGGAGCAGCGATGCCGCTCGCCCGCCCCACACCCAGCCCCGGGGGGGTTCACGATGCCGTTAACGCCCCCACAGCCGGCCCAGGGTGGGGGGACAGGGTGCCGTAACCCCCCTCGCCCCCTCAGCCGGCCCGGGGCCGCCGCCGCTCCCCGGCCCCTCACCTGCTCAGCCCTCCGCGGCGGTGCCGAGGCAGCTCCCTCCCTCCGCAAGGCCCCCCGCGGGCGCACCGGGCCGCCCACCCTCGCTGACAGCGGCAGGCAGCCAGGTCAGACGCTGCCAGTGCCCATCGCCCCTCACCGCCACCCCGAAGGAGCCGAGGGGCGCCCCGGGGGGGCGCCGACACTTACCGGCCAGGGGGGGGGACCGGGGGCGGCGGCGCAGGCGCAGGTGCGGCTGCGGCAGCCCGGCCCGTCGCTATGGCAACGGGGAGGGTCAGCGCTGTCAGCGGCCGCGGCCTTATCCCCGCCCACGGGAGGGGACGGCGGCGGTGGCGGCGCGTGCTCCTGCCCCGCGCGCGCGCACACAGGTGCGTGCATGGGCGCGCGGGGAGCGGCGCGTGCGTGCGCACACGCGTGTCGCGCGGGGAGCGGCGCGTGCATGCGGAGGCACGTGCCGCAGCGCCGCACGCAGCGGCACCATCGCGCACGCGCGTGCGTCCGCGTGAAGGCAGCGGGCGGGCGGGAAACGCGTCTGAGAGCGGGGGTGGCGCGTGGGCCAGAGGAGCGCGGCAGCGTGAGGGTGGAGGGGGCAGGAGGAGGGTGCCTGGAGCTGGGGGAACTGCGGCGCTGTTGGCAATATGTCAGCACGCGTCTGGGCGTGCCCCAGGAATCACAGAATCACAGAATCAACCAGGTTGGAAGAGACCCCTGGGATCATCGAGTCCAGGAGATCGTGGCCACGCGTGTGTGAATTTCCCCGCAAGCCCTCTGAAAGGAGCACGGCTGCCACAGGGCCCCGGCGGGGCACGCTGCGAGGGGTGGGATTTCTGCAGTCTGTCCGTGCCTGCACGTGCACCTTGGCTCTGCAGTGTCGTTTCTGCATGAATATACGCCCCAAGAACAAGGGATGTTGTAAATACCTTAGACACTGGACTAACCTAGTTATATAAATAAATAAAGGAGAGCCTTTTTAATTAAGATGGCTATATCTCACTTCAGACAACTTGGCCTTGGGAAAACAGAGGCACGGAAACATAAAGATAAGGGAGTTGCAACAGCTGCCTCGAAGGACGTGGCCTACGTGATCCCCAGACTGAGTTTTAGGCAGAAGCAGGGGTCAGTCAGAGAACACAGTGAGGAAGACTACAAGCCTTCATCTGAAGACCCCTGACGACCACCAGGGAAAATGACTGCGCAGGCGGGGCGGACATTTGCATATTTCATGGTTATGTAAATGACTTCTCGGAAATCCAATGACTATGTATAACTTTATGGTATATATTCTCTGAAAATTTGCCAAACCGGTGGAGCACTCATGGTGGATAATCCCCAGTGCTGCCCAGCGCTGCAATAAAGAATGCCTGCTGAATACCACTCTAGTGTTAGTGAGTTTTCTCTTGGACTCTTTACCCAGCCGCACCGGCCTTCCCACTTGGGTGAGGAAAGTTAGAAAGCAAGGGGGTTTGGAGAGTTCCGATTTTTGTATCAGCATGCAACCTTAAACTGCACACCAGCTGGGTAGGTCCTGGACGTGCAGACGTACGTGGTCGGGTAGTCTTTGCACATCTGTATTTTCTGCATAAAACCACGTGGAAGATTATCCCATGTGGCGTAATCACTGGCATGCGATTATGTTTCTGGCAGATGCACACAAGTTCAGACGAACAGCGTGTGCGCTGGCAGACACGCACTGAAATGCCTGCGCAACGGAAGGTTAGGGCAATTGCGGATTTGCCCGTGACCAGGACTTTGCCCCTGTGAATGGCACCTGTAGGAAAAACTTAGTAAGATTTATCTTGCGTACAGATTTACACACAGTGTCTTTTCTGTGTTTGTAATGGAAAGAAAATACTTCATTATAAGTGACTTCAAAACTAAGAGATGGACACTTGATTTTTAAAGCAGCCAACAGAAAAAGCCAATTAAAGTTTCTAAAAGTTAGCAATAATAATTTTCTAAGGGGAAAAAAAAAAAGTATTGTACCAAACACAGATAACTATTTCAGGCCTGAACCAATGTAAAATTCAACGCTCAGCTGCAAGCTGGTGGATCTACATACCTTGAGTGCGATTCTGTTGCGTGTGAGGAAACGGAAAATGGATCTGCATGTACTTTGCACCTTGCGGCTCCTGAAGCCGGGGAAAATGAAGCGCAACATTACCTGGAGGGAAATATTTTTAAGAAAGCTCATTAGTTCTTAGTCAAAGCTAAAACAAAAGACAACCAGTTTTAAATGGGCATTTAGAAGTGAAAAGGCTGGTACAGGAGAGATTTAAATGTCCTAGCAGTGACGGAGAAAGGCCCTGCAGCGGGAAGGAGCAGGGTGCTGTGTCCCACCAGGGTGGGGTGGGTGTGAGCAGTGTCCCCAGGGCACCTCCCCAGCCGAGAACGCCGTGGCGCTGGCAGCCGGTGGCTCCCGACGCCCTGTGGATCCCTCCTTTGGGGCATCTCCGTGCAGAGATGCGCAAGCAAGGCGGAACTCAAGTACCGCTTTGCAGTGTCAGGCAGACATAGACCCACAGAACAAGCTCTCTCCTCTTCATGCTTTTCCTTCCATTTTATCTCAGATCCATCCTCCCTTTTATATAAAACGTGGACTCTTAGGATCCCCTTAGATGATGAACTAGTTTGAGAAGCTGATTCAGTTAGGACCTGTGCCAAAAAAAATGCATTTGCCATTTGAATCATCCCAGCAGGAAAGACAGAAGGATGTTAAATTCAGTATGGATCCCTAATAACCTAACACAGATGAAGGAAAACCCCCAGCTGTGTTGTTGGAAAGAAAGTGCTTTTTATTACCTGGCCGTGAGATGTGACAGTCATACAACAGAAATAGACCCCTGTAACCCATGTAAGGAAAATGGTTTGGAAACAAAGGGATGAAAGTACATTCATTCAGAAATAAAATCGAAATAGTCCCTAAGCATTTTTCCATGTCCCCCTGGTTTCTCTGAAGTTTTCGGTTCTGTGAAGTTTCAGCCTGCAAATGTCACCCCAATTTGTCATCCTTTGCAAGGCTGCTCTGTTTCAACAGCAGCAGCTGCTGCCCCTCGCCAGGTGAGCGGCCCTCTGAGCTGCTCCAGTTTCTTCATGTTCAAAATGGGAATATCTTTGTCTTACAGGGTGCTGCAAGCATGGTAATTATGGGTCATTAATATCTGCAAAGCTCTTTAAAAAATCCTGAAAAGGAGGGTGCTGTGTAAGACAGTTAATTATAGCTCAGTGACTCTCTGCAGAGAGTTGGGCTGGAGGAAGCTCTGGCCTCGATCGCAACTCCTGAGCTTTGGAGATGGCCAAGGGGTTTTTCCCCAGAAATTCAAATCCCCAATCCATCCAAGTGCAAACGCAGGCCTCTGAGATAGGGGTATCTTATAGTAAAATCTCACGTTGTTTATGCTCTACTAAAGTCAGAGAGCACCAAAAGCTATGATAGGATGTGCAGCAGTCCTTAAGGCCCTACGTTGCCTGGGGGTTGTACCTCTAGTGTAATTATCAGTGCTTCCTGCAGTTACAACTTTCTGTGAAAACTGCAGGCATCCTTCCAAAGACTGGCTCTAAGCAACCACCCAGGGTCAGACGGAAAAGCCATGGGGGAAACAGAGATAAAATCCAGATTTCTTGACTCCCATCCAGCAAGCGGACTCCAGCTCTGAGGACCTCTGAGTCCTCAACTTTGATTCAAAGACCTCTGTCCCTTCATGGCTTATTCTTCAGCCGCATTGCCAGGCTCTGCAGAGCAGGGAACTCCTTGCACGGGTGGGTTTGCCCCGATTTGATGGGATGCAATCATCTGTACGGATTGCCAGGACCTTGTCGCTGAGTGGAGAGTCGCAGGTTGGCCGGTCTGCCTCAGGACCAGCTGAAGAATTGCTCTGATCCCCTGCCACGTAGTCCCGCATGCCCTCCGTGGGCTGGCCTGGCTGCGATGGAAATCTGCCATGTTGCTTGCGTGAAGCATCTGCAAAGTGTATATTAAATCAGGTGGCTGCAAAGCCTGGGCAGGCAGTGTAATGCCCGTGGAGGAAGGAGGGCTCCCAGCAGTGCCAACAGCAGCAGGAGCAGCACCTGCCTGCCAGCACCAGCTCTGGGCTCTTTTCCTCCTTACCATGCTGTCTGGGGACAGAGAGAGGGGCCAGGTAAGAGGATGAGTGGAAATTGGTGTGTACTTGGTGGAGGGGCCATGTGTACTTTAAAAACCTATGCTAATTAGTTAACAGAAGATGAGTGCAGGAAGATATTAGGGTGATGTTAGGGCAAGGCTGATCCTGTCCTGTGTTTTGTCTCAGGTGATCTGCCTCTTACCCCGTGCTTTCTCTAGTCTTGGCTTTGCTCTCCAGGCTCTACTAGGAGCAGGGACAGAGATTTTCCAGGACATTAGAAGCAGTGCATCTTCCCACTCTTGCTGGCTCTTGGCTTTTAAGGTGCTTCTCCTCGTTTTCTTTTGCTTGCTTTGTTTTTTTAAAGAGCACAGATTACAGGGACAGGAGACAGCAGCAGGCTGCAGAGCTGGAAGCAGAAAAGGTTCGTCACCTTTCCTGCGTCACTGCACACGGATGTTGTTTCTCTTTGCCGTGCATCTGTAATATCAACACGCACAGCTGGCCAGGTTTTGTTTATGGCAATGCAGAGCTAAATCCAGCCACCCTCCACCCTATAAAGCTTAACGAGTTACTATTAATTAGATCAGTGTGGCTGAGATGAGAATCTGGGATTAGCTTCACATTCACCCCATCGGGAAGGAGACCGTGCTGGAGTGGCTGTCTCTCCTTGCAAGCAGGCAGCCCGCAGGTTGTCGTGCGAGTCCTCTGCTCTTGACAGCAGCGCGTTGCGGGTAGGACAAGGGGAAGGTTATTGGGCAGAGTCTTTCCCAGAGCTTGGGGCAGAGTAGGGAACAAGAGCCAGGATGAAATTCAACCAAAATGTTAAAATCTGAAGGGTGATGTGATCCCTCCCTGTTCCAAAGGGAAGATTTTAAAAATCAGAACCAGATGTACATAAGTGTGTATGCTTGAGTGCTGTCTTTGGTCCCTTCGCTGCATCTTATCAACAGCTTCTAAGATAATTAGCAGTCGTCAGATGAGATCTAGTTTTTAACAAACTTCTCCCTGCATGGGAGAGGGAGGGGAAAGCTTAGTGAATGGCAGGAAGAGCCAGTGTCAGGGAGTGACAACAGTTCTTTTTATCGTACTCTGAAGAACAGTGACATTACCAAGGATTTATTTACAGAAGCTGGGAGAAATAAGGGAGATGCTGTCAGCTCCTTAAGGCAGAGACTGGTTTTAGTTATTGTTTTTCCTTTGTTTGCACAACACTTAGGCCAGTGGGGTTCCTGGTGCAAGGGGAAGCCTCCTGCTGCCAAACAAGTAACATCTGATGACAAGTGCTAAAACTGAGGCTCACACATCTATTGAGGAGCATAACTGGAGAAAGCGGGTCAGGATCCAGGAGAAGCCTAATCTGGCCTCGCATATGGGGCTGGAGGAGCAGAAGGTGGGAGTGGGCTGCTGTGACCTGCACATAGAATCACAGAATCACAGAATCAATCAGGTCAGAAGAGCCCTCTGGGATCATCGAGTCCAACCATTGCACTCACACCATCATGTCAACTAGACCATGGCACTAAGTGCCATGTCCAGTCTTTTCTTAAACACATCCAGAGATGGTGACTCCATCACCTCCCTGGGCAGCCCCTTCCAATGTCTAATGACCCTTTCTGAGAAGAAATGCTTCCTAATGTCCAACCTGAACCTGTCTCTTTCCACCTGGCCGCTCTCTAACCACTCTTCCCCCAGAAGAGTGCTGCATGGGGTTGTTGTGGCTGAAGTGTAAGACCCGGCACTTGTTCTTGTTGAACCTCATGCCATTGGTCTCGGCCCATCTATCTAACCTGTCCAGATCCCTCTGTAGGGTCTTCCTACCCTCCAGCAGATCGACACTCCCACCCAGCTTGGTGTCATCTGGAGATTTACTGAGGGTGCACTCAATCCCTACATCTAGATCATCTATAAAGATATTGAACAGCACCGGCCCCAGAACTGAGCCCTGGGGAACACCGCTAGTGACCGGCCGCCAGTTGGACTTTGCCCCATTCACCACCACTCTCTGGGCTCGGCCATCCAGCCAGTTTTTAACCCATCAGAGTCCACCTATCCAAGCCCCGGGCAGCCAGTTTGTCTGCATCTCTGTGCATGGAGGAAGGTACAACACAGAGATCCTTCTCGTAACTCTGCTGCAGCGTGGCTTACCACTAATGAAACGGTGCTGAGCAGAGCGTGGTCAGCTGTCTCCCAAAGGCAGCACGTTGGCCTGCGTTGCCTTAGCGGTCATTTGCTTTATAGCGGGATGCTCAGGAGCATCAGCGTTTGTTTTTAGTACAAGAAAGCATCATCTGCAAATAGATCTGCCAGGCCTTGCTCTGGAAGTGCATGCAGGCAGCTCCCCACAGCAGCAGGCAGCCAGAAGGATTTTGCATCGCTGATATCATACATTGCCCAGAAAGCTAATTGAGCGCAAGCTGCCCTTATCTCATCCATTAAATGTGCAAGTGAATTGACCTACTCCCTGAATGTAAAACATTGCTGCAGTTGCTGGCTGGGAGAAGGCACCAGCCCCTTACTCAGTCAGCTCCCTTATCTCCACTTTACCAACCAGGCTCTTAGGAAATCCATTATTTTTCAGCATTAATTCATGAGAAGGATGTTAGCCAGAATTCTGTGACTGTACATATCGTAACAAGACTGTACATATCGCTGTTCCCACCTTTCAATTATATCGTGGACCTTTCCAAGGAATCTGAGGAGTAAGGGTTCCCATTACAAGCAGAAAGAGTGTGATTAAGGCCCAGAACAGCTTTCAAAAAGCTCTTCAACTAGGCAGCTAAACTTAGACAATCAGTCCACAAAAGACAATGGACAAGTTGTGAATAGCCTAGAAATAAGAGGAGAAGAACAAACATTTTTTTCTAGCGCAAAAGATGACCTGTAACATCTGCATTTTCTTTTGTTTTTTAAGGCTTTTACAAAAAATAAAATAAAGATCTAGTCTAAGTATACAAGTAATCACTGACAGCTTTATGTATGTATGCCCAGGCTCTGCCTACTGTATTCTATCAGAGATCACCAGGAAAAAGGCCAGTGACCTCTATGTTCAGGGAGCAAATCACACATGCAGAGCCCTGTCCGTTTTGTCAGACCGGCTGGATGTGCTGTAGCCATTACCATGCATTAGCTCTCGTCACTACATTTACACACAAGCCATGATTGCTGCCTTTCAGGTCAGTGGTAAAGCAGCTTTGGAGAAGCAGGCTCACAGTGGGAGATGTACCCTCGGGCCAAAGAATCGTTCAATTATCTGCATCAAGAAACCTACTGCAATGTGACTTGACAGTTGTACGGTACTAGGCTGAGGCTGTGTTTACTCTGGACTTTTTAGCCTGGCCTACATCGAGCTTTTTTTTTTCCCTCTGAGTAATTTCCCATCATTGCTACCACATGAGTTCACTTCCATGGCAGACAGAGGAAAAGACAAGTCACTGCAGTTGTCAATAGCTGAATCAGTACCACCATGTCAGCAAGCTGATGCCTGCCTCCCCCAGCAATACAGGCAAACAGGTGGGCAATTCAAAATCCTGCCTCTACCTAAGAGTAAAGTCAAGCATGTAAGAAAGTACTAGGCTAAACAATTGCAGGGGGTCCAGAAAGTCCTCCACCAGCCACGGTCTGTGCTTTATAATCCTGCTCAATACTCGTGTGAGTCTGATCACCTTGCACACAACTAGCCCTCTGCTGCCACAGTCCTCTGTTGCCTCCTCATAATAAGTAGTGCCCACGTGAAGAGCTTTAAACCTTGTTGGACAAAGAGTGGGAGAAATGCAGGATTCCTTTTGCCAGTGGGAGATCCAAGGCATGGAAGTATTAACTAACCTTCCAGAGCACACTGGGAAGCTCAGCTACATTGCCTCACATTTTAAGAGAGATTATCTTTATTCCCGTGGAACAGAACATGCTTACTGTTAGCGAGGGAAGTGCAGATGCCTATAATCTGGCTTGCAAAGAAAAGGGCTTTAAATGACCAGGAAACAGCACAAAGATCTGAGCTGTCTTTATGAACCTAAAACACGCACTTGCCTTAAGTGTAGCATTCCATCTCCATAAAACTCAGCTGCTCCATGGTCTCTAGGTGAGGAAAAATGAAGGGATTTTGTTTTATCTTCCCTCATGGTGATTGGTAATGACCTGTGAATGGTGTCATGTGTGGCCTTTTTTTTTTTTGCAGGCTGTAAAACAATTAGGTCTGTTCCCCAGTTATAGTTTTGCTTCTTGCATCTGGGAGGGTTTTTGTGCTTGCTGCCGGGGAGCACTGTGTATCTGGGAGTTGTAAAGATGTCTGTGGTTTTATTGCTGGATTTTTACAAACCTCAGGTTTGTATTTTTATTATGATTGCTGCTGTGAGAACATTTTAAAAAATATTGTGTTTCTCTTTGAGATTACATTTCACTCTGTTGATCTTTCTCTCGACATTTCAGAGAGTTGGAGGATACTAGCAAAACATGCAGAGTAAGCAAAGGAGATCTCCTTCACCCCAGATCCTACCTTTGACAGACTGGGCAGGCACAGGATGTTTTTCATTTATTAAATTAACATAGGCTTGGGCTGGTGTGAAGCAGTGTCTGAACAGAGCAGGGCACGCTGTGATGTTAACAGCCCAAGACAGTGCCATTTTCCCTCTCCTATCAGAGCTGCTGAATCTTTTCCCAGCCTTCCTTTTTGCTCATCCAAACCTTATATAAATACCCCGTTCTTGGGGTAACAGACAAATTGCACAGGTGTTTAACTGTCACTGTTTCAAACCTGTTTTCAGACTGGCAGGGTTGTGTTTCAGATTGATGAAGCAAATGACACGCAAAGAGGAAATCTCTCCCCTCTCTTACCTGAGGCTAATGGTGAAGTTGACATGTAGAGATGCGCTGGCATTTGGCTGCTGTAGAGCTGTATCAATTCCCTCTTGTTGCTAGTCAGGGGAACTCTAAAACCTCATCATCTTGCCTTGAAGATACAGAATTGGTTTCCATTAGTTTGCTGAAAAGACCAAAAAAGGCACGTAGGAATCTGCGGACATGAAACTTGTGGTCAGTCTCAGCTTGTATCTTTTTATTGTGTTCACTTTCAAAGGACTCCAAAGAACCTGGCAACTATTACAGAGCTGGTGATAGAGCTGTAAATTACATGGCAGTGTCCTGAAAAGAACCAGTTTCAGTATTTGGAAAGAAGAAAGTTAAAGTCCATTTACTGTATGAGCTATTGCAAACACTCAGACCTGATCGATAGGATGAGGATGGGAACAGCTTAGGACGGAATAATTTTAGATGTTGGGAGTTATCCTGTATTATTTATTATCAGACATGGTTCGGTCCAGGCACTGATAATGACAGTGCTGTAGTCATGGAGTCTCAGCCTTAAATAAAGTATTCATGGGTACCGTTAAAATGCTGTTGCTCACGTCCTCAACAGGTTTTGCAGGGGTGAACTCTGAGATAACACTGGGATGAGAGGCTGCTTGACCAACTGACTGGAGCCTTTGGGGGGTTCAGGGCACTGGTTTTCCTTCTGCCCCTGTCTGCTCTGTGACCTTTAGCAAGGCAGTTCCCTTCTCTTCGCTCACCTCCTGGGACTATCTCTGGTTGTACAGGTCTGCAGCACCTGGAACAAGAGGACCAGGATGTCGGTAGACGCTTCTTGACAGCAGAAGGATGCCAGCAGCAGATAATCACCAACCTGAGTCATTGGGTTTGCATAAACACAAAGCTGCTCCATCAGATACAGTCTGTGCCCCGGCCACCCCTTCTCTGGGCCTTGCTGTGAAAACTCTGCTGACAGCAGATCTGTCCCTGGTGCAGGTTCCTCCCTGGGCCTCCACACACGCCTGGGGCATGAACAGAGCCAGGCTCCGGGGAACGTTTCTGAATAAAACCAGAGGAGATACAAGGCTTTGTATTTTGTTTTGTGTTTTTCCATAGGGGGTATGGTGGTTTGGCATCTGTCAAGCGAACAGATTAAGAACAGATGGGGCAAGATGTGAAACCCCGTTGATCTCTGAGGGATTATTTCAGAAACACAGAGAACAAACGCATGCTGGATTGTGGCCCCTGCTCTCATGTCCTTTCTGCAGGCACTGCCCAAAATGTGCTTCATACTGGTGAAGAGTCCCTCTGCTCCTGTGCCTTAGGCACCTCCGACCTCCTGCCCCTCTTGTGCAGCTGCCCCCCTTCCAGCCTCCACCATCTCAGGCCTTACCTGGGCTGTACTGGGGGACCCACTTGGGGTTCCTCCCCCAGCAATGGGGCTGTGAGGGAGAAGGGCTGCACCCTGCCCTGCACCTGCAGCCCGAAGGCACAGAGACCCTGACCCCCTTTGTCCATGCTCCAAGCAGCCACCTTGTAGCTCCATTTCACGGTTGGTTTGTCGTCCATCTTTAAAACAAAGTCAGGTCACAAACTCCGCAGAACACATCCCTGCTCCAGTGCTGTCCCTAGCCAGGGTACCACCACATGCATTTTTTGCTTGCAGCCAGCAGAGGACACTTGCTTTCTTTGCAAAGAGTTTGCCCTGCAGCGGGATCCAACAAAACAAAAGAGAAGATTCAGTGCTTGGCCACACGTGGGCACTGGAACAGCAAGAGATGGGCCTGTCCCAGGCTGCTCTCTAGTCCCAGGGCTCTGGTGGAGCCTTTTTCCTCAGCCTTTCATGAGAAGTTTGAGATGTGCCTGTAACACGCTGCAAACGGTGCGAGCTGGCTGCACCGGGGTCCCTGGGACGCGTAAGCTGCTGTCCTCACTGGGGTTTGGAATCCCCCAGATGTGGTACCACCAGGCTTTGCTTTGGAGCGCGTGACTCCATGGGTGGCAGGAGGATGTGTGGGCTGACTTGGCATTGTGGGTGATGGTAGCAGCATAGATCTCAGTGCAAAATGCAAAGCCTTGGCAAATCATTAAGTTACTGAGCTTGAACTGAGCTCTCTGTTGCAAGGCTGTGCAAGCAAACGAGCTTCAATCTGGATCAGATACGTAACTGCAGACATGGCGCATTTGAGATTCAGATAGTGCTCAAGAGAGCGCATTGAAGCCAAGGCAGGACTAATCCCTGACCTCCACAGCTTGTTTGGCTGCTCTGATGGCCTGAAGGAACATTAAAGTTCCCCCAGTATTTGGCTGTGCGGTCCTGGGGGGGCTGAGCCATGCGGAACAAGCAGGGTTGGAGCCCACAGCCCCGTTGCTAACACATAGGTTGCCAGCAGTTTTGTGGCAGTGGGTCAGCAGGGTGAGAGGCACCCTGGGTTCTTCGGTGCCCAGCACAGCTTAGCCCTCTTCAAGGGAGCCCCTTGGCCACACACGGCCCACAACCCTGTGCCAATGTTTATACTGCAAGCCTGGAGTGCAGGACAGCATAATAAGGCACTCATCCTGCAAACGGCTGAGCCTACAAACTGCCCCACTTCCTTCAGGGGCTGGACTTGCTCGTGCTGATAAGCAACGGCACAGACGTTTGCAGGGCAAGATCGGATTGTACCAGCTTTTGCACTGACCTGAACGTCTACCTGTAAATGTGCTGCTCCTGCCTTTCTTCTTCAGGCCAGCCCTGTTCCTTAGCATTTGCAGGGCACGCCTCTGGGGAGAAGGGCACTTGAAAAGGCCGGGTTTGTTTACACTAACGTATTTTAATCGTAGGCTACTTTTCGTTTAAGGCTTGCTACTGGCTTTCCCCACCTCGTGTGGAACACCCACATGTTTTCCTTCTGGTGATTTATGGGAAGGGAACCAACAAAAGGAGAAAGAATAAAAGTTAAACCTCTGTGGAGAGCCCAAGAAGTGTGCAGGCCAGCTTTGAAAACGCTACACCCACTGCGATATGTAAAATTGTCATAGTTACATCTAACCAGTAAGCACTTATGTCTTTGAAACACCTTCTTTAGGGACTTGGGGAGTCAGAATAGTTTACAGCTATGTACACCATGTGTGTGCTTCAGGAAATAAATACATACCTCTGGTCCTGAGTGATACAGTGGGAGATGCTTATGTTGCCCAGATGAGTCTGAGTTTTGGTCAGCTGTGCTATGCCTTTCCCTTCTGACTGTTGTCTGTATTGGAGGGAAATACGGATTTTACTCCTGGCTCACAAAGGAAATCTTGGTCTTAAACGAGCCATCAAGCATGATACCTGGAGCTGTAACGGCAACACAGACAATGTGCAGAAAAACATATAGAAGTCATGGAGAAAGTACTCCTGCCTTCCACCACAAATGGGCTGCAATATAGCTCTCCTGAGGAACACATGAAAAACATTGAGCCTTCCAGGCATGGAAGCAGCACTTAGTGGGCTGCATGGTGCTGGAGCTGAGCCTGCACATGGACTGTGGACTCTGCATCTCACCTGGGGCTCCCATGTCCACCCCAGCTCTTTTTAACATTGCAGGGATAACCAGAGCTACAAGCCACCAGGCTCCTTCACCTCCCATTGATCCCAGGCTGCCTGTAACTGGGACCAGCTGTAGGAGAGGACCCAGGAGGTCCCACCCAGCTCTACAATAAAAACTCTCTCCATCCCAGAACCAGCACAAGCCAAATCTCTGGCGCAACAACTTGAAGGATACATTTCCAGCACAGTGGAGCCAGTGCTTGTAGTAGCTGAAGTGCCCTGCTAATCGGTGGAAAGATGAGGTAGAGCAGACGTGCAGGCGGACCTTGGGTCCATAACATAGGTCAGACCCTGCTCCGGCCATAAAAGTCCCACATTAGGCTTTAAAGATTCGTTAGCTGGAATTAAGCAGCTTTCTGGTCCCTTTCTGGTCACATCAGCTAGATGTAACAATCCCTCCTAGCCCATTAACAAAAAGAGCTGGCAAGCCTAGATTTGATGACTGGCTAAACAATATGAAGAGGTGGTGATTTGCTGGCGATGTGTAAAAACAGGCAACAGATCAGCTGGCAACATGCACTAGACCGAAATTAAATCAAAGCAAAAGGCAGATGACTTTGAATGGGCTCCAAAGGTCACAGAGAAACAAGAAAAAACTGATAAAGTCACAGGAAAAGGGAGCAAGCAGAAGGAGCACTGCATCTTCTTGGCACTGGGAGCTGTTGGCATCTGACTTGCAACAAATGTGTTTCTGAGTTAAAAAAATAAATTTATCTGGAGGGAGGCTGGAGGCATAAAAAAGAAAATTAACTGGTGCATATAAGCCTGCCTGCTATAGCACTGGGGAGAGCGTGCAGAAACCATGGTGCTGGGAAGGGTTGAGTTGCAGTGGAGCTTTGATGCCGTGGGGATGATGATGCTGGAGGCAGCTCCAAAGGTGGCTGTCCCCCATGGTGAGTGCAATGGGTTACAGCTGCAGGACTGTAACCATGCCCCATCAGTGCTTCATGCTGTCCCAGCTATTTATTAGTCACGGGAAAGGACCTGCTACACACCATATAGCCTGCTTGAGAGGATGGCTGTTGTGTAAGAGTTGAAGGCAGAAGAAACAGCTCCAGCATTAGAGCTCAGAGGCCAATGGTCCTTACATGAGGCTAGATACAAGCACTAATAAGAAAGAAGCAAAAAAGAGCCTTTGCATTGAGGACACAAAATAGTGGTGCACCAAAGCCAGCGGAAAAAGAACTCTCAGCCCAGTGGAAGGACCGCAGAAGCCGTGAACAGCAGCGCAATGTACCCATGGTGGGATGCCTAAGCAGGAGGATATGAGTGTAAGTTGGTACTTTCCTAATTACAGTCTCTGCTTAGCTATGTTAAGTTACATTCCATGCAGTATCATTGAAACACACAAGTTTTCATCTTTTGGCAGTTCGGTTGATACAGCATTAAATTATCTCTGCAGCTTGGGACTGGTAGCAAATGTTTTTCAGACACCTACTGGGGATAAAATAGGCAGAAAAAGTGCAAGTATCCCCTTCTCTCTTGGGCTTTAGCAAGGGCACAATCCAGCCCCCATAGTACCTCCTGTGCATTTTCCTTAGTATTGCATTAGGAAGCAGCTGTAGTAGGATTGGAGCAACCAAGCCCAGAGAAATGGGAAACACATCATGGAATGGTTTACACCAGTTCCTCCCAGTGCTGTGACATGAAGAGTTCAAATCAGTGCGCGGGTCAAAAGCTCCCATCAGTCCCTTAGGGGTTTGAGCTCTTGTGGGCATCAACTTTCTGCAACCAGCAATCCTCAACCTGGCCATCAGAAATACACCAGCCCACATGCCAAATCAAGAGCTTCTGATTGCCCCCAGCTAATGGCACTGGGCTTTTGGGACCCATGGGAGAGACCTTCATGAAGCTCCCAGCCTCAGGCCTGTTAGAAATGGCTTGCTTTTGTAATGCAGAAAAAATCCTGCATCCTCCAAGCCCCTGCATGCCCCCTGCCATGGGGTTGTGGGGGATGCACAAGCTTCATGTGAGGGAGGGATTGTCTCAGTGCTGTCTGGTTTGGGTGGAGGAGTGGGTGGCGGGTGATGCCACTTCCAATTCCTAGCAGGAATCTGGATGTGTCTGTGCTGGGAAATTGCAAAATAGTACATTGTGCTAATTAATGCCAAACAGGAGGGCTTTGAATATACATCATCAGAATAACCTTTAGCAACCACTAGATGCCTTCCATCCATGAGTATCTCGTAAAGAGCATTTATATTTATTACGTGGCAATGGAAACACATCTCAAGAGCAAATTGCCCAGCGCAACCATAATGCCGAGTTAGGATTAAAGTGTCTAACGTGCACAGAATGAAACACCACTCCGTCCATTCATGCTCCAGGAGTGCTATTTTCACCACTGGCAGCTCCTGCCACACTAACTAAAATACTTCTGATCCAGTCCAACAAGTTTTTTTCCAGGTTTGCTTCTCCACAGTGAAACCACAGACTGTGCTATATGGAAAGCTCTGAGCCTTGAAAAGTCTAGAGTTACTGTAGGTTGCAGCGGTTGGATTTGATCCTAAAACAATGAAACCAAATGTGAAAAAGACACAGATGGCTGTCGCCTCTGTGCCATTTGGAGTGGTTTTTGGTTTCTAGCCAAGCAGTCCCATGCCACAGTTATGCAAGTGAAGGCAGCAAAGTTCGATGCAGTGGTATACACATCTCCAACAGACTGTGGCGTGAGGGATAAAATAGCTGAGTGTTTTTGAAGAGGGCAAAAAGATCACCACACCAGCTTGAAGGACAGAGGATTTAAGGACACAGGGTGAAACCTTGTCTTCACTTAAGGAAAAGGAGGCTTTGCTGTGGCTTTTGATGCACCTGGATACCTGTGTGCTCATGGGCATGTAGAAGCCTAAAAGGCTGATAAAGCCTGAAAGCCCTTCTCTGTGGTCCTTGGCCCTGGGGGAGCTGGTTCCTTGTCCTGTCTATGTAACGTCAACTCCTTCAGATGCAGGCCCGTGCATGGAGTTCAGCCCTGCTAGGCTAACGACTAACAGCCATGAGAGGCAGAAAAGGGAAGAGCCTGATGAGAAGAGGAATGAGAAGAAGCCATGGGAAAATATTTCAAATTGCCTTGACTGAGGGTGCACCGCCAAGGTCTAGACCTTGAATTCAGCGTGGTGTAAAGGGATGTAAACAAAACTGCATCCTCTTACTCCAAGGCTGGATTTAGTCCTGTGGTGAACTTCAAGAAGAAACAAATGGGTAAGACCGGGCTGCAGTCCTACATGAAATATGCTGTTCTCCAGTGAGACACCAGTAACAGAGCAGATTTTGGTCTCTCATAATTAAACTCCTAATCAACCCCCTTTAAAAAATGCCTGATGGTTTCCTTCTCAATCTCTTGTGAGGATGGGGAGGCTTAGAAATGTAATACAATTCTGTGGTTGAGTTAAACATCAGGCAGGTTTCAGACTATATTTTACTAGAACCAGATGAATTTCTAAGCTCAAAATCCAGCATACAGAATGCTGATTAAGTTTGATCTGGTCACCATCTGTCTTTGTGTTTGTAGTATGAGTAGCTAAATGACATTCTGGAAAAAAAGGGTTATCTTAAATACACACAGGATAAAGCAAATTGAAGAAAGCCCCATTCACTGTTGCTATGTGAATCTTCTCAGCAAGAGGGGGAAGATCGGGTTTGTCTCTGAAGTTACACATGCTCAAGTTCACTTTTTTTGGCTCTTAGAAGCTGAAACATCCATCTGTAAGCTTTGCTTTAATTGTACCTTGTGAATTTTCCTTTAACTGCACACTAAACCCAAGCAGACAATGGATTGAGTTCTGGCAGTGAGAAATGTTTCACTGTCAGAGCAAGTCAGTATCTTTGAAGGTGTAAATTGGTGCAGCTCGATGCAATTTCCCACCCCTTCCAACTCAGCCTGGACCAGTAATCACCACAAATTGACCCCTTTCCATTTGTCCTTATATCTATCTATGTATCTATCCATCTTTTTACTTGGAGCAAGGGAAAACAATTAAATTATGAGTAACAGCTCGATAACCAACCAAAGGTTATCAAAGAGCAGAGGTGATGCTGCCAGGCTTTTCTCCAATCATAACGGAAATTTGCGGGAGCAAAGAACAGTATGAGAAGTGATGGCATAACATAATGCCCTCCTTTGAAGCAAGCCAGCTAAGAGGCTGGCCCATCAGCAGACTGAATAGGGAAGAAGAGAAAGTATTGGGAAAGGCAGAAAAATAGCACTGTGGGGATCACAAATACAGAAACAGAGACAGTGCTTGTCTCTGCTAATGGAAACGGTTTCTAACATGCAAAGGCACCAACTTCTGGTCCCCAAGCCCCATCTCATGCCACTGGCTTCTTCGTGTGAAGAACCACAGGGAGTGCAAAGCAAAACCAAATTCAGTCTGTGTCCTTTGCCAGTTTTCCCCAGCTGCCCGAGGGACTTTGCTCTTTGAAACGAAGGGTATCTGTTCTTTAAAAGGAGTTGTTCACATGTCAGCAAGTCAGCCTGTGTACCAAAGGAAAGATGCTGAGGATGGCTGCAGGGCTTGGGCTGGGTGCAGGACAGCTACACAAGAGGAGGCAGCTCAGCAGTAACCACAACAAAACCAACTGGCAGAGATTTGGGGAGCGCCTTGGGTGTGGGAAGCTCTTTGCTACTAATGGAGCTGCCTGTTCCAGGCTTTCCCACTGCTTACCCTGAGCCCAACTGCTTGATCTCCTGGTAAAAGGGAAAAGTCTGCAACTGTGATGCTTTTCTGGGGGAAGAGAGAGTCACAAGAAGTCCCTTGGCAGGGTATGAAAGGAGTTTGGCATGAAGAGCCAAGCAGATGCCTTTGAAAGTCCATATGTATTGGCTTGTCTGCTCTGGTGACTCCCTGCTTCCACAGGCACATGCTCCTGTGGCGTTAATACTCACATTAGGTGCTCATTTCCAATGGCTGGGAGGGAGGTCATATAGACAGTACCTGTGCAAATGCATCTGGCTTCAATAAAATCCTGCCACTAGTGTTCAAAGTCTCTAGCTGACACAAGAAAATCCAATCATTAGGCTCCCTTCTACCTCAAACCACCCTAGGAAAAGAGCACATTGTTTGGACGACACTGGGCTACATCCATGCTTTTTACATGGCCTTTTTCTTTGCATTTTCTTTCTGACGGTTAGAGAGATGCTTGTTTTTCTTGCTAATTCTTTCCTCCTGGGTGCTGATAGGGATCTCTGCAACATGAGGCCCGCTGGAAGAAATTCAAACTGCTTTCTAAATGTTGTTATGATGGAGTGCGGGGGACGTGTCTTTGAAGCTGCTGGGCTCAAGAGATGTCCCTGATTCAGGAGAAATGCAAGAGGCAATTAAGCTCTTTTTCTGGTACAAGACTGGAGCCCCTACCTGTGAAAACACAAGCCCCTTGCTGGTGTCACCCCACACCAACCTCTAGGGAAAAGAAAACTTTGGTAGATGTTATTTAGTTGGTGTTTCTGCACCCAGGGAGAATAAAGGCCTTGGACAGAGCCACCTCCTGGTACTAGGAAGGCTGCAGCCTGACTGTTCAAGCTAAATAGTCTACTTCAAGTAGAGGTGTGAAGGTGCTTCACATCTCAGACAAATTAAGTCCTCTGTTAAACCTGGAGAAGGAGAATGAACAAGGGAGACCTCTCTCTCTGCCTTCTCGCTTCAAAAAATGGTATATGTTTTTAAAGTCACTTGTTGAAAGCAGAATCTGCTGCTGGCAAATGTGTGAGGCAAGTCAAGGCAATAACACTGTGGCAGGACACAGGAATTGGGAAGGTTTTCATGGGGGAGACATGGGGTTTTTTTAGTTCCTTTGCTTCAGTTTGTCCTTTCTCGCTGCACTGATCCTGCTGTACCTGCATGGATCCCTGCACCCATGGGAACAGCCTCCACGACACTGTGCTGTAGTCAGTTGAACAAGGGCTGTTCCACGATTAACAGGAGTCATGTGTGGAACAGAAAGGAGGTGATGGGCACCGTGGCCCTACCTGGCATCTCTCCTGTTCCGGCCTTGGTCCCTTTCTGGTGGGTGCTTCTCAGGTGCCATCATTCAAAGTCGATTCAAAAGGGACTGGGGAAAGGGAAGAGATGGACCAAGCTAGGGTGATTTTTGACAAATCTAGTGCCAAGGCAAGGCAGGCAGGTTTGTAAAAGAAAAAGACCCTTCCTGACCATCCAGTCTTCAGTATGCATACTGCATTCCAAGGGTCAAGCAAGGGAAAGAGCTTCAGAAGATTTGAAGTCCATGAGGATCCCACACATAAGAACTAATGCCAGGCTGGCCCAAAGGATGCAGTTGAGATCTGCCAGCTAATTATCTCATTAGTTATTTTAAACAGCTGACTCAGTCAGGGATGATCCCTCCCAATGGTGGCATCCGTAATTAATACGACGCCCAGAACAGGACGAATATTCCCAGGTAAGATCCAGGGATGGGACTCATGTTGCTCTCCCTTATCGAGCCTCTTGAGACAAGTAAAAACACAGAGCAGCAGCCCAGGCTGAGATGCCCACGGGTAAATCGAACAGGAGGAGTGTCCCAGCAAGAACATTAGCAGACGAACATGTCCTAAGAACACCCAGGAACCACCGCGGACAGGAACCGCTCTGTCGTGAGCTATGCTTAGCATCCATCTCCCCTGAAATCACAGCGTGCTGAGTGGTCCTCAGCCCCACGTGGGCTGTAGTGCAGTGGCTGTAACCCTTCCTTCCCATCCTGGAGCAAGCAAGTGCCCAGCAAGTCTCATTCCTCTAACTTGAGCAAACCTTGGCACCAGAAACGTGAAGCAGCCTCCAGAGTTGCCACCCTAAAAAGCCAAAGTACAGAATGTGTTTCAGAATAAAGGCAGTTTGAGTGGTGTCAGCTCTGCTTGTGTTTGTTTCTATGGAAAATTGTTACTTTAATGTGAGTCATGGGAGTAATTAAGGGATAAATAGCAGCACTGCAGTTCGTCAACACGCTGGTGCCATTGCAAAAGCAAAGGGAAGTGTACGCATTCCTACAGAGACACAAATCCAGCCAGGGTGCTGGCAAAATAACTGTTCCCATCCTTTGGGCTTTGGCAGTCTCCTCTGGTCTTAGTCAGGCTGGTGTCGATCTGGAATAGTCCTGCTGACGTGATTTAATGGAGAGTCAGTGAGGTTGGGTCAATTTAAGTCAGGACGCACAGGACAGAGGGACCAGTACGGGACCCCAGCATCATAAGATGGTGGAAGCTCAGCTGGCTGTTGTTTGTTAAACTTGACAGTAAAGAAAAACATATTGCACCTTTGCTGATTTTTTTTTTCCTTTAGGATGTGCTGAACAAAAAGAAGAGCTTGCAGATGTTCCCTGTAAAAGCACTGAGCTGAATGGCAACTGTGACAGTATTTTTTTACCCCTGCATGATCACGAGGGCTGCGCTAGAGCAGGGGGAGACAATGCAGGAGCGGGGAGCTGAGCTGTGCTTGAGCAGGGGGTCTGCAGCCTGAGAGCGCTGAATCTGATGCTGAAAGCAAGAGAGGAGGAAGAGGGACTCGCTCATTAGGGACCACTGATGCTTCTGAGACAGGCTTTTGTGCCTGAACCACCCTGACATGCACTAATGAAGTTTCTCTGAAGGCAGAGAA
This sequence comes from Nyctibius grandis, assembly GCF_013368605.1. Taxonomy (NCBI): domain Eukaryota; kingdom Metazoa; phylum Chordata; class Aves; order Nyctibiiformes; family Nyctibiidae; genus Nyctibius; species Nyctibius grandis. Next base: position 12,423,792 of record NC_090671.1, on the reverse strand, counting down.
AATAATGCACCAAGGCAGGAAACAGAGCACACAGATGGGTGGGGAGCCAGACAGCGATGGCAGTACCGTACTGCTGCGAAACAGGCCAGCGTGGATGGAGTGTGGAGGCGAGATGACTCCTGGATGGGGCATTGACACTTGCCAGGTGTAAGAAGGAGCCTCTATCCCAGCCGTTTGGCTAAAACAGCAACTTTCCAGGCTGGTCTGGAGGCTGTAGCAAGTGGGTTCGTGTGTTCCAAGTCAGACCTCCCGCCAATTAACCAACAGTTTGGAAAACATTTATTAGAACCCCCTTGGTGCTTCTGGACACATCTCCCTGGCACAAAGGAGCACCATTTGGGCATAGCTATTTAACACGGCTCTAGGTGCTCAGCACCCTGTACCGTCCTGCAAGAGACACCTGCAGCCTCCATCCCTTCTGCCCAGCAGATACGGCACCACCAGCCCCTCAGGGCTACCAGCGGGAAGGCACTGGCAGCCGCTTTGGAGGGGGATCTGAGGAAAGACTGAAGAGTAGTGTGTGCCAGGAGTGCTCCATATTTGCACCTGTCCATGTGGAAAGATTGTTTCTCAGCTGAAATCCATACTGTGGCCCCTTCCTTTATACTCCATTCTCCTTAGTCTTTGCAGATGATTTCAAGAAACACAGTTTTCCACTTTCTAATAAGCAATTTAAATGCTAAAGGGCAGCTCCTCTTCTGAAGGCAACTGAAGCCAAGGGAGCCGTGACAGTTTATGCCAGCTGAAGCTTTGCCTTTAAGTAAATGTTTTAAACTTTCCACTAAGGAGACTAAAATAAGCCATAGCATGAAACATTAAGAGCAAAGAATGAACTCTGGAGACCAGAGGGATTTGGGAAATGAAATGAGATCCATCTTGCTGGCACATTTTTTTCCCCCTGTCTATTTTTGGAATTTAAAAAATTCCCCCAGATTTGTCTTTTACAGACCAGCCTTTTGTTCAGCGACCAGCATTGAGCAGCCTCCCATTTCACAGAGAGCAGGTGAGCTTTGGCAAGCCAACACACAAAATACAGAGCTGGAAACTATTAATATCTTTTACTGCTGGAGTACGGCAGGGCTTGGCGCAGGTGCTATTTGTTTTCCTGAACAGGCTTTTCAGCTATGCGACTTGCAACCAAATACTAGAGGAACAAGAAGATTTCTAGTTAGTGAGCAAGTTGTGATCAACCCGACTCTTCACCAGAACACTGTGATGCCTGCCATGACCGAGGAGGTTTTACTTGGGGAATTCCAGCATGGCTTTGACCACATGGCTGTGCTAGGTGTGTTTATACGACCAAGCAGGAGGCAGCCTGGTTCTGCTCATCCGACTCTAGACAGACTCAGGAAACCTGGGCTCTAACTCCTGGCTGTGGTATTAACTTTCGAGGGGACCTCAGCATGTCACTTAAAGCCCAATTCTCCAGTTGGCGTGCAACCTACATTTTCCACTGACTTTAAATGGAGCAGGGGATCTTTGTTGCCTATGAAAATTGAGCCTCCAAACACTTCAGTTCTCCCTATGTTTAAAACAAGGAGGAGAGTATTTTGAGATCAATGGATAAGAACACCTGCGAGCACTAATACCTATGTTCCCTGCCAAGATACTGTGAGATTAAGCAAATATTTTGAAGGGTTGTAAGATCTTATGAGGCAGGTATGGGGCTGTTTAGTATGTTCAGGATATATTTTTCTCCCTCCTTTTATTTTTTTCCACAAATGGGAGAACTCAGGCAGAGAGAGGGACTAAGACACATGTCCTTTTTTGTTTTGGTTTCAGCCATGCTGATTTGCTTTGTAAAAACTTAACAAAGAGCACCTGCACTACCCCTTACTGAGACTCAGTGGAGGGACTCTGAAGACAAAGAGCCCATCTAACGGTGCTCTAAGATTTGGCCTGAATATCCCCACAGAAGAGAGCTGAAAAAGCGGATCATTTTGGGAATGCTTTGTCTGGCTGCATAGGCTGCAACTCCCAACAGGATGTCATGAAGTTGATAAGGGTTCAGAGAAGATGTGCCCTGCAGCGGGAGACTCCATCTGCTCAGTTTGGGGTAGCTCGCTTTAAGGAAGATAATAGACTAACTGGAGTGTGTGCAAAGAGAATAAAATGAGTGATAAAGAGGTTTTGAAAACATGACCTGTAGGGAAAGGTGGAAGGAAGTGAATTTGTTTAGTCTAGAAGATAGAAGAATGAGGGGAACATGATCATGATTTTCCAATATTTGCAACTGTTCTCCAGAACCTTGGGAGGGGCAAGAAGAAATCAGCTTAATTTATAGCAAGGAAGTTTTAAACAGGAGTGTATGAAAAGACAAGTAAATAGAAAACCCCAGGGATGGGTTACCTAGGGAAATGGGTAATGTCCATCATGGGAAGTTTTTAAGAACAGACTGCAGCAATTCGGATGCAAACTCAGGTACTTTACAAATCAAATAATGGTGTTTGCAGATGCAAAGATACTAGACTGTGTTGAATGTGGGCGGTTGGTTGCTTACCCAAAACTGTTTTGAAAGTCACCGAGGTGTGACAGCACTGAATACTAGTTGATTCATTCAAAATTAAATAAATATAACTGGTGTGGGGGTAACAAACAGCATTCCTGTCTCCAAAATTGCCTTCAGACCTCATCTCTAGAGGATAATGCATTCCTTAAAAATCACTAATGACAAAGGAAACTATAAAGAAAGGTGACTATGGTACTGCCCTCAACAGTAGAGTGCTACAGCACCTGAAAGGCTTTCAAAGCTGGCAGATCACAGTATAAATAATCTAATATATTGTCTGACTCTGGTAACTCAGCCTTAAGAGGATACACCTTTTTCTTTATCTCTGTCTATTCTCCCTCTCACTTTCTGTTCCTGAAGAGTAAAAATAGCAACTTTATATACATTTTTGCACTCCTAATCACTGGATCAAGTCACTGTTCTCACAGCCCTGTCTCCTTGCAGCATGGAAAATTGATCCTGCTGCACTTCATGATGGAGAAGGTTCAAGCATGTCACCTCATGTCCCCAGCCACTCCTCTGCTAGGCACATCCTCCAGCCGGGCTGAATGTGGCAATGCTAGAACAGCAGAGATGCAGCATGTAGATGGTGCATGGCCAGCGAACGTGTCTGCAGACACACGGATGATGCGGGCAATGGAGGCTATTCACTTATGAGCCCATGCAGAAATCTACAGGCATCTCCTAGCAAACACCCCAGTCCTAACTCCTCCTTTTGCAACACCCGACCTCTTACTAAATGCAAGACACCCTTGCCCAAAGAACTCAGCATTGACCCTTATGAGTGCTGTTGGTGCAGTTTTGAAATGAGAAGAGGATTTGCTGGAAGTGCCGTTCTTCTCTGATCCTGCCCAAAGGGAAGTTCCAGCCTCCTGATGGGAAGAGGCAGCAGCATCTGCAGAAGACTGCAGGTTGATGATAATATTTGGGTGAAAACCCACACCCAGTTATATTATTCCTCCCTCACTAATTTCCTCACCAAAATTTCCTCCTCCAGGGTTGTTTTCTAAACAGCACCTGGAGAAATTCTGCTAGAAGATGGTAGCAGAGGCCAAAGAATGAGTCAAAAACACCTACTCATTTTAAGGAGTTAAGTAGTCTGAAAAGATTGGATGCTCTTAAGACGAGAGCTGGTTGTGTGACACTGCTGCATAACAAACCTTTTGATATCTCTAGATACGAATAATGATAATAATTCCAATCTTGTAGACACAGCCTTGCTCGCTTCTTGAAGCAAGGGCAAGGTCTGTGCACAGCCAGCTTCTCTGTGGGAGCAGAGATCTGTTCTACAGCAAAGTGAATGAGAATATTCCCAGGATGGGGTTCACAGCTTCATGACAGCAACACAGCAGTATGGGGCTGGGGGAATCTGATGCAAGCACTACCCTGCTTAATGCACTGGAGATTGCCTGGCTGTTCTTGTCTGCTGGCTAGAAGGGCTCTCGTGTCTGGGCCTCGCTGCAGGGATGCCCTGTGTTAGTTCCTCTTCCATTTTTCACTTTTTTTTTTTTTTTTTTTTTTTTTTTGCCTAGGAAGCCTCCTGTTAGACAGGACTGAACGTCCTTGAAAGCACCAGTTACAACAAACAACCAGGGGCAGATCTCAGGCGAACGCTGCATGAGTCAGAGGTCACAGCTGGAAGTGGTTTTAGGGGAAATTCAAAATTACTGTCAAAAGCATTTCTCTCTCATTTTAATTGTAATTGGTTAATCTCATTTTATGTGCCTTGTGGCTACGGCTGTGAAGCTAGGAAACTCTCGGGGCCCCTGCTCTTCTCTCAGTTACCCTGGGAGCAATTCTGAAGACTTCAGCAAAGTTGCTTTGGATTTATCCCTCATGCCACCGGGACCAGAGGCTTGGAGAAGCCCTCAGCAAAGGAGGGAACGAATGTGGCAGACGGCTGTTCCTTTTTCAGAAATGAAGACAGGCAAATGGTATTCACTGATTTAACTTTATGGCCCCTCTGCTGAGAGTTGCCAATGGCCAGTGCAGAGAGCTAGGGGACAGGATGGTTTTGTGCAGATCACTCCCTTCATCCTTCCTGCACCTGGAGGAGGGGAGGGATGGGGAGCCACAGCTGGTACAGCTGTTCTGGGAAGGGGTGAATATGGTGCCAGGATAGCATCAGCTGAGGACATACCCTGTTTGGGAAACAGAAAGTCAGCGGGAGCAGTCTGCTCCTGTAAACATGTAATGCACCATGCCCAGAGCTATTAGCAAGTTCTCCACTAACAGGTTAAACCTCTGCAGTATACCTGCAACACGAGGGCAGCGTTTGTCCAGTGGTATCTCATCAAATCACAGAGTGAGCCGTCAACAAACCACTCAGGATCAGCACGGCAAGACACTGCTGCAAAACCGGGTGATAAGGTAACAATCTGTGCTGTGCCCGGTAAGAGTTTGGTGAAGACCTGATCGAACACGTCAAGCAGCTTGTCCGTGGCCACTGTCTCCCCACCCTCTCCTCGGCAGATGTGTGTAGTTGCGTGGAATTTGCTGCTTTGACTTGCAGGCAAGTCAAAAAGCTGTCGAACAGTGATCACATCTAACACCACTCATCATCACCATCAATTGTTCTCCAAATGAAACAGACCACGTCGCCAAGCAAAATGCTTGGGAAGATATTTTTCCACTGGACATGCATCCAAAATAAATACAGGAAAATATCCTTCTCCAAGCACTTCTCCTGGTTACTTTTCATTTGAATCATTAGTAAACCCAAGATACGCACACAATAGCACAAGGCTGATGAAAACCCACTTCAACATTGTGCCCCAGTTTTTTTTCAGGGATTAATCCTCTTTGTTACTCTCAGGCTATGAGAAAAACATCCTTCCAGCCTATCCAAAGCCAAGACGATGTGCACAGCTTCACATATGCATCCCCTGCTAGATGGATGCTTTTTGCAGCTGGTCATTTCAGCCTTGAAGAATGCTCTGACGGGAGCTTGCCATGGTTTGTATAATGCCGTGTTTACTGTTAAGTCTCTGTCTGCCCTAACATGCCAGTTCTGATGAGACCCTGTTGCTGCAGCTTCGGGATTTTGCTTCAAGGTAACACCACGCTCTACGCTTGTGACTAAATCCCATCCCATACAGAAACTCAAGTTTGCTGCCTTGGTGTACAACGAGTAGAAGGAAATTATTCCCACTCCAGGGGCTGGGAAGGAGCCCCATATCTCTGAGGACTGGGAATAATCCCACATCTCTGTGGATGACTACCTGGGCCTGTGAAGAGTTGAGATTTGCAACCAGGGCAGAAGCACAGGGAGAGGAGAGCTCAGAACAACAGCCATGGCTTTCCCTCATGACCAAGCCCGGGAGCTGCTGCTCTTAGCACCCATCCCTTCTCTGTATTCCTTAGCGTGGCTTCAGGGTCTTCCAGGCTCACGGAATAAGATGTGGTCTTCAAGGCCAGAGCTCAATTTTGCCAAGATTTGAATCCAAACCACACACAGCCTGTTAGCTTCAGTGGGTCCCACCCAAATGGCCCAGGTTCACTCAAACCTCAACCCCAGACCCGGCCCAGGCTCTATAAACAAGAGCTTCCCTCTTTTTCTCTTTGCCGAATCCCTTCCTGCAGCGGATGCCCTGGAGAACCTGGCTTGCAGTTTGAGACCATAACAAAACTTATGAAACATTCACTCAACTCCAGTAACCCAGAGATGGCAAAGGCAAATTACAGTCCTCTAGTTCCTGGCTTTTGCATGCTGGCATTGCCTTTGAATGTGCTGAATGCTGTGGACAAGAAACGTTCTGGTTTGCAAAAAAGCAGGCTCCCAGCCAATTGCTTTTACTTTGTGGATTTTCTAATAAATCAGCACCCATCTCTGCACTTGTCCCCATTTCAGCGTGACAACACAAATCACAAGAACTGGATGCACTGAGCTATGGTGCAAGCAGGTGGGACTCCAAGGATTTCACCAGGCTCCCTCCCAGACCTGGCATACCAGACCCCAGGCTGCTTACTTATTTCTACGCAAAGCACTGGGCAGCCCAGGGCCCCTTCTGGAGATGACTGCACTGAAATAGAAGCAATTTCTTTTACTCTACCCTGACCTGGGCATGCAGTAGAGTCCTACTGGTTTCTGCAGTTAGGGTGGGAGTGTTTAGATGTGAAACATGCCAGAAGCTGAAGCTATGATTGTACCACTGCTTAGAGAATCAATATTTCTAGCATCTCCAGTCTTAATTCTTAATGTCATTCACATTCCCCTGCCTTGGATTTCTTCCTTTGCATGAACACTTGGCTTATTCCTAACAGTCCCTCTGCCTAGCTGTGAAAGCAACCTATGGGTGGGGGCACCCCTCAGCTCGCTGCTATGCTCATCACTGGGCTGCTCCCTGCAAGTGGCTTGTGGCTGGTGGCTCGGCAGGCATGTGTGCTGCAGTGTCACCACCCCAGTGACATCCTCCGGTAACCATCCCCCTGTGAAGGCAGAGCCACAATTGCTGCCTGAAAAGAAAAGCCCCAGATGAAGGTCCCCCTGTATGGCAGCCTCTGAGCCACCAGTGACATCCATCCTTGATTTTCCTCAACCACACCAGCAAGGTGCTAGTGCTCCCCAGAACTTCTGGTGACTACAGGCTTTCACGGAAGACACTGTATCTGGCATGGCTCTGCCTGTCCCTCCTGCTCCACTGGTACCAGCCTGCAGCATAAGCCAGTGCTTGGCCAGCCCAGCAATGCCTTGGGTGAGCAGTACCTCGGCAGGAAGCCTTGGGGTCCATGGTACAAGATGACAGGGACCTGGCAGAGAACTGAGATGCTTTCAGAGAAGGGCCACCCTGCAGCAAACCTCCCAGCCCCAATATTTTCTTCTGTGCAAATACCTGACGTTTAGTAGCATAGCCTGAATTTGGGGCAAGGGTTTTTTTTGCCTCTTTTCTTCTTGCTCCACAGCTCACTGCTGACATTTTAAGAGCAGTGATCCTGATCTCACATGATAAGCTAAATCCAAACCTCTTGAGGCCACAGCCCAGAGAGCAAACAGCTCTGTCTTTCACCACTTGGAAGCTGGGGCTCTGAAAGCAGCCTTCTGGGTGCACAAGAGCTGCGCTGAACTATGCAACAGCTACAGCACAACCAAGAGTCTTCCCATAGCTAGCAGCCACCAGCCGAAATGAACACATTGTTCAGACTGCTGTCTCACAAGCAGGGCTTACAGTGATGGATTATGTTTCCGTAAAAAGCTGAGGGAGGAGGTAGCAACCGTGACAGTGACTGTGGTTGGTAGGAACTGGTCATAGCTGCAAAGAGATGGAGGGAGGAGGGTGCTGGAGCTGCATTGTACTGCTTCGTTAGGGCTGACACCCCCACAAACCAGAGCTTTGGAAGAAAATTGACTTGGTGTTTTCTCCCCCTTCCCACCCTCAACCCACCGCATTTCTCACAGAACAAAAATCCTGTCTTCTGCCCAGCTCTACCGCTGGAGCACTAATCCTTCGGCTCTGGTGGTGGATTAAGTCTCGGGCCCTGAGAAAGCTCTTCCAAGGCACACTGAAGATTTTGTTTGTCAGGGTCTAACCCATGTGCAGCTCACAGCTGCCATGGTTGTGAAATTATGCTTTTTCTTTGCTTTTTTTTTTTTTCTTTTTAAGCAGCCCATGTGAAGCAAGGAAAGCAGGGTTGTTCCGAGAGACTATTCCTAATGGTCTGAAAATAAACCCAATATTTTTCTTGGCTTGTAGACGAAAATGGTTACCTTGATTGAAACTTGGTTCTAACACACATTTCAGACAGTAATGAAGACTGCAGATATGAGACTTGTATAGGCTCTGTTACACTAACCTTCATAGAGGTTTTTTTTCCTTCTTCTTTCCTTTCTCTACCCAAAACTCTGCCTGGTATAGCTGAAGACCTCCAATGGCTTGTTGGGAAAAAGAGCTTTATCTCAGGTGCTAATGTTGTGAGCCACCTTTTATTCTTTGCCATACTGACAAAGGTTAATGAACCAGACCTGGCATTTCATCAAGGCCAGCACTGAAAACTGGGGACAGAGCTGCCATTAAAAATAACCAGATGCATGTACTTCTATCCTTGACACACCGGTCTTGAAATATCTCCCTCTTGGGCTATACAGCTTCCAAGGAATAGCAGGAAATTGCAATTGTTACACTGGCCAGAGAATGGATTTAATTTGTACTGTTTTATCCTCCCTGTTGGAAACTATCCTCTCTTTTCTTCCACGCCAGCTCAAAAGAAAAGAAGAAAGAAAAAATCCAACAAACCCAACACATTTCTCTATAAAGCCTTCCATGCAGTTGGATCACAGCCTACCATAAAGCATGCATGCTTCCTCCAACAAAGGTATGGATTGCTTGCCTTCTGCAGGGTTTCTTGCAACACATAGGTCATTCTACACGCAAATTTACAGCAGTTTAATCAAAGTTAGTTTGAAAGCCACTGGTTGGTTAGTTCAACCGGTATGTAAAGCTGATGCTAGGGGGGTAGGTATATATTTGCTACAGAAAGGGCTGTTTCTTGGGATGGGAAAGAGCTGGTTAAGAAGGTTAAGCACATGCTCTCTGGCCATGCCAGGGCGAAGCCAGATGATTACAATTAAACAGTCTGCAAGAGGGGAATTAAACTGACTTTTTGGATATAGAGGAGGAAAGAAGCTGCGGTACAAGTAACACATCAAACTGCCCAGCAGCGATTGTCCAAGCAGAGGCTCAGGAGCGCTGGCTGGTTTAGATTAGTTCAGCAGGCAGCAAGGCTATCACATTGCGCAAGGGAAGGAGCTGGGCAAGTTACGAGCATGAACACAATGGTGATGTTGCTTCAGCTGAAGGGCAATTACTTGTTGAGCAACCATAATTCAATTGCGTTTGATCACATGTCTGTACAAGAGAGAGGTTTGCATTCATCTGAGTCACCTGCTTTCCTGAAGTAGGTACAACTCTGGGCTACGCAGGTGGAACCAGCCTTTGGAAAGACAGGTTGCTGGCCTGGATAGATGACAAAAAGATGAAGCTTTATCAGGGCTGAGCAACAATAGACATTTTTTTTTTTTAAAGAGGAATTTTGTACTCTTGTGACATCACAGTGGGAATATATTTGGCCCTGTTAAGACTGGAAAGATGATTGCAGTGATTGAGTTACAGAGGCTTAATGAATTACTGCTTGTCAGCTGAGCTGTGGTAACTGACTCTGCCTGTTGGACACACAAAGTACAATGTGCTAGCTCAAGGCTAATTTCAAGCACAGTGAGGCATACTGTGGTTATCCAGAGCAGAAGCTGGCCTGAACCCATAGGCTAAAACCCCTTTGCTTTTGGAAAAGTACCTAGTCATGTTAATTGGCTCCAGCAGGGTGGCTTTAACAGCTTATCTGGCTCCAGAGCACAGTGATCCCCAAGCGCACGTGAGGGCTGAGGGTGGTTCCTAACTTAAGAGACATGCGGTCCTGTTCCAGCCAAGCTCTGAACCCCTATCGACAGCATGGCCCCTAGATCTGCACCAGAAGCGGTTTATAACTGACTCAGGAGGGAAGAACCATAAGAATGCAGTGAATCGTTAACAGCACAAACCTGGGAGGTCTAAAGGAGGTCAGTGAGGAGGACAGCAGCTCTGCAGCAAGGCCATGGGAAAGCACTGGAGCTGCTCTACTCCAGTGAGGCATGGTGAATCACTCCTGTTAGGAGCCGTTCCCTCTTTCAGCAATGACTGTAGCCAAGAGCTGAAGTGACTCATGATAGCAGCATCAGCTGATGGTGGGAGACAGAGGATGGCACAACCCTAATCAATGCCTGTCGTGGGGCCAGGCCACGCCGGGTCCAATAGCACCCCTGGGGCAGGAGAACTGCAGGCAGCAGCACTCTTGCTGGGGCTGCCATTGCCAACGTTGTTGGCTCATTACTTAAACAGTCTTTCTGGCTATCTCTTCTGCCTCCTAAAGCTTTATTGTCTCTTCCCTAAAGAGGAACAGGAGCTTCAAGAAAACCTGCTTCTCCAGCTGCCTTCAGCCCTACCCTGTCAATGAAGAGTATTCAAAGAGTGGAAGTGGGAGAGGGGAGCAGAGAGCAGGAGTGAGAAAATGAAGGAAAGGAGGGAGCAGGACTTACAGGGGAGAGAGCAATCTGGCAGGGGGGCAGGCTGCTCTGTTGGGGTCTGCAGCACTGTCAGTCAGTGCTGAAATGAGGTGGTGGCGCAGAAAGGAGTGAGAGGACAGCTGCAAAGAGAGAGGAGAGCAGAAGTTTGGCAGCAGGGATGAGCAGGGAGATGGCTGTGGCTACGAGGCAATTAAGCCTGATCAGGCAATCAAGCCCAATTAAGCTGTGCCCAGAGCTCCCCCTCCTAGTGCCACATGCATGGTCTGTGGCTTACAGCTTAGAAGACCACCACGAGGAGATGCAAGCACAGGTGGGGGCTCTGGCTGTGATCTCTCCTGTGGGGCTCCTGGCTTGACACGGCCTGCAAAAATGCTCAGAAAACCTGAGCACCTTTATAATGGTCTGGACAAATTCCAGCAAGGAAAAAAGGCCCAAAAAACCTGGTTGCATGGTAGCTCCACACAAAGAACAGTTAATCCTGAGCTTTGCTACCTGTCACAGTGCATTACAGTCCTCTGCAGCTGACCCCACCACGGAGCAAAGCCACTTTCCCCAGCAGCAGGACTGCAGTCGACAGATCTGCGTTTGTGTTCAAGAGGGCTCTTACCAAGACATCAGACAAATGGGGAGCTCTGGGAGGTGGGGCGAGAGTAGGCAACTGTCAAACCCTTTTATAGCAAGTCCCACAGGAATTTGTTTTCCTCCTATTTTTAAGTTGAAAAGGATTGAGTTTCACTGCAGGAAATAGTTCTTCTCCTCCCTCCCACCCACCTTTCTTTTTTTTCTACAGCACATTGGAAGAGCAGTCTGCTGTCTGCCTCAGGTTTCCAAGAATTGGGCAGTCACACTGGAACCAAAGCGTGTGTTATCTGCAGCCAGGGAAGCAAAGGGAGAGAGGCTGGAGAAGAGGTGCTCCTGTCTGCAAATGCTCAAAACCTTAGGGTGTATGTATTGGTGAGATACACCCTTCCCCATCCCTTTTCATCGAGTTGAGATTGTAACTGGGGTCTCAGAAGAGGTTTCTGTGAAGCCCCTACAGACGGGATATTTGTATCTATGAAAGCTGCCCTGCCTTCTTCCCTCGTACAGCAATGTGACAGAAAGATCTCAGGGAGGGAGCGCAATGACCTGCCCTCAAGGAATCTCTTCTGCATTGTGTCACTTGCAGAGCTGGACATTTCCAACAGCACTCAAATACAGGCCTAACTTTGTGTTCCTGTTAGAAACAAACACATTCGATCAGTGCGATGCTTTTAAAATCCCCACGTGCCCAGGGCGTGCTAACATCACAGCACAGATTCCTGCACATTGATAAATCTGGACCTTGTTGCAGATGCAGAATGGACAGTCAGCAGCCATGCACTGGGGTTCTGGGCAAGATGTCCTTAAGCTATCAGACTCAAACCTGCAGTTCAGTTCCCAGTCTATCACCTAGGATTTAGAGCAGGGGTCTGGCTAATGAACAACAGCCTCTCGGACAGTTAGCTACAATACACTAGCTTTTCATCCCCAGAATTCACAGCCCAGCGGCTTCTCACTTGAGGCAAGGTACAACTCATTTCTCCCATTTCCCTTGCAGTGACAGTACAGACAATGCCTCTTTTGTAGGTGCTTCTATACATGCCTGGTGGAAAACCTATCAGAGACTAGCACAGTTATACCAATAATCTCCTGTTTATTATTCCTCCTGGCATGGGATTTGCCATTACCTCTCTAGCACAGGCAAAGTTTTCCATTCATCTTTTCTCAGCCAGGTGTTTGCTCATTTGCAGCAGGGGGCTTCAAAAGAGACAAAGCTACAATTGATGGGAAACAGAAGGCCAGGCTGCTGCCAAAACAGGTTTTCCTCAGGGATATTCATAGTCTTAGAAACAGTTATTACAATGTCTTTCAACAGTGGTTCTACACACCTGTTAAAAAAGCCTTCCTTTGCTTTCATTGGACCTGTCTTTCTGATGACCTTTGTTGGGCACCTGTTAGTCAAACACTTTTCAGGTTCACATCGTTCCCATGCAACCAGCCTTGGGTAAATAACTCCCTCCCACTCCACTGAAGCCAAAGGCACAGCTCTTCTAGAGCGTGCAGGAGGGCTGTCACTGCAGTAGGACAACCCCCTCAAATCTCAGGGCCTGATACTGTGTTTCTGGCCTACAGAGTGATGCTAGCGTGGTTTCAAGTAGATTCAAGCATGAGGTTCAAGTGCAACAGCTCTTTCTTAGCAGTTCTGTGCATAAAGAGTTCCTTGTCTACTAAGGGTGCCCAAAGGCAGGGACAGCTACTTGGGAATGACTTTACACAGACCAAAGCACATCTGTGCTCAGCTGTGCCCATCAGCAGGTGGTAATGCTATCGAGTATACAGGCTGAAGCAAGTGCCTACAGATAAACCCACCGCACAGAACTGCAAAGTCCATCAGAACCTCATCTGCAGAGACCTGTTTCAAGAAAATGTAAGTAGATATCTGCTCTCATTACTTCTATTAGAAGAGCACAGAGTAACTAAGTACATGCATTTCCTAGGCATCGCATATTTAAGGATTAAGTTACGTAAATTCATTGTACCTGAGGTCAGATAACTTTATGCACATCTGCATCATGTGAGTAGAAAGACTGAATGCCTGAGCACATACACAATTCAAAGTATGGATTCACTTTGCCTGTGTCTGTATCCTTTATACGTTGGCTCACCCTAGAAGGGTCCTACTTCTCAGTCAGTATAAGTAAACACATGCCTTTAGTTTCCAGGGCCTTTATTTTCTTATCTCCAGTCCTGCTACCTTCTGGCTCTGTGAGTTAGTGAGGATGGACCAGAGTTAACACTTAAGCAAAATATGAAAGGGTATTTCAAATCTAACCAAGTTCTTGGTTTTTGCTCTAGTGTAGAGCTTCAGAAACACCCTCTCCTTTCATGTTACACACTGTTCTGGCAGACATGGCCACCTCCCTAAAGCTGGATATGTTTCATGGACATAAAACGTGAATGGGGCTGAAACTTTCAGCTTTCATTAAGTCAAATCTCACAATGAGAGTTGTGACAGTAAAGTTGCCGATGTGACCAGCCTTCTGCAGAATACTTTGGACTAGAAGACTTCTTGTGGCCTGCTATTATTAGAGCCACAGTACTTGCTCTTTTCAGTTACAGGAGGGCAAGTAGGATGCTTTGCTGTAAAGTTTGTATGGTGGAAACTTGGAGTCCTGAAAACAGAGCAAGACGCAAAGGACAAACTAAGATGACCAGATTTGAGTTTGCAAAACACACCCAGCTGGTAGAGGGAAGATGTGGATTAGAGCAGAGACAGAGCGAGAGACCAGCTGGGGAACAGACCACAGCTATCTTGGAGGAAGTGAGAACTTTTCCAGCCCTCCCTTCCCAGCACTTTCACTGCAAAGCCTCACAAATTTTGAACTAGAACTGCCCTCTTCCTCCTCCTCCTCCACTCCCACATGGGCTGGCTGTCTGGGACATTATCTCAGCCCTGCTCAGGTCCCACTAGGTTCTCTCTGCCTGCAGCTCCCAGGCTCTGGTAACAGATACCTCCGAGGCAGAAGGTGAACCCACTACATTGTGGTTATTTCAGTTCCTTCCCTTTTGTCCACCTTCAGGAGCCAGCAGGGGCTCCTGTGAACAGATCACCCAGCCTGGCTGGGGTCCTCACCAGGGAAAGACCAAAGTTGTTGCTGTTTAGATACTACAGGTCCTGGACTCTCATTAGTAGAACAATATTGCTGCCTCGATGACAGGGATTCACTGGTAATCCCATGCACAATCAAGAGCTGGTTGGCAAGATTCACATCCCATGAGCACAGGGACAGTTCCTTCCCCACTCCCTGTGCCCTCCAAAAAAGCTGGAAAGTAGCTGCAGTCAAGCCCTTCGTGTTTCTCTTGGGTCACTCTTTGCCTTCCAAAGAAATGGGCACAGAGCCTGGGCTGCTGGTACAGCCCAGCAAGCCAGGGGCTACCCCCACTTCAGTGGGCCAGGAAAGCCATGCACAATTGGAAGGAGACCCAGGGAAGAAAGTTAAGAACTCTGCAAGTTAGAGAAGAGAAAGGAGGGGAGATGCTCCTGCTGGCTAAGTATCTTCATTCAGAAGTTGCTACTTTGTAAATACAGCTCCTGCTCCTACTATAATTTTGCCCCTTGGCATCACCGAGGATCTATAAATATAGCTACCGATTATGCCAAAGTCTGGGGACGGTGCTACAGCCTGCCTTAAAATGTGGGCTGGCACCCCTGATGTGCAGAACAAGAATGTGTTGTTGTTCTACACAGGTCTTAACATTTCAAGCCAGACAGAGGGAACAAATGCCCACAGACCATTTTATCATCAGGAGAGACTAGCAGGACCTCATCTACATGCCTACAGCACCAGAATGTCTTTCCATGAACATTTCCAGCATGCAAACCGCAAAAGAACATTTTCATCCTTGGAACACTGCTGCATCAGGAGACTCTGTCCCGAGGAGGGACGTCCAGGCTTGGCTCGCAGCACTGTCCAACCCTGAGCAGAGTTTGTTTTACTTCTGGGTACAGAGGAAGGTAGGCAGCGAGGGGCTAGATCCTCCAGTTCAACCTTCAGAGCATCTCACAGTTCAGTGTTGCTTGAATCAAATGCCAGCTCTGATGGGGCGATGGGGACCCCGAGAGATTTATACGGGCACTTTGGAGCAATTCAGAAGTTTACCACTAGGCAGCTCATGGGTAAGAACATACCTGTAAATACCATGGGCAGAAAAATGGGCTTTTGTGTGTATGTGTGTGTGCAGTAGGTTCATACTGATAATGCTGTCTGGATTTGCAACTGTCTAGACAATGGGAAAATTAGCATCATGAAACTGGATAGTTTTGTGAGATGCCCAGCCAAATATCTGGGAAATATTTTTGTAATGGTTCTCCTCAGAGGGAGATATGAGCCTGAGCTGTCCATTAGAGATGCAGCTCTTTTGTCTTGCGTTCTGGTGAGGCGTAGAGGGGTTTTACTGAGCCCGACAGGCCTCATCTGCCATGCTTTTCAGCCAGATGCTGGGTGCTACTGTGGAGGAAAATAAGCCCAGAGCACAAGCATGGCAAATGAGCTTTCCATAGGCTGGAGCTGCTGCTTTTCTGGCACAGAAAAGGAATTTCATCCTAAGAACTAGAGGCTAGGACTGCATGAACAGTGACTTGCCTCTGGAGATAAACAACTAGAGGCCAGAGGCCTCTAGAGACACTGGGCATAGAAACAGGTCTCCTCTCTGGCAGGGCACAGCTAAGGCACTCAAAAAAGCTGAAAGAGACAGGTCACAGGGTATACCGAACAGGAGAAGCTTCTTTCACTGATCCCACCATGACTTCTGTCAGTCTAAGGGTAGAAATCAATACCTGCTTAAGAGAGTTTATTACAGTTATGCTGGCCTAGCTGAACTTGTTCTGACTCTCAGAGATGGCAGAAGCATAGCATAGAGAATACTGTATCCTTTGAACAGCTGTCATGAAAACTGTATTCAGATTGCTCTTCTGAAGTCAGCAGAAAAAGACTGACTATGATGAAATCAGTCATCAAGGGGCTCAAAATGGGTGCACTGAGCTGGTCCATTTTAAGGAGATGGTGAGTACTTGGTGTGTGTGCTTAAATGCCTCAAAATCAACAGGCGCTTTGGGGAAAAGCTCTTAGCTCCTTGACTAGCTCTGATTTTTGATGAGGTACCCCCAATACAGTGATACACATGATGCAGAGCGGCACCATTAAGAAACACAACCTGGATGCAGAAGCTAGGCCAGAAGCAGAACAGGTAAATACAATCTAGTGCTAAGTTGGTTTGCAATATTTGGGGTTAGCTCAATGGCCCCAAAGTGTTCTACTTCACCAGTATTGACCAAAGTGAAACATTTTATTTGTGTTTTTTATTTTTCTACGAGTTAAAGTTGCTACAACAACAAAAAGTCCCAGGGAAAGGGGAGACAAAGGTTAGCCCTATATGCTCAGGATTTTAAGCAGGAGGGCAATTTTGCTCTGGAGATGAGTGCAGAAGCAGTTCAGAGAAATAAAACCCTCTGTCCCCCCATTTTATGTCAGAGGAAGATAGTAATTAATACCCTTCAGGCACTATTGAAAGAATTTCCTACCTATGACAAAATAACGGCACCAGAAAGTTAACATTTTTGTGCTGCAGGTTCTGTTGTTGTTTGACTTTTCTGAGCTATTTCCTTGCTCCCATCCATCACAACACTGACTGGATAATCCCCCCCCCGCTCCAGTTTTTGTAGAACTATCTTTTGAGTTTTGTGAAGTTGATCTTGGCTCATAGCACACACCCCACATCTGTTTTCCTAGGCCTTACCATTTGACTCAGAAGGATTGCATTTTAACTTCATCCCCCCACTGCTACTGTCAAGTTTAAAAACAAAACTAAACACTCCCACCACCGTGAAGGTGTACCTGATGTCTGGGAAGGCACATGTCCCCTCACCTCCTGGTACTGCATAGTGAAAGGTTACTGTAAGAATGTTGACTGCTTATTTATTATTCTTTAAGATGATCTGGTGTGAACTGACAGCATAGATTAAATACAATTACTCTGTATGAGTGAATTTTCAAAGCTCTCCTTTTGGTTCTTACCCAAGATCCTGTGAAAGCACATCGTTAAAGATAAGCATGCACACAGACCAGTGGGATGTGACATATCCTTAAACAGGTCATGTTGGTTTTGCTACCTTTTGAAATCAAGGCCTGAGAAACCACCCATCCCTGTTCTTGGGAAAACTGCCACACATTTCCAGGAGAGCCTGACTTTGGACTAAAGACCTCACTACTCCATATCCCAGAGTGACCAGTGACTTGGCAGAACCATCCCCAGACACTGCAAGAGACACCAAACCTTCAGGTGGAAGGTACGGGCTGAAAAGTTTGGTCTCTCGAGATTCAGACTTTCCCAAATTGAAACTTTTAAAACTATTAACCTTCTTTGAAAACATAAGCTCTTTGCTTCTTAGCACCCTGCTGAATTTCAGTTAGGGTGATTGGAAGGGAAAAACACTAAGTTCAGTAAGGCAACGTCTACATTAGAGTTAGGATACGCTCAAGCAAGAGCATGTCTATTGGGCATGTAGTCAGAAAAGCTCTGCTGGACCTCTGCAGATTCATGACCTTCAGTTAAATTTGGCTAGATATATCTGGGCTGGATATGCTTTCTACCATTCTGCATCTGGTAAGACAGTTAATAAATACTTCTTTCAGCATCAGCTTTCCTGTGGTATTTTGCTCATTCTAATTTTGCTACTAGGCAGAACTCAGAAATGCAGGAATGTGAAAGTTAGAGAGGAGGGTTTTGTCCCAAGTGCAAAACACTAAATCTGGACTCCAGTACACATTTCCTTGGCTGTGGGAGTCAAAGCCCAGGGACCAACAGAAAAGATGAAGGCCATGGGTTAAAGGCAACTCCATGCCAGGGTAACCCCCTTTCCCTGGCCCAGTTTTGATCATTGCAGAGTTCTGATGATCTCTGCTTGGTTAGCCCAAGAGCAGGATGGCTACAGAGCTGAAATGGTGATACACATCAAAAAAGAAAAAAGAAAAAGAGGAAGTGAAGAGAAATTTTAAATGCTGCTAGTTGGTAATTATTCTGAAGAATGAACAATGAGGGAAATAGTTTTCACAGGGGCAAACCACTATGATTTGGACAAAAGGTAAAGTTTTTAAACTCTTCCACAGAGTAAAGCTCTCTGGTTGCAATTAGGAAACGTTAGCTCAGTCAGACATGGAGAGTGCTTCCTTGCCAATGTCCGAGTCTTGTTTTGTCTGTGATAATTCCACATTCTGCTTTTAAGAGACAGCTCATGTTTGATGTTAGTGTGTCAATATATGAGGGGGGCAGATTTTTTTTTCCTGGCAGATTTATTGATGGCGATAATTCTGGGGTTTGGGCTGCACACTTTTAAGCCCTGTGACTTTTGCCACAATACTTCAGAGATGCACCCAGAATGCTACACTGGAAACAAAGTTTGAAAGCTGGACTAGGAGCGAGGGTCCATCTTTCTTGCTTTTTGTCCTTGCACTCCTCCTCTGGGCTGCTGGGCTTGCTCCGAGTTCTCCAGCCCATTGCAAGGTGTAATGGTAGTGTAGGGAACTACATTAATTCCTTATAGCTCCTCACTGTATAAGAAAGCCTGGGGTGAAGAGCAATCCATTCCTGCAAGGGGCTGCATCAAAACAAGGAAAACTATCAGGCAGAACAGCTGTATTTGAACATCTCCCTCTAGGTATGTTCTTGGCCACGGCAAGGAAGAATTTGGAGAGATGGCTGTTGGACTGACATTTGGATGCATTTTAGTGCAGCATAACACATCAGGCCTCCTTGGAAGTGAGTCCTCCTCACTTCACCTGGTCCAGAGTTCCTTGTGTCTCATTGTAGCAAGTAGCCCTTGAAGTCAGGAGAGCTCCAAGCCACACTGCTACTTGTATAGACTGTTCTGCTTCATCTTACTCATTCCCCATGAACCTCTTATATTCACTCTTTCTCCTTGCACCCAAAATACAGATCCTTGAGAAAGTAGGTGCATCTTGAAACAACTAAGAGACTCCAAAGCTCCAGACTTTGGAAAAATCAGGTGCAAAGTGAGAGCAATGCATTTACAATGGTCACTTGAGTGTAGCACTACACGAAATACCAAAAGCAAGAGAGTTGAACATTGCTTTTTTTTTAAACTACAGATGGGCTGCATTAACCACAAAGGAAACTCAAGAAGAGCTCGTGTCTGGAAGTAATAAAAAACATTCACATAACATGCATGGTGCATTCAGTGCTATCAGGAGGTGCTGGATGAACAGGCTGGGGACCTCCTTTGTCACTGGGAGTGCAAACCCAGAAACCCTCTCCCAAAAGTGGCTGGGAAGCACTTCCTCAGGGAATAAGGTGGGTCAGTCTCCCAAGCACAGGTACCGTTTCACCTTTCAGAGAGTCAACCCAGTTTCCAGGTGACCCCTGCAATCCATGACAACCATTTTTGAGGTACCAGAAGTAGATACACAGAGGAAATTCATATGATTCAAACAACTATGAATAGTTTTACCTCCTAGACCTGTGCTGGAATTAGGGCACACAAGTGCCCTAAGTGGTGGTACAACAACCTAGCACAGAGAAACATCACAGGCCGAAAGCTGCATAACTGCAGCGACAGAAGTACACTGGTGTAACAAAACCAGTCCTGCTCTCTGCACTAGCGTGGAGGTTGCCAGCAGTTTCTTTCCACCACAGTGCAGTGTATCCCTCACACTTGCTGAGGTTGCAATAAGTCCCAACTGTTCTCTGCTGCAGGCATCAGCCAACTGCTGATGGCTAGAGTCAAGAGAACTTAAACAAAGCCATCCCACAAATCATACTCATTTGTCTACTGTCTCACCCCTTTTTTTTCCTTCAGAGTATGACATGACTAAGAATGTGCACATCAGTGCAGTAACAGATAGGATCATCCAAAGCCACGTCCTCACACACTGTTGCCACTTGTATCATCAGGGCACAAACCTTCTCCTTTAACATAAATAATAAGGGCCTGTGTTTTTTGGAGCAAGGGCAGTGTGACTGCCTCTTCCCTTGCTGACACACCACAGTGCTAAGCTGCTGTGGTAGGCACCAGAAGCAACAAATGTAAAGTCAAAGGCATTATAATCTAAGGAAGGGCTGGAGAAACCCAAACTGAGATGTCATAATAACATAAGCCAGAAATCATTACCCTTGTAACCAAAAGAAACTATTGATATGCCAGTTTCCACCCATAAATAGCTATGGTTGAGGGTCTGAGTTTATAAAATGTTGAATGACTTACCATATGCTGCACTGCATGGTTTTGGTCGGAAGTCCACAAAGGATCAGTTAGACAGCAATTTCTCCTGTTGAGACAAAAACTAAGAGGTAAAAACTGCCTTGCCAAACCCAGAAGATAAGCACAAAGACACATTGTTTGAAATCACAGGGGAGCAGAGTGTGCTGGAACACATAAGGAACAAAGCAAATACAGACTCTTGGGGTGTTTAGACTACAGCCTGTCTGCCTTTTTCCAAGTTGCGTTGAATGAAAAAGCAATTTACAGTGAGTTCAGGATTATTGCAGACATGCTAGAGAGTCCCAGCTGCGCAGTGAGTTGTTTAACCTAGGAAAGCCAGCTCATTTACAGGTAAAGGTTCCAGGTGTTTACAAGGCAATGAGGAGACGTAGCTTGAACAGTGCAGTAGCGAGGAGCTGGCTCACAACAGCGAGCCCTTGTCCCTGTTTTCACCCCATCTCGTGTGCTGATGCCCAAACCTCTTGGCAAATGGGCCCCACTGCATTTTCTGCCTTTATCTCGGATCGTGTTATCACTGAAGAAGTGGTGGGGAAGGGCATGGTCTGCAGGAGACATCCCAGGTTTTCCCTGGTCCTGTTTCTCTGCCAGGGATTTCCTTAGTTCCTGTGCCTTGAGCACCTCATTTACCACCAGAAATAGGTCTAATATCCAGGTTTTAAACTCATAATTCCTTGGACTAGAATCGACAGGTGGAGTTGTGTAAGGGGCATGGAGAAACAGTTGAAACACTACAGATTCTCCACGCTG
This sequence comes from Nyctibius grandis, assembly GCF_013368605.1. Lineage (NCBI taxonomy): Eukaryota > Metazoa > Chordata > Aves > Nyctibiiformes > Nyctibiidae > Nyctibius > Nyctibius grandis. The sequence goes on along the minus strand of NC_090671.1, from coordinate 12,402,666 downwards.
GTTGCCAAGTAGATTAATCCCGCTGCCCTCCATGGGAGAGGTGGGTTGTCTTAGTCACAGAGGACTCCGAAGCAGGTCTGATTTGGAGAAGGGGAGAGCCAAGAGTGGACATGAAGCTGGGAAAATGGACTGTGGCACAAGCTTTCTCACTGTGCACAGTGATGGCAGTAAGCAGAGGCTCTCAGGATAAAGGCTGAAGTTCTCCTTTCCCAAGAAGGCCCCAGCATTTTGATTTCACTTTAGCTGGGCCATTGCAGACCACCAACCCACAGCCCCACATAGCCTCCACACTGAGAAGGTGCAGTTGTTGTGATACACTATTTATCCATATGAAATGCACACATACACATACTGAGTGCTGTCCACTTGGTATATACGCAGCTAAGACACAGCCCTAACCCCACAGCTTGTGGGTTGCCAGCTGAGACAAATTCATTTCACACACGAGAGTGGAAAATGCTGCTTAAAGACCACATGAACCAAAAGGAACAAACAGCAGAGCCTGAAGCAGTGGTGCAGAGAGGTCTGTTATGTGCTCCAGACTGCTGAGTGGCTCTGAGCATGGCCATCATCAGTTCTCTCAACAGACCTTCCTTGTGGAGAAGTGAACTAGACTTTAATGCCCTACTCTTCCCTCAAGATCTAGGGCATCTGCCAGACCCATCCATGACCTCCACACATGGTCAGCATCCCTAATTTATTGGTGGGGCTGGGCGAGGGCAGCACCATATAAGGAGTAGGTAGAGGTTGTCTCTACCAGTGATCAATGCCTACTTCGCCTGCACAGCTTGCAGGTTCTCTGGGGTATGGCTTATCTTTTATCTTCTGCGCTCGCAGACAGCATTGCAGTGCTTACACCATGGGTGCCAGTATCAGCCAGCAGAGCAATAGGAGGAGACTTTCCCTTCCAGCAGTTACTCCCCATTTATCCCAGCAATCGATCACTCTGGGACATATCCCTGTATATTTGCCAAGCTTGTTAAAACAAACATGAGGAAGCTTCTTGAGACAGGTCCCCTGGCTTCCCAGCTCTCAGACAGCTCTGCCTCACCAGCTCCTGAAGGTCTCAACCCCCCCGGTTAAAAGGCAGGAGGGGAGCAAACAGCATTCGCTTTGTGTGACTTGGAGGGCTGAGAAAATTTGGAAGACAAATTATTCAAAATAAGAAGTGGTGCAAAAACAGATTAGGAAACTACTGTGCCGTGACTATTAATGAAGCGATAGAAAATATCAATCACTCCCCAGCCTCTGAAGCTTGCTGTGAGAGAAGAATTAGGAGATTTTATGTTCCAAGTACCAGGAAACCACAGGGCCCTGGTGCCTAGTTCTCAAAAGAACACTGTTTGAATCATAGGGAGGAAAGCAGAGTGCTGCAAAGAGAGCCAAAGGCAGAGTTTAAAAATAGCAGTTTTCAGTTTTGTTTCTTTTTTCTTCTTCTTAAGTGCCTGGATATAGGATCATGTCAGAGGGTGGATAAAGAGAGCAGACCAGCCCCTGTGGAGAGAGTCATCTTCCTGAACACAGCACTGCTGGCTGGGGGGTTGTGGGCTTTTCATTTTGCGCTCCAGACTCTCCCGCAAAGGAACTAGTTTTTCCTGATCCTACTGTTCCCTCAGCCCAAGAGAAGGGCACTAGGGGAGTGGGAACTTGGCAGCATAACTAGCCCATCAGTGCATGCAGGAGCCAGCACAAATGAGCAAAGCTAAGGGCTGAATGGGTGATCAAGCCTGAACCATCCCCTTCTGGACACACACAAGGGCAGTTTCCCATAGCATTAAGGACAGCTTTGAAATGCTGTGCAAGGAATGAGATTTACTAACATATTTGTGCTAATGCTCTGGGTCCGTGTGCAGGGAGAGGTCATGTCTGGCTGTTGTACACTGGCAAATGTGCTCAACCAAGAGAAAAGACATCCAAGTCCCGATGCTGCTCAAATTTCTCCATCCCCTCAGACTCTGCACTATGTGCCACTTGGAAGACCACTGGGCCAGATTCACAGCACCTACCAAAGCAACCAAACGTAGAAGTTGGATCTTGGTACCTTAGACAGGCAAAGGAGACAGAGCAGTAACTCCTGAAACAGATAGCAAAGCTTTAGGTCATGCAGTGGAGTACCAGTGACGGTTTTAAGGCAGAAATGGGCAGGGTCTGCAGAAAGAAATGAGATCTTCTCATCAGAATAGACGGAAAACCAGACATGTCTTTAGGCAGCTGATAGAAGGCAAAGTGCCTTCCTTGCAGGGAGGCAGGATGCCCCCTTGGGCCTTTGCTCTGTCTGTGGAAAAAGAAGAAAGGCACAGCTGATACCCTGGATAAGGCTGTCTGCATCTGACTCCCAGGGAAGTCTCGTGTGTGTTATGACTCATTGCTCAGAGGACACTCTCAAATCTAGAGAGGAATAATCCATGTAATAAGGACAGCAAGTGCAGGGAGCCATGTAAAACACCTTTTCCCAATTAGCAAGCACACACAAACCCTTCTTCCCAGCCAGCTCAGGGACAAAACAGTCAAATTTTTCACTGGTATAAGCTATGATTCAAATGGAGGGCAGAGGGAAGAGAAATATGGGCTCTGTCACTTGGTTAATAGTAGTACACAAATGACTTAGACCTCTACCAATGTATTGTGAGACTGACTCGTTGCAAGTTCATTGTCTCCTATCACCGTCAAAGGCTTCTTGGCTCTAGCGTACAGAGTGACCAACACACAAATCACACAGCATTCACAAAAATTCAAATACAGTTGAAAAACAAAACCCTAGTACTGATAATTATGCTGACCAAGTCCTAAAAAAACATTTTAACTTTACAAATACGCAGAAAAATCCCAAACGTCTGGAATCTGAAGTATTTCCTTGTAGAGAAGTTTCCACTGGAATGTCATCTGTTCTTGCTGTTATTTGAGATAGGTAGCTGACATAACATACTGGACTCCAGTGACCTGTGTGGCAGAGCTTTTTGTTCTTGTGGCTCATAAAGTGAGCTAGGAACTCAGTAGTGCCATGGGCCCATGTAATTCCCTTGTCACATGCACAGACTGTTAAGCAGCAAACATCAAAAAAGCTGCTTTCATGGAGTTAAAGAACCCCACATGTCCTAGAGATGCTTTGAGAGACACCCAAAGGAACTTGCTCTTGCTGTCCTTCAAAAGGACCGAGCCAGAATGTACTAGGAGCAAATCTAGAGGTGCAGTGTCCTGCTCTCCAAGTAGGCCTGAAAGCTTTTATTATGTGAGAAAGTCTTTAAAGCACAACCTCAGTTCCAGTTCATCCAGTGCTTCCCTCCCTCCCATTTAGCCTTGCAGGTATGAAAAGCTCCTTCAGCCCAGCTGACCTGGGATTTTCTCTTGCTCAGCTTTCAGTGGAGATTACTGTGACTGCTGACAAAAGCAGTGTATGAATGCCTTATAATGCAACCCTAATGGTAGAAGAGCTTTCACCAAATTGCCACTCCAGAGACTTTCTTGTAGTTTCTGCACCTATAAAAGACATGAGCTGGTTGGGACATGGCAAAACAGGCGTCCTGATACAGGGAGGCAATTTAGAACAGGAGCAGGACTTCATCAATGTTCCTCTCTCTTAAATGTAGACATAGCAGCAGATTGGAAAAACAGGTGGGTTTTCCTCTGAGAAGAATATATACTAGGGAGCATTAAGGAAAGCCAGGGCCAAGATAAATTAACCTGACCAACTACAGTAAAGTTACTATAAAGTACAGGCAACATGAAGCAGTGCATTTTCTCATTTGTGGCTGGGAAGACAAATTTGACATCAAGCTTCTTTTGGAGAACAGCAGGGGAGGGCTCAAAGCAACATGCTGCTGCGTGTTCATCTGCTATTGCACCCTTCTAGCACAGATCCCAGGACTTTATTGTACTTTTCAACCCTCAGCAGTTGTGAAGTACCAACAAATACACATAATTAAGCCTGGGGAGCTTTCTGTTTTTCAGCTGGAAGACTTCAAAAGGTTTCACAAAGGCCAAAATTAAAAGGCATTTGGATGTTTCGTAGACAAAACCTTGTTGTTTCCATTCTGCAGGAAGTGCTGATGCTTTGAAGACAACCAACCAACCAACCACACTCATTGAGAAACGGCACAAGACATCTTTGATTTTATCTCTGCCAGTGCTTTGACTTTGCCACAGCGACCAGCCAGAAGTTGCTGGAAAGCTCTCAATATTTGGGAAAATTGTGGTACCATTCTACCATCTCCCATCCAAAGCAATACACAAACACATTGTACTTCTGGAACAATTCTGGCCTTGGCTGCATTTTGGGGCTATAAATGCAGACAGCAGGGGAGAGGGGCACATGAGAACAGCAGTGGAAAGCTGGCAGTAATGATGGATGCTATTTTTTCCAGAGTCCAATATAGCTGCTACAAGGAACAAGCCATGCGCAAGGAACGTTGCATCATGCTCACACTTCCCAGGTACGCCCTGCATTGAAATCCTGATGGATTTCTGTACCCCTTAGTGCTGGCTGCAGAGTAGATTTTCTTGGAGTTTTAGAGACCAGCAATACAAAGGTACTTCTACGAGAACGACGCTGTTAAGATATATTGTGATACAGCAGCAGCAAACAGTCTCTGGCACAACTAGAAACATAACAGTTTTCCAAAAACTATTTCACTTTAGGATGCAGCTGTGAACATGCATTTTGTTATGATGGGTGGGGGGAAAAAAGCCAACACCATCTCCTAACACATCCAGTGCAAGCATTTGTGTAACCCAATAGTTTGTAAGGCCAGGGCAAGATATTGCATGCCTCTCCTGAGGCAGAAGGAAAAAGGCCTTTCAAGGAAGTGGCACTTAAGTTTTCCTTGCAACTTCTCTGTATATCTGAATTACAATCAAGGGCTAGACTGAAGTAGCCTTATATATTCTGATCAGCAACCCTCCCTAAACAATCCTACTGAAGCTACAGATTTTTCTATGAGTTCAGGTTTGATCAGACTCCTGCTGCGAAACTGCCAGCTTTCTAATATCTTCTGTGACAAATATAAGGCGATATGGAAGAACTACACATCTCAAATTTCCTTTCTGTGCATGAAGAACCTTACCTAGGACATTTAAAATACCCTTGTCAAGGAATAAAGCTCCAGTGGAACCATGTTAAGAACAAATTTGCACTGAGAGCAAAGACATGGGTGTCCAACAGAGAAAAGCAGTTCGGTCATGTTTTGACACGAGAATTCACATGTCACAGCCCAGTCCCAGGATAACCAGTGGCAAAATCCTTTTCTGCAGTAGGCCCCGTGGTCTGGATCATACTAATGCTGGCAGACACTTGACCTGGCTATCTTGCCAGCTCTCAGGTTCATGCTTTCCTTCTTTGTTCATCAGATATTCGAAGCAACAGTATCTCATTCCCCTCCTGTTTTCAAGAAAAAAATCCCCTTGAGAAGCCTTCTCTGTTCTCTTCCCACTTAGACCTCCAGCTGTTTTTTGCCTTTGCATTACTAGTTCTGTGCAAATCCAGGTCAACTCTGAAAATAACTTCCTGGCATTCTTAAAAACCTTTCACACTGTGATTTTAGATGGAATTTTGAACCTTTCCAATTAAATGCTTGTGACTGGCCAGGGAAATCATACAAATCACCCTGTTTCTATCCCTGGATTAGAAGAGAAGTTCCAGCATAAAATTTGCCAGGTGATGTAAACAGTTTTCCACATATACATGTATTCAGCTTAGCTCTCTGCTAACAGAAACTCACCAGCAGTAAACTTGGCTATGAAACTCCATCGTCAGGTGCTCTGTGAGCCAAATCTCTGAAACCTTACACAAGAGGATTGCCTATTGCCCAGGCCTACAGAACAAGACAAAACGACTGCGAAGAGCTCATTTCATTATCACTGCACTGAATGGGTTGGATCAACATTAAGGCCCCAGCATCAGGCATTGCAGGGCAGCCCCTGTCCTCAGGAATTTAAGATCTAAACCAGATAAAGCAGAGAATAATTCTGAATTGCCTTTTCTTATGCTGGAATATTTTAGATGAATAAAGCTGCAGGTTTTGGCATGCAGTAGCCAGCTTTGAATAATTTGCTTTGTATCCAGACTGCTTGAAAGATACCAGGGTGAATTCATCCCATTGATTTTCATTTGGGAAGAATCCCATGTCTCTGATTTAACTCCACTTTTCGATTGCACATTATAACTGTGCCAGACAAATATCCATCCGAAGCAACAGCATTATCTCTAGCAGATCCTCTGGGAGTTTACATTAATGTCAATGGAGTCTGGGCACCTTCTGTCCTTGTTTCTCCAGAAACTCAGGACCACGTGGCCACCGTAAGCCGAATGAGCCACAAAACTTTACATGCACTCAGGAGCAAGCCTGAGTTACCACAGTTATGACATGACATCAACACGGTCCACACCTGTACTCCCAACATGGTCTGGAGCCCTGTGAGCCTCCCCTGCAAACCCAAAACTGTTGCTCATGTCTAATCCCTGCATCAGTTTTAGTGGGGAATTTCCTCTCTGCACTTCAGGTGGAACAATATTTTAAGCAAAGCTATTGCAGCCTGATGGCTGAAGAGGCAAATTAAGGGAAGGCATCCAGTAGCTGCAAATAAAGCTCCATTACATTATATTAAATATTAAGCTCAGTGTAGTAAGCCAGACAATTACATACTGAATTAATAATGTTATTTATTGCATTTAGTGGAGTATGGAGGACACTTAATCATCACAGCATTTTAGATCAGAGCTGGCATCAACAGCTCAGATCTAAGAGTATTTTATGGAAAACATAGATGTGAATTGAGTAGCTGGAAGTGAAGAGAGTGTGAATGTGTGAAATGCAGCAGATTTGGTAATAATAAAGTTATATGGCCTTGATTGTTCATTTGGATACTACTGCTCCAGCAACACTTTGTCTTAAGAAAGCATAAGCAAGTCCCCAAAGATAAGCTTGGGTTGGAGCTTGTGTAGGGTCTGGAGGCACTTAACTTAATTTTTTTTGGTTTAAAAATAATAAATGTTTTACAAAAAGAAAATATCTGCTCAACCAAAATAAGAAAACGCCATGAAGAATATTCTGAAGCTCTTTTTTTTTTTTGCAAAATATAAATAAAATAATAAAAAGATCTGAAGATGACAAAATATGCTGATACAACTGCCTAAAAGCAGTTTTAAAAATTTTTTTCTTTTAAACCTAGAGTTGTCAACTATTTTTCTAGACTTCAATACTGAAAATTAAAGAAATTTTTGCAGGAAGTTTCAGCGGTAGGAACCCTACCCTTTTGAAATATAGGGATTAAAATATTATAGAGCTACAATAGAATACCCAAGGTATCTCCCCTCTCATTATTCTTTCATTTTTCTGCTTCCTAATTTTGGGCTCTCTGATTGCCATCTTTTACAACCATATGAGGAAATGGCCCCCTGGGCATCATGCAAGAATCAGCATTTTTCCCCATCACTCAGCAGGAACACCCTATCACTACTTAGGTACATTTTTCAACCCTAATCACTTCCAATTGCTGTGAGTTCTAAAATTCAATCTGCTGGAGAAAGAAATAACTGATCTGCCATTTCCTGCAACTGTGATTTCCATGCCTTTCATGGAGCAATTTCATTGACTTCACAGAAGCCTGTCTGGATTTACACCTGTGTAAAAACGAGGCAAGAAAACCTGACCCTTGGTGTGGAATATCAAGTTCATAAATGTGTTTTGTATCTCCAAGAATCTCCCCACCTACAAAGGTGAACAGCTGTTGCTATAAATCAGACAGTCTTAACCAGCCATTAGAACTTCATCCAGATGATCCGTTAAAAATATACAAAGGCAACGTTTTGGAAATAAAAATCTACCCTCATGTCCTCAGGGACACCTTCTGTTGGAGAAAAATCTCATAATTCAAAGCTAAAATTAGTTCACTTTAATGCTTTTTCAGGAGGGTCATGATACTCATGAGTAACATCGCCTTGAAAAGGCCTGTTAGATGACTTAAGCGATCCTAAACATCTGGCAGTTTGGTACATACTGCATTGGAGACATCTAGTGTCTTTTTCAACTTCTCCGTGGGTGTAACTCTTCACTGTTAGCTAGAATGGCTGTATCTGGTTCTGTTCCCATCAACCATTTTCTCTATTTGAGTAGGAAACACTTTCTAAAGTGTGGAAACAGCTGGCAGAGTTGGCTGTAGCTTGTAGTAACAAAACATGCTCTTGTTTCTGACCACAGACTGGCCTTTAAGTTCCAACTGTGATTGCCAAGGGCTGCTCTTGGCTTTTGGGATGAGACGACATCACCCAAGATGTACAAGTTGGCTGTGTTAAGGGTTGGTTCTTGGGGCATGATGTTCGCTGTCAGGAGGAATGAAGCCTTGTGTAAGTAGAGGGGAGCAGGATGAGCAGCCCCATTTTATTAGATGGGAAACTGAGACACAGGAGGATTAAATTATTGGCCTCCGGTCATTTCCCAGCAAGAGAAAGAGACCCATATAATCCTTTCCAATGGAAATGCCCTAATTACAGCAGGCCAACATGCAAGTCTCAGCTACACACCATTCACCAGCAGTGTAAGTCCAACCAGGACAGGGCTGCTAGACTGAACCTCCTGCTGTTGGGGATGGTGATCACACAGATACCTGTGCTCCAGGGTGACTTGGGCACCCAGCTTCCCTGGGACACTAGGAAGCCCGCATCATCTCCTGCTCATTTATAACTCCCAGCTCCTTGAGTACATAGCACACGTCTTCTGCTCACTCATACCAAAAGCAGCTCAAAGGGGCAAGATGGTTGCTCAGCCCTGCACTCACCACTGAATGATCACCTATTCCCAAAGCAGCAGTTTCCTCTACCTTCATCAAAGTCACTGCTTAGTCCTGAAAGGTAAGGCTGAGTAAGGTGTCACTGTTCTGTCAGGCTTTGTCATTTGTCTTTCTAAGGGTACTGGAGTGTCAGACATAACAGGAACATGGAAAAACCAACGAAACACAGACATAGCTCTGCCTTGAACCTCCAGACAGTCACACACAGTTACAAGCTCAGCTCCTTTCACTCAATTCCTTATGTCCTTCTGAGACCATGAAAAGGAACTTTATGATATGCTGGAAGGGATGAAGTATTAACTACCAAAAACTAGACTGAAGTAACCAAGAGCATAGATTATTTTATTTTTGATGTATGCTTATGTAAATTCAAATAAATACGTTTAAATGCAACCTTTCTTCAATTCTAGCAGAGCTTATTAAATCTATTTAAGTGAGACAAGCTAGGCTCCCTGTAACGCCAGGAACTCCCCTGACAGCTTGCCTTTCTACTTAACGTGATACTCCACGATTACACATACCAGAGCCTTTCATTCAAGCATCTTAATTTACAAATACTTTTTACATTTTTTTAACGCCCCTGCGGGCAAGCATTAAGAGTCCACTTTATTCAAGAGTAATCAATCGAAGTGTAGAGAGGCAGCCTGTTTTGCTCCAGATCATGCACTGAAATACTAGCAGGGTTTGGAAAACTCCCTCCTTCTCAGTCACTCAGAAACACGATTTCCATTAACAGCAGATACATTCTCTTAGTGCTGGGCCAAATGCTCCGAGCAGAGATGCAGAGAGCAAACTCATAAGTAAGTAGCCATAGAAAGCAAACAGAGACTAACCTTCCCCAGAACCAGCCACAGTGAGGACACCCATCACTCACTCTTTGCTAAGTTCACCTAGCAAGCAAGCGCTGCTCTCCGTTGTGCAAATCGATCACGCATTTCCTCCACGTCTCTTCCCAGAGCTGAATATCTTCTAGGGGAGAAAAATAACATCAGCTCACGCTTGTTTTCTCAGACATCATACAAACTGCACACTTGCATACAATCCTTCAGAAGGACTGGCAACCCATTGCTCAGGCTCATCTTTTCTTTTTCAAATTGTCAGGTCCATTATTTCTGGAGTTTTTAATGTCGTTTAATAACACGACTTGCCCCTCTCACAGCGCAGAGATGGAGTCTGGTTAAGTCCAGTCTTTAGGGCTGGTGGAGCTGAGAGAAGGCAGCCCAGTCTGATTAGTACCAAGAAACACAGATTCCAGCAGGACTCTTACCAGAGCCAGCCACAGGGCACCAGCTCCTCTTCTGCTGGGCCTCCAGATAGGTACTGTCACCCCTAAACACTGAAGCTGAAACACTTCAGCTATTAAACATAAGCATTAAAAGCAATATTTTAGAAGAGACTCCCCTTCAAACCCAAGTTTTTAAGCAAATCACACACAGCCAAGTACCTTCCATGCAGGAGCCAGCTCCCACTGACACCTTTGCCTCACACCTGCAGGACATGAGCCCTTGAGGTGGAGCACAGCTGCTCCACAGGCAGGTAACACTTTGCTGGGCTGCTGCTACAGGCTTCAGGTGACACAGACTTTAAACAAAGGGTGAGCCAAAAGCTCTTTGTGGCAAAAAACTAGAGACATCATTACATGTCCAAACCAAGTTGTATCTGTATTTCTTCACGTGCTTTTTGTAAATTGAGTGTAATTGTACACGAGGAAGCCCCTACCCTCCCTGGGTGTGGAGAGCATCTAACAGCTTTGCACTGGAATTACTCATGAGAGGCTGTTCAAGAGGCCTCTCTGGAGAGGTCAAATTAACTAAACAAGGCCCAGATGTGCTGATTTAGGGCCACAGAGCACCAACAGCCTCTACGCATTAGAAAAAAATCCACCTACCTTGTCTTTGCTTGGGTTTTATAGTGAGACAGTGACCTGGCTGCAGCAAGGACAGAAGATAAATCCCAAGGTGCAGGCTGCATCTGTAGGAAGTGATCCAGGCTGCAGCAGTGAGAGCTGGGAGAGAAACAGCCCTGGGGATGGCTCAGAGCAAACCTTGCACCAGCATTTATGTTTGCAGGCTGTTCCTGAAATGTTTTAGGGATAAACCGAGAACTGCCATCCCTCTATGTAAATAAAGGGATTTGTCATAAACCTAACAGATCCTGCTCCTAAGTAGTTCCCAAGAATATGAAGTGACAATGAGGTGCCTAAGAAAATAACTTTCCCACTGCCTGGGAAAAAACACTCCTAGGACAGTAACTTCACACCTGTGATCGATACAGGCTTTGACAGAAAACAGAAAGATTCTCTGTATGGTCTGACCAAGGAGAACAAAGACAACAAGTAAAACTGAGGTATTTTTTTAAAGGTCCGTGTCCTACCTTCAATTATCAGCTTAATGATAAGTTGCTGGAATGGTTACAGCCAGCTAGTTGCTCTGTGGGAATCTCATACACACCTGGCAAACACAGCGAGCAGTAAACTGGTGCTTGTAGCCTTTTGCCTACCCAGGGGATAATCCTGACAGGTCAGGTCCATCGTGCATTCCCAAACTCTTCAGGTGCCACTCTCTGGCTGCCCCATCTCTGCAAAAGGTGACTGGGACTTTTTTTGACATGTCCCCATAGAGAATTTTTACAGTTGCATTGTGCCCAAAAGGTTGGAGCAGAGAAATAAGAGCCTGTGATCCCCAAACCCCAGGGGTCCACGGGAGTTTTGCAGTTCATTTACACTGAGGCAGGATTTGCCACCAGGTCTGAACCCCCAACACCTCCCACTGTTACCCTTTTGGACACACAGCTTTCTCCTACCATTTCCCCCATCCTTTCCCATGGGCTTGTGAGAACAAAACAGCTCATGTTTGACAATTGCTCCACGCAGAATCATTAGGTGCAATCGTTGAGTCCAGGGATGGAAATGATTTACGCAATGGGTCAGTCCCACTTTGCTGCAGAGGGCCCGGCCTGCCAGCTTTCTCTGTTACTGGCTGTGGCGAGTCGGGCAGAAAACAGTTGTTGCTTTTTAAGAGCTATGTTCTCACAAAACCAAAGTTGATGGACAGAGAACAAGCAAACTCAGTTCATGAAGAAATACAGTGACCGCTCTTCCCCTCTCGTGTCACTCCACTGACTCCAGGGCAATTGCAACAGCTCGGAAGGTGGATTCATCCATCCAGGGGAAAACAAGGCTTCCTTCAAATCCTCTTTTATTTACTCCAGTCAGCTGTGCTGAGTGTATCGATTCAATCAGCTATTTCCTTAACCATAAAACCAGATGTGCGCTGTCACGGCCCATCTACAGGGACTGAATCCATGCCATTTAGAAAATGCAGAATAAAAATAAAAAATCCCAAGAAAGCTGAGATATGCTGATGTTTGGAGCTCTCAGAGTTTCCTAGGTAAATTGCTTTTCTTTTGAGTACCATTTATTTTTGTTACCTCCAAAGAAATGCTGTTTTAGCCACATTTCTTGGAAACAGTGTTGAGATCTAATGGGTTGTTACTGATGTGAATTCTCAGGGGAGAGGCTGGAGACTAGAGGGAATGTGGTAGTATCTTTGCTTCTGGGCATCAGCAACTTCTGCAAGCAATGTGGTGCAGTACATGTCATTCTTTGCTGAGGCAATTAATTACCTTGTTCCCTAATGAGAAGAACTATTCAGCTTAAAAAAACACTGCAGCCCTTTGGACTTAGGTTAGTTTCTGGGCATCTGGGTAGCTGGGTGAATTAGGGAGGCTGTACTGCTTAGTTTTCCTCTGTTTCTTCTCAGATCATGTTCTGTTGTTTTCCACTGTACTTCTTATGGACACTGCCACCTGAGGCAGGTCAGTGCACCAGTTCCTCTTTGCAAAGAGTCACCTAAGAAATGTGGCCTGGCTTCATCTCAGCTTTGAGTACTGGCTACCAGGTATCCAGGCCACCTATTTCTCAAGTGAGCCTAAGGAGCAGAGGAAAGGGAGGATCCCCATGGAGGACTGTGATGAGTTCTCCATCTGCCAGGTCTTTTCTCCACTGCAAAGTATGCTGCAGGTGATGCAGGTGGGGTCCACCTACCCACAGCCTAACAACGTGCAGAGCCTGCCTGTATGCTGCTCTTGCTGGGATGGAGACATAGGGTGAGCAAAACTCTGCACTACAGGAGACTATGCCCCATCTGAGTCTGCAGCTACAGAGAGGAGCCTTTGTACAGGAACGGGGGGGGGGATTTGCTGGCTGAAGGGTGCTTTAAGCAATGCGGCTGTAATATGCTACATGTCAGATTGTAGACATTCCTGGGGCAGCCTTCCAGAATGTGAATAAACTTGGGATGTATGTATAAAACACCATACAATGTGGGCCCAGAGAGGCCTGGAGATTGCATGGCATTGCCTTTGTACACATAGAGCCTGAAGGGATTTCTCCAAGCCCTGGGGCCCCTATCAATTCCAGTATCCACATGTGCTGATCAATTCTTGCTCTATATGGGAGAAATTATCTCATAATGTCATACCTCTGCAATGCACAAAGACTCATTTCTGATTGCATTATCCCTTGATTGCCACCACAAGATAATATAGAGGTGAAATACCACAAATACCATGAATAGGGAGGCAATGAGAACGTGAGACTAGGCTGTATTACTTAGGAATGCCTGAGTAGGCTGCAGAGTCTCCAAGTTAGTCCATTCTGAGGTCCCAGTTGCAAGGGTAGAGTCACAAATGATTCACTGCATAGGGAAGTGTTATTTTAGAAAATGAATAATTCAAATTCAGGAATCACTGAATAGCACTCAGGCAAGCCATATCCTAATGCCTACCTAAACAGTCCCATGTACATATCTGCTATGTCCAGTCCTGTGCCATTTTAACATTGCCTGTAAAAAAAACATAGAGGGTAAATAAGGCATCACAGACAACAAATACTCAAGAGAGACAAAGTGTAAACCCATCTCTAACAGCTGAGTACTCTCAGTCTCTAGGGAAAGATCACTGCCATATAGATGTGGTTTTCTGTGGTGCAAGGTGATACTCCAGACCTCAAAAGAGTCAGTGGGGGTCTTTCTATTGATACAATGATAATGCCTTCGTGTAACCAAAAGTAAGAGAGTATTTTGCAAAGATGACTTGCTATTTTTCCCCCCTTAAGACAGTTGTCTGACATCTGAAGAATGGAGCTCTGCGTGGGCATGGGCACACACGTAAGTTAGTTTAGAGGTAGCTTGTGCCCCTGTCATAAGTGTCATAGTTGCAGAGAGAAATAAGTCAACAGGAACAACAAACTCTGGAAACTCATACAGCCAAACATTGGGTTTAAAAGCAGGAAAATGTCACACGTACTGTTCTGCTCCTGACCTGTGCTTTACACTGTACTATTTTGCACGTTGTTCTTTCTCTTACCCAGAGCAGACAGAAACAAGATCTTAAAGCATTCACAATGAATTTTCAAATCAATAACATGTGAGACTTTGTCTAAAAGGTAAAGTTGTTGTAAAAATCAATGTCAGAGAGAACGCTTTGCCAATTCAATTATACTTGTTCCTCTCAAATGAAAAAAAAAGATAAAAAAAAAGAAAAGAGATTTCAAGCCCAATAAATGTTCCTTGGACCAACACCCCAATTTTGTAAATATTCTCAGGGCTTCTTATGCCAGCTCCCCTCAAGGGGTCATAATTAACTCTAAGTAGGGTCACCTTGTTTCAGAATCAGTCTAATGTCAAGCAGTGTTTCTGCCTGTGTCCACAATTTACAATAATGTTATGTATGTCCATTTGATGGCAGGAAGGCTTCCCAGAAATGGGAACCATACGTCAAAATTTAAACACAAATAAGTGTGATTAGACATGGCAGCTGCCTAGAAAATATTCAGCTATTTCACTGAGTTTGGGGAAAATAAGAATGATTGTACCTATTCCAGTAAGTGAAGAACCAGAAAGGCTCCCACATTACCCTCTGCTTCTCAAGGCAAGTTTCATTTTAAGATTGACCCCAAAGAAAAAGAAAACAGCAAGATAAAAGTATAAACAGCTGTGCTCCTGCTGACTTAGCTGGAGACTTCAAGGAGTTTGTGAATCACTCAAAGACATGTAGTGTGCAGCACCCAGCCAAACTGCTGCATCTAGGTCCCTGTGGGAAGAGCCGAACGGAACAGCAAAATCCTCGTACAGCTGTGGTACCACAAAGGTGCATGGGCCATAAGATTTCCTCATGGGACACAATCTCTCTCTCTCCCCCATACGACCTGGTATGCACCAACCTCTCTCAAGCTGCACATGGAGTGAAATCTCTTATAAATATACACCAAATACAAAATCAGTTACAGAAACACCCTGGAAATCTATACTTGGTTATCTCGAAACTAAACCACGCCAGGAATTTAGGTACATTTTTGCTTAAAGACTATCATTATTGGCCCTTGATCAGATACAGATAAGTTAGGTTTCCAACTTGTAAAGAGAATAATGCAAAAGGAATTGGAATAGATTAATTTCACATGTTTCATTTCAGGACAGGTAGTTTTTTTAAGCACTAAAGAAACATTAATATAAATCTGTGTTATAATAGCACTGTAATTTATAAGAAAGTTTTAAAGCTTCCAGGCCATGAGTTTTTGCAATATTTAGAAGTTTTTTAAAAATATGGTATCAAGTGAATAAGATTCAGAAGTTGCTGAGCATGCATTTATTACCATTTCTACCAAATACTTGATTACACTCCTTGGTTTGTCCCTCAACAGAAGAATGGAGTTCAAAGGTGTATTTTGTGACTTTTTAAGACTCACATTTCTAATTATGTTTTCAATAAATGCTAGTGTAATACCAATCCCAAATGCAACTGGGGCTTGACTGTGCCTCTCCATAGAGTGCTTGCACTGAAGTGTTTACTGTCCCCACAGACAAAAGGACTAAAGGCAGAAGCACTCCTTGTATTACACAAGGTGAAGTGTGACAGGGGGGTTCAATGCTTTATGCAAGAGCCTGTGGGTACCTT
Organism: Nyctibius grandis; assembly: GCF_013368605.1. Taxonomy (NCBI): domain Eukaryota; kingdom Metazoa; phylum Chordata; class Aves; order Nyctibiiformes; family Nyctibiidae; genus Nyctibius; species Nyctibius grandis. The sequence continues at coordinate 12,386,928 of NC_090671.1, read as the reverse complement.
TTGCAAAGGGTGGGATATAACCTTGGAATCCCTTCAGCCTTGATCCACATCCTTAAACATGTCATCTGTTGCGCAAGAATGATATAGATGGCTCTCCTTGAAGGAGGAGTGATTGTTCCCTGCAGATGTTCCTGACAGGACAGCAGCTATCCTCTCTCTGTATGGTTCCATGGCTGTCTTGCAGGTGATGTATATGAAGTATGAAGGTGCTGGTCATTTTCCTGCTGTGGAAGAGGACAGCAGCTGTGAGCAAGAAGTATAAATCGGGAAGTGCATAATTGCATGTGACCATGAAAAATAACAGTTGAACACAGTGGTTTCCAGAGGAGGGTATGAACAGCACAGGAGCATATTTTGAAAGGATGTGGCTATTTGGAGTAATGTGATAGACTCTGAAGGAAAAACAGCTTTGCTTTTTGGAATAGATGTCAAAAACCAGCTCAGGCAATGACAATTGTTACTGGCACAGCTAACGACATAGGACTATGAATTTCTCCAGATCTTCAGCTCAGCTGAAGTTGGAGAATGAAACAACATGCAAGGAATGGTCAGATTTGTAAAGTGAGGGGCTTGCCAAGGTAAGAGATCGGGGAGGGGGTGGGGAACAGAGGTGTTTGATAGGGGTGCATGCCAAATCTCCTACTTAGAAGTGTACTGTAGAGTAGTCTGGGACTATCACTGAAAGTCTACTGCCTGGGGAAAAAAGGTGGAAGATCCTGGAAACCAGAGTATGCTGCAAAAGAGGAAACCAGCATCTAAGATGCTAGGACCAGCCCATTTGTGATTGCTTCTTCCTGGAGGAATCACTGCAGGGAAATCTGTGTTCATTACTGATACCTTACAGACTGCATGCAAGTCAGCCTCCCTCCAGCACCTCATTTTCCCATGCTGAAACTGCCATGTTAATACTCTTCTTATTGGGATACTGAAGACAACTGATATGGTAAAAATCTTTATAATCTGCAGAAGAACATTTCTAGGGAATGGAATTATATCACCAGGATTTATGATGAAAACCTCAGTAGGCAGAGCACAAGACACAACCCTCAAAACATCCCCATCAAGCCTCCTTTTCTCCAGAGATCTCTGCTTACACTGTAGAAGCAATAAAATACTTTAAAAATACTGCATGGACAACAAATAAAGCGAGTCATCAAAGTACAGACCAACAGATCAGCTGGAAACACTCCAAAATATATCACAGTGCTTTTAAGCTATTGTCTTTCCTGTTAAAAAGGTATGATATCTGATTCTTTACCTCAAACGTTGCTAGACAAGAGGGAAGAGCTATTAAAACCCTTACAGACATTAAAGTATTAGAACATGCTGTAGTTTTATTAGGTAAGAAAGGCACAATGGGGAGAGAATATCCTTGCAGTATCTTTTCACAAATTAACTGGCAGCCCTGAAAGCCATTTCCTTCCAAAAGCCCGGACTGATGTTACATCTGATCTCATGAAAATAGCTATAAAGTCTGACTTACCAAGATGACTCCACTGGCTTTAAGCCTCAATGAATAACATAACCCTAAAAATAGCGTTAGAGTCTATAAAATCAAAACGAAGTTTGATGTAAATACAGTTTTGCAAGTAAAAATGAAAATATTGAGTTCTCCATTAGGAAAACACATATAACAGACCAGCTTGGGAAAATCTGCTTGAACACCGTGAACTTTGTGGATATCAGTATGAAAGGCAAGCTTTTTTAAGAATATAATCTCATTTTTACTGATCGTCAGAAAACTGAGAAGTTCCTTCCACAAGGTGATGGAAGAATCCTGTTGGGACCTGGCTGTGGATACTGGGGTTGATTTGCTCTTGTGACTTGTTTTAACCGAGCTACTCCTGCATGGTGGTGATATTTCTCTCCTCAGATACCCCTGTGAGCCAGACTCTGCTGCCATTTCTAGTTTACAGGTGGGGAACAAAGGCAGAGAGGAGTAAAGGGTCAGATTTCTAACTGCACTTGTTCATGGAAATGAAAGGGTTTGTTGAAACACAGATCAAACATGCCTAGACTGGGCTTGATTTCCTTCCAGCCCGCTCCAATGGGGGGCTCCCAAATAGTATAAAACACAAGACCTGAATGTTATGATGGGAGGTTAGAACCATCTGTTGAAGAATCTGCTGGCTACTGTGACCCCAATGGCTTTCCTGTGCTCATCCTCACTATGACCGTCTGGAGTTGTCAGCTAACCACATGGAATGGCTGCAGTTCGCTCTGGCTTCAATACTGCGAACGATGCAGCTTGTAAAATGCAACAGTAAGGATGCCACCGACATCTGTTCCAGTCCATTCATATGTCAACAACTGCACCACATGGGAAGGTGTCTTGAATGCCTTTCAAATGGCTTCCGTGTAGTTTTGGGAAGGAATCTAGCTTTTCAGGTTAGTCCCTGGGAACTCTGAAGATGACTTAATAGATCAGGGAGTTTCTGTCAAAGAAGTTCTGCCTCTGCGCTGTATGAAGCTTACTGAAACTTTGAGACATTCCCTTGATGACTTTCTGAACTGCCTCTTTAAAAAAAAAAAACAAACACGCAAGACAAACTCAGTGTCACTGTTCTGGTGGTAATAGTGCTTAGAGCCCTTAAGACAGACTGCCCAGAGGTGCAATTACTCAAGGCAAATCGGGACTATTTCTTAGTTATTTCTCTGTTAGTTTATGTTTGAACACAGACTTGGGATCAGTCCAAGGGCTCCCTCAGTCATCCCATGCTGTAGTCTTAGACATGAACTTAAGAGGTGCAGAGCATCCACACACTGGTTGTATTCCTGCATGGCAGATCCTGAGTGAGACTGCAAGCTCCCAGCAGATGGGGGTTGGCGGGTGCACACTCTGCCAACAAAGTGAGCAGCCTTTAAAAACACAGGCTTTCAAATAAGATTAAAAGGCCAGGTAGTCTCTAAGCCAGAGGAGAATAATCTCTCTGTCTCTGTGAAGTCCCGTCCCTTCCAGCGGCTGTACTGGCTGTTGCGGCCAAGCCAGAATGAAAGATGCTTTGCATGACTTTCAGTATTTACTCTCACAGGAAGCACAGTATCCTGTCTGGCTCTTGGTATGCCCACCACCTGACTCCAGCATGCTCCAAACAGCAAAGGCTTTTTACCCAACTGGAATGTGCTGCAGTTCAAATGCCGGAAATAAAATAAGCAAGAAGGGCCGCGCTATTAACTGGGAGGTCAGCGCACTATTTGCTTAAGGGTTAGCGTTGAATTGGGCTCTTTCTGTGGCAGCCGGGAAGAGAGGTGTGCCACTGTATGTCTGCGCCCTTAGTGACTAACACAACGGGGACTCCTAGAGACCTTGTAGTACTGCTGATCCTCCATGCTACGGCCTTCAGCCGTTCGTGAAGGTGGCTAATAAAGAAAGGAGCCAGGTCTAGGTTGTCAAATGGAGTTAAGATCTGCCTTACTCCGTAAGGCGACAGATGATGAGCATGTCTCCAAAAATGGTTCCTCCAGTTGACATTTCTGTGATCCTGTGGTGTAACATAATCAGGATCAAAAAGCGATTTCACCACCCTTCCATTTGGTACTGATGTGTTTGGTGGCGTACAGTGTGTGGGCCCAGATCTGCCATTCACAGTATGCTGATAGACTGGAAAAGGTTCAGACAATAGCCATGAGTTGAATTAAAAGGTTACAGAACAGGTTTCAAGCAGAAGCATCCAATACTGCAATTTATTCTTCTTGTTACGCAGTGCTCTTGCATTCTGTTGAAGCAGCAATATGGGGAACAAAACTGATGATAGGCTTTTCGTTCTGGCAGACAAAAGGTATAACGAGATTTGGTGGCTGGGGTTTGAAGTGAGAATTTAGAGCAGCAGTGAAGTGAAAATTTCTAACAACCGGAACATTTACTAAGGTAGCAATCAACTCTTCACTACTGGCAACCTCTGAAGCAAGACTGGACTTCTTTCTCATACACACATTCAGTTCAAAAGACATTGATCTAGAATTGATTTTGGTTACTACAGTCTGCATTACATGGAAGATCAGAACTGATGAACTCACAGATTCCCTCTTTATGCTTCTAGAATACTATGAATCTTCCTAGAAATGTAGGAAACCTCTGATTTCCCTTTTTACAGATATTAATTGACTTCAAGATACATATTACTATCTCTGCCCAACTCACGTGAAACTTACCACTTGATCACAAGTAATGCCTCCCAAGGAGGTGGTTCACTGATGAACCCATGCAATTTTTTCCTCTTAACTCAACTTGCATTTTTGGAGTTGAATAAACTTAGGGAAAGTTCACAGGGAACATGTGATCTGTAATTTCATACAATAGCTAGCTGTAAACCCTCTGTCCGTGTTGATTCAGAAACCAAGAAACCCCCAAGATACATTTCTTAAAAACCAATTAAAAATTCCTCCTAACAGCACACAAATGTACAATCTCAGGTTGCACATAACACAAAACCAACCCAGCATTTTACTTCCTAATAAGCATAGCAATGTAAACACAACTACAGACATTGTTTTCTAATTAGGAGAATGTATCATGGGATGTTTACAGACCCCTATGGAAACGTATGGACGTTTCGTTGCCGAGCAAGTGAAGGGAATGGAAAGCACTCTCAGCTAGGACATTCATAATTAGGCTGGCAGAGGTAGAAGTAAAAGCTCTAAGAGCAAAGAGAGGGAACAATCCCACACCGACCCAGGAAAGGTCAAGATAGTGCTAAGAGGAGGTACATAAAGGTATGCCTTACCAACACTTTTTATTTTAATATTAGCTTACCACAACCCTCTGTGTGTGAACTGCTGAATTCGGACTGGCTGTAGGAAGGACTCAGTGGGAGTGCCCACACATGGAAGCTGCTGTGTGGCCTTGTCTCCATGGGACATGTTCTCAGTGTTTGATGCTTGGCAGGGCCTAGGAACTTCTCTCCTTCAGGGCAGGATATTGCTGGGCAGACACCGCATTTATGAGAGACTAGAGTCCCGTCTGCTCCAGTGCAAGGCAGCAGCTCCTGTTTGCAAAAAAATCAGCAAGAGAGGCTCATTTGACATGTGGAGGTAAGACCAAAGAGATATGCACATGTCACAGCACCTACAAAATGTGTTTCCTGATGGATGAGTAGCAAAATACTTTGGCCAGCTGGATTTACAAGGCTGCACAATTTGTGACTGTGGCCTGGGTCTCTGAGAGGAGAACCTCCCGGGGTCTCAGGCACAGCTGTGTCCAAGAACTAGTTCATATCAATCCTTCAACACCACCTTTGCTGCAAGCCATGGAAAGCAAGTTCCTACACTTCTGGCTTTTGTGTTTCAATAAACAAAAGAATCTAAATGAGCAATTTCATTTTTACTGCCATTGGGGCTAGCTCCAAACTATAAACTTTGTACTTTTGATTTTGTTGGTGTCACAAGGAGATGGTCCACTTTTGCACGCAGTAAGCAGTTCTGCTTCCAAATTCTCACATCTTCATGCTGATGTTGGCCTCATCCTCTTGGAAAGGGGAGATAACAAAGCCTGGTGCAAAGAAACAACGTGTTTTCCTTTGGGTTAAATGGTCCGATAGATGTGGGAAAAGGTATCACGCACTTGCTTGTGAAAGAAACTGTTTCCTCAGGCATCATCCCCCATTGTGGTATTGGTTACCACAGAACAAACTTTTTCCATCCTAAATACTACCCATAGTTACATCAGACAAAGCTACCGCCAGACTCCGTTGTCTTCATACAACATTCCTTCTGCCTGGAAAAGCCTGAGGAAACCTGCCTATACAGCAAGAGTCAATCACACAGCACCAACACAAGCATTTCCTGCCCTACTAGTTTCTCCTTCCATGCTCCTACAACTCAAGGGTTTCACCTCACAGTGCCTGGGTTTGGAAGGGGAGAGGAGTGTAAGGTTGCTTTGATTTAAAGATTGCCCTGATTTACAGGAGCTCTTAGTACCATGTTACATGGCTTAAGAAAGTATGTGAATCCTGGATATAACTTGAAGAGAATGTGTTTTTAATCTGAAACCTTGAATTTTACGTATGGGAAAAAGCCAAGCATTTTCAGGTTGTTTTTTATGATGGGATGGTGGGAAGGTAGGTGAAATCAACTCCATAATGATCAGTCAGTTCTGCTTTTGGCCAATTTCTACACTTGGTGAATGGTATTTGCAGCACTTTTAATCCCCATTTCAGAGATAGTTCAGATCACCAGTCTTCAACCCTCCTGAAGTTTATTTTCCAGTGCAAATGCAGGGCTTTAAATTGTGAACTTTAACCTGCTGCTACTGTCTTTCTTACCCCTCGTGGACCCTCAGCAATAGTCCATCAACTGCTATGCTTCTACAGAGCACAGAGATACAGCCACTGCTCAGATAACTGGCTATATTTGTGTCACTCAGCACCAGGATTTCTGCACAACTAGAAATTTTCCCTGCCTTTAATACACAGGAATACAAGGTGTGGTGGAGCAGAGGGAAGGGATGTTTGCAATGGCTCTAATCTGCAAAGATGGTTTCCAGCTGCATTTCACGTATGATTTGGGGTTTGGATGAAGTTTTGACAGAATTTCTCCATGAATTATGCAAGCGGCTGCTGGAACGCTGCAAGTACGCAGAGGCACAAAGAGACTTGTTCAGGCAGCCCTCAGACAACACACTGCCATCTGACACACAAACCCAATCAAAGCCCTCTCCAGAAGGCAGATAGTGTTACACTTGGGAGGGAAAGCGAGCAGTGGACCCCCAGTGCTGTGGGGGACGTGGGGTGCTGCCGTGAGGTGCTGCAGTGCAGCACTAGATGGTGCTGTATTTTAGAAATAACTTTGCCTTGTGGGTTGCTTTATATTGGATACAGGCTCAAAGATGTGTCAAACACACACAGATGCTCCTTTTAAGACACATTGCTGCTCTCTCCAAGGAAAGTATGGATTTTCTTTTTTGTCTGTTTATAGCATAGGAGTTAATACGGATTTTGACTTTGTAACTGGTGAGTTGCCAGTTAAATTCTCCAAGTGCTGCTGCTTTCCTTTGGGTATGTGATGGGAACCTCAGGGCACTGTAGAAAGAGTGTCAGGAACAGTGCTGTGTCCATGTTTACCCTCCTCTGACTTACCCTCTTCCTCCTGATTTAGGCTGGTGGCAGTCTCCAAAAGCCCAGCAGCAAAACTGTACTCCCTCAACAGAGGCTCAGAGCCTCAGACTGTTCAACTCTGCCAGCAAAGCTCTGGCCTGCATAGGAACACTGTCAGTCTGGGAAAGTGGGTGGCATTGGGCATGTGGGTGGTGCCAGGAAAGCCTTCAGTGGTGCTTTTAGAGCAGCACCCATCCTTGGATTGTCACACTGCCACAGGCTGCATGACGTGAGGTGCTAGGACCTCATACCTCCCTGCTGCAAGCAGTATCACTTGCTGGGGTAGGGCTGTTCAGAGGTGACAGGGAGGTGGGAGGTCATGGGCACCCAAGTGAAGTGAGGGCAGGAACCTTTGAAATTAGTGGCCTAAAAAGTCACATGTGAAAGGAGATGGGCTGCCTCCAGGGTTTACTCCTACTGCTGTTTCTAATTGTGCTTGTGCTGGGTCTCTTTGGTGCATTTCTGAAGATGCTGGGCACAGACTCAAAGCTGGCTGACTACCCTCGCTCTCAGCCACTCCAGCAGGCATAGCAGGTGCTCAGCAGTTGGCCGGATCCAGCCTAGGCTGCAATGGGCAAAGCCTTCTAGGAGCTCTCCCGAGGGTAGCAAGGGCTCAGAGTCACCTGCTTATTCCAGTCAGCCATCCAAGGAAGCAGATGCCCTCTCTCCCCTCCTAACTCCAGAGCTTGATTTGATTCCAGGCGCAAGCAAGTTTGGTTTTCTGGCCACAAACAGGGCAGTCCGAGCCAGGAAAGGGTAATTAATGTCAGAAAAGATCAGGGACGCAGTGCAGCAGAGCTCACTTGGCAGGAACACAAAGAGGGAGGGGGAGATGTCTTTTAGAGAGTCTGCAAGAAGCCAAAGCAGCCAAATGAGCTCTACAGGGGCTGGGCCAGGTTGTTTACCTAGCAGCCAGTCTCTTCAAAGGGTCATTCAGCTTTCTCTATAGGGCATCAGCAGTCCAGACACAGCTTTTTGGAAGGGAAAGATGGGGCAAACGTGGGTTTGCCTCTTCTTATAGGGAGAGGGTGTGGATGAAAGGATGAGGTAGTTCTAGAGGGGAAATATGAGCCTGTATGGAAGGCTGTGTAAGATGGAGGTTGGCATAACCAGCATGTCTGCAGGGATGCTTAATAGCTGAGTGAGAACAGGCCCATCTCTGGCTGTGTGCTCAGCAGCCTGTCCCATCACACAGCATGGCAAGGTTTAACTTGGCAACAGAGGTGGCGTCTGGCTGCCAGAGCCTTGGAGGGGAGTCGGGAGCCAAGGAAGCACCGTTCCAATGGGCTAATGCACTCATACTCAGGAGATTGCCTTTGCTAAGAGTCAGCAGTTAGAGAAGGAAGGTTTGTGATCACATCTGCTTCATAGTCTGCACAAATTCACCATTTTCAGGGGGCCTAGAAGGATGGGGTCTTCCACCTCAGGTAAAACCCAGCTATGGGATGTGCTGTGCTCCACTGCCAAGGAAAGTTTGGTAGCTAAATGAAATGAAGCCAGTGCAGGATGTGCCTAGGAGCACTCCAAGATGCATCCTAGTGCTGCGGGAATTAGCACTCTATAGCAGACTCCAGTGCTCTCAGCAAGAGTTGCCTCTTCTTATCCCCAGGTCCCTGTGGCATCTCTAATATGACAAAGGACACCAGTCCCAAGGGCTAAGTATAAACTGGAGCAGGGATAAGCAGGAAGAAAGAGGAGACTGTCTGCAGCAGACAGCAGGGGAACAGAATATGTTATGTCATACCTGAGGATGCTATTTTGAGAGCTCAAGACAGGTTGAAGGAAGTAGAGTTATTCAGCTCACTGGGGAAAGGCACTGGAAGGGGCTGGCACCTCTCCCAGACTGGAGAGAGAGGTGCTGCAGACAGCCCAGGAGAATCAAAACATGCCTTCCCTTTTGTAAGGAAGAGTAGCCAAACTGGGACTCAGCCTTGGCTCAGAGTCCACCTGCAGAGTATCTGCCACAGTCTGCTCTCACCACCATGGGTCATGTGGGCAGGAGGACACTGTCAGTCAGAGCTTATGGCAACAGGACCAAATTCTTAAAACTTCTCCCCATCCTGTTCACAACTAATTCTGACAGGTAATAGGAATCAGAGCCCTAAGCTCTCCAGTCTTTGTCCTCCCCTTACTCATCTGTCCAATGGGTAAACTGAGGTACACTGTGCCACAGTCCAACTTTCTTCATCCCAGGCTCACACCGTTCTGCCTATTTCACCCAGCTCTCAGAATTTTGTCAGCTCAAGTTTTGTCTCCTTAGAGTTACTTTGGCTGTATCAGGCATAATATCTTCACATGGGATTCACTGCATTTCAGCACATCCTCTCTAGAAAAGGCCTGTCTTTTATCTCTAATTTTGATTAATTCTGTGACAAGGAGAGCAGATTCATAGAAATTCTCAACAGAAAATCTGTCATGAGGAGGCACTAGGGGCCTCTCCCGCTGCAGATTACTGTGGGGAAAAAGATGTTTAAGTTTGCTACTGCAAGCTTCAGCGCTGAAGGAAACAACTCCTGATGCTAAACTGCAATAGCCCACAACTGTGAGCGAGACTGCCTGGGGCTGGGAGTGGCACGCTGGAGTACCTGATGTCTTGCTGGATTATCCCCTTAGAAAGTCAAGCTAATACAGCCCACTGTCTCCCTGCACAGTGACTTTTAGGTCTCATAGCAGGAGAGCCTGATGGCCAGGGGATACTTTTAAGCAAAACAGAGAGGTAAAAATCCTGCTTTCAATTAATTGCATCACCAGGGAACTGGAGGACAATTTGGATTAAACTATTAAGGCTTTCAATCAGTTCCCAGGGGAAGATCTGGCAGGAGTGAAGATTCAGCCTGAAATGGCAAATAGGGGAGTGAGAGAAACATGGGGAGGGTTATACTTCTGCCCTGCATAAAATTCTGGTTTCACACTCATCCAGACCCCACCACTGCCAGCAGTGAGGGAAAGGGGGGAATTTGAGGCAGCTGACGTGAAACCTGTTGTGTACAGATGAGGGGGTCATTGTAGAGTGATCTATTGCGTGCTGGGGCAGAGGCGTGTATGGCCCAGGCTGACCTGCCTGGAGATCCCTCAGCAAAGAAATAGAGCAGTGCCCTGCTACCCTCACAGACCCAGTTTGTGTGTGGCCCCGTTTCTGACTACTCATAAAGTAGCCTCTGTTTTAGAGGATCCAACTTCTCAGTCTCTCCATGGGCAAAGCCAGGATTTTTTTGGGTTCGAGCCTGATGCTGTCTATGGGATCTGCCTTGCTGCTCCTTCTTGAACTAGAAAATATGCACTACTAGCAGCTAGAAGCACAGCCTCCTCTCCCCACATAATGCCAACGACTCATTTATTCTCTTCAAGTTCAAATAAAGCTCTACTGTTTTGAAGTGTTAGAAAGGGCTGAATTTTGTTCTATTACTACCGATTAGATGAGATTGCTTGAGCTGCCTCCCAGCTCCAGGCTATCAGGGCACCGCTCAGCTTCTCTGCACCACATGGCCAGGCCAGCTGGGGGGAAGCATCTCTCACTCCCACCTGTATACCTAGATAATCAGACCAAGTGATTCCCTGGACCCCTGTTGTAAATCAGCCTCGAAGCTGGGGGTGAGGTGAGTGCTTTTTCTGTCCCCAGCTCAAGTTCCCCTCCCAGGTACAGTGTACATACCTGGCTCTGGATGTGATACAACAGCTTTTTCTGGCAGAAACGTGGAGTCTGGTGACTCGGGGGATGGCTCTAGAGGTGTCTTCAGGCCTTAAGGCAGCCATTCTGTGCAGAGAAAACAAAGGCAGATGAACAGAGACAAAAAAAAAAAAAGTATTTTATGAAGCAAAGCTAGTTTGTTAGTGGTATATAATTAAACAACTGGCCCAGTCCAGACTATATCCAGAGCTATTGCAAGGAGCAAGTAGAACAAGTCTATCTGAGTTCAATTTACTAAAATAACATCCCCCCTAAAGTAGCTGGAAATCCTCTGTATCTGCATTTTAGTTTTATCATTTCTCTGCCTTTAAAAGTCAATGAATGCCAGATGTCCCTGATTTTGCTTTCCAGTAAACAGGTATCTTGCCTAAACCATCCCTTTTAAATTAAACACAATTTGCTGCAAAGTTAGTTTTGTAAAAGTGAGAAGGGGTAGGGGGGAAGGGACAAGAAAAACCCAAGAGCTGCCAGCATCTATCATCTAAAGTGCATCTGAAGGAAATGGGGGACATACAGCTGTCATGGCAAACAGCAACAGATTGAGGCCATGGCATGAAGCAGCATGGAGCTCTGATGAGCAGGGAGAGCAAAGCCAGAGCCACAATTTTATCCTGTGTTGATATTCTACAAGAAAAATGATCACACAGAACATTTATTGCCTCCCTAACAAGATCAAGCTTAATAACAAAGCTACACATGTTATTTACTACAATGTTTGCCTGCTGCATAAGCAGAAGTGCCTGTTGCCTGGATCCTCACTGCCTGCTGAGGTCCCTTCTCTCAGGCTGGCTGTGTACTAGGGAGGTAGGTCTGGAAGACCCCAGATCAGTGTGCATGCATGTGAGAAAGATGCAGACACTGGAGGACAGTGCACAGATGTGGATTACACTGGGCACAAACTTAATTACAACAATATGGACAGACGTGTTAAACAAACCCCAGTCCATCATGCTGCTCCTTTGCCCACAGCCCCTGCACAGCACATATACCCTGTGAAACACAGGTCCATAATTTGCATAAGGCAGTTTAACCCAAAGCAGGCTGCTGTGCCCAGCAGGCTCAGTTCCATATTGGAGTGACTGCCTAGTATGTCCTCTTGAAGTCTCCTAAGGATTAATGTCCATAGAGCCTTTTGCATAAAGGCTGAATCCCATCCATGTAAACAGTAAGCCTGGCTAGAAGAATATATGCTTATAACACCAAGAAATAGAGGGTACTGGAAAGAATGCAGAAAGATGTGAGATGCACAAAGAATGGCAGAGAGGACAGGGAGTATCTGGGCTGGATAACCAGACTCCAGAAGTTAGGGACGGGGGGCTGTGTGAACCCCCCGTAATCCAGGAGGAGACTGTTAGTGACCTGCTGTGCCAATTGGACACCCACAAGGCTATGGGCCCAGATGGGATTCACCCCAGAGTAATGAAGGAACTGGCCTCTATTAGGAATAGTGTAGCCAGCTGGTCTAGGGAAGTGATCGCCCCTCTGTACTCGGCACTGGTGAGGCCGCACCTTGAATACTGTGTCCAGTTCTGGGCCCCGCACTTCAAGAGAGATGTTGAGATGTTGGAGCGAGTCCAGAGGAGGGCAACCAAGCTGGTGAAGGTTCTGGAGGATTTGACCTACGAGGAATGGCTGAGGGAGCCGGGGGTGTTTAGCCTGGAGAAGAGGAGGCTCAGAGGTGACCTTATTGCAGTCTACAACTACCTGAAGGGAGGTTGTAGTGAAGTGGGAGTTGGCCTCTTCTCCCAGGCAACTAGCGATAGGACAAGAGGACACAGCCTCAAGCTTCACCAGGGGAGGTTCAGGTTGGACATTAGGAAGCATTTCTTCTCAGAAAGGGTCATTACCCATTGGAAGGGGCTGCCCAGGGAGGTGGTGGAGTCACCATCTCTGGAGGTGTTTAAGAAAAGACTGGACATGGCACTTAGTGCCCTGGTCTAGTTGACATGGTGGTGTCAGGGCAATGGTTGGACTTGATGATCCCAGAGGTCTCTTCCAACCTGAATGATTCTGTGATTCTGTGGGGAAACTGGCCGTGACACAGTAAAAGCAGGAGTTCCAAAAAATCCCCAAAACACAGCACAATAGAGAAGGAAGATACATCTTTATCTGTCATGCAGTGTTTTACAGTTACACCCTGTGGGCACACAAGATTAATTGTCTGGGTATGTTTGCCACATGTGAAAGCATCCCAGGAGCAGTCAAACAGGAAGATGAAACTATTGTATTTTTATACTGATATAATTTCCTTCCTTTTCTTTTTACCTCAAAGATGTTAAAAACCTAGAAGGAAACAGGGTGCAGGGTACCTGTGCAAAGTGACAGATGACACACGTGGGCCAACAGGAGAGGCCTCAGCAAAGAGGAAAGCAGGAGAGCCCAGCAGGTACCAGCAGAAAGCAGGGATAGGAGGGTGCCAGGGGACATGGCAGCCTCCTGAGATGTCTTTAGGGGGAAAGCTATAGCTGATATTGCATCTGGTCCTGAGGTACTACCAGCACATACTCTCCTCTGGGGATGAGAAAGGAAGCGACGCTTGTGAGAAGAAGGAAAGAAGAGGAGAGTGGGAGAGCATGGTTTGAAAGGACAAGGGGCTGAACCATGTCCTCAGCAAACGCAGCTGCGGAGGGGCTGTGGACAAGATGCTCAGGGTTTTCTAGGAAATTTGAGCCCTTTCAGCACTGCTGAGATGCACAGAAAAGGGAGACAAAAGCCAAGCAAGTGTCTTACTCCACTCCATTGGCCCTGGCAGCAATCTGCACAGCCCTCCCTGCTCCTCCACCATGGCAAAAGCTCTCTGCTCCCTCTTACCTGGCTAGCGGCACTGGCTGAGCTGGAAGACTTGCATCCTGGGCAGGGTTTGTGTCCAGATGCTGTCAGGTTAGTGTACCAGAGTGCTGCAGGGTCCAGCTCCAGCAGACAAGTCCACACTATGAAAACAAAGCCAAATCTCCCTGAGCTATTGGTAAGAGAAAAAAGCTGGAAGAAAGGGAATTTCTTCAGCTTGAAAACAAAGCATCTAGGCAACTTCATCATGCTATTTCAGGTCATGCTGCTGCCATGTGGTATCAGACAATGTGACTTGCAACATTGCTGATGCAATGCAGAAGGAAGCAGCAGGAAATGAATTTCTGATATGCCAATTACCCACCAAAGGCTTGGAGCATCAAACAGGCTGTCAGTAGCCATTTCACAGGCAGAAACGTTTGCATGGCCCTTGTGTTGGTTGAGCTCCTGAACTTCTACTGAACCACACTGTTAATGTGTTTCCAGTGTTGGAGCCACCAGGGAAACGTGGATGGGTAATGTCACACAGACCCAGCTAGCGCTTGCCTGCCCTTGTTATCGGTTGGCTCAGGTTTTGGTGTAAACTCTGTGCCTGAAGAAAACAGTATGCAATACAGCAGGGGTAACATCTGGCTGGGAGGTCTTTGGAACAAACGCATTCATCTCATCCTTCAATACCCCTGTTGTACTGGCAGGTCTAGCTGCTACTGAGTTCAACAAGACAGATTCCCAGACCTGTCAGGGCCCTGAATTCAGTTCCTTTAATTCCAGGATTCAAGCATGACTCTGGGATTCTGAGCCTGCTTGGGCAATGTGTAATCCCCATCCAACAAACCCCACAGTATTTCAAGGTACAGCTGCTGCCAGGCAGTATGTGTAGTGATGACTTACATTTACAGATAAAACTGTTCTTGTAGTGATGAAGTCTGTAAAACTTGTTTTACAGCACAGATCTGCTCTTTCCCTTCTGTCAAACAGTGGCTGGTAGAAATGCTTCAGCTCTCGTCTCCTGCAACAGAGTTTATCAATTCACAGTGCACCTGAACTGCCATAGAAAAGAGACATTTTGGTCTCTGTAGCCACTTCAGTACCTTCACCCCTGCAGCACCCCTGTCCAGACAGAAGATCCACAGGAAAAGTATTGGCAACATGTGTTGCTGCTTGGCAGAAATGAGGTAGAACCACTCCCTTTCCCAGGCTCTAAATGCAAAATCTCCCCACTTGCAGAGACTAAAGAGGCACAACTGATCTTTCATGTAGAAGGAGTCCTCCCCCTCAACTTTCTCCCAGGTCACCACTACAAGGCAAAAGCAAATGAGAGTTTCTGGTTTCCTCCCCAAGGAGTGAAAAAACAGGGAACTGGCATGACAGAAAGAATTTGTTAAATACTACATGAAAGAGCCAGTTCTGCTCCTCGCTGACCCATGTGTAACTCTCTTACAGCTAGCTGGGACACATGCATGAAAATGAGGAAAGAATTTAGCATTTGAGCTTTGAAAAGCATCTGAGAAAGCTCCACCCTACTAGCTTTATTTTTAAAAATCCATCGTGTTTTCCCTGGGGCAGTAAGATAAATTTCATTATCTTAATTTAACAAATCAAGGGACGGGAGCACTCAGAGCCCCAAGGTAACCCCACTTTAGTGGTGGAGCTGGGAAAAGACTTGCATTCCCCACCATTCAGAAAAGTTTTCATTGCCAAACTGTTTTGCTTCTGCCCAAGCCTGATGTCCTCAACACTTTCTCTATTGTCCCTTAGCTCTTTTAACTTATTTTTACTTTTCCAGCAAGCAGAACTGTAGTGTACCAGCCACAGCACCTCCATTTCAAATGGTTTGGCTCTCCTTTCCACAACACTATTTCCTGACTCTTTTTCCAATCTGCAGCTTGCTGAGCAGAGGATTAGGATAAACTGAATCAGGCAGAAAAAGGTTTTCTCCAGGCTGGCCTGCAAATACTACCTTTTCCCTCTAAGCTCAGGTACCCAGCAGCTCCCTGTTCCTGCCTTGTACTGGATACACTGAAACTTCCCTAAATTATGTGCATGTGCGCAAAGGGATTGTTTTGAAATCAAACCTTCTGAAGTGTGTCTTGAGCCCAGCTCAACTTTGGACACACTGTTGAAATTTGGATTTAATTAATTCCACTTGAGTTTTGAAATGGTGCGATACATTTTTCAGAGGTTCCCCCCCCCCCCCCCCCCCATTTCCTGGATCAGAGCCTCAACCACATTCATGGAAACACTGAAGGGAAAAAAATCCCTAGCAATAATTCACCAAGTGGGAACTGAAAACATTTGCCGAAGAAGGAGGAACCTCTTGGTCTTTGGATGCTGGGAATAATTCAACCTCTCCTCCCAGTTCCCTGAGGCTCAAACAGCCCTTTTTCCGGCAGAGCTGTGGTTATTTGAGCAAGTTGCCCTGGGGACAAGTGCATGTTACTTGTAGGATTTGGGCTGGAAAGATCAAGCACACTGATTTGTAGGCAAAAAAGGTTTTGTGTTTTAATAACTGCCAAGAGCCCCACAGAAGAGCCCAAGCTTGCAGGATGAAAAGTCCTCCTTGGCAGAATTCAACTCAAATATCCTGGAAGCATGCAGGGAACTGCAGACATCTCTGACAGCATCATCTCTTTCAACAGTACATCTTGCATGCAACAAATGTACCAATCCAGGATTCATAGAACCTCCACTTTGTGCCTCTCTCCTACACTGCTGTTTTTTTGGAGGCATTTCCCAGCACATCGTTTGCCTAATCAATAAAGTTAATATTGCTCAATAAGCAGTAAGCCATCTGCCCTGCATGTGCCATTTGCAGCTGTGCAAACAGTACCACGAAACATGGTACTAGAGTACTGCTGCCTCCAGAGATTGACGTAAGAGATTGAGGGCAATGAGGTGCCTGAATCTTTGAGAAGGGCCAAGAAAAATGCAAACAAGGATGCTGTCATGGTGTCTCCCCAACCTCCCACAGGTGCAGTGACTCTGTAAGACCTACCTTGATTGTGATGAAAATCTCATGCTGGGGCACTGGAGGGTTCTAGTGTTACCCTTCAACTTCTGTCTTCTCCTTAAAAGAAGGTGTCAGGTTTCTGGAAATTACTTTCTTCCTCTGCCTCCCAGAGCAGCATCACAGGAGCCTGGAAGGAGGCTGAAGAGGGCAGATCTCAACAGGGAAACTGGCAAAAAAAATCTGTGTCATTCTGCACTTCTCTGCTCTCAGCGAGTTGAATCCTCTCAAAGCATCCAATGACCTATGGCCATTGTGGATGAAGAAGAGTCCCTCTTCACTTAGCCCCAGCTGTAATAGCCCACCTCTCTGTTGGGGCAATAGAGGTTCTCCTCATTCCCAGAGGCCAGATACATCGTCTAGGGCTACAAGAGTAAGTGGTTCCAGTTTCTGATGTTCAGCCATGCCAGTAACACACAGTAACCATTGTCTGAATTCTCCCTAACAAACACTAGACACACCTAGAAGCTGAACTTCCTAGACTATTCTCATGTTGTTGACCAAAAATCAAAACCAAACCCCATTCACAAAGAGAGCAGGAGAGCTTGCATGTACACACATGGCAGAAATTGTGTCTTGATCAGCAATAAGCATGTTTGCAAATGGTCTGCAGGGTGAAAATGGGTGACCAAAACTAACTGAACTAGGAGTTAGATTCTGAATACTAACCTGACTACTAGGAGAGCAGATTTTGAAGTAATTGCTCCCTTCTTGAAAAGCACTCAGAGCAGCAGAAAATATTAATGCCTGGTCATCACCTAGCCTCCATTATTTAAGCTGCTAGCAGGTAAAAGAACTGCCAACCTGCACGGAAAAAAACATCCATTTCCCATCTGTCATGTTTTCTCAAATCCATTCCACATAAATTTAGAATACACATGAGACAAAGTATATACCATTGGCCTCAATTCCTCTTCAAAAATATACAGCATGACCAAAGACAAACCACAATCCCACAACTAAGCATACATTTCAGGACAGATGCACTATACAACTATACTTTCCTTTACTGCTAAAAAGAAATAATTCCACCAGTTCTGTACTCCTGTGTTTAGTGATTGCTAACTGTGTCTCACTCCAAGATTCTCATCGCCTTTAATGACTGCCAACCCTAAAGCAAACCAGCAAAGACTCGGCTGGATGCAAATTTACTGGACTGCAGACCAATAGTGTGCAGTCTGCAGACTATGGTGTCTGTAGATTTTAGCCCTCTGAGTGCCATTTGGTGATGCAGACAGGAGACAGCAGTCTGACACCTCTCTTGAATGGCCACTGTCTCCCTCCAACCACTGCTAACCCAGGCATTGGGTAGTGGAGGGGGGTATGTATTCCTTAGCAATTGAACCTAGCCATTTAAGATGAAGTGTTGCCAACTTTAATTTCTCTGGATTACTAGAAACTTTAACAAAGCATTTCGCAATCAGTAAAATGCTTGTTCATTGACAGAGAAAATATTTAGGTAAAATTAGCACCTTGAAATGTAAGCATAAAACAAATTACCTTCATTTTGATCAACTGGAAACAGAAATGAGCCATTCTGGTTTGAAGTAACTTTAAATCAACAGTTAAAGTGAAAAAAAAAAATTAAAATGGAAATGAGTTGAGGTTTTACTTGAACCAAGATGCCTCTTAAATGTCTTGGCATGAACAATGAATTTCCCAAATCTCTTTACACTGTTTATTTCTAAATACCGGATGTCTGGTTTGCTCGGAGTGTACGTGTGTGAAGTGTTTGCCTGGCTTGTCTGCCCCAATGTCACAATCATAGCACAGACTTCAAGAACTCCTGGCACAGGGAGAAAACACAACGGACAAACAAAGGGCAGGATAGAGCAGAGATTATGTTTGGAACTGCTTTCTCAATAATATGGACTAGGATTCTCCTCCATAGCAATTTTGGGGAGTCTAAGTCTCTTGCTATGGTGGTGTCACCTGGCACAGAGTGGCAGAAGGGAATCAGCATGGGGCATACAAGTAAAGACTCGGTTTTGCCCCGTAGAGAAGCCAATGGTTTTGCATACACTCAGCCGAGCTTCTTCAGAAACTGTTCCTGTATTTCTGGGGGGAGGCTTTGTAATTCAGAATAAAAGCTTACTTTCTGTGTGTAAGCCCTGTGGGGCAAGACACTGACTTCTCCCAAAGGGTTTGCCCAGCACACTCCCTAGCAGGGCAAGGCTTGTAATAGCTAACACTGCGTAACCATGTGTGGTGTCACGAGGCATGTTATTCCATCTTGGTCCTTCCAGCACCCTGACTGAAGAATCTATGCTAATTACAGGTAATCAATTCCAGACTGCGTTTACAAGGATCTAATCTTCAGCTTCATAGCAAAAACACTGCACCTAAGCTCAGCTAGAGAAAGATGCTGATCATCTGCCATCGAAAAGGCAAGAGTTGGCTGGGCAGGGAACACCAAGCCTTTGTCTCCTTTCATGTTTGAGAGAAAAGCAGTGTTCTTGTTGGGTTGCTGCCAGAGCTATTTCTATCAAGTGAACCTACTGTGGACAGCAGACCTGTGCAGTCAAGAATTTAACAAGCCAAAATGTCTCAGATGATATTTGGGCTACTAAAGATGCACAGCCCAGCACAGTGGGTTTCCTCTAGCAGCTAAGCTGTCAGCCATGGATGCCCCTTGCTGTCTGTGCATACTGGCTGGGAGCACAAAGGGCCAGGCACGCTCTTGGACTTAACAAACCACAGAAAGACCAAGCCAGCATGACAGCAGACACAAACAAGAATGTAATTAGAGGTGGATTATAAATCTCTGGCTAGGTACCTGGAAACACTTGCATTGTGAGAGAAAGCAACAGCCTTGCTGATGGCATTTGGGCTTAATTTAGGTCACAATTACAGACAGGGTGCTCTGAGCTGGCAGGGGTCAGATGGCAAATCAAAAACAGGCTCCTGTTTGTATTGACTCCTGCTGCTAGCCTCACCTTTCCAGCCCCACCGCTCAGACAGAAGCAAGCACTGTTCTCCCCTGGCCAGCTGGTGAGCAGCAAGTGTGGTGCAATTCATGCTTACTCTGCTTGCACTGTGTCTGTCCATGGAACAGGAAAAAAGACAACATAGTTGGGTTCTTTTGCTCTAAAGAGCATTTTTAAACCAAGAAATCAGAGGAGATCTCCAAACCCAGCAACGGGAATGTGCAGGTCAGTTGCTGTGTGGGGAATCTGAGTTGAAGGCACGGGCCCTAGATACCCTTATGTTCAGAAAACCCAGAGACAGACTTTTGAAAAGATTTCAGCGCTGCTCTGCACCTCCAGCTCACAGCCCAGAATGTTTCTTGTCAGACAGGGTTAACACCCCAGAGCATGGCAGATCCGAGACCTTTACTGGCTCTGAGGCACACGCCAATGAGTAGGAACTAGCAGTGAATTTAGAAACTCTCTGCCAGTCCCAGAACGACACCATGCCAGTCGTATCTACAGCCAACAAGGGGCAGGCATGTGCGACTGAGCAGTTTCCCAGCCTTGAAAGAGAGAGGAAGGAGCCATGACTCACCCAAAACTGGAGAGCACATACCTAGCAGAGTGGGTGAGAGACTCCAGACCTCTGCATCCCAACACTGGATCCTGCTGTCTCTCCTAAAGCATTTCAGGACTGTTTTTCATCCTTGCTTGTGTAGGATTGAGAAGACACGGTCTGACCAATCCAGAAGGCAATCCTGTGAACAGAGTGTGGAAGGGACATTAACAGGAACATTAATAAATGAACTGACTTTTCAAAGGGCCAGATGGTGTTTGAAGTGTTAATGGTAGAAGGCTACTGTATGATTTAAAAGCTACCTGGTGTGGACACTGGCTGGCTTTGTTTGAGGTCGTTTGCATTTCAGGCCCGCCAGTTCTCGTTCATCTCCAGAGAAGCATATTTAGCTGTCACTTCAACTGAACCCTGACTGACACTTCATGCTGATTTTCTCAGGAGTTTGGTGGCTGGTCAGTAAGTCCTGGCATAAAAGCAATACAAAAGTAGCTGCAAAGGTTGGGATCTGATCTAAAAATCCCTCTGCGTCCCTGCAAAACATTCCTCTGGTATCAGTAGGCTTTGGATGGGGGCCATCACAAACAAGGCATGTGCTAGAGTACATCACAGTTATTTCTATCCAGGAGAGCAAAACAGGTTTCTGAGGGAAAACTAGCAGCTGGAGAAGGAAGGGGGGGTCTGGTCCCCTGGGTTTTACCCCTTGCAATGGCTTGCCCCAGCGAGTGCTTTCCTGGGGAACCCTGCCCACTCTGCTGGCAGAGGGATCCTTAAAACAATTCGTTTTACTAGTAAAGCTTCACATAGACTTGTCCCAGCCCCTTTTCCTGCTATCAGGCCACAGTGAAACACTGCTACTTAGACCAAATACACATGATCATCTCTACTAGTCAGAGCTGCTCTGTCCCTGGCAGTCTCAACTTTGCTGTAGAGTCCCACAGAGGCCATTTGATGCCTGTGAGTTCACAGTTCCCTAAATAAATCACTGGTGCCAGAGGGCACATCTGCTCTATATGTGCTCACCAGCAGACAGGTGAATTTTGGTACTATCTGAATAATCCAAAGACTTTTTTTGCTTGCTTTTTGAGGTTTTCTTCCTATAGCTCTATTTTCTGTGCTTGCCTGAAAGACATCAGGGCAGTGTGTGGACATTCAGAACCTACGAACATGGGGGGAAGAAAAAGACAACCTTTGGAGAAGTAAAGCATCAGGCAGAAAATGAGGAATACTACACACTACATTGTGGGGTAAGCCTCTGTGTGTGTGGTCATCCATTTGTTGTTTATTCCTTCCGAAACTGAAAACAGCCCTGTTATTTTGCAGGTCAGCTGCTCACACAAACAAGTGTGTCTGTCCCCACCTCAAAGTATCCCTTCTTTGTGGCTGTGTACTTCACTGGAACCGTGTTGGCCAAAGAAGGACAACAATCCCAGCTTTGCTATCCGAAGTTAACTCCTGGCCTCTTGGGCACATGTGGAGTTTGGCCAACATGCCTGGAGATTTTTAAGTGCATAGGTTAATGGGAGCTCCAGATTCTCCTACCCATTTGCGATGTCCTACCACCTGTAGCATTTTACTCCTTAACACCACACTATTGTGATCAGGGCTGTAAACTACAACAAGCAGCACATCACAAAGCAGGCAGCCCAAGTTTTCCTTTGGCAAGGCAAAGAAAAGTTAATCAACTCTGCTCTTTGAAGCTCAGGATAACTTCTGAACAACAGACAGCTCAAAATACAAAAAAACTTCCATCAGAGCCCACACTTGCAACCCTTGAGAGACAGAAGACTATTACTACAACTAAAGCTGTCCTGGGGAAGAGTGGGTCAAGCCCAGACATCTCAAAGCTCTTCCCCTGCCAGAGTACAGTGTCAGGTGCTTAAGGAAGGCCTTGCTAAAGGGATCTGTGTGTCCTTTCAGCAATTAATGGTTGGGGATCAAAGCTCTTTGTGCACACAGGCTGTAGGAGAGGATTTATTTCTTAGTGCTGTTCTCCATGTCTCCATTCCCCATGGCTCTATACTCAGCCAACTTGAAAAAGACGCTTTCTAAACCCAGTTACATCAGCACTCATGTGCCACAGCCAATTATTTCTCTGTCAAGTGGTGCCTAATTATGGGCAGTCATTTATTTAGTGCACAAGCCTTCCTGCTTGGCAAAGTAGGAGGCATACCTTGCCTCAGTGCTTTCTATGCCCAAGCAATGTGCGGCTGCTGCGAGCGGTCACAGACAAGAGATTACACTGGAGTCACAAGGGGATAATACAAGTTGCCAGGCAGGAGCCCAGCACACAAGCACATAATCCACCAAACATGGTCAGTGGTGAGACCAGCAGCGTGTGTGAGCATACCCTTCAGCGAACCCTGCCTTTCAAAGAAACCTAGTTTAATCTGGATGGGCCCATGACAATGCTGAGGCTGCAATCCAGTGTGCTATGGTGGATTGGATTAAAAATATCCCTCTCTTCTGCCACTTATTGCTGTCTCAGAAGATGCGGCAGAACAACTCCACAGGTAAGACTTCACCTGGACAGTCCAACTTACACCTGCAGTTAGTTGACTTGAGGCTAAACTGGAACAGATCCCCTGCCTAGATCAGACCGGGTTAGAGAACGACCATACAGGTCATACTGGTCAGGTCAGGAGGTGGGAGACAGCTGGGAAACTCCTCATTTCATTTAGCATGGATGACAACAGTCTGACTATAGCCTTGGATGATCTTATAGAGTGAACTCCAGACAGTTTGTGAAAAATAGACTCATGACAGCAAATAGCAGATGGTTTTTTGGAAGAATGACCTACTGATTAGTTATGAACAGAATATGACCATACACTCATCCTGTCTGCAGCCACTCAGACCCTGTGGCAGCAGGCATGTTTTCAACAAATGCAGCTTAAACTATAATTTTAAGTTATTTACAAGCTGACAAGCCTCAGGTTTTATCTGCCAGCAATTTTTGAATAACAAATTCAGCATAATCCTTAATTTTATTCACCCCATAATGATCAGTCTGCAGATCACTTACAAGCAATTGCATTGGTTTGGGGCATTCAAGTCCCAGGTACTTTGCTGTGGGCACGTAAAGGACATAAGTTAGGTTTCTGAGAGAATCTTTGTGCTGTGATGACTTGCAAACCCACTCTAAAATATACAGAAAAGATATTATTTTAGCCAATCTAGAAATGCACTAAAAGTACACGAGTAATCCAGTTACAGGAAGCAACAGGGCAGATGCCAAGCCTGTCAGGGGAACAGGAGGAAAGCAGAGATAAATGAAACTTATGTGCTTTAAAAATAAATCAGTAAATACAATCCTTGTTTTACTGTTTTCCCCCCCAACCTGCTAAAATATGCAATTAACTCATTTACAAATCAAGCACTGATGGCTTACAGGCAAATTGCTCCTTATTTGCTTCCCTTCACTTCTGAAGGTTGAAGTTAATACTCCCATGGAAAAATTACTGAGAAGTTTCTAGTTTGGTGTGTCTTCCAAAGTTACGTGAATTTCAGTAAAACCAAAATGTTTTCTGAGAAGTTTTCAGTCCCCTCCAGCCCCTGTCAGCTCCCCACACCTCCTAAACAAATCTGTGAAAAAGGATATTCATGGTAAAATTTCCATTTGGATAAAGAACGTTTCATTAAGGAACAGAATGAGACACTGAATAAAAAGTTCAGACCAATTCTAGTTGAAACACTCCTAGATATATTTTCACAAATTGCCTTTCTTCATCTACTTTATTATTTTTCTGCATTTTTAATAGAAAAAGATATTCTGATAAAAAGGACTTGGAGGGTCCCAGTGTGAACTGTACAGAGGTTTTATAGCTCCTGGGCGCTGAGCAGATTTGGGCTCTGTTTGTTTTAAATATGCACTACATTTATTCCAAATAAACTCTATAAATCAATCTGTGTAATAGAAACCAGAAAAGTTGATGCAAAACAAATATAGAAAGTCATAAATACTGTGTTTAAGATGTCATTTTTGTGGCTGGTATATTTCTATGGTATGTTTTTACTGTTCGTGGGATAAATTTTTCAGAAACATTCAAATCTTTCCTTCTCTCCATTCTCTATAGGTTTATCCCAAAGAAATAATGAGGCTAGCTCCATAAACCAGCATTTATTAAATCCAAATGGGCACTTCATCTTACAGTAGCTTTCAATATAATCTATTTGATCTTTCAAAGTAGTTGGAAAATGATTTCAAGGGGAACTTTCACAGAACAAATTAACTTGAAAGAAGAGAACATTTTATACCCCAAAGAGGGAGGAAAGCAATTTCCTCAGTTTTTCTCTTTCTGGATTCCCCATAGCCTGACTGCAGATATGCATATTTGAAGAGGCACTCTCCGTGGCTGCTATTGCATGATCATAGCAGCGATGCCAGAAGCTCATGGAAAGCAGGGTCACGGAGTCATGGGCCCATAAGGCTACAACCGTGACAAGTTAATCTTTGGTAAAACTCCAGATTGCAGAGGAGATGGGAAGGAGCAGACTCATGGAAACTAAAAGCGGTTTGTTCAAGCTGCAATTAAAAATCTACCTCTTAAAAGTCACCTTTCTGTATTTTTGGAGGGACTTTATTTCCTGCCTGCTGCAGCTCTTCAGACTGCTTGTTAAGTAAGTAGATAAAAATAGCACTAGGACCATAACCCAGTCGGCAGATCTAGGTACCCAGCAATTTTAAGAATCCAAAGATTAAGGCATTACAGGGACACAGTGAGAGGATGAAGCCCCAGGGCAGATGGGGCACCAGTTGTTGGGGTGTTCCACCAAGTATTAAATCCATCAATTGGGGAACATGATGTTCCCATTCTCTTTCCGACAGCCCACTGTTTCCCGTTGGATCAACTCAACTCCTGAATGCATTAAAAAGCCTTTCTGAGCAAGTTTCGCAAATAACCAGCAGGACATGAGTAATCTCCATCCAGTCTGAAAGCTCTGTATGAATTGTCCTCATTAGTCCAATTTATAAATGCCAATTTTCTCTGCCTGCATGCATGTGAAGGCTGCAGGAATCAAGCAGAGAATGCAGCTGAGAAGCACTAGGCATTTTGGGACATGGGGGTGAGACAGAGCCAAAGCAAGAAGAGACAGAAGTTTTCTCTGCTTGAAAGCCAGAGGATCGGGAGGAGCCTGGCTGAAGCATTGCGTTCTAGGCCTGGATTGTGCCATTCCCTACAGCACACTGATCTGAAGGTGTCTGCTGTTCTACAGTCCCTTGAAGGTTAACAAGTCTACCTGAGGAACACTGGCTTCACCTTCCCAAGATGTACGAACTCCCAGGAGGAAAAATGTAAGCTTTTGAAAGGCTTTAGAAAAAGAGGATTTCCTTAATGTGTCCTTTCAGATACCAGATATTTTTGTTTCATCCTTTTGGTGAGGTCACAAATGGTACATGTTTAAAGCTTTCCTGTGAGTTGGTTTCCTCTATTGGGCTGAATTACTGTTAAAGGCATACAGTACTGGGAGTTATAACGCAAGATCTAAACCAGTATCCACCAGGTTTTCTTCTATAGCTGTATGGTGTGGTAGGGAAGGGCCAAGGAACACTTTGTCCTTGTTTAAGACCCAAGGCACAATGTGAGGACACACACGTGTTTTGGACAACATCAGAAAATAGCCAATGGCAGCTCCCAAAAGCGCCATTTTGGTACCCAAGCAATAAATACCTATCCCACTTTATGAGTGACATGGGTGCCTTTCAGATCCCTGCCCTTTCAGGGCTGGATGAGGCTGTCTCTGCAGGCAAGGCTTTCTCTGCTCCTGATGAAAGCTTTGTACCCACTTAGCAATACAGAAACCCTTCTGGCAGATGCACATGCTGAAGACCTTGCCAGCACCCAGGCACAAATGTAGGATCTGCCATGAGCACAAACTTTATCACCTCTCACTGAACAGCTACTTCCTCCAGCACCCAAAAACCTACCCAGAGCCAACAACAACCAAACTCCAGACAGGGGCTACCCACTGGCTCAGGGCTGTGAGAAACCTCAGTTCACCTTTAACCACATCTCTCAGCACAAGCAATCTTTGTCCGAGCCAAGAGCCATGGCCTGGCACTTCCTTCTGGGCCAGCTACAAAGCTTCCCTGTACTCTCTGTAACCTTCCAAGAGGGACAAAATCATCCGCTGCTCCATGTTTAACCCAGGCAGGTGGTTTTACCACATGCTGCTCAGTGGATGCTGCATTCCACTGCAGAGGTGGCTGGATTTCACTTGTTTAAAATGGGACTGGGTGATGGAGAAGGAAGCAATCCTTTTATGATGTGTTTCCTGAAGGGGTATTGTGAAGCCTAACTCACATTAGAGAGTCTCTTGTTCTCTTCTCACAATTAAAAAATAATCCCCCCTCCTTATTTGGAGATCTCTGACTAGTCTTTCCTAGGGGAAGCAGAAGGAGGTTGCAGAACTAACAAGGATATGAGAAGACCCATTCCAGGAGAAGGGACCCACTGAACAGGCTCCAGGCCACATTATTAAGCTATAAACTGAGAAGGCTGGAGCAGGCATGGCTCTTCAGGACATCAGACACCCCTGCCCCAGTCAGGAAGCTGCAGTCATGCTAGATCAGGTGCTCTGGGCATTTTCAAAGGGAGAGTCTTAGATGGATCAGAACGCCTCAAAATGTGTACGTAGGCCAAGGTTTTGCAGAAAAGGCTGATGATGTTTTGGGATGGGAATGCAGAGAGGTAGGGATATATGTACTACACTGGAGATATGGGACCAGGGTAACTGGCCAGCAGGCTGGGTGTAGGTGTGGAGCAGGTCTGCTGTGCTGTTCAGTGAGTTGCCATGGAAGCAGAATTGCCATGTTATAGAGCACAGGGGAGATGTGTAGGAGCAGGGTCTCCCTCATGTAGCCTTTGGCAAGCTGCTGGAGGGAGGAAGCACGCTCCTGCAGATGCAGAGGAGCTGTCATGGGACAGAACACTCCTCCCAGTTCTGGCAGAGACTTTGCAGATGCTCTAGCCAAGTCACATTGTAACAACCCCATGCCTCAGTTTCCCCAGCTGTAAACTATTATAGGGATGTTTTGTGGCTGAATACAGCCCCATACCCATAAAGCGAGCAGAGCTCTTTGGACAGATGATCCCAAGGAGTATAAAGCATTTACTTAAGATTTTTTTTCCTGTGCTTCTCTCTGATCTTTGATGCTGTCACCTAAATAATTTACAATGTGAAGAAGGAAAGAAAAGACCAGAAGCAATCACACCAAAGCATCCAGCCTCCTCCAGGCATGGCCCAGGAGCTTTGGGGAAGGAAGGAATGTGCTCCCACCCCACCCCCTCATCAGACCTTCTGCATGATGACATGCAAGTGCTTGTTGATCAGTTTATGGATCTGGGGACTGACAGACTTTGAAGTCAGAGCTTGGCATCCCCAGTTATATGCTAGGACTTGAAAGGATCAAAGCTGCCAGCATTTTTTGAGGCCTCATGAGTGAGCTGGGTTGGTAATGGGAGCTCAGAATTCGGGGTTGGCTCCTAATTTCCCCAACAGCGTCATAAGCATGAGCATACATTCTGCGGGCAATCTGGTGGCCTTTCCTCATCTGCTTAACATGCTGTGAGCTGCAGACGGAGGGCACACTACAGCACTGTGACACATTGTGTTACTTATCTCTTTTCTAGCATGAAGGATATATTCTGCAAGCAATTCTAGCGCAGTATTTCCTACGTGAAATCCAGACCTTCAACAAAGAGGCACTAATGACAACAAAAATGTTAGTTCAGCTTTTAGATCCCAGCTGGAGCTTGCAGATGTGGCAGACAGGGATAAATACCCCCTCCTTTTTCCACTGAAGCGGCTCTTTTAGATTTAGGGACAGCACTCTCTTCTGTTACAGGGTTGGATCCTGGACTAGGGCTGTTTGGTGTCCTAGTCCTTATTAAGTGAACCAATTTGGGCTGGGGAAGAGGAGAAAGAAGTAGTACAGAGCAGCTCTGAGTTCACAACCGCCTCTCGACAGGCTGAGTGACCCTCTTTCATGTGAGGCATCTGGGACACAGATATGAGCTGCTTCCAGTCTTGATGTGGCTGGAAGGGGCAGAGGGCAGAATCCGCGTGAGAAGTTTTACAACCTGTAGCCTGAGCATCAGTCTACCAGCCTACATGATCTGTGTCTAGTGCGCAGGTATAAATCAAACTCCTGAATATGAGTTTTCTTTGATTAACATGTCCAACAACTTCCTTGCATTCCTTGCAATGCTCTTTGAAATTTGAACAAGCAAAGCTCTGTCCCAGCACCCCCATTAACTGCTGTATAAGCAAATTGCCTGGTGGAGAGAGGAGCAGCAGGAATGCAGGCTGGTCAAATAGCCTTTTGATAGACCAGACTTGCTCAGCTCAGAAATGCTGTCTGAGTCCGAGTTCCAACTATGAGCCCAGACTGCTCCAGTCTACCCTCATCCTGAGGTCCTCTTTGGGATGACTGCTCAATGTGACAGCAGACCTGACCCTGGCCTTTCACTGAGTGGCTGCCCTTCAAAGTCCAGCCTTGCAGTTTTGTAGCATTTCATGCACACAGAGCCCCCAAGATCATATCATCACCCACCACCAGGAAGATACTTGCATGTCAGGAGCCTAATTCTGCACCATGACAGTCCGTGTTACCTCGTGAGCAAAACAGTCATGTGGCTTTTCTGGATTAATATATGTTAACTAACAGCCGTGAATTCCCAGACTCCCCAAGCACTAATACAGCCTGTAAATGAGTTAGGTGGTAGTCACTGCATTGCAAGGGACCACTGAGACATCACTAAGAATGCCTTTGGAGTTCACAGTACACCTCATGAGTATAGCTTATCAGTATCTGTCTTAAGTAGGAAGCAGTTATAGGCTGTAAAATTCACATCACATTTCCTGTTACTGAGATATTGTTCTTGGCCCAGAGGTTCAGTTCAAAGACACTCAAGTCTCATGCTTGAAATTCAAGACCACCTCTCTGTTTTCCCTCCACCCCATGGTGAGGGGATCAAATTCACCCTTTGCTATGACTCACTTTTTTTTGACTGGAAAACCATTAAAGGCTGACATGCTGTTCACAGACACGTCACAGCTCTGATCTCAGTCTGGTCTTGTTGCAAAGAGGCCTAATACTTTACATGACCCAACACAAGTCCAAAGTAGCCTGCTTGAGAAAACTGATTATAGTAAGTCAGACAATATTAAAACCAGGAAGACTGTATTATTCCAAATAGAAAAGTCTTCTGAGAACACTCAAAGATCACATTTAGTATGAAAGCAGAGCACATACCAGAGGCAGAATCTGCTCAGTCAGTTATAGGGCTTAATATCTGGACACAGCAAATGGGAGAATGACCTACCCATTTGAGAGGGCCCTCAGTTTGACCCTGATATTATGAAAGTTGTGGACGAGTCTGCACCAGGCTATTGTTACCCCATCATGCAATGTATCCAAAGGAGAATTCAGATTCCTTCACAGTTCCTCAGCTTCAGACAAGGAACTTATGTTCCCACTGCATTTGCCTCCTTTCTTCCCCATCTCACCCCTCCTCTCTCTTTCTTAAGCCTTCAAGGAAACACAGTCAAATTCCAGCAGCATCATCCCAGCCCTTCTTGATAGCTTCTTTTCCCTAAAACACCATTGTCTTGAAAGCCATCTAAAGAACGCTTCAAAAGCTCTCTACAACTAGAATGGCATTAATGCTTACGTTAAGAACCATAACCTTCTCCATTTCACACTTTAGATGCTTTGTGTACCTGTTCTGCTTCCTCAGATTAAAAAAGAAATGACAAATTCTCTCAGCAAGAGCCCCCTCAGGAGCAGAGAGACACACTCACTGTGGAGCTCATCGTTGGTGCTTCCCCAGATGCCTCAGGCCCATAGAAACTGTGAGAAATCCCCACAGGTCCTCATGAACTCAGATCTAGACCTACCCCAGCTCTCAGCCAGCAAGTCTGCTGGTTTTTGAAATCACAGCAACTTGCACATTTTTGCACTGCAGGCCTTCAGCTCAATGCTGGAGCGCCAATGGAGACACAGGTGCACACGTGTATCTACAGTTCACTCATTCATGGCCCTCCAGTGCTTCTGATTGGGGCACTGAGTGATAATTTTACACCTTTTAAGAATTCAACAACATATCAATAATCCAACAGTCACATGCCAACTGGGACATACCCAGACTTGGGGATATAAGAATTTACACTGATGTGCAACATAGCTCCTCTCCTTTTCATCTGAGAGCGCCTTTAAATACACAGTTGGACTGGCAAAGCCTTGAAGAATACCAGATTCTTGAGTCAGAACTGAAATCAGGCACCATCAAATGAAGAAGGTCATTCAGGACTCTTGTGTGATTTAATAAATACATATAATTTAACTGCCTGGGTTTCTTATTAGTGAACTTAATTGCTGTATTTGAGTTTACTTGCCATTTCTTAACTGAAAGCATTCTTGTTCTTTATGAGGCAGTCAGCAGGTGTACACATAACTTTATGTCAACATCTGATTACTACTTATTGCTCATTTAACTCAGCAAAAAATAAAAATTGGACCATGTCTCAAGAAAAATAAATAAAAGGAGAATGCTGTGGAGTTAGAGCAGAGAAGTTTTTTTAAAAATCAAACCAGGAGAGGTTTTCTTGAATATTTTTTCCAAGCACTGTTGTTATAGGTGTTTCCTAAGGAAGTGACGGACTTTCCCCCCCCACAACTTGCACCCTCTAGTTTTTTATTTTATTTCTTTAAGCACAGAGTCCAAGAGGTGCAAGCAAGCCAGCACAGTGGACAGTTATTTCACTTTGCTGCTTGAATAAACTGATAGGAAGAGAAACAGACTTCACTCTAATTCAGCAAAGCAAAGCAGGGCATAGAGGTAGTAGTGTGCTTCACTTCAGGCGGGTGCCTTGCTAAGCTACGGCCTCTACAAGCCACACAAAACCATCAGTGAAATTAAAAGCCATCAGGTTATTTTATGACTCTGCTTCAGCGCAGTGCTCTTGCAACTGGAAGCCATCTGGCTGGGGATGGTTTTACATTCTGTATTTTCACAGCTCCCTGCCCAGCAGTGTCAGGGCCTACTGCACACCGAGGACTCCTAGGACCTCTGCTCCCTCTTCATAGGAGCTGCTCCAGCAGCATGATCCTACCAGGGCACTGCTGAGGGCCTAGTTTCAGTCCTTCATTGCCATGAGCAGCCAGCACCAGCCTTGTGGCAAGCAGATCTCTGCGTATGAGGTGAAATGTGGGCCCTCAAGCATGTACAAAGGCCAGCTACAGGTGACTCTGTATAAACTGGCCACTGCCTACAGCCAGTAATAGACCTGATTCTTGCTTCCCCCACCCCAGGCTGGAGATCCCAACAACTTCACATCACCTTTAATAGGAGGTGACAAGTTCTGCACCTGACCCACAAATCCTCCAGTTCAGGGTGAAAGGAACTGGATTCATACTGTTGGCTTAGGTCTTTTAGAGAAGACCAGCTTATAAAGGCAAAGCTTCAGCCATATGGAAAGCTTCAGAGAAAGGCAGGTTCTGATCAGCAGTCAGCTCGAACCCATGTGTGCAGATATGTAGATTATCCTCTAAAATTAATACCTAGGATGGTGCTGGTAGACATGTAAAAAAAGGAGGAGAGAGGCCTTGTGTTGCTGTTGCTGATGCAGATATTGGGATTTAATAACTAAAAAAAGAAGTTATTTAACCTCTCCTTGCATACATGGATTCAACTCCACAGTACAGCACCTTCTCAGTGGAGCATGTCAGCCCAGAGACTCCACTACCTTACATGTTCAGCCAACGATAGCTTCTTTAGGAGCACAGGCTGATCCAGAGCACAAGCAAAATGCTCCGTTTAGGACTTTGTTGCTATGACATTCTCAGCAGTCATTGTAAATCTCTTGCTCTTCAAAAACCAGTGTGGCCAATTAGTCCCCTGCCTTCACAAACACCTGTCCTAGCCATTTAAAGTGCAATATTTAGCAGAGAAGTTGCTTCTCTGACTGAGAAGTTTCCAAGCTGCTAAATGAGAATTGCTGCAGGAAGACAATGTTTTCTTCCACTGGCTTAACATCCTTCCACTCAACTGTGCACAGAGGGGCTGAAGCCAAGTCTTGATTCTTGTATACCCTGAGTCCTGAGAGCTCATAGAAAAGCTATTGCAAGGCCCAAACTTTGGTTTTCATGCACAGAAGATTCCAGTTAAGATCAATGCAGAGTATGTCCAGGCTGGATCCTGCAGGATACAGGCCTTGGTGCCAGCTTTACACATCTTTAGAGAGCAGCTGCCCATGGAACTGACCGAAGGACAGTGCCAACAGTGCACAGAAACACCAACCTGTAAATCAGGGTAGAAAGAAAAACTCAGCTCTTAACTTTCTGTGCAGACACAGAAGTGGCTGGCAAAGTTGTCCTCTGGTTTTACATTGACACACCTGCTTTCAGTTCAGCATAGTGACTCTAGATTTGCACCAGCACTGTTGAAAAAAATCAAGCCACCAACCCATACCTCAGCTGAGGCTGCTAGTTAATCAGAATAGGGGCAGCACATTTTGGGCAACAGACTTCCATGGGCTTTTGCCATTGTTCCTTAGCCAGCATTGATCAGAGAACTAAAAAGGGTTGCCAAGTCCTCAAAAGATTTTAGTGTGAGTGATGCAGACCACATGTGCTGAATGGTAAACAGCTCTTGAGGATCAGAATAAAAAGGTCTTTATAGTCCGAGCAAACAAAAGTAAATGCCAGAATCTAAATGAAACAGAGTTTTCCAAAAGCCTGAGGCTACCAAGATTTCAGAGCTGAAAGTGTAGCCTTGTTTATTTCTTAGAAAGTCCTAAAGAACGTCACGTTACCAAAAGAGGTGACCCCAACCTGTTCCCCGCAAAGCAGCAGTTTCCTTTGATTCTCTTCTCATTTCAAAGCACCCCATCTGAGAAAAGTCAGTCCCCATGAGATTGCTTGAGCCTCCAATTAAAGCTAAGTGTAGTTGATTACTTTGTAAGTGGGCAGCCAACAGAGAGAGGAATATTGCCAATGAAGTGAATACCGTTTATTACTGAACGGTTATATGGAATACAGCAATCCAGTCTAAGCCACACCACCAGAAAGACAGTCCTAACAGAGGAAGCTTTGAAATACTTTGCTTTTCTGTTTTAAAGACATGGATACAAAAACAGAGCTCAAAGAAGGAGGGTTGTTACATTTGGGGACCACAAATCTGAGGACCAAGTAAAAGCACATGGGTTGGAAAGGACTCCAGCTTAGCCACTATAAAAGGACTGGTGCTGCTGTGTCCATGCTGGGTATGTAGAATTGTTCCACAAAGATCCTTGGTCCTGCTTCAAGCAGCCTCAGAAGCAGATCCCTTCAGATCAGCCTTTGTGCAGCCTAGAATTTTAACCCAGTTGGGAACCAAGGGCTCTTGCAGGAATAAATCCTCAGGCAAAGGTTCCAGTTGGCCTCAGGACACATCGCCTCTGTGAAGGCCGATGAACGCCTGCAGCTTTGGGGTTAGACAGATTTAGTTTGTTTAAACTAAAGTTTTGGCTGCTGCAGCAT
Source organism: Nyctibius grandis (assembly GCF_013368605.1). Lineage (NCBI taxonomy): Eukaryota > Metazoa > Chordata > Aves > Nyctibiiformes > Nyctibiidae > Nyctibius > Nyctibius grandis. The sequence goes on along the minus strand of NC_090671.1, from coordinate 12,353,347 downwards.
AAACCTACTACTGCTCATGCAGTCCTCATCAGCTGCGCAGGGCTGCTTCCCCCACTTCAGCACAACTGGTGTTGCTGCTGCCGGCAGCTGCTGCTATGATTCCTCCAAGTGCTTTTACTCTCTGCAGCTCTGCCGATGACTCTACAGCACCAGTGGCATGGAGCAGAACGAAATGTAGTCTGCCTGCCTCCTTTCAGACCAAGTCCCTCCTTCTCTGGTCCACTACTCTCTGTCTTTCCCCATGTCAATTATCTTCCCAATGCACTAACCAGCACTACCTCACTGATTTCAGTGACACTGCTCTCAGTCTACCCCGGTATGAAAGCACACATCCAGTCTGTGCAGCAAGTCTCTACAGTTCTGGCAAAACAGGCCTCCATCTGTAGTGTCCATCTTTTCTGCTTTCATCTCAGGAGGAGCAGAGAAGTGATAATAAACCAGTGCAAAGAAGAACCAAGGGGCATCTGCATATCACCCCTTCCAGCTACCACAAGGGTCAGGTCAGTAGCTAACATGTATGTCCTGAGGCACTTGCTTCTGTTTTTCTTTAGGCCATTCAGGAAATTCCCTGAGGAAGCACATCCAGTCTCTACCAGAGAACTTGCTTTATGTGGGCAGGGACAGCCCAAGTCAGGCACAGGGCAGGGGCACAGGACATGGAAAAATGCAATGTCACTAGAGAAGCTGGAAAAGACAAGATGGTTCTCAAGGGGAGAGATTTTAGGTCCTCTGTCAGGGCTGGGGAGATGTTTTGAGACTAGAGATGCTTTGACACTTGAAGCTCATCCCACCTCATACAAACCACACTGGTACCATTTTGAGAATGCAGACAGAAGGCCCATGTCACATCCTCTGTCCCCTTCTCCCCAGATCCTTATCCAATACACAAACCAACTATGGCAGAGTCTACAAGTTCAGAAAGCTTGTAGAGCAGCACCAACCCTTTAGTACTTTTATGGCCCTATGGGTGAACAGAAAAAGGAGTATGGTTCACCCTGGGCCTCTCTTTTCCAAAGAAATTCTTTCCAGTGCTGTTTTACAGGTTTGCACAGCCTTGCAATGAACAAAAACCACATAGCAAAACAGGCATTTAACAAACATGCTAAGCTACCGTGAAGTAAATTACTGACTTAACAGCCAGGCACCTACAGGTACAATTTGGTTTCATTTGAAGAACAAATTAAAGCAATATTAGCCTCTGAGTCTGCAAGGGGCAGAAAAAGACAGAGTCTGGCAACTTTCCAAAGTGCACAAGATTAAAGAAGCCCTGCCAAATAGCTCCCAGGAGACAGAAGTCACACCAAAGAAGGACCAGCTCCCAGGGAGAGCCAGCCCCACACCTAGCTGTATCTGCATGCAGGCTTCCATCAGAGAGGAAGGGTGAAGGCTGCATTTGAACCATAAACTGCAAAGCAGGGGAAGAGATGGGTCAACAGGAACAGCAATGGAGCCTGATGGGGACACAAAAGGACAGGGCAGGGTGAGCAGTTATATGGATATTGCAATTACTGGCTCATAATGCTCCACACTCCACTGAACTGTGAAGTTAAGTGCCCTTTTCCTAAAGCCCAGAGGCAGCCATACGGACTTCCCCTCTCCTTTCCCAGTATCAAGTCTAGCCCTTCAGTACATTTTAGGGCTTTACCAGTACCTATAACTTCTGTCAAATCCCAGTTCATGTGTTACCAAAGACTAAGGTGGGATAATATCCCTAAAAAAAACCCAAAACAAAACAAACCCCACTCACCAAAAGTTTCTCTCAGCAAGGTACTCCACCACAGTGCCAGCATGTCACAGGCCATAGTTTCCTCAGATATACAGCACTTGCCATTGCAGGAATGTTTGACTACAGCCAAGAGTCTCTTCAGGATGTCTCCACAAAGGGATGGGACCAGTTTCGTTACTGGCTTAGCCTCCCTCATCCACACCTCTTCTCCTGCTTGCCATCTCCTTCTCTTTGCTCCTGCCAAAGAAGAGAGCAAAGGATGAAAACAATCAACCAGCTGAAAAGGAAAATAAGTAACAGCCACTGAGGGCTTCAAAGTTAAGCAAGGAAGTAATTAGTGGAACAGCTGAAAGAGGAAGACATCCAGAAAAGGCAAAATGGTAAAAAAAGTCAGATGAAAGAAGTAGGGAGAGATAATGAACAGCCTATTAGGAGCTTCAAAGCTGGTCTTGAATGTTATCCTCCAGCTATTTCTTCCTACCCTGTCCCTGGAGGAATCGCTTTCCTTCAAACCTGTTTAGTTTCTGAACCCTGTGCTGCTCCCTGTCCACAGACAGGGCCCAGATCTAACTGTTGCTTTCTCTCTTCTGACAGAGAAGGCCACCGAAAATCTCAGCACTCACCTTCCCCAAAGCACTTAGATTTCAGCTGTGTAACCCAGTCCTAGTGAGACAGGCGGTGAGTGCAAGTCAATGTTTTTCTCTCGACAGCACTGTTCACAGTCCTGCCCTGCAGAGTCAAAGGACTCGGATGGCTGCGCTGAAGGGCACAGTCAGACCTTTGGAGATGGGGAACAACTTGACACGAAATCCTGCTAGAGCAGTGCAGAGGGAGGCTTGGCTGGTGTCAATTCAGAACATGAGACTGTAATAATATTTGCCCTTGGTTCAACCTCATATACCGAGTACAAAAGCCTCTGTTCGAATAAAGGAATGGCCAGGGAGACGTGAACTGAGAAGAGCCAAGAAACTCAAAGCAAAGTCCCAATTCTCTTTGTCCGGAAATCTAACTGTTTTGGAAAGAAGCAAAACCACACTGAAGGTAGACAAGGAAAGGGCAGGACAGATTTCTTACTGAATTTTCTCAGTTTTCCTTGACATTATTTAAGAAGGAGAACACAAGTGTGTTCCACAGAAAGGGTTCAAAATATGAATTTTTTGTCCTTATTCATGGAACCAGTTTGGCTGTCAGAGCAGGCTTCGTTTCCTAGATAAATAAAATTGTAGTGTTTTTTTTATAGCATGCAGGGTTGGAAGGAGAGAACCAGGAGTCAGGCAACCTAGGCCTCACCCTATCCAAATTTTGACCTAGGACAAGCCACTTGCTCAGGAACAGTCACAAGGGGACACATGCCACTGCTTTTGTTGAAGGTATTCTGGTTTGGGTGACTGCATCTCCCTGACCTACCTTTGCCCTGTAAGTTTTGAGAGGGTTCCTGTGCAGCACATTGAATGATACCTGGTCCTGGCACTCCAGAAAAAAAAAATAAAAGCTAAGTGTCAAGAGAAGGGTAAACCTGGTCCATGGCCACAGGGGTGTCAGGATATAGTAAAGTATTTCTCCATCCCTCTCCTAGATACATTACTTTCAGCACAGCATTCAGATAACTGCCTGGGGAGAAGTTGTTTTTGTAGCTGATGAGACAGACTGGTCCCTTGAGAGACATTTGAGCTCATACACACCACTAAATATATCAGACAGTCTGATCATATGAATGCTGGTAACCAAGCTTTCTGGGCAAAGACCAGTGCAGTAGTGCTAAGGCACCAATATTTAGGATATTCCAGTTGACTGTGTTTTTCCAAACATGTTTGAGAAGGTCCAGGCAGGCTTACCTGCCCCAGACACTACCTCTTTCTCCTTCAGGTGTATTTAGCCAGATGGCAGGTGTTTTATATTTAGAAAAACATTCCTTGAGTAGGAAAACATTTGTACAGGCAGGTTCACCTTGGAGGACTTATTTTCTTTCTCCCTCTTTTGTGGGAACAAACAGCCTTGCACCAGACTCTGGAGCTACTCACTAGCTAACACTGTCTACATGTGAGACCATGTGGGGTGAGACCTGGGCTGTACACCCAAGGTGCTGATGGAGGACAGCTGTACAGCCAGCTCCAGGGAGGCAGCATGCTGCTGCACTTGGCACTGGTAGGCTGAGACAGGAGGGTGAGATTATGGATACTTTGCTTGACAATCCAGAAGTGACTTAGATAGATAGGCACACAAGAAGCAGCCCCATACTGTTGTAGCTACTTGTATGACTTTTTTTTTTTTGGATGCTAAAAGATTGATCCTGAGCCCTCTGGCCTCCTCATGGGCTGGGGAGGGCAGTTAAATCCAGGTCAAATGCAGCAGTCTAAAACTCAGCATTATATCACTAACAGTCCCATGAAGCACCAGCTCTGCCAGACTCCTCCAGACACCTGCTGCTCCATTCAGATAGCAGCAAAAAAGGGTTGGTCTTGAAATAAGCAGAGCTGCAAACATATCTGGCCAGGAAAGCAAGTAAAGCCTGAGAGTGCTATGACCTAAAAGGTTACAGTTATTCAAGATAGTTCTCTTGCTAACGGGGCATCCTCTTCATAAAGATTTGTCAGGGAGCAGCAAGGGCCAGCTCCTCCCTCCAGGACAGGGAGCCAAACATCAAGCATGGTAACAAGGCCAGAAGCACCAGGCCCTCACCAACCAGCACCCAGCCCCACAATACCTGAGTGAAGCAAGCAGGGCAGACATGGAGACAGCAGCCAGCTTCAGCTGAATCCAGATCATCAGGCAAGTCCAGGCTGATAGGGCAGGTCTGAGGTCAAGCTGGAAAGTCAAGCCATCACCAAGCAAGTCCATAGCGACAAGGTACATCCAAGGTCAAGACAAGAACAGCGTCAACAGGTCAGCGACCATACCAGCAAGGTCCCTAGCCAGGCACTGGCATGGCTTGTTGAAAGTACTGGGCATGCACTCCTACAACATAGCTCAAAGAAAGGAGACAAGCTCAGGTCTGAACTTAAATGGAGTCACGGGGCCCACGGGCAGGAAGTGTGGGTGGAGGTCCCAGGTGAGGCTGGTCAGGGCCATTAAGGCTTGTTAATGCACTCAGGGCCAACTGACTGCCTGAAGCACAGCTGCATGGGGTAGAAGCAGGGACAGCAGCTCTACAAGACAGAAAACACATGAGGACAGATTTCAGCCCTCATGATTGCAGTTTATGCTATAAGCAACTGAAGAGGATTTTGTTATGGGAGTTTCAGTGGCTGAAACTCGGTAACTGGTTTTGCCATAATATCTCAATAAAAGGTACTGTTAACAGCATCTTCTGTTGCTTCTGTCAGATACTGTTGTTCCTGTCCCTAAAACCATAGATATAGATCCCAAATCTTTCTGAATCCCAGTCCTAGCTCCTAGTCACATCACTGTCCTTGGGCACTTAAATTCCAGGCTAATCAACACTTTGAGATACCTTAACTAGTGAGAGTTCATTTACCTCCATTTAATGCCAGCTCCTGAGTAAAGCCTGGTTTCTACTGCCTGCAGCCTTTCCCTCCACTAAATGCAGTTCCCCATTTGGCAGTTTCAAGGCGATCTCTTAGTGATGATCCAGAGTGCCTTCAATTCAATGGGTGATCTTTTCCTGTGGTTACCAGCCCACATGTTAGAAAGCCCAATGGAAAAGTGCTTATCTTTCCTTCCAAGTTACAGACTGCCATGCAGGTGCAGCCTTTACTGACTCCAAAACCCAAGAGACAGCAGTGATAGAAAGATACCATGAACTTTCTCATCCGGGACACAAAGATACCATGAACTTTCTCATCAAAGCATCATTTGCAAGTGAACTTTGGGACCTAAAATTCTCCCCCATGTTTGCTGGAGTTTGAAAACTGGATGCAAGCCCTGTCCCTGCAACCTATTTCTAGATAGCCTACTGATTTGTCTTGTCTGTATAGCTTTTTTCTTTTGATCTCCAGAGCTATTCACAGTTCAATGGCTTTCCAGAGATGACTTGTTGCAGTTTGCTTTGGTTTGAACTGGGCTTTGAAACTAGTGACCAGGATGCACCACACTTCTGTGCGAGATCTTGAGGAAACAGCAGGGTAATTTATGAGACAAGCTACTAGTCTTCAAAGGATAACATCTTTTCAGCAGAAGTCCCTTTTCTTCAAAGGAAAATTTGCCTTTGCCTTGTGAACTTGTATTTTTATATATAGACATATAACAAACATTTATTTTACACCCACCATGTCTGTGGCATGATGTGTGTGTGTATAAAGGCCAAATGAAAGCAACTGCCCTCAAAGTGCTGGAAGAGATGTTGTCAGAAGGTGACTGCTCCCAACCCCTCTGCAATTTAAAGATGGATTGTAACATGCTCTATGGAAGCAACCAGCAAGGGCTGGCCTCCCACAGGCCAGCGTTTGAGCAGGAGCAGACAGCACGCCAGCATCTGACAGAGGAATGGACCCTGTGGGGATGACACTGGCAGCAAGGAGTCTCCGGGGAAAATAAGCTCAAGCAGATAATTAGAAAGGCAGGGTTGTAGTGCTGGCCTGGGAAAGTTGTGGCTCTGCCCTGATGGCTGATGCTGGACAACTCATTTCTGCGACTGGAGCTATCTGGATGACCCTAATTTGCCCTCACAAAACTCTTCAATGCTGTCCCCTTCTGTTAAACAGAGGATTGAAGAATGGCCTTGGACACAGCCTCCAGGCTGATCTCTCTGCCTCCTTCCCATGGCAAGGCTTTCCAGGCAGCAAACTGCTTGCCTGAGCAGGCCAGAGGGCACGCAGGGAAGCCTGCTAATGTCGTCTGGTCTGGGCTTGCTCGGGCATTGCAGTATGATGAAGGGTAGCCTCCAGCTGTCCCACAGCTGTGCTTCTGGTTCACAGCCTCGATGGGCAACAAACCTGGCCTTGGAGGCAGCCAAGAGGTGTCTCTCAAACAGTGTGATACTGTCCTGACCTGACAAACTCTAAACCCTGCCTCCACCAAATAACAGGACACAATTCTCAGAGTGTGGAATAAATGGATGTAGTCAATGATGTGAGGCAAATGGTGCTTTTGCTACACCAGGTGAAGGTCAGGAATGCATCTGCCCTGACCTCTACATGCTAACGACACAAACAGCCTGGGAATGGCCTGGATGTGCATTGCAATGATCCCAGCCCCATCTTTCCCTCCACACGTTCCCTGAAACAACTCCCTCTTTTCCTAAGGAAAGCTGCATCCTTACACAAAGTGCGTTCTTCTGAGTACGAGGACAATCAAAAGGGATCACAGGTCTTGCTGGAATTAATCTTAAGATGGGGACTCAGACATTCTGTGATTCTGTGATTCTGTGATTCTGGAGCACAGATGGGGTCAGGTCAGGTTTTTCCCTACAAACAGGAGAAGCCATGTGGTTTTCGTATAATTTGGAACATTTTCTTACAGAATGAAGATTGATTAGATGCCTGGAGTTCCCCAGAAACAATGTTGATAGTGTTAGCAGCCTGCACACCACAAGAACCCATTCATAAAAATAAAATCCTAATTTTAAAATTTATTTTTTTTAACTTTATGTTCTTGGAAAAAGAAGCTTATTGGGTAACTATCAGAGTTCCTCTTTCATCACCTTGTCATAAATCCCACAGGCTCTGAATTCCTTTAACAATCTCTCAGTTAAATTGTGACCTGCCTATTCTAATAAATAAACTTTTTTTTTTTTCCCCCACAAAAAAGCTGGAAACAGCCAAGAAGTTGCTCCCTCTTGCCCTTGCTCTGAGTTCTGCTAATTGAGACATCAAAGCAGATGGAAAATCAAGGTTGTGCCTGTACAATCCCTGGGCATTAACCTCTCTCTCTAGACCACTTTCAAACAGGGCAATGAACTTTTGCCAACACAGATCCTCCTCTGAAGTTTCAGCTATACATCACATTCTTCTATCACTATTTACGTGAATGATGAAACAACTGCTGCCTTTCACCCTGAGGTGGCTGCACCTTGGGGTCAGGTGATGTGTTCCTGGGTATATTTTGTGCAAACTCTGACAGTCAAGCAAACTGACATCACAACCCAGTTCCAAACCAAGGCCATGCTGCTGCTATAAGGAGTGAAGGCTTTTCCATCTTCACAAGAGCACCGACAGGTAAATCTGATACTGCAAGCTGTGAAAGACACTCTAGAACCAAGACAGAGATGTTATTGCTGTAAAGGGTAAATTAATGAAGAAGCTGCCTAAAATTCATAGACCATGAGAGTGCACTTGAAAAATGACCCCTGGGCAGATAGGAAGCAGTGTCACCTTAACTACATTGGATCAGTGCTTTGCTCCCTCATGGCGACCTGCAGGGTTAAACAACTGCAGGACTGCTTTATGCAAAGAGACCAAGATACTAGTCCAGGTCACCACCTCAGCCCTCCAGGCCTTGTTGCCTCTTCATGTTAGCTGCTGGGCTGCCAGGCCTCCACAGCTAATGTCCCCTGGGCTACCTAAATCCCCTATAAACATCATGCTTGTCTTCTACAGTGGCAACATACCCTGAGGCATCTAGGCAAAAATGGTCATGACAGCAGCCATTGTAGTTGCTCTGACCAAAGTGAGACCACTGTGTAGCTGATCACTGTTGGCTCAGAAAATGGATGGGAAGAGCTGCACTGTAGGTTTAGCTGCCTTCCTTGCTTGGATCTGCAGTGGGGAGAAACAAGAGAGCAAGTCCACAGGAGGTTTCGTTTAGGAGGTGAGAGAAGTGTGCAGTTTCATTAGGGAAAGAATATTGTATATTCTTCCCCACAATGCCAAACTTGACAGGGAAACGACTACAGGGGTTTCCCTGCCCCAGAGGTGGAAACAGATCTGCCATGGCAGAGAGCAGGAAGAAGGGAAGGGGTAGATGAGCTCCCTTCCTTCATACTGTCTGTTGTGACAAGCGTGCCATGGATTATTTGACAGGTAGCCATGGGAGCACCCCCTCTCCGTTATTCCCCCAATCTGAATGATGCAGCTGCTCCCCAGATTTACCCAGATAATTTAAACATTGCAAAGAAACAGGAACATCTGCATGATGGCCGTTCTGTGCTCTGCATTTGCCCCTTCCTAAACTGACCTAAATCAGAAAGCTCCACCATGGAGCAATGTCTAATTCACACTGAGCCCCATGGATATAAACATTTCACTTACATGCTGAGAAAAGATAGTGCCAGGCCTCCCAGGGGCCCCAAAGGTTCCGCAGCATTTTTGTAGCTGGTTGGACAGGGTAACATGTGTGTACCCATGTTATACAGAGCAAACAGGATGCATAAATTAATGTTGCCCTTGGGTAAGAACAGATCAGGTGGTGCTTGTTTTCTCCCTAATTTGCTGGCATATTTGTTCTGCTGGTAAATAACCCCAGAGAAGCCCCCTGGCACATTTTCACTCATATTTAGCTCAGGCCTCTAAACACTGAACATACAGGAGAAAGACTGAAATGGGACCAGGCTTCAATGAAAAGCTGGCCCCTAACACAGACATTTAACTGCTCTATGCACTGAACACATGATTGTGCTTAGGACAATATGCTGCTCCCAAAAAGGGTTTGCAGGTTGTCTTGTAGAGGAGGTAGTGGCAAAGCGCCAGCAACAGACATGGCTCATATGCCCCATTTCTCCACAGCTTCTGCCTCCCCCTGTCAGATAGGACAGTCCCACTAAGGCAGATGCAAAATACAGCCGTAGAAGAACTGCATGTAACCTGTTCCTGATTTAGAGGCCCTGGGTTGAACACTGTAGGTTCAGGAAATATCAGTGGTAAAGTGCAGAAATCTGCAGCTTTCGCTTTTGAGGTATCTGTATGAGTTACTTCACACTCCTGCACAATGCAGCGTGGAGGTGTGACATGCCCCCAGCTCTCAACGTGTCCCTACTGCCCTTCAGCAGTGGTAATTCACAGTAAGCCCCAGGACAACTGAGCAGAGGTCCTGATTCAGCCAAGCACATTCAGCGCATGCTTCAGTTCTTCAGTGATGGGGTAGCAGTGTGTGATGTTCCCTGCAATGTGTGACAACATGAGCATCTGACACTCTGGCTCCTACTTTTAGAATTAGCCTGCTTGACCAATGGATGATTAGAAGTGACTCTCACTTCTGGCAGGAGGAGTCTCCCAAAAACACACACTGGCAGGACCCTATTTCTTCTCCTCCCCTATCCCAGGTACTGTGGGGTTGGTTCACCTTCAACCTACAGTGACCCTCACCTAGTGCTGAGACCCAGCAAAGTTTGCTGGGTGTCCAAGTCCTGGAGAAAGAACCCAGCCATCATATTCAGCTTGGGAGGCACAGACAAGCTTCTCTCCAAAGCTTCCTGGCAGGCTCTGACTTGGAGGAGAGGGAGGGAAAGAAGACATTTGGAAACACCCTTTCCCCTTTCAGAGAAGTGTGCTGGAAATAGGTCTGCCTGCCAGCTCCTGTGGTGTAGTTGCCAGGCAGTAGTACTGCTTTGCAGTCCAGGATCAACAAACTACACATTTGTATTCTCACCAGGGCCAGCATTATTACTGCCACAACTTAACACCCTTAAACAGAGACTGCTGCAGCTGTGAGAGCTGTTTTGGGAATAAGGACAATTGCAGCAACCAGTTGATGAAGGACCCACAGAAAAGAAGAGTGGCTGCTATAAACCTCACGGGTGAGGCAAACTCTTTCCTTTTGTGGGTAGAAAACAAAATACCTGGTATCCAGGTGGATGGAAAAAGATGTGTAGGAAGGAAATGGACCCACCACCTGAAGATGGAGCCCTTTGGATGGACTGGCTGGTGGCTTGACCGCAGCGAACAACATTGCTCCAGATGGATGCTGTCACTAGCACTGTGGGAATTAGGACTGGCATCCACCACAGTGTATCGGCATAAGCAAGCCCACTGCCACCTGACCAAGAGCCTCTAACTTCTCTGTCTCTCCTCATCACCTTATCTCTCTTTCTCTGCCTTCATATCCTGACTGTATTCTTCACTGTATCCCCCAGATCTCATATGCCAAGCATGCTCCTTCTCCATTGCAATTGCCTTTTTCAGAAAAGCAACCCCACAGAGACTTATTGACCCTGGGAAGGGTCCATAAAGCCAAAATCCCGCTACTTTTCTGCACACCCAGTTTCCCAATTCAGTCAAAGATGCATTAGACCATGGAAATTAGCATAAATTTGAGTACATCTACTACACCTAGACTACTAAATAGACATCGTGCAAATGAGAATTATTGTTTGTTTTGAATCTAAACAATGTTGTAGAAAATGTGGCCACTCATACAACCTCAGCAACAGCAAGTGACCAGTCACTTGTGTTCAGCTCTAATGATTCATCAGCCCGCAAGCAGTAACAGATACAATTAAACTCTTGTGGCAGTAGAAATAAAATTGAGATGCTGGAAACACTTTGCTTTTTCTGCACACAGATCTGACTCAGGTCATTGCAGAGAGTTGGAGCAGGCTCCAGGTGAAAGGGTTTAGGCATGGTAATTACAGCATGAGATTTGCTGTCAGTGTTTGCAGAGCAATCCCTTCATGGTTCATAGCAATGGGCAGGGTGAATGAGAGGATAACGATTCATTGTGACCAAGGGTTTTCTTCTCACTCTTGATTCCTGTGAACCTCTCAGAACATGGACAGCATACACATAAGGAAAACTGCAAATTCTGTGCTGCTTCTCTTCTGGGGCAGCACCTTTTGCTGGCCCCCAAAACTATTGTTGCAGACAAACTGCATCTTGGAGGGATGTCTCCATTTCCTAGGAGTGAGGATGACAGTGTTACATATTCCAGGAGCTATTACTGCTGTAAAACTTCTTGAAGAGAAAACCAGATCATCTCTCAAGACAACATCTTCCATCTGAACCTTCTGGAGTTGATGCTTCACAGGGAAATTCTTCATCAAGAGCTCTTAACATTGAACTTGTAGAATGCTATCTTCCCCCTTGTTTATTTCAACAAACAGCTAAAGATACTCTGGCCACAGAGGTGGCCAAGTCACCTCATCACCTTGTCTCTGACAAGCTTATACCTATGTACCACCATGGTTGCTGAAAAGCTGTGGATGGCTCCAAATCAGGATTTATTTTTAGGTTTCCAGACTCTGTATGCTCCTGCCAAAAGAGCCCGGTCTAAAGTTTATTCAAGTCCACGATAAAAATGTCTAAGGGCGTGAATGACCTTTGGATCAGCTCCAAAGACTGTGCACTGATATTAGCAGTGGGTCTGGCTGGGGATTCCCTTTGGGAAGGCTGCCCAGTAAAGAGGTGGTTTTCACCAAACTGAAATTTTCAGGGAGAAAAACATCCTGATTTTGAACCCTCTTTCCTTTCAGGAGAAAGAAATAAAAATACACTTTTTTTTTTTTTTTTCAATTAAGAAAAGTCAAGAAGCAGTATTTTCTTCAGGGCCAGTTGGAACAAAATCAGAAAACTATGTTTTGGTTTGAATGTGTTCAATTAACCATTAAAACCTCATTTCCCTATAAGTACACTCCCTCACTGGGGCTGTGGTTTAGATGTCTCATCTTTCCTGCAGGCTGTTTCCTAGAGGACTGCATCTGCCATGGTGCAGAGTGGACACTAAGGTCTGTGAGACACAACAGCAGCTACGCACTGTCCCCTGAAAAATATAAGTATTAAGTTCCTGGATGAGAGCTGCCAGGAGGAAATACTATTCAAGGCTGATGTTCAGGATTGAACGGAGTTAAAGCAAAGCTTTTTTGGGTGAACTGAACAAACTAAAGTGAAGCATGTCAATTTGGAGCATGCCAAAGCATTTACTTTTGATCAGAAAATGTCAGAGTAAAACTTATATCCCTCTGCAGACCAAGATGTTTTGAAATTTTATTCAATGAAAAATTTGGAAACATCAGTGTTTCTTCACAGCCAGAAAGAGAAACAAAGGTTTCAAGGGATCAAACCTGCCTTTCACAGCACTGCAATTAGTAAGAAAGCAGGAAAGGTGAGGAAGAAAGGAGATGTGCGAAGCTTACTGCTCTGTAGCTAAAAAGCCCTGCAGAAATGAGCACCAAACATCCACCCTCTCTCAGCAGCTGTCTGCCTTGTATTTCCAGGATCCTTTCCCAGCGTAACAGGCAATCCCCCAGGCTGGAGAGATTAAAGAATTGCCATCTGATGAGAGATAGTTTTGAGTAACCACTTCCCTGGATGCCCCAGCTCACCATGGCAAGAACACATCTCTAGGGCTTTGTAGGCTCTCTCAGATCTAATTTGACCTTCAGTGCACATTGTCTTCCCTGGAGTTATTCATGGTTCACCTAAAGGAGGCCAGAATTTATTCCTGCCTCACATACTCGCCACCCAGTTGACAGGCAGTGTGAAAGTAAAGTGCCATGTGGAGCAAGCACTGGGAAAAAATCACCTTTTGATCTCATTGAAGGTGGTCCTCAAACCAGGTCATGCTTGAGAGAACTGGCAGGGAGAATGAGAGGCTGGGCTGCAGCTGTCTGTGTTGGGGCGGACTCCAGTTCAGAAGAATATTTGCCTTTCTCTTGCTGCCAATTTTGGAGCCTTTATAAATACCACACCTAAATAAAATGGAATAAAATAAACGATCCTCTTCAGGCACCCCACGCCCTTCCATCACCCTCCCTAAGAACATCTCAACATCCAAGGGTACAGGGATGCATGGGGGAGGGAATTATTGTTAAAAATAACCAGTCTAGGGAGGAAAACAATTTATGCTGGGTCTGGAGCAAGGGCGAGGTTCCATTTCTTTCTGAGAATCAAGTGACCAATGTCATCCCAGAGCCTGCTGTGCAGTCATCAGTGACTTCTGCAGCACAGCTTGTAACCTGCAGCAGCACAGATGGAGTCAGGACATGGTGTGGAGGAGCAGCCAGCCCCCTCCCTGTCACCCTTCCAGTGACAATACTTCACAAGCATCCCTTCCCATCCTCGCTGGTAAGTCTGTCCCTTGATGTGCAAGGTTCTGTTTTGCCATGAAGCACAAAACTTAATTTGCTAAATATTTGTCCCGTGAATGCTCCTGGGCCCCAGCACAGATTGAGGGCTGTTCTCTGGGGGTCTTATGCTCATAGACAGATATTTGCCAATTCCCAGCAGGTAATAAGAGCTCTAGATATTTAGCCACCTTTTCTGAAGAAGGTGCTCAATCCGAGATGAGACTGAAGATAGATGCAGCAATAATTAGCTCTGAATCAAATGTGGTTCAAAACACAGCTCTTTGGAGAGGATAATGCCACTCACCGTCGAACTGGACCATGAGATCTGTAAATGTCAGCTCTGGAATATGCACTACAGTGTGGTATTTACAGTGCCCTTTTATTATTGCTATTATTATTGTTATTATTTTCCTTTTTACCTGGGGACTGAATGTTTGGGGACTGTGGCAGGAGAGGTCTGTACATCTGGAAAGCGTCAGATTTAACGCCCGAAGTCATCAGCCCAGGTCAGCTAATAGTGCATGTTTGCTTCCAGCAGCAGCTGTGCAAACTCCTGTTGCCTTGGTTGTGCAGGGCTTATGTAAAGATTCCTCAAAGACAGGGCCCTCTTTGTGAGCCCTTAGCTCTGCTGATCCCTGGCAATTCCAACCCCAGTTTCAAAAGAAACAGGCCTAAAATGGCACTCCCACCGCAAACAGATGTATTTCAGCCTCTGTCTAAGGCAGCATTCATTTCATCATGAAAAGGAAAACATCATAATTTAGGGTCACACGTCTCCTGCCTGTCAGTCAGGCACTGCCAGCTGTTTTTACAGCATCCCAGGGTGTTGTGGCAGTCTAGAGAACAAGTGACACACCTTTCCAAAGGCTGTTCAGAAGGATACACTCAGCAAGAAGCTCTGAGCTCCAAGCTTTGTGTTTGTCCCTGATTTTTTTTTCTGAGCAGGCTTGAAATAAAATATTTCTGTGTGTACTGTAAATTTTTTTCTCTTGCGTATTGATTTTCTTTGCTTCCCGTTGCTTCATGGACTTGCCCTTCCCACTCTAAATTTTCTATTTCAGGTTCAGTGTTAGAACTTTTCTCATGGTGCTGTGGCATGTGGGTGGACCAGATGTACCATGAGAACAAGCTCTTGCACACCAGCCGCCAACAGCTGAACAAAACTATACATATTGTAAGAGAAGCCAAATTTCACTCACCGACTTCAGTAGCTTTCAGTTGCTTCTGTTTTACATTGAAGTTGAATCTGGCCAATTTATTTAACCTAATAAACAAAATTATAATCATAAACAATCCAGTAAAACTACTGGGCATCTGAAAGAGGCATAGAGACCATACAGAAAACAATCCCAAGCATCCCTGCCTTGTAGCCACATATTACATCTGCAATGCAGACAAAACACCACCATATTTACAGATCGGTGGGAGTTTTGATCATGTAATGCTTTAGGGTAACCACTGCTCGTTAAAGTCAACAAGAGTCTTTGCATTGACTTTAATGAGCTCTGAGTCAAGACTGGAACATACAGCATTTCACCAAGAATTCAAAGTGGGAAAAAACCCAACTCTGGTAAAGCTCTTACCTTGGTCTTTCTGAAAAGTGAATGCTTGAGGGGACCATGCTCCTCTTGCTGTGCAGTTTCAGCCTCCATGGGTAAAAAGCCCTGCTGAGCCCGTCCTGACAGTGCCAGCGTTCCTCATGCTGAACAGTACACTAGCAGATTTCATTACAATAATTGCATAACAGTTAATACTATGTTGTAGAGAAAGTGGGCAAGAAAACGCAAGGGAGCAAAATCCAGATGATCAATCATCCCTTTCACTGACACTGACTTTACATGGGTTGTTTTCACCGGAAATATACACCTAATAATTGCTCGGATTCCATGTTTTTTCAACATCAGTTCTATGGTAAATGCCATTCATTACTGTGCCATGGTGATTTAAAGCTGAAAACCTACTGTGACCAGAACCAAAAGATAGATTAACTTATCTGCTTTAACAAGGAGTTGCTTGAAGTCTTATAGGAAATACTGTATGAACTTACATTTCATATGGCCAGTAATTGCTTTTCCTGTTATTTTTCTATTAAAGAAATACAAAAGGAAATGGGAGCATAATGGGGACTGGGTTGTAGTGCTTTAAATCTGCAGGTCATCAATTCAAGGTAATTTAGCTGATGACTCCAGTGGTCTCAGCCCAGCTGTCAGGGACAGGTGACCACACTTGGCCATCCACCATTGCTAAAAGCTTGATGGCAATTCAGTAAACTCAGCGAGCTTTGACTGCCCAGCCTAGCCCAAGCCTGAATCCCATGCCTGGGGGTGCTGTTTCAGATCCATCTGTTAGGCAGCTGGATACAGCATGGTCAGACACTCACGAGAGGTACCTAGGTCAGTCCCTCTGAGCACCACATCCAGAGAGGTCCGTCTTTCTCTGTCTCTCATTATTGCAGAAATCAGAAAAGGCTGAGAAGATTCCCAGTGATACAGGGTTATTCCTGGATAGCCACGGGGGAGGGCTGTGCATGAGAGATCTGCTAAGAGCCTGCTGATAAGGATAAAAAAGGAGGAAACTGTTCAGCAAAATGACCTCTAACAATGAATTTACTGCGTTCCAGCATCTATGGACTGATATCCTTCAAGAAGGCTCAATTCTCAGCTCCCATGCTTTCATTAGGAGAGATGCTGAGATCATGAAGCAACTGGTTTTCAGTGGGATATTAACTTAGACATGGGAACCAAAGACTTTTAACTTGAACAGGTCCCTAGGACAGTGAGTTCTGACTTGTTTTTTTTCCATCTGTGGACTCTCAGCAGTGATAGCAGCTCCTGTACAGTGAATTTAAGCTGACTAGAATTGCTTTTCTTGGTTTCCTTCCACAAGTGACAGGTTGACAGTTACTGCTCTTGGAAGAAGATGGTCTTCCAATCCTCAGGTCACCATATGATGCACAAATAATTTCTTTCATGTCATACCTGATTTAGCGCTGAAGGAAACAGAGCTAAGAGACCAGTGAAGCCATCTCCCCCATTGTCCATCATGTGTCACTGTGTCATGCGGTTTTCAACATGCCATATCTCAACAGGCAATTTGAGAGCTCTGGTTGTCCTTCCAAGCTTTATAAATGTGCTAAATGGGGTGGATACCTGGAGAAGAAATGTGCCATTGACTGTTAAACATTACAGGAGGGAATAATGTGTCATAAATCAAAAAGACCCAACACTATCACAACAGGCTAGCCAAGAATATGAACTATAAGAGTCCTTATAATGACACCTATTTGTTGAGTCAAGAATTTCATCTGTAAGCTGTTCAGTGAGGCTTTACATCTCTCCTCTGGTCCTGCATTCTAAACGATCATTTAAAAAAAAAATCTGAAAAAAATGTTTTGTTTTTCTCTCAGGGAGAGTTATCCTTACTGTTATCCATGCTGCTTCCATTTTTTTTTTAAACCTCCAGAAAATTTTAAGCTGTGAAATACTTGCTTTTTTGAAAGATTTTTTAATTCTTCAGAGTAGTTTTTTTGCGTCCTCTTGATTTTCTTTAACCACGCTTAGAACAGAAGCATCCTTCCCACTGCGATATTTTCCCTTGCTTGTCACAAAACAAAGCATACTGGAAAAACAGAAGTAGAAAACCCTGTGTATGTCTAGAAATCAGGGAGAGTAAACATACCAGCAGAAAGCCACTTAGTTCCCACTCTCAATGGAGGAGTAACTGAAGTTAAAGCACATTAGATGTCTTCGCAGATTGTACTCCTCCACATGGTGTTTATTCTCCTGCTCCCATTGCATCTTCTTCAGGCTTTAATTCCTCCTACTCTGCAGGATTTCATCACCAGGCTTTATAAATTGTATTTTCTCATAGTAAGGGGTGATGCTTCCTTTGCAAACGAAAAACCAAACCCTTTCATGAAAGAGGATTTGATTTTGGTATTTTTTTCTTCAAGTTAAAAAATGGTTCCTTCAGGCTCCACAATCTCAGATAGCTTAACTGAGCTAACTAATCTGCTGTTTTTAATTTAACAAGCCAGTTCTAAACACAAGCAGTTATCAGAAAGTGAGAATGCCCCAGGCAAGATTGGCACTAAAGCCTCTACAGATCAGAAGTTACACCCCTCCAGTTTTCAAGCTCTTGGTGATTCAAGTTACCTGCTACCACAGTGGCATCAGTGCTACGCACCCTTGGAAGTCTAACCACTAGACTTGTAGTGCTAAGCCAGCCCTAGCTGTCCACCAGTGATTCTGAACATGGTTAGATCTGAGCAAGTGAATTCATCTTTTATCAGTAATGTCATTATTAGCTCTTCTACTCTGCCCTGTGGATGGGAATGGAGGCGGCTACAATCAGACCTTACTCTGAGTAATTCTTCAAATAGAACTTGTTAGCGTTAGCAGGAAACCATGCTGTAAACGTTCGTTATCCCAGAGCTGCATTGAACAGGCAGAGTCCGTTTCCAGCTGGGCTGTTAGGGGACAGCCATGAGCATGAGTTTGGAGCCTGTCTGGGACTCACTCTTCTCAACCTGAATGCTGCGAGCACTGCTGGCCGTCATCGACAGCAGGGAGGGCAAGAACTACACAAAGACACTCTCCCTCCTTTCTTCTTAATATAGCGCTTAGTCCAAATGAGCAAAGCAAGACAAGACTCTGTTTGGATCAGAGAGAGATTACCTACCCTCTGGGTGGGGTGTTAATCCAGCCCTGCATTCACTTTTTGGCAATAGACTTCACAATACCCTTACAGCCTTAAACACCATGAGGTGCAAGTACAGATAATCTCTGAATGCTTTACTTGCACAATAAACAAGGCACCGGTCTTATTCCCATTCTGCAGTTGGACCATGAGGCATGGTGGACTTGAGCCAAGAGGGGTCTGGTTCTCTGGAACGCCCTACCACGGTCTCCCAACCAGGCAGCCCATTTGGCCTCTGCTAGCACCGGGCAAAGCTTTAGTTCTTTGGTTTTTGATGCCTTATTCAAATCCCGCCGCAATCCCTCCACACGCCAGTTTGGTGCGAGAACAGGCCCATTGGGGTTGCAGAGCGTTCCCTGCAAGTGGGCAGAAGGGCCATGTAAAAATCAAATCCACATGACTGTATTTACAGGCAACCAAAGAGAGGGTTGCTCTTCCAAGAAAAACTTTTCCATGTAAAAGAATTCTTAATCTCCCCTTTGACTGTCATTGTTGAAATGATGGCTTCACAGGCTTGAAATTTAAGACCCTATCGGCGTCTTTTCTGTTAGCTGTGATTTATGAATGGTTTCGCTGTTGATTATCCTCCAAGATTACAGCGCAGCAGCCCTGACAGACAAGCAGAGGAAATTTCACAGGATAATGGGCAGGTCCTTCTCCAGGGCAGTGAGGCAGGGAGGTGTGTTTTGACTCAAGTATGTAAGTATATCAGCAAAAGCCAACTGGACTCCACAGGTAACTGAATACCCTGCATGTAGTGCCCTACTCAAAGGCAAGCAGAGTCACCAGAAGTCTTTATGATGATTTCTCTGTGCTTCAGATTCTTTGCTCATTCTGTAATACAGCATTCAGTTATTTTTTTGCCTTGATTGTGGCACAAACTGTACAAACTGCAGTCAAATGCGAGAATGCAACATTTACATGTGACCTTATGCATGGACCAGACAGCCAAGACTCAAGAGTCCAGGTCGAAAAAATTTCTAATGTGGGGGCTGCCTAAAAATAAATGAGTAGACCTCTCAGGAGGTGATTTTATCTCTTGACAAGTGGCCTCTGCTTTTCAGTCAGAAATGTTCCTTTGATTTGAACCCTGCCATGCTACCTTGCAAAATGAATCATTATTGGCCGGTGGTTTCCATGCCCAGCACTGCGGATGTGCTTCCTGCTCTTTGTATCATCATCTGGACCTGTGCAGTGAGCAGCGGTATGCCACCATCCTGCTTTGGATCGTTTTGGGTTGAGGTGAACAACTCCATGAGGTGCCAGGCGAGGGTGATCTGGGCCTGACGTACCTGGGCCTGCTCTGTGGTCATATTCCCTGCAGTGATGCTGCTGCTCCGGTGCCTTTCAACTCTACTGTCAGGAACACACTACAGAGAGGAAAGGCTGCACCTCTTTGGAGGGAACCAAAGAGCATAGTTACATCCAACTGTGGCCCAAGCCATCCCAGTTATGCTGTGGGTGTTCTGAAGGATCGTGTTTGACAGTGAACCAGAATGGACATTCCTAGCATTCTTCCCATTTTGCCACCCAGCCTGCTTCAGTAAAAGTCCTGATGTAGGTGTTTGTATCCTGTTTCTTTCTTCCCTCAGGGTATTTGTCTTTCAAGCCTGGCAGCAGTGGAAGGAAACTTAGCACGTGATGCTGACATGCTGCCATGTCTGTGGGACAGCAGATTCCTAAAGTACTGAAATCTAGCTAAGAGAATAGCTGGGAAAACAGGAGGCAAAGGACTCATCAAAGCATGGAAAGGCTCGAATTGGGGATTCAAGGAGGGATACCAACTGAGGGATCTCTGAAGACCACATAGCCCTCAGCAGATTTTGGTTGGTAAAGCTTCACCTGGGAACCTCAGACACAACTGAATGGAGCTCGGTGAGCCAGGTCACAGATCACATTGCATCCCTGATGCTCTGCTCATTGCCTCAGAAGAGCTGTCAATGCCACGTATGTGCTTCATAAAGCCCTCTTTAATTGATGGTGTCAGAATTACACCTCTTCCTGAGAGGGAATTTTAACAGATACAGTCCTGCTGGAATTTTCCCTAGTTTTCTGCTAATTGACTCCCCACTCCTTGTTTATTGTTGTTTTACACTCAAATTCCCAGCTAGGCAGGGTTATTCCTCCAGAGTTAGTGCTGGTAGTGGAGGCCACTGTCCCAGAGCCTATGCCTTCACACACTGCTGCCCTTGTA
This sequence comes from Nyctibius grandis, assembly GCF_013368605.1. Classification (NCBI taxonomy): domain Eukaryota; kingdom Metazoa; phylum Chordata; class Aves; order Nyctibiiformes; family Nyctibiidae; genus Nyctibius; species Nyctibius grandis. The sequence continues at coordinate 12,332,836 of NC_090671.1, read as the reverse complement.
CCACTGTGTTTGCACCTGTTTGTCTACACTCAGCTGCTTCGGAAAACTTCCCTCCAGACTTTTCCTTCCTCCTTGTCCCACCATACACACAAGGGCCCAGTTTCCCTGTTCCCAAGCCAAGACACTGGAATGTACCAGTCTCTAGTGATTCCTTCCAGCAAATTGAGAATTGCTGAACTAAGGAGGGTTTCAGTAGAGCAACATGGCCTCAACTGAAAATCCCACCCTTGTTGTTTTTCTCCTTTGGTAGGGCACTGTGCAATATTTATGTCCTGTTTCAACAGGTCTAATTCTACTACCTCATATATACATCTGTGTCTGCACACTGTATCCTTCACTGAGTTTCCATTCAGGCAAATTTTCACTGGCCAAGAGCCGGATACTCTGGCTCCAGCAGGACTTCTGGCTCCAGGAGGACTTCTGACCAAAGAAGGAGCCATTTCCACCACAGCCGTCAGGACAGGAGCATTTCTTCCACCTGCCCACTCTGTGCTTTACACAAGAGAGCTCCATCTTGGGTGAGCAACCCACTACTAACAACAATACTAACAATAATAATACCACCATAATATGTGCACGCACAAGCTCTGCAGAACCCAGCAGCAGTTTTCTCAGTCATAAGCGAAGTCAATACCCCTACAAATGCTTGGGGATGCTCAACAGTGCCTAGAGTTTCAACTGTTTAGAGCTCAGCAAACCCTAAACCATGAACACCCACTTCTGTGCTGAACACATGTATTGTACTGAAATTTACCTTTAAAAATATATGTTATTTGACTCTGGGAAAAAATGGATTGTAGTTTCTCAAAAAAAGAATAAGAAAAAACAGTCTCCCCCCAACTGCTCCCCAAGCTAAAATACACCTCTCTAGGAGTAAAAGATAGCACACTCACCCCTGTCCAGTGTCCATTTGTCCTGCTCCTTTTTTCTGCTTGGAGGAAAGCAGCTCTGAAGAGACACTCTTTCCCCTTGCACATACGGTCTCGCCGGTTCAGGAGAGGGGCAGGGGAACAGGGCTGCAGAGGAACTGCTGGGCTGAATGCCTGAGTTCACAGTGTTAACTGGCTGGAGAATCCTATTACGTGATAGGTAGCAAGCCAGGGCCTAATTTATGGAAATTTTGACCTTCAGTCCCCTTTGACATTTTCAGATCAGCCGTAGCCTGTGTGAGACATTAGAGCCCTTACAGTAAGGGGCTCTAAATCAGCCCGTGCGGCTGCTGGAGCTGACGAGCGGGTCAGAGGTAAGAATTCACTGAGGTTCGTGTGTGGGCTGCTCGGTGCCTGTTTGACATTTATAAATCAGTGACATTCCTCTGCACAGCTCAGTGCATACAGATTGCTTCAGTCACTCCGAGCAGGGCCTCTCATTTCAGTCAAGGGTGGATTTGGGCATCCTTTTGACTTTCCTTTTGACTTGAGCAAGAATAAGCCTAAACAAATCCAGCATTATTAGCTGGCGAGTTCACCTACCATCGTATAGTGTGACCCGCTCCCTCAGCAGCATGGAGTGCAGGCCCTTTTAGGAACAAATCCAGCCTCCGAGGACTTTGTGCCATCTTGAGGGCTTCTGTCTTGAGGGGTGAAAGCCTTCATCCCTAGGTGCAATACCAGACCCCTCACATTTTCATCAGCTGCCATAACAAATACTGCATTTATTGTTTTTGTAGCACAAACAGCCGTGGTTCCGTTCTGCTGGGTGCTCGGCCAACAGCTTGGACCAAGAGGCAGCCAGTTGGATTTCAACAGTTTCCCATGGAAAACTATTTGCTGCAAATAAAGCTCTGCCGGGCTGAGCCATATAAGTGGGCCTGCCCCAAATTTCTCACAGTCTGGACTCTATGTAGAGAGAAAACGTGATGAGAAAAACATAACCAGGGCTGTGGACAAGGTAACATTAACATCAGCCAGTTATTGTGCAATAAATGTGTGTATCAGCTTCAGCAAGCCTGACCTGTTTAACCGCTGCTTGCTTCTCCAAACCCCAAGGGTTGATATGGACTCTCTGTTCCTCTCGGTGCTGGCAGTGCCTCTGGCACACACCACTCCTCCCGGCTAGCGGCTGTGCTGGGCTTTGGGGCACCCTCCCATTGCCTTTATGGTGGCCATGAACACATGATGGCCGGGATGGGAAGGCCAGCTCCTCGGTGGTTGTGGACCAGCAGCTGTGGAGCCAGTCAGAGAAAGAGATTGTGTTTTGGGCTTCACTAAGCGGGAGGTGTAAAGGCTGCCATGAGGGTATGTCTGGCACAGGGGCTATGGCGGGCCTGTACACCCTGGTAGCCAACACTGCCATGGTCACCTGCTGCCTCGGTGAAGCCACCCTGAGCCACCTCGAAGCAAAGAGGGACGATGGCTCTTGAGTTCTTCCCTCATGCCCACGTGCCTTGACACTGAGGGGAAGAGCTGCTTTAGGGAGTGAGGGGGTGAAAGAAGGATGAAAATCAGAACTGAGGGAAAAATCAGATGGAACTGAGGGAAAAATCATACAGAAGTGAGGGAAAACTCAGACAGAAGTGAGGGAAAACTCAGACAGAAGTGAGGGAAATCAGTGGAGGGAAACCCAGCCCGGTGATGGCGGCGGGCGGGGAGGCCCCTGTCCCGAAGGCCGGGGGCAGCGCCGTGTGCGGGGGTTGCCTCAGGTCCCCTCGGGGGGGAGAGGGCGGGCGGCGCCAAACGCGCTCCCTGACTGTGAAGTGCCTGAAAATGTGCGGCCGGGGCAGAGCCGGGGGACCGGGGGAAGGGGAGGGCGCTTCCCGGCTCCCCTCCCACCCTCTCCGGATAAATGGGCCGGCGAGAGGCGGCGGGCGGGCGGACGGCGGCAGCCTGTGGAGGAGCGCGGCCCGCCAGGCCCCGTTCCCCGGCGCGCCCAGCGCTCCTTGCCGGCGGGACTGCCCCGGGCGCCGCCTCACGGCAACGGCCGCATCCCCCGCGGGGCTGGGCGGGGGGATCGGGCCTTTCTTCCCCTCCCCGGGGGCCGCACGACGGGCGGGGGGCGGGCAGGGCGCGGGGGCCGGGGGAAGGGAAGGCGGCCGGGACAGCCCGGTCCGGCTGATGCTGGCTGTCCCCGCCGCAGCAGGCTCAGCCCGGGCTCCGGCAGGCTGGTGGCGGCGATCGGGACTCAGGGGGGGGCCCCCGGCTCCTTTCCCCATCCCTCCCTCCGCGGCGGGCGGCGCTGGAGGATTTTCTCCCGCTGCAGCCCCCTCGCTGCCCCCCAGACATGGTAGGTCACCTACAGCTGCAAGGGATGGACGAGAGCCTGAAGGAGAAGAGCCGGGAAGGCTTGCTGGACAGCCCGGACTCGGGGCTACCCCCCAGCCCCAGCCCCCCTTTCTACTCCCTCTCGCCCGGTGAGGGCCGAGCTGGGGGCAGCAGCGGCGCGGACCCCCCGGCCCCGGGGCACCGTCGGGAGGCCAAGGACGGCAAAGTGGTAAGAGCCAAACCGTGGGCGCCGGGCTCTGTCCTCTCCGGGCCCCGGGCGGGAGGAAGGCTGGGTGAGCCCCGGAGTGGGGGGCAGCGAGGAAAGGGCCTGTCCCCGCTGACTGGGGCACCCCTGGGCACCCCGGCTGTGTCCCCCCGCAGTGCCCGCCCGCACTGATGGACGAGGGCTCTGCGGGGCTGCTTGTGCCCCGTCGCGGCTGCAGTCCGGCGTTGGCACCGCCACTGGTGTGCCCAGGCCGGGGGGTTTCTGATATGCTCGCAGAAGTGTTGGCAGTTTGGCTGGGTGGACTCTAATAACAGCGTGGGACTGAAACCCAGGTCTGCAACAGGCTCCCCTGCCTACCTTCGGATCAGACAGGTGGAATTGCTTCTCCGTGGCACTGTCCTGCCTGGTAGATCCAGGTTGGAGCTGCATCCGTCTGGACCGAGGCACGGGATCCGGCTCCCAGCCATCCTGACGCTCCGGCATCCCACATTTGTTTTGTCAGGAGCGTGGAGCCACGTTTGCTGGAGCCCTGGTTGAAAGAAAGACAAAACTGTCCGTTAACTTGGGGCAGGGTATGGATGTCTGGCCGGGGAGTTGGTGTGGAAGATACAGGCTGGGAATGGGGGTGTGCTGCCGCTGCCCTTTGCTGGAGTGGGGTTTTGTGGCATGGGTCTGCGTGGAAGGTCCGAGCGGAGCAGGGGTAGTGGCTGGTAAGCTCAGGCAGCTGGCAGCAGCACTGTGGATTTCGGTTCGCCTGACGCAACGCCAGTGAAGTGGTTGGCTGTGGAGTAGGATTTGGGTGGATTTATGATGACTATTATTCTGTTTTATTTTGTTTATTTTTATCCCTTAGCTATAAAAACTGTTTTTAAAAGACAAAGTTCAGAGCATAAGCGATGGTGGTGGAGGTTTTTAAAGGATGATGAAAGTTCTTCCCCAGGGATCTTTCAAAAATTTTTTTTTAACGTATATAAAAGACATTTGTAGGTGTATTCAATACAGTTAATTGGCTTCTATACAGAATAAAATCTCCACAGCACAAATGTTTCCATGGGAAAAATTTATCTACCTATGGATTAGTGACAATTTAAAGACTTCTTCCAGGTTGAGACATTTTGCAATGACTTCTCACACCCTCATTTACTTTCTCAAGTTGTAAGGCTATTTTAGCATATTATTGAAAACCGCCTTTTACTCCTGAACATGCCAAAACCTTCCCCGTGAACAATGACTCCTTCTCACCAGACTACAGTGGGTAGGGTGTGAGGTGTTAATTACGAAAATCAAATCTCCAACCCGCTAATGCTGCGGTTCCAAATATGGAGCCTTACCTGCAGATGCCTGGGCGTGTGTGCCATCTTGATGGGACTGTTTATGTACAAAGAGTTACCCATGCGCCTCTGATTTGGCAGGATCAGGCTGTTGCTATGCGTTTGTAAAATAAAATGTGGGAGGAAGATGAATGAAGGCTGGCTGGACCAGAAAACAGCTGGGGTGGAGGTGTCTGCAAGGCTCTGTAATGGGGATATGGCAGCCTCCATTCCAGTAATGTGACAGTTGGCCACCACTCCTCCCCAGAAAGCCCTTAGATATCGAAGATGAAAGAGCATGAGAAAAACCTAGTCCAGCTCTTGGGCTGTCGGGACTGAGAGTTTTAGTGCTTGACTCCTATGGAAAAAAAGTTATTCCTGTGATCTGTGTAAGGCAAAATTAAGTTTTCCAGTTATTTTTTTATTTTGATCATCAATGAACATTTTACGTACTTCCGAGAACTCACACTGTAGATGTTTCCAAATTTTATATCACATTGCAATTGCATGGGTAGCCCTGGGCTCCTGCTGTTAGAGTATGGCTTTCATACCTTGTGGATATTTCCATGCCCTTAGTAGGTACAGAAGGTTACGGAGATCCTAACACTGAAACCAATTTGACTGTGTTATTTGGAGTGGTGCAGGACTGTGCTCTTTAACTCTGACTGTTGGTACACTGTAAAATAATGAAGTAAATAGGAACTTTCACTGTAGTTGACTGTACGGAGAGTTTCACTTCTTCTCATTTCCACCCTGCAAATACTGTACTTGCAGCTGTTACTAAGAAAGCAGGAAAAATATGGAGAGCATTACTTGCTTCATACTTATAAATTTCAGTATCTAATTAGCTTTAATCTTGCCATTTAACAAGGACTTGCAGATCTATGAGCAATTACGCAATTCATGAATGTGCTTCTGTTTAACTCTACTACTCTGCTGTTCATCAGAGCATGCAGAATTGGCAAATCAATAATTGCAGCTATTTGCACACCAAGGCATGCTTTTTTTTAATCGCCTGTTATATTAGCGTTTGTTTTGCTTATAAATGTGACAGAGCCAGGAATGCAGCCTGCACTCTTTGTGTTACAATACTATAAAACCATATATAAGCTTAGCCACTACCGGCCAAAATTCTAGTATGCACGGTTACAATAAATTGCTGTCAGGTGAAGAAAGCAACATTCCAGATCTGTGGGAAGTATTTCATACTATTCCTTGCTGCAGACCTTTCAAAACCACCAGCCTGAACCCAGTTGCGTTCTTTTGCAGTCAGCTATTTTGCTCCAGCTTCATAAATACGTTGAAGAATTTTTCTGCTCTAGGACAGCTCTTCTCATACAGACTAAAAGGAGATTGCATGCCCTTATCGGAGACTTTCCTGTGTGTAAAATCCATGCTCTCCCTGCTTTGTGTTATGAACTGTGACTCTGAAAAAGTAAACTCTCTTCTCTTTAATAAGCACGACTTTGTTTCAAAGACAATGCACCATTTATTCACATTTAACCAGCCAATTTGGCTACAGCTTTGGGATCCAAGAAAATATGAAAGGCAATTTAGGGCCAGAGTCATAAATACCACAAGTTCAACACCATTTAGGGACTTTTTTTTTTTTTTGCATTTTACTTGCAGTGCAGGAGAAACTGACTTTTATTTCTTCAAATAAAGTCCACGTAGGGAATTTGTCAATTGTCTTGTGCTTAAGTGCAAATATCCTAATGAAAATAAAGGTGACTTTTACCTAATTCTGCTTTTTAAATCTGAAATGTGATTAAACTGATTCTTAGGACTTGGATTACTGAATTCCCTAGACTTTGCTTGTAATGCTGGGCCAAAAGGAACATAAATACAATGAAATGAATCTCAATATGCACAAAGAAGCAGTTGCTGGAAGGGTAGGGAATGAAATGACATCAAAGTAGCCAGATCTACTTAGAGTTTTCCCTGTTGTTGCCCTGGGATATAATTTTAGGCTAAAGAACTGCTTTTGGGCTGTGCTGAAATAAGGGCTTTGCATTCAATGGTGTAGCGCCTAAGGGGTATCAGGGGAGATCAGGACAGGATCACACTCATCTGCAGAACTATCAGTCGTGCCTTCTTGAAGCAGCAGACTTCTTGTCCTTTGCCAACACTGTTGCCACTGCAACAAGTCCCTTTTTATTTGAAAGACTCAAGTATTTGTGCATTCAACCTGCCTCACTGAGCACTGACTTCTGGCCTATGACCCAGTGGATCAGCTGTCAGATGAATGCCCCCACATAGGGAATTTCTGCTTACCTTCAGGAGCTGTGTTGGACAACAGTGCGGTGCCAGAATCAGTCTCATGTGGTGGGAGGAGATTCCAGCTCATCTCAAGTGCAGAGGAGGAGAAGGAGGATACCTTGCCCCTTGGCACAGCTTCACAGGCATGGTCCCAACAGTGGGGTTCATGTCAGCATGTGTGCCAACCCTGTTGGATTTATGACTGATATTAAAAAAAAAAAAAACAAAAGCAAAACACCTCTTCCTGACATGATGCTTTTTGAAGAGCCATTGGGCCACAGAGCTGGCATCTCATCCTGCACTGAAAGCGCTCCAGGAAGGGGGACTGTCTTGTGGGGACTGGGTGGGGAACATGGCCATCAAAGGGCTTCCAGGCAGTGTGGAACTTGCAGACCTCCCAACACCTACAGTGAAAGCACATGTGAGAGAAGAGCCCAGCACCCCAGGCTGAGCCAGCTTGCAGCCCACACACGAAGCAGGTGACATGACTCTCCAAGCCCACGTGGGTGCCAGCAGCTCTGGCGAAAGCCCCAGGCATGTGCAGGGAGCGAGGCACCCACGTGGCACAGCAGCAGGGCTTGCCTCGGGGGCTGGCGTTCGCAGCCTGGCATCCTGACCCACCTGTGAACTGCTCCCACGGGCCGGGATCCTGCAGGAATTCCCCTGGCAGGGGTTGGCGGTGGTTTCAGTGTCACGCCTGCATCCCCTGCCCAGCCAAGGCTAACCCCACCTGGCTGTCCCCTGTCCCTCAGCCCCATCCAGTTCTGAACACGCACCCGCTCCTCTTCCTCCCTGGTTCAACAGCGAGGGAGGGGGGATGGCTCTGGGCCTCACCTAATCTGCAGACCGTGACAGATGTCCCTTCTGGGCAGATCAGGGAACAGTCATAGGGGTCTCATCATCTCCTCTGAAACATGTGGCTGTATCTAGGGTGGAGTCTTCGAGCTGTTTAATTTCCATTGCGTCCCTGCGTAGCGCTGTGGACAATAAGCAAAGCAGCACACATTTCCCACTTGAAATAAAAGAGGGGGATAGGCAGGAAGGATGTAATTTGTTGAAATAATAAAGCCCTGCTTTCTACCTGAGGTCTGCATTTACTGTTATCACCTCCAAATATAATCTCATCCGGCTCTAGTATAAATTACTTGTAATGTGCCATACGTGAAGATATTGGGAAAACAAATGGTCTGTTAAACAAATATTGCTTATCAGCTAGAGCGGAGAATGTAGATGTGTGTCAAATAACTCAGCCAGATCTTCCATTATAGCTGTAAATAACAGCTGAGTAAAGTGACATTTTCATGGACCTGACATGTTACCATAGTGGGAAAATGTGGTGAGAGATTTGCTCATGCCCTAGCGAAGTTAGGGGCTGGGAATTTGGGAAGCTGTATCCTGTTTGTGGCCCTGACGCTTGGAAAACCGTTTCCCCTTACAGTCCCGAGAGATCTAATGCCACATCTTGGTGCCTTCCACGTAATGACCATAGCAAAAGGAGTCGGGCAGTTCTGGTCCTTTGTGCTCTCTGGGGAAAGGTTTTGGGGGGGTTTATTTATTTCAAGTCACGTTAATTTCCTTTCCTTTTTGTTGCTTTGCTGCCTGGAATTTGGAAGCTAAAGACGAGTCAGTGTATTTCAGGCCAGTTTCATGGCACTTTTTCCCTCATCTTTGTTTACTATTTGATAACTCTGCTTCCATTCTTGTAAGTTACCCCAAATGAAAAGTATCTTGACAGAGCCCACTGACTCCACAGAATTATTAGGGCTAAAGTAGTATTATTCTGCCCACTATATTATTTTTGTTGTTGTTCAGAACTCTGCCATCTAAATACCCCCAGGAACCACTCACTGAGATGGCACTCGTGGCAGGTAACAACAACAGCAACAACGTGGAGCTGAAGGACGTGTGTCTGTCCTAAAGCGAACCCCCCCCGTAAAACTTATGCCACCATAAAGGAAGCGCTGTTGGTTAGCTGTAGACTGAATTCCGTTCAGCAATGAATTTTGTCTGTGTTTATCTATGTGCTCCTTGAAAAAAGCAGAGTTTAGCTGCCCAGGCTGTTACATGCCTGAAAGGCATCAGAGTTAAGACAGAGGGAAAAATGCAGCCAAACAAGAAAGCACTTCAACTTTTTAATAATACTGTAACCCTTTGCTGGTTGAAACAAATTATGTACTGGAAAGGAAATAAAAATGATGGCACATTTACTGCTTAATTTTCACCTTGGCTGTGTTTTGAGGGCATAACGTGTACATGTGGGGCTCACTTTTTCATCTCTCCAGTATCTTCCCTTTCTCCTCCTCAACCTTCCTGGACTACCAGACTCCCCCTCTCCCTGCATAAAGATTACAGGGTTGTGGTGGCTTTTGCAGAGCTGCATCTGATGAGTAGCAGCACAGCTCCAATTACTGGGGACAGATTAATCAGGTCCCAGCTGTAGCCTTCCAGCACAGCAGCCCTAGGGTTTGTTCTTTGGATGGACAGACCTTGACTGTGGATCGCTTGTGGACAGCCTGGTCTAAAGACGTGGGTTTCTCCTCTTCCCCATCAGTGAACCCCAGTAGTTTGCAACAAGCTCTGCTCCCTGCCAGCCCATCTGTGGTGCAGGGCAACAAAGAAACTCACCTTATTTGTGAAGTGTCCAGAGACTGGTGAGTGATTGCTACAAATGAGCCAAGGATCATAATTTTCTCAAGGGAGCTCAGCAGTCCAATGTTCCTCTTCTTTCAACCATTCCTGTGCAGAAGGAAAAAGAATTGAGTCAGATTTTTTTTTGACAGGCAGAATGTTTTTGTTTTGTTTTTACCCTAAAACAGATTGGAAGGAGCTGGTGTCAAACCTTGGCAGAAGGCTGGCTTTTGACATGTGCCAAGCATGTAACACTTCAGTCCCAAAGACAAATCTTTTGGAAAGCTCATATCCCCAGTTCCTTGCTTCCCAACTCCAGGTGAGATGCAGGAGCAGATATTTCAGATCACTGGAGGTGAAACGAAATGTCATCTGAAGGGCCTTTCAGTTGCTGCTATGTAAAACCTGTGCTTACTGTTTAGTGACCCTTTCACTCCGTGCAAGCAGTTCAGTAGCTTGTTTGGTGAGCAGACTGCAGGGTCTTACAGATGATCTCTGTTTTTAGACCGTGCTTTGTAAGTTATTTATGTCTTCCATGTGCAGGCTTCCAGGGGACTTCAAGGTTCCTGACCTGCAGCAGCTCACGGTACTACTTATGGTAGATAAGTGTGAATCTGTAATGGTCTCTGATGGGGGGGTAGCAGTTGCTGGCTTTGTCTGCAATTGTTCCAGCTTTCTAAATTAATCAAGCCAAGCCTGCAGGTCTGAAGCTGATGCTTGTTTGCAGCATATGAAATGCATTATGAAATGCCTTTTGTCACCCTTCCCTGCCCAGAGCAAGGTAAACTATAACCCACAGTGGAAATAATAGTCTCGTCACCACTCCATCCGAACTAACCTGGAGAAGACTTAATCCTGCTCCCACCAAATTCAGTGGCAACGTTTTGACTCTGATTGATTTCAGTCATGTGTGACAGAGCCTCTGTTTTCCCGTGCACACTGGTATTGTTTCTGCAGCATGTTCTTGTTTCCTGTTCCCAAAACCCCCAAACAATTGCAATTCCTATGAGAAACAAGAAAGGAAGGGCTACATTTCAACAAACAGATACTGCAGCATGGAGTGCCAGAGGTCTGGGCAGAGTCACTTACCTGGGTGATGTGCTGGGCAGAGGGAGGTGGAGAGGGTGGTATTGGTGGGTGGAGGGCAGCCCGCTGCGTTGCATCAGCCCTGGAAGCTGGAAGTCGGTCTGTAAATGGATACAGCCACAGGTGGCAGATCAGAAAGTCAAGGCATCATAAATGCAAGGCCTGTACAAGGCTTAGCTGTGTGATGATGGGGGTTAATGGTCCCGTTCTCTGCCAACCACCTTAAGGCTGTTTTTTGGCAACTTGACAATGGTCCTCCCCTTTGAGCATGGAGGAGAGTGCCTCCATCTCTGAGGAGATGGAGTTCAGCGAGGTTGGAGGCAGTGGTGTCTCCTGCCAGTGCTGAACGTGCTGCTGCTGGCTGCTCAGCTGCCAGCCATGGCACATTATGAACCATGCCAGCCTTATCTGTTGTGTCCCAACACTTGCTGTGCCTTTCTTGCCTGCAGATGCCTTACCTGCTCCTGAACTCATCCATGCCGGAGATGAGGCCTCGAATGTACCCTGTGTTTTTTGGAGAAAGCATTGAGGTCAGCCCTGAGCCCGTGCAGGAAATCAGGTACACATGGGATTGGGTGGGTAGGTGGGGATTTCTGTCTTTTTCCTGGTGCTTTTCCTTCTGCAAAAAAATTAAAATGTGTTTACAAATAGGAGTCATGGTTATTTTGATGGGAAGGGAAGGACAGGTGGGTGAGTAACGCCTGAACTAAAGACATGGACAGCAGCAGAAGTGGTGGGGAGGAGGCAAGAACTGGAAGGAAGTTGTAAGAGAAGGCTTTCCTTCCAAGGCTAGCTCAAATCCAGGGCTATGAGAGAAAACCATTACCATCTGTAGGCTTGATGGCCTCCACTAAATAACCTGATGGTCTTCATCCTTTTCCCTACTGACTTGTATCCTCAGAAGCAGCAACACCTTTATAACTGGCACCTGTTTTTGTTAGCCCTTGCAGCAGAGAAACCAACCTTAGACCAGCCCACAGAGACAGAATAAGCTCCTCCTCATGAGGAGATGGTCCCTCAAGCCAGTGATGGAGGTGTTCTGACCTCCTGTGGGGCTGGTGCTGCAGCTGATGGATAAACGTTGGTCGCTGCTCTTCTTCTGCACTTTTGCTGGTGTGGAATGTACTCTGCAAACAGCATGGAGCAGTTACACACAGCTTGGGGCAGGGACGGTGGGAGGACTGTAAACCCAATTCCCACCCCCCTCAACCTATGCAAACATCTCTCTGGAAGTGCACCCCAGTAAATCTCTGCTTGCTGAGGAACTGCCAGCGGGCATGTTTTTATGGTGATTACATCGGAGTCTTGTTTTATGTGTGCTGAATGACTTGCTTACACCCTAGCTGTGCAAAATACATTACAGCAGCTCAGATTACATGCGGTGCACAATCAGTCAACCCCCCTCCGGGTAGAGGTAATGACAAGCACACACCCAGCTTTTAATCTTTTTTTTACGTGGAGCTGCACATTCCTTGGCTGCTGATTGCCAGAGGAGCGTTCGGGGAGCAGGGAAAACAAGTGAAAGTGCTGCTGCTCCCCATGGCCAGGGATTCTAGGAAAAGCCTTTACGTGGCCTGGTGTCCACACATCCCTTCTGGATGCCTGCAGAAAACAGGCAGGGCGGTGACATCCCGTGTTTTGTGGGTACTTCATCTGATGGCTGTTAACATGGCCACTCCTTTGAGACCAATGGCTTGGAGATCGGACAGCCATAGCCCGCAGCATCTCTTTGCTTTACCTGCTGTTTGACCAGTGCTTGGATCTTCTATAGGCCCCAACAAGCAACCTCACCCCTCATCTCCCAGCGCTCTGATTTTGGCTAGCTTGGGCATCTTTGTACTCTGATGGCAAGAAAATATAAAGAAAAAAAGACAAACACACAGCCTTGACAGCTCAACAAGTGTCCATTACACCATGCTTCTGCCATCTATGAAAACCTTATTTATGGCATTATTTTCCTGCCAAGCCAGAGCTTGCACGGACAACAGGGCCTGTGAAAGCAGCAGCAGGCATGCTGTGTTGAGAAGTAGGTTCCCCCTGACCCCAATGTGACATTCCATGCCCATGGCCCACCAGCTGCATCTATTCAGCCTGGTCACTGGGGCGGTGACACCCCCCCAAGCCTAGCACTAGCAGTAGGGAGCATGGTGAGACCTACCTTGAGTCAAGGATCAGGGGACCTTTGTTTCTCAGGGACCCTCAGCATTTCAAGTAAATGCTGCATGGCTGTGCTTGTAAAAATGCTCAGGAAAAGGCTGGATCAAGATTTTTCCTGGGATTTCCAGCTTTTCCTGCACAGTCCGTGGATGAATGTCCATTCCTCAGCTTCTGACCTACCCCAGCTGAGGGTTTTCACCACCTCTCCATGTCATTTGCTAGCAGGGTGTTTGCCTCCCGTGTAGCTCTCAGGGCTGAGCTGAGGCCCCAGTGGGGCCCATGGATGAAACCAGAGGAAGAAGCAGGTTGCTTGGAGCTTGTGCAACAAGGTCTTTTCTGCCCTGGCATGACCAGGCAGGCTTGGTCCTCTTTGTGCACCCGCTGCAGAAATGATGAGTTGGATTCACAGCAAGGTGGGGTTCCACCAAGATTCACCAGCAGGAAGGAGTCCTCTTGGCCCTCCGCTTTGGGTTGTAGGGTTGGCAGCTGCCCCTGTGTCTGTGCAGTAAGAGTTCATAAACATTGCCAGCTCCAAAGGGTTAGAGAAGAGTCCTGCCTGTCATCTCTCCTTTGTTGCCTGGGATGTGTTCCTAATACCTTGCTGTCCTCTGTAGGTGCAATTCCGAGGTGAAGTACGACTCCGAGAAGCATTATCGGGATGACATCTTCTACGGCCCCATCCCCACCGTCACCACCTACAGTGAGACAATCATTGCTGCTCCCAATTGCACCTGGCGGAACTACAAGTCCCAGCTGATCTTTGAGCCCCGCCAGAAGCCACTGAGGTTTCAGAGCACAACCATCATTTTTCCTAAGCGTGCCAAGAACATTTACCGGACCACCCTCAACTACAGCTTGGGTTGTGCCAAGCGTTGGTTTGCTTCCAGCGTGCAGCTGGAACTCTGCGAGGAAACCAGCCCGTGCGTCATCTACAGCGAGACCCTCTGATCCGCCCTGCCGCTGGCAACCTTGTGACCTCAAGGAGGCTGTGGCCTTTGCTGAGTCTCTGGCTGGGCCTTCATTGATGGCGACTGAATATTAATGGCTGGAAAACACGTCGTCTTGGGTGAGGCTGAACTGGCTGGGAGGAGGCTTGCAGGGCACGGGATGGTTTTGATCAGTGAGAGGCTGGCTTGTATTTTGCGACATTCCTGACATTCATGATCTGGATTTTATTTTTTGGTTTTTTTTTTCCAAGCATATCTATTTTTGACTTGTGTTTAGATGAAATCAAGATGACAAAGGACCCTATTACCATAGCAGAGTGCTGCCTTGTGAGCTCTGTAGGTCTTGTCTAGCACATAGGTGAGACTCGCTGTAACCTTCAGAGCTATTTTGGTCTCTGCAAAGGGAAGACCAGCTGCAGAGTCAGTGTCCAGTCTGCCCAGCGTACACCAAGCCAGGTCTCTTAGAGTTTAAATGCAGAGGAGGTGGTTATTTGTACCCGTGCATCACAGCTTGCTCCAACAGCTCATCTGGGAGATCGCTGCAATGTTACAGCACTGCAGTAACCTCAGGCCTAGCTTGCTGGGGGGAGTGGGCACTGTCACCAATAAACAGAGGGAGAAAACAGGCGCACGGTGCTCCTGCTAGCAGTTAGGTGTTTATATACCCTAGCAAGGCACAGCACAACCAGGCGATGGGAGAAAGGCCTACCCTGACGCATGGCCGCCTCTTCTGTGAGCCCAGCCAAGAGTATGCAAGGGAGATTGAGGAAACTGAATAGCTGAAGTGTCCAAGTGGTTTAGGAGCCCACTGCCCTTTTTCAAGAGTACTGTCAGTCCAAGCGTGCCGTGCTGTTTGTTGTCTCAAACACCCAATTCACAGGGATCTTTACACACGTGAAGCCCATGTGAGTTTCAGGGTGAGGCTGTATTGCAGAGAGGACTGTAGTAGAAGAAGATGCTACTAGCTTCAAAGAAGCCAGTGCAGGGTTAACTCATGAGCAAGGTTGTTCACCCTCTCCATAGTTTGCATGCCTGTGGCATGGGCAGCTTTGCTGACTGTGGAGGAGCAGCCAAACTTTCCCAGTGTAGAGCTTGAAGTATTGAAGAGCCCAACTCCGTGCAGGTTTTACTTAATCAGCCAGGCTGTAGCAATTCAACAGGTACTGCACAAACAGCTGAGCTGTCCTGCAAATGGATCAAGAAACACTGAGAGCGCAGGTGTCACTACAGCCATCCTGAGGTAAACCACTCCCCACTCATGAATCACATCTCCCGGTAGCTCTTCGCTTTGGTAGCTCGTTGAAAATCTGCAAGAGCCTGGATTCCTGCGAACGTATAACCTTTGAAAATGGCATGGAATTGTCTCCAAAAATCTTACCAAGAATTTTTGCATGCTGCTCAGAAGAGCCCAGACTTAGAAAATAACCACACAGCTCCGGAAATTAATTTCCAGCTTTCGGTCTTCTAAACTTTCCATTTTGTTCCTGACTTGCTGCGAGTCTGATCAAGTTATTTCAGAACACAACTGAGCAGCCAAGTCAGAAAACCTATTAACAATATCAACAAGACGTAGCTG
Source organism: Nyctibius grandis (assembly GCF_013368605.1). Classification (NCBI taxonomy): domain Eukaryota; kingdom Metazoa; phylum Chordata; class Aves; order Nyctibiiformes; family Nyctibiidae; genus Nyctibius; species Nyctibius grandis. Next base: position 12,317,447 of record NC_090671.1, on the reverse strand, counting down.
ATTGCCCAGAACAGTTGACGCACAAACCCACAGAGATTAAAAAAAAAAATAAATTAAATAGTGACTTACAGAGATACTTTTTTCCATCAGTTTCAAAAGGCAATTGGTAGATGTGACCACAACTGTGACCTTTATGAAACAGAGTTCTCTTGTTTAAAATGAAACACAATTTTTCCATCAGAGGTAAATATAAGGTCTTTATATACAAGCTTAAAATTGTGACAGCTGAAGCATCATTAGTACTGAAGGATGTGTGCTATGGCAGCGATGAACTCTGCCTCTCTGGGAGTTAGGACTTGGTAGGGAGGAATCTCTCAAAGGATTTCCAAGGCTTCCACCTACTGTTGAATTCTTTCAGCAACACAGAAACAAGGATTATGTTTGTTATTGGTCAGATTTTGCTGTCACTGACTGTCAGCATCAAAGCCTGGAAAAGCAACATCTGCCTCCAAAGGGATTATTATGCCTGAAGCAACCCTTCTGCCCAGAGCTGCAGCAAACACGAGTGCTGCGGAGTTAGCTCGGAGAGCAGGGCAGCTGAAGCTGGGATGAATGTGGTCCCAGTGCAATGCAAGTTGGTGATGCACTTACCTGCTAGCTCATCTTGAGGTGTATCCCGTTTCGCCAAGTGCTGGTGAGCGAGTCTTGTGACCAGTGGAAATACTCATCTGCCTTCCCTGGTATGTCGTGAAGGCTCTGGAGGGCTCCTCTCACCTGTGAGAGTCCGTAGCAAAGGGGGTAGGCTTCCAAGCTGAGCAACAGTGTAATCTGGGTTCAAAAGCAGGGCCAATACTCACACCCAGGAGATCTCTGCATGATGACAGATTAGATTGCAAACATCTCCACTGAGCAAGCATGGAGCCAGGCTGACCTCCAAGTCGAAGGGATGCCGGACACTCTCTATTCTGACCATACATCAGGCTTTTCTCCTGTTAACAGTTGGAGTATTCCCCTACTCCAAGCACAAAGCTGCAGTTTTTCATCACGCTGGTCTTTGAGCAGGACAGGATTTTCCCCAGAAAAATCTCTTTCATCATGGCCAGTTTCAGGCTTCTGCCCACTTTATCCACTGTTAGTTCTGCTTCCTAAATGCTGGCTGCAACAGAAAAAAAAAAAAAAAAATTAAAAAAATGTGTGCGAATACAAATCCAGCGGAGAGACCTGAACCACAGCCTGGTGTTTCACCATGCAGGGACAGGGGCTGCTAAGGCAAAGTCTGACAGGTCAATGTGACCTGCAGGAGGGTGCAATGGAGGCTGCATCCTTGGCACTGCAGGGTCCCCACACATCCAGGCCAGGCCTCTTTGAAGCTTCCTGCTTTGTTTTCTCTGCAAATAGACCAGAAATGACCTAACATGCTCCTGCTCCATTGAGCTTAAGCAGCTTTTCTGGTTTCGCCATGTCAGGAAAAAAAAGCCAGCCAGCAGCTTGCATTTTTCAGCTGCTGAACACACTTTGAGCTGTGTAGCCATGGTCAGGCTGTGGTGGGCTACCACCCTGGACCACATCCAAGCTGTGACATTGCCAAGTGCCTGAGATCTGTAGAAATTCTTGAAAAATACCTTCTTATATGATGTCTCCCATGGGCCCATCACAAGCTGCTTTTCTTCTCAGCAAAGCTGGCGTTGGACTTTGTTTTTCCTGAGCACAAGAAAACCACAGAGGGTCAGGTCTTCACCCTCATGTGGGCGCAGATCCCACCCTGCCTGCCCACCCTCTGTCCCTGTTGCTCCTATCCCTGTGGCTGGGTTAGGCGGTGGTAGAAGAGCCAAAGTTCATCTTGCTCACGACTGGGAAAAGCAATGACTTTTTGTTTGTTTGTTTTGCTTAAACACCAGGAACCAAATTTTGTGTTTGTGTGTTTGTTGCCGATTAAGAATCTCTCCCAGCAGCCACGAAGTGCCTTACCTGTAGCATGTTTGTACATCTAAAAGGGATGATTAGTCCCACTAGAGAGGTGTTTTTCTGTTACCTGGAGCATTATTCACCTCAACCAATGGATCTTTGTTCATGTATATTTTCTCAAAGATACAAATTTAGACCATGGCAATGCTGCTTAGAAAGGTGAGTTTCCTTGAGCAGCTGAGACTGTGGCAACACGATTTCTCCCCAGGATCTTAATGTGCCTGTTGCCCACAGCCCTGTAAGCCTGACGGGTAGAGTCAGACTCTGCCTTCAGGAATTATTTTCCATCAATAGCTATTTTTGAGATCAGAAACTTGCTCAGCAGGCATCTGTTTTGGGGAGGGGAAGGTTGATTTTTTTCAATATGGGAAGTCACTATTTATCTCAAAGGTGCGGGGTTTGCCCTTCATCCCCTTCATTCCTGTGATTGTTTTGCCCCCGAGTGCAACAGAGCATGCCTGTGTCTGCTCTGCCTGTGTTGCTGTCACTGCATTTGGGGCCAGAAAGAGGGAACCCCGACTAAATACTGACCTTTCAGAATCTGCGAAATACTTTGCACAAAACGCAGAGAGCAGCTTTGACCAAAACAGTTTACTGCTTTAATTTTAATTTTTAATTTTTAATTTTTATTTTTATTTTTATTTTTTCCCTAAGCCAGCTCTACTTTGCTCAATGTGAAATACAGACAGATTCGCACCCTAGGTGCATACTTGCTGGGAATGATGAAATGAGGTTTGGGTGTTGATAGCAGTGTTTGCGTGAGCTGCTGGTCAGAGAAGTGAGTGCTATTTACTATTTATGTTGAGTGTGTCTTAAAAAAATGGGAAAGGTCACTGGAAGGCTAATGGGCAAAAGACTTTGTAGAGCAAACTGAGGACTAAAGGCTGCGTGAATCTGATCTAGATGCGAGTGATTCTGTGTGTGAACACTGTGAGCTGGGATACTTGGCCATTGTAGTGTTAACCTGCCTTTTCTCCTTTTTTTCCATCACCCACCAATTGATCTGTACCTCACCCCTAAAGCTCTTCAATAACCATTTATTTTATAAGTCTTGGGAGGCACTAATTTCTTTTCAGATACTGTGATGGCCATCAAAATGAGCAAAGTATCCTACCATGTGAATTGTGACCTGAAGATGGGGCTGAAAGGTGTTTGAAGGTTGGAGAAGGAAGGAAAGAACATATTACTGGTGGAAATGCATAAGGATGTGTCATATTTTTATTTTTGTAAGTCTGATTCTTTAAGTGCTTGTAAAGTACTTTACTGTTGTATATGTGGTGATGCAGTAGTTCACAATATCCTTTTATTTTTGTATATTCCCCCCTCCACAATAATCCCTTCCTGTTCAACTCATAGAGAGTAATTTAAGAAGACAAAATTTATATATCATAATAAAATGCTCAAACTGTCATGCTGATGTATCTGGAGTTTCCTTCCTCTTCCTTATCCATTTACTTGACCCCTAATGCCCTTTTCCCATCCAGAGGGAATGCTTTTGGTGTCTCCCTCCCTCACCTGTGGGATTCAGCCCAACTCCCCGTGGTCAGGAGGCTGTGGTTTCAGACATGTAAAACCTGGTCTGTCACCTGTGCCCAGGGAAAGTAGAAATAGCTCAAGCAAAGGGCACAAAACTCAACTCTTCCTACAGAGGCAGTTTTACCATTTCTTCACCCTAAATTTCCCTTTTCTTGCTCTGAAGCCCTGGTGTTCAATCTAGATAATTCCTCTCCCAGCTTTTCCATGGCCTCGAAGGGCAGGAGGAACCGGCATGATGCTTATTTCGCATCCAGGTATCCACATCCTAGTGCAGTATCAGGATCCCTGCTGCGTCCTGGCTTTCCAAATCATGAAGAGGGATGGGTTGCATCAGGGCTAAAACCCTGCCTAGCCAGGAAGGGTTTTCTAAAGCCATTGCTGTAAATGCCTCAGGCTCGCCAGCCAGCTATTAGCAGAGCGCTCAGCTGTCTTCCAAGACTTGAGATGTCTGCAGGGAGAATCTGACACTAATCCTTATGGAAAAATCACATTGGATTTATAGGGATGAAGTCAATAGACTTGGACGAGAAAGGCTGTTAAACTCTAAGGAGTGGAAAGGAGGAGGAAAGCCATGTTATGCAAGAGGCTTGCTTCAGGTGCACGGGAAGTGCCCATGTCCTCATCCCAAGCTTTTTGACACAAATCATGGCTGAACTGCTCCTAGGATGAAGGATGGGAGACACGCTCGTGCTCAGGCACCCACGGAAATGCAACATCATGGAAAAGGCAGGGGGTGTACGAACTGGGCCAGTTCAATGGTTGAAACCCAGACGCCAGATGAAGGACATGTGCATCCACTCCTGTTATTTAAATAAAACCATAAAACGTGAATGCCGTCCAATGAAGATTCCTGAGGTGGCAGCTAAATCCTCAGCAGCAAAAGCAGTGTTAGATGCAGGATATGTGTTTTGGCAAGAGTGCTCAGATGAGCTAACCCCTAAGCTAGTGGCTTCGACTGTGCCATTTGGATGTTGTAAATTTAAGCAGATGATGCTTGGTATTAGTTTTGCTCCTGGGATATTTCAGAGAGTAATTGCACATATCTCCGAGGGATTACAAGGTGCTGAAGTTATAATGGATGGACTTTGAATTTAGACTAGACGCCTTTATGAACAGAAGGAAAGGTTTAGGCTGGTTTTACAGACAGCAAGAATGCTGAGTGTAAAAAGCCAAAAGCCTCACCTAAAAGAAGTTACAGATAATGGGCAGCTACAAATTAAATAGTAATAAAACCCCACATACTGGGATCCCCATTCCACTCAGCAAAGCAGAGCTGTAGGGGAACAACAGATGCCTTTATCAAATTTCATTCCACAGCTATGTACAGTCAACAAACAATGGAGGGATTTGCCAGAGAAAGAACCTTACCCAATACTGGAGCAGTGAAAACTTCCCCCTGCTGCCAAGCCATCAGCTTGAAACTACCATGTGCGAGGCCTTGGGTTTGATCTCTGCTCCTTATGCTCAGCAGATAGAGATGTCACAGCCTGGACCTGCAGAAGTGTCTTTGGAAGATCTAGGCAATGCCAAGCAGCAGGAAAGTTGTGTCACAGTCCTCAAAATGTCACGAATCTGTGCCCATGGGAAGGAACCACCAGCAGCATGCCTGGACCAATGCACGTCCTAGCCACCTGCACAAACTGCGTCTCCTCTGGCATAGGACGCTGAACCGTCACTTAGGCCATCTCTGTGGGGAGCAGATGTGGGATGGGGGGGTCTGTCACAGCAGATATGCCTCAAGGTCCCTCTATCCCCAGAGCAACTGACCCTGCGGCTCCACAACTACCTCCCTGAGCAGCCATCCCAGGATGACTGAACCCACCTGAGATGCTCCAGATGCAGCTGTGCAACCTCCTCTGGTCCTGTGATGCAGGTTCAGTGCCTCAGGGGGCACCTTAGCTTCAGCAATTGAGGCCTCAGGGTGGCTGCATGGTCTGGTGGTGGGATGGTGGCTTCCCTGGCTGGTACTCCTGACCACTCTCTGCAGTGTCTGCTCAGCCATGGTAAGAAGTGTGTCTAGTGCTGATCTTCAGCCTGTGGCAGCCTCTATGGTTACCTCATGGCTCGGAAGGGATGTGGCTTGGCCACGTGGGTTTGCCACCACGTTTAACCATCCCCAGCTCTCCTGCCTCTTTCTAAATCCCCATGTCTGGTTACACAGGAGAGGAGCAAGGACCTGCCCCAGGGCTGCACAGTTTCTGCCAAAGCTCCGAGTCCCCTTCTTCGGGCAATGCGCCTGGCCACAGCAGGAAATTAATGCTGGAATGGCTTGTTCACAAGTAGGATAGAGGGTCCTGGAGTTGCTTTTTTGGGGCATAAGGAGGGAGTTTTCTGAGCTCTGTTTTCTGCTTCTAATAATGATACTGGATCCAAACAGTTCTACGCCTTGGAGTCCAAGACAGATGGGGAGTTCACATCTACGAGGATGAAAATGCTCATCCTGCCAAGCCTTTGATTCTCATCGTATCCTTCCTACCCTGCAAACAGGCGGACAGCACATTTCTAGCATAAAAATATCCTCCTCTCCAGCTAACCACCTCCAGATTCCCTTCCTGAGCCTGCTCTGAGCCTGGTGATTAGACATTTCTATATACATAAACATTCAACTCAGCTCCCCAGGGCTCTTCCTGTCTCACAAGCAAATCCTGAGACCAGTGGCTATTTGCAGCTCCTTGAAGTACAAATGGGATCAGGGCTTCTTCCAAGCTGAGTGCTGCGGTCGGCACCCTCCATGCAGAGCCCCTGGCTCGCACCCCGGCCGTGCAGCCTCCCATCACAGGCCACTGAGATGCCCATCACCTCCTGCATCGGAGAGCAAACTGCCCCAAGCACCCGGTGTGTGGCTGCAGGTGACGATGCCAAGGGGCTGCACGGACCAGGAAACCTGCGTCGGCACTGGGATGTGCCGTGGGGGGATGCACATTTGCAGAGGGAGGGCGAAAAAACACACCGAGTGCAAAGCAGGGGAGGAATGAGCAACACACACCCACGTACATACACACACAAGTGCAAACTGCATTCTCTTTGATGGAGGATTGTCGAAACATTACCTTCCCCTGGGGCTTTACAGTGAAATAACCTGATTATTCATAAACCAGCTAGAACCATCAATCCCTCATTTATCATTTTCAACATAAATAATAAGGGTAAGAGAGGAACACGCCAGCAATAAACTAGTTATAGACGTAGTGTTGAAATCTGCCCGTTTCCTTTAAATATGCCCCACTTACTGATAATAAACAGCGATCCCATCGATTCCTCGTCCGAGTCCTCCAGCGCTGGGTTACAAAGGACACGAGCCCACACCCTGCTTTACGCTAGTGAAAGCCCAGTTGGCGTTTGCGTGGGAGGCCAGCTAGGAAAACGCAGCAAAGTTAAAAAAAAAACACGTTTGTCTTGCTGACAAACGCCTCAGGAAACAAAAGCCTTTGTATTCTCTGACCTCTTCCACTCACAGATGGGTTTTTGCTGTGCTTCCGACAGGGTGGGTTTTTTTTAGCGCCTGCACTTCCAGGACATTCATTTTAGCTGCTGAAGCGCAGGGCTCGGCCGCCCGACGCAGGGGATGGCTTAAGCCCAGGCATCCCCAGTGCCTGGGGCTGGCTGGGAGGTGATGCATGTCATGGTGTTATGGACCTACCGACCTGCTGTGGCCAAGTAGGATGGCCTTGGAGGTGCAGAGCTGGGGTTTTAGCTTCAGGTCCAGCTTCTAGGGAGACATTTTGGGCTGGCAGCAGGTCAGGTCTCTTAGAGCATCCTTAGCTGGTTGAGCACAGGCTTTACTCTGGAATATAGGTGGAACAGAGGAGATGATAGCACCCAGAGCCATGCAGATCCCTAACTAGTGTCTGGGAGAGGAGCTGAGCATCCTTACAGCTCTGGCCTGAGCCTGTTGTCAAAGTGAAGTGAAGGTGGAGCAGAGCAGGCAATGGCGGAGCAGCGCTTGAGGCTGGGGGTGCTTTGCTGAGCACGGCGCTGCTCTGCCTCCGGCTCTGCCCGTGAACTTTGCAGCTTGGGCCCTTTCCGAGTCCTCCAGGACTTGTAAACGTTTTGGCAGCGGCAGTGCTCTGTGCGAGCCCCGGCCGTGGCTGAAGCGCGCTGGTTAATGAGCCATGTGTTTCGAGGGCCTCCAGGCTTGGCACTTTCTGGAAAAGCTTCGTTTGTGGAGGAGTGGCTGGTTTGGGGGAAGGTCCTGCCGCCCTCCCCCAGCCGGCCCCTCTCCTGCTGCTCACCCCTCTGAAGGTCTCCCCTCTAGATGCACTCAGAAAGGGGGAGATAAAAAAAAAAACCCACATATATTTTTAAACACTGCCTAATGGTGAAAAAGAACATCTGGAGAGCAGCCTTGCCCCTCACACAGAGGCTTCCATCTCCACATCTTGGTATGAAACCCAATGGGGAATCGGTCCAGAAGGGACCCGTCAGCTCAGTGATGGGATGCGATCAGCTTGGGGACAGCAGTCACCGCTCGGGGGACAGCAGGGACCCACGAGCCCTGGGCAGCTGGGTAAAGCCATATTCTCTGTTGGAAGGTTTTTGGAGGGTGAAGGGAAGAGGGCTGCTCAGCAACAGGTCAACCCCTGGCCCGTGCCTGTGCCTCCCGTGCTGGCCCATCTCCCCAGGCCCTTAGGAAAGAGGAGAGCAGGAGAAACCCCACTTCATTCAAGCCTGTTTCCAACGAGCCTCTTCCAGCCAACATTAACACACTTTGCTTTACTTCCCAGCATGGCCTGGGGCAGCAAGCAACATCTGGCCCTAATAAAAAGGCTGCCCTCCCCCACAAAGAGACCCAAGAGCAACCTCTGCTATTTGGTTTCCAACCTCTGTTGCTTGGTTTCTCCTTCACCAGTGGACAGAGGAGGCAGCTCAGCTCGGGGGTTGCTGGTCTGAAGGGCAGCAGGATGCTCTGGCAGCCCACGTGGACTGAATTTATCCTGGTAGCTTAAAAAAGGGTCCAGCAGGGTGAAGTTAGATGTGTTTCACTTCTAAGGAGCCAGCACCACTTGAACTGGTTGTGACTTCTCATCAGGGTTTGCAGACGGGATATAAGGATTTGTTCTTCCCTTGAACAGAATGGAGCTCTTTTTCGGTTCCAAAAGCACGAAAGCTGGAGATGGCTCTGAGCCAAGGCCCAGGATTAACATCCCCGTGGGGAAAAGCTCTGCTTCGGTCCAACTGGAATGCAGCTCCAGGCCTGGCACCCATCTTCAGGCACGCACCGACCAGGCTCCTCGTGTCTGACCTCTGGCAGCTGCTGCGCTTTCTGGAAAGGGCTCAGGATGAAACAGCAGCAGAAAATACTCCTGGATCTCGGGGAGAGCTGGATCAGGATTGCGTATCTACACTCCGGCCCTTTGCAAACAAACACCCAAGTCGATGGAGTCCAAACCTTGTTAGAGTCCATGTCTCAGCAGAGCTGATTCAGGGCCCATCACGCACCCGCTGACAGCTGCTCTGGGCAGAGTTGGAGGAACACATTGAGTGAGGACGTAGTGTCTTCGAGAGCAACCTTCCGGGTGTTGTCGCTCTGCTTTTTGCTCTCATGAAACCTTCTCTTCCCCCTGTGCCACCGGGGGCAGGAGAGGAGCCCCCAGCAGCCCCGGAGATGCCCCTCTCTTGCAGGCACAGCGTTTGCTGCAAATACTGACCTGCAGCGTGCGGAGCCGTTGATGTTGGCTGGATTGACCGGGGCTGCACGCCCGTGGGTGAGACCTCAGACCAACCCCCCCAGGGCTTCTGCTTCCTCCATGGGTTTCCTCAGCCTCTGCTCGGGACCACTGGGGGCTGCCATGGCAATTAATAATGACAGCTCAAAATACACTGTCGTTAGCGCGGCCGGACCTCGCAGCTATCATGATCGGTGCTTCCCATCCCCTGGCATCACCTCGGCAAATACTGAAACAGAGTTTTCTCCGAGCTGAACATGCATCTAGTCACCAAAGAGATTGCAAATGACTAAAAAACATGAAAAGAAGTCAGGGGGGGCAGCAAAAATTTCTGGATCAAGATCAGTCTTCACTGACAACTGCTGCTTTTTCTAAGTACCCTGCAGAGTTTAAAACAGCGTCCGACTTCAAAGCTGAGCGCTCTCCAGATGGAGTTTACCACCGTTCCCAACGCCCTGCGCTTTGTCAGGTCACAAGCATTTACAGCGAGAAACATTCGGATTATTCCCAAAGAAGGGAAACACACCGGCCTCTTTGAAAACACGGACTCGAAACGACGCGTGGCCGACGCTCTCCTCTCCGCGGTGCAGGTGGCAGAGTGGGTCTCCGGGAGGTTATTGCTGCCTGTTTGCCATTACAAGGGTCAGCAAAGCCTCACCTGTGGGGGTTACTCTGCCTGCAGCTGAGGTGAGAGTGGTTCTTCCTCGGCTGGGATCTGGACACCCGCCCGCGCCCCCGGCCCAGCATCACTGCCGCGCCGGCAGGACCGAGCCCCTGACACCGGCACGGCCGGGAGGGCAGAGCCCGACCAAGCCCGGCCTGCACTAGAGCACCGCTCTGTAAAGCACAACCCAGAAATGGTGCGTTTGCAGCACGAGGATTTGGCCTTTCAGCCCACGCCCTGCAGGTTCCCAGCCCCGGGCGCGCAGGCAGACGCCCTCCCCGCTGTGCGTTTCACAGCAGCGTTTTCGGACACCCTGGTGCCACCACAGAAAGGGACCTGCAGCCCCGCAGGGTCCGGCACCGTCCCACACGCTGGGGGCTGCCGAGCCTTTCCCTGCCCCACATCCCCCTGATTCCTCCTCACAACCACGGCTCCAGGGATTTTATTTCAGGAGCATCTCTGCAAAGTTGGTTTGGGGTTGTTTTTGTTTGTGCACCAGCCCACCAGCCCCTCTGACAGCACTTGCGCGTCCCTAAAGCCGACACCGATCTCAGCTCGCTCAGACCCGACTGCTCCAACCTCCCGTCGGTGGCGAGTGATTTATTACCACTCCGCTGCCTGGAGTCCTGACAAATACGCATTTTAGTAATTACAGGAGGCCAAAAATGAGAGGATAAATAAACCTGACAATTAAGTCAGCCGTTACCCACCCACACACAGAGTGACACTCGTTCCCAAGTCCCTTACGGCCCCAACCCTTCCCAGGCGGGCCCACAAGCCAGGTAGAGCTCAGCCAGCGAAAGCACCCCTGCCCCTGCCCAGCGCCCTTCAGTGTCCCCACACCGATAACATCCAGCCATCCCACCAAAAGCCGCCCTTTTCCTTCCAAGTTACTCGCCAGCCTAAACCGTCTCATCTCCTGCCAAGATCAGCTCTTTAGCCCTCTGCATCATTATCAGAGAGCATATATAATTTCACGGCAAATCACAAGAACTGATGAATGACTATTTGGATTGCAATTGTCAGGACAGTATAAAACGCTTCCTGCTGCGAGGAGCCCAGGAACGGTTACTGGCTTTGCTGGCCAAAGGCACGTCTGACCCACTCAGCCCTGCTCTGCTGAGGGCTGGGGCGTAGGGACCCCACGCTGCCTTTCTGGGGAGGACACAGGGCTGGGTGCCACCACCACCACCACACGGGTTTGGTATTCTGGTGTGTTTTGTACCCTTTTTTTTATTTTTTAATCCTACCCTGCTCATCGCTGGGTACCACAGCTACATCCCTCTCCCTTCCCCGTCACCCGCAGGGTGCTGAAGCCCAGCGCAGAGCATCCTGACTCACGCACCAAGGACAACCTCAGTCTCGTGCCCTTTCCTCCCTGTTCTTCTCACTCAGCCTGGCCTAGCTGAAAAATCTTCCTCTTGCTTTCATTCTTTCCAAAAGAAAAAAAAATAATCCCCCAAATCCTAACGGAACACCAATTCATCACCAGGAGAAGGTCGCGACGCTCCTGGGCCTTCTCATGGCCTCTGTCCAGGGCAAAGACATCAGGGACCATCTTTTCTCTTCCCTCTCCCCTTCAAAACCTCCCGCCTGCCACCCACTCAAAATATGAGTCTGGATTTCTGACATTTTTTTTTTTTACTGCTGGTTTTCGAAGCCATCTGCTTTTATCCCGGTTCATTTTCATCTCCTTATGCAAGAGCATTTCAAACAGACCTCAAGTTTTCCATCATTAAATCGTAAGTGTTGGCCTTGAATTTCGAGTTTTCCCACCTTCTGTTCCTTCAGCATCAGCGTGAATTATTGACCAGGGCTACTGCTGTCAGCCCTCGTCAGCGTTCAAACCGGGATGCGGGAGGCTGAACAGCTTGGCTTCTGCTGGTACTATTTGTTAACTTATTCTAATCGCCTTCAGAGCAGCAAAAGTCTTTCCAAGAAGGATTTCAACAAAATCTCTGCTCTCAGAGATCTTTAGAATGATCTCTAAGAACCAGCAGGTCAGGTATCTACCTTGTGGGAGCTGGTGGCTGGAGGAGCATGTGGAGACTGGAGAAGGCAGGTTTGGTTGGTGTGGGTACATACCTGGAGGGATTTCAGGTGGTGTCCGGGTGATTCAGAGAGGACCCATGGCGATCCTTCACCAGCGCACAGACAGGAGCCCGTCGGACATCCCTGGGACAGATGAACCAGTCACGCAGCACTGGGGTGCCTTCCTCCAGGCCCTGCGGCAGCTCGGTTCGGGGTGACCACCCGAAACGCCGTGCTGGCAGGAGGGACGAGCAGAAATGGGGGGTCACAGCGGGCACACAGACCCCACTACCTCAACAGTGACGCCAGGGGCCACACTGGCCAGCCTCGGGGCGAGCGAGCCGCACACCTTGGGGCAAAACCACGTTCCCCCAGCCCACGTGTGAGCAGAGAACGGGGGGGACACCCCACAGCAGCCCCCCATGGCCGGGCGCATCCCCATTAAGAGGCTGCAGGCCTCCCCCCAGCACGCTGCCAGCTCAGCGATTCGGCCCAAATTAAATAATCTCCAGTGGGAGGATGGTCCCCGTTCCAGCATCCCGACAAGGGCGGCTCAGAGCTGCCCGAGGGGAGCTGCCGCTGCCCCGTGTACCCCCCTGGTGTCCCCTGTCCCTGTCCCTGCTGCTGTGGGGGACAGGCGGCTGCAGGAGGGTCTGTGCAGGGATGGGGCATGCGTGGGGAGACCAGATGATGGAGACACAGTGAGACAGAAAACGCCAAAACGGAGCCGTGCGGTGGCCAGCGCGGGGCTGAGCCCGCTGCAAGGGGCGTTCCCCGAGGGCAGGGTCCTGCCGGAGCAAAGCCCACGCGTGCCCCTGCCCCAGTCGGCCTCACGCACCCGGGCTGCCCCCCTGCGTCCCCCCGGCACCTCCATGTCCTCCCAGCCCTGCGGCACCGTCCCCTCCTGCAAACATCACCCTGCCCAGAGGATGGTGGATAACACCTGCCCAACCATCCATCCGCCAGCACCGAGCCACAAACCCCAAAAGGACTAAAACCACCTCACAAACATCTGAACGCTCCTTTGACACCCTCACAGCACAGCCCTGGGCTCCAGCCGTGCTTCGGGGCTCCTGGCCAGCCCCGACCCCTCGCCTCGCACACACGAGACATGGTGGAAATGAGAGGAAAAGAGAAACACAGCTACGGGGTTAGCACCGAAGGGTGGGACGAGCTCTTCACCCTCCAGCCCGTGGCTTCAGGTGCTGGCTATGGCGCGGGGTTAACGGGGAGGACAACCCAACCCTGCAGCTCCTGCCCAGGGTCCGTGGTCCTTCCTGATGTCCCGACCCCCGGCCGTGCTCAGCCTGCGGGGTCAGCACAGGACACAGGACACCTGCACAACGAGGAACCCAAACGCCGCCCCAGCGCCTCCGTCCCTGGCACCGCCCGGGGCTGCGGGCAGCACCGGCGAGAGCCGAGGCTCCGTGCGGCCACCAGCGCCGGGCACCTTCCTGCACCTCCGGAGACACCAAAGCAGCACACAGTATTGCTACTGTGCCAAGTGGGAACTTTATTCTTTGTTGTGGTTTTTTTTTTTTTTTTTTTGCTTTTTTTTTCCCAAAAGGTTAAGGAGGCGGCTTTGAAGATGGGTCAGATTTGGATTTTCTTTCCCCCCCGCCCCAGCAAAATCTGCAACACTTCACTAGCGTTACGCCCAGACATCAGCTCTGTTCGTTTTTACATCTCAGAGCCACGGAGCCACCAGCAGCGATAACCTGGGAATGGAAAGACGTCCACATTGCTTGTGCATTGTCTCGGATTTTTTTTTTCTTTTTTTTTTAAAAAAAAAAAAAAAAGCACAACAGAAAAGACACAAACATTGATGAACATTAAAAACCTGTACATTGTAAAAAAACAAACAAACAAACAAAAACCCAACAAAAAAAACAAAACAAACCCCAAACAAACAACAAACACCATCATTCTCTTGCTTTGAAATCAGAATCAACCTGGGAAAGTTGCAGGGGGAAAAGAAAGATCCGTGGGGAAGGTGACGGCGCCGGCGGATGGATGCGGGGGCCGCAGGGGCTGGCTGCCCCCCTGCAGCCCAGAGTCCGTGCCGTGCTCCGCGCTCCTCTAGCGTATAGAATGCAAAGCATTTAATACATATTGTTGGTTTTTTTTGCCATTTTTTTTTTCCCCAGAGCGAGAAAGCAGAAAGTGAATGAAAAAGAAGTCTAATATTTTGTTCTTTAACCATGTAACTGCAGATATGAGCCAACATCATGGAATGAAAAAAATAACGTAAAGTAGAGCATTCGTGTGTATCACAAAAATACAATAAAAACTTTTTTTGTCCTTTTTTTTCCTTTTTTTTTTTTTTTTTTAAAGTTTCCTGTGATCTCCCTGCCATGCCAGCCTCCTGCCCGCCCTGCCCCTGCGCCCGGCCAGCTCGGAGGGCTCCGGAGAAGCAACGTCTACAACCAGCAAACGATTTCTGCTGACTCAGCAACAGTGTGTGTAATGGGGGGGCCTGCAACCATGGCAAGATTTTGTTTTTTTTTTTTTTTTTTTTTAAACTAAGTTCATACATTCTCCTGACTTACAGATAACTGTGATGGATCATTGCTACCTTCTCTTTTTTTTTTAAACTCTTCCATACAATGGACAAATGCATCAAAACCTGCACATAAGAACAGAACCTCTTTTACAGCATGTAATACTGTGTTTTGTTTAAGTCCTTCCTTGCGTAAAATATTGACAATAATTCACCGAAGGTATCAAAAATATACCCTGTAGACCAATACAATTTACAATTGCCTTTTCTCACCAGTCAGAAAACAATGCACTTAAAGCAACCGAGGCCCTGGGTGGGCAGCGCGCCAGCCAGCCCGGGGACATCTCTGCCCGTTCCGATACAAGCCCGGGATCGCTCCCACCGAAGGGACCAGGAGTTTTTTTCCTGTTTTTAACAAACAGCTCTTCACTCCCTCCCCTGCCCGCTCATCCCAGCCACGTCTGAAGCGTGTCGATCGCTCTGGGGCTCATAGGTCTTGCGATGTGGGTACAACGGGCTGCCAGCCCTCCCATCAGCTGGGGAGGGACCAACCCGGGGCGTTCCATCCCATTTCACTTCTTAAACATTTTTTTTTTTCCTTTAACCCGCTCAAGGTTTTGCATTTCTGCAGCACAGCCCTATGGCCGGGATGCGGGGAGCATCCCTCAGCCCCTCGCTCGGCTCCCCGGGACGTGGGTGCTCTGGGCACGCAGGCGCTCACAGTCCCCTTCTCGAGCACGGGGGCCACCGGCCGACAAGGCTGCCAAGATCGAAGACGGATTCCTTGGGTTTTGTCTCGTTAAGGCTTTTTTTTTTTCTTTTTTCAGACCGAAGAGGATGCAGAAATTTCCAGATGTTGAGAAAGAAAAACAAACAAACAAAAAATAAAATAAAAAAATACCCCCTCCCAGATTGGCTGGTTGGGAGGGGAAGGGAAAAAAAAAAGGAAAAGTAAAAAATAAAGTAGCTCTGCTCCTGCATCTTCGCTCGTGAGAGCCGGCAGGGCCGGGGCGGTGGGCGCTCGCCCCGGGCGTCCCACTGGCTCCCCACGCCCTGGGTTTGGTCGCCGTCTCCCTGCCCCTGGCTCGCTTCATTCACTGTCCGAAAGGGTTTCGTACTGGGAGCAGAGCAGGGGCTTGGGCTCCTCGTCCCAGGCGTGGTGCTGGCTGCCGGGGGTCCCCGGCGGCAGGGGGGCGGCAGGGGCTGCCGTCACCACCCCGCTGGGCAGCCGCATGGTGAGCGGGTTGTAGGGGAACGGCGTCGAGCCTGCACGGGGAGGAGGGAGCAGAGAGTCAACACCGGGACGGGGGTGGCTGCCCCCCCTGCAGCCCCCCGAGAGGGTGGCACGGCTGCTCTGGGGACACGCGTCCCCCCAAGTCCTACCTGCGGACGACGGCCTGTCCTCCCAGACGCGGTTGGTGAGCGGTGTCCTCCGGTTGCAGTCCCCCTCCGAGTGCACCGAGGAGACGGAGGGCGGCCGCTCGCCCGCGGACAGCCCCGGCGCCGGGGACTTGGCCTTGCGGCTGTTGGGTCTGGCAGCGATCTTTGGCTTCCCCCCTCCTCCTGCAAAGAGAAGTGCCCACTCGTCACCCGGCTCATCGCGACGGGGTTCGGGGGGGGTCGGGGTCAGGGTGCGGGTACCCAGCGCTTCCCTGTTAAGAGCTTGCAAAAATGGCTCGTGGCAGGAGAAAAGCTCACGCCGGGGAAGGGTGATGGGGCAAGCGGGCAGCCGCGGTGGCTCGAGGAGGTTTCTGTCCCCTCCTGTGCCGCTCTCCGCTTGGTGGGTTGATGCCACCAACCTCCCCCATTGGTAGCACCGACCGCGCAGCCTTGGCCGGGCTGTTTCTCGGCGGGGATCGCTCCCGAGCCGGCTCGTGGCTCAGCCCACAAACACGGGGCAGGGGCCGGGAGCTCCGCGTGCCGCTGTGCAGCCGGTGGGCAGGGACCCCCCGGGAGCTCCCTGGGTGCTGCAGCCCCCAGCACACTCCCCGTACCCGTGGGCTACATGGCCAGGATGGTCTTTAGTAAGTTTTTACAGCAAAATCCCTGGTGATGTTTAGTCAGGTTTGTAAAGGTTTAAAGCCAAAACGGCCTCTGCCGGGTGGGTTGGCCTGGCTAACCCGGGGGAGCTCCCGAAGGGGAGGACGGACGGGCTCTGTGTCCCACCCCGCCGGGCGTGGGGAAGCGTGGGCTGGGAGAAGCTGCTGGTTTCATGCAGGAGCCAGAAAAGCTTTTCTGCAACAAGCTAAAGAGCGCCCGGCCCGAGCTGACACGGAGGAAGGCGCGTGTGTCCCCCCAGGACCCCGCTCCTCGGCTTCGGGGGCTCTGCGCCCGGATTGCCACGGGTGACCCCGGCACCGGCTCTGCGCAGGGCGCTCGCAAGAGGCTATGAGCCCTTTGCAGGTGCATGGGGGACAAACGCTCTCCCACCTCCATCTCGGGTCCCCCTCCTCTCTTCATTAACTGGGGATCTACAGAACAACCCTCCTGGCCCTGCCCAAGCCCCCCCCCGAAGCCGGGCAGACCCCGCTGCGGTGCCCAGCCGCCTCTGCAAGCCTCACCGGAGCCCACCAGCAGCCCTGCTCTCTGAAGGTGTCCCCCATCTCTATCACCCTGAGCTCCCTTAAGCTCTCCCTCTTGCTCCAGGCACCCCAGGTCCCATCTGACCCTCTGTTCCAGGCCAGAGCCTGTCCAGACACTCCCTGAGCCCGGGGTGGGCAGGGAAAGGCCACCCTGCCCCGTGTCCCCCTGCGCTGGCCCTTCTCACCTCCCTCCCCTATTTCGGGAGCAGCGGTCCTGCCTGGGGCTTATGGACAGTTCGGGGTGACTAAGTATATGGCTTTTGGGTGTGGGTTCCCCCCCATCCCCATAAACCTTTCCATGGTGTATGAAAAAAAAAAACAAAACAGGAAAAGGAGATATTAAAAACCAACAAACGGGGAAAGGAGCAGTCAGTGGTTTAGAGAAAGCAACAGCACCTTCTGAGACTATTAAATTAACATCAAACAAGACCAGGATTAATCAGCGGATTCACAAAGCTCGAAGCTGGGGGAGGGAGGGGAGAAAAGAAAACCAAAATGAACAAAAATTGGGGAAAGGGAGGGGGGGGAAGGGGGAATAAGTCCACCCCCAAAAGGGGAAATACAAAGGCTGAGAATTAATCACACAGAGAGAGCGAAGGTGAGAGGGCTGCAGACCTGGCAAGGAGCGCACGTCCTCGTTTCGTCCGTCAGCAGGAGTTATGGGCATAGCAGCGGGCAGGCTTGCACTGGCATTCAGAGAGTTAAAAGCATTGGCACTGAGAGGTGAGCGCTCTTCCCACTGCTCGTCATATTTACCCATTAGGGCTTTCCTAATTATTGCCTCCAACCCCATGTTGGTACTGGAATTCTCTTGGACCGACTGGCTCCTACAACTGATTAGCCCTGGGAGATGTGGGAGGGGGAGGAGAGAGGGGACGGGAGGTGGGGGGGAGCCAAATGAGAAGAAAGATGGGGGGGACGGGGAAAGGGGAGAAAGGAGACAAGGGAGAAGGGAAGAAACAAACAGTCAGCACATTCTCGCAAAGCAACAAACTTTGTCATCTTGTTCTTTAAAGCGCTGCGATGCACCCGTCCTCCTCCCTGCCCCGTCCCGCCCCGGGGCTCGGCGCGGGGACGGAATGGGGGGCTCTGGAGTGCCGCAGGCAGGCAGGGGTCCCGGGGCCGAGGGCTGGGAGGGTGGTGGGGAAGGGGCTTGTCTGAGCCCCGGGGAGCTACTGCAAGAGGAGGGGCTGTGCCAGGTTCTGCACCTGGATGCATGGGGTCCGTACGGATGCACACAGGGATCAAAAATTGGTGCGCTGGGAATTTGGAGGCCGGGGCAGTTTCCCATGGAGGAAAAGTCAGGGAAGGAAGAGGGGGCACCCCCAGAAACACTTGGATCAGAAAGAGGTGCCTGGCTTTGGCCCTGGCATGAGAAGTGGCTGCCACCCCATGGGGCTGCCTGCGCTGGGGAGAGGGCAGGGTCCTTTCCTCCCTCCTCACGCTCTCCGCAAGCCCCCTGCCCATCGTCCCGGCCCACTGCCTTCCTCCCCCCCGGGTGTGGACCAGGGCCCCCTCCCGGGCTGAGCCGCGCTAGGGACAGGCTGCAGAGGCGAGGTGGTGTGTCGGCGTGGGTGTGAGTCTCAAGCCATGCAGTTATGGTGCAGCACCGCACAGGGACCAGAGGGCACTAGGCTCAGCCACGCCACCGCCATTCCCAACGCGGCCGGTACAGGGAACAAGCAAGGGCAAAAAATACAGACACGGAAACAGCAGCCCGGCAAGGGAACCCCCCCGGCAGCCCCCTCCCCAGCTCGCCCCATCCCGGGGTGTTCGCGCTGGGATCGCTGCCCCTCCGCTCGGAAAGGGATGGATCCCAGCTTCGCTCATCCTCCTGTAAACGGGCAGGGTCTCTCCTGGTCCCCGCCAGCCAGACCCTGGTCCTCAACTCCCTGTGCTCTGCCTTACGCCTCCCTCCAGCACAGCAGGAGCCAGAGGCTGCTCTCAGAAGTTGGGCCTCACCCCCCAGATTTTGGCTGCCGCAGACCCTCGGGTCCGGGCTGGCGGCACCCTCTCGTCCCGCTGCCGATGGGAGCCGGCTCCTTCGGTCCCACACCGCCGACGGTCCCTGCCCCTCCTACCGCACCCAGTCCTGGCCCACAGCTCCTCCATCCCTTGGTCGTGGGAAAGTCTGGCCATCCCTCCTACTTAAAACTAGCAACCTGAAGGTGATCCTGCTGTAGGAGGGCATTAATACGTAATTAATTAAGTATTAATTAATACTCCTCAATGGAGATTCATTTCATTCATTCGTGTGCCCGCCCAGCCATTGCTGCAGCAGGTAGCGACGGCTCACCAGCCTTCACACCATCCTTCTCCCTCAGGCTGGTCTCCGTCCCATGCCAGGGAAGCCCACACCAGCTGTCCAACTCCACGGGGCTGCTTTCCACCCCTCTTCGCCAAAATCCCTTCCTTAAGCTGCTCCCTCTCCTCCTCTCCCAGCTGGGCTGAAAGCTGCAGGCGCAACAGTGCTGGGGAGGGTGCAGTGCCCCTGGGGAAGCTCCTGAACCTCCATTTCAGCTCCTGCGTGGTGGGCCTCAGGCTCAGTATGGCAGATACATCTCCACAGGTGTCTGGGGACCATCCTGAGCCCTTCCCAGCACCCTTTCTCCCCGAGAGCTCTTGGTGGGCAGCAGAGCTCCACACGGTCCTGCCCACAGAGCCCTGCTGCGTGGCACTGGCTGCGCCACAGCCGGACCCAGCCACCCGCTGAACGTCCCCTCCCAGCTCCCGAGAAACCGGAGCCAACGCACGCTTTGAGCACCCGGAGGACTGAGCACACTGCTGGCACCCCTGTGCCAGAGCACCTCTCCATCTCCTAAGCGTGACGTCCACCTTGCTATAGTTTAACCCTCTGTTGGTCAACCCTTGCTTGGCTTTTAACCTCTCCTCAAACTCTGCCAGGCTTTCCAAGGAACCACGCTGCACTGCCTCCAACTCAAGAGCAGGGAGTTATGGGGTGTCCCGAGGCTTCAGCCTCCCGTTACGCTCCGTCTTAAGGCAAAAGGAAAAAAGGAGATGCTTAAATCTACCGAGTCTCCTGCTCCCTGTGGCTGTGAGCCCTGGAGGGACTGAGGTATGACACAGGTATATGGAAGAGTTACCTGCTCCGGTAATCGCCGGCATATTGAAAATCTCTGTTCCAGGCTGCCCAACATCTGGAGAGAAACAAAGCAGCTGTTCAGTACGGAGAGCGGCGTGTGAAGGCTGGTGGTAGTGAGGGACCTGCTGTGGCAGCCACGACAAGATCCCAGTGTCCCCGTCACGGCACCCAGGCTGACACCGGGGTAGGTCTGCGGGTGCTGGCTGGGACCAGAAATAATTGCCCTTGGGAGAACCAGGGTGGGCACATCTCACCAGCTGGGAGAGGGCAGAGGAGCAGAGCCCAGAGAGCCAGGGTGATGTCTCTGGGCTCCGCGCTGACCTCCCTCCCTCCAGCCCTTCGGATTACGAGCTCTGCAAAGTTAAACCCTCTCTCCTGCCTACGGGATTTCCAAAGGCTCAAATCCCATATCCAGGGAACGGGTCTGGGCAGTGGGGAGGGCGAGGAGGAGGAGAAGAAATGTTAAATCAATATTTTCCCTCTTAGCTGAGCTGTTTGAGTTGGATATCACTTTCCTTAGAATAACAGAAATTCTCATCAAATAAGAAGTGTTTCCTATTTCTATATATTTTCTTTTGATAAGGGAAAGCGTGGAAGGTCACGGGGTTGAGCCACATGTCCCCAAAGGGGCATAACAATACTGTTGGCTCATGGTAACATCATCCAGGAGACGAGACAGCTCGGTCCCTCTTATCCGATGCAGCTGTTTTTAAGATGGATTCAAATTGAATTAGTATTGACTGTATAATGCTGGTCTAAATTAAATTATGATCCTATCTACTCTATTAGCAGTTAATGAACGAGCGGGCTGAATTTCTAATATAAGCCAGCCTGGTTAGTTTTACAGAGCTACACCAATATTGATGTAGGGCTTAAAGTTGGGGGGAGATGCAGCTCAAGGAGGAAGGATTCAGCTTGGCTGGCCGTTCATTAAAATATCAATTGCTCTTAAGTCTCCTCCATGCTCAGCTCATTATTTCCTTCCTATTGAGGTTATCTGGTGCGGGTGGGATTGACAGCCCCTGAGAGAGGAGATGTGGGGCTGGGAAGCCTCCCATCGCCTCCCCAGATGCACCCAGCCGCTGCTGGCACCAGCACAGCTCATCCCAGCAAGCGTCTGGACCTCACACTTCCCAACAAACCACGGCACAATGCAGAGAGCACTGGCTGGGAGCTCCCAGCCCTTAACACAGCAACACCCATTCCCAAATCTCCTTCGCTTCATGTGTCCTCAAGGCTTTTCCCCCCGGCGCCCCTCATTCGCCTCCCCACATGTCCTTACTGTACTCCGTCTCGTTTTTGTTGGTCGTGCTGAGCTTCTTGATGATTTCCTGTTTCTTGGACTTCACCATGGCAGAGTTGCTCTCTGTCAGCTTGCTGAAGAAAGCTGGAGGCTGAGTGTTGTTTCCTGGGGACTTGGACCCCATCCTGCAAAGCGAAAGACCATTGGAAACCTCTGCAAGGTCCAGTTCACAAAGCCCTACCTAGAGAGGCTCTTCCCTTAGCCTAAGTCCTGAAAATAAACCTGGGGGCTCCAGAGATACTCTCCAACCTTTCTCCCCATCCCTACTGTAAATGTACCACACGGTGTTGTGAAGCCCCTACAGACAGATGGCAACCTGGGACGTGACATTGCTTCTGGCTGCAAGAAAAGCAGCCTGGGCCAGGGCGAGCATGGGGATGGGGGCAACGTCCCTCGTGCCCTCCCCCAGCCTTACCTCTGGTCCATCTGCTCGCCCTCCCGGTACAGGATCGGGTACGGGGTGCTCTTGGCGTGCTCCGATTCTCCCACGCCGTCTGGTGGAGAGACCGGCTCGATACAGTTGTCCGACCCGCTCCCGGCCGCGGCTTTGCCCTGCTCCGGGGACCTGCGGGGAGCGATGGGGAGATGCGATGGGTTTATTGCAACACCCTCTGTCTCTGCCCAGCAGCTCGGGGTCGGGGGGGGAGGACTAAAATAGCTCTCCTACAGCAGGGAAAAAAGCCAACCCTTGCCCACCCCTGTGGGCTTACGGTGCCTTTTAACGCGAGCCGGAGGAAGGGCAGGGCTCGGGCAGCTCTGCACGGCAGACGTGCGGGGCAGGACGGAGCCGAGCCGGGGCCCAGACCTCCGGGCAGCCGCCCCACACGCAGCTGCCCACGGCAGGACCAGCCCTGGGACTCGCTGGCTCAGCCCCAGTGTCCCTCGCTGGCAGGGGCTGGGACATCACCCTCTGGGGACACGGCTTTGGGTTCCCCATCCTATTTGCAGACACAGGGGAGGGCAGCACCCACCACCTCCTGTCCACCCCGCGGAGGGGCCGGCGCAGCTCCCCGATGCCTGCCCGCGGCCAGCGCCTGGGAGGCGGCCAGGCTCGAGTCTGCGAGTTCTGGGAATTTACGTCTTTGTTCTTTCTGTGGTTTCTTTTTTTTCCCCTCACTTCGTTTCATCGCTGGGTGGCCAGGGCTGGGCTCTCTCCCCTAATGTTACAAAGTCAATTCTAGGACCAGGCAAAGCTGGGAATAATCATCACATTTACCGACAAGGAACTGTCGGTTTGGAGACACCACTCTCTCCTGGATGCATCTGGGTCTCTGCAGGACAGACCCTGTTCTCACACTTCCCATTCTTTAATTCCCTACAACACCAACCAAACCTGCCCTGTGCTGCCATCAGCTCAAGGATCTGAAAGTGGCTTTAAAAGAAATACAGGTGGTGCCTGAAACGGACAGCTGCAGTTGGCACGGCACACGTATCTCACAAGCTTCTGATTCACTGACAGCGATGAAGATCAAATTAACTTTGAATCAATGGAAAACAGGTTGCTTTAGGTTTTTTGGAACCATCTGTAGCCTGAAAGGTCACTGCACCGTGATCTGCCAGGGACCGAGGACAGTGACAGGACAAGAGGCACAAACCAAAACACATGAAATTCCACCCCAACACAAGAACACGCTTTTTTACTGTGAGGGTGCTCAAACGCTGGTACAGGTTGCCCAGAGAGGTGCTGAAGTCTCCACCAGTGGAGATAGTGAAAACCCAACTGGCCACGGCCCTGGACAATCCACTCCAGCTGACCCGCCTGAGCAGGGCGTTGGGCTGGGTGATCTGGAGAGGTCCCTTCCCACCTGAACGATTCTGTGACATGGGCCAGATTGGGAAGGAGATCATGCATGGACTCGCATTTCATCTCAGAAAGGGTCATTAGCCATTGGAAGGGGCTGCCCAGGGAGGTGGTGGAGTCACCATCTCTGGAGGTGTTTAAGAAAAGACTGGACATGGCACTTAGTGCCATGGTGTAGTTGACATGGTGGTGTCAGGGCAATGGTTGGACTTGATGGTCCCAGAGGGCTCTTCCAGCCTGATTGATTCTGTGATTCTGTGATTCTGAGGGGGTCTGGAGAGCATCTCTAGAAGAACATGAATGGCAAGAGAGGCACCACCACAGGGGAAAAATGCCCAGATCGGACGGTAATTTTACACTCTGGGGTGTGTAAGCAAGTGATCCACCTGAGCCCTGAGCTGAGGAGCATAAATTCAGCAACGCCAAACGCCAGCCTGCCCTGTGCACCACCTTACTGGGGTACCACATAGCCAAAGGCACCTGCCTGGCTCCTCGCCCTGGGTAGCCAGACTGGCACAGCGGGTGGGCAGAAACCCACCTGC
Source organism: Nyctibius grandis (assembly GCF_013368605.1). Classification (NCBI taxonomy): domain Eukaryota; kingdom Metazoa; phylum Chordata; class Aves; order Nyctibiiformes; family Nyctibiidae; genus Nyctibius; species Nyctibius grandis. The sequence goes on along the minus strand of NC_090671.1, from coordinate 12,293,814 downwards.
GCCAGCTTTGGTTGGACTCTCTGCCCTCACCTCTTGCCGCCTTCATTCTGCGGGGAGATCCTGGAAGCCACCGCATGCTCCTGCTGCTGCAGATACGCCTCGCTGGGCGTGCGGCGCAGGTCCAGCACGGGACACGCGGCCCCAGGGAAGGAGTACACCGGGGTCTGGATGTGGGAGTTGAGCTGCTGTGGGTGATGGCGTGTGTAGTCCTGCGTGATGACCTCCTAGAAGAAGAAACCCCTGAGTCAGAAATAAGAGTTGGTTTCTACCTCTTGCTTTGCTGGGCTCAACTAAGACAGGGCAAGCAGGGAGGGAATAGGCTGGTTTGCACCCGTGGGGATGTAACTTTTGCCTCCTGCCTGCAGCAGCTCTCGTGAGGAGCTTGTTGGGGATGCAAACACCCAGGCTGAACAGCCTGATGCACCCCGCTCTCTCCAGCCCCCAGACGGAGGTGCTGAGGTCTCCAGCATCACCCCCAGCCCTTCCCCACCCAACATGTTTCCTGCCAGCTCTCCCCTCCTCCCCGGAGCCCCAGTGGGACAGCGAGAAGGAGGTTAATTACACTGATGTGCTGGGCCAGCGTGACCACGCGCTGGTTCATGCCCTTGACGCTCTGGCTGGACTGCAGGGGCTGGCACTGGGGCTGGGGGCCGTCGGGCTGCCGCAGGTGCTGCAGGTGGGCTGCTTCGGGAGCCGAGGCCTTCAGCGAGCCTGGGAGGGACACAAAGAAGAGAGCAGATGTGAGAGGACATCTGTGTCCATCCTCCTCGAACGCCATCCCGGCATGGCACTGGGGCACGGCGAGCCAGAGCTGGGCAACGCAGCCCCCCACGGCAGCTCGGGCACTGCCAGCCCCTGCCCTCACCTTGCTGCTTCTGCCTCAGGTCGTGCTCCCCGTGCCCCTTCTCCGCATCCTGCAGCAGCTTGGCCCCTTTCTCGTGGGACAGGCTGGGTGAGCTCACGGGACTCACCGCTTCCATCCGCTCAGGGCTGTAGGCTCCGTGAAAACCTGAGGAAACAGGAGAAGGGAGGTAAAACCAGGAGGTCACTCGGCTTTTCCCTAGTGCTGTGGCAGCCATCGCTTGCGGGTACAGTCACACGTTCAGCAAAGGGGGGATAAAGAGATGAGGGAAGACCTGGCAGGAACCCCGGAGCCACCCCGATGTCCAGTTGTGGTGACAGCTGCAGTACAGAGGTGACGTCTCCTTCCTGGGGAGCTGGACACTCAGCAGCTCGTGGTGACAGCACCAGAGTCAGGAACCAAATTCAACCCCTGCGGGTTCACAACGTGTTCCCCCCCGCCTTTCCCCCACCTACTGAAACAGAAAAATAAAACCCCACGGTGCCTGGAGGGAAAGCAATGCTCTGTGGGAGGGGAGGGGGCTGCACGGGAGGGCTCAAGCGCTTTACAAAGCAAAGCCCCAACCAAGCATGGCCCAGAGCAGGGTCTTAAAAGTTCGGCACAAGGCCCTGCAGGCTCCAGGTGCTGCTCCAGAGGCAGCAGGCTCGCACACCGCAGGGGCAAAAAGGCTTCTCGACCATTCTCTGCCTTTTAAGCCCTTTGCATGGACTGAAGCTGCACCGAAGCAAGCAGAGCTGGAACGAGGGACCACTGTTATCCTTCAACAGAGAGGGGAAACTGAGGCACAGATGAGTTATGCTTCCACAGACCAGGGGCGGAGGACAGAGGAGGCCCGGAGGAGGCACACGCTGCCTCTTTCCAGCTGAGCACGTTTGGTAACGCTCACGTTTGCCTCCACAGACCTTTACCCTCCTAACGCTCCGTTCCTAGAAACGCCCGCTGCAGGCACATCTGGCAGGAGACCCACAGCGCTGCCTGAGGGTCCCCAGTGCCCCAGGACACCCTGACCTTGCACACACCCGGGGCACGGGCCAGGGAGGACCCCCATTGAGAACCTCCCTGCGCCGGGGACGGGGATGCAGCACCCCCCAACACCCCATGCACGCCAGCACCGAAGGGACCACGCTTCAGCTCCACTCAAGATGAAGTGTCCTGCTCTGGAAAGATCCCTAACCAACAGTTAAGTCCCGGGGAACACCAGCTCCTTTCTGCAAGCTCATGGCCATAGAAAAGCTGCCCCTCTCCTCCCCAGCGTGACAACACTCAGCTGGAGGAAACACTGGTGCCAGGGAAAAAGGCAGAGGAGAAGCTCAGCCAGGCAGTGCGCCATGGCCAGAGGCATATCCTTGGCCCTGGAGCACGCTGGTAGAAGGGGCCGGGACCAGCCATGACCAAGTGGTGGGATAGGTAGGTGGTAAGAGCAGCTCTTCTCCCCCAGCCATGCTGCCATGTCTTTTCCACCTCTGGGTTACAGGACGGGGAGCTGGGTAGCAACCCCCAGTGCTGACGGCCCAAGCAGCTGCTTCAGCTTGAAGAAGAGGTCCCACCAAATCCCCGTGGGCTGCCTGCTGCTTCTGTGTGCTGGTGGGAGCCTGGATGAATGCTCTGGGTGAAGATTGGTCCAATCAAGAATGACCTAGACCTTGAATCCAGCCCCCTCCCTGCACTTCCTTAGGGAGAAACTTATTTCAGTGCTTTTGTGTCCTACCCAAGATCGCTGTCAGGTGGCCTCTGTGGTCTGCTCTGGAAATGGCTGCCCAGCACAGCTGGGCTCAGCGATCCCTCAGCCCTGCCCACGTTGCCCTCTTGTGCAGCATCCAGCACCAGGACCCTGAGCAAGGTCACCCCAAGCAAGAAGACCCCATCTGAGCCTCATCACGCAGCAGCCCACGAAGCCCTCTGAGATCCTGCACAACCGTGAGCGGGGCCGTGCGTGTCTGACGGCCAGCAGCCCTGTCCCACTTGCACTCCCGGTTCTTCGCTTCGCTCATTTGATTTATTACCCCCAACTGTTCCACACAGTCTGCCTGGGAATTTCTAACGATGGGGAAATCAGAATGAGCAAATTGCTATTGTCTGCAAAAAGCAATACCAGGAACTGAACGTTTGCAAAACAGGACTTGGCAACGGGGAGAAAATACAAGAGGGCAGGAGAAGGGAAGATCCCTAAAACACACACAAATAAAGTCTGGAGTGACACAGCCACCGGGAAGCAGAGGGACGAGCACACTTGGGGAGCCGACAAAGCCAATCGCCAAAACGTGCAACTGGAAATAAGAAATAATGAAAGAAAATGGGTTTCAGGCCACAGCTCTCTCACCTCTCCCCTCCAATTTCTTACCATCACTAGCGGAGTCGTTACTCAGCGAGCCTCTTTCTCGCTGCCCCTTATCGCAAGACATTTGGCGCATGATAATCACATCTATGAAGTTGGCCGCTGTCGTGGTGGTCTTACCGAGTGCTCGGAGCTCCTGTTCCTGCATTGAAAAGGGTTTACTTTGACTCTTTTCTCTACTGTGCTGCTCGGGGCCTGAGGCTGTGTGCTGCTGGTCCAGAGGGTGATGGTGCTGCTGGCTTTTCCCCTGTCCTCTGCTATAGTGATGAGAAGAACCAGGTCCAGAGGCGGGTAAAGGTCTCGACTCCATGGCTTTAATGGGTGAAGGCGACTGTTCAAGGTTGGCCCCACTGGGCAGCTTTGAGGTGAAGACGTTGTTGTCAGTCTGGGGTCGTTCTGCCTTGGCTTCCCGCGCCCTCGAGGCCTCTTTCTGCAGGACGGCCGGGTCCATCAGGGCTGCGTAGCCATCCGCCATGCCGAGGGAGGAGCGCAGGGTGGAGGCCGAGGGGAAGGCGGCGGAGCGGATCGGTGACGTGGTAGTGGTGGAGGAGGATCTGGAAGGCAAATGAAGACAAGGTGAAGATGAGAGAAGCACGTGGAGCAAGGGGAGCCCTGGCATTCAGCCCTGCCTGCCCAAGGTCTCCTTAGCGAAGGGTTGGCCCGTGCAGGAGCAGGTGAGGAGGGCTCGGATGGAGCCTCCACCACAATAACTGGCCATGGGGTATTGGCTGTGGCCTGGACGCATCGACTGGGGAGAACAAAACCCATGGGACAGGTCCCATGGACCTTCGTAACTCCACCACCAAGCAACCTTCAGCGAGAGGAGTGATACCCTCTCACCTATGCAATTTGAGCACAGACAGCCCTGGGATGCTCCTGCTTTCTCTACTGGTAGCGGTGAAAACCACGAGGAAAAGCAAAGGAACTGAGCACCAAAATCCACCTCTCCCCATCGCAACTTCCCTGTAAGTCCCAATCCTGCTCCCAGCCAACACAACCTCACACCATCTTAGAGGTGCCCCGTATGGTGCTCATAAATTAACCACTGCGGCCGTCCTGGTACAGGGGTCCAGGCACGCGGCAGGAACCGTGGCGGGGGGACGTACCGCAGGACGGATGGGGTGGGGGTCTCCGAGGAGATGATCTTCATGCTTGTGTTGTGGAGCACGCTGGGGCGCTGCTGGATGGTCTCGTGGGTGCGGGGCGAGACGGGAGAGTGCTGGTGGCTGTGAGAGTGCGAGGACGAACGGCTGCTGGACTGCTCTGTACCTGGGGGAAAATACAACGAAGGGTTCTTTATCTCGTTGTTGTGTAGCTCCAACCCTACCTCCTCCCAGTACGGGCCCCCAGATGTGGTGCCGGGCTCCTCCCCAGCCTACCTGGTCTCCAGATGGGTGCATGCTCCACCGTGGTGGACGCTAGGATGGATTTTTCACGCTCTCTCTCCCGTTCCCGCTCCCGCTCGGACACCGACGAGCCCGACTGTTTGGTCATGTGCGTGGGGCCTCCTGAAACCCAAGGGAAAGGCAGTGAAAGGGCTGCAGACAGAGCGATTGCCCCCAGGGAACACCACCTGCTCTTCACAGCGCTGTGTCTGCAGAGCAGATAAGGAACGGTTCCATCCAAGGTCACCTGGAGCAGGACAGACGGGGGCAACCAGCGTGACAAAACCCGAGCAAGTCACGCAATAACTGTCCTGGCACATCTCTGGGGTATGACCTTCCCCAAAGCTGCTCGCCAGCTGCCACTTTGGGGAAGAACGGGGCAAAGCAAGGAAGCCCCCACCAAGCAGGATCAGAGGAGCTGGTCTGAGGGAGCCAGCGGGCTGGTCCCTGAGTGAGAATGAATTTGGGCTCCCCCCATCTGCCCTGGCATGCTGAGCTCCCGGCCCTGAACTGGTTAAGGGTGCCCTGCCCAACTGCTTTGCCATGGGAAAAGCAATGTGCAGCGTTACCTGGGGAGAGCGGGGAGCTGCTGTGGCGGCTGCCGAAGGTCTGGGGGGGCCCAGGGATGTAGGTGATGCGGTCCATGGTGGTGGCGGAGGTGCCGGGGGTGGGGGGCACGAGGACGGGCAGGTGTGGCACTTGGGACAGGTCGATGATGCCTGGAGGAGAGAGAGGCGAGAGGACTGTCAGGATGACACCGAGCTGCTGCAGCTTGGCTGTGCTGGAGTGGGGAGCACGTTCATGGCCCCCGGGCGCTGGCTGTCAGGGGAGGGGACCCTTCTGTGGGCAAACACAGTGTGTGTCCCACTGTGGGAAATAACGGGGAGGAAAATGCTGAGATCCATCCCCCGCACCGCACCCCACGTGCTCCCCAGCACGCTCTGCTTTCTGCAGACAGCCACGTGTCCTGCTGGGAGGACATTTCAGTCTCCAAAGGCCAGCAGGGCCAGGCTGGGAAGTGCTCCCGTGACCCAAAACCAGAGCTGCACATAAGGAGCCTCAAGTAACTAAAGATGGCAAAAAAGAGCATCAAATTCCCCCCCCACTGTCCTCCACGCTGACCGGCCAAGCTCCTACACTGCTGGGTGACACCGTGCTGCTGGCTGGACCCTCGGCCCCAGCGCTGGAGCTGGTGGTGCTGGCCTGACCCACCCTCCTCCTCCCAAAATGCCCCCGAATCCCTGGACGGTGCCGTGCTGGGAGGACCTGCTGCATAGTTGAGGGCGAGGGAGGGCTCCCGGGGCGACAAGCCACGCAGCATGTCCGCCCGCTGCGCCATGGCCGTGGCTGCGGCGTTGTGGTGCATCTGCTGGGACGTGATGTAGTCGTTGATGATGGTCTGTCGGTTCTCCATGGCGGCTGTGTCTGGGTAGCCCCGGATGAGGTATGGGGGGTAGAGGTGGGGGTATGTGGGGCTTGGAGCCAGATGCCTTGGCAGGTAGTAAGCAGCAGCTGGGAGAGAAAAGGATGTAGACATGAAGTGGCTTCCCCAGAGACCTCAGGCTGCTGGAGCATAACAAGGAAAAAACCCCCTCCCAAACAGACTGTGCCCCTGACGAAGGTACCTGCTTCCAGCTGGATTCCCCTCGGGATGGCGGCGGGGTCGAACGCCAGTGGGATATGTCCTCGGTACAGGTCGACCCCGCTCACACCACGGAGCAGGTGCTCGTACGGGGAGATGGGGTGGTGGTGGTCGGCCACAGGGGCATGCGGAGACTTGGAGTTGGTGAGCTCTCGCGATGTGGGAGTGATCTTTCTGTCCTGGGACACCGGCTTCCCGGCAGTGATGCTCCCTGCAGCGAGCAGAAGGAAATGAGTCAGAGACAGCGCCGTGGCCAAGCCGCGTCCCCGAGGGATGCCCGCAGCCAAGCGTGTCCTCCAGGGACACCCATGGCTCCCCCTGAACTCGAGGGACCTTTCCCTCCTCCCTGCACTGCCATGCCACATTACGCCACCAAGGCCACGGCAGGCCAAGCCCCGGTTGCACCCAGGAGAAGCCTGTCCCAAACCATCCCTCCACCCTAGCGCATCCACGCCGGGCGGTCTGTGAGCTCATCCTGGCCTGCACAAGCAGCCGGCGGTGGAGCCTTGCGTCCTCGGCACAAGGAGGGCACCGCTGCCGGCCAGAGCCGGGCACCCCAAAACTCCTGGCCACGGTGATGAAACACAGTTCAGAGGGTTCGAGCACCCACCACCCTCTGGAGCCATAAGCTCTTTCCCAGCGCACGGAGGGGAGATTGGATCACGCTGGGGACTCCTCTCAGCTCTCCCAACATGAGCTGGGCATTGGTGGTGCCTCTCGTCCCACCTGGGATGAGCATCACCAGCTCCCGCGTCCGTAACACAGAGCCACCCGCAAGGAGCGTGATCAAAGCCCTTGCACCAGCCTGCACACCCGGCGCTGCCTCGGGGAGCGAGGAGCAGCCCCTTGGGCGCACGCAGACGGGTCCAGCCCTGTCGCTGCTGACTTTAAAACAACCTTGGCTGCAACATGGGCCACGCGAAGTGACGCCCCTGCTCCTCTCACAAAGCCTGGCATGTTGGCGCAGCCACTAACAAACCAAACCTACTGTTGGGGCAAAAGGAAAGCTCAGGCACCTCGGGAAAGGTGCCACCCAACTCCGACCCATGCCATGGGGACTCCTCCTGGAGATCCTCTCCAGTCCCAAACCCTGTGAACCCACTTTCCGACTGGCATTTTGCAGGAGCATTGATTTTTCCCGTGGGATCCCTCCCCACTGCCCAGGCGCTGCCTGCCCTGCCTTGTGTCAATCTCAAACAGCTGCCAGCGTCTGAAGGCTTCCCCCAAAATGACTGACCTAACTGGGAAGACAGCAGAGGCTGCGGCCACGGCACACACCAGCCACGGAGAGCTGGAGCTGGCCCAGCCAGCAGCGAGCGACGGGGAGGCGTTTTGGAGGAGCTCTGCACTGCACAGCCCCGTTCCAGCTCCTCGCTGGGGAGGTGCGTCCCAGCCTTGGGTTTTGGCAGACTGCGGTGTCAGGTGCTGCACACCCCCGGATCACAAGACTCTCGGGTTAGGAGGGAGAGGCAAACGGCCCTGAAGCGGTTACCCACAGCTAGCAGGCTTGGTGGGACAAGGTGTCTTAGGGTCTTGGCTTCAGCACTGATCCTGCCCACAAATGTGCCATGAGGCAAGAGGGTTTTTTGTGCTCTGGCTCTGCGTGTGTCTCACCAGATCACCCAGCCCAGCCCAGATGCACGCCTGCTCCCTGGGAGCCCCAGGTCTGGCTCTGGGGGCAGGAGACAACTGATGCCAGGGGGGCACGGGTAGACCCTGCCAGGAGACGGCAGATCCCAAAGGCCAGCCATGCTGCCCGGATCCACCGGCTCAGAAGGGATTAGGTGTTCCTGGAGGTGATGGATGAGGCATAAACACACGAGATAGGCAAACACACACCAGAGCTTCCCTGCCTGCCTTTAGAAACAGGGGTGCTTGGGCCAGTGCTGGGACAGGGAAGATGCTTTCTGAACACCACCAGCTTCACCAGCCACGGTCCAAGCTCCCTTCGGTCACTCCAGTGCAGACGTGGGGTGCCCTCGCTGCAACCGTGTGAGGACCCCCGGGGAGGGAGCTGAGCCTGAGCTGTCCCTCGCAGCCGCCCCCATGCCGTGAGTCGGCCGCGGGCAAGAGTGGGTGCAGGGTGCTGGGAGAAGGGTTTCATGGGCACCTGCTGGGAATGGCTGGGGCAGGCGGGGTCTGCAGCCACCTCTCGCACACCTCGCCTTGCTAGAGACCTTAGCATCAAACAAAAGGTTCGCCAAGTACCTTCGTGCTGCCGCGGCGTGGACTCCCGTGTGGAGACCGGAGACCCTCTGTGCAAGTGGCTGCCGAACGCCGTGCTGTGCCCTGCTGGGTGGTCCTCGTAGGCAAGGGCACTTTGGTGGGGCTTGCCCGGCTCGGGTACAATCACAGGAGCCCCTCTGGCGATGGAGCCACTCGAGTTTGTCACCGGGCTTGGCCTGTTTTTCAGGCTCTCTTCGTAAGCTCTCTCCAGATTCCTCGGATCTTGGATGACGTCCAGTGAGTGCACAGAGTGAAAAGTCCTGCCGGGGCTGCCGATGATGGACCGCACGTCATGCTTCTTGGTACTTGAGGAGGAAGAGCTGCTGTCATACTTCAGTGGGGTACCCTGGGGACAGAAGGCAGAGGGGATGTCAAAGGGGCACAGAGCAGAAGGGGGTGCAGTGACCACATCCCACCAAGTTCCAACGGGACTCATGCTTCCTCATTCAGTGGGTCAGTGCACCAGTTTACTTGGTCAAATGGCAACAGACATCGGCCAAGCAGAGAGAAGAGCTCAGCACGGCGCAGGGCAGGGTGGAGTGCCCATCCTGCGTGTCTTGTTGTGCTCCAACAAGACGACGATGAGTCACCGCTGAAGGCTGGCTGTGCCCATCACGCCTCTCTCCTACACACACTGGGAAATGAGGTAGGACTACGAGGTGCCATGGGAACCCTCCAAATATTTGGAGCCCAACAGGAGACAGCATGCCACGTTTCATCCTAACCACTGGCCTTGCTGGGTTGACACTTGCCCATAAAGGGAGGAGACCAAGATTATGCGCACCCAGACTCACAACTGCCAAGGGCACTGAGTTGACTCTGGCCTTGACCAAGAGCCAAATATGTCCCCTTCCATGTGTGCGTGGGGACAGAGCATTGCTTTCTTAGCGTGCCAGGGCGTGCTGAGCTCCCTTCCCCAGGTTCTGTATTTATCCACTGGGAAGGATCATAGAATGGTTTGGGTTGGAAGGGACATTTAAAGATCAAATGATGGGGAAGGGCGACCTGTACCCATGCAAAGCTTCAATTCTCACCAGTGATGTGTTTGCAACACAAAGTCCTCTCTGCTCTTCTTTTATCTTGGGAATGGTCCCCAGGGTGTGTGGAAGGACAGCAGCTGGAGTAGGACTGATCTCATCCACTGTTCGCCCCGTACTCACCTGCGTGATGGAGCCTTCCTTCAGAGGTCTCGTCAGAGAGATGTCCGGTGTCCGCCTCAGCTCCTCCCGGGGAATCTCATGGATTGATCTTCCCGCTTCTTTCACCGTGGCCACCAGGCCTTCGTGGGCTGGTTTCATTTTCAGGGGAGTAAGGCCCTCATGAGACCTGACCTTGTAGGCATCAGATAAGTCCCTCGGTGGAGTGTTTTCCCTCTTGAGCTGTTTCGCTTCTCTTCTGAGGTAGTCCTCATGGGCCTCCACATAGGACCGAGGTATTCCTGCAAGCCCCAAGCAGACGATGGATGCAGAGAGCAATTTCCCAGCAGACACTGGACCCCCAGGCCCCGTCGGGTTGCTCAGTCCGAGGGGGTTTCTAGTTAATGCACCTAACTTGGGGACTGGTACCCAACTGAGCACACAGAGCAGCTATATCACTAATGCAGCTGGACCCCCTCACATGTACCACCACTTTCTGGACCCATCTCGCACTAGTTTCAACCTTCCTTCATGCAAGTCACTGGGAATTTTACCCCTGACTTTAGTGAGAGCTTAGGTTGGGGGAAGCTGAGCAAGACTGAAAAACTCTCTGGGCACAGAGCCAAGGCTGCAGAGATCTGCAGCTGGACCTTGATGTGTCCCTCCTTGTCTCCTCCTACCCCAGCCTGACAACAAGCACAAGGGGCCATGCATGAGATACTGCCCCACGTTACCTCTGGCCGCGGCCAGCTGCTGCGTGCAGGCTTTACCTTGTGTAATTGAGCCCCGCATGTGATGCTGCTCCTTTAGGTTATGGGGACTGTGTCGGTCTGGAGGGATTGCTCGACCCATGAGACCTAGAACAGATCCAAGGGGGAAAGCTGGGTTGGGACACAGGAGGTCATTTACAATGAATACACAACGACAGTGTTACCAGGGACTCCCGGGACAACAAGGAAAAACATCAACAATTTCTAAATTACTTGATTTCTCTTTTTTTAAAACATGCTTCCTTTTTTTGTAGTTCTGAAACTGGTCTACCAGGACAGAAACCAAAAGCCAATGGGCCAGCCTGTGCCCCTTGGTCTTCCATGCTGGTCAGATGCTGTCCTGTTGGGGATGGGCTGCAGGGTCCCAGCTAACCACTGCCAAATACAGGCACGGGAACGTGCATCAAGTTGACAAGAGACAACATGGGGTCTCTTGTGGGTCACTACGAACACAGCATGGGTGAAAGGTTTCACCCAGACCCACCTTCAATGCTGGCAGATAAGGTATCACGGGCTGACAAGCCCCGGCTGATCCTCCCCTCCATCATATCATAGGTCCGCTTGGTTCCTGTGGTCTCATGCGAAGCTCCCGAGCTCCTGCTGTCTTCTTTGGGACACTGAGAAGCAGCAACTCCACCTGGGGACGGGAACACCAGAAAGCACCATGAGGGGCACGGTCAGTCAGCGCTGGCCAAGGGAGGGTGTTCACCACTGTTTGCGTGCGCTGCTGGAAGGTCAGATCCCGTCCCAGCACCAGCCACCGCTCGGCAACGCCACGAACGTCACACGGGGTTGGCTTCCAAGAAACTCAGCTGGTGTTTTCTCCCCTCCCTGCCTGCCTCAGACTCCATATCTGTGCCTCCCGCTCGGGCAGGAGCATCCGCCCTGTGGTGTCCCACTCCCTCCCTCCCCGGCGGGGGCCAGACGTGGGCAGGGCCGGCGCGGAGCCGGCGCGGCGCTGGTGTGAGCGGCTGCGCTTCCACTGAACTCGGCCCTCTGCGGATGGGGATTTTTATTTTTTTTTTTTCCTTCCCTGTTTGTTTTGATTTTTGCTAGACACCTACTGTTTGGGAGCTCAGCCAGCCTTAACATTTGCCGAGACACTCCCTGGGTGAGAAAATCAGGGAAAAGCGGGGAGAGGCAAAGCGGAGAGTGATTCCTTTGCAACAGCATGAGCACACCCAAGGACTGGTGCAAAGTCCCTCGCGGGACTGATGGAGCGAGCACCAGCACGGCGGGAGGCCACCGGCCACCTCCTCCTCCTCCGAACCCTGAGCAGATTCTTCTGCAACTGTCCCGAGCTCCAGCTCCCAGCCCTCTGCACGCACAGCCCTGCCTGTGCCAGGCAGCATCGCGCCCGCCCTGGGCGATGGGCATCCATCGTGTGCAGCGAGCTGTGAATTTAGCAGGCGGCTTCTGACCCAGCCGAACGCCTCGAGTTTATGTAACGAGCTCCAAGCGGGGACATTGGCTTGGAGAGACGAACGTCTCTGCCCATCATCCCTGGCCTGGCCGCCCCTGCCAAGGATGGCCAAGCCCTGACCCTCCTTTCCGTGGGCAGAGAAGGTGGTTATGCAATTAGAGAAAACAGAGAAGTTAAACACATTCATTGCATTGTGGATAATCGGGAACAAAAGTCCTCCTTGGCAAAACCAGTAATTAATAAAATGGGATTATTACAACTTCACACCCACCAGCAGTTTCCGCAATCAGCACCCACTCAATCCAGAAAGGGTTTGGGGCTGCGTGCGGGGAAACAAGAGGGGGATCTGTCCCCGAGCCTTCACTTCAGATTCACTCGATGGGAGAAATCCGGGGGTAACGTTCAGAACCGGCCAAGCACCTTGCGGCAGGCGCGGGGCCATGTGCCTGCACCCTGTCATCGAGGCACATCTGTTGCCAACAGCCCTTCTGCAGAAGGGGACGCGGTCCCGGGCACCCTTTGTACTGCCTGGAACCAGGGGGAGGGAGCAAAGAGACCGAACAGAAAGAAAATCACTCCAAACCCACGTCCCTCGCCTCGCAGAAGCCATCAGCAATCACAGGCAGAATGAGAATAACCAATCTAGCACAATTCAGCTCGCACATGCTGCAGGATCTCGCCTCATTACAGCTCTTTTATTTTAAGCACCCTCATGACACTAAAGAATTTGCAATTTTTTTTCTGCTTGCCAAAATTCATAATCACCAACAATTTCAGTTTTCTTATTTAATTTTTTTTTTTTTTTAACTCTTCTGCTCCAGGCTGCGAAGCCTGGCTGGGCTGCACGGGGGGAAGGAGGCAGGCAGCAGGGCTGGCGAGGCTGCGGGAGCAGGCGAGATTACTCAGGATGCGGTAAATGCCATCAAGCATGTAAAAGGTTGCCGTGGAGAGGAAGGAATTAATTCCTCATCCGCGTCCATGGGGGTAGGACGAGAGGCGATGGGCTCAGGCTGCAGCCGAGGAGATGGGCTGACATCGACAAGCGCGTGCCATGGGGATGAGTTTGGCCTGCCGGTCCCCTCCGCTGCCCGGAGCGAGATCCCAGCTCTGGCACAGGCAGCCCTCACTGCCGGGAGCCTTCCCATCTCTCCCCTGACAGCATCGTTTTTGAGATCAACCTCATTCGACTCCAAGCCCGGGCAGAGGAGATTAAAATAGCTTCTTGCACAAACAAGTCCTGCGACGCTTCCTGCGCCCTCCCTTCTCCGAGCCCTGCCAACTGTCCCAAAGGGCGCCCGGACACGAGGCTCCCGCGGTGACACCTCTTGTCTGGGCTGGAGCTGGCAGCGAACGCAGCAGGCACGGGACAGGCTGGGCACGGCACAGAGCCCCATCCTGCAAGGTCCCTGCGGTCCCCGGGCACACACAGAGGTGGCATCACCTGCAGCGTGCGAGTTGTCCCCCGTGGCCTGACCTAAACCCTCTGCCTCTGGCCCTGGATGAAACAACCAGCCTGCGATGGAACCAGCTGCCCGCACTTGTGGGCCAGAGGAAAGGGGCTTCTGCTGGGCACCCTCTGCCTGCAGGACTGGGCCCGGGGCCCGGGCTGCCAGGCAGGCTACAAGGGATGCTATGCCCCAGGGAGGGAGGCAGAGGGTTCAGGCAGCACAGCAGCCGACCAAAGACACCTGCTGAGGCGGGCGAGTGTGGCTGAGGCTCGGATCTGCTCCTTAGTCATCTCCAAATTCAACCGAGCAGAGAGGTGACACACGAGGATGGCCGTCCCCGCGCATGCCAGAGCACACACCGGTATTTCGCCCCAAAAGGACACGAGGCTGTGGGGTCTGTAACTCAGCTCTTCCCGACCCCAGCTGCGGGTGAGGAGGAGCCCGGCTCCATGCCAGAGATGCCCGACCCAGCACACAGGGAAAGGCGAGCATGGAGGAGGTGTTTCCAGCTTCACTGGAGAGCAACATCTGCTCCTCTCCGACAGGAGCCACGGGGACCCGCTGAGCAGCTTTGATGGCCAGAGCTGCGATGGGGCGAGCAGGCGCAGAGCAGGCAGGAGCAGCTGGTGACTGCCTGCCGATACGCCAACACGGCGGGGCACTGTCGGCATTTACCGAGGAAGGACATCACCGTGCAGCAGGGGTGCAAGCTGCAACGCGGCTGTCGGTTCTCTCCGGAGCCCCCCGGGAGCAGCCCGGCGTCAGGCTCGATGCAGCCGCTCATCTGGGTTTGCTTTGCCGTACTCTGCTCTGCGGCCAGGCAAGGTCAGATGGGTTAACAAGTGACTCCGTCTGTGCCGGGGGCAGCTTCTCGCCCTGGACGGGGCTCTGGGCAGTCCCTCAGGGTCACAGAATCACAGAATCAATGAGGTTGGAAGAGCCCTCTGGGATCATCAAGTCCAACCATTGCCCTGACACCACCATGGCAACTAGACCAGGGCACTAAGTGCCATGGCCAGCCTTTTCTTAAACACCTCCAGAGATGGTGACTCCACCACCTCCTCCCTGGGCAGCCCCTTCCAATGTCTAATGACCCTTGCTGAGAAGAAACGCTTCTGGGCGATAGCAGGGGGCAGCAGGCCAATGCACCCCCAGACAGGCTCCCTGCAGGACGCAGGAATGGCTCCACCCCTCCGATAGCTACAGATGCTGTAGCAAAGCTCACAAGGTACTGAGGCACAGTGCTGCCGGGCCCGGGAGGATTCGTGCTGTGCTGGGAAAGGTGCACAGTGCCCAAGACGTTGCAGGTGGGAATCTGATGTCTGAGTAAACCTTTACACCAAACTACCTGACCTGCCTCCATCTTGCAGGTTCTTGAGTCCCACCTTGGCCCAAGAGCTTGGGGATGCTCTCATAATGTTTTCGGACAGTTCCCTTCTGCACAGGGTGCTAGGGATGAAGGCAATACCTTCCCGTCTGGTCCTCTCCTCTCCCCTGCTCCCCAAAACCAACCAAAACAGAGACCCTCTCCATGGCCATGGCCCCAGCCAAAACCAGAGACCCTCTCCATGGCCATGGCCCCATCGTGCCCCTGCCCGCTGGCAAAGCTGCCTCCAAGGCAAGATAACCACACAGGACAGAGGGAAACCCAGCCAGGCTGCACGCAGGCGGGGTGGGAAGGGAGAGGAACGACGCTGGGAGCAAAGGCGCCAGGCTGGCCTGTTGCACGTCGTCAGCCTGTCCTCAAACAACTCCCCACACCCAGTCCCGGCGGCACAAGCCCCCGGCGCCTGCCCTAACAAGGCAGAGGATGACAACTTACCCTCGTAGGACAGCACGTGGCCCTTCTTCCCTTCGTAGATGACATGTCCCTTGGGCATGGCATCCTCTCTCGCCTTCTCTGCTCTGCTGGGGCTGTCGTCTCCGATTATCCTGGTAATGGTTCCTTTGTACAGCACTTCTGCCGGGGTGCCCTTGGAAAGCCACCAAGATCCATATTTAACAGTGTCACAAGCAATTAAGCAAGCGCGCGCCCAGGGACAGGCTGTTCCCCCCGGGAGGCCGAGCGGAGGGAGAGCGCGCCCGGCCTCCGCTTCCTGGCACAGCCAACAGCGAGGGACTCGCAGCTTAATTATTGATGAGGACGATAATGAGGAGCGGTAAAAAGGTACGTGATCTGTGCGAGGCTGCTGGGAAGAGGCGGGGGGTGAGGACAGCACAGACTCCAAAACAGCAACTCTCTCGCCCTGCGTGAAGTCAGTTACCCAGCTCGCTTCCACCCCGCAGGGCTGGGGGGACAGGGCTGGTGCCCTCCTGGGGACACCATGGTGACAGCAGGGACTGCTCCAGCGTTAGCTTTTTCCCTGCAGCCTATTTCCCCAGGTTGGCGCAGGGGCCGCGGAGCTGTCCTGCCCGCCCAGGGCACATGGTGACCTGCCGAGGGCTGGCAGCTGGCAGCTCGCCCGGGAGAGGCAGCAGGTGGCAACGAGATGGGTCCCGGAGCAGGTCGGGCAGCGAAGCCAACAGAGACAGCATCAGGCTCCATACACAATCTGGTGTGAACCCAAATCTCTCTGTCCCCCGAGGCACACATGGACACAATGCGCAGCCACCTGCCCCTCTCTGAATCCCCTTCAAAACACCCAGAGCTGGATGTCCTTGAAGACGATGCTGGTCATTAACACCCCTCTGCCACCGCAACCTGTTGGTATGACCAGGAACAGCCGCCGTGGGGTGACAGTCCCCCACCCCACCGCAGGGAAGGCACAGCGATGGTGATGCTCTTGGCTGACACCCGCCTACTCTGCCCCTCTAACCCCATCGACCCCCCGGCCTGATGCTCGTGGGAAGCGATGCCCCAGCCACCTTTGCTGGTGCTTCCAGGTTGTGCCAGCGCAGACTATTTCCCCAGCCCCGAGATGTCCCCGCTCTGTACCAAGCCTCCCGAGCACCACCAGTCCCCCAAACCCTGCCGCAGTACCGGGACGTGCCCCAGGTTCAATGCCCTGATCGTTTGCCCTTCAGTACACCCGGTACCGGTGCTCAGAGCCGGCAGCCCCATCCCCAGGTAAGTCATCTCCCTTCCGCAGACGTGCTCGGGGGGATTTGAAAGCAAGTGATGACAGATGGCTTCAGAGCAGAGAGCATATATTCAAGATCTGCCTTCTGCAAACCAGATTACTAATTCAAGATCAAATATCAGCTCTGGTACTCGGAGCTGCTGCCGGAACGGGGGGCTCCTTCCCCACCATGGGTGCAGAAGGATGCAGGGACCAGCAGGAGAGGCAGGCAATGCCCTGGGTCTGGGCTTGGTACCTTATTCCCAAGCCAAACAAAGCAATCTAGACGGATGTAAAATAGTGTCTCAGCAACCTCTGCTCATTTTCTGATCTCTGGCACGTGGTGTTGCAGACCCTTCATGCCCACCCACTGCTGCTGCAGGGGCGTACGAGGGGACGGAGCATGCGTTTGCCCCGATGGGTTATTTACAGCCCCGCAGCATCCGCTCCTGGCAGCTGCTGGATGCAGGGCACCAGGCAACATAAGCCTTTGCTCCGGGCCAGGATTCAGGTTCAGGTCCCCAGGGCCAAAAGGAACACGGTCACCCTCCTTGAAGGAGGCAGGCAAAAATCTGAGCGCAACTGGCTCTAAATATCTGAGTGATGGCCACATAAAATCCCCACGGGAAACAGATTTTTTTTTTTTAATGCTCTCCGCTCTGTTACCAGACGAGCAATAACTCACACTGCAAAAACCCATCGCCCACTTGCCAGCTGCTCTTCTGAAGATGGATGGTGGAGATTAAGGCCAAAGCCTCTTCCTGCTCCAGAAGCCCGTGGGCAGGACCCCCGGCGCAGCGCGCTCAGCCCTGCCAGGAGCCCTCGCCACCTCACACGCACCTCGCAGCCTGCCCCTCTCCTCCGCCCACACGGGGCCCTCCACCCACCTCCTCCGCTCCACTTCCTTGCACTGGCCAAGATTATTTTCCCAGAGCCATTTAAAGCTGCTTTCACCTCTGTTCCTGACAGCTACGGACAGCAAAGGGGGGTTTAGAGGCACCCCATGGGACGGGAGCATCGCAGCCCTGCGCTGTTCAGCCCCGCGCGCGCCCTGCAAACCCCCGACCCCCGTGTCCAGCACCCAAGCTGCAGCCACCAGCACCCAGGAAGCAAAACCCGCCGGAGACGAGCGACCTACGTGTGTGATGGATCCTCGGTAGGTGATGGGCGACTCCGGAGGGGGTCTGGATGTGGGCGTTCCCTTGGTGATGCTCCCTCCCGAGGCAGAGCCGAGGGAAGTGCCTGTAGGACACAAAGCCAGTGAGCTGGGGGCTGGATTTGCAGTTCAGCACAAAACCCGTGGGGCTGAGACGAGTGACTAAGTGCAGGATTCGACCCAGTCTCTAGTAAGCTGAGGCACTGGAGAAGCCCTCCAAGAGATGTCGGGGTTAAATCCCATGCCTTGCAGAGCCCTTTCCATCCCCTGCCCTGAGGGACCCAGCCCTGAGCGTGGGGCTGGGAGGTGGAAAAAAATGGGTATTTTGAGGCTATCAGCTCCCTGCTGCCTTCATGGAGGGGCTGGGCAGATTTACGGGCCGGGAGAAAGCCCAGCCTGACTCAGCCTCTCCTGATGTGATCAGAGCAGATCTCCAGCGAGACGCAGCTCGGGGTGGTTTGAGTTTATTCGTGTGTATCTGTCCCGGGTTGGGGCCAGCCCATGACCCTTGGGCTTCTGACTGCCTCAGTTGGGGGGTTTCACAAACCAAAACTGGCACTTAAAAGCAACACCTTTGCATTTATTTCCTTCTGCCTAGCTAGTGGGGAAAGAAACGTGGAGGGCTGCATTTAAAGGGAATGGGGTCCCTGCCCAGCTGCAGCAGCAAGAGTGAAGAGCCTGAAAAAACAATTAATGGAATTTAAACAGGTCTTGCTTTGTCTTAAACAATAGGTTTTTGGGTGCCCCTTGAACACAAAACCTCCAAAATCAATGGCCAAGGCCCTGATTCGGGGAGATGGCTGGAAATGTTGAGACAATGCACAGACCTACCTGCCACCCCGCTGGCAACGCCGGAGAAAAGGGGCGAAGAGATCCCTTCGGCTGGGCACAGCCCCAGCAACCCAACCTCAAACCATCAGGGCAGCGGCAGTGCCAGCATCCCTCCCCCCCGCCGCCCCCAGCTCCTCACCCCGCAGGACGGAGCCCTCCTGGGCCGGCTGCAGAACCAGGCTTTCCGGCTGGCCGGCCTGGCTTCGAGGAGAAAGTTGTTCCTGCTTTACTCCAGGAAAAGGCACTGGAAAACATTACCCACGTATCAGCTGCTGCACCACGAACGGGGCTGGCGTTGGAAACCCAGCCCTGGTTTATAACAGGACCCGGGCACACGGGGAAATAGGGCCCGGATCCCCCCTCCCCAGACTCGGTCCTGCTCCAACCCTCGCTGCTGTGCAGAAATGCTTCCAAATCTGCAGACTAAACACTTTCTTTGTTCACTTCAGGCGATGTTCTCTATCCTACTGGCCTGAGGAGTGTCAATATATTTCCTTCCTTCGATCACAGTATTAACCCGAGGGTATTTATAGACTGGGATGCGTCCCTGACCGAGTTGCTGCTTTCCTACACTGCACAAATTTAGCTCCCCGTGTCTCTGTTCTCCTGACAGACTAATCCTTTCATTCTCTTAGCAGGTCCCTCTGTGCTCCCTTGCCATGTCCTGTGCTCCTCCTTTCCCCTACACCGCTGCCAAGCTCATTCCCCGTTGCTCTCTGAGCACATGAGAAATCACTCGCCTCCCAATTCCTTACCCAGTTTCTTGGGGTCCATGGTCAGCGGCAGGCCCATAGTGATGGAGCCCACGGGGACCTTGGCGTGCTCGGAGCTGTAGGGCGTGTGGAGCTGGATGGGCATGCCCTGCGGTGCGAGAGGGGAGGTCAGGGAGTGGGTGCCGGTCCCTGCGAGGCAGCCCCGGCCGCTCACGCCCGACACCGTACCTGGGAGATGGATCCGACGGGTCTCTCCAGCACGGAGGGGTGCTTGGCAGAGGAGATGAGGGGAGGAGGGTTGGAGATGCTCGCGAGCCTCTGCAGCCCCGAGCGAGAGCTATCATGCAGGTTTAGTGGGATGGGGTGTCCTGGGAAGAAAACATGAGCATTAGCAAGGCCGAGGGGGAGAGAGAGAGGGGCAAGGGAGGGAGCAGGGGCTGGATGCGGGGAACTGTCCCTGCACCAGGATCCAAGTCACACGATAGTTTTGGAAAGGACTGGAATAATTCAAATCACTGCCTCGTCCCCTCTGCAGCCTGAGGATGCTCTGCGCCCACCTTGTCTGCCCTCCAGCAGGAGAGGGACAGCACAGCGAGGGCTGAAACCTGCCTGACTTTGCATGAGAGCAGCAAGGGAGCGCCCACACCGTGCTGTGACAACCCACGTCCCTAAATGTGCCCCAGCCAGAGCTGGGAGACCTGCCTGGCCACCCCCAGACCGCGGCATTAGCAGCGAGAGAGCTCCGTGCCAGGCCAGAGCAAGGTGTTAGCAGGTTTCTGCTGAACCCTCTCTCTTAGCCCCCCAAAAAGCTGCACCGATTTAAGAGCACGACCTGTGATACTGGCTGCAACCATAACCCCTGTCCTCAGGCCTGGGTCAGGACGGAGGGCACAGGCCATGCAGCCGGTGGCTTTTACTTGCCTGGTGGGTTATACTGAAACAAGTGGGGCTCCGCCTGGGGAGAGGTTTTTATCACATCCCGGGAGTAGGACAGGACAGGGGGCCAGCACGAGGCGGCTGTCGGCTCCGCGCTCAGCTTCTGAGCCTCTGCGATGGATGAGAAGTGCACGGACTTTTCTGCAAGGCAAACAGAAAGCGACCAGCTCAGGGGCCAGCTCCTCGCCAGGGCTTGGCCATGTGCAAACTGCTCCTGGGCGGATCCTGCCTGTGCCCACAGCTCCGCATCGGCCACCGCGGCAGGGCCGGGGGCACTAACGGTGACCCTGCCAGACCCTTCGCTGGGGTTAAAGCCAAGAGGCACCAAGGTTGGCATCCCTCCGGGGACACCCAGCAGGCACTGGCTTGCTGGTGACAACGCGGTCTGCGGTGTGCAGCCGGGCACAGGGTGCCCAGGGAGCCCCAGGCCGCTGCCGGGGACCACTGTGCACCGGCATGCCAGGAACAAGCTCATCTTCACATCACATCGCGACGCGAAAGCTCAGCCACTATTAAAGGACGGCCGCCAGCTATAAACCATGTGGGAGGGGGCCAGAAATAACGGTGTCAACTTGTTGGACAGCGAGGGAATAACGTGTGGTGCCTCAAGTGACCAGATGTTCTCCAAACACCTGGGACAATTGTGCTGTACGAGACTGCCAAAGGCAAACAAAGGTCAAGACGGGCTCTGCAGGACAACCGGGCGCCTCTGCGGGGAGCGGGGCGGCTTTCTGGTCCCCTGCAAGGCACCGGGGCCGGGGGCAGGAAAGCCTCCTGAAGTGCTGTGGCTCGGGGTATGCTGGATGCCAGGCTGGGTTCACCCCGGCTATAAAAAGGCTGATCGGAGGCCGAGAAGTGCTTAATGATGGAGGAGTCATGCTGGGGACGCCCGAACCCTGCTGTGCTCTGCGGGGTGCCGGGGAAAAGAGGGGCTTCATCTGCACCAGCTGCACCCCGAGAGCATTCTCAGGCTTTGCTGAGCAGACGGATGAGCTGGCCTTTTCGGGATGGATTACAGGCAGGTTTGGTAGGATTTGCTTGTAATCGATAAACACTTAATTTTGCACTGCCCTCCTTCCCCAGACCCACCTGCGTTAACGTCTGCATCGACCAGAAATTAGAAACTGGGCAGTAAACAACAGCAATCACAAATGAACCCAGCCTTTAACCATCAATTTTTGATAAAAATAGATGCCTGAATCCTGCTAAGCCTAATAATGGGGCAAGTAGATTATCAGAGGCCCAATTTAATGAGGCTTTACTGCATTATCATTATTAATGCTCAGTGTACTCAGAAGCTGGGAGATTACTCTTGTCCCCTTCAGTGAGAGAAGAAATCCTTTATCGGCAGGCAGAGGTGTCCAGGCACTCACACCTCTGCAGCCTGGTGGGGCCAGACCTCGACTGCAGCCTCTTCTCTCCCCACGCTGGATCCCAGAGAGGATCCCTCCATCCTGCCAGCACGAGGGAACCCAGGCACATCCCCCGGACCGAGAGTCCCTGGCACATCCACGCTCCCGGATTTTCTCCCCTACAGCTCAGCCCTGCTCGGCTCTGCTCACACGGGGGCGAACGGCGCTGGGACGTCCTGGCTGAAGATGCTCATGTCAGCCAAGGCTACGCGCACCCTGGCTGGCTCCTGGAGAGCCCTGTCCTCCTCCCCTCCCCGCGGGAGCCGTCCCCTCCCCGCGTGCCTCTCCAGGCTGTGAAATGCGGCCAGCCCCTAATTGCCCCCGCATTAGAGGGTGGCTATAACTCAGCCAGCTTTTGATAAAACACCACTTACGCTGGGAAGAGCGAGTTCCTATTACCGTTTGTCAAGCCCCTGGAATGGGAGCGAAGGAGTCAGAGTTTATATGATCCGTCATCCAAATTAATGCTCTTGGCTCCCCATCGCCTACGAAGGCCAAATGAAACACAACTAAATCAACACAAAACATGTTGCTGGCTTTCAAACCGCCAGGCGATCACCAAAGATCTGCCCGACGGCGACTCGGCAACGGGAGCAGGGACCCGTCCGCGTGTCGGTGAGATGCAGGCAGGGCTGCCGGCCCCTGCCCGGCCCCGCTCGGGACGGTACGGCACGGCTGGCCGCCCTCCAAGCCGGCATGGCCCCGGCCAGCGGCTGCAAGGCAGCCAGCGCCTCGGCCAGGATGTGTGCAAGACTCGGCTTTGAAGCGGCTCCAGGGCGGCGTGAAGGATGTTGATCTCTGGAGCGGCTGCAAGAGTTCAAGCTCTCTTATTGAGCAGGGGAGGAACAGGAGTACCTGCTCCGGCGGTGCTGGCCCCTGGCTGGGAGGCGGCACGGGGCTGCTCTCCCGAAGGCTTTGCAGGCTGTGCTGGACTCCCCTGGTTAACGCGAGGCTCATATAGAGGTGGGGTGGCAGCCCGATGTCTGCTGTCTGGATGCCTGCCACTTCACTGGGATGCCTCGGAGAGCAGGGGAGGGACGGGATGTACACAGATTTGCCAGGACTCTCTGGCTATCTCCTCTCTAACCCCTGATCCCCAGCTGGGATGTGCTCCAAGAGGCAGAGACAGCACTGAGCAGCTGCCTGAGTCCAGACCCGTACTAAAATCAGGGCTCTGGGGGACTCGATTTCTCCCCTCAAGGTGACTCTTATCACAAACCTGCTAGTTTGGGAAATGCATTCCCACCACGAAGAGAAGACCAGCCTATGATCCCTACAGTCCACGTGCAACCCAGACCCACCGTGGCACCAGCATGCACGCACAGGCACGCAGGGTTTGGCGATGCCGTGGCTGGAGCCCAGGACCTGCTGAGATGTTCGCAGGGGTACAAGGAGGCGTAATTAGTTTCATTAACATGGAAGATTCAGAGCACTATAGAGGTGCGAGAGGAGAGAATAAAGTGCTTCATACCATCAGAGCTTTGCAGAGAACAAAGCCATTAAAAAATCCACCTGGGTATCACACCCTTGCATTAATAGCGGTGCCAACAGGTCGCAGAATGGCACGGTTAAATCTCCAACCCCCAAACCCTGCCTTGTACCTAACACACACAAACCTGCCCATCTCCTCATCCTCCTGAGGAAGCTGGAGCCGCAGCGCTGGGATGCTGGCGATGCAGAGCTCCAGGTTCGAGTGCTGGCTGTGCCACCCAGCTCCCCAGGAAGCTGAGCTGGGCAAGACCAGATCCCCGCAGGATTACGGCGCAGGAGGAGATCAAACCTGATTATCCGCTGCCAGCGGGGAGAGCTGGAGGGGAACTGTTCCACCCGGGGGGCAAACACGAGCACAGGAGGACGAGATCAGCTGGAGACGGGACTTCAAGGGTGGCAACACCGTGACTCGGGGGGAACTCCCTCACTTTCAAGGTGAGCAGTCACCTGCCTTGCTTACATGCAAAACATCCTGGAGATATGATGCACACATGGAAGTGTTTGTTGTTTAAAAAAAAGTTTGGCCAAGTGCCAGCAACCAACTCTTCTTGCAAGCACATCGTTCTGTCCAGAGGGACACGACAGCTTGAAGAATAAATACCTGGGCCTGGACACTGCAGCAGAGCAGGCTGCTCAGATCCTGGCTGCCAGAGGGTGAACTAGTGCAGCGCTTTTCCAGCAAAGATCACAGCCCAGGTCCAGTGCAGATCTGCCTTGTCAGTGTGCTCTCACCCACCCTCCATCTCCATGCATAAGCAGGTAGTTTTTGCAGCTGTACCCACCCCTGTGCAGGACCCAGCACTGGGGGACATCAACCCCCCCCAGCCTGACCTCCCTGCTCCTCTGATCACACCACTGGTGAGTGTCTCATCTTCACATGCAACTGAGCCACAGGCTGGCTCTGAGGGGCAGGGACACAGACTCTGAACCGGAACAGAAGATTAAAAACACATTTAGAGAATGGTCTCATCAGGACTTCCCGTCTCTCTTTAACCTTGATCCCCAGGTGCTCAAGCTAATAACGCTTCAGACACTCTACGGTGGGAAACTCTGAATTGCTCATTAGGCAGCCAAACCACATCAGAGCTATTCCGGGGAGAAAGCCCTGGGAATCTTTACAGGAACCTTTGGACTCCGAGTCACAGTATTAGCATTGATTTTAAATGAAATAATGGTCCCCGCTGAGCATTAAAAGCATTCTTTATAGAAAGCCAGCAAGGTAGAAAAGAGCCATTGTACCCGGATCCCTGGCACGCCTCCAGGCCCCTTTGCTCTCAAGTGAATGGCAGAGACACTAATAAAGGCAATCTTCACCTCCCCAGCGCTCCACACTGGCCCAGTGTTTGCTGTAGGCTCAACGAGACACGATATGCTGTCTAATGAACATGGGAAATTAGCCATGCCTCTCTGGTCCTGCTTCAAGATGCTATTAAAGTGCTTTCAACGGTTGAAGCAAGCTTCCACCCAAGAGGAGGAAAGCTGGTTGCTGCGTACAGCCGCCCACAGCGGGCACTTCTGCGCGGATACACATGCACGGACACGCGCATCCTCCTACCTTCCTTGTCACCGACCGCGGGGCTCCGGCTCTTTCCCCTGGGGCTGCTGCTCGGCTGCTGCTGCTCCTTCTCAGCCTGCTGCTGGGCCTGCGACAGCTTGCTGGGGGGCACGTCCTCGCGGGCAGACTCGTGCGCTTTCGTGATCTGCTGCTGGTAGAGGGCCAAGGCATGGGGAGGCACCTGAGGCTTCACGCTCCCACTCTGCAATATCCCCTCCGAGAAACCTTCGGAAATCTGCAACGCAATAAGAATTGGGGGCACTTCCAATGTGCTGCTGACATCCATAACAGTCCTGGAGACATCAAGGTGTTAGGAGAGGCACCTGCCCCACGCCATCACTGCAAGTCTTACCATCCCGAACAGGGCTCCAAAGCTCACCAGCCACAGGAGATTAAAAGAGCCCACAGACTATCAGCTCTGTGCTGGTGACTTCCCTTGTTTAAAACCTCTAATATATAGGTAAGTGCTTGTAGCTTTTGCCCGAAGTCACACTACAGCAGCCACACCTTAAGCTGCAACATGGGAAACTGGAAGAGCATCAGGAATGGGTTCTCCCTGAGTACTCAAAACCCAAAAGCAGGGATTTCCTTCCCCCACACCCTGCGATGCTGCTCCTCTGGTGTTGACCCTGGAGATACCAGGGTGCTTTGTGTCACAGCTCAAGCCACTGCACCAGGAGGAACCATCAGCCTCAGAGAATACATGTCCTTTCAGCACATGGCTACCGGGTAGTCAAAAAGGGGGACCAAGCAGAGCTTCTGGGTGAGGAAGGGCATAAATGCTTCTCACGTGGTATCCTTCAAGCACATGAGATGAAGAGAAGCACAGGGTTGGGAAGGTGCACGCTCGCTTTTTAAAGCAACGGGAGGCAGCAGTCATGTGGCAATGAGAAGCTTTTTCTGTCCAGACCTCCCACAAGTTTGTGACAAAATTGCTCAAGGGACATCCCAACGTTGCTGGGACCACGCTCTGCCCAGAGAGCACCTTGCCTGCGGGGGGCTCGCACCGCCCTGGCCCAGCTCTCTGCAGACCCCCAGCTCGGCCGCCCGCAGGGATGAGCACACCCGTGCCACCCCGCCACGTGCCACGCAGGGGACGCAGCCCGATGGAAGAGCATGCACGAGGCGCCTGCGGCCGCTCTGCTCCCAGCCCCGGCCCTCCCTGGGGGGTACTCACGATGGGAGGGATGGCGGCAGCGCGCTGCTTCAGCTGCTTCAGGTCCAGCGGCTTCTGCGGCGAGGAGTTCAGCCTGGCATCGCTGGCAGCGTTGAGCAGGCTGGGCCGGGGGGACAGCAACCTGCACACAGAACACGCACATCAGCCGGGCAATGCCATGGGCAAGCTCCACGTCCCATCGCTCCCCCACACCCTGCACCCCTCTGTTTATGCTGCTGAGCCTGAGGACATCCTCGTCATCAGAGAGGAGCGTGCTGGGCTGCTGCTCGCCGCTGGGAATTTGGGCTCTTGAACACATCACGCACCTGGGCTTCCAGCCCTGCAAGCTGCTGCCCTGGCCCCAAACCTGTTTCGATGGCAACTACCGCTCCCCAGATCTCAGTAGCCACCGTGAGGACGCTCATTTGACAGGAGGTGGCTCAGCAGGAAAATCTGCCGCGCTGCCCAAAGCACGGGGACCCGCAGCCGCCGGGGAGGTGTCTCGCACCTTGACCTTGGGGGGCTGCAGGCGTCCCCGGGCTGCTTTGCTCTATGAGGGCGGGCACAGAACCGCTCCCCGCTGTGCAACCCGGCCCAGCAATGCCCAGCGAGCAAGTGGGGCAGCTCTGCCACAGGATGACGAGGCTGAGGGGAGGCAGGGAGTGGGCTGGGATTCAAATCTTGCTTTCCAAAGACAACCCCCACAGGGCTCTGTGCTCAAATGAGACCATTACAGAATCACAGAATCAATCAGGTTGGAAGAGCCCTCTGGGATCATCGAGTCCAACCATTGCCCTGACACCACCATGGCAACTAGACCAGGGCACTAAGTGCCATGGCCAGTCTTTTCTTAAACACATCCAGAGATGGTGACTCCACCACCTCCCTGGGCAGCCCCTTCCAATGGCTAATGACCCTTTCTGAGAAGAAATGCTTCCTAATGTCCAACCTGAACCTCCCCTGGCAAAGCCTGAGGCTGTGTCTTCTTGTCCTATCGCTAGTTGCCTGGGAGAAGAGGCCGACTGCCACTCCACTACAGCCTCCCTTCAGGTAGTTGTAGATTGCACTAAGGTCACCTCTGAGCCTCCTCTTCTCCAGGCTAAACAACCCCAGCTCCCTCAGCCACTCCTCGTAGGTCAGACCCTCCAGACCCTTCACCAGCTGGCTCAACGGGCTCTCGAGCCCTCTTTCCCTCGTCCTCTACACTAACTATTTCTAGCAAATCTGCTGTTGTCCAGAATAAACCCGAGGGAGAACTGGAGCCCGGAGCTGGGAGTTACAGAGCAAGGTGACCAGTTCAGATTGCGTTTGGGTATCATGCCGCTCTCTGGAGCTCACACGTGGTGCTCGAGCCTCATGCTCCTCTTCAAGGACTGTCTTTTATCAAGGTGCCAAAGCCTGGGCAAGCAACCACGTGCACGTGGCCGGGGCACTCGGATCACTTGAAAGACGAGAGGCTGGATTTGGATGGGATTTGGTGTCCAGCCCAGCGGCTCTGCAGCCCCGTGCCCTCTCCATTTGCTCTTCCCCTGGTAGACACCCAGATGGCTATGCTGAGCCCTGTGCAAACAGTGCGCGGTGGCATCTCCATGGTGCCACCGAACGGGACGGGGATGGAGGCGTGCAAAGCCCACAGGTCCAACCCCTGGCGTGTCCAGCTCCCGAGCCCATGCCAAGACCCTGGGGACCATGTATCTCCAGACCATCTCCGCCTTCTCTCCTTCTCGACTCCAATTTGTTAAAGCCAGTTCATAGTTTTCAAGCTTTACAGCTTCATTTGTTTACTTTAGCTGCTATTTCACTGCTCTCTTCAGCCTATAAATTTCAAGGTCATCCCATGCTCACCCTCGGATGAATAAACAAGCGTGGCGGGGCCATGTGCGGGGAATAAACTCATCACGGTGCTGCAACCGCCCCAGCCCTCGCTCCGCGTGGTGCCAGCATCGGAGGGGAAGGGGACGGGATTGGGACCGGGGTGCTCTGGTTGGGCACCCAAGGGAGACCAGGCAAGGGGCAACAGATCCAAGCTGCTCCCTGGATGACTGCAACGCCGGCTGCCCACGGGTGTTGTGAAGTCAGGCTGCGGGGGAATGGGGCTCCTGGCAGGGTACAATGCCCCAAAGGCTGCTGAGACACGTGGCTGGGGACAAGGGCACCTGGCACTTGCTCCCAGGACCTTCAGGCCACACAAAGCTGCAGCACTGACGCTTAGGAAGCCAGAGCCAGTATTAAATTTATCAATATGCAAATTTTGTAATTTATTATGTCCCTCCCAGCAAATCTTGCACCAGACACGGGGCTGTCTGTTGGGTGCCGTGCTCTGGAAGGCACCAGCCAAACTACCCTCAGCATCTCATATCCACCTGCTGCCAACTTGGGGCCTCCCAAACCCAACCACTAGTCCCTAAACACGGCTGATGGCACTGGGAGGGATGGCAAAAGGATTTGAGCAGGAAAGGGTCGATACACACACGGGTGAGCCTCAGCGGCGTGGAAATGTCCCCTCCACGGCATGAAGCTTTGGGGGTGACCAGGAAAACCACGTTCCCCAAACTCCTTCACCTCTGCCATGGAGAAGCGGACCAGTTTCACTGCCAGATGAGCCAACACACTAAGACGTGATGCAGCCAAACACAACTCCTCACACACGCAGTGGTTGTGCAAAGGCGACGGCTACCAGATTTCCCTCATGGGCTCCCCGGAGCCAGGGACTTGTTCTTCGCTAGTGTGAACTGCAGGAGGACCCAAAAAAGGCTGCCCCGACATCCCACACCAGCCCTGCACCCCTTCCCTCTCAGGGACATCCCAGCCCCGCTCCATCCTCTGCTGGGAGACGCCGCGGACAGCTTGACGCTGTTACAGGCGCAGGGAAGAGCACCCACGCCCCGCGGGCGCTGGGTGGGCGGGCGAGCATCGGGTGATGCGGTGACGGGGCGGCTCACGCGGCACCTCGGCTGCCTCGTGCGGCTCACGGCGAGTCACGCTGCGGCAGCGGGGCTGCGGCACCGCCTGCGAGCGAGCGGCCCTCGGCCCCGGGGAAACGCCTGGGAGCAAAGCTACGCCGGGGAAGGGCACTGAGTCCCCGCCGGGTGCCGAAACCTCCGATCCGGCTGCAGACCGGCCCCGTGGGTGCTGCAGACCAGCCCCGTGGGTGCTCCCGGGCTGGGCAGTGCCAGGCGGCGGCGTTGGCTGCAGCTCTCCTGTGCCATCAGGCTCTGCTATCACCCGCACCGGGTAAGAGGAGTGGCCCGGGAGCTGCGGGACGCCTGTTTAATGTTTAATATTCCTGGAAGCTGGTAATTGTTTGACAAGCAAGATTGGCACTGACTCAGCGAGGAGTCGGGGATGGAAAAGCCGTTCCCGAGACGCCTCGCTCCTTGGCTGCTGGGAAGTCAGGCCGAGCTGCTGCTGTCCTGTTCTGGGCTGGGTTAATGTTAAACTCAAGGAGCGCAGCCCCACTGGCCTTGCTCCCCCTTGCTGGGAGGTTTTCTCCCATCTGGGAAGGAGGTCCCTCAGAGAGACCAGGAGCTGACCCAGGAGCCCGCATGGATGGGAGCAGGAGCCATCAGAGAAATGAACACTACAAAGGCACATGTATTCACTTTAAAGAACAGGCAAATCTCTCCCCGTTTGCGAGGCTCTTGGGTGGGAAGGGCCAGGAGTGGAACAGGACATTTCTTCAAGGAAGAGGAGGAGACCAGTGTTTCCCCTCTCTGTCCCTAGAGCCACCCAGGAAGGGACAGAGGCACCCTCAGCTGCCAGCCCCAGGGGTGGGTGGAGGGCTCGGGACCGCAGTGGCTCAGGTAAAGTGCCGTTACCGCCAGACAGCTCGCACAGCCCACATCATGATCCTCCCTTTATGGCCAGGACAGATAACACACCCCTACAGATCCAGCCCCCATCTCTGCCAAGGGAGCAGCTCACTCCTCTGCCTTGGGAACACGTCCCTGATGTGACTTCTCTCCTGCCAGCGCCAACTCAGACAGAAACCGTTCCCAACCCCGGATCTGGCAAACCAGCCTGTGCCTCCGCACAACCCCGCTGTCCCCGAGGGCACGTCCCGCTCCATTGCGTCACCCGCATGGGCTGCCACCAGCAGCGGCTCTGCACCCAACACCTGCCCGCAGCCACTGCCCAGCAGCACCCGTACGCTGGGACATCGCACTGCCCGTTGTGTCACGGCCCCTTTGCAAGCGATGGCCAAAGGGCCACGGCCACGTGGGGACACAGCTGGGCACGTCCCTTCGCCTGGGGGAGCACCTGAGCGGTGACATTCCCAAGGAGGAGCTCACGCAAGCGCCCGTGGGCACTGTGGCACGCCA
This sequence comes from Nyctibius grandis, assembly GCF_013368605.1. Lineage (NCBI taxonomy): Eukaryota > Metazoa > Chordata > Aves > Nyctibiiformes > Nyctibiidae > Nyctibius > Nyctibius grandis. The sequence goes on along the minus strand of NC_090671.1, from coordinate 12,263,956 downwards.
TGGAGACGCTCGCCTGGCCCTTGGGCCGTGCGCTTGCCCACTGCTCTCCCCGCTCCTACCTGCTCTTGTCCACTGCATCCTGCTCGTCCATCTCGTCCGCACTGCAGGTCGCGCTGGAGTCACTGTCGGGGTTCACCCCTGGGCCTTTGCTGCCTTTATGGCTCTCCTTCTTCTCAGCCTTGGGCGTCCCCTCCGTCCCCACTGCCCCTCCGCCGCCGACGCCGCTTTCCGCCTTCTTGTCATTCCCCTTGTCCTTCTCCTGGCTGTCTTCGCTCTCCTCCTTCTTCACCTCGCTCTTGCAGGGCTCTTCGCTCACCTTCTCCTCCGGCTCCTCCGTTTTCACCACGTCCACCACCACGTCCTCCTGCACCTTCTCCTCGCTGTTGGGCGGCTCTGGAGCTGCGTCCGGTGGAGGGCTGGTGGGGGGAGCGGGGTCGGTGGGGGGAGCGGTGGGAGCGTCGGGTGGTGTCGGAGCCTCTTCCAACTTGACTGCTGGTTCTGTGCTGGAGTCACCTCCCGGCCCGGGTGGTGCCTTGGCCCCGTTTTCGCCTCCTTCTTTGGCTTCGGGCCTTGGCGAGGGAATGCTCTCGGTGTCGGAGCTGTTATTTACTGCAGCTGAGAAAAGGGAAGAAATAAAAATAAGGATCAGCCTGAGATTCTCGCTTCCCATATCGCTGCCTCCGCCCCCTCCCATGGGAGGAGAACGCCCTCGTTCCTCCGAGGGGGAGATGATCCCAGCCTTGGGAGAGCAGCGCCGGGATCCCCGGATCCAGACCCTACTAAGCAAAGGGGTGCTCTGGTGGCCTCTTTGCTTGCCCCGCACGATGACTCCTGTCAACTCCCACCCAAACGCAAAACCACACACCCAAAAGCCTGGAGACCGGGTGACTGGGAGGCTGGATTTTAAGGGTTGGATCTGCAGGACAGGACCTGCTCCCTCCTCGCCCTCTCACCCGTGGCTCTGGGTCAGCTCTGCTCCCTGGGGCCAGGCGCCTCACTGGCACCCTGCTCGCTGACGTACGCCACCCGTGTCCCTGGCTTTGCCACCCCCCCAGGGCAGCTGGGGACCATCCCAAAACACCGCGCATGTTTGTTGTTGTTTAAGCCGCCAGTGGCAGAAGAAAGGAGGTCAGGGTCGGTGAGAGCGGAGCGCTGGCAGCGCTGTGGGACAGATTAATTATTACATGGAAAGGATCATTCCCAAATCTGCCACCAACGGCCTGAAGGGAGCTGGAAGCACAAGCATCCACGCAATGCTGATGATGAAGCTGCTGCCGAGAGATTGTTTCTACAGCTGGAGAGAGGATCGTTCCCTCCAAGCCTTCGCCGGACAAACACGTCCAGGGCCAGGAGCACCAGGAGGCTTCCACGGTCCCATCTCTGCACATCCCCACCATGGCTCTCACGCTTGTGCCCAAAGGCTTCCTCCCGTGCATTCCTTGACTCGTCTCTCTCCATAGCAGCACACACAGCTTTCAAATGCCAGGAAGACGAGTGGCCCCAGAGGGACTGTGTCCCAAGGGCTCTATGTCGGAGCACATCCATCCTTCCTCCGCAGGAAAATGCACCACGCTGGTCAGGAACCTCAGCCTTCTCCAACGTTTACTCATAATCAAGCAACGAGGTGTCCCGTCCCCCACCCAGGGATGAGGTTTACAGCACGTCTGGCCAAACTCTCCCTGGCTGCCACTCGATGCTGCTCTGAATGCCACGCCGAGACATCCAACGGTGGCTTGTCCCAGGCTCAACCAAGCTCTAGGCTCCAGCACACTCCCTCAGAATCACAGAATCAATCAGACTGGAAGAGACCTCTGGGATCATCGAGTCCAACCATTGCCCTGACACCACCATGGCAACTAGACCATGGCACTAAGTGCCATGGCCAGTCTTTTCTTAAACACATCCAGAGATGGTGACTCCACCACCTCCCTGGGCAGCCCCTTCCAATGTCTGATGACCCTTTCTGAGAAGAAATGCTTCCTAATGTCAAACCTGAACCTCCCCTGGCGAAGCTTGAGGCTGTGTCCTCTTGTTCTATTGGTAGTTGCCTGGGAGAAGAGGCGACTCCCACTCTGCTACAACCTCCCTTCAGGTAGTTGTAGATTGCAATAAGGTCACCTCTGAGCCTCCTCTTCTCCAGGCTAAACAACCCCAGCTCCCTCAGCCATTCCTCATAGGTCAGACCCTCCAGACCCTTCACCAGCTTGGTCACCCTCCTCTGGACTCGCTCAGTTGCACCCTCCCGGTGCTCAATCCATGGTCTACACCGTAACCCCCATGCCAAGTCCTTCCCATCATCCCTGGCCGGCCACACAGCCCCCTGACCCCAAGCTATTGCCTGAGCATCCCCAAACGCCACCCAGAGCCAGTGGCCACCTGGTGCACAACACCACCCTGGCACTTCTGTGCCCGTGCCATTCCGTCCCGCCTGCCTTCAGCTCTGCAGCCCAGCCCAGCAGCAGAACAAGAGACGAGGCTTGGAGCACAAGGCTCGGGAGCATGTCAAGAGATCCGTCTCTCATCTCAAAAAGACATTGTTTCCCCTCAGGCGCTCTTACAAAGAGCAATAATTACCTTTTACTTTGCTCCCTCTGAGTCACGTATCACCTCGCACAAAGATTTACCTTGAATCTGCCTCGTAATGAGTCACTCGCAACGACGATTTGAAAAAGATTTCCCATTTCGAGTCCCATTAGGCTGAGTGCTAAGGCCAGGAACCAGCGTGGTGCCAGCAGCGCTGGTTAAGTTATTAAATTACTTTGACAAAAGTCAAATGGGGCTATTGTTGGAAAATTATGCGCATTTTCCCCAAACTCGCTGCTGCGCTTTCTAAGCGATAAATAGCTGAAAATTGTCACTTTCAAGTTGTTTCCTTTCTTTGGTATGGCTGGGAGGGAGGAATCCGCTGCCTTGAAAGGGGAAGGAGGAGGAAAAGACCCGCCAAGATACACCAGCCTCACCGGTGGGAGACCACAGCGCCGGCCTCCTGCTGCAGCCTGGGCAGCAGCAGCAGTGATGCCCTGATGGGACGGGGATGGGCACACACAAACCTTGGTGGGTTATCCCTCCTTGAGAGCCTGCAGTGGCGGCTCTCTAACCCCCAGGGACCCTCCTTTGGAGGGATACACCACGAGATGTGGTTTACAAGGGTGCACAAGTGTGCAAGGCCCTGGTAAGCTGGGTGCCGTGGGAGCGCACGCTGATGGACATCGGGAACCAAAGGGCTCCCAAAAATAACCACCCGTCCAGACAGACATGGGAGGGGGGCAGTGACCCAGGGTGCTCCTTGCAAGCATGAAATCCGGAGGCATCCAAAATGCCACGAGCGCCTCGTGCTGCGGGATGCCGTCACCTCAGTGTGGCTTTGGGGTGACAGACACGACCCGCTGTAAGCAGTGACATTTGCAGCCCTGGAGAGGCCACACATGGTGCCTCCGCCACAACCACAGCAAAGCTGGGAGAGTCGAGTGTGTTCCCCCCGCCGCAGCCCCCCACGCCTCTCACCTTCCGCCTCCTCAGCCATCTCCTCCTCGTTGCCGCTTGTCCCCGACACCTCCATCTCCTCGTCCTCGGCTGCGGGAGGGAAAGTGGCTTCTTCGTTTTGAACGGCGGTGCCTTTTTTCTTCTTCCTCTTGGCGTTCCTTTCCTTCTCCTGGGGAAGAGGCAGAGGATGGTGAGAAGGAAAGTCCACGGGGAGCCACGCGGGAGCAGACAGCACCGGTCCTGCTCAAGGGGCCGAGAGGGATGCTAACACCACCACGGCCTCCCTGGGTAAACCCTCCGAAAATCAGTCCTCAGGACCAGACTCGCCTGCCAAAAGCCCGGCAGCGTGGTCTCACCTGGCCAAAAAAACTCTGACTGTCCTGTAACGGCCCGCCCGGCCCAGCGGGGAGCTCCAGCCCCAGGCGGCAGCCAGCCTCTGCGGGAGGGGTGGCACGGACGCGTGGACAAGGGACGCGTGTGCTGAAGCCACCAGCGCGGGGCTGGCACGAGCCCAGGGGTCCTGCGTCCGCTCTTTACACACACGCGACGTGTCCATCCTGTACGCTCCAGGGACCACCTCCAGCTACGCCAGCGCGGGGCCGCGGCCTTACGCTCGTGTGCAGATAACGGAGCTGATGCCCCAGATATGGCCCAGCCAACGTTTTCATGCACCAGCTTTCGTGTCCCCTACGGCAGGTGCTGCCAAAGGACTTTGACTCCCGTGCCGGGGAGCCTCTGTGCGCAGAGCATCCCCGAGGTGAACTGCCTCGAGCCCTCTCCTGCCCCAGCATGGCCCCGTCCCCGCTCGCCGGGGCACGTGCTGCGGCCACGAGGGCACGGAGAGCTGCTCCCTCCCGCCGACCTAAAGCAAAAGTCTCGGCTTTGCTATTGTTTCCTGCTCTTGTTGCTTGAGTAAATATTACCAGTAGGAACAGGCCCATCATCTCCGGCTCTCCCTGCAAACCCCACACGAATGACGTGTGTAGGACGTTTATTTACATGGATGAAAAGATAAAGCCACGGTGGAAACGTTAACTTTGCTGCTGGATCTCTGTGCTTGGAAGAGCTGGTCCCTCCCTTCCCCCCCCCGCAACTTTCCAAGCCTTTAAAAAACTTCCAGATAAAACAAACAAATACAACTGCTTTCTGCTTGGAAACGCTGCTGGCTCGAAATCTATTTTTATCAAACTAGATAAAAGGGCAGGAGAGAGGGGGGAAAAAAGGCCCTTGAGAAAGGGCTCGGGGCAGGCGCGGAGGGGCGGCGGGAGGCGGGCAGGGTCCGCGGTGCCCTCGCCCCGTCCCGCAGCGATGCCCCGGCACTGCCGGTGCTCGCGCCTCTGCCGCGCGGCTCCGTCTGAAGCAGCGGTTCCCCATCACGCTCGTGCAGTGACAAAGCGCCGACGTTACTATGGCAAAGGCTTCTCTGCCTCTTACTCACGGGCCCGTGACTCAGCCGCGGGCAGCAGCAGGCTCCTCGCCGGGGAAGCAGCCTCTGCCTCAGCACCCTGCCCGGCCAGAGCCACGGGGCTGCCCGGGGGCACCGTGGGTCCCTCTCCTGGCAAACCCCACTGCCGGTATGTAGGGAAGGTGATGTGAAATCCAGGCAGCAGATCTAGAGATACGTTCAGGCCACCACCCCGCAACAGCTCTGCCTGCCCCGTGCAGCCTTGCTCCCGGCACCCTGCCCAGGAAAGGGGTCCCTTTCTGCTCTGCCTCTCCAAGCAGCCACAGGGCCACCGCGTCTGACACGGCAGGCTAACCATGACTGCGGGGGACATGGAAGAGTCCCTGTGAGCCATGTCTGGGACAAGGTGTCTCCCATCATCACAATGTACTCTTAATCTAAGCGATCACCAGTGAGGCCACGGGAAGGTGCCAGGACCATTTGCTATGGGCACCTGGATGCTCATTTTGTGCTGTCCCAGCCCATGGGGTCTCTGCTCTTTACCCACCACCAGGTATTTTTGCAGGAGCATCCACGACTTGGTGCCACATGAGCGATCTGCCTTACCAAGACCACTGAGGAGACACGCTGTGTGCAGGGAGGACACCGAACCCTGCACGAGGGGTCACTCCATGCCTGCTCCTCCATGCTGTCCTCCCAGGCAGCTGGTCCCCAGCCAGCCCCGTCACGCTGACTCCCAGCCTGGCAGGGATGGGTAGCTCTTCCCCTACCTCCCCTCCTGCCACCCCAGGCACTGGACACTGCCTCCCACCACTCAAGTTCACCTGCACTGTCTGTTCTGGAGGAGGAGATGGAGATGCTACCAGCCCTTGGACCCAACATCTCTCTGGCCTTCCGCCTCACAGGCAGAGCAGCCGTCCTGACAAATCTGGCCTCTCCTTGCACTCACCACCTGACGTGGCAGCAACGGCCAAAATAGCTTCCAAACCCCGCTACCAGCATGGGTACCTCCCATCAGCATCGGCCTCAGCCTGTCCTAAAAGCAAGACCAGGCAGTCCCAGCCTGGTGTGATGTAACGACGCGTATTTGAGACTGCCCCAGGACTAGGTCTAACCACAGAGTGACTCCTGTGCTCGGCTGCGGCAGCAGCCAGCAGCAATGGGAAGGGACAGAGAGATGACCCCACAGGCAGGAGCTCTCTGCCCACCATGGTGAGGAGGGTCTCAGTTCCCCATCCCAAGACCAAGGCTCTGCATCAAGGCAGGGTAGACTTGTTCACCCTCCAGAAGAGGCCACCAGGCTGTCCTGGAGCAGCTTTGCTGTGTGAAGCCAGCACCACACAAAAAAAAGCACGGAATCGCAGAGATGTTGCTTGGAGGAATCCAAAGGATTGGTCCTCCGAGCAGGACCAGCACCAGCCCAGGAGATAACTCACCCCTCTTCTCTGCACAAGCCAAAACAAGCCCCAACGGTCACTAGACCAAAGCGACAATCACACAGCAAAGAGGTCCTGGTGAAGACAGCACCTAATCTCCGACCGCTAACAAAAAGAGCAGTTCTGAGGACACCGTGTACCCCAGTGCCCCGCTTGCCTTAAACGCCGAGATTAGAGAGCGCAGCGTGCAGAAGGTCAAGGCTAAGTGACGCTGATGCCTGGGACACATCCGAGCCACTCGGCAGTGAAACCAAGCCAAAACACACAGCAGGGCAGATAAAGCGAAGCCTCAATGTGGCCTGACCCTGCCCCAGCAGTACCAGGCTGCCTGTCCCACGGTGCAGCCGGCTGGCACGACACCCTGAGCCATGGGGGTGCTGGCAGAGGGAGGAGGGTGAGGACCTGCGGCATCCAGCCCCGTCAGAGCACAGTGGGATTCTGCTCCTCAAATGGGCTGGAGAAGAACCTCTCCAGTAAAAGGATGGGTCTTCAAATTAAAACCCCAAACACAGCACGTGGGAGAGGCAGAAAAGGAGTGTCACTGTGCCAGACACCTTTGCCTGTTGCCACCCAAACCCTTCTCCTTCCTAATGCTGGATGCTCCAAGGGAGGGTCCCCCTGTCCCCAAAGCTCCCCTGGCTTTGGCCAGCTGAGGTTCAGCACACAAGGGGCTGTCAAAATGCCAGTCCCATCCCACCCAGCACCATCCCAGCATGAGGAACAGGGACATCCTGCTCCGCGCTGCGCTGTGCCACGTTTGGGGATGGAGGGACCTTGCCAGGCTCTGCTCCCCGTCCCATACCGGTCACTGCTGCCTGCCCAGCCCTGCAGCTCCTCAGAGTCTCCTGCACGTGCTGAAACCCCGTGTCACACCTACCTGGAAGACAAGGCTACAATATTAATAAGCCCCATTTGGGAAACGAATAAGATCTGCTAATTAAGTTTACTCTCATTAAGCAAGAGGAAGAAAAGCAGAGCCACTGTGTTTGCCCGCACATGATCAGCAATAGCCATTGGTGGCGAGGTCAGGGAATAATCGGGGGATGTCACGGCAAAACCAGGCAATGCCACACTGCCTCGCCACGTGCTTCCTCCGCAGAGCTCCTGGCTGGGTGTAGGATGAGATTTGGAGGCTCAGTTCGGTTGTGAATATATTTAGGAGTCAGGAAGGAAGGTCTATGGCAATTTAATCTCAGTTGTTCTTGTATTTTATTCAGCTTTCTGGCATCTGCTGTTGCCACAAAACAATGGAGCACAATAAATAACAGCTGAACACTCATTGTTCTTCTCCACAACCGAATCCCAGAGCCTCCAATGCTCAAAAAATAAAATGATGATGCTGATATAAACGGCAAGTGAGAGTGAGCAATTAGACTGGAGCAGTCTAGCGGCTGCCTTGGAGGGACGGATGCGGGCAAAAATGTGGTTCTGCAGAAAAACACTTCCGTGATATAATTTCTGAAACATTAGGAAGCAGAGTAAATTAATACACACCGGCTCCCCTGCCAGCTAGGCTGCATGATCTTATTGCAGATTCTCTCCGGTAACGAACAATGATATCTCTATAATGTAACGTTTTACATTTGGAGGGCTCGATGCACGTTTCATTCCAGTCTTTATATCGGTTTTGGGGTCTTTTATATAGTTTGTTTGCTTTGTTTCTAAAAACAATTCGGCGACACATGGGAACACAGGAGTGTCTCTGTGCATAGCGAATTAATAAAAAAGAATCGCCGATGTCTTCTCTTTCTCTCATTCCTATAGACTGACTAGGATATTAAATTCCTGGGTGAGTCATTGAACGTTTTCCTGTCTTTCTTTTTACTCCTGCTGTAATAGCTTGCTTGGAGAGATTCCTGCATTGAACATTGTCCTTTGCATTCTCAAAGCACCCCTTGGGGGCTCAGCCATGTGAATTCTATTAGCCAGAACCCAGGAACCCCAGGGTACTCTACAAATGAAATAATTATAAACCTTAGATGCTCTTAGCAGCCCATCCTATCTCCAGACCAAACAAACCCCACTTCATTCACACCCTGCACCGTGTGCTGGAAAAGAAGCAGCGTTAGCCCCTTCTGACGGGGAAACTGAGGCATGGTGAGATGTGCGCATCTGCCTGCAGCCCTGAAGACAACCAACATCCGTGTCGGGACCAGCCTTTCCTCGCGTTGCCCTAAACCTCTGAACTTCTTTGGGGCAAACCGGCCGTTTACCAGGTAGCTGAGGTACCCGCAAGGCACGGAGCTGCGGTGCCCAGCGGGGCTCACCGCTCCCCGGGGTGGAACAGCACAGCCTGGCCAGCGTCAAAGTATTCGCGCAGCCGGGACTGAGCTCACGTCGTGGCCAACACACCCCAGCCCTGCTCCTCCTCCTGCTCCTCCTTATCTCCCTGTGTACCAGCCACGCTGCGCACACCCAGGCATCTCCCACGCAGCGGCTCCCCCTCCTCCAGAGCTCCTGGGGCCAGACAGGTGGACAACCCTTTCCTGCACCGCTTCCCGCTCCCCAGGCCCCAGAGTTTTCACTCCAGTATGTTCGCCGAGATGATAAAGACCCCCCTCAGCTGTAGGAAGCACGCAAGCACTTGCTGGGAATTATCTACAACGCCCAGTGTGGGCTGCGACGGGGCTCTCACCATTTTCAGTTTGTGCTGCTGTAGGATCTCGTCCAGGTTCTGCCTCTTCTTGTAGTTGAAGTAGAAGTTTTTGCACTGCGACACGGTCTTGGAGCCCACCATCCTGGCAATGGCCGACCAGTTCCGCCCATGCTCAAGGAGACCTGTGGTCAAGGAGGGAGAAAGGAGAAGGGTTTAACACCAGTTACGCTCGCACAAGGGCAGCACTGTCCATGCAGGATGGGAAACAACCTCCGCACAAGCCAAACTCCACAGGAACAATATGGTCACCAGCACCCGTCTGAATGGCTTCCTAGGCCAGGGGATGACCTACGAGAGCCTTTTTTTCTTTCCAAGGGGAAAAAAGGCACTATGCTGACCGCCTCCAGAACAAAATCCATCCCACAGCCCTTTCTTGGCCAGCCACCGCACAGTCAGGAGGGCGAACAGAGCTCCCTTCCCTTTGGGGTGGTTGCAGGAGGTGTTGCCATGCCCAGAAGAACTTGGGGCAGCAGCTCTTAGTCCCTGCCGTGAAGCAAATGCTCTCCCCACCCTCCTGTACCCCAGTGATGACTTCGACCGGGGTGACAAGGCAGTTCAGGGGGTTGGAGCAGAGTCCCGTGATGGATGGGGAGGACCAGCCCAGGCAGCAAAGCCCCGGTGATGTCCCGGGCTGGGAAGAGGCGCGCTGGGGGATTAGTGCTGATCACGAGCAAAAGCAGCTTCCCAGGTCAGGCACCACGCCAAGGGCCGGCCATCCTAGCCAGACAGAGCCATCCGAGCACGGGACTCCTGCCAGCACTGGGGCAACCCCGCAGGGTGGAGGAGGAGGAAGGAGCAAGTCAGCACCCCGTGTCCTTGCAGTCTCTGCAGGGGTGTCTGGGCACCCCCAGACCCACAGCTGGAGGTGGGAGTCACAACCGCAGCCCAGGGATGGGTGCAGCGGAACCCTGGTCCATCCACCCCAGGCTCCTGGAGGTGACCCAGGCGAGGACCAGGCTTCCTGGGAAACAAAACCTCGCAGCCCGCAATCCTTCCCGGCGTGTGGCTGGTCCTTCCCGTGGGGCCTGGTGGGGCCGGAACTGCCACCAGCCCACAGGACACTGCCAGCCGAGCTGGGACGGGTCAGTCCAGCTGGTTCTGCCTACATGACCACTGTCAAGCCAACAGCTCCCCACGTCCTCCCCTGTACCTTGTGTAGGATGCAGAACAGAGAGACTACGAGCCCAGGGGCACGGTACTGCCACAAAAGATGACTCCAAGATGAAAACCAGCAGGGAATGAACCTGCCAAGAGCATCTTCCTCTTTTGTTAGGGGTTTTTCTGCCCAGAATCCACCAACCACAGAGCCTGGGAACATCTCCGTCCTGCCCAAACCCCTCCCCGGCCGCTCTGACACCGTGGGGCTCAGGGGCCTGGGACCCACGGCAGCTGTGCCCCAGCCCGCCCCGCTGCCAACCTTCAGCCCAGCTGCTGCCACGTGTCACCTCCAAGCCCCAGTTTGGCCTTAAGGGCCAGCCTAACCTCTGCTTCACCCCCACAACAACCCCCCGGGACGGGCTGGTCTCAGCAATCACGGCCTGGGGGCCGCACCTCCGGCCAGGATCTGTGCGAGGTGAGGGCATGGCACAGGGGCTGTGGCTCTGTCTGCATTGAACAGATGGCACCACGTACCCCAGGACAGACAAAACCCCCCTCCCGGCTTCCCAGGTCCTGGAGAAAACCAGCCGTACCCAGCACGGCAGGAGTTAACATCCAGCCCGTGCCTGGATCCTGCCCCGTCCCAGCACCAGGGCTTATCGAATTGCATGCAAGGGGCAGGCATCACCCGGCGCTCAGCACTACAAAAGGCCCTGCCAAGCCAAGAAACAAGTCTGAGCTTTAACTCTGCAACTCCCAGCCTCGCTCCAGCCAAACCCACGACCTCTGTCACCCCGCTGGCACGCCGGGACTTTTTAAAAGTAATAATAAATTAAAAAAAAGAGGATGTCCGGCCACCAACCGTGAGAGATAACGAGCCGGGGCAGGAGTCCTCCCCCCCCAGTCGCTGCAGGGGAAAACAGGACAGTGCCCTGTGTCACAACATGTCCCCTGTGTCAACCCCATCGCTGCCCTCCAAAGCAAACAAGCGGCTGGGCCCCCTTTGCCCATCGCCGCGGCCAAGTGTGCCGGCCAGTGCCGGGGCCATTTGCTGCGCCCCCGCAAAGCCCCAGAACTCGAATGCTGGCACCAGTGTGCCAGTGAGCTCTGGTGCTCCGGTGGGGGAAGCCATGCCGTGCTGTCCAGTGGAGGGGAGCGAGACCTGGCACGGCGGAGCCCAGGGCCGGGGGGTGACGGCTGCCAGGGCGAGCGGTCCCCAGCATGGCACGACCTCTGCCAGCCGTGGCGATGCCAGCTCCTGGCTGCCCTGTCCCCTGCCCACCAGAGGAGCGTGCAGCTGGCCGGGCAGGTGGCCGCGGCCACGCTGGGCTCCCGAGGAGGAGGCCGCCCGCAGCCCCAGCCTGCAGGACCCGGCAGGGAGCCCAGCTGCCCTGCTCTTTACATTAAAACCAGAGCAAAACAGCAACACCTGCTTCCCCACGCCGGAATTATCCCCACGCGCTTGCGGAGGGACCAGCTGAGACACCCTGGGACGTGCTGCTGAGCCCTCAGCTCACCAGGCACCCCGGCTCGATGAGCTCAGCCCCCAGCCCCTGCACCCCCCAGCCTCCGCCCCGCGCTCCCCCGCACGCCTCGGCACCCCACGGCCCTTCGTTCCGCAGCGCCACTGAAACTATGACTAACCGAGTTATCAGATCTTAACGAAGGCTTCGCTCCCTGGCTTGGGGCGGGGGCTCGGGGCGCAGGGTCTGCCCGCAGCCACACGCAACCCTGAGGTTAACCCCGTCCTCCGGACCCCACTGCCGGACTTACGTGCTCCGGCTCCAACGGGCAAGGAGCACGCCCGGAGCGTGCAGTGGGCGAGCTGGGGAGGACACGGGCGTCGGGGCACTTCTTCAGAGCCCCCCCGGGCACGGCAGCCCGCTGCAAAGTACTGCGAGTGCTCCGCTCACACCCTCCCCACGCATTCTGCTTTCGCTCCCTCGCAGCAGCTGGAGACGGAGAAGAAAGCAAAGCCGGTTCCTTAAATCCTGGGGGCGAGAGGATTTCAGAGCCATGGGCGGCCAGGAGCGGCGAGCGAGCGGGCACCGAGGCTGGAAACCAGGTCACAGGCGGGAGGCTCCTGACGGCGATGGCAGAAGTTGGTGGGAACACATGCCCCGGCCCCAGCTCTCTTCCCTCCAGCGGGGCCGGGCAGCGATCGGCGTCCTCCGCGCTGCTCCCGCTCGCTCGCCGGAGCTTTCCAGCCGCGGTTGTTAAGGTGGATGGAAGCGCCTCCAGGATCTTCTCCCCTACCTCACCTCCTCGCTCGGCAGCTCAGGGCTACGGGGAGGCTGTGCAGTTTCAGGAGATGCCAGACGTCGCCAAGAAATAATAATAATTTTAAAAAAAAAAAAAAAATGAAGGCAGGAGAAAGGCGAAGGGGAGGGAGCAGCCGACCGCGCGCCGCAGCTCCGCTCCTGCCAGCCCGGGGACGGGGAGCCGGGGCCGTCGGTACGTGGCGGAGCAGCGCGAGAGCTCTGATCTGTTCCTCTGGCTGACCCGGGGCTCGTTGCAGCTGAATGTGACCTCTAGACAGAGCATTAATAACGAACGTGGCGCTGACCCAAGCTGACAAGGGGTGCGGCCGCTTGGCACCCGCTCCCGCCCTCCCTCTCTCTCACTTTCTGTCTCCCTCGCTCTCGTCTGAATGTCAGCGGCGAGGGGGAGGGATCCGGGAAAACAAAGCTTGGCTAAGAGTTTCCTCCGCTCTCAAGTGAATCAAAGGCGCTTTTCTTCGGGGAGGTGCACAGCAGCGAGCCCAGCGCCGCGCCGGTGCGATGCCGCGGCACCCCGGCACCCCTCGGCCCCGCGGAGGAGGGATGGGGAGAGCTTTGGCATCGGTCGCGCTCCGCGTGGGCGGCCGGGGGCCTCTGCTCCGGTACCAGCGAGAGGAGGCTGTGAGGAAGAGGAGCCCCGGGAGCGCGGCAGCGTGCACTTGGTGTTTGGGAGTGCGGAGGAGAAACCCGGGGGGCGGGCGAGGGCCGTCAGCTCACACCCCCTCGGCTCTCGGCAGCTGCGGGTTCTACCGGAGCCGTTCCAAGGCTCTCCGGCACGGCTGCCCTGCTCCACCCAGGGCTCGGCGAGGGCGGAGGGAGCCCGTAAAAGGTCCCTTAATGGGAGCTTGCGTGGATTAACAGATCAAGGTTACAGGGGAAAAACGAAGTGATCTCATTCCCCTACGCCCGACGGTACCTGGTGTGATCCTCCAGCCCCTCTCGCACCCACGCTCCCTCCTGGGAGCAGGCATGGAGGCGGTTCTGGCTACGGCACCGCCAAAACGTGCCATAACCCCATCCTGGAGAAAGACCAACACTACGGAGTCACCGACATCACCCGAGGCATCCCGAAAGCGTGGCCGGCATCACCGAGCTGCACTAGCACACCGCAGCGCTGCCTTCCCCCGCAGGCAGGAAGGCACCGAGGCCCAGGGAAGGTAACTCCTCCAGGTCCGCAGAGCCAGGGGGTGGCAGAGCCGGGTGATGCTCACCCTTCCTCGGGAAGCCGACGTGGGGACCAGCCCACCACGCTCCCACTGGACCTCTCCGAGCGTGTCTCTGACGTGCCCCACGGCTACGAGGGAGCTCCCCAGCAGCCTTCACGCCCACCGTGCCACCTCTCCGGAGGAACGAGGTGCCACCAAACGAGGTGCGTGTATGGAGTGGGGACCCCCGGCCAGCTCAGCTCCGGTGCCTCTACCCACTCCGCTGGCCCCGGCTGGGGACCCTCAGCTCCCAGGTGTCCCCTTCGGAGGAGCCGGTCGCTGGACCATTGCCTCAACCTGCTGCAAAAACGTCCACTCCGTGCCCTGACCACGGGCCTGCCCGGCTCTTCTCCTCCTACCACAACCCTCCTTTTTGCGCCATGTCCCCATCCTCTGAGCCTGCCCGACCACTGGCAGGGGACAGGAAGGCTCCCTGCTCCCCAAGAGGTGCCAGCCCCTCCGGTCCGGCTGGGGAAACTCGCATCTCCAGCGCACGGCCATGAGTCCACACGCAGCAGCCGCTCCCTGTGGGCCCAGCTCTCTCCCTTCACCTGGTTCGGGTATTATTCCTCCTCCCTTATTGTTGAAAAAGTAACACTCAAAATTAAAATGAAGGCTGTAAATTATAGCAATTACCCAGCAGTTCTCCCTGACAGGCCTTTTTGTGCTTCACTCGCTGACACTCACTAAGCAAATCCTCACAGTTTGCTCCTACGTGCTCCAGAAACGTTCAGCCGACGGCGGCAGAAAGCTCAGCTCCGGGGGCACGGCGGGCAGCGGCGACGGGCACTGCCCGGGGTAACGCCTTGGCCAAAGGGCAGCAAAGCCCCAGCCTGGGACGGGACCCACAGCCAACCACAGCCTCTGCCAGGGCCAGCGTGGCCACTTCACGCCCTGGATGTGGTTCTGCCCTCGTGACACTTCATCTGCCTCATCCCAATAATTCCCACGTTGCTTCATATGAACTTCACGGCAAGCGGGCGGCTCGCTCGGAGCGGGCGGGTGCCAGTGCTCTGGCTACGGGAGCCAGGGATGCGCAGGCTGGGCTGCCCTTGCACCCAGCCTGGATGGAGGGCACCCGGGGGGGGACCCCAATGCACTTCCCACCCCAGGACCAGCAAGACAGACAACATGCAGCAACTGGCACGGGCTGCAAACCAGCTTCTCCAAGCCCACATTTACTACCACCAGTAGGTTTTTACAGCAGTAAGAGTCTGCCCAGAGAGGGGAAGGCTCCAGCACGAGCACAGGGGAGATGAAGGGAGGAAGGCACAGAGCTGCCGGCTTCCCAGCATCGCCTGGCAGGGAGAAGTGATGGAGGAAAACGCAAACACCCGCAGACCTACCTCTCCCCGCCCTTCAGCCAGTGGCTCCTCAGAAATAACACTGCAAACCCACATTAGGGTTGGAGGAGTGCACGCTCACACACGTGTTTACACACTCGCTCGGGCTCCCGCAGGATCCTGCGCAGCGAGAGCACGCTGAAAGGCGGCCGCCTTCACAAGGCCACGGGAGACGGCCGGCTTCTGCCGTGGGCTTTCGTGTCAGTGCGTTTGGCTGTATGTTAATTTGAAGAAACCAGTATTTAAAAAAAATCCCATTTTTTAGTTTTGTGGACAGAATGGCACTGGGGAAAAAAAAATCGTTCAGGTTAGTCCAAAAGTCATCTCACTTTCTGAGCTGGTTGTTGGCAGAACTGATAATCAGCTGTGAAAGAATACCCCGAAAGAAGAGGGAAACATTTCACATCTACCTAAAATGAACTGTTCAGGAGTCTGCATAGGTTATTTCACTCTCTGACATCAGCCTTTTACATTTGTGCCCAACTCTCCTCTGCCGACTCCATCCCCTCAGCCTGGGAAAAGGCACGAAGAGCTCCAGCTCGGCTCTGCCCCGAGGGCAAGGAGCGAAGAGCCTCAGCAGGTTGTGGGAGGACCTCAGGTGAGCCTGACACTGACACTGCCATTTCCACGCCGCCTCTTTTCAAAGAACAAAACCACTTGTTAGACGCCCGGGGGAAAACCCAGAGCCGGGGCGAGAACAGATACCAGACTGTGCGGAGTGACGAAGGTCACGCCGCAGCCTCCCGGGTCACGGGGTTCAGCTCCAGCGCCGTGGGGCTGCGATGCCGGCAAAACTCGGCAGAGGGGCTGGGGGGACATAAACCCACCCGGCTGCTCCGGGCCAGCTCTCGCCCGCTGCTCGCAACCTCCCTTCCAGCCTACCTTTACCTCCTGCCTGCGTGGGCTCCTGCCAGCGGGCTCCCCGCTACCCAAACATCGCCTTTTAAGGAGCAGCCCCGTCCTGCTGCTGGGAGCCTCCCACCCTGCCCGGCAGCAAAGCCAGGCAGAGCAGCGGGTGCTGCCCGCTCAGGGAAGGGGGGAAACCCTCGAGCAGCTCTGGTTAACCAAAACCTCCTGCTTTTAGGATCACAGCCGTGGTGCGACGAGGCGGTATCAGAAAGACGTGCTGCCCCATAACTGCGCCGATCTCCGCACGTTCTGACAGACTCCTGAATCAAAGTTTATGGCGTAATAAAAGCGTCGTTAAGCAAGAACTTTCCTCTCGCTCAGTTTTCGTTCCCCTAGTTAACTTTAATAACACAGTACTCCCCTTTAGTGTCTCTCCCAGCAGACACAGTCCTGCCTTCTCCTGCTTGGAAACTTTCCGTGTGGCTCCAGAGCCGAGCAGATGACTTGGGCGTCTCACTGTCCCAGGGCTGTTTTCTCATCCCTCCCTGAGCAGAAATGACACGGGGTTTCACACCACGCACAAAAAAAACGGGGGTGGATGGCAAGGCCAGGCTGATCTCCCAGCCGGCGGGTGCTGGGAGCAGAGGTCACCATCCCCGTTTGCCCAAGCACCCCGGGTGTTAGGGCTGACTTTCCGTAGCACTCGCATCTCGCTTGTTTAACTCCCTGAACCAGCTGGCTGTGGGCTCAGACTGGTACCAGTACGGGGGAAGAGCGTGGCTGGGGCGACCAGGTCCCTGCGGTGAGGAGGATGGTGCCTGTATCTCCGAGCCCGACCCGAGCCGGGTGCCCGCCGCCTCCTCCGCCCCTGCCCAGCCGTGCCACAGCGGGCTCTGCCACCTCCAGCCTCTGCGGTTACCTCCAGAGATTCGCAGCCGCTGCGAGGCGGAAACCCCCACCGCGCCGGTCCCTGGAAATGCCAAACGGAGCCACTTCGAAGCATTACAGTGGCTACTTCCTGGCAAAGGGGAATTTGGCTTCTCTGTAGAAGTCTGGTGTTGCAATCTCAGTTTCCCAGGTTGTAACGGAGGGGAAGACATCAGCCATCGGGCTTTACACCAGCAAATCTCCCCGCCCCGTCCTGGCCCCCGGGCTGGAATAACGCTACGTGCTCCCACGCTTCATCCTTCCTCCACGCAGGCTTTGGCAGCTGGTTTTAAGACTCCTTAAGCGCACCTCCAGCATCCAGCATAAAACAGCAAGAGGCACTTTTTAACGACCAGATGCAATCTCCAAAACAAAGCGGCGCTCGGAAAAGATCCCTCCAACGACCCTCCCCTGCTCAGCACCTGCTCGCCCCATTACCTGGCCCTGAGCCAGTTTGCTTGATGAAAGTCTATCTATTAAGTTTCGTGTCCATAGAGAGCCCCGCTCGGCAACACACAGGATTGGCACCGGGCTGTAAAGGGGGTTGGAACAGCTTAAAGGCGAGTGAGCCAAACACTTTGGGATATTCACAGGCAAAGCAATCCAAGCCCACAGCTCCCACCGGCACCTGGGCAGCCGGCGCTTCACGATGTGTAATCACTGTCCCGGCAGCAGGTGCATTCTCCAAGCAGAGCCCAACCCGCTGCAACACGCCAGTTTGCGTCCGCCATCCCCAAACAGCGCTCGTTGCCATTTTAATTTCCCATTTACAATCCTCACCGGGCCAGGAGAGTCGGCAGCGATGCAAATGGGATGCACGGGCCGGGGACGTGAGCTCGACAGCCCGTCGACAGGACGCGACTTTGGCAAAACAATATTAAAGCGGCGAAAGAGCTGGCGCAGGAGCGGCCCGAGGAGGGGGAAGTGGCAAGAAGGGCTGTGCTACACTCAGCGCTTTTTAAAAACGGTCTCAGCAAAGGCTCTGAATCAGCGCCAGGATGTGAAGGCACCCCGCGCCGCCTGCAGCCCCAGCTCTCGCGAGCTCCCTGACACGTGGCTGCGCAGTGCCGGGGTTCACCATCCTCCCCCTAAATCCCAGAGCTTCGAACGCACGCAAACGCTCGCGGCGTGTCTGGAACAGATTGCGCCGACAGCACGAACCTCCAGAGCGCGGCGCGAAGCTGCGCCTCACACCACAGGCACCAGAAGGTGCAAAAAGCAACAGGCGAAGCATCTTCCCCCTTTCCTACGGCCGGCTCCTGCCTCGGGGACAAGCGTGGGCTCCGTGTGCAGCCCAGATGACCCTGGTGTCAGCACAGCTCCCAGGGCCAGAGAGGCCGAGCACACTCCCCCCGCCACCACCTGCCTCCCTGAAACCCCCCACCGAGGCTTGCCGGGAACAGACCAGCACCGAGACGGGCAGAATGCAGCCCCACAGCTCAGGGCCCACCACCCTGCGCCCACTCCAGTGGTCACGCACCGTCCGTCCCCAGTTGCTGGGTTAGCCCCAGCAGAGCCAACAGGACAAAGAAAATGAGCGACTGACCTTTTTTAGCCGTCTCCATCTCCTCTTCGGTCCAGCGAGAGCTTTCGTTCATCTCCAGGGAAGCTGGGAAGGAGGAAGAAAAGGAGAGCAGTCAGCTGTGAGCGGGTCCCAGCACGCCCAGTGAGCTCAGAGGAGATGCCCAAACGCCCCAACCCTGTCCCGCAGCCTGTTCTCGGAGACACAACAGAACACCATGCAGTGAAAAGTGCTTCTGTGAAGAGGGCTGTCACCGTGCAGGCTCTCAGGGCTTTTCCATGCCACGGTAACCCATGCACAGCATCCCCCCAGGATGCGTCTCGGTGATGCCAAACCTCTAGTTTGGGACTGCAAGCGAAGGCAGATGGCGTGAGGGTGGCAGCAGATTTCCTGCTGATTTGGTGCCACGCGCTCTGACCCGCCAACAACAGGTACCCAAGATGGAGCCAGCTCCGGCTGTGTGCTTTGGAGGTGGCAGACGCAGGGTGGGAGCGTCACCCTCGGCGGAGACACGGCGTCACCTTAGTGGTGACTTTGGTCGACCGCATCTGCCAAGGGAGTTGGCCGTGCTTGACCCTGAGCTCCCTCAGTGCCATCATTGGGCTCGCGGACATCTCAGAGCCACTTCCAGCAACGCCGGGGGCTCGCCCAGAGCAGTGCCCATCGCAGGGGACGCGCTGCTCCGGCCAGGACAGGTGTCAGCACCTGATGCTCCCCCTCTCCCCCACCCCAGGCACGGTGCCGGGGACACCAAGGTCCTGCATAAAGCCTCCACTGTGCAACAGCCCTGCTGGCAGCCTGGCACTAGAGCAAACCCTACAATAACAAACCAGGGTGTGAGTCAGAGACAAAAAACAACTCGGTAAGGAAACAGATTTCCGGCTCGGGCTGCCAAGGGGTTATTACTCTAAACAACAGGCAAAGCACTATTTCAACAGCGATGAGAGATGTTTTGACAGTGTCCTTTTAAAATGGAAAACAGACTGATAGGTCCAGGATTAAGGATAGGGGCGAGAAGAGAAGGAAGCGTCTTCCAAGAAGCTCTACAAGAAGCTGAGACCCCGCAGGAGGACGATGCAGGCTCCGATGCCCACGGCACTGGGCAAAGGAACCTCCTTCACCGCCGGCTGAGCACAACTGCAGGTGTCACCTCCTGGAAGTGCCGCCCCCAGAAATGCCATCCCCCCGCCGGGCTGCTGGCCAAGGAGGAGGGAAGCCAATACCTTGCCGCTTCCCCCAGCCGCGGGAGAGCCGGGGCTGCCGCGCTCACTTACGTAAACGCGAGCGTCCCCGACGCGCCGCGCGAGGCCCTGGGCTCAGCGTGGGGACGGCTGTTATTGTATGGCAAAGAAATGTCAAAGAAACGGCCTGTTTGGGCTGATTAATGGCATTCACTGAGGTTGTGCAGTTATGAAACAGATGCCTACGGGGAGCTCCGGCACACTGCAGTTAAACCACAATACGGTTTTGTGTTGTTTTTTAATGTCCAATTGGTATTTAAAATGCAATAACTTTCTTAGCCAACCTAAATTAAAGCACTATTGGAGAGATAGAGTGAAACCAATTGCTCAGCTATGTCACTGGAATCGATCCATTCCCTTTTCCCAATCTAACACCATCTAAAGCCTTTTCCCCATGTTTGCAGCGAAGTTTATCGAGGACTCTGATGCCGGGATTGGAAAAAAAAAAATCCCACCTAAGTTCCTGGCATTATCCGCTGCTTCTTTGCAGCGTTGCTTAACAAGTTCGAGAGAGAAAGCAGGGCTCCGTTGTGCCGGGAACTATTTATATCGCCTGGATGGAAACAGAGCGCTCGCAATCAAGGCTTCAGCCAGTTGTCAGCAGAGGAACGGGGAGGCGAAACACCTCGGGGTGATTTATAGCACATGGAACAGAACAAGCGAGAAACTGCAGAGCAAGGAAACCGAGAGGAGTCACCCTGCTTTTATTTTTACTTGCCTTAGGTAGCACCGTAATAATTTTGTACTTGATAGAGTACAAAATAGAGGAAAATCAGCCAAGTTCCTTGATGCATTGGCTTCTTCAAGTCAATATATGAGCAGCGTCCCAGGGTGATCGCTACCGGTGCTGCAGGTGAGAGAGGCAGATGCACCCGACCACGGGGCTGTGGATGCTGCCGTGAGTTCCCGTCCAGCCCGAGGCAGGCGCGGCAGCACCGCAGGGCTCCGGCCGCTGCCATGGTCCCTGGGTGCCCGTTACGGGTAGCACACTTTGCCTCACCCACCTCGCTCTGAAGCTGCTCCCAGCCTCTTCCCGCTGCGCTCAGCCGCCCTGCAGCCTTGTGCAAGCAGCATGGGGAGGAAAACACTGACCCCCGCGCCTGGCCAGCTATGGACGGGGAAGACGAGCAGGGGCACCGGGGACCAACGTGGGAAATGCTGCTTTTTGTGCAGAACAAGCCCCAGCTGTGGGGCACAGTGTGACTGTAGCTGGGGGGGAGGCTCCTGAGCAGCTGTAACCCGCTGCCTCCTCACCATGTCCTTCAGCTGCAGAGATGAGGAAGGGACCAGCCCAATTCCCAAGGCCAGGGGGTCACAAACCCTGCAGGCTGCAGCTGCTCGAGGGCCAGGCAAATTTGAAAACAGAGAGGGCAGAACTGGCAGAGACCCAGGCAAGCCCAGCAGGGCAGAGCAGGGTCCTGCACAGAGCTTGAGGGTACTCGAAGCCCGAGCCGCCGCAGAGGGAAACACACTGCCAGGTGCAAGAGGTGCACGAGCCATGAACCCAGCCAACGTGCTGCTAAAAATGACAGCTTCCCTTTTTGTCTGTTGCAATACTTTCCCTCTGAGGCCATAAAACCCACTAACGCTCAGCCAGGACAACCCAGGCTTGCAAATGCCTCCACTTGATCCGGGTGAACCACGCTGGATAATTCATGGGATAGAGAAACCTCATTGCTGCCCCCCTCAAAAAGGAAGGTTTCATGAAGGAAAACCCTCCTCTGTGAGCAGGGGGCAGAGCAGGGTGATGTCTCACCCCAGCAGGGACGCCCCAAAAGCCTGGCCGAGGTCCGCCCATCGCTACTACCTACCCAGCTCGGCGCTCTGCTGCGGGGCGGCCGCCTCCTCGTTGTTGGCTTCGTTGGCCATGGAGCGGGTGATGCGGCCTTTGCGCCTGCCCTGGCTGTTGGCGGTTTTGCGACCTTTGGAGGTGACAGTTTCCTTCTCATCGTTGTCTTCCCCGGACGTGTCGTCGTTCTTGTCCCTGCAAAATCAGGGAGCAAAGAAAAAACGTTGTTGGGTTGGCCTGATTTTTAGGTCAAGCAATTATTTCTCTGCACGTGTTTGGGGATGTTGGTTTTGGTTTTTTTTTTTGTTGGTCTTTTGGGGGGGCAGGTCTGCATTTTTTTTTGCACACGCAGGCTCTTTTCCTGGCTGGGAGCGGGCTGGATTGGCGGCGGGGTGATTTGCAGTGGGGTTTTCTTTCTGCAGCTGGCTGCAGCTCCACCACCAAGTGCACGCAGAGACCTGACAGAGACAGGTTTAATACCAGACCATTCAAATTCATCCCTGCCTCCTCCTCATTTATCTTCCTGAAAGGGACCTGCTGGTAAATGTCTTCACAGCCTAGATATAATGAAGCCAGATGTTCTTTTAAACCCAGTATTAAGCCCATTACAGATAGCTAGCGGTCTGCGTGCCAGCCTTTCCCCGCCACGGCTCCGACGCTCCCCGCTCGGCGCGAGGGAGTCAGGGCTGGCTGAAGCCCTTCATCGGGGAGCACTCACGTTGACACTGATAATGCCAAAGGTGAAGTGCCCAGATCGCTCCTCTGACTCCACAGGCGCTTGCAACAACAAAACAAGAGGGAGGATCAGAGGGACCTTGGAGGTTGATTGAGTTTATATTAAAAAAAAGTGTATCGGAGACGCTTTCCCAGTTAGGGAGCAGCAGGAAGAGGAATGAAGAGGAGAGCAGGCTCTGCCCTTCCCTCCCTGCGGAGGAGGTGAGGTGGGCACGCATGGTCTTGTACGGGGTCAGGCAGCCCTGGACCATGCCGTGTCCCACCGCTGCATCCCAGTGCCTCATGCCACCACACATCCCACCACTGCATCCCCAGCCTGGTGCCCAGCCCTCGCTGGAGATGGCAGTGAGCCAGGCAGGGAGGGGTGTCCTTACTTGGTCAGTTCTTCTTTGTCGTTTTCTGTTTCCTGCTTGTCTTCCTCCTTCTCTCCCTCCTTCTCCTTTTCTTTCTCTTTTTCATCTTTCTCCTCTTGGCTGCTCCGGGGCATTTGCTGCTGCTGCTGCAAAACAAGGGACGTAAAACAAAACAAACCCTGAGTGCTGAGGCGGATACACCGCAGCACCTGGGCCAACCTAAACAAACGCGGCGGAACAAAGCTGGGGGGCGAGCGGCCAAGGGGAAAGGCTGTGGGCAGAGGAGACAGGCAGAGTGGTGACAGAGGTCACGGGGAGATCAGAGGTAAGTTGGGCTCAGGAATGGCAGCCGCGCTCTGGCTCCCGTTCCAGGCAGCGGGACAGCCCCTGTGTCGCCCCCAGGGTCGCAGCAAGCAGGGCCCCGGCCCAGGGGAAGGCAGGCAGGTGAGCACAGCCCCTCTGTTCCCTGCAGATGACAGCTGAGCAACGTTGGTCATGATCTGCAGCCAGTGGGATGCGTTTTGCTGGAACACGAAGGAGACAGGGGCACCAGAGATGCCCTGAGGCTCAGTGATACCAACGCTGGGATTTTTTCCCAAGCATCTGACGTGGCCCACGGGGAAAGTTTATGGCCCCGTATCACTAAGGGAAGATGCCCGGCTCCCTGCCCCGCTCCGTACTGCCGGGCACCCTTGGTGGAGGCCGTGCACCCAACGGCCCCAACGCCGCTGCCGTCGCTGGGACCGAAGGCGCCGCGGTACCCGAGGGAGAGACACGGCGATTATAATAGTTCTGGATTTTGTTTCAACAGCTGCAGGAAGGAGGATGCTGGGGAGGCCTGGTTCCCCTGACCTCCCTTCCCTCTGGCGACCGGCAAACGAGAGGCATTTCATAGAGGAGTAGAAATTAGAGACGGAAATGATTTATTAAACCATCCTGCTCCTGGCTAATGCAAGGCTGCTCGCTCCAGGAAACCCACCCGGGCTTGCCTGGCCCCTGCCCAAGCTGCAGGGAAAGGGTTTGGTGATATAACGGGGTGGAAAATTGCCTTAAAGTGGATTTATCAACAGAAAATACGATCCCAGGTGGCCTGGTCTGGCTGGCTCGCAGCCGTTCAGCAAGCGCAGATGAGGTGTGACCATGTCCCTCGAGCCAGCAGGACTGGCCTGTCCCCGACCTGCCTCGAACACGGGTGTCCCTGCAGCAGCGGCACAGGGTGCGAGCGAAACCCTCTGCCCCCACGGGCTGGTGCTAAAACGAGATGTGTGGAGCTGTCAAAACGGCCTTTGGAGCAGGTTAACAAAAGAGCTTCTGATTCTTTCAGAATCCTTAAAACGCGGGTGCTGCCACCACCAAAACCCCGTGGGCTTTCAACTCCTTGTACACGGGGAGGCAGCCCCCAGGGCCGGCGCCGTGGGATGCGAGGCTGGGAGGATCCAGGGCACGGGGCACAGCTGGGATGGGCACTCGGTCACTTAAGATTTTCCAAAGTCCATAAAGCTCTAAGGCTTGGGGATGGGCTGTCTCCTGTGGCGACTGGCCAAGGACCAGCGCTGTACCCGCCATGCCAGGCACTGCCCTCGCCAGCCCCCAGCCCTGGGGAGAGGGAGGGGGGCACCCAGCAGGTCTGCCGAGACCGGGAGGCGGGCAAGAGGGAGCAAGGGACATCTGTCACACACATTTCCCCAGCGCTGCCCTGAACTCTCTGACTCCCTGAGTCACCCATGGTGAACCCGCGCCGGGTTCACCCCAGCCCAACACCCACGAGGCGAGGGCTGGGAGCTCCGCGGGCCGGGCGGGAGCAGGGTGGGCTCTGCCCCAGCCCCAGCCATCACCACCCACCCGTGCTCCCTCCCCCAAGCTCTCGGGCAAGGGAGGGTGGCCCAGGTGAGTTTCGCAGTATTTCTACCACCCCTTTGTGAATATTTTCTTTTGAAGGATGAGGGAAACCCTGCATCCCGGGGATCCCAGCTCCCTGGGTGTAAACCCAGCTCTCCTCCAGCTGCCCCAACGTCAGGCTGGCGCGGGCTCCCAAGGGAAGCTTCAGCATCATCTCGTCTCCGTGCTTGTTCAAACCAGGGGGCTGTCACCCGAGCAGTCATTGCAGCTCTTCCCCAGAGAAACAGCCTGGGACGGCGGCGATGCCAACGAGCTCCCTGTGCCCGCCTGCTAAAGCAGGGGTGGGAAGGCAGGGAGAGGTGTGAGCGGCCATGGAGGCTCACGCTGCAACACAGGCACTTCCCCGGAGAGACGTCTGCCACGCTCCGGCATGACGAGGACAGGCAAACCCCGGTGACCCGGCTGCAGTGGGTCACTGTGCAGCCCTCTCATCCGGGAGGTCTCAAGCCCAGCTTGGTGGGACATGAAATCCAGGCTTCTCCCACCGCAGAGGAGATCCCGATCCAAGGATGCCCTCTAGTGATTGCCCTGCTCCGGCCACGGCAGGGTGCCGGGTGCCAGGAGCGAGGGCACAGCGGGACGGGATGGGATGGCTCTCGCCTGACAGCCCTCTCCCACCAGGATGAATCGCATGAATCGGGCCACGTTGTCAGCACAAGGCCATGGTGGGGAAAACTGTCCCCTGCTCTACCAGCAGCTGTGTTCATGCCTTCATTTGAAGAAGGCTCCTGGCCAAATGCTGCTTTGAACCCCGCAAGCACGCGGTGACGGCTTATCTCCTGTGCTAGGGCTGGGCTGCACAGCGGGGTACCCTCCAACACCCCAGGAAGGACCTCTGGGCATGGCCACGCTCACAAATGCCACCTTACGTCCCATCCCACCCGGCGGTCCATGCTGGGCTGGAGGCTGCGGGGCTGGCTGAAGCACCCCGAGCCCTGGGGGGGAGCGGTGGGCACCCCGGGTCCCAAACGAAGCCATGTAAGAGCTCAGCTACAATCGGCGTGCAGAGAAAGGAGGTGGGACACCCCCCTGGGGACCGACCACAGCGGCCACCTTGGCCCATCCATGCTATGTGCTCTACCCCAAACCTCAGACCGGCCGGCATCAGAGCCGGACCACGGCAAGGCCCCACACCGGGAACCCCCGAGCCGGATGGTCCCCGTCCTGGCTGCCCCCGCGGTGTGCCGGGAGGCTATTCTTAGTGCTGGACACGGCCCAGCTGTGGATGATTCAAGGGACGGGACGCCATCCCAAAGCGTGACAGGCCAGGAAATGCTTCCCCAATGACCAGCCGATGTTTCCCTCTGACTCACGCCGCCCCGGTTAGGGCCTGGCAGGTGGGTCAGCTCTCTGCGGACGTGCCAAAGGCCGCCACCACAACTGCTCAGCTCCCGGAGAGCTTAAACCTCTCTCCACCTACATCCCTCCCCCCCTGGGGATGAGGCACCCCAGAGCCCAGGGGCAAAGCAGGTACGTGCTCCCCACCTTGCACAAGAGGGTGAAGGGATGTGCCCGAGGCCAGGGAAGATGCCTGTGGCAGAGGGCAGGGCTGTCCCTCCGGTCCCTCCCTCCCAGGTCAGATGCCCTAACTGCCGCACCGCCCTTCCTCCTCAGCATTGCTGCTGCTTGTTTCTGCTACCGACACATCCTGTTTATTTAAAAAAGCCCCAGGACGAAATCGCACATGGGGACGCGTGAGCAAGAGGCCGATACTGCTCCGAGCCCACCGGGACGGGCAGCCTCCTTCCCCGGGTGCTCCCCATGAGCTGCTCCGTAATGACAAACATCTGCTCACCTCTACCCCTGCTCCCCACCAGCCCCGGAGCAGCTGGAGAGGAGCAGAGCGCTGCCAGCCCTCCCGGGAACCGGCCAGCCCCGCGCCGGGGCCCGCAGGCAGGCACGCGTGCTCGCCCCAGCGCCCGGCTCACCCTGCCCGGCCAGCTCCATCGGGCTGGCACGTCATGAGGAATCCAGCTGCTCTAAAGCTCCAGCTCCAAACGCACTTTTGGGGGACCCCAAGTTCCAGGTAGGTCCCGGACACCAAAACATTGGCCCTGTTGAGAACCAACTGACTCGCTACACGTCCCGGCAGCGGGTCTGGCTGGGAGAAAGCCCCGGCGAGGAAGAGGTGCAGCTCCTCCCACTCTGTTTACTTCCTCCGCCGAGGCACTGCCTGCTTCTGGAAGCGGGACAGGAGGGCCCGAGGAGGTGGGGGAAGCAGCTCCCCACCTTCGCCCTCCCCAGCCCCGACAAGACGCCCTGCCGCCTTGCCTCAGAGACCGTG
This sequence comes from Nyctibius grandis, assembly GCF_013368605.1. Classification (NCBI taxonomy): domain Eukaryota; kingdom Metazoa; phylum Chordata; class Aves; order Nyctibiiformes; family Nyctibiidae; genus Nyctibius; species Nyctibius grandis. Next base: position 12,237,452 of record NC_090671.1, on the reverse strand, counting down.
ACACCACCCAGAAACCCCTTCCCAGCCGGCGGCGTGTCCCCTGCCTCCGAAGCACCCTGCTCGCACGCTCCCCGCAGCTCCGGCCCCTCATCTCCCCCCAAGTCACTCACCTCCCCGCTCCCCGGCTCCCGCGAGCGGCCGGTCCCCGACAGCCCCATGGCCGGCTCCCGGCCCCCGCTCAGCGCCCAGCCATCCGGGCGCGCTGTGCCTTACGTTCTCCGGCTCTGAAGGCTTCCTGACGATTTGCATAGTTAAGCCGTAAACTAACCACAACATTCCTCTTATGATTTTGCAATCTGCTGGAATAACGTGGTCGCTCTAAGTCGAGTCGATGAATCATCATCTATAAACCACAGCTCTCGTCACCGGGGCTCTCAGTGCTGGCTGCAGCCAGCGTGATTAAGCCACCACGATGCCAAGCTTAACCTACGGCGCGGGGCTATTTATTTTCCAAACTCACAAACCTCCAGAAAACGACTGCTCCTGCCTTCCCCATCCCCTCCGTGGCGAGATATGCCAGGCTACGGCAGGGGACCGGGGACACCGAACCCTCCCTCACTGCCCACAGGCATCCCAGTGCTCCGCTATCCGGAGGCACCCGCGCCCTCTCCCTGTCCCCTGCTCCACAGCACCCTCCAAACACGCACCAAAACCCCAGTGCTGCCAGCACAGCTCGGTTCCCCAGCCCTGGTCCTGCTGGAGACAGGGACAGGCATAGCCACCATTTCACAGCAACTCTCCCCATGATTATTAGCTAAGCTTATCCCTGGGAATCCCGTTCCTGCCCCAGGACCACCAGCTCCTGCCAGCCCCGGCCACGCCACTGGCTGGTGGATGTGCTGGCAGGGAACCAGCTCGGGTCATGGTGACGGCAGTGTCTGAGAGCCCGTCCCCGAGCCGAAGCGTTGGCTGGGGGTGATATCTCCCCTCTCTCACGGCAAGTTTCGAGGGTGGACTTGCTGCCAGCAGGTGCATCACCGCCACTGCTTGTCACTATGGTGCCCTGGGCTCTTACAGAAGATGAACACACAGTTTAGTGGTGGATTTGGCAGCGCCGGGTTAACGGTTGGACTCGGTGATCTTAAAGGTCCTTTCCAACCAGAACAATTCTATGAAACCACCGACGCCTGTTTGCTCCTTAAATCAGGAGGGAGCGAACCACGACCCTCTGCCCCTCGTGCAGGGGGGACCGTGTGTGCCAGGCTGAGCTGCCAGACAGCTCATTTCGGTGCGCTCCAGCCCGTGCCCAGGCGCCGCAGGCAGCGAGCTCGGGGGATTTTGCAGTCCTCGCCACAGGCGCGATGACACGTGCCAGCCCTCTCCCCACCGCGTCACACCACAGCCTGCCTCGAGAGGGGCTTTGGAGGGAGCTGCGCCCACTGGCGCGAGCCCCATCCCCTCCGGCAGCGCCCGCTCGGCCGTGCCGCCTCTCCCGCACGCAGGGCGCCGGCTCCTCGCTTCTCCCACAGTGACTTCAGACCAATGGCATTTATGATGTTCTCCAGGGGCACTTGGCTGTGGAGCAGGCTCAGGCCGAGGTCACCGCGTGCAATCAGGGAGTTGCAAATTAAAACCAGCTCGAGATAAGCTAAAGACAAAAGGCCCACGCTACGCTGGCCAGGAACACCTGAGGTTTGCCCTGCCTCTTCTCCAGGAGCCCCAGCACGCCCGCGAGGGCCGTGTGCGTGCGTGGGTGCCCGCTGGCATCACCCTGAGTGTCCCACGGGGTCCGGTACCAGCACGGTGGGGCAGGACGCACTGTGCTCCTTGCGGCACAGCCGGCAGGACTTGGCTCCCACCCCCGTGGGACACTGCGCAGAGCGTCCCTGCTTGGAGCAGGGCTGGCACCACGCGGCCGTGCCTCTGGAGCGTCCCCTCTCCTCCACCACCCACGTCCATCCTTCCACCTGCTTTCAAACTCTCCCTCTGGCAGGTCACACTGATGAGAGCCAGGGGACTCTGCCACCAAGCGCCCGCAGCACCAGCCTCCTCTTTATCCCCCAGACACCCGAGGTCTCCCATGAGCATCCCTCCTCGCTTGCCAATGCTGTGGCAGAGGTAGAGGCACCCGCTGCTGAGGTCTGATGCCGCTCCCTGCATCCCCCTACCCATCCCTCGGAGGCAGGCTGGCCACGGAGCGCAGGGAAGATGGCTCAGAAATACACATATTATCACAGAACGGGATCCCAGGGCCCGAAGCCTCCGACCCGGCGGTCAGGAACGCCTCAGCCCTCGCTGCCACCCACCGCCGCGCAGCCTGGCTGCTCACGGCCACGTGCAGCACCCTCCACTCGCAAGAGAAACCACAAAGCAAAACAAGCCGCGGCCAAAACAACAAGGAGAGGAAGAGGAATGTCTGCCGGCGACTTGGCTTTGATCGCTCACATCCCGGGGCTGGGTTTGATGCTGTTGGCTGTGCAAGGAAGTCGAAAAATCAAAGGGCCAGGCTTGGATTTGATAAGGAGAATGATAGTGAGTGCAAGGCTCGCTTGGTTCAGCTCCGACCGCGACAGCCCGGAGCTGTGCTGCTCCTCTGCCAGTAAACAACACACTCTGCGAGCCAGCAATCGTTACAGGGGGAGATGGAAAATGCCGGGGCCGTGCCCAGCGTCCCAGGAGGCACCAAACGGGCCCCGCGCACGCTCATCAGCACCGCAGGCCACAAAACGTGGCCAGTGCCAGCAGTGAAGTGCCGGCAGCCGCAGCTGGGCTGCCCTGCCGTGCCACCGGAAAGCCCCGTGCCGGCCCCCGGGCTCCCGGTCCCGGGGCGAGCAGCGTGCTGGGGACGAGGAGAGGGGCGGCTGTGGCACTGCAGAGAAGCCGGACCCTGCAGCATCACTCGCCAGACCACGGCACGACCGCGTCTGGTGCACGCACCCGAGCGTGGGCTCATCCTGGGTGGCACCCGGAGCCTGTTGGGCACAGGAGCCCTTGGGGCAGGGGCCCCGTCGCGGCTCAGCCCGGCACTGACACCTTCCCACCGCTCGCTCCTTGATCTCAGCAAAGCACAGAAGTGATTTTTACAGGACCCTGCTCGCTCGGATCCCTCCTTAAATCACCGAGGGCTTTTCCATAAGAGGAAATGTTTCTTTTCTGGGTCGCTGCTGAGTTTTTTAAAAAGCAATTTGATTGCTCGGGAAGGGAAAATGGCCTGAGGGGACGAGAGCGTAACATTTGGAAGCGGTGCAGATGAGCCCCTGCTCCGTCCCAGGCGGGGAACACGTGTTTTCTCTTCCCTGTGGTTTGCTTCACCCCGCTCCCCCTGCCCGCAGCCCCCCGGCCTCATGCCAACCCCGCTCCGAGCGCTGCCAACAGAGGAGGGTGCTGGGTTGGCGGCTTGTGGGATGCAGAGCAGCACCCATGCGCGCCACGGACGCACTGGGGGCAAAGCGAGCCCCGTATCCTCGTGGAAGCAGCTGTCTCTGGGATTTTCAGCTGGGCCTGCTTTAGAAAGCAACTCAGCAATGACATGACCTATCCCAGTCAAACCTGAATCACAACAACAGGTCAAACAACTCATCCCAAAATCCAACCGCTTCTTTCACTCCCCGTCCCACCGGGATGGGTAATGGCCAGCCTGGATCCCAAGACCCATCCTGAGGGGCACTCACGGGGGTGCGGGCATGCTGGAGTGCTCGCCAGGCGACGCAGCAACCTGCTGCTGGAGAAACACGAGTCCGAACCCGGGGACCAGCCGGAATGAGGGGGTTCACATCACTTTTAAGTGACTATTTTGTCATCGCTAACTGCAGACATGATCTACCTGCACGGAAGAGCCCGACCATGGTGGCCAAAGGGTCCATCAGCAAGTGGTCCATCGGCAGCCCGCGCCGGTGCTACCCCAGAGGGAAGTGGCTGCGTGTCCCTGCCTGCCGGTGCCCGTCCCCGCAGCTCTCCCAGCCGTCCCCGCGCTGCCCACAGCCTGTGAGGACGCGTTGGGACCTGGGGACCAAGCAGCCACCCTCCTGCAGCCACGCATCCTTCGGTTCTTTTCCCAAATATGGCCATATCATTCTTGTTTAATCACCCCCAAAACTGCAGCTGGGATTTCACGAATGTGAGTTTCCATTGTGTTGGCCCAATTACGCTGCCCAGAGGGGTGGCAGGGCTGCAGGGAAGCTGCAACGCTCTCATAATGGGGGAATGGGCATGATGCATCTCACGGGGCACACCTGGGGGACAGGGTTTGGGGGTGACGGGAGCCCAGGGTGAAAGAGCAGGCACCTACGGAGAGTTACAGGATCAATACCAGCTCGAACACCACTGTGTCTCACACCTCGTCCACCTCCGTGCAGGGACCCCAATGCTCAGCCTCACCCGTGACGGCCCCTGGGTGACAGCCCTTCACCACACACTCGGTACCCGGTATCTGGGCACCCCAGCGAGAGCAGGCGGACGTTCCCGTTCCGACGCACAGAGGTGAACGCTGGCCCTGGCAGAGAGCGTTCAGCAAAGTACAGGATGGGCTGCAGACCCCGAGCCCTCGCCCGTGAGCCCCCCAGCACTGCTGTCAGGCTGCCCTGCAAGCGCCAAGTGCCCGAGCTACGCCGAGCTGTAGGGAAAACACGAGGGATGGGTGTTTTCCCAGAAACAACCACTTTTCCTGATGAAAACCTGTTTCTTCGCAAGCTGCGTGCTGCCAGCCGCTGAGCAGGACCTGCTGCCTCCAACCACTCCAGCACGACCCTCTATGCTCACGGGAAGCCTGGTGCTTTCCATGAGGGTGGTCTTGGACCACTTTTGAGGATTCTGGGAGTTAGCTGGTTTTGTCTGGATTTTTTTGGGCTATGAGGAGATGTAGATTTAAAGAAGGAGAGCCTGCACTGAGCAGCGCACGCACGAGCATGCAAGTGATAAACGCTCTGCGAGATGTTTCTCCCCATGAGACTGCACTCAAGCAGGACCAGGACCACAGGGTCTGGCCATGTTTGACTTCTCATGGGTCCTGCAGCCTCAGCCTGGCTGGGCAGGTGTCCTCAGCCACCAGCAGTGCTATCACACTGCAGACCTGCCCAGAAAATGAGCCAAATTCAAACCCTTTTGTGTCCCAGCAGCGAGCTGACCTGGCCCAGCCCACACGCGGCGGCAGGACGGGGCAGAGCCAAGGGACAGGACAGCAAGCAGGGCCGCCCCGCAGCAACACCCCACGAGCAGAAGATGAACCCACACCCCAGCGCCGACATCCCAGGAAGCATTTCCAGCCACGTAAACCGCTCCATCCCAGACCGCCCTGCCCGCCCCGCAGACGATTTCAGCACTCTCTCAAACACGGCGCTCAAGTCGGCACAGGCTTGAACGCTTGCAGGGTAATTTATCGGTTTACTGGCCCCATCCAGGGCTGTTTCTGTATGACGCGCTGCATTATCAAACCAGGATTTTATGACAAGTATCTCCCCGCGTCCAAAAGAGTTGTCAAACCCTTTGTCACTAACGAGGAGCCACTCCCCGACCTGATGAAAATCTAACTCTTCCCAGATATAAAAATACCACTCCTGTTAGCTGCTGTGGCTAACGGAGTGGGGGCACACGCACGGTCTGTGCTGTAAGGGGCAGTTTGCCGAGCTCCAGCCCTGACCCCCGCAGAGGGAGGAGAGGTGACGGCACCGTGGCGGACGCTCTGCTTCTGCCCCAGGGACGGGGCGCAGGGAGAGCCGGAGCCACGGGCAGGCAGCGCCCGGCTGGCAGCCCCGGGCCCTGCCAGTCCCTGTCAGCCCCGCCGGCCGGGACAGCGCTTACACGAAAAAATAAACGGGTTGTTTATAAAAATCCGGGCTGGGGCTGTTTATGGGAATGGTTTGTGTTTGGGGAGGGCGGGATGGCTGGCGGGACGGATAATTCGATTTAGGTTTTGGCAGGGGGCAGGGAAGAGGGTGGGCCTGGGAAAGGCCGGCGGCCCTGGCAGGGGACTGTGCCGGCTGCTCGGGCAGGTCACCCTGCAGCCCCCGTCCCGCCGGCACAGCTCCGGCACCACTCCCCAGCCGAGGAAGGGGGGTCCGGGCGGCTCCAGTCCCCCCGGGTGCCACGGCGCAAGTCCTCGAAAGCGTCAGCGCTAACGCACAGGCCCTTTGGCCGTCTGACGGCAGCGCCGAGGGGGACCGGCATGACGGCACGTCCTGCAGGCCGTGTCCGTCTGTCCATCACGGCGCATGACTTCATCCACCCCTGAGTCATCCCCAGGGCAGGCGGGCGGGTGGCTCCTCCGGCCGCCCAGGGCTGCTGCCCGACCCCTCTGCCTGGTGGGACAGCCGCCGCCTCCCCATCCCGGCACCGGGCAGCTTCGCCCCCGGGAATTCACCGGCACCGCTGCAGGAAGCGCAACCGGCGCGGGCCACGCGGCAACGCTGCTCCAAAATCAAAGCGAATTAATTCTGGAATAAAAACCCCACGCTCCGCACGGAATAATTACATTGAAATAGAGTCACTTTTCTCCCACCACGGTTTCAGCCCCGCTGAACAGCCTGCCCCAAGAGCGAAGCACACGGCGCTAATTGCCCAGCTCCCATTTTGGGGCTCCCCGCTACAGAATTAGGGGCGCTCGCAAAGAGATGCTCTTTGAAATACCCCGAAGAGCGACTGCAACAGCCCCCCAAGTGACACATCTGTGCAAGGGCCTTTCATTACAAGCTCATGCAAATTTATGCTTATTACTGTACATTGAATATTGGATCAGATCGTTTTACCACGACTCAAACTTTTTTTTTTTTAACGAGAAATTACACGCTTGGAAGTTATTCCTCTTCGCGTTGATTCCCCCCTTTCAGGGTTAAGTGACATTTTCCATACCCGAACGCAGAGGACTATTTTAGAAAGGATCTTCATCTCGGGAACGGGAATATTATGCATAATGATCCATCAGACGCGTGCGCCTTTCATTCACGGGCGCTGGGGAGGGCGGCGTGCCCGGAGCATGCGCCTGCTCAGTCTTCTGACAAACTGGAAGCAGAATCACGTGCAGTCCCCACTCTTGGCAGGAGATTTTTAGCAATAAGTAGCAGCTTTAGGAAGAATATCCTTTGCCAGGGGACCATCAGCCAGGGAGCAGTGGGATCCTTATTTTTTAATGGACTTTTAATAAGTAGGCCACAATGATAATCTTGACACCAGAGCAGCTTTATTCCTACGTGTAATTATCTCCACTTCGCTCTCAAGCTCCCTGCAGCCTCCAAGAGCAAATAAGACCACCAACCTCTCCGTGAAAAAAGGCACAAGAAAACAGCACAGAGCCACTTGAAACGCTATTTGTATCAGACCTCATCTGCTCCTCTCATCTGGTATCAAAGCCAACCTCTCCTCCCCTCCTCCAGATCAATTAAATCTCACTTTCGGCATTTAACTGCTCGAACCCTTACCAGCAGGAACATTGACGCTCAGAGCACAGGCAGCGCTGGGATGCGGCGCCACGTCTCCTGATGCTACAGGCAGCCTGTTCGCAGCCCCGTCTCCTCCCTGTCCCACCGTGCCTCCTGTCCTTCGTGCCACCACCATCTCTGGTGGGTGAGATGGGGCAGGTGAAGGCAGAGCCCCCGGCGCCGGGGCAGCCCAACACCGCTGCTCCCCAGCCACAGCTCTGATTCTTTCTGAGGCCACGTGGGCAACAGGATGAGGGACCTGCATGGGGTTAAAAATCATCCAGAACCCCTGGGAAGAAGCAGGGAGGACGGGCAGCCCAGGTGCAGGAGGCTCCTGGGATGGGTTGCTGCCCCATGAGCACACCTTCTGCAGGCACAGCCAGAATCTGAGCAGCTGCTGAAGAGACCCACTGAGCAAAACCCCCCAGGAGCATCCCTCCAGCCCAGTATCTCACCTCTCCTGTGCCGGTCTGCGCAGCCGCATGCTGAGCCAGCCTGGCCTGGGAAAGCAGGTCCCTTCGGCACCATGCTTGGGGGAGACCCCGGCCCCAGGAAGGGGTGCAAGGAAGACGCTTCACCGCTCCCACCAGCTTCTGGCAGGACTTCTAACAGCACATTCTTCCCTTCATTACCTTAAAAACCCACCGACTCTCTCCCCAGCACAGCCTCTCTCTGCGGCTGCCCCGCCAGCCCCTGCTGCCTGCCCTCCGCAGCAGCATGCCCTTCCCCAGCCGCACGCCGGCTCTCCCAGCGCTCCTCCGCACGCAGCAAACGGACCAAGCGACATACAGAAATACTGGAGGTATCGCAGCACACAGCGTGCGTCTCCAGACCCCCCAGGGCCTCTGAGGCAGAGTTGCTCCAGGCTGGATTGTAACCAGCAACTCTTGCTCTGCTCCTCTCTCCCACTGCTGTCGGTGCAGCCAGCCCTCGGCTCCCAAAGCTTGTCTGAGCATCCCACCTTCCACCTGAGCATCCAGCAGTAACGGGAAATATTCACAGCTTCGCTTTTCCCCCCCAGACTCAGGGATCTGACTCTTCTTTCAAAATCAATAATGTTCTGGTCGGGGCCTGCTCCAGCGGAGGTGCAATCCGCTCCCTTTGGTGCCCTCTTAATGATGTACAAATATTGCCGTCCCGCATGCAAAAACAGTCCTGCCTTTTACTACAATCGATGCAGCAGTTTCCAAAGGCTGGCACTGAACGAGGCCCCAAACGGCAGCACACAATCCCCGCTGCCCAGGCTGGACCAGACTCATGAGCGAGGGAAAGCGGCGTGGGAAATTCTGCAGCTAGCGATGCTTTGGATACTCTTAAAATCCAAAATACAAATAGTACTTGCAGGGTGCAGGCCGGGCGGGTCTGTGGCCACAGGGGTAGGTAGGTAGGTGCAGAGCAGAGCCTTAGGTTGCCTCTCTCCCTCCACACTTGTTACTTGCTCAACTTAACATTGAAACCAGAATGAGCTGTGCTAAATGTCTCCACCGCTAACAAGAAACAAATGTGGCCTCATGTTCTAGTTGCTGTGATCTAACAAAACAGACCATGGTAAACACTATAAAAATGTACTGGAGGGAACCACCCTGTGTTTGCTGGGAGAGGGACTGGATAATCTAATACGGTTTTATCCATCTCTAATGTCTCTGAAAAAAAGAAGGGAAAATTGGGCCCCGTCCACGACATTCGTCATGTGCTAGCTATTCTGATGGCTTAATGCTGCAGAAATCAAACTGGAGTGGGGCTACCTATCTGCCTCCCAATCAGGATCTAGACCCAAGTGCTGCTTTTTATGGCCATGCAGCATGAGGAGCTGCTGATGTCAGTGGTGGCATGGGCCAGGCCAGTTTTTCCATCCCTATCTCTGCGTTATCTGGAGAGATACTCCCTTCGCGGTCACCTCACTCTCCTCATGACGTGGATAATCGTTCCCTTCGTGGACCTGGGGATCCACCAGTGGGACCTTCCTCTGGCTGAAAGCATTCACGGGGACAAGGTACCTGCCCAAAAGGTTAGCGCTTCTCTGGGTACCTGGGTATCGTGATATCAGCAGCAACACTGGCACGGTCATGTCTAGATTTGTATCTTGGCCACAGTAACAGCAAGGGTTGATTCAGTCACCTACCCCCAGGCACCTCGTGGTGCCCTAGGTACCTGCCCAGCCCTTAACCAAAGGGTTAAGGGTCTCCTCTAGCTTCGGCGCCAAATCTGCCAGCCCCCGTGGGGATCTCACACACCCTCCGGCACTTCAGATACATCTCTATGCCTCTGCTCAGGCGTCACCAGAAGTCACTCCCACGCAAGCCATTCTCCTCCCATACCTTTGCCCATGGGAAGAGCCTTGGGCAGGCTCTGCAGGGCAGGAGCACCCTCACCCAGCTCCCAGGAGCCCCGTCCCTGTCGGTACACCGCTGCCGTCTCCAGAGGGGAGACAGAAACAGGCCCTGCTCAGTTCTTGCACAGAGCTGCAGGCTGCACGGGCAGCCCTGTGCTCCTCCTGACGTGTGGCCAGGTTTCCTGCATTCACTCCATCCCCTTTTTCAAGCGTCCTGGGTTTGTTGTTTTCTCTTTTAAAGCTACACTGACCTTGGCACAGGGACAGACAAACATCAAACGCCAGAAAACAGCACGTTCTGAAAAGCTACACAGAGCAAAACCACAGCCCCATCGCAGTCTCGGAGCAAGATCTCCCCTGGGGAGGGGAGAAAAGCAGCATTTGGGGTGCTCAGAGAAAGCGCTGCTGAGAAGCTGCAAGTGCAAACCGCTGCAGCTCCTTGCTCAGCCCGAGGACATTTCCACGCGCTCCTCCAGCTCTTACCTGGCCCTTCCCGCGCCGCCGGTAATTCCTTCTGACGAGGTTTTTGTAATTCTCATTCTTCTTGGTCAGGTAGTAGTACAGGACGCAGTCTGCCACCGTCTGCAACGACACGGGCCAGTCAGGGAACAGAAGGTCCCATCCCCTCGCACTGTCGGGGCGCAGACTTCCACGAGCAGCGTCCAGGCCCTGCCATCACCAGGTCTCCTGCTGCTTCTGAGGACCTGCACAGCCCAAACGGGCTTCCCCACACCTCCCTCCCGAAGCCCAAAGCCCCAGGTGGGGCTGGAAGAGGGGGACAATGCATGCTGTCCTGGGAAAAAGACTCAGCTCTTCCAAAGGACAGACTGGGGCCATCCCGCAGGCGTACCGGGATGGAGATGGGGGTGCGGAGCAGAGAGCACCTGCGTTGGGAGCAAAGCAGGGGAAGGGCTGGTCCCAGATGGTTGTGGGAACTACAGGCAGAAGGAGGAGAGCCGCCTGTCACCCGCTGCTGCGGGTACGCGAGGCACAACCTGCCACGTGCCTGTCAGCCAGTGTTATCTCCAGCCACGCTCGCTGGTTCGAGCACGCACAGCTTCCTCGTGGGCACAGAGATCCCAGCACCCAGGAGCTGCTGCCCCACCTCCCACTCCAGCCCTCGGCTCCACGAGTGGATCGGACACGTTACGAAAATGAGGAGCTGTAGCTGGGACATATTCTGCTGCTGAACAGCCCGGAGTGTGCCATGCTGGGAAAGTCCTCTGCTGAACTGGGTGGGCACCTGAGCGCTGGCCTCGGGCTACACGTTCACATACAGGATCAGCGGTTGCGTGAACAGAAATCTTCCCACAGACCCATCACGCCCGGGTGCTGGGTGCTGCTGGGTGCTCCCGGGGGCTGCGCTCCCCCCATCCCTGGGCAAGGAGTGGGACCATTTGCAAAAACAGATTGCAACTTTTGAAGTGTTAATTGGATCTCTTTCTAATCTAGCCTTGATTATACACACACACGCGAACACAAAAACTTACAGTCATCTGTTCCAAGGGCTAAGATCACTATTTTTTTTATAATGCAATTTAAAAAAAACTATTAATTCATTACATTGAGCCATACTTTGCATCCCTCTCCAACAGGATAATGGATGTGTTCTGTATCATAATTACAGCTTGATTTATAAACGAGTACAAATAAAATTAGAAGACATTTTACAGCTTGGAACACAGACTGGATTGTGAGCATCATCCAAGTCCCACTGCTTTCGGCTTTAACAAGTGGGAAAGGCTGAAAAGAGCCTGGTATCTTACAGCAACCACAGCAGCACGAGGCTGCTGCTGGCCTTTGCTTGCTTGCTGCTCTGGACAGGGAAGTCAAGGCCTTATAAATGATTCCTGCAGCTTGAGTCATGCAGAATCAGAGAACAATTTAGGCTGGAAGGGACCTCTGCAGACCACTCCCCTGAAAGCAGAGGTGTTCCCCCATGGCGAGTGGACACTGTGCGGGTGAAACACTGCATGAGATGGGCAGAGGATGCAACTAACTACACGGACCAGAGAAGCAGCAGCTCTCAAGTGTTTCTCGCTCAGGAGAGCACCTGGTCCATCGCTGTCTTTCCAGGCTGGGTCTGTCCAGGATCTGCCCATATGGCCTGTCCCACAGAAGGTGCCTGGCTTTGCTCAGAACAGGACCAGAGACTCGCTCTTCCTTCAGATCTCTTTTCAAACCTTTCTTCCATCAGCCCAATTAACAGCAAAAAGGAAAAGTCCAAGGAGCACAACACAGAGGCCTGGGAAAGGTCAGGCCCTCCTGTGAGCAAACTACTCCTCAACACCCAGGGGAGGTGTGTGTGCTGACCTGACACCAACCCCAACTGCTGGATGAGCCAGGACTCAGCCTGCCCTCAAGGTCCCCTCCCCACACGAGGGGGGACCCCTCTGCTTTGTGCTGGGCACCGGGTGCACACACCCCCCATGTGACAGCCTGGCTGGTGCCGAATGCCTCCAGGAGACGCCGGGAAGCAGCTCCCCCAGGCAGATCCCAGGGTGGGCTGCAACACCCACACACCAGGCTGGATGCGAGTGCACATCTCGCAGCTCTGAGCTCCCTGTCTCTCCACAGCTGAGTCAGTCCCTTGTCTCTGCAGGAAGCCCGGAGGCGTCGGGACCGTGCCCGGGGCTCTGAGCCACCACCACCCACCGGTGCCCAGCACCCTCGGCTGCTCCAGTGCCGAAGGGAGTCGCATGATGGAGAAGGGACAGCGCCAGGCAGGTTAAAGCCAGGCAGGGAGGCTTACCTTCCTGTCCAGAAAGGATGCGATCAGGCCAAAGTTCTTTGGATGCTGCATGAACCTGCAGGAGCGAGAGGGAGAGGGTTAGTGTGGGTGCCAGCTCTGACCCCCCTTGCCTGCCATGCCCTGTGCACCCAGAGTGGCAAGGCCAGCTCCTCAAAGGACTTAGGGGTTCAAGAAGATATTTGTCTGCTGCTCAGCTTCCCAGAAAGACAGGAACTTTAAATTCAGCCCAGTGGAGCCGGGCTAGGCGGGAGCTTCAACACGCAGATGTTCATCGCGGGGTGGGAGAAGGTGGGGGGGTTGGTAGTGCCCAAGCTGCCCATCACCCTGCTCGATCGCACGGACACCCAAGCCTGTACCAACAGCAGGATGGGTGCAGAGGGCAGCTCCACACCTGGCTGAGGCCTCAGGGCAAGGAAAAGGCGAGGAATCGCCATCAATGGCCGAGGGCAAGTGCCCCACAGCACAGCTGGGGACCCCAAGCCACAGCACCCACGTCCCGCTGCGGTGGCTGAAGTCTGTCACCCACACACCGATGCCCTTCTTCATGCAGGACCCCGTCTGGTTGGGGGGCACTGCAAGAGCCCTGGCACCATACCCAGTCACCAGAGCAAGGGATCTCATCTCTGCTGCAGCCAGCATGAGGCTTTTGTGGGTGACAACGTGGGATGGGGGGACGTGGGAGGTGGGAGCATGTACAGCAACGGGTGAGTGATGCTCGGGGGCTTAACGGGGACCCAGGTCTCTATCAGTGTTTCTGCCATCAAGTGTTTTGAAGGGCAAAACCTACCCTCCTGCCACAATATAAGACAGACACCAGGGGAGATCCCCCAAGACACGTGACTAAATAAATAACAGAAAAAAAGAAATCAGAAATGCTAGACTAGGGGGGCTGCTCAGCCAGGCTGGGATCAGCGCACGGCTCTGGAGCTGTCTCATCACTCTGCGCAGCACAAACCAAGGGCTCACCAAGGGACGGGTTTTCAAGGCCACGTTATCAATGATGCTCGGCAGCAATGCAGATGACAATGACAGCCAGGCCGTGTCCCATGACGAGGGACGGATGCTGTGCTCTCACGGTGCCCAGATCCCGCACTGAGTGGGATCAAGTGGTACCGCAGCCATCCCTGCTCCTACCCCAGCAAACCACGGCCCCCCAGGAGCACACTAGCGATGGGCTCTCAATAGAGAGACCTGAAATCCTGCCCAGACGCAAATCAAATCAGACTCTTCCTCGTGCTTATGTTTTAATGGCTCAAATATGCTCAGACCTGGAGCTTGCCAGCCTTGCAGTCCCTGGCTGTTTTCTCCTACAGCCCCTGCCATCAGGGCTGGACAAACAGTTGCACCAGGTTTTCACGGTTTCAGGAAGAGGCCGGCTCTGGGTCACGATCAGATGACACAGCTTTGGTTCACCTTAAATACCCAGGCCAGAAGCTGCAGCACACCAGGCAGCCTGGGGCGAGAGCCAGGGCAGGACTCCCTTGGCCCTCCGTATAGCTCCTAAGTACCAATCTCTTAAAACGAGCTTTGTGGGAGCCCTGAAATCCTGCTGTATTTATGCCTCGAGCTCCGCATCACCCACGGTGATGACACAGAAACCACCATGCCCAGCAGGATGCAGGAGCTGGGTGTGGGTTCTTCCAGCCCCATTAGCCAGGCACGGCCCCACCATTAAAGACCAAGTAATTAGCCTTTGCGTCATTTGTGGGCAAGCCTTGCTGTTTGGAGTGTCACAGTTTAAGCCTAATTAGCAATGAGGATTCTCCTCTACCAAAGCCTTGGAGCGGGTTTGCTTGTTTTGTTCTTTTTTGGTCCTTTTTGGCAATTAGTTATTTCAGCTGCAAACAGGAGTTCTCACGAGCAGGGACAGGAGAGGTTCCAGCCATGGAGAGGCTTCCAGCACGGCTGGCCGTGGGCCTGCTGGTAACTCACGGAGCCATCTCACAATTGTCCGGAGGCCAGACTAAGGCAGGGCTGCCACAAGGGACGAGGTGGCTCTGGCGCAGCCCCGCACCCCCATGTCCCTCGTGTCCAGAGCAGCGAGCCTCGGCAGAGCTCATCCTGCTGGACGCTGAGCTCCAGCTCTGTTTTCACAGACACACAGGGCACATCGGGGGCACCAAGGACGCTCCAGTGCAAACACACTGGTGTCCCTGCTGGGCTATGAGATACAGGGGAGTCAGGATGGGAGACTGAGCTGGGACCCGCAGCTCGGCTGACAGTGCGGTGGTACCCAGGGAAGGGATCAGGACCCCCACGTGATCTCAGCTAATAAAGTGAAGCTGTTCTCAAGCACTGCTTGCACACAGGAGAAAGCCCCACAGCCAGTTTGCATGTGTCTGCTGCGGGACTGCATCCGTGGAAACAGCAGCCAGGGGCAAATCCTGCAGCACCGAGGGACGAGCGCTGGCTGGAAGCCGCAGCCTGAGGGGGTCTACATGGAGGGGCTGGGTATCAACAGCCCCAAGAATCCCCCTGGACATGCAGTGCCCAAAGGACAGCATGTAATCCAAAGATGTAACCTTGCACAGAGCGCTGGGTTTCACCAGGGTTATCCTTAAACTGGCTGATACAACAAGGGACGCAGAAAAACTACTAGTTCTCACCCTGTCACAAGGAGTAGCTTCCCACACCTCTGCACAGGAGCACGAGCACACCAACCTTATAAAAAGGCCCAGGGTTTCTGTGCAGGTCCATCACCCCGTGCCCAGGTCCAAGGCAACACAGCGATCGTGGCTGTGTCCCTGCGGGGCAAGACAAGCCCTTGGGCAATTCATGCCTCAGCGTGCCGGGGCCCCGGCCAAGGTGTTGCAAGGGTCCTGCCTCAGCTTCCCAAGGGCTACGCAACGAGGGGCACGGGGGCTGCACTCACTTTTCCCGGAAGGTCTCCTTCTCCTGCTCACTCCACATGTTCATCACCTGCCGGTCCTTGTAGACCTTCATGGGGTCATCCATGAGGCCGTTCATGTTGATGAATTTAATGCGCTGCTGGTCAGCATCGTAGAGCATGGGGGGGATGACGGCGAGCTGGCGCATCTGCTTCTCCAGGTTCTTTGGGGAAAGCAGAGAGAACAGTTGGTCAGCACCACGGGCCCGCGGGGGACAGATGTTCGAGACGAAAGGACAGGCGGAGGAACAGGGGAATTCAAAAGCAAGCGCTGGACAGCTTTATTGCTAGAGTAATTGTAAATTAAATGCTGAAAGAGGCTATCGCTGTCAGCCAGGAAACAATTAATCTTTTATTTTGAAATAAAAGGCTTTAAGATACCGCATGGAAATGTCTGACTTAAGCAAAACAGCTCCTGACCACAACAAGAGGCAAGTCAAAGCAGTGGTGGCACAGGGAACGCAACGCCCTTCCCAGCCATCAAACCCACGGCCACGGGGAGGCTCAGCCCCCACCCCAAACCACGAGGGAAGCGGGTCAGCTCTGAGAAGCTTTCGGAAAGGGTGGGCACAGGGAGACGTTATGTTTCCCCTCCATGGGAAACCCAATATTATTCCAGGACGTTTCAAACGTCACTGTAACGGGGCCGTCATTCCTTTCTTTCCTCTTACTGCAACACCCTGGGACATAATCTGACGCCTTTACTCCATCCTATTCAAGCGCAAAGTTCGCCCAGAGCCCCGGCTGCCCACCAGCACAGGACAGACTGGGCACACTGGTTTAGTGAAGTATTTGGAACAGAGTGACCAGTGCGGCGTCTCATCTGTGCTGTCCCCTGCCCCAACGCTGGGACTGTCCCTTTGGCTGAGCTGCTGGCAGTCCCCCAGCACAGACCCACCCTGTGGGGACGAGGGGATGCTCTGGCCACTCTCATTTGCTAGCAGCACTGTCACTCCAGGTCCTCCCTGTCACCTGGGATGGCACTGGTCACACATCAATTCCAACTCTTGACCCAGGAAGGCCAGGTCTCAAGTGCTGTTATTTTAATTTACAGCTAGACACTGTCACATCCATTTCTTCCAGCAAGGTGCCAACCCAGGCCTGCCCGGCACCGCTCTGCTTCCCCGCTGCCACCGATGAGACCCAACCTCCTCTTCCTACAACACAGCTCTCTGCACAGGCACGGACGCTTCAACTCATTTCATCACGTTCCTCATCCTCACTAGGCTGCCTCCTCTTCAGCGACCGGCTGTTTTGGATGCCAAGGGGGTGTCAGCTTGTTGTGGGAGCTCAAGGACAGCTCCCAGCCAGAGCACAAACCCTGAACACCGCAGGAGAAAGCCCCTGTGTGGAGCCATGGCAGGCAGGGAGGCAGCAGGCAGGAGCGCTGCCGGGAGCTGAGGGGGCAGGTCTCGGGGTGCCGAGCGCTGCACATACACCCCGCTGGCCCCTGCCGCCAGCGGTGCTCCCGGCTCTCACCTCCCTGCTCCTTCCAACCCTGTGGAAGGGCTGGAAGCTCTTAAGGTCTCCTCTGAGACAAGTAAAGCGGCGCCGCGGGGCTCAGCAGAAGGCTGTCAGAGTGGAGTTTAGCAGCACACTGTGCAGGAGGTCGGAGGCAATCGTCTAACGCTCCCCTTGGCTATGACCTCTGCAGAGCTGTGAAATTTCCCTCTGCTCCCAAGATCCACGTCCTCCGGGCCGTCACTGTAACCGGGTAACAGCAAACTGCCCGGGACCCGAGGCAGGGAGCGAACCGTGGCGCGCAGGCAGCAAACATCTCAGCTATTGCTGGGCAATGGCTGCCTTCCCCTCCCAAACGCGATCCATTCACTGCAGCTCGCCTCTGTGCCAAGAGAGTGGAACCCTTGTGAAACCAGATCCAAACGAAGCCAAGGTCACAGGGATGTTTCAAGATGAATGGAGCACTCCCAGAAGATGTGGGCCAACTGGCTCACGTACAAACCATTCATTCCATAGGATTCCCCTGTGTCAAGCCACACAGCCCATTCAAAACAAAACGAAAGAGAAAAACCCCTCCAACCGGCAGCCAGGGCGCCGGCTCCCTTCTCCCTTCCCTTCCCATCTCCACTTCAAGTTTAAACCAACAGCCTGGAGGTGTTTGTGGGGTGCTCCCCAGGATGAGCAGCACGTGGGGGTTTCAGGTCCCTGAGAGGCAGTCGAATGCCACTAAACCCTACCCACTGGCCACCAGCTCCTGGGGTGCTTTGCTCCATGTTCTGCTCCTGCAGAACCATTGCACAGCTCCGTTACGTGGCTCAGGTGGCTGGAAAGATGTTGCTGGGTATTAAATGAACACCTCGCTTTGGATCCTGTCCAGAAAGCATATCAGGCATCACGGCAACCTCCCCGACCTCAACGTGGCCTGAGGTTAGTGGGTATCAGATTCCACTCTGGGACCTGGTGGTCCTCTCTTGGCTTCCTCGGAGAAGAGCGGAGTGAGGGGTGAAGAGGAGGAGAAAGGACAACCCAGTCTTACCTCTTGTTCTGAGAGCCCGTCGATGATTTCTGACACCTCGTGCTCGCTGCGGGCGGCCGACATGGAGAGCCCGCCGCTGCCCCTCTGTCCTACCCTGCTGGGAAAGGGCAGCGAAACACTCAGGCACTGATGCTCCTGACCTCCACAATGACCGCACCCCAACACCCCACCCAGGCCACCCCACCCCACGCTGCGGGAACAGTGCCCACTGCAGCCCCACGGGCTCTGACAGCGCTTCCCCCTGCCCGGAGAGCACCGTCCCCAGTGTGCCCCGGGTTTAGGGCTCACAGGTCGAGAGCCTCAAACCACCTTCTTACCTGCGCCAACCTCCTGGATCACCACAACAGAAGGACATTTCATACCCAACCATACTCTCCCCCATTATTTTCCCCCCTTCATCACACCACAGCGATGGCATAAAGGCGCCAGCATTAGCACTGAGCCGTCAGCACTGTGCCACTACATCTGGTTTGCAAATGCTGCAGGAACTTTTAAATCAAAACCAGCCACTTGACATCTATCCCCCACCAGTATCACCCCATTTAACAGCCACACGTCCCAAGGAATTAAAGCTTTCCTTATAAAGCAGGTGAAAAACTAAAAACATTTCTCAGTACCATTTCTCCCCTTCTCTTTAAGATAAAATAAAGCCACCGATTAGAGAGTTTGGACCCATCCAGCTGTTAGCAAGGCACAAGGATGGGTGCTGGCAGAAGGGTTTGGGTTCTGCGGACATCAGGTGTCCCTGGGCAAGATCCCGGGGCTGAAATGGGAAGGACGGGGAGTTTTCAGCAAGAAGGGTGGAGATCATTAAGTCATGTCTCCTCCTGGCAGGAAACAACGTGACCTGAATTGCGCTTCCAGTGAGGAGAAAACGGAGAGTGGACGGGAGAGACAGGGGACATCCCTTCCAGTGAGATGCTTGCTCCCTTCATATCGTTCACGGTCATTCCTATAACCTCTGCAGATGTTTCTCCTCCCTGCCCATGCTCCCATCAAAGCATGTGAATGTATTAAATCATCAACATGACTAAATGGATCTGCCAGCCTTGTACACCTTAATTTGGCCCCACCAGGAAGGCAGTAATTAGCACCGTCCCAGCCAGGTGACCAGCACAAGGGAGCTGCCCCTTGCCCCGACATCAGCAGCAGAGGGGACACGGGCAACCACATTCCTGACATTTTTCCTTCTCTCTTGGCTCTGTGCTGAGCCACCCTGGAGAAAAAAGCAGCAAAGCTGCTTGTCTGCTGGCTTCTGCCTTCGCCTAGAAGGGGAGAAAAGGGACCGACAGCCATCCCGGCCTGCTCCTCCCGCAAACAAATCCCACACCCATCCCCAAAGAAAAAAGAAAGGCTGTCTGATACCAGCTCAGCCCCTTCCTACCGCTTCTCCTCTAACCTCTGCATGCGCTCTTGCAGTTCCCGCTGCTTCCGGATCTCCGGGAATTGCTTCTCATAGTACTCCCGCACTTTGCTCTCTTTGGCCCGGCGCCGGGGGTTATTTTCGATGCGCTCCACCTTTTTTTCCCAGGCCTCCATCAGCTGGTCATAGCGCTGGCAAAACTTCTGTTCCTGAAAGGGCAGAGGGAGAGAGGGAGCTCAGGAGACGTGCCTGGGGAGGGCAGCTCCTCCAGGCCTGGCCCTCGGTGGCTGCTCAGGCCGAGTGGGAGTCACGTGGCTTAAAGAAATACGGTTTATCAGGACATGGACACGCTCCAGGGGCTGGGACCAGCCCGAGGGTGAATTCTCAAGACAGGACATCAGGTTCCCTCAGGCTTTTCCCTTCCAGATCCAGCATAAAATGGTAAAACCAGGACTCCTGCCCAGTGTGGCTTTGTTCACCCACCACACCTTGTGCCTGAGCACCCTCTGGCGCCCTGGGTGCTTCATTTGGCAACCAAAGGTGCTGCAGCGCAAGCCCCTGCTCCGACACGGCTGGCCACGCACGGCAAGAGGGTATGTCACCTGCCTGAGGCCACCAAGCAAGAAGGGACTGAAACATGGCCTTGGGAGGGGGACAGAGGAGGGCAGGAGAGCGGGTCCTGGATGTGCAGACACGCACAGACCTGCTGCCACACCGCGGCAGGCACGAAGGGCTCCTCGGGAGCTCCCCTGGCACCAGCAGCAAGAGAGGGCTGCGATTGCGGAGCCAGCAGCTCACCAGGCCAGGGAGAGGTTTGCCAAGGCATGTGCAGCCGGGCATCCCTTCCGAGCCACCCACCCCGGCGCTCACAGCTCAGCGCTGGCAACGCCGAGGGGACTGGGGCCACCAGGCAGCTCTGCGCACGGGCCTGGTTCCCCGAAACCAGGGGTCAGGCACCCAGCCCTTGCCCAAGGCTGTACGGCACGGTGACCCGGCTGCTACCAGCTCCTCCACCGCCCTGGAAAGCAAGAGCATTTTGTCGGCTGCTGCTCCTCCTTTTTGGCCCAGGAGCAGGATGAGCTCATCCCCACTGATGGGAAATCCAGGGTCTGCTGAAACGCGGCACTGAGAGGGGTTTCCATGCCATGTCCCCCCTGGGTGACGTCCTCACCCACACCAACGCAGGTCCAGCATCGTGCTCCTCCCTGGTATTTATGGGACCAGCCTGGCAATTGTAACATTAAAATATCATTTGCAACACAAATAAGCCTCCCACCACCCCCCGCCCTGAATCGCTCCTCCATCCTCCAGCCACCCTCTTGGTGGAGGAGGACGCCCATGGACAGGAGAGGTCCACACCGAGAAGGTGCCCAGCCACGGTCCCCGACGGCTGCAGCGGTGACAGGGGTGATGGCACCCAGAAAGCAGCCAGGCGACCAGAGGGAGTTTTAAGGTTTCACTTTGAGTGAAACAAATGCCTTCTAGGCCTCAAATCAGGAAGCGAAAGCAGATGCTGCTCTGCAAAATAATCAATGGCAAACCCCTGCTCGCCTCCTCCCCCCCACGCCGCTTTCCAGAACGGGCACCGCAGCAGAGATGGGGGGAATCCAGATTTCAAAGAAATAAACTCATCCCTTGCCATTGCCGCCCCACGACCAGAGGGAACTCCAAAGCTGTAGGATTTCCCAGATACGCTCTGCTCTCATCTCGCTCGCTCTCAGCCACCAAAAAAAAAAAAAATGGGGAGAGGTAAAAAAACCCCAAACCAATGGAAACGCCCAGTGACAGGTCAGGAGGCAGCTGGGTTACCCTGAGCCAAGCCCGGTTACGGACCGGCTGAGCACTCCTGACTTGCATCTGCATTCATAAAGCCCCTTCCCACCATGGAGCAAAGACATCCCTCCTGCCACGCAAGCTTCAAACCCCACCACCGCAGGGCTGGTCTGGAGCATCCCTGACCAGCACTTTTTGGCCCAGCTGGGATACCAGCTCCGTGCAACCTTTTGCCATCCTTCAAAAGCCAGGATTACAGGCACCTTACAGCACTGTGCATCCCCCAGATCTTCACAGCTTAAGCACCAGGAGAAGCTCCCAGTCGGGAGCAGAAGCACCTATTTCTTCTTCAAGCACCCTCTGAGCAGCCTTAAGTGAGTGTGTCCGTCCCTGAGGAACTGTCTGTGCTGGCTTTTAGCATCGGGGCTTCCTCCGCTCCCCTTCCCGGCTGGGCTCACCAGCCCACCAGCCTCTCAATCACACACGTAAGTGATGGCGAGCCAAATTAGACTTGACATGCGGATCTAAAAATGGATGAATAGTAACGCGGCCGCAGCAGCCGAAGGCAGCCTGTGGGCTGTGCCAAGCCCAAGCCCTCGCACAGCTCCAGGGACCAGAGCAGCTCTGCGGAGGGGAGGGGAAGAGCGAAGCTGGCAGGAGGAACCAGTCCAATCCCCATGCAAGCCCCACAGTTTTGTTTCCCTGGCTGATGGGAGGTAAAACTCTTACAGCCAGAACAGCTCCCTTCACCCTTCTCTCTCTGCAGCATCACCTCTCTGATGGCAATTACACGTCTTCTGCCCTTGGTGGAGGCAGGAAGAAGCCCTGCAGATGCTCTGGGGAAGCTCTCGGGACTGAGCTCTGACCCTGCTCCAGCCAGCAACAATACCCCAGGAGGTAAAAGAGCCAGAAAGAAAAGCTGGCACGTAGATGGGCTTTGCTAAAAATAGTGTCTGCTACAAAATAGGCAGAAAAATAGCTACGCGGACCCATTCTGCAAACAGAATCAGCAAATGTATTCGCTTTGCAAATTCAGCAACCGTATGTTGCCCATTTTGTAGAATAGGCAAAACGCTTCCCTAAACTGAAAAATCCCCTTTCAAGGACACTGAACAAACCGGCTGGCAGAAATTCACCTATTTTGCATGACAGGCGACTTTACTGCAAGCTGTATTTTAGGAACCGGGCTTTTGCAGCCTAATTAAACCTTTTCCCCCAGCTCCTTGATATTCACAACAGAGCGACTCGCTCTAGATTTAGCACAGTAACCGCCCGTTTCCATCAGAAAGCAGCTCCTGGGCAGTTCCCTTCTGGCTCCAACAAAACTACACGACGCTTTACGATCTGTGTGTTGAGGAAGGGAATATTGATCCACTTCCCACAGCTGCAGAAGTCCGCAGCGAGGTGCCCTGAGCAGCACGGACCGCCACGCTGGGTTGTGAGGAAGGTCTAAGCCCTGCAGCCCCTTGCTGGAAACCTGGAAGAAGTTTTATCACGGAAAAGACTAAACAAACATGTATTTGGATGCAAACAGGAGACACAACCATCCCTTTGGAGAGCAAGATCTGTGGCTTTTGGAAGATTGCTACAAAATGGGGGAAAAATAAGAAAATAATTTGATTGCTGGCTCAGAAATGCCTGTGTGAACAGCCTTATTGGAAGCTGCTTTTGAAGGCAGAGCCTTCCAACCGCTTCCCAGGGCTGATTATTTTGAATTTTTCCAACAGTTCCTCCCAGCCACAGCGCTCCTGTCCAAAACCAGCACCAAAGCCGCCCAGAAAACCTGCACCATTGGCAACCTAAGATGCTAACGCCGGCACCTGAGCCTGCCCCAGCACAGAGCCACCGCCTCAGGAACCGGCATTTACACCTCCCACGTCCAACGCGAAGCCCTGCGCCGTGAGCTGAATCGCCCTTCAAGGAAAGACACTGCAAAATCCACCTTCCCGGTGGGGGCTGTTGGTTGCTTCTGGCATTTCCCCTTCTGTGCTGGCTTCACCTCCCAGCTCCCGCTGGCGACTACCGCAGGCAGCCGTCAGCACCAAAGACGTATAAATTCTGTAAATCCCACTTGAACTTTCTCCTCTATTTACTAGAGACTTGCAATAAACGCCTTTCAAGTCTCATAACAAACCCCACCTTCCCCCTCACCTAACCAAACCATCTCCTTGAAGGACACTGGAACGATCTTGCAGGCAAAGCTGCCTAGAAATGAACTGGCTGGGGCTTGGTTTTTGTTTTAAACCACAAATTCCTAGACGATCGCTCCGTGGTCAGCTGGAAAGAGCCAGCTCAGTCTCGAGACCATTTCTTGGAAGCAGAGTCAGCTTGTTTCACACCTCTCTTAGGGTTCAATTACTCACCAAATAGACATTTATGCTGTGAATAGGCTCTCGGAGATCAATGAAGGGCTCCGCTGTGATTAAGCCAACCCCCGTGTTTGCTCTGCAGGGGGTACTTGCGGAGGGAGGTGCTGCCTGCAGCAGGATCGGGGACCTCTGCTTTACATCCAAGTTATTTTAATCATAAGAGATGCCACAGCAAGGCAGCAGGCAAAGTACTGAGCACCAGCACTTCTCTGCTGGAAAACATCCTTTTCCTTCTCACATAATAAATGATGCTGCTTTATACATATAAAATAAGGTATAGGGGAATCACTCACCCACTGTTTGCGAGCATGATTTCTCCTCTTAAAGTACAAAATTAACTTTTTCCGCATTGCCTGGTTTCTGTAAAGGAAAAACAAAGATGAGACGTGATTAACGAGGCGGGTATAATCCAAAGCCTGGCTCTCCCCGCTCCCAAAGGGGTTCGCAGTGCAGCTTCCACCTTAACTCGGAATTGCATCAACCTCAGTGCAGCAAACGGGGTTATCTGGGGACCTCACGCCAGCTTTAGAAAAGGACCAACAAACCCTCCAACGCGAGGAACTTCGCCCACATCTGTGGGTAAAACCAGGACTAAGGTTGAAAACTAGAATTATAAACTCCTGATTCTGCACACCTCTCCCGTGTGCTCAGCACCGAACACAGGCAGACGCTCAGCTCTGCACTTACCAACCAGGCCAGTTCTGGATTATTTTTACATTTTGTTCTGAAAAAAACCGAATGGGGTCCCAAGAGTTGGGGGGCTCAGGCCAAGCTCTGCGTGGCGGGAGGTGGCTCCCCCCTGCACAGGCCACCCCGGTGTCCCCAGGGACAGCAGCGAGGGAGCTGTCAGCACACACACACGGTCCCAAGGGGTTATTCACCCGCGGGCTCTGAGGTGCTGATAAGGAGGCAGGATTGTGGCAGTGCTTGCAGCACAGATCTCCCAGCCTCTCGCTGTCTTGGAGCCGTGCCTAACAAAGCTGCGAAGAAACCAGCCAGGAAAGTTCAGCCACTTGCAGAACTGGGACCTCAAGAGAGAAACTAGCCACTGCAACCACAACCAACCCAGTCTGCCCAGACACCCCCCTGGTTGCTTCTTCTTTCTACTTTCTAAAGACAGCACGAAATAATCGCTCAAAGAGAAGCAGCGCCAAAGCAGGAGGAGCTGGCAAGGCTGCACGAGCTCCCAGAGCCTGCACGGACCGAGCACTGAGCTCCTGCGCTTGGTCCTAATATTCACAGCAATAAAATCTCTAGGTAAAAGGTAAAGACCAGGGGCAAAGGAGTTTCCTTAAGTCTTTTATCCCGATTAAAGGCAGAGCTGCAGTGTGTAATTACTGACCAGGGGCTTAACAGGCTCCTGAAGACAGGCTCTGCAGGCTGTAGCGGATTGAAGAGACACCCTCGCTGCTTCCTCATTCCCCTCCCCTGGCTAGTGGGGAGGGAAAAAAACACCCTCCTCCCCCAATAAATCCCTGAACTCGATCCGCAACAAAAGATACTGTTTGGGAAGGGGCAGAAGGTCCAGCTCACTTAGAGGGAGGACTGGGGGCAGTCCTGGATACATTTGGGGATGGAGAACATTGCAGAAAGTATCCAAATTCTTCACTTCTAAATCTCCCTTCTTGCAACACCACTAAACCACGCACTGGCACATATGGGGAACGACAGCGCTCAGCAGCAAGTGCTGCCCTGGGGACCCCAGGACCCCCCAGCCCACCGCCAAGGCTGCACCTCCGCTCCAGGCAGCACCAGCATCAGCAGAAGGCACAGCCAAGGGACAGGGCTGAAGGCTCCTGCGGATCAGACACACGGATCCACAACCGTTTTCTGAGCCAGAGCTTGACTACCAAGCCATGGCTTTTGACTGTTCCAGAAATCAAAGTGGCATTGATCAGCGGGGTGGAAAAACCTAATCAATCCATGCACGGGGCCATTTCTGCCTTTGCTCTTTGTTGAGGGTATGTTTACGAAGGACCTGTTGCTGTTCCGGGCTGCGCTGCGAAGACCAGAGGGCACCTCGTTAGATGTAGTAACCAACTTCACCGCCAAAGGCTTCTCCCCACTGGGTCACACACCGCCACTGTCCCGTGTCTCTGCCTGCGTGGTGCACCCACCGAGGAGCCTCCAAGGGCGAGGGGCTGAGCAAACCTCACTGCTCACCTCCGAGCAAACAGCATGCGCTTGCCTTTGAAAATTAGGGAAACTGAGGCATGGAGCTGCAGTGACATCTGCCCGCTCATGCAGGGAGCAAGGCACGAGGAGTGGGGCTGTGCTGTGCTGACTGCTCCAGAGCACCCATCTCTGGGCCCGCAGGTGAGGTCAGTCCAGCAGCCCCCAGCCCCCGTTTGCCAGCCCAGCACACCGGGCGCTCCTCTGCCCGCCCGCAGGCTCTCTGCCTGCATCCCTTCACACCGCACATGGCGAGCGTTCACCACTGGCTACCGTGCCCTGCGGTGCTAATGATGATCCCGCGTACGATGGCCCCAGCAAGAGGTCACGGATTGTCCCCTGGGGTGGGCACATCTAAATGACCCCCTGCCCTCCTCACGCCAGCCTGGGTGACACCCAGGAGTGATGTGGGGCTCTGACACGGTGCTGCTGGATCTGCAGCACAAGTTATCAGGAAACAGGAGAGTAAATGAAGCAAATTAGCAGCTCTTACGCAGCTGATGGGTTGCCTTGAGTTTTGCATCATGGCTGACCTTGAAAATGCTAATACAGGCGAAGACTTAATAGCTCCGCAGCTGCAAAAATCAGGAATGCCTTGAAAGCCCGTGTGTGTTTACCACCGCCAAGGCTGAAGTAATCAAAGAGAGAAAGGATCAAAAACGACAACAAAACCTCCCCCATGCCCTAAATGCTTTTGCCACTTCTGTTGGGGTTTTTTTTTGCATAAGGTCAACCTCTCAAAGGTTAATACAATCTCAGTAAATACAAACAGGCTCCACAGTTTATCTTCCTACGTGTACGGCTGTTACTTAGAAACCATTTGCAGAGAGGTTAATTCGGGCCACGCGTCTCCGAAGCACACACTGTGCTCCCCGGGCAAACCAAGGAGCAGGCGGGGAAGGCAGGGGCTGGCTGCTGGGAGCCTCGCACAGAAACAACCGCCGTGGAGAGGCACATGGGGAAGGTCGCTCTCGCAACGTGCCAACCTGCCTTCATCCTCCTCCTCAGCAGCCTGAACCCTCGCAGCTCCCTGCCTGCGGTTCGCTGGGGCACAAGAGCATCACGGATGGGGTGAAGGAATCGGGCAGCTCACGGGCAGAAGGAACGGAGGCTCCTTAGACAAAGCAACAGTGACTCTTGTGGACAGCTTTAAGTACTGCTGGGCTGGCACAGCACACACCACGCCGTGTCCAGGGGACACGGGAGCTCCCTGTCCTGTCTGGTGAGCTGGGTTTTGGGGGCTGCCAGATGGCACCTCCCCATCTCTGTGGTCCACAGTCCATCTCATCACCGCCGGAGCCCATCCGCGTCTCTGCCTTCCCCGCGGCCGTGGGCTGCCCAGCTCCCTGGTGTGCCTACGGGGAAAGCCCTTCTCTCTGGTACGCTCCCAGCTTCACGTACCGTCCCCCCCAGCACCAGCTGCCATGACATGGTCACTACACATTTCCCACTCCAGAGCAGCGCCGGTTTTATACACTTCTAACACTTCCCTCTGAAGGCAGCTCTTCTCCAAGGTGAGGACACCACGTCCAGTCACCTTCTCCATGCCAAAAGCTATCCCAGCCCTTTGGTCACCAGAGGAGCTTTTCCTGCACCTTCTCTGCTCCTCTGTATAGAGGGGAGATCAGCCAGTGTGGGTCACACAACCACTGCAGCCTTCTCCAGAGAGACATCGACCTTTTGAGCTTTTGCAGACCTCAGGCACAGAGTCACCCCCAGCCAGCCGGTCCCCAAAACAACGGCTCTTGGCCACGTCAGGGAGGTGCAGCCTCACACTGGGAGCCCAGGGCTGCTGCTCCTCTCCAACCTCTCATCCAGGTATCAACTGGATGAGTGCAGCAAGAGTCCTGGCACCAGGCACCAGCCTGACATGGGGCACGACCCAGGTGGGGAGCCTGGGGCAGCCCCACCAGTGCCCAGCACTTCCCCACAAGCACTGGCAGGCAGCCGGAGGAAACTGAGCTCAAACAAGGGAAACCAACCTCAAAACCTGACGTCTGTTGTCACCTGCCACCAGGGCAGGAAGCGGGATATAACTATTATGTATAATTTTGGGTGTGATTCTGCAAGAGCTTTTCATCCTTACCTAACCCATCCTCATCCCCACAGCCCCACTGACCAAACTGGTGAGCCCCACACCTGAGTGTGGTTCTCGGAGCCCGCCTCCAACCCACTGAGTGAACCACATCTCCCACTCGGAGCAAAGCGAAGGGAGCCCTGCGGGAGCAGCCGCTCCCACCTTCATTGGCTTTGGCTTTCACAACGGAGCCAGTCAAGGAGAGAACCCGTAACTCTGACTTTTGAGTTACTTGGCTCAGGTCCACATGAATGACTCGGCCATGCTCCTTCCGGAGGCTGCCATCCCAAAAGGACGTGTGGGTGCTGGTGTGCACACGCGTGTGGGCACTGCCAAAGCCCCGGGATAAGGCTCCCAAGGACCCGCAGAGCCGAGGCACCGGAGCACAGCCGGCCAGCCAGCCCGCAGAGACCTTCAGCCGCCGCAGGGCGAGATGAAAGGAAGTTTGTTGTTTGATCAGAACTAATCAGGGGTATTTAATTACACAGGAACGTCTTTCATCAAACAGCCAGTGCAAACAAAGCAGGGATCAAGCCTGCAAAGAGCGGTGGGAAGGAGGCGGTGAGCAGCTGGCAAAGCCGTTGTACAGTGAGATCGATCACGCGGGCAAGGGTCGGAACGGAGGAGCCTCCTGGCAACTTGCTGCCAGCGACACCGAGATCTGCAAACCGCGGGAGCCGCGGAGCACAGCGAGGACGCTCCGAGGTGAGACCAGTCAAGAGGCAACGGAGAGCGCACAAAGGAGCTGCGTGTCCCCCGGTACGGCCGCTCCCGCGCACCACCGGTGCCAGGACCCCGAGCTGCAGCTCAGGGCAGTCAGCGGTTCCCCCCTCCTCGCAGCAAGGCTCCTTGCAGGGAGGGCATGGGGCAGCTCCTCCTGGTCACGGGTCACCGCACTCATTCATTTCCTTGCTCTGAAATGGCCGGCGCACACGGCTCCAGCTGGTAACACACCGTAACCTACTAACCAAGAGGAAGGTCACGCTCCTGGAAAGCCAGCTGTTCTGAGCAGTGTCCTCATAATATTCAGAAACGCTCTCCAGAGAAAAGCGAAGCATGTTGTTAGTTAATTTACCCCAGAGCCTTTGAGCATCGGGACGGACTGAGCCCCCAGCACCATCAGTGCCTCTGAGAGCAGAGCGGCAGAGCTCCGTAACCCTGGATATACAGTCAAGTGGGCTGCGTTTGTGCCCAGAAGCAACACTCAAGAGCAAGAAGCCATCCAGAGGTCTCCCAGCTTCTCAAATCATGTCCTCTGCAGGTCCAAAATGCATTCAGCTTCAGAGGTCCAAAGTCATCACTATAGTTCACCTGGTGTTCACACGCTGAGGCCACCGAGATGCTTGTGCTGCAGGGAGGAGATGCCTTGGCAAACATGGGCACCTTGTTATGAGAGCCTGCCCCAGCCAGACCCCCAGCACAGCCTGTCCAGGTCCCTGTGGTGCCATCTCCTTGTGAAGATGTTCCCACTGAGATGCTCAAGGGAATCCCTTTGGCAACAGCTACATCCACGACCACGGCTCTTAACGTCACAGGGGAAATTCATGCCCATCCCCTTAGCACCTGTGAGCTTAGGACCAAAAGGAGAGAAGGGCACGTGCAGGAGCACTTCTGGCCATCGGTCAGGCACACGTCCTGTGCCTTTGCCTTCCCTCGAAACCCAAGCTGATGCTGCAAGCCCAAGTGTTGCAAGGTCCTCCACACAAAACCAGTGCCTGGCTTTGCACTCGGAAGAGAAAAGCAGAAGGTTGCAGTGTGTGTCTCCATCATTTAGTAATTCATCACAAGGAAATACTTCTGCCCTAGCGCATGCAAATAGAGAATAAAAGAGATGAGAAACCTTGAATGGGATGAGCGGGGAGCTGCTAGGTGAATTTCTAATGAGGAAAATGTCTACAAGCGCTAATAAAAAGACCTGAAAGAGAATGCATTAGTAACGACGGGGTTTGGAAGAGCATTTGTGTTACATGTCAGGCTTCAACGACGACTTCAGAGGCAATCCAGCACTACTAAAACCCCTAAACAGCCAGTAATGAAAAGATGACTTAAAATTTTCCAAAGTGACAAGTGATGTGGAAAGCTGCAGTTAGTAGATTTTCAGAAAAAAAGCTGTTCTGCTCTTTTGGGAGAAAGGAGGAGGGGGGAGCATTTCAAAAAGAAAAAGATATTCAGAAAGCCCTGAACCTCTCTGAAAATCCTGACTTCAAGATTTTGATTCTGCAGAGGCAAAGCCCCCCCCAAAAAAGCTATCAGCTGCAGAGAGCATCCCAGATGTGCAAACATTAACAGTACACACAGCTTTGCTGCCACTGCATGTGGACATGCAAGAAAACCAGAATCACACCAAGCTCTTGATCTGTTTTAACTGGACGCTCAGAGCCTGGTTCTCCGACACCTCTGCAAGCATCCCAAGGGGATGCAGCCCGGTTTCACCCCAGGATTTCTGCATTTCAGCATAAAAGCAAGGAGAAGCTCTGGAAGGGAAGGTTTAAAGCAAACCCTGCGAATGGCACCTCGCCTGTACTTACCCTGGGCTTTTCAGTTTTCCTTTTGTGTGTTCTTCAAGGCTCAGCTCACATTTTGCTTTCAAACACGGATCCCCCAGACTATGATTTCAAGATGACTGCTTCAGGAAGGGGGGAGGAAAGTCCTACGGGGCTGCTTTTCACGGCTGACCAAGCAGGAATCTCTTGCCACAGAGATGAAGCCCCCCTCGGAGAATATCTCTCCAGATAGACAGCAGGTAATTGATCCTGCTCGTGTGAACAACATCTGGTCATTTTTCAAACACTTCGGGGAAAGAAGGTGAATCTCTTTGGTGCCAGGAGTCTGGAGAACACGCAAAATCACTACCATGGCTGGGTAGGAAGAGCAGCTCTCACCCTCGTACATCCAGCGGGCAAAACACTGAAGTAAGAGACCCAGCCAAGATGCACTAGTGCACAAATGTCCTCTGCATTTCTTGCTGTATTTCAGCAAAATCTAAAAAAAAGAGGTCTTTGCAACCTCCTCAACTGATGCAGAATCATTCAAGCGGCCTCCAGCTGTGTTCGGGGCTGCAACACATCTTGATCATTCCATTGCAAAGCCAAAAAACTCACCCCTTGAAAACCAGCAAGGGCCAAGCCAGCTGTGGGGGCAAAGCTCACCCCATCCCCGGGAAAATGAGGGCACTAAGCGCTGTCCCGCTCTCTTCTTTCTTGGTGAGCGAGTGGCAGAGCCCTTCCCTCCAATAAAGCAGGCATTTCACACAGAAAGGACACGGTCCCATTGAAGGTAGGTCAAGGCTTTGGCACAAACCACTCAAGGGTGCCTCAGATCACGCGGCACACGTAGCACACAGGATTAACGGCGTTCGCTCGGAGCCCGCGCTCGCAGGTGAACCAAAGGGACCCGAGCAGACGGGTAACAGAGCACAGCTAAATAGGACTTAAAAGCTTTTGAAGCTGCAAACACTGGAATGAACTGGGGCATGAAATTAATTTTAACTGTACTGAATAGGAGACAGGCCATAAAACTCCATGGAAATAAGAGACCGGTAACACTTTAGTAAGAGCAGAAATCCTCCCTGTAACTCCCCAGCCAGCTCTATTAGCATAAGTGACTCATCCCCGCTGAAAAGCAAAGCAAACAAGCAGGGAGAATTAAACTCGTGTTGCAAGGCAGAGTATCGCTGTAGAGAAATCGAGGAATCCTGGCTTTGTGATATTCAAATGCCTTCCTGCTGACACTTGCAAACATTCAACTGAGGAAAAAAAAAAACACCCTAGGAAATGTTTTCAAAAAAAGAAAAAAAGGTATTTGTGAATAGTAACAGCCTGGCCATCCTCCTGTGCCCAGGCATGAGGCTCTGAACCAGCTTCATGCAGGAGCAGTTTCTATTTAGCACAACAGAGCCAGCACGCAATGAGGTTTTGTGGACAGAATCACAACCTAGATGGTTTTCCAGCAAGCTGCCAAAAGGCTTTTTCATCATGGCTAAATCTGAAGTTGTTCAGAAGAATCTGCATCCAGTCACACCTTGGCAAAATACAACCTGTGGTGTCCTGGCAGTTGTCCTTCTGGTGCTCTGATGCATCTGGCTGCCGTCTCCCAGCACCCTGACAATTTACTCCACCTCCTACCGAAACAGCCACCTCCAGGCTATGAGCAGAAGCTGCTCTTCTAGAGCAGAAAGGCACAAACATATTAAGAACAAGGAAAGAACAAAAAATACCTTCAAATGCAGCCCGTGGAGAAGTTGTAGGTAGGATCTGAACATCCAGGTATGACTTGGTCAAAACAGAGAAGTTTAATACCTTTTCCTCTTGGTCAAAGGCCTCTGAATTATTTGCTTGGAAGAATCACTGAAATCTTGATTTTGTATCTGCCTCCCAAGCATCCAAATGTCCTTTCCTGTGCAGCAGGGACACAAGGGACAGGCGAACGGGACACACCGATTTCTCTGCACGTCCATCAACAAGTAGCAAAGTGCAGTTCAGACCCCAGGACCTCCGAGACAGGCCCACGGTCAAAAGCAGCAAACATCTGGAGCCCAGATTGCTCAAGGGTCTTTCACTGACCTAGATCCATAAACGCGCTTGGCTGGCATCAATAACCAGCTGAAGGCAGCTAATTGCGAGGGTTCTGGAAGGAGGAGACGGAGGCTTTTCATTAAAACGTGTGGTTTCCTTCCCATATTTTTGCAGCATTAATCACAGTGAACATTAACCCCAAGCCTGCCTGCTCCAACCTCTCCTGGGTCTATCACCACCACAGCTACAGCCGCCTGGGGGGACTGCCTGGGGCTGGGACAGCCCTACGGGTGCCTACGGGAGAGGAGCTCCTGTGATGGGGCTTCACGTCTCATTACCGGTTTCACTCCTGACCTGCACAGTCAGTTCCCTCTCGTTTGTGCTCGTCTTTCATGCAGCGACTAAGGACAGGAAATCATTTAAATCACAGGAAAATGTGATCACAAACCCACAAATATTGGCAGGGGAATGGAGGGTGGGTGAAGTATCTGGATCTACTTTTAACTTGTTCTTTCAAGGACAAAACTAGCCATCAGCTTGGAATTGCCCCCTTCAGAGCCCGGCTTGGGATGGCCATGGAGCCCTTCAAGAGAAGGAGGGGTCAGGGGACCCCGAGAGATAGCGGCTGCCACACGCCATCAGAGCCCGGGGTGGGTCACAGCCAGCAATGCGGAGAGCACGTCCTGGGGCCAGCACCTGATGCCGTACAAGGTGGTTTATCGGCCATCAACCCCCTGACTGACAGCAAAACAGACTGCCAAAAGCGGGGCCTGCAAGCCCACAGGGAGCCCAGACTCTGCCAGGCACCATCGCCTCTCCCAAGAGTATAATCAGCACCTACTTCATTAGTCCTGCGTTGAATCAGTGAACCAGAGGGGGTGGCTCAGGTTTTCTTTGCTTTTTGTACACCTTTGCAGCTAGGAAAGCACACCTGAGAGGTGCGGGCTGGGGCAGGCAGCCAGCGTGGAGGGTACCCGCCTGCCTGCTCCCCAGAGCTGCCTTCGCAGGCAGCGTGTCCACCGAAGACAGCGGCCAGAGCCCTGACGTGAGAGGAGACCCAGGCCAAGGCACACGGGTGTCAAAACCCTGGGGGGTCCTTGCCCAAGACTGGCGGCAACGTCTGCCGAGCTCGAACACCCGGGAGTAAATGCATCGCCAGCACGAGGCACGAAGGAAACGCCTGGATGCAAAAAGCCATCGGGATACCTCAGCTGGAGGAAAAGCAATCGCTTCCCACTGGCTCCCCCGTCTGCTTGCCCTCCCCACCCACCACTGGGAGCCGATGCTCCCCTGTCCCAGCGGTGTGTGGCACAGCAGCACCCCGGGCTGACCCACAGCACCCAACGCCGAGCACCCGAACACGACCCTTGCGTCCAGGGTGCCAGCACCCAGCGCCGGCAGCGAGGCTGCTCAGGGACCCGCTGAGCCCTGTGGGCACCGAAGGGCTCGGGGTGACTCTGGGCTTTGAAGGTTTTACGTTGCCTGGATGACACAGGAAGCCTCGGGCGGAGCAGGAACCGAGCGGGGCCGGGCGGCGAGCGGCGGGGTCACGTCACCAAACCCTCCTCCTCCCCGCAGCCCTTGGGGACAGACAGGCCCTACCACGCTGCCCTGCGGCAGGGCACAACAGCAGAGGTATGTTAACTCTTGCCCTGTAATCCCCCGGCAGCAATTAACATACCGCTGAAAAGCAGAAGATTATTACCTTTCGTTAATAGATTATTAAAGATGATTATCACCAGCTGACTGAGACTGTACCAAAATAGATACGCTGCAGGCAGCTCAGAGCCATCATCCAAGGCAGATAAAAGTTTCAGATCTGGTTTGACTATTTAAATTTCCAACAATAATCACAATTATCGCTATTCTCATTATCTGTTATATTTCTTCTCTGTTCAGGAAGTCACTGTGGTTATTAAATGCAGGTTGATGATTAAATCGTGTATCGAGGTGATAAGTCAAACGAGATGATTGCTAAGTCGCGGTAAGTATCTTTGAAATAACCAGTTGTTATTAGACATTCAAGAGGTGCTTCGGGAAAATCTAATTGCAATTGCAACTTTTCATTTTACCTCATCTTTCCCGCATGCAAACACAGACACACGTGTGCTGGCAGCTGACTTCATACTTCAGTATGAAACACAGAAGGAAGCACCCAAGGTGAGTGCTCGCTGGGAAAACACCGAGAGACCGCCCAGGACCTGCGTCCCCTCCCCGGAGAAAATCAAAGAGCACCTTCAGCACCCGACTGAAGCAGCGTCTCCCAGCTGCTGGGCTCCTGGAGCTGCTCCGAGAGCTGCTTTGTGCTCCAGGCACCCGGAGCAGCGAAGCGCTGGCTCTAAGAGGATGCTTGCGATTCCTCGGCAGCTCTCCCCGGGGTCCGGGAGCGAGGCAGTGTCCCTCCCGCTCCAGCCCAACGCCCCACATGACATTTAAAATCGCCTTTATTGCCACGTACTTACATTTTAATGTTTTCATGGTATTGTCTGGTGTCTGACGGCTGGTTGTATAACGGCTGAAACAAATAAGAAAAATGAAGGCGTAAACGGTACGGTCTGACATTTAGAAACTTAAACCCACCTCGGTGCAGGTTCCCATCTCCCCGCGCTGTGCCAGCCCCGGCGCCCGTCCCAGAGCACCCAGCCCCGCTCCCCGGCCGTACTGGGGGGTGCTGGCTCCCGGTAGCACCGCTCAAGTCCCGGTGCAGCGCTGGCTCCGTGATCCCCACCGGCACGGCACGGCGAGTGCGTGGTTGTTATTCAGCGAGCGAGGAACGCAGTGCGCTTCGGAGCATCTGACACGGGGGAGGCAGGGAAGGGGGGCTCGGGGAGAGACAGCCTGTGCGCTGCGAGTTGTTATGTCTGCGCGGCAAGCGCCCGCCTGAGCTCTCCGGGGAGCCGAGCGCAGGCGACTGCGGGCAGGACAAGTGCTGGCCCCTGTGGCTTCCAGCAGTGCCAGGGGCGGGTTGTCCCCCGTCATCGCAGTCCCCCAGCACCCGTGCGCAGAGTGATGCTCTTGTCCGTCCCTCAGGAGGCGCACAGGCTGCAGCGGGACCAGTGTTTTGCCCAGGGCTGCCCTTTGGAGAGCCCAGTGCCCACGGCTGTCTCCAACACCAGACCCATCACTGGGCTGCTCTGTCCCCCACAATCCCAGTGGGGATGTGCCGGGGCCCTCCCTGGGGACTCAGGAGGG
Organism: Nyctibius grandis; assembly: GCF_013368605.1. Lineage (NCBI taxonomy): Eukaryota > Metazoa > Chordata > Aves > Nyctibiiformes > Nyctibiidae > Nyctibius > Nyctibius grandis. The sequence continues at coordinate 12,202,175 of NC_090671.1, read as the reverse complement.
CTGGATCCATCCCTGGTCACCTTCAGCCAGTCACTGCCCCCGCTACCTCTCCCTTCCCATCACAGTGTGATGTACCCTCGGGGAACCTGCCACCATACAGGGTCCCACCTCTGGGAGGGAGAGATGCCACAGAGACCACATTCGATCCCACCCATTGTGATTAACAGCTCAGGCCACGCTCCAGGAGCTGCCACCAGTTGTGTCCACGTAAGCAGGCTGACAGGGTGCTCAGGATCAAACCCTTCAATGTTCTTCTAGTCACCGGCTAAGCTGGTGTAAACATGTCCAAGACTGTGCTAACCAAAAGCTTGCCATGGCCCAAGCATCATCAGCAACTGGCCGTCTACTGAGTGCAGCTCCTGTCTAACCACAGAAACATCGCCCAAGTTCTCACGCAGTCCATCCACAAACTTTCACCAAACCAGCTGTGAGAGATCTAACATCTGTTGCCAAACACAGGTGGGAAGACATGCAATGGCTGAAGGTCCTGGTTGAAGGCAGCATTTTAGCCATGGCTACAAACGAACCAGCTCACCTTCCTACTGTGGTCATACGGCTGAGGCTACACTCTGGGTCCACTCATTTCATCTCAGATTAAACATAGGAAAAGAGCAAAACATCTGCTGAACATCTGCTCAACCAGGTGAGCAGCACTGGAGAGGACAGGACCTACAAACACAGTTGGGCCCCCTTCTCCTCCAGTTTGGTGAAGGTGTTACTCTCACCTCCTCCATGATATTTCCCCATCACCATCGGAGGTGCTTGGCACAGAAGCTTGTTTTTCCACACAGCCAGCCGGTCTCTATCACCCCGTAACAGACAGACACTGCCTCACCTCTGCCCTGCCAGCGACATCGATCTGCACTGAAAGGAGATTGCGCTTAGCTCTCCCTACTCTCTGCAGCCCATCACCGCTGCATCTTGGCACCAGCAGACTATCAGCTTCTTTTTCTGGCTGCCCTTGGACATGTCCCTCTTCGCTGGGAAAGCACACGTAATCCCCACGTGGAAGGGGCAGGCAGAGGAGCCCAGGCAGACAGACACGGTGAGATGAACTGTGGCATTCCAGGAGGGCTGCGGGGCTGCCGGCAGCGTTCGGGCGTCTGTTACCCTGCGAGGGGACGGTGGGCTGTGAGTCTGCAAGGAGCCACCCGGCCACCCCGTGCCGGCAGTGCCAGGGCAGATGAGAGGGAACAAGCAGGTCCCCCAGAAGAAGACATGTTCTCAGTGGTGTCCCTTCCTCAGGTATTTCTATCACGAATCCTCCCAGATCTGCTGGTCCAGCTCCAGGCTCAGAGCTGGCTGTGCACTTCACGCTTGGAAAGCTCAGAGGAACACAGACATCCGTCTCATCACGTAGCTCCAGAGAAGCACGTCTGCAGCACGGAGAGAAGAAACCAAGCTGCGGCTCTGGAGCACCACATCCACAGTCACCCTGGAAAGGCTGGACTGGAGGAACCACTGAGCAGCATTGACCAGCAACTGCCTCTTGGAAGAGGATTGCAGGAACTGGAAATACTGATAAATGAAAGTGTCTCTTTTCCCTCTGTGCTCACAAAAATCAAAGCAAAGCAACTGGCATGTGGTGAGTCACAGAGACCTTCCTCCTGGGAGAAGGTGGTGGAGCGAACGTTTTGGTTTGCGCCTGGGTCAGAAGATGCTCACCTGCACGTGGACATCACGGATGCCCTGATGTCACTCAGCTCACCAACGGCTGCTGATTCTTTTCCACTACTACTTATCTATGGTACAAACAGCCACTTAAATTCTTAGTTAGCAAACACAAGCGTTGACAGACAAGCACTGCAACACGTTGCTTTAAAAGAAATGCCCAAACATTTAGAAAGAAGAAACTCTGGGACCCAAAACCAAGATCCACATGACACCAGCATCTCGGAGAGAGCTCTCTGCACAACAGCCCCAGCACTGTAACTCAGCCCATGCAGTGCAGCAAGCCCAGGAGACCAGTTCTGCCTACACCATCGAGAACAATCCTCACAGATTAGATACTTAAGAAACTTTATTCTCAGCAGGGCAGGGACTGAGAAGCAGCATCTTCCCCCAGAGCTGTCCACAACCTGCACAGCACTACAGCTTTCTCTGTGAGTAAGCAGCAGTAAACCTGAGAGGACAGATGGGTAAGGTGACACGTTCAAAACATCCACAGCATTTCTCCAGGGTCAGGGACATGTAATGCCTTCCTCTGGGAGATGACATTTAAGAAAAACATCATTGCAATGCAAAGCTGTTACTGGAAAAACCTTGGATTTACTGAAAGCTCTTTAAAAATAAAACAGAATGAAAGGTCTCGATTGCTTTCTGGCCACTCCAGCGTTCAGACTACACATCTCGGGGACATTTCTCCCTGGGGAAAGCATGGGGTCATTTTTAAAACGGTCCCGCTACACCGCAGGGATGAAACAAGCCGAGTCCTGGTGCACCAAGTCACAACCCCTCCTGACCTAGAGGGGACCCGGACCTTGTAAGGTCAGAGCAGGGAGAAGCCGGGAACCAGGAACAAGCACTTGCTGCTTCCCTGAGCTGTACAGCCCGAGGACAGCAGTTCCAGTGAGGAGCTTGTAAGCCTGAAAGCTCAGAGGGAGCTGCTTAAGAGGCTGAAGTCAGGAATTAAAGAGTTTCCTACCAGAGCTGGGCCATGTCCCAGCAACTTCCAACTTGATGGGAAACCCATGACACAGACCCAAAGCTTCTGGGTAAATCCCTGTTTACGCTATACTGGATCACACTCAAAACCCTTCCTTCCAGCCAATGCTACGGGCAGCCTCAACAAGCCCACGGATGTACTCAGGCAATAAGATTTCTTCCTCTGCTCAAACACAAACCCCTCAGAGCAACCAGCTGCCAGCAGGACAGAAGGCAGAGCCCCACCGCGGCCCCTCTGCCCACTAACGCCAGAACAAGCCAGGGATGCCACCTCTGGCTCCATCCCACCAGCAGCACCCAACGCCTCGTACCGCCTCACTCTGCTCGCGGACACGTTTGCCAGTGCTGTGGCTACCTCTGGCCTCTCTCTGCTGTCACTAACCCATTTCCACCGTGACCTCCTGCCTCGCACCACCAGCCCCTGGCAAGCTGCCCCACCACCGAGCCCACGTGCATCCGTCACCATTGCTGTTGCGAACGCACTAGCCTGAGCTCTCTGAGCAACCAAAAGCGGGACGTCAGCAGCCTGAGCGGAGCCAACAGCAATCCCAGACCTGCCTTTGGGTGACAGCCACCACCACTCCTCGCAGAGGCTTTGCACAGGGTCAGCACCAGGCTGCCCCGACCTCCCCGCCAGAGACCTCTGGGCTGCGGCAGCTCCGGGGCTGCTGCACGTTGCGAGCGAGGCGGTGGAGCAGCTTTGCGTGTCGGGCAGGGCACGCAAAGCTGCTCTCCTTCCTGGAGCCGCTTCCTTTCCGACTCAAAAGGAGATCTGACGATTCATCTCGTCTCTCAGAGGCCGTTGGCAGGTTCTGGGTGCTGTTTTGCCCGACACGGCATGGGGGCTGGGCCATAGGAAGCGTCTCTGCGCAGACAGATGAGAGTCTGCAAGACGCCTGCAGAGCCCAGACTGGGTTTTGCAGGATTTTCTGAGCAGGTTTCCCCCTGCCCTCCGAGGAGTAAGGCAGGGTGAGAGAGGAAAGGTTTGCACTGGGCTCTGCTACAGCTGCCCCCGTGCAGCATCAGCACCCAGGGACAGAGCACCAACAAACAAAAAATAAGGAAAGGAAATTCAGCATCTTTTGGATGAGGAAGCACCAACCCCAGGCACTGCCCATCTTCAGAGCAGAGAGCACAGGGCTTGACCTTGGTGACTCAAAGGAAAAAATACCAAGTGTCACCTCCCCAAACAGGGAAGTGGGCTTCGGCACGGCGCAGCGAGCACTAATCCCCTTGTGACCTCTCCTTCACGCACCCAGGGAGCACAGCGACTAGTACCACCTCCGCGAGGCAACTCCAAACCCCAGCTGCCGAGGCCCGTGAGCCGCCCGCTCCCCCCACTGCACCCCGCGGCCAGCGCAGAGCCAGAGATGCTCCATCAGACCACGTCTGACCCCTCCGCCCCTTCCAGCAGCATTGCTGTGGTCGTGCCCTTCCCCAGCGCCCTTCTCCAGGACTCAGCCCCTCAGGGGTTGTTTTCAGCCACCCCTCCAGCAATCAGTTGTTTGACTCACAGCTGGATTTTGCTGGATGAGGAGGCAAACCCAAATTGACTGTTATTATAAGTTGTTTTTCTCAGCTTCCGTGTGCATGAGGGAGGCAGCAATAGGATGCGTGTGAGTCCCGATACCTGCAGGTCGCTGCAGCTGCAACACGGGGCTGTGCTTAGAGCACCCTCCAGCACCCTGCTCCGTTCGTAGCAGGGTGGGACAGAGGAGAGCCGCCCCAGCACCCATCCCTGCCACGCAGCCCCGGTGCCGCGGCTGCCATCAGCAGATGAAGCCATCAGCACCCCGAGCCGAGGCAGGCTGTGCGGGAGTCCCTTCCACCACCCAGCTCCGCTGCGGCGTGCAAGGAAGGAGCCTAAGGGTTAAGGCTCTCTGAGGAGGGCTCTGTGCGTGTCTGCCTTCATCTCATCGCTCATCTCAGCCACTTTGCTTCCTGCCCTGGTGCCGTGCCAGCGAGAGGTCCTGGCCAGCACCACGCTTCCTTCCGACAGCTCAGACACACACACAGGGTGCTGCGCTCGCCGCCCAGGGACCTCTCCGAACCTGGCCCAGCCCCAGCTCCCCGCAGCGAGAGGTAACACTCACCAGCTCCACCTGAGGACCGAGTCCTTCCAGGATGCGGTGGGCAGCCTCTGCCTTCTTCTGCAGGGAGAAAAGGGGAGAGGGAGAAGAAAAGTTATTTCTGCCATCGGTTCCAGTCGCAGCCCTCTGCTCCAGCTCTCCCCCTGGGCTAAAACCCCCTCCCAAACCTCCACAGAGCCGCCACAATCCCACCCCTGCCTGAAAGTGGGTGGAAAGGTTCAGCTCAGCCTCTGGACCCGCAGGGAAGCCCCACGGGCGAAGGGCTCCAGCACTCGAGTTATCACAACTTTAATGCAATGAAGCGACCCAAACCCCTGACCTCGCTGGTACCAGGCAGGGGGATCGCACCCGGTACCTCAGCATGGCACCGCGCAAGGAGGAGGGCGGGCAAGCCGGCACGCACGCAGAGATGCCCTTTCTAGGATTCATCACTTCACGAGCATGTGATCGTTAGATTTGAGCTGCCCTTGGCTCCTGTCTTGCTCTCGCTTCCCTCCCCTCCCCGCCGCAGAGGAGCCGTCCTCTGCCCCCTCCCGCCCCCGGCCAAGCTACCTAGTGCTTATTAGAGGGGAAAAAAACAGCCAGGAACATGTGTCAGGGGCTGTGTGGTGGTTACTAATTAAACAGGCCTGAAAAAAGACACGGGTTGGCTGCAGCAGGAGCCTAAATAAAAGATGACATTTTCAGTAAACAGCACTTCCTCGCAAAGCCAGGCTGTTCTGGGGGGTTACTGACAGCCCCATAAATCCAGATCGCTGCACGCTGCCGGTGAGCCACGGGGCTGAGCCAATAAAGTGGAACACCTGGCAGTGAGGGGGGTGAGGAGAGGGATTTTTCGAGATGTTTGTTCAATAAGATCGGTAGTTTTAGCTAGTTTGGGGTAGGAGGAAGAAAAACCCCACAGCTGCCTAAAACAGGGGTGAAGGAGCAGCGGGCAGAGCTGAGCTTCCCCAGGATTTAAAGGAGAGGGCGCAAAGGGAGGAGGGGAAACCCTCTTTTGAAGCACATTCAACATTTTAACCCACTAAGCACTCAAGCCCCGCTGGAGCTGCGGGCTGGGAGCTGAGCCCAGGGTTGGGGAGCTGGGGAGGGCTGGTCTCCCTGCGGGGCTTTGGCAAACCCCGGGTGAAGACCCCCCAGGGCAGGGAAGGGATGTCCTGGCTCACGCTGCTCTCTAGCACTGGGCACCTCTCACCTCCAGGCCAGCTCACTCAGGATGAGCTTCCCAGGGTCTCAGCGCAGGGGATGTCTCCCCAAAAGCCGGCACATCGCCCTGCCAGCTTGCCCCCGCATCCGCACCCCTCGGTGGGTTTCCAAAAGCTTCCCCTACCCCCCACCGCCGGCCGGTGCTCAGAAGCAGTGACGCAGCTGGTAGGTGTGCAGGTTCCTCGCCGGGGCTTTGCACACCCACACACTCTGATCTGAGTCACCCTGCCACAGCCAAGCCCCGAACTAGCCCCGGCCCCACCGCCAACCCCGCGCCAGGGGCCTCACCGCAACCAAGCGACCAGGACGCATTTCCAGCTCCTCTGTTTACTGCACGCTCGGGAGCACACAAAGCTTCTCTGCAATTTAGAAGGGACTCCAAGGATGCCAGGAAAGATGTAACCCCAGAGCATGCCTGCTCTGGCACCGTCCCCACGCATACACGCGGTGCACGCAGCAGCCCCGCTCCTGCGCAGAACGTCTCGGGGGTCACACGTGCCACTATCACCCCTTGTACCGCACAGACAGGGACACACACACGCACACAGAAGCGGAGCAGTTCGATGCTGTGGCAGAGCCCGAAACGCAGCTGGAGCCCATCCCAGGGAGCTGCTCTGCCCCTTGGGCCTCTCCCAAGTCTCTGCTCCATCCCAGGAGGACCACGGGCCGGGAGGTGCCCCCAGTGCCCGTCTCTCTCTTGGGGACACGCAGACGGGGCAGCCCCTCGGCAGCTCGCTCCCGCGTTGCCAGTGTGCCGCTCGGTGCACGCCACGCTTCTGCCCAGTGCCGGACAGGCAGGGAGATGGCTGCAGGAGCACAGCGAAATCATGGCCATCCTGGTGATGAAGACGGGTCTTTGACCAAGGGCATCCCAGAACGAAGCCAGGGAGGCGCTGGGAAACAGCTACAACAAAGCAAGCACCTGCCCTTGCTTGGGGCTCGCTCAGGCTCCAGGGAGAGGAGCCACACGTCTCCACACAGCAATTACATTTTCCACACTGCAATAAACTGCTCCCAACTCTTCTCCCACGCCACACTGGTGTAGATGTGAGGGTGCCACGCGCTCCCCAGTGAGGACAGGGAGTGTCACTGCGAGTCCTCACGTTCTTGTCAGTATCCACCAAACCACCCCACTACCAGCTCAGGAGGCAACAGCTGTAGGGGACCATGTGGCCAGCAAACCTCCAAGAAAACCAGTGTTATGTCCTGGTACCACATTAAGCGTCCTCCATGGGCTACTTGACACGTAAGGAAATGGAGGGACCATCCTCACCTGACCCACGGGGGAAGCAGTGACCCACGGCACAGGACCTGCCTGCAAAGCTTGAGGTCAACGGGGCGTAACGCATGGCCTGAATGGTAACAGACATGTATCTACCCTGCCCATAAAATAGCACATCTGTTACGGAGCGCGTGCCTCTTCCACACGAGATCCCTTCCCCGAGCAGGGTTCTCCCACCAGGTTCACGCAGAGGGAGAGCCACAGCTAACACAGCACCCAGCTCTGCCGTCCCCAAGGATGCTCCAGCTGATGACAGGGAAATCAAACCCCAGCAAACACAGCCTGGGCAAGAAACCCACGAGCTGCACAGCCTGGCCCAGCTCCCCTCGAAGCGTTACACATTTCCACTGCTGCGCACCCGGCTCCATTAATGGGAACAAGCCAAGTCTGCTCAGGAACTTGCCCCTTGGAAATATTCATCACGTGATGGAGAAATCCCAGCCAGACCTTAATATTTTGGTCTCCAAGAGCTATAAAACCTGCTGACCTCAGAGAACATCAGCACCATGGCATGCAGAAACCTTAAACAGTTAAAACCAGGGGGTAGGATTTTCGAGGAGGGGTCATTAAAACTGCTACAAAAGACACCGGATCCGCTGCCAGGAGGGTGATTTGGCACCTGACCACCCTGTGCAGCGAGCAGGAAGCATCAGCTCACCCCAATATTTTCTGGTGCGTACTTGGGACAAAACTCAGCGCCCTGATCAGCTGCAGGTAGTGTAATTATGGGCAGAAGATTGCAGCTGCAGCCGGTCCCACCAAAGGCCCCTTCTCCCAGGCACCAGCGGACGGCACAGCTAGGAAATGATGATGCTGCAGGCCTGTGTGTACAATGCAAAGAACTTTGAGAAAAAGACGAGTATTTTCAGCTGCAGCATTTGCCATGTTTAGACAAGTTAATGAGAGAACCCAGAGGCAAATCACCACAGGCAGAACATGTGGCGAATCAAGAAGAATGACATAATTTGTCTTGCATTAACCGACTGTAACGTACACATCCCCAGAACGAGAGATCAGGAGGGGAAGCTATTCCGAGCACGTCATAGCTTTGTACGTACACAAAGAAATGCCTCTATCTTGAAAGGTGCCCAATTAACACTTGACACCCGCTGTAATTGCCGATGCTCCTTGCTGTGTTTATCAGATCACAGCAGAACCATAACGAGCTGCCTGAAGGACCACGCAGACAGAGGCGAGAGCTGGCGGCAGAACTGGGGAGGACCCGTTACGCCCAGCAGAAGGGTCCCACCACGCTGGGGTTCTTCCTGGAAGACAGACAGACACAGGGAGACAGGGTCCTGCCAGGGGACCCCCCTAGCCAGCAGCCTGGCTGGGGAATTCAGGCAAACCTCAAACCGTTCGGGTGCAAGGGCAGCCCCCAGCTCCCCCCGCAGCTGCAGACCACCAGCAGCCCTGTTAAATCCTCTCCTTTCCAAAGGCACAGCCACCTGGGACTTGGTTCCGATACCGATTTCATTAGGAGTACGTTTAGTGATTGACCCCGCAGAAGGAAACTAGAGGGTTCATCCTGCATCTGCTGAATAACCCCACCCGCACCTGGAATCCCGGTTATTTAACAGAAAGAAACGTATCGGGAAGCAAACCTAAGCCATTACTTCTGCTGAGACGTGTGAAGATCCCCACCGGTTTTACAGCCCCTCTGCAGCTCCACAGCAAACAGCCAATGACCCCAATTCCGTACAGAGTCCTGAAATATCGCTACAGCGCCGGGAGCAGCGGCATTCGTGGGGGGACTGAAGCCCCGAGGCTAAATTTTGCTCCCACTTACCATCAGAGACGCTTTGCTCGGGCAGAGCAGCTCTGGGTTTCGCACCGGCACGGGTGAACCGTGGGCACTCCCGAGGGCAGAGGAACCGTCCGGGCACGGCTCAGACGGGGAGGTGAAGCCCATCGCGGCCTAGTCCTCCACATGCATTTTCGGAGGGATCAAGGTGTCTCGAGAAGTGTGGCTGAACCACACACACTGATCTGTGTCACCACGGGGCCCACGGATGCAAAAGGGGACCTGAAGATGGGGCAAGCAGCAGCGTCTGCCCCCAAAAAACCTCCCTCCCCGTCGTCCCACGGGCAGGGCCGCAGGCAGGCAGACCATGGCCAGGGAGGGCACGCGCTTACCCCGTCTCACGCTCCTCCAGCAGGCCTGGAGCTAAAGATGTCCTCGCCAGCAACAAAAACCTCCCTGCAGACTATGAAAATCTCCATTCTCGCCTAAAAAGCGTTTGGCTTCCAAAGCAAACTCCAGCCCCTTGTTTTTCCTTTGAAGAAACTGAAAATAGGCGTGGGAGGGGGAAGCGGGCAGGCGAGCAACTTCCCGGCCATGTGAGCTCCCGTGGGGATGACGAGCCGACCCCACGAGGCAGCGCAGCATCCAGCACCGGGGGAGGGAGAGTCTGGGATTTTTGCGTGGGCTCTTCTTAAATCAAAGTTTTAAAAATGGAAGAGAAGGAAACACAAGAGTTATTTTGAGAAAGTGGATCTGAAATTAGGAGGTGGCATTTTCTTGGACTGCCTCCAGCCACGGCTCCGTGCAGCACAGAGCTGCTGCAGCTGAACCGCGCTCCCGGGGTTATTTATAGCAGCCCGTAGGCAGCAGCGCTGGGGAACGGGAGGGTTTCTGTTTGGGACCAGGCATGTCCTGCACGGAGATAAGCAAAGCCCTTCGAGAGGCAGGAGAGCTGGGCACAGGGCGGCGCTGGGAAAGATCCCTGTCCTGGCGGCACGACGTGCCGGGGGCAGGCGGAGCTGCACAGCAAAGGGACAGGCTGGAGCTGGACTTTGTTTAAAACAAAACTGGGGAGAAGCATGGCTGAAGTCAGCAGAAACCCTGGAAACCCTCAGGTGAGACATTAGGGTCATTAGCCATTGGAAGGGGCTGCCCAGAGAGGTGGTGGAGTCACCATCTCTGGATGTGTTTAAGAAAAGACTGGACATGGCACTTAGTGCCATGGTCTAGTTGACATGGTGGTGTCAGGGCAATGGTTGGACTCGATGATCCCAGAGGGCTCTTCCAACCTGGTTGATTCTGTGATTCTGAGACACCTTTCACCATGAAGCAGCAAAGCAAACAGTCTGGGGGGGATATAAAGGCCCTGCCTCTGTGCCAAGATCTGCTGGGACCAAACCATGACCTGTCAGTGCTGGTTTCATGGGAAAAAGTTTTCATTCCTACGACCACGGGTACTAATTTTTTCCCCTTTAAACCTCAGCATCCTCCCTCTGCGAGCCAAACCACCCCAAGCAATTTGCTGCCCTCCCTTCAAAGCAGGCGGGGTGAGCCCTGGAGCCGAGGGAAGGGAAAGCAGTGCCACTTCCCCACGGCACCAGCAGCGCCAGAGCCCCATCCCCGCGGGTACACGCAGCCGTGGTTACAAATGACCGATCACAAACAGTAAGAACACTGAGGAAATAAGTCACGCTGGAGCCATGGGTTAAGGCCAGTCCCCGCCAATCCTGTGCACAGCGTGACAACCCGACTCACTTCGGTTGCTCGCCAGCCTCGGCCTTTGGCTCGTCGTTGCCAGCCAGTTCCTGGGGTCGGCTTTCTCGTACTCCACCCACAGCCCAGGGGTGAACCCCAGGTCACGGCTGGGTTTCCACGCGCACGCAGACCTAGCATCACACCCTGCACGGTTACGGTGCTGTTCAAAGGTGTATTAATTATAAAGCAAGGTGCTAACGAAGCTTTGCCACTGCAAACCGTTATTGAACGTTTCACCATCGTAAAACTGCTGAAAACGTTGCCGTGGCACAGAAGGCTTTTAGAAATCAAAGTCTCAGCACTGGAGCAGTCGTAGGAAAGCTCCGGTCACTCAACCCAAGGAGACCAGGGTCCACGCTCCTCCCTCCCACAGATCTGGGTTCTCTGCTTTTCTCATCCTTATTTCCAGGACCTGGAAACGCAGGACACGGCATTATCTGGTCTGGGTTAGTCGTGGACAAAGCTTCTAAGTCAACGCACCTACTGGGAACTCCAGATCCTGAAGCAGACATTAAAAACAGACATCAGGACCATCAAAAAAACCAACCAGCACCAAAAAACTTCCTTAAAATCCAATTAAAAATGAAAGGATTCTCAACGACTCCAGGCTAAATGTTTCATTTTTGCCTTTTTGGAAATTTTGCTATCACGCACAAGGGTTAATAGCATCTAACCTCTGACCTTTCCGCTTTTTATCCGGACTATCTGAAAGCCCATCATGCAACACCGAGCCAAGATGAGGCAACCCCACAACAAAAGTTATCACAAACAAAAGCAAAATGAATCCGGCTGTTTCAGCAGCCAAATACAAAAATGCCCCGACCCCAACTACCACATAAACTAGAATTTGGGGAAAAAAACCAAACCAAACCAAACCAAACCCTGCAGATTCAATGCTCGAAAGCGGTTTCACTGATAAGGTTTTATTCACTGTGTCAGCTCCATACTGACAACGCAGGCCTGATTCCTCCCCTTCTAATGTAAATCAGGAGTTCATAGAAAATCAGAGTTATAGGGACATAAAATCCCTGTGGGATCTGAGTCACACTCAGTGCCTTTGAGTAGTTAACGGCTAGATTATACTTTGCAATGCTAAAAGTGTTCATTTATTTCTTCTCTTATTTATGGATGGGGCATTAATGCTTTATGAAGGTATTCGGGGAGGGTAAACGGATAGCTGGGAACACGCTCCGCACAGCCACAGCAGCAGCAGGGGGTGGAAAAAGTTCAAACGGCTCCTTTGAATCCCCATTTTACAGCATAATGCTGAATTTACAGATAGATAGCTGTGCCCTTTGGAAGGAACAAGCACCGAGACAGAAAACGAATTAAAATTTAATCTTATTGATTTCCACCAACTCAATCCCAAGAGCAAGACAGACGCTGCCGCCCCCTTCCCCCGCCTGCACTGCATCAAACCCTGTTTTTCAGGGGGCTGACAGCGGCGCGGGGATGGGCTCGCGTGGCCACGAGCAGCGTGCATGGCGACATGGGGGGACTCGTCCCAGCCCTTGCCACGCCGCGGTGGGCGAAGTCACGCCGTGTCCTGACACGACCTCTCCCTCTCCGATAAACGAGCTCAATGTTTCAGGGTAAAGCTGATGTGCGCTTGTTTGCAGGGACAGGGACACAAGGATGGAGGCTGGTTTCTGCCTGCCAGTCCCCAAGCAGGAATTCTGCCTGGCTCCCACGCACGGCAGGGCTGCGAGAGCCTTTGAGCACCCGGATCCGGCTTGCGGAGAGCTGGCGATGGGTACGCGCGGGCTCCACGTCGTCACGATGGTTGGAGAGAAGGCACGAGCACGCCTGCCTGCACGGTAGCCGATGGGGACTTTGGGCACGCGGGGGATCTGGAGGAGAATTCACCCAGCAAAGCCACGCGCCGGTGGGCTGCTGGCACGGCCGGGGCTGCCGCGGTGCAGCATCGTCCAGGACACGCTGGCAGGGAGAGCTCAGCCAGCCCAGCGTCCCAGGACAGGCACGGAGAGCAATCCGGAGCCACAGCAACACTGCCCTCCTCCCCGTAACGGTCCTGGAAATTTCCATTGGAAGCACAAAAAAGTCTTCGAGCCCAGGTGTGCTCAATCCATTTCAGGGGAAGATGGATGCAAGGAATGCCGCGAACGGCCCAGCGGAATAAAGCCACGACTAAAAATACACCCAGAGGATCTGCCCTGCTTATGAGGATTTGAGGTGGAAGGAAGCTAAATTCCCTCGATATAATAACTCAGCCCAGAGGAGCAAATTCTCAGTTTAGTCTACGGATAGTAACCGAAATGTTAACTTCCATTCTCATGCACCCTCTCAGAAATGGTACCGTTTGCACTCACAGTTGAAATTCTGGCTTGGATACACACACGGGTGTTTTTCTGTGTTATCCTGCAAACCTCTCCCAAAAGGTACTTTCTCAGGTGCAACTTCACAGCTCATCCTTGGAGACAAGATAAAGTGGCTCCAGTCAGCGCATACCCAGGGCAGGAGGCACCCGGGTCTCCAATACCAACTGCCTCTCCATAACCCAAGTCCTCTAAACCCTTCCCAAATGCAACCACAGCCTCGCAGGTTTTCACCGCAGCCCAGAGCAGCTTCCCTCCATTCTTCCCCAGCAGAATCTGTACAGTCAACTTTTTTTTTTCTGGAAATCAATTCCTTGCCCAGCAGAGCATAGCTAGAAGGGCTTACGGGTCACGTTTTCCACAATTACCCTCGCCAAGGAACGTTTCAAATCACACGTGTTAAGTAGGTCACAAGAGGGAAAAGCAGCACGGTGGGTGTTTAGCGTCAGCGCACCTGAACGTTGAGAAAATGGGATAGAGGCCAGCGCCGAGCTGCATCCCAACCCCTCGTCCAGACCCAGCGCAGCAGTGAGAAAAATATATAGACTTCCCTGATGAACCGTAAGTTAAAATTAGAAACCATTCACCCCTGCAAAGCCACAGCTATCGGCAAAAGGAAAGTAGGTCACAGAACGGCTGGTTAACTCAATCTTCCGGCATTCCTAGCTGCTCTGTCCTCACATAACCTCTTCTCTCCCATGGACCGTTCACGGTGTCCCCTTTGTTCGGGCTGTAACTGCCCGCAGTGTGCGGCTCCGGCGCGGCCTGGCAGGGGTGGTGGGAACGGGCACGGCAGCGCCCGCGAGCTCGGCGAAGCACAGACCCGCGGCTCATGAGAAATCAAACCTGAGCCAGGCGACTGCCCCTCCCTGAAGCACCCCGCCTCCCACCTGCTCCGGGACCGGCACCAGCGCTGGCCGCCTGCCCCTTCCACGGCATTGCTCTTTAAAGATGATTTCGGGCTTCGCCAGCTCTTCTGGGGTGCTTTACTCTCATCTCCTCCCGAGGCCTCAATATCCTCTTTTTATTTGCATCCCTTACAGCACGCTGCCTCCCTCCTCAAGCGAGCCACACGCTGAGCGATGTGGGTGGATCAGGCTTCTCCTCCCTCTGTGCGTAGCCTGGAGCCCGGCTCAGCCATCACAGCCGCTTTTCCTGCGAGCAGACCTCAAGGCATCCAACTTCGCTGCTTTTCCACAGCACAGAGGAGGCAGAAAGCCTTAAAATTTGGCTCAGTGACCCTCCCCGCTCTGGATCAATATGTCTCCATCTGGCTCGCGGCCCTTTGCTCCTACCAACTGACCGTGCAATTAAGTATTAAGCTGCAGCAAAGCCGCAGGCCAGCACAAGCGTGCCTGGGGCTCTCCCCACGGCCGACAGACGGCTGGGTACGCCCGGCTGCTCTGCTGCCACCAAACCCACCCGAAGCAACCTGACATCTGACCACCAGCCACTCTTTTCCACCCACAACCCTAACCGACGCTGCTCCCACGTCCTTTCCTCTTCCAGCTTTCCTCCTCCTGGCCCCAAGGGGAAGAGCAGTCAGCACCGAAAGGCATCCCAAACCAAAAGGCATCCCAAACGTCTCCAACGGAGGTGAGAGGCTGAAAGCTGAGCCCGGGGATGCCCTTTAGAAGGACAATTGCATCCTGAATCCCACCTTTGTTACGGGAGCCATGACAAGGGCAATGCTGTCGGCAAGGCTCAGCACACCCTCCCCCTTGCAGCCCGCATCTCCGTGGGATGGTACTTAAAAGGGTCCTTTCATCACCCAGCCTCAGCCATTACAGGGCTCTGTCGCCTCTCCATAGCCTGTGAACAGATCATGTCTTCTTCAAAGGAGGAACTTCCCTCCCTCCTGCCATGGTTTCTATCAAGCAAAAGGGAAGGGTTGTTTGGTTTGAGTCTCCTGCCCACAGATGGGCTTGCTTACACGCTACTCGCAAGGGGACTTTACAAGAACAGGGGAAGAACCATCATTTGCCCATCCCAGGGATCACACAGACACGCACACGGAGCCAGATTTGAAATTATGCAGACGTTTGGTGTCAGACGTGACCTTTGCTTGCTGAGCACCCACCTGGAATGAGAGCACCCTATGGCGAAGGTTAATAGCAAAGCACTCCTGGTAGCAGCCTGGCTTCAAGGATCAGCATAACTTGGAATAAATTTGGGCACGCTGACACATGGATGCCACCAGCTCTGAGCACCATATGCGACAGTGTCCCAGGTATTATGGCCGCACACTTTCAAGGAGAAACTGAGAACTCCACGCTTGCTCTCCACGCTCTTTGCCACCACCCACGGGACAGGGCAGCAGCCCCGAGGGATAGCCCTGAGCTATCAAGGCTTCGAGAGCAGATGGTGTCTGCTGTGGAGGAGGTGATGGGAGACTCAGGGAGGCGGGAGGGAAAGGGTGACCATGCTGCTGGCATGGGCAGGGACAAGAGGTGACAAAGCAGGACAAGGGTCTAGCAGGACACTCAGCTCTGAGCCAGGTCCAGGTAACAGGCACTGCTACAACGCAGGCCGTTGGGGATGCGAGGGCTGAAGATCACCTCTCCCTCCTGCCTCACCACCACCACCCGTTTCTTCCCCTTGTAACACAGTCCAGGTACACGAGAGTGTCCAGGGAGGACAAGGCTCAAGGGAATAGGAATAAAAATGTTTAAGACCTTTTTTTGAACCTAACCCCTTGACACAGGAGGCACAAGACATCTATCTCAGGAGCCCTGGAGAGGGCACTTGGTGGTGCCAAGGGGAGGAAGGCTTTGAGAAACACTCGTCACCCGCCCCCAGAGCCCCTTGTCTGCAAAGCTGTCACCAGCCGGCGCCTGCCAACGCTTCAAACACCCGACCTCAGCCTTCACCCACTCATACAACAGACCGTGCCAGCGCTGAGTTTCCTATTGCTCAGGGAGAGAAGCAGATGGAAAAAGGAGAACCAGGAAAACCACGCTGCCTGGGAGCGCAGGGGATGTGATTTTTCTTTTTAGGAGTCGGGCACCTGGATTTCTGCAGCTCCCAGTGAAATCACTGGCCTCGCAATTCAGAATAATTAGAGACGGGTAGTTTTCCTTTTATGCAAAATCATCCTTTTTATCCAACACCTAAATGAAAATGAATATGCTTGATTATCTACCAAAGGGCCCAATTTCCTAACATTACTCTGAAGCACACAGCAAAATTCGTGTCTCCTCAGGCTGCTATCACAGGCAACAGCTGAGTGCGACACGAGCAGCCAAGGCAGAGACCCAGAGCCAGGGACGCCAGCCTGACCTTTGCTAATGCTATTTACAGCAGCAAATACCCCCAGACCCAGCCGTGGCTGCATCGCCGTCCTTTCTGCTCCAGCCTGGGGGGCTCAGGGCAGCCAGGAGACCTCGTAGCTGGCCTGCCAGCATTGCAGCATCACAGACATCCCCCTCCATCTGTGCAGCCCACCCCACCACACCACAGCCCATCTTTGAGGCAGTTTTTGACCAGGTTCACTCCCGGGGGAGAGGATGAAACAAGCTGTTTAACAGACAGGGCTCTCGAGCATCTCCCGAGCGCTTCAAATCTAAGGCTGATCGCAGGAACCCCCCCCCAGGCAGGTTCTTCAGAAGACATTTGTGCCCAACCCACACAGCAGAGCGAGCTCCTCATGACAACGGGGCTCTGTCTACCCACCTCCCATGGCCTCCGCCCCGGGGGTCTCGCCCAGAGGAATCCCCCACCTATCCCTCACCAACCTCCCCGTCCCCGGCCAGGGTGACACGGCACGATCGCACGTTTGTACTTCCATCGTTTCCAGACTCACCCTGTTCTCGTCGTAGATGATCTGCACCAAGCTGCGATGTTTGGACTCGATAGGAGGGGGGGAGATGGGTTTTTCAGGCTCTGGTGGTTTGGCTGCTTCTTCCTCCAACTGTTGCTGTGGAAGGAGAAGGGGGAGGAGGAGGGTGAGTCACAGCGAGAATCGCAGCCGTCCCCGTCCACACGAGAGACTCTGCGGTGCCGCGACCGAGGCAGAAACCGCCATGGCAGAAGGTTTCCTGCGAGACACAGGCAGGCTCAGGCCGCAGAGGGACGGGGAGAGGGAGAAGAGCTGCGTAACATCCCCTGCCACGCAAGCGTGGCGCTGGCCTGCCCCAGGCACCCGGCCCCGCGCTGGTGGCTCCGTGCTTTTTTAGGCATGAAGGATGAGGACCTGCCTTGAACGAGCCTCCTGGAGAGAGCTCAAGGCTAGAAATACTGATCGTACTGGAAATCCTTAAGGGGAGCCACAGCTCCAGCCCAGCTCCCTGCTGCTACCTGCGCTGCGGGGAGCGGTGGAGGGGCGAGCAGCGAGGCTGCCCTCCGCCTTCGGCTTTATCCTGCGATGCTGTGGTGGGAGCAGACGTCCTGGGATGACTGTTCTCAATGAAATGACTTGTGCACCGGCCGCCCCTGCGCCGTGCAGCCAGATGGGCCAGTAACTATGGCAGAGAAGCAGTAACACCACAAAAACTGACATCTCTGGTCACAGTCAGCCCGACCAGACATGTGGCAGCCCTCCTGGCCAAGGTGAGGCATGCAAAGTGCTCAAGAGGGCAAGCAACAGCTACGGGACAGCACAGGACTGAGACATGGGCCACCAAGAGACCCTTTGGTGAACTTTCACGGGGAGCCTAAGTACTCAGGTTGCAAATACCTGCAGCATAAACACGCCACGCGGCTCCGCTAGTCCCAGCGGGCAGAGGAAGAGCTGCTGAGGGCCCTGGCACAGAAGCAATGCCTTCCAGCCACAAGCCATCCCGCTCTCCTGGGAAGGCAGCTTTAAGACTCATTCCTCTCCTCCCTTCACGCAGGACAAGCTGTCCTGAGCAGAAACCACTGAGTAACTCCAGGCTCCAACTAGAGAAAGCGCAGCAGGCCTGGACGGCCATCACCAGGGTGACCTGCCCTCAGGGACAACAGTGCTGAGCAGCTCGGTTTGTTGGCTCTTCTGCTTTCTTACTGTCTCTACTGCATCACCACAGCTCCACGCTTCATGGTATCTTGGCTTTGAGGTGCAGCAGCTGCATGTAAAAATACACCACGCCGTCCCCTCCAGCTCCACGTGTCCACCTGTGCTGGGACACGACAACCCAGGGTGCATGTCTCAGCCCAAGCTTCACTCCCACTCCCAGCAGAAGCATCCAAGAACTGCTCCATGAGCATGTCCATCACATCCCCACCACGCACGCAGTAAAACGCACCCAGCCCCAGAGCTGGCTCGAATGCCCACTACCCCCTGGGGAGATGGAAAACAGAAAGGAGCATGTACGCACCTTTAGAGGCCACTAATCTTTTAACGTGTTCCTACCCCCCCGTGAGCCGCTCGGGCCATGGCAAACCTTAATTATAAAGCAGATCTAAGAAAGCACTTTTGAATATCACCGCGGTCAGCGCGTGTATCTGACGCTCGACCTGCGCCTCCGGCTCTCCCGACGGGTGCGAAGCAGGAGGAGACATCTGAGCCCTTCCAGTAAGTGTGAGGAACTGCTGAGCCGAAAGAGGAAAGAACAGATTCCTGCAGGCTCCTCCTGGGGCCACGGGCTCCCTGCGAGGAGGGCGAGCGCACGCCGTGCACGGCAGCTGCGGGGTAGCACCGGCACGGGAGAGGGAGCGGCTGTCTAAAACTGCCTAGGATTTTCTCACTGCTCGGCTCTGAATCTCCAAATCTTTGTTGTTTTTTTTTCCTGCAGCTAAAGGATCCTCTGTTGAAGGAAGGGGAAAAACAAGCGAGTCTCATGCTAGGAAGAAAACGCACCGGGGACTGAGAGCAATCGGCTTGCACCAGCGGCGAGCGCACCACTATCCTCCCGGAGACAGCAGTTTCTGGTGGTCCGAGAAGAAGGTGGGCACCTATTCCTCCCTCAGATCATCTCTGCTCCTGCTGAGGATACCTTTAGCACTGCCTGGGCTGTCGGATGCAGTCCAAGAAAACACTTAAGCACCCAGCCAGGTCTACTGGCTTGGCTGAGACAACTCGCACCCCTTGAATTAAACAAGGGTTTCCTTGGATGAAGCAACCCCACGCCATGGATGCCACTCACACTCCACCTCCCCACAGGTGGACAACTTTTCCCATGCAGGGAAAAGCAGCAGGATAAGGAACTCTGTGATATAACCAAAGAAGAGCCAGCACCGCCAGCCAGATGGCTGAGCACCATCCTGGGCAGGACAGCCCAGGCTCCGCACGTGGCTTCAGCGTGTCTGTGCCGGGATCAGAACCAAGGGGTTACGCCAGCCACACGTGAGGACGGTCAGGGGACAGCCAGCTCGGACCGTCTGCACCCTGGAAGGGTCTGAACCTTCCCCAGCACCTCAGGGATCCATCCCTTTCTGCCCACAAACAGCCGCACCGCCGCGGCATGCCAAAGTCTCCAACCACGCATGAAACAGCCCGAAACCTCCCTTCTCTTCTTGACCACTGTTGTTTCTCAGGCGGCCCAAAGGGGACAAGAGCTCTTCGGGAAGCCACGGCTGAAACCACAGCCTGCAAAGCAGTTCTCAGCATCAGCCCCAGCACGGAAGCAGCGCTCCCAGGCGCCTGCCTGGCTCTTGCTGGGTGTCCTCGCATCAGCCAACGTGCCCCATCACACACCCTCGCTCCCATGTGATGAACTCCAAAAACTCCAAAGAGCCACAAAAGGGATCAGTCAAATCTTCTACTTCTCCTGGGGAAAATATTTGGGTAAAAAAAAGCTGTCAGAAACTTGGCTACATCGTTCTGGAAACCCACAGACATTCTGCAAAGCGGTCGGGTGCGTCGTAAGTGATTTCAGACAAGAGGATTTGATGGCGTATCAGGAAACGAAAGTTTGCCAGTAAGTGGAGGCTCATTAAAAGCAGCTCGTTAAAAGAAAAATACAAATCTAATTATAGCTGAAATACAGTAGAGAATTAAACTCTACTCTCTGTGGCGTAACACCGTACAGTTATTAAAGGGCCAGACCCCAGAGGTAAGGACGCGGCAGGGTCTGCCAGCAGCGCACCTGACCGCAGCAGGCTCAGCCCGCGACAGCTACGCCTGGGAGCTGCGGGAAATGGCAAAGCAAAATAGGTCAGGGTTCCCAGACACGGACAAAATGGATTTCCTAAAGGTCTGCCACCAAAGCTAGGCTGGGACTGTGACCTTTACGGGGAGAGAAGCAGGATGAGAGATGAGTCTTGATGGCTCCACACCCTGTCCCTCCCCGCTCCCAGCAGTGGCTGCCCGAAAGCCCCCTGCTCTCCCAAAATGAAAGACAGCGCAGCGCTGTTGAAGGGATGCACGAGGCCATCGTTAGCCACAGCCCTGGCTCCGGCAGCATCCACAGGCCAACCCGTTTCCAAGGGGAGGAGGTGCCTTCTCCAGGTAAGAGTCCCTTTGGCTTGACCACACGCTGCAGAGGGGCCATTGAAGCCTGCAGCGCTGGCAGGAAGGTGGGTGACGTTTCAGGAAGACCCCATCCCCGCACGGACGAGCCCCCGTGCTGCAGGGACCTGCCTGACGGAGCCAAGGTCATCCCACACGCACCCGGCTGGCACCTGCCTCGTGTTCGGCAGCCAGCACCTGGGTACTGGGATGCTTCACTGGCCCGGGGGAGAGGAGGGGGCTTCCAGCCACGGGGCTTCTCTGGAAACCATGTTCAAAGAGCCAAGGGGAGAACAGAGGAAACTCAGCCAGGAGATAGATGGAAGGGGAAACCCTGGAGCTCTTCCACCCGGCCGGCTCCCCCTCCATCACCAGGTGGGAGTGTTGTCCTCCCGGAGAGCCCTTCGCTGAGCTCGGCGCCCAGGCACCGCGGAGAACAGCCCAGCAGCTCATTTCTCCTTCAGATTCCCGGTACTGCTGCCAGGAATAAATGCATAAGGATTATCCTTCTCTGTCAGGAAGAGGGGGAGAGAGGACTCAGCGAGAGATTTAAGCGCATATGGCACATGAATGAGCGGAGGACGGCTGACGGAGGTGGCCTTCTGCCAGGGGCACGCAGGGTTTGGGGAAGGCTTCCCGGCTCACTGAAGATGTTTGCTTCTTGCAAAGTCCAGGCAGAGCCTTCCTTGCCACTTCTGGAACAACCAAAGAAGAGAGATGGTGGATTGGGGCTGGTTGGGGTTTTTCTTGCGCAGCCTTTCCGTACAAGTGTATTTAATCACCCTGAGAAGGCCTCCCAAAGACAGAGGGGAAAAGCATCAGGATATTCCAGCTGCGCACAATTCCTCCCCTGCCCGTTCCTGCAGCAGCCGTATCTGTTTCAGGCTGATTGCTTTCCCTCGCTCATCTCTCTCCTGCGCTGGCAGCTCAGATGCACAGATGGACAAAACGTTCCCGGAGCATTTCAGACAGGGACCTCCCTCCAGAAAATGCTTCCTCACAGATGTGCCAGCTCTGCCAGAGCTGGGGAAGGATCCTGCTGGAGGGGAAAGGAGGTCGTGCTGGGGAGGGGGCGGATTTGCTACCAAACAACTTTGCCATTATGTGCAAAAAAAAAAAAAAAAAAAAAATTAAAAAAAAATGTGGGGAGGGGACGCTTTTACTGCCAACAGCCACTTTCACCTCCTTCCCCACTCAGCAGAGCATTTTTGTGGGGAGGAAGAATCGTAAAATTCTTTCAGAGGGAAGAAATAAAGCAACCAAGCAGCCACCAATAAAAAACCCATTTCCTTACGGAAGGACAGCTCGATTTTAACGGCAAGGAGCACACGCTGCTCCCGTCAGCTTCAACAGCAGCTCCTCAGCATCTCTGAGAAAAGTCAGGCAGTGGCTCGGCAGAGCTGCCAGTCCTCCCGGCTGCCGTGAGCGGGACCTTCAGCGCTGGGCTGGGCACACATCCCGCTCTGGAAGCCCCTCTCCAGAGTGGGAAACAACCACGGTTGGCAACTTCTTCCTCAAACTGAGTTAAAAACACGGACTGCCAGGTGCGAGAGGACACCAACATTTTGTCTGAGCTTCCTAGGAGGGAGAGGGGAAGGGCTGCCTTCACCCAGCTCCCACCAAACCCAACAAGAGGAACCTCCGTGGTTTCCATCGCTCCAGATGTTCCTCTGGCCCCTGCGAGCCGGCACACGGGGCTGCTTCCTCACAGCCCCAGCACAGCTGCTTCTGCCCACTCTCGGCTCCCTCTCCCTAAGCACTCCGACACCTCTACACACACACACAAAAGGTCCTTCGCATTAATTAAACCATATGGTTTGAAAACAAACCCAAACCATCCTGCTTTGTCTGGCAGGAAAGAAAGGGATAGTATCTGGTAAGGGAAAATATAAGTCTGATGGGGAGGAAGGTCAGCTGCACGCTCATCCTCGGGAAGCACTGGCCCTGTCCAACAGCCCAAGGAGAGGTTTTGCTCCGTTCCTGAATTCCTGCTGCACACCCCTCGGGAGAGGTTGTTCCTCTGGGGCAGTTTGGGATGAGGAGCCATCAGGGAGTTTAGAAACTGACCCCAAGCAAAGGGAAAAACCAACCGGTACGAGAGAGGCAGAGAGAAGTGATTTGCTTTAGGAAGCGAAAGCCTTTAAGTCTGTGGGTTTTTTCACAGACGTCCCCCAGGGTTCTGTCATATTAATCTCTTAATGGGTTTATGGTAATTGTATACACAGCAACACCGAGCGGGCAATCCTTCTGCTGGGGAGGGCTCCTGTGCAGGGGTAAAGCACTAACCCAGAGGATCAGATTCAAGTCCCTGGCTCAGGCACAGCCCTGACCGGAGTTGGACCAGACACTGCTCATGGCTGCAAAGCCCCGGAGAAGGGGGTGTGTGCACAGGAAGGGCCACAGGACATCGCAGCAATGCTGTCAACAGCCCAGAGCTACAACAGCGGCAGCACCAGCACTGGGGAGAGACAACTGCTGGGAAGGAAGAAGCAAAGACCTTGTGCTAATGCTGGGCTTTGCGGAGGACTGGGACAACCCAGGCTGCGTTTCCAGCTCTGCCACCCACTGCTTGCATGACCACGGGCAAGTCACTGAGAACAGATTTTTCTGCCTTTAAGGTCTTCTCACACGCAAAAGATCCCACAAGCCGGGTTTCCAAAGCTCCCTTGTCTCGCAACTATCAGCTCCAGACTGCAGGCACAGCAACTGCCCCGTGTCATGACGGGGAGCAGGGACACAGGCCACCTCAGTGGCACCAGCACTGCCACTTCCCCTCTGGGGACGCGCACGGGCAAGGACGGGGCGTAAGGCAGCACGCAGAGGGGAGGAGGCGTGCTCCCCTCCAGACCACAGTCTCTTACCTGCTTCTTCTTCAGCTTGGAGATCTGCTGCTCCACCATGGTGATCTCGCGATCCACGCGGTCCATGTTCTGGATAAGCTCCTCCTTCGACAGCCGGGCGGGCAGCAGGTCCAGCTCGGCGTCGGGGTGAGCGGGGCTCACAGGTGACACAGGCTCCAGTTTGCCAGGCAGGCCACGATCCTGGGGGGCACAGAACAACCAGGTGAGCTCCTTCCCAGGAGACTTTGGATCCTCCTCTCATCCTCCCACACCAGCTGCTACAGCTCCCTGGCCCGTCACCAGCCCTCTGAGACACACACCTCCCTCAAAAAACCTGCTAGACTAAGCAGTACCGGAGTGCTCCGCAACCTCCAGCATCTCCAGAGAGCACCGGGTCAGTCTCCCAGTGACACGACAGCAGCTCGTTCTCCTGCCAGAGCCGCAGGGGCTCAGGACCTTCAGTGCTACCCAGGTTCCTACAGGATCAATAAACCCATCCACACTCAGGAGCTCCCAGCAGCACCGTCCCTTCACATCTCAGCAGCCACATCTAAGCTGCATCTTCTCCACAAAAACGAGGCAGCCACAGACATGTCCCCCTCCGACACAGCCACGGCCACGCTGGAGAGAAGAGCGGTGTTGACCATGCCAGACAAGAAGGGGCTATGAGGGCAGGAGGGGAGAGGACCCCCAACCTCCTTCACAGAGGTCCTCCTCCATCTCTTGTTAAATTCTGGGGGGAGCTCTGAGCATCCAACACATCCATGCAGAAATGGAGACACTGGGGACAGGCGAGGTCAGCTGAGATACAAATAGACCAAACTGATGACAACCAGCTTTTAAAATTCCAGGTAAAGAAGCTCTCAGCTCAACAATATCCTTCAAATCAGAGACTGGATGGATCAGCACAACCTCTGTGGCCATCACAAGGAGCAGCTCTAATGACCATGAGCTGAGGGCAGTGGGAAAACACACTGAAACACTCAGCTCCTGCTCCAGCAACACAGCGACTTTGCTGAGCCCAAGGAGCTGGTATCCGAGGAGCATCCCGGAGCCACGCTGCCTCACACTACCCTTCACCTCTCCAGCTCCACATGAAGGACCCCATCTCCTGCAAACACAAGGAACGAACACACCTAGAACAAAGCAGCTGTTTAACAGCCACCAGCCACTCAGACAGGGATCACGGCACACCAACAGTCTACCCTGACCCGGGACGCTCCTCTGGCAGCTCCCCAACACCTTAATTAAAAGTTTATCTATTCATTCGCTTGGTGAATGGATGGATTTCTTTTCCTGGAGGGGACAGAAAGAGGAGCTGCAGCTGGGTTTGTAACCGTGAACTGGCACTGAGCGTCCTCCCCTCTGCACTGACTCACGGCTACTGGTGAGTGGCCAGGGCTACCCACTGACCCTCTCCCTGGGCGGTAAGGGTGACGTGATGGAGCTTGGTGGCACGAGGATGGCATGGACCCCTCTGTGCTCCTCCGACTAGCAAGCCACACGGATGGTGGCCCTGGGGTCCTTGGTGGCCATGTTGCAGCTCACGCCAAACACAGTGAGTGTGCAGATGCCACCTTAGCACCACTCAGCATCTCAACAGTATCTGCTTATGGGGAAGCAGAACCACGCAGGCCTGGACCCCAACCCTGCTGCCCGTGGGGATGGAGCATGGTGAGCTCCCTCCTGGGGAGGCTGCGCCCACAGCCCGGCAGAGCCGCAGGGGACCTGGCTTGGAAGGCAGTCCTGCCTGGTGGGGCTCTGCTGAGATGAGCTCTGCCCTGTTCCTCTCCGTAAGGGATGGGCAATGTCATCCACAGCAAAGCTGGAACAAGGGAAGGCAAAAGAGGACGTTTCCCAACCAAGAGGCCATGTCCCAGGACACCAGCATCCTTCACTGGCGCCTTCTTCCTCCTCCTCTTCCCTGCTAACCCCTGTTCTAGCTGAAGGACACATCAAGACAGCCAGGGAGGAACCACTGCTGGGTGCAGCCTGGAGGCATCAATGCACCTCTCACTGCTGCCATCAAGGGACAGAAAGCGAAGGAGCAACCTGAAGCCCCTTCCTCGCTGTCCTGCGTGGGGCTCATTCGGCCCGAGGAGCACAGAGGCACCCAAAAGCTAAGTTGGTTGTTTCCAGCGTCCGTTCAGAAGAGAAACTAGAAGAGCAACATCAAAGGTTTCTGGAGAATACCCAAGAGCAGATTCTGTCTTGTTTTACTTCCCCAGGATTAGACACCGAAACTGGTCAGCCTGCTGCAGCAGGAAGGCTTCTGTGATTCTGTGATCCTGTGTTCTCCACAATTGGGTTTTTTTTTTGTTGTTGGTGGATTTTTTTTGTGGGTTTGTTGTTTTTGTTTGGTTTTTTTTTTTTTTTCACGCTAAGAGGAGCAGGACAACCATGAGAAGCAAAAGATAAATGAGGTGCTTATAAAATCTCGTTCAGACTGAGGCATGGGAAGGGGAAGTGTCAGTGGCTTGCAGGGGGGTAGGTTTTTCTAAAGGAAAGCAACGTGTCTGCCAAAAATGCAGGAGAGAAAGACTTCTCTCTGTGCCCGTGAAACAAAAGCAGCTCTCACATCTGCCAAGATGCAAGGCAGGGCATCTTTGAACTCCTGCTTGGCACAAAAACCTTCATCATCTGGTATGAGGAGATGATTACAGCAATAGAGAGAGGCAATGTCCCTGGACCTCAAATACCTGGTCATTGCCATCTCACGAGCACCTCTCTAAATAAAGAAAGTGGCAAGCAGCAAGAGGAAGGAAAAACCAAAATTGAAGGCAAAATAAATAATCTTGCCCGTGCAATGGTGAAGTCCAAAAAGCAGAGTTCCTGGATTCACACACAGCACGGGGCAGCCCTTCTTCTAAATCACAAAAATGGGTCGAAGAGGTTTGCAAAGACCAGAGTCCACTCAGAGCCTGGGGCAGACTCTATTGGACAGAGATATTTTAACCAGTGCTCTGTTTCCTGGCACTCTCACGAAGCCACTCAAAATCTATTCCTCCGCTTCAGACAGTACCGTACCCGGGCTCTGAACAAGTGCAGCGTGACACGGGAAATTCTTCTTATTAATGGGAAGTCACAGACTTTGAAACCAGCATGAGCTGGGAGAGTTGGAATAAATCTGCTGGAGGGGAGAAAACAATTACTGCATTACTCAAGTTGATATTTTCTCAGTAATTATACCGTTTCCATGTGATTTGTTTCCATACACGGCTCACAGCTACCGCAGTTCCTGTTTATCCCTGGCCTTATTATTATGTGATTTGTATGATAACAAGGGTGGGCGAGCCGGGGGCAGAGGCTGCACAAACCTTCCCGCAGCAAAAGGCGATGCTGGCTCTGAAGAAAACAATTATCACCGAGGAGTCGATCAAAGAGCAAGGCCAGGCTTTGGGGGCGGGTTTCTTCTACACGCTTATTCCTAACGTAGCTAACGGTAACGCAGCAAGCCTGCTACACACTATTAGGCAGTAGCTTTAAAAACATGGGAGAAAAGGGAAAGGAAAAGGATAAACCAACTGCCTGTTGATGCCTTGGAGAGCAAGAAGGAGGGTAAATTTGACATCCCTGCCTTCAGACACGCTGGTATCCAGGTCCACAAGAGAAAAGATGGTGGGAACCCCAACCATGGTGCCAGGACACGCTGGAACCCACACCAGACCATCGCCTCCTCCTTGTTTTGTATTACACCCACCTCACGATACTCCCAGGGAGCTCGCAGGAGGTGGTGGGATGGAGAATGGCATCCATGCCACGTGTCAGACCAGCCTCCGTGAAGGGTGATTTTTCTCTGCTGCTTCCCACCCCCAGGAGACGGCAGAGCGGTGGCTCCACTCCATCTGCACCTAGCTCTTGCTGCAAAATGTATTTCGACCTTTCTGATCCCCTGACCACACTGGCTGCCTCCTCAGGACTACACGGGTGGAGCTCCAGAGCCTCCAGCTGCCCAGTCAGCACCGGCGTGGCACTGGTGCGTGCCAAGCCAATGGAGCCGCCTGCCTGGGATGACCCTCAGGGTCTCCAGCAGGGCACCGCCGTGTTTGCCCTACATATCGCCTGCGGTGAGTCCTGGTCTCCCACTGCCTTTCCAAACCAGCTCATTAGCGATGTTCCCCCAAGTCCAGGGCAGAGACTCGGGGATGCCCACGTCACCTCTTCCTCAGCTCGCTCTCTAATCACCAGCCAGCAGCAGCATCTTCTGCTGGAGCACCAGCAGAGATTAAGAGGTGTTATCTCCAGCTCCTGCCCACCCGCACATCTCACGTCCTCGTGGGCTGGAGAAGATTGCCAAAGCAGGCAGGATGGGCCGAGGCTGCCCAAATTGTGCTCAAATTAATTCGTCCCCCAAAAAAACCCCACATGAACAAGGCATGGGCTTGTGCTCAGGGTGGCCTGCCTGTGAGGATGGCTCCATCGCCCGAGCCTCTCGCAGCAGCACGGAGCCCATGAACATCGCTGAACTCCAGCAGCTTGCCCACACACCCTGGGATGAAACCGAGCCAACACCCCACACCTCCATCCCTCAGGTTTTAAGGGAAAAACATACATATGAAACTCTTAAATGGGCCAAACACAGACCAAAGGGATTTTTTTTTTTTTTAATTAGAAAAGTGTCCAACACATTCTGGTGTATCAGCAGCCCCAAGATGACAGCACTGACAGGGGGAAAAAGTCAAAGGGGCTGAAAACGAACATCTCGTTTCCCCAGGGAGACGCGCAAGTACCAAGTCAGAGCCTGAGCAGTGAAAAGTACATCGAGTTACTGCAATTCTTTTGTTCACGACCATCTGCTGCGCTAATGGCTCCTTCAGCAGCCCTTCGAACGGGGCTTCAATCCTTAAGCACCGCCGGGCTCTCGGCTGGGCTGCGTCCCCACGGTCGCTCCAAGGGCTGCCGAAGCGGGACGCAGACCTGCACGCTGGTGTATGCAGCGTGACTCCGAGGAGCACCCATGGTGCTCCCACCAGCCACGAGGGATGCTATGTGTGAGACCAAGGCATCGCCCACCTCCTTCCTCCGTCCCCACACTCCACAGCACGTGTAGGCAGGGGGGACGAGCAAAACAGGGATGGCTTTCACTGGATGAAGCCCAGTACGTGCTCCACAGGAATTCATGAAGCTGGAGCCTAAGGAGCTGTCTGAAGACAAAGCCGGTTTTTTTTTAATTTAAATTTTTTTTAAGTCAGTCTGTGACTTTATGAGAAAGCCTACAAGATTCCTTTCCCCTGTAATCCAGCTGAATTCCACGCAGCCGGGGCAGAAAACATCCCAACAATTTCTAAGCTTGCACGAAAGTAGGTCAGAAAACTTCCCCAATGTTTCAACAGCTTGAAGCAATTGAATTGCAAAACCAGTACCAAATGCTGACCCTCCCTCCCCGCCCCCACCAGCAGATTTACGAGGGTGGTAAGACCTCGCCAGCGAGCGTTACAGCTCAACGCACTACCCAAAGCCTCGTATCTGGGCTCGAAAAACTTGCCTGTGCTCAAAAATAGCCGTCCCACAGTGCTATCCTCAACAGATGCTGCCTCTGGACCTCGGGATCGCAGGGTATTACAGAAGCGGCAGCAAACACGGCTTACGGGCTCAGAGGCAGCCTGGAATAATGGGTCAAATCCAGAAAACCTCACTCAGGCAAACTCCCACCGAAGCCCAAGGCATTACACCGACAAATGGATGTGGTGCCTTTCATTACCTTCTTGCGTTTCCCCATTAGTGGATAATAATTGCGTTGGACGCGTACGTTCCCTACTGACTTCACAGGAGGGATGAGTTCTCACCTACCCACCTACTCATTACCAAGAGGAGCTAATCGCTCCATCTCTCGTTAAGGATTGCCTTCATACCCTACATCGCTGGCTTTTCAGTTGACCATAAGTTTGTTAAAACATTAACTGTCTGGACTAAAATTTTCCATGATGAATATTTGCTTCAGGCATTTTTTTTTTTCCCTAAATAGTAAATTTCAGCCAAAACAACTCTGCTGCTTCCAAGAACAAGTTTAGAGGAAAATATGCCTTTCTGCATCGTTCAGAAAGATTCTGGGAACCTTTTCTTTCAGCATCTTCGGTGCAGCTGATACATCTGGCAAGATTGCGCTGTGCCAGGGATTCGCCTTTTCTTAACTCCGAAAAAGCGTCCAAGTCAAAAAAGAAAAAAGTTTTGGTGCCTGCGTAGAGGAAATTAACTGAGCAGGCGCGTGGAGTAGGGTCCTGGAAGCTCCAGGTCAGGCACCACACTGTGCCCGTGCTCCTGCCAAGGAAAGGAAAGGGCTGAGAGGGATGGACCTTACTGGTACGTGCAGAGCACCCCGGGCCAACAGCAGCAAGTGCCCTAAAAGAGCCGTGAATAACTGCAGGAGTGGTGGTCTGGAGAGCAGGTAGAGCCTGAGGCCACGGGCCAAACGATAAGGATGAAGTAGAGCAGCCAGCGACTCGCTTGGCATGAGATGGAGACCGTCCCGGGCACTGACCGGAGGGTCACGGAAAGAGAAGACGGTGTCCTGATGCTTTTGGCAAACAAGGGGGAGGACAAGTGAGGGTTGTCAGGGTAGCTCATAGAGCAGCGAGCTCTTCCACTCCTCCATCTGCAACTTTAATGTTCTTTCAATAAGTTGTCCACCCAGCAACCACCCAGAGCATCATTTCACCCGTGCTGACGTTGCACCCAACGACGTGCTGCCGAGAACATCACCATCCCCGTAACACACCACCTCAGCCCTCAATCCCCATCTCCCCTTCGCAAACCCAAACCCGCTTGTCGCAATGAGCGGGGCTCCTGCTGAGCGGGCAGACGAGCAGGCACAGGAGCCCCTGGCAGGCTCCCCTCGGCCAGCGCTGGCCGGGCCCAGGCAGAGGAGAACGGTGGCAGCGCCTGTGTCCCCATTGCCCCGGGCGCTGCAGCAGGGACCCGGCTCACTCCACAGCTGGAGCCAGGAGGAAAGCATCCGTGTCTCTGAGGAGAAAAAACGCTTCTTTGGGGAACGGCACTGGGTTACGGCCACGGAAAACAACCACGAGATTACAGCGCTGAGGAGGCAAAGGTCAGCATGAAAAAGGCACCAGGCACATCACCCATCGGCTCGAGAGCACGTCAAAATCCTGCACCAGGATACTGAAAACCACAACCCGAGTGACTAAGGCATCCCTTGGGTTTACAGAGGCCAAAAGGAGGAGGCTGCCCTGAGCTCACCAAAGCCCTTGTAAACAAAACACAAGGGAGGCAAGTGCTCGTTTGATGTCTCTCAAAAAGGAGCGAGCTGTGAAAAACGCTTCTATCACATTAAGCGTGAAGGCAGGGAGGCAAATTTTTAATTGCCCGATTTGGCGCTCGGCCAGGGCGTGGGGTAGCACCTCCCGGCTTCACAGAACCAGATTTCAAAGGTAACGGGGGAGCTCAGGGCCGGCCGGAGCCCCTACTGCTGACCGGGGCTCCAACCACCCTCGCCTTCCCTGGAACCGGCCCACTTCGGGCAGCTTTCACAGGAACACCTGAACGATTGCCACAGGCTTCCACGGAAACACGGGACACAGTGACACGTTTTCCCACATGACTGTCACCCTCCCCTTTCGCTTTGCTCCCTGTGCCGGCTGCTCGGGGAGTTCTCTGGGTAGGAGGGTGCCCTGCGCGGGGGTGCAGGCAGTCGGTGCGCGACCCCAAACCTCCTCCAGCAGCCCGGGAAGCGCCCTGCCACCAAACCCAACAAACCCCAGTGGAACCTAACACCTCCCCCGTGCCTTTCGAAGTTTTAGCCTCCCACTAGTCTATTTATATTTTTTTATTTTCTGCAACACCACCCATCCTCTTTCAACTGCCACATGCAGTAAAGCAAGGTCCGAGCCTTTCCAGCACACCAACCACGCAGGGACGCAGCATTAAGGTCCATGTTAAGCCCAGCACGTGTTTTCTCTCTGATTTGAGGATGCTGGAATAGCCCCTGCCAAATCCCAGCTGCTCCTCAAGAAGGCAGGAAGCCCTCAAGCCCGAGATGCCACACTAAAAGCATGACAGAGTCTCCTTTTGTAAAAAAGGCCTCTGCAGAAAAGAACCCCCACTGTTAGAGTAGGACAAGGCTCAAGCGACCAGCACGAACGCCATGGCACGAGGGCGGCAGCGCCTGCACCCACAGCCGCCCTCCGCTAAGCATCACGGTAGAACAAACACTGTCACCTCACTGGCGCAGCTACGCCAGCCCAAAAGCAGGCGGGCAACAAGTCAGCATGATTAAAGATCCTGCGCTGTCCTGTGATGCAAACACGGGGCCAGATCCTGAGCCAGGCTCGGCACCACACGCACCCACCGCTGCCCACGGGCGCTGGGACACGTCAGCCCCTGCTCAGGATGGCCGGGAAGAGCAGCACATTGCTCCACAGCTTGGATGTCCCCAGCAAACCTCCTCCTCAGCCTGCAGGAGCCTTAGCGGGGTGATCCAAAGGGGGTCTCAGGTCGGTGTCTGCTTGAGGAGGGCAGCAGGACCCCTGCCCAGCTGAGCCCCGGCACCAGGAACGGGTCCTGCCCTACACCCCAGGGAGCTCCAGCTCATTCACTGGGTGACACCAGGTGCATCCTCCAGCTCATGGACAAAAGTGGGGGAGGAGGGAAAATCCACCACTGCAGCTTCGACAAACCTCAGTTATTTAAAAATAAAAAATTGAGGGGAAATGAAAAGACAAAAGCCCTTCTCAGCCTGGTGTTATCAAGCAGAGGAAATGAGACTTCTAAAGCTCCATTCAGAGAGGAGTGGGGGGAGAGAAATCACACTCCAGACGCACTTGAGCGAACAGCTTTTGAAATGGAAATGTCGCTCTTCAGAAACATTTAAATTTCCTCCTATTGCCAGGGAGGAGGAAGGAGGCAGAGGAAGGAGGCAGAGGAAGGAGGCAGAGGAAGGAGGCAGAGGAAGGAGCGGGGACTCCTCACCCATGCAAACCCAACCGTGGGTCCGTGCAGGGCAGCGGCCGGTGGCCCTGTCCAGAGGGGATTCATCAGGGAGTTAAAAGGACCAGCACACGGTATTAATATCGGGAAATCAGCTTGAAGGGGCATCAGATTTAGAGGGGAGGGGATGAATGAAGACATCTCTATTTAACCACCACTACAAGTTAGTTATATCTAAAGGCTGCTCGTGCTCCCTCCCTCCGTTCTCCCTACACAACCATCACCCAAATTATTTCTCCCCAAATCCTGGAGGTTGAGCTGCCTGCTGAGAAGGAGCTTGACTGATGGAGAAAGGAACCGCAAGACCTCAGATGGTTTGAGCGGTGGCTGAGGTGCGTTGTGGGGCCAACCCAAACCTCCTCTTACATGCCAGAGCCGCTGCACCAAGGCAGGATCACCAACAGCTCCCCCTGGGGACTCCCAGCACATCGCGCATGGGCTGACGGGTCCCAGCATCGAACTCCTGCTCTCTCCCAGCAGCTCCTCTTCTAACTGTGTCAGCTCGAAAAACAGAAGTTACTGCTCCTACAGCAACCCACTGAGCTGCCTTGGCCAACTGCACACCACCGCTTCGTTGCTCTGATGTCTTTAGGGTCACTTCATGTCTAGGTTCATTCCAGCTGTGCTCTCCGGTATATAAAGCGGGACATCAAACACCTCTCGCCTGTAAAACCCAGAAATTCTAGGACTGCAAGAAAACTGGACTTAGTGGCAATACTCCAAAGACTTCCCCTGCCCTCAAAATCTAGTAAGATACCAAAAGTTCAATTTTTATCAGTAAAGTCTCTTTACTTCTATCAGAACATCTCAGTACACACACACCATGTCCTGTGAGACTCAAACACGCACGGGAGACCTGAACTGAGTGGCCTGGAAGCAGACAGGGGTCACGGGGGAATCCGACCTGTGAACTTCACCAGCTGACACAGAAAACCAAGCAGCTTTTCCATGAGGAATCCAAGCCGATCTGACTTCCATTCCGAGGTGGCTGCACTGGAAAACTTGTTTAAGTGTGAAATAATGCTCACAGCTGCTCAGATGCTTTTGAGAACTTTTTAACGGATGTAAAGAACAGGCCTTGGGCGGAAAAAAAGCCTTTCCCTTGAAACAGCTCGTCTGGGCTCTTCATGGAGCTTTTAGTGGCTTCATCTGTCCCCGACACACCACTGGAGCCTGTTCAACTCCCCCTTCATTTTGGCATCTCCCCTTTAAGCGGGTGCTGGCCCTGCACCCTGCACAGCACCGTCCCCAACACGTGCATGGGACATGGTGGGGACAACACCTCCGCCTGCCCCTCCGCTGCCCGAGGCAGCCCCCTGGACACACCGACCATGGGCACCAGCCACGGTCCCACACACCCCACAAGCAGCGAGGCCACAATAACACCCTGGGACACACATGGGGATGTGGGGCACAGCCCCGGCTGCTCGCAGGCATCTGTGCAGGGCCAGAGGCGGGCGCAGCACCGAGCAGGCTGCTGTGCAGGATCCGTGTGGTGCAGAGCGCCCATCAGCTGCGGCGTCCATCAGAGCCGGCCACGCTCAACGGCTCATTGTTCTAATAACTGGGCAGAAGCGTGGAAGGGGCTGCCTCAACATCGGCCGCTTGCTGGAGTAGCCATTTCCTTCGCTGCTCCGCCTGCTCTTCCATCAGGAGGCCGCGTCCCGAGCCCCAGGGGTGGCAGTCGGGGGACCAGCAGTGCCGGCCGTCCCCACCTCCATCCCCACGGCCTGCAGGGCAGGAAGGTGGGAGGAAATAACATCCCCCAGCAGCAGGAAACGCAGGCGGGTGCTAGTCCAGACATGAGCCATCACGCCCAGCCCTCCGCCTCAACAAGCCCAGAAAAACACGTAAAACAAACCTTTCATCAGAGTTTTGGATTTACTTGGAGATTTTTTTGTTTGCCATAATATTTTTTCCCCCCGTTCAGCAGGTAGATACAGTCTCAGGGTATAGGAACCATCAGGGTGTCTCAAGCACTCCTCGAGCATCACTCAGCTCTGCCTTCACAGCTAGACCGACCAAGGCAAGACCAACTACCCACCAGAGTGCAGGATAAGGCAGCTCCTGAAGGCTCAGGGCAGAAGCACCATTTCTAACTGCAAATGGTTGGGGGAGTCACTCAAACTGCAAACCTCAGCCCAGGCTGTTCCTGCAGAAAAGCACAAAGCACCCCTGCCTCTCCGGGCCAGGATGTTACAGGGAAAAAAAAACTAATATCTCAGCTTCCATAGCAAGAATAAGCCCACAGTGAATTTGTTATTATCTGTTAGCAAAGCAGCAGCTTCCCACCACGGCTGGAATTTCCATCTCGGTTTGGCAGGCACAGGGCTGTGAAATGATTACTGTGTTTACTTTTCCTTGGCTAACTATAAAATCCCATTCCACTGCCCTGCCAAGAATGACTGAACCTAATAAAACTCAGGCATTTGGAAGAAAGCAATAACAAACCTCCCTTTTGGGGCCTTTATGATGAAATTTCCCCACTCCGATCAGCGATTATGCTGTATGCATGAACACTAGTGATGTCTCCAAGTGCACCCAGATTGACTCAAATCAATATTTAGCTTTGCTCGAGACCGTAAGCCTTTCTCCGGGTGGCTGCTGAAGGCAGGATCACTGAACTGCACAGCTAGATGAAGCCTTTGAAAAAAACAGCTTACAAGTACGTAAGGCAGTGTGTGTACATATATATAGTGTGTGTGTATATAAAAAAAAAGGTAGGCTTTTCAGTTACTTAAAAACCTGTGAAAAAGTATATACACAGGAAACATTCATGGATGCATGAATTTACAAATCCCTCTCCAAATATACTGAAAGCCATTACTATAAAGCACACTATACATTTATACACACATACCTGTCTATTCTTTAGTAGCTTTTAGTGCTTGAAAGACCATAACGTTGCTGTGTTTACATCTGCCACTCTGCCTGCTGCCGAGGCAGAAACACACGAGCTGCTGGGGGCAATCTGCCCTACGTCACACCTGTGATGGCTGGCACGAGATAAAACAACGCAGAGCTGAAAAACAGCTTGAAATAAAAGCCTGCGCTTGGTTTGGTCGCATAACCACGTGGGACGGCTTGATTTGCACTAGGCAATGATTCTTTCTTAAGCAGCCAGGGGAACGACAGCATCCAAGGCGGAGATCAGAAGGCAGAAACGATCACTGCTGCTCCTCGGGGAACAGCGCAGGGAGGAGAGAAACCAGCCGTGTCCCTTGTCAGGGCAGCGATCAGAGCGGCTCGTTCGAAGGCAAGCCTCGGAAGCGTTACCGTGCGGGCAGAGGAGGGGATGAGGCGCTCAGCAGGCTGGCGTGCACGGAGCGGGGTGCTGCAGGCTCTGCAGCCCCAGGGGAACCCCGTGGGATGCGGGGGATGCACCACGCGCTGGGCAACCCCACAGCTGCTGCCCATCTCCTCCTCTGCTGCCGGACACTGCTCCGCTCCTCCCTGCATCCCACAGGAAAAGGTACCGGGTGCAGGATTGAAGGGGTGGCGGGTCCTGGCCCGGGATGAAGGCGAGCAGAAGCTGGGCTGAACACTAGCATGTGCAGAAGACGCTTGTACAAAGTGCTAACATGACCAAAGAGTACCGAGATCTAGCTCAGGACTGCGAGGAGGTGGTTCAGGTCATTTCATCCCGCACTGCTTCTCCCCCACTAATTTCTGCTTTCCATTCACCAAATCGGGGGTAGGACAGAGCACATCGCTCCCCCCCGCGCCAGCTCTGCCGCTGGGTAAAAGCCCATTTCCAAGGGCAGAGGGAGTAGGCTCTGCTGCGCTCTCGCTCCTTATCCTCCTGGAAAAAGGTGCCAAGAATTAGAATTACATTTTTTCGAGAGCAGCAGAACAAGCCAAGGGCCTGTCAGCTTGTCCTAAAACAACCCCTCTCTGCTCGCCGAGCGCGCAGCCAGCATTCCTGACGCACACCAGCGTCCATCGCCCCTCGCTCCCCCCATGCAGCGCGAAGCTGCAGAGCACTGCGTGGTGCAGCAAGCCAGAAAACCCTCTGAACGTTCTCTGCCTAGAACACAGCCAAAGAGTTTTTATGTCTAAAAAGCAGGTTTGGGTCCAAGAAGAAAGGAGGTTTTCAGCGAGCGATTATAACTAGGCCCTTTGGCACTCAACAGCTCCTCTCTTTATCGATGCTGAGGGTGTTGTTAAGAGATGAGGCTCCACGAAGCACGGATGTGAAGTCACGGAGCTTTAGCAAGGGCTGTTGCCATGTTCAATATGTTATTACAGCTCCATCACCACAGGCACAAAGAGCAGCAACTCCTCTCTGCCAAATCCATCTCTGAAATCACTCCCCCACCCCATCCCCTCCAGCAGCAGCAGGCAAACGCCATCGATTGCTGTTGCATCTCCTCCACAGCTTTCCACCCAGCGCTGGGAAGGAAGGATTTAGCATGAAATACCCTCCTCCTCAAAACACAGCACACAGAATTAATCTGATCGGTGTCACAACTCACCGGCTTTTGTTGCGTGAGTCAGAACTGTGGAGGGGCTGCATTTCATCACATCGGAAAAGCACAGCACCAAAAACGTGCTCGGTGCTGTACATTCATGGAGAAGGCACCCGAGCTGCTCCCACCAAACACCTCATCCTCCACAGGAAGAGCCTTGGCGAGGAGGGGTGTGCAGGGATGCCGAAGGAGGAGGGAGGCCGAGTTCATCTGCGAGAAGACGTACGTGTTTGCGGATCGGTAACAACCTCCCACTGCTCTGTGGCCTGCACTAACCAGCCAGATCACGCGGAGGTGGGAAGGATCACGGACCCCATCCCGGAGCACGCCTGGAGCCAGTGGGAGCCGGAGTGATGCTCCGTGCCCGGCAGCACCCGCACCCCTTCCCAGGAGATGAGGGGAAGAGAAGAAACCCAGATCATGATGAAACCGCAGAGGGAGAAGAAAATAGCCAGGACGTCACTCTTGCTACCGGGACGAAATTCTTCCCTGGAAATTCATGCCAAGCAGGGGTTATTTTTTACCACAAATGTGCAAAACCAGATCGAGTGCAGGCGGACAGCAGCGGTGGCCAGTACAGCCCTCGTCACCCTGCGCCGTCCCCGTGCTTTGAGGCGATGCGCAGGAGACCGGTGCCGGTTCCTGCCACATCAACCCCATTTCCTAAGTCTGACCCGTGGACTGACAAAGTGAAGTGTCAAACTAGCTTTGCTGTCTCACGTTTTCAGGACATAACAGAGCACACAATAATCCTTGCTATTAAAGAAAAAACAGATCTACATAACAGATGTACAAACACTTTGAAGATGGAGAAGAAAACTCTCCATGAAACCATGCAGCACCCCCGGCTCACCACGCTGCCCTCTCGCAAGCAGGGAGCACTGGCAATATTTCTCCCCATTGCAGAGGTGAGGCACACAAAGTCAGGGGACTCTCCTTCCCTCCAGCAGATCAGGTGAGATGTGGCACTGCGCGAGCCTCGTCATATTGACTGAATGGAACAGAAAGGTCCAATTATGTAAATGATGAAGCAGGCTCCGGAGAAGCAGCCAGCCTTATCACACTGCCCTTCTCCACCGCTGCGGTGTGAAAAGCAATTTAAAAGGTTGCTGTGGATGTCGATCAGCGCAAACGAGCCGAAGAAGTGCACAACAACCACCTGCACTTCAGTCGCCGTCAGTTTGCCTGTGGGTTTTCCAGCCGTGCTGAGCCTCGGCCCCACTCTCTGTGGCTCGGGGACCACTGCGGGCTGGAGCAGCCAGGGCAGGGGAGAGCCGGGCTGTGGCCAGCTTGGGGAAGGTCAAGCTCAGTTTTTACATTCTGCCTCCAGAGCATTTCCACAGCCCACAAGGGCTTTCCCTGCCATGCCTGAGTCTCTTGTGCTCTGGTTCAGTTCTTTGGCCATAGAAACTTCAGCTGAAAAATGGCATGAGACCAGATATCTTGTCAATCGTGGCGCTCCTTACCTTTACCCATCACCCCAGGACCAGCTGAAGGAGCCCAACATCTCCCAAGGACTACACAACCCCTAACAGCACCTGGTTTTCAAATGAAACCAGCGTGAGTCCATGCATGGGATGGAGCACCCCGTTCCAGCTACAACACTCCTCCGGCTGTCTGGGCCCTTGGCTTCCCGTCCCGAGCTGGTGCACGCCACAGGCTGCTGACAAGCCCTCGCAGCCATCCTGGCACAGCCGGGCAGCGGGTGATGCAATGTGCTCCTGGGCATGGCACGAGAGCCAGACTGCGTGCACCAGGCAGACACATGCTCCCCACAGTGTGTGTTCACACGCAGGTGAGCAGGGTTCACACTCACACTCACCCTCCCGCGATTTGGAAGTGATCTTTGGAGCAGGGAGGGAGAACTCCATCCAGAAGTGTTTGCGCTGTGACAACATGAACAATGCAAATATTTCAGCTTTGAAATACGTGTGGAATGACAGTGAATGCCAACATCTCCCTCATCTTCCCAGAAATAGCTTTGAATCATTGCTGCCCTAACGCGAAGTCCTCCCCGCTCCCTCCCCACCGAATCCTTTTTGCAATCAGATTTTTATCAGGCACAAGCCGACAGCGTGAGCAAGCGCACGGCAGACGGGTGGATGTTGAACACGTCGCAGGAGGATCCTCCTTACAGCTGCTGAACCCCACAACCCCACACCACTCGCTCCTGATGGGCACCCAACAGCACCCCCAGCCGTGGGACCACGGGGAAAGCCCAGCGTGAAGGTTGCAAGGAGAGTTAATGAGAAACGTCCTTCCCTGCAGGGGAGGGAGGACAAAAGCAGGAAAGACATCGGTATGTTTGTACCCACTAAAACTGTGGCACTACATTGCTCAGACCTGAGGTTAGAGCCACTTCCACAGAAGTCCTCTTCTCCAAGGAGCAGCTGGGAAGCCGTGCAGCGTGTGCAGGCTTTACATCGAGCACCCTGCAGTCCTCAGGGCGACAATGTTTCTTCTTGGGGCAAGTTGTTTGAGGCATTTCCCCTGACCAAGCCACGCGCTGGCACAGAGCTCTGCATCTCACTTGGGTTTCTGACAACCTGGAGCAAGTGGCAGGGTGCTGGCAGCATCATGTGTCCCCTCTCCATCAGCACAACCGCCACTCCACAGGATCCCTCTGCCTGGGCGTCCCGCGGGGCTCCCTGGCAGCCACCCCCTCCCCACCAGACGTGGGCACAGCCACAGCTGGCCAAGGAACCAGCTCCCTCCCCTGCGGCAGAGGACAGCCCTGTGCTGTGGCTGGGCCCCTGCTTGCAGACGTTCATCAAAAGCCCAAGTAACGAGCCCAGAGCTCTCTTTCCCAAGTGCAAAACAGCCTCGGGCGGGGAAGGGAGAGCCCTGTGTGACCCACGGCGCGGGCTCAGAGGCCATGGGAGGACATGCACCCCGGGACGGCCAACGCTCACAGCTTCGCCCCGCTCTCCAGCCCCTCTGTGCTATTGTTCCGTTGCAATAAACCACAGGGAAGCGCTGGAATTCGGGGCTGGTTTCGACAAGAGGGAGCCTGGGGTGCGGGAACCCAGATGCCGCCTGGCTTCTCCTCGCTGGCTCCCTCGGCACCGTCCGGAGCGCTCCCCTCCTACGCGCCCCGGCGCAGCCGCGTTTCCACCCCTCCGCTCCCTTCCCCCAGCACGGGATTACTCAATTAGAGATTATGCTTTTGCCAGTTACCTCCAAGCCAACTGGGGCCTCTGCCAAGGTCAACACAAGTTGCAGCCAGTTTCATTAATAACTGCGAGACCAACCCACTGGAAACTCTGAGAGGTTAATCCCAGCAACAGATCAGTGTTCCCATAACAAAGCCACGGAGCAGAACTGCCACTGGTGATTTACCAGCCGGCCAGCCCAGAGATCCACGCCGGGAGCCGCGGCGCTGCCCCTCCGAGCATCCCTCCCCGTGCCGGGGCAAACCCTGCCGTGGGAGTCCCCAGCCTCCCGCTCCTCTCCCCCGGTGTGTGCACTGCCAGGGCACCGGCCAGGGCTCCCGAAAGGCCCCTCGGTTGTCCTCGGTGCTCTGCCAGCCTGCGGCCGGGTCGGGAGTTAGCGGGCGAGCCAAGAGCCGTTCCATCCCACAGCCTGTTTTCCAGGAGTTTATTGTAAATTGGGCTCTGGAACGGGCAGCCAGTGTGAAATTTGGCATGTACGCTGCTGGCTGCAATGCATCATTAAAAAGGCATTTTAAATGTGTTAATTCCTCCTTTTTCAATTAATTGCTTTTTAAAGCCACATTACCGTGCACCAAAGCAAAATACCCTTTGCCCTAATTTCTGCTTTGCCATACGTATTTCCTGGCCTTGGTGCTGTCTTTTCCAAGGCTCCCCCCTTCCCTTTTCTTATTCCATGTTTTAGTCCCTAGCACAACAAAAACAGTCATGCAGAAAGGGAAGAAATTAAAACTCTTCAACAATGTAAAGCAGAGTCCAAGTCCTAACAGCACATGGCTTCTTAACAGCCTTTTTCCATCAATCATTGTTAATTATTTGACAAAAGCGGGAAGTGGCATTGTCCCTTGTACAGATGGGGAAATCTGAGATACGGAAAGGGGAAGAGACTTACCCGGTGACCAGCAGCCTGCCAGAGCAGATGGCAGCAAGGTTCAGGTTTCCTAAGCCTCCACCCAGCCCCGTACCCGTGGGACTACAGGGCTCCCCGTAAGCACATCGCTGCCGGAGCGATGGGCTACGCGTCAGCGCAGCCAGCCAGCCCTCGCGAGGGGACTGAATGCAGCTCACGACTGACTCACATCCTATAGGAAGGAGCAGCAAACCACGTACGTGGTGGAAAAGCAGCCTCAGGAATGGGAACAACAAGTGGAAGCATAACAGGAATAAGAAGGGATGGAAGGGGAGAGACAGGACCAACATCCAGCTCTGGAGAGGGGAGAGCAGGCGCCGCTCAAGCAGACACGCCGCGCTCCCGTCCCCACGGGGCTGCACCGGGACAGGGGATGGTGCAGCGCATCCCTGGCTGGCTCTGGGGCTGTCTGGTTTACTGCGATCTGCTGTTACGTGATGAAGGTCTGTGACTTTCTCTATCGGAAAGAAAGCAGAAGCCACGGAGGGTCCTGGGAACCAGCTCCTGCGTCTCTGCCAAGCGCACACCCGGCAAATCTGCATCACGGCAGCTCCTCCAGCGAACCTCACATCCAGGCTCGCGCTGATCGGGAAAACAGTCCTGCTTTAGCTTTGCCTGGTTATTCTCAGCCTGCTCAAGGGAGCGCCTTCTCGGAGGCAGCGTCAGCCCACGCTGGCGCAGAGGGCACGGGGGGGTTGCGTTTCTCCCCCAGCAGACCGAGCTCGCCTGAGCCCTCCTGGCTCCCTCCGGCAGCAGGAGCCCAGCACTACGTGTACTGCAGCAATGTCACAGCAACCTCTCTCGCAGGGAAAAAGATGCTCAAGTCAGGGAAAGCAAGCAAGAAAACAACCTTCTGCACGTCAGCTTGAGAAGAAACACCAGCGTTCGAGGATACGAGCAACGCAAGGTTCATAAGGAAAGGTAATATCTTTTACTAGACCAACAGAGATCTGTCTGTAAAGCTGCTGCTTTGGGTCTGTCTGCTCCAGCTGTAACACACTGATCTAACAGAAGCCATCACCTTCTCCTTGCAAACCAAGCCTTGCCTGGAGCAAGGCTGCAGTGATCCTGAACGGGGTAAAGGGGTCCAGCTCACCCCACCTTTGGGAGAGGTAGATGAGGAATAAAAGACATAAGAAATCCATTTCTCTTCAGGGAAAAAACGCTGGAACCTGTTACCAGCATTTGCCACATCAACTACTTCATCTGTGTTCAGAGCACAGATCATGGCCCAAAACAAAGGCCTCAGAAACGCGCAGGAATGGTGTTAACTTCTCTCCCCTGGGCTCTACCAACCCCACGTAACCGGTAGTTACCGGGGACGTGCTAAACTCACACCATCACAGACCTGATCCTGCATCTCAGCTCCCTCGCTGACCTGGAACCAGCAGAGACCAGCAGGTACCCACTGCCCAAAAGCCAAATCCATTGCTGCAGCGTTAGTGACGCCCCTTGGGACAGCCAGGCTGGCACCCAGAGCACACAGCCAAACCCTCACCCTTTGCATTGAGGATTCTGGGGAACTCTTTACTGTGCAAAAATTAGCTCCATGTGCAAAATCACCACGAAAAGCAGTCCTAGCGCTGTTACTCTGATGAGTAAACTGAGCTCCTCCCCACGCGGTGACTGCAACAACGTGGAATGGGGTAAGGGGTAAGCCAACAACTCCGAGGATACTCTGTCTAAACAACGACCGGTGTGTTTAGTAATATTCAGCTCACGTGGTGCATCTCACCCGGCCTGCAAAGCTGCCCTGGATAAAGTACCGAACAGCTCCATCAGGCACTGAGTCAGCAGCACAGACGGAACAGCAAACTTCTCTCTCCGGCTCTGGTCGCTGGGACACGCGTCCTGCCACCAGGCGTGTGCCACCACTCTGGGACACACATCCTGCTGCCACATCTGTGCCACTGCTCCAGGACACGCATCCTGCCACCACACGTGTGCCACCACTCTGGTCCACGTGCAGCTCTCAGATGTGCAGAGACCTCTGGCTCTGCACCCACCTTGCAGAGTGCTTGCAGGGAGGAAAGCTTGCAGAATAACCCCTGGGAGCAGAGGACATGCTGAGCAAGCAGGAACACCACGGTGCTGCTAGAAGCGAGGCGCGGGCCAGTCTCCGCAGGGACGGAGCAGAGTGGGAGCTCGCCGCCAGGACAGGCTGCATCGTGACGTGTTGTTTTAGGAGGTCACACCAGCCAGGCAGAGGAGCTGATGGTGGTCATGGAGCTCAGCACAGAGCCTCTCGGGAAGGTCTTCAGCAGCTGTTCCAGATGGTGATTTACACCATCAGAGCCCAGTGCTGAATTCAACTGTTGCTGGCTTAGCATGGCCACAAGAAGTAGTTTTACACGTGCAAACAGCCCAGACACACAAGTGTCCAGAGCTTCTGGCCAAAGACCAGTCTCAGCTCTTTGCATCTCCTCTGGACCAGCACACCCAGATCAGCTCCTCTAACACGCTGAGGCTCAGGGCGATGCACAGATCAGCTGCAGGAGCTTTACCACGACCTTAATGTCCACAAGCAGTTTATAGACTAGTCTGAGGACGACTGCTCAAGAATAAAGCCGAAAGACCGCTATTAATCCGATTTCCCAAGCTGCAAAGGCAGATACACCTTCAGAAGGGTGGTCCTACACCCCAGACTTGCCTTCTGCTCCCAACCACTTGAACAGCACTGAGATGATCCCAGCCTTACAGTGAGCTCCATCAAACCCATTCTGGAAACAGCCCCTGCTAGTTTTGAGCAACTAATCCCAGCTCCACTTAGGCTCTCACCAGTCAGGGACAGCACATTTTTTCCTTCCTTCCAGACTCTGAAATTACAAATGGCTCCACTAAAAGCATTATCTTGTCTCGCTGAATTCTATCTCACAGCTTTCTCTCTCTCTCTTCAATTAACAAATGTTTTAAGCCCCATAAAATGCATGCAGTTCTTGGAAACGTGTCACAGATCAAGAAGCGAGTGCAGCCTCTGAACTCACCAACTAATGCCTCAAGAGCAGCTTTGCCTATTAGAAACAAATAGCTGAGACAATGCGTGGTTTTCCGAACTGCTGATGGAAATAATGTGCAGACAGAAAAGGCGTCCTGGTTTCCTCACGTCTTTGGAGAGGGATATTTTTTGTTTCATGGTCAACAGTTTCTCTTCCCTGTCAGCCACCCAACCCAGCATCCCCCGAGTACACAGTCCAGAGCCACAGCAACACATCCCAGGGGCACGAGCAGACTCCTGGCTCGTCACAGCATCGCCTCATTAAGACGTATCTCGGAGGGAGCAGCGAGATGGGACACAGAATGGCCACAGCACCTTGGGGGCATCTTTTCCGAGGCAACACACTATCAAGAGCCAAAGGAGACCGAGCTGATGCGTCTGGTGCATTTCGCATGGTCGCTGAGTTCAAATATGACTCTCAAAAAAGAGCTGCTCCATCCCTTCCAGCACCAGCTCACCCTTCCTCATCGGCAGTCCCTCAGCCCTCTCCTCCAGGAGATCCAGCCAGGCCTCCCCTGGCATCTGAATTACCCTAAAATTACATGTCCTTCTCACTCGGGACAGGTCAGAGGGATCTCCTGTACGGCCCACCAGTACTGTACAGATAAGAGACGTCTGAATATCCCGGCACTCCCACACAAAAGCTTTCCTGCCTGCGTGTTATTTCAGCCAGCTCCCACATCGATACACCAAGCCACCCCCTCCCTTTTCATCTCACGGAGGGCTCGGACATCTCCGAAGCCCAGCCTGCAGCTGCACCACCCCTCGGTGCTCCCACTGGCAGCACAAGCCAGCTGCCCCCAGCCTCTTTACCCAGCAAGGCTTTCCTGCCAACCGGGAATATGTCCAAGCTC
This sequence comes from Nyctibius grandis, assembly GCF_013368605.1. Classification (NCBI taxonomy): domain Eukaryota; kingdom Metazoa; phylum Chordata; class Aves; order Nyctibiiformes; family Nyctibiidae; genus Nyctibius; species Nyctibius grandis. The sequence goes on along the minus strand of NC_090671.1, from coordinate 12,157,551 downwards.
GAGGCAAAATCAAACACGATTTACCCCAACAGAGCATGAAAGTACATCCAAATAGGATGCGAGGGATTTCTCTTTGCGACATTTATTACATGTGCAGAGGGGACAATTGCAAGTAAACAATTTGCTTTGTTAAATGAGACTAGGACAAGGGAGGCTTTCCTGGGGAAGATTATATTAAAGAACCACCGGCAACCGATTCAAACCCTTCAAACACTAATATTAAATAAAGAGATGTGACAAATGAGGAAGGTCAAGTAAAAATCAAATCAAGGCACAGTATCCAGAAGAGTCAGACATGACCATCCCTAACTCAGCCTACAGGAACTTCCAAATTGTTCCGGGGCATCTAATAGCCCAGTAAACGCAAGCCCATGAGTATAACAGCTATGGGGAAAGCTGATACGCTTCTGGTTCCCCAAAGAGGTCCCCCCATGTCACTGAATACCATCCAACACCACCAAGCACTGCTCGATGCATCAGGAACCGCCATCTACACCGATTTCAGTAGCAGCTCAGAGCCTCAGAGGTAGCTCCACACAGGCCAGAGGGATCCCAAAAAGCAGACCCCACACCCAGGTAGCATCCCTGACTGTTGTCCTCTTACCTTTGAGAGATCCTCTGTCCCTCCCTGCTGGCTCTGGTTCAGGAGAGGCGAGTGCCGCATCAGTGGGTCTTGCAGCAGATCCAGGCGCGGTCTCTTGGTTTCAATGAACTCCAAGTCCGACGGCTTGGTCAGGTCAGAGAGATAGGAATGCGCCTCAGTCCTCAGGTGCAACTCCTGAGATCTGGGGGCAGAGAGAAAGGAGCCTTTAGAAAACAAACCACCTCTGCTCTCCCCTGCTCTATGACTGCAAGCTACTCGAGGACAGAGGGCTCAACTCCTGCCCATTTCTCAGGAGGATGCACGAAGGGAGGCTGGGTGGCCCTGGACTCAAACAACTCAGGTCTTGCAGACCCAGGAGGCACAGCTCCATCGCTCAGCCTCTGGGCACAGCACATCTCCTGGAGTGCCCACTGCACGCAGGCAGAACTGGGCATCACCCAGGGGAGCAGGACGTGGGGTGCACCACCACAGCCACGCTCCAAGCCCTATGGGCCACCCTGCTGTCGCCCTCAGCATCTGTCACCTGGAAAGCCTCACTGCCACCTCCTGTCCCACCACATGCAGTGGGTGGCTGTCCCTACACCAGGGCAGAGTGAATGAGGCTGCAGGTCTGAGCCTTCCCTGTCACGCCACGTGGGTCGGGCTGGCCAGGACAAGCCAAAGCTCAGAAAAATCCTCAGATCTGGCCCATAAATCCCCCTGCAGCCCCTAAGACCAGGCGGAGCTCCCTTCTGCCACGTTTGGCTTATCCAGTCAAATGTACCTGCACCACTGTTTATATTTAGCATCTTCTATAAGAATACCAAAGATTATATGCTTGGGAAAAAATGCACACTCCTCCGTGGCTAGACAGTGGGAATTTATTTTTCCAGGATGAGGGAGGAAAGAAACTGGCCACATGTAGTTGCACGTCTCTGACACAGACCTGGCGAGCTGTAAAGGCACATTATCCAGCGATAGCAACTGCACCGAGGAGTCACGCCGGGCTCAAAGCCCTCTCACCTGTTAAATATGATGCAGTTGGTAATACCTGGGAATTGGGTTTGGTTTTGCTTTTTTTTAAACTGTAAAACTTTTTTTTGTAGCTCTATTTTTCCTAGCAGGATCCTCTTGTGGGAATTGTAAAGAGATCCTACAAAAATACATTAAACCTTTTACTATGCCCAAGGATCAGCTTTGCTGCAGCAGCTCCAAGGGTGTGTTTTTAACACTTCAGGCAGAAGCGTCTCTTAAAAAAATAAAAATAAAATGAAGCACAGGAGATTCAAAGCTTGGAAAAAAACACGGATTTTTTTTTTTTCTCTCTCCTTAAACAAGATTGTTCAAGTTCTCCTGAGCTGCGTGGTGAAGTATCCTCCGAGTTACCAAACAGCAATAAACTAAACAGCCTTTGAAGCTACTCGAAGGGGAGGAAGGGAGGGGATGCTCTTTGCCAAGAGCAAGCATATAGAACAGGGGGTCTTGTGTATCGTTTGGCCCCCACCCACAAACTGCAACTGCTGACGTTAATTTTTACCCAGCTAATTAAGTATCTCGGAGAGGATGACAAAGAGGGAAGGACCCAGAGCCCTCTGAAGCCAGCGGGAGTGTTTCCAGCAGCTGTAACAGCTCTGGACTGCATCCAGAGAGGAGGAACCCTGGAGAAAGCCACCTTCTCCGGGGCACCACCTCCGAGCAGAGCCCTCTGCCCGCCCCAGCAGCTGTGCCATGAACTCAACCCTGTGCCAGGGAACCACGATAAAGGGTTTTTTCTTTTTTTTCTTTTTTTTTTCTTTTTTTTCCTTCTAATTTAAACATCAACAGCAGGCACAAAGCATGTGCAGGCCAAACCCCGCTGCTGTGGGTTTGGCACAGGCGGCCAGCGCTGGGATTCAGGCCGCAGCTTTGCTGCTGACACACAGAAACAGAATCTGGCTCATCCTCCTCCTCCTCCCCAGCGAAACGGGGACGGGAGCGCAGGGAGGCTCCGGCACTGCCTTTGCCGCTCCGATCTCCAGCCTACGAGAGAGCCAACACACAGCTCCCACTGCAAACTCTTCAGAGCAGAACAGCTTTAACTTGGCATCGAAGCACAGCTCGCTTCACCTGCGAACGCCTTCACACCGAGTGATCCTCAAGCTTTTCTCAGCAAGCCCAGAAATATCTCCTGGCACCTCTCAAGTTTCCTGCTGGCCCGTCCCAACCCCTCGTGCAAACCCTGCCCGCCCGCAGCTGCGTGCCGACGTCTGCTGTAAAACCCAGCAACAATAACCAACTGTTGAGCTGGGCAGGTGTTAAAATATTCCAACACCCGAGGCTCTGCTGGACCGAGGCAATTAAAAATCACATGTATTTATTTTCACTTCTTTTTTTTTTTTTAAGGCCATATTAGCAAGAAGCTGCTAATTGACACAGGACAGCTCTGAGACCTCTGCAGTTGTCAGGAACTCAACCCAACACAACTGCTACGCTCAGAAAAAAAAACATGTATTTTTAAGATAAGAGCAACACCCAGCTTTACAAAGGCAGTTACTTACAGCGAGGCAGGGGCCACGTCGGGAAAAGCAGCTGCAATGTTATAGGGTGCTATTTTATTTCCATTTCCACATCCATTGGAACTGCTGTTAACTTTATCCACTGGAATTTCCAGCCGCTCCCGAGAGCGCTTTGCCCGACACAACCCGCTCAGCCTGTCCCGGCTGCAAGTACAAAAGCTCCTGCTTGAAGCCTTCACACCTTTCACTCCTCACATTCACACCTGCAGCGAGCGCTTTACAACAGACTTACACAGCAACGACATCGCTGGCAGTGTAAAAATAGCCCTGCCTGAAAAACTCTCCCGTTACACCGAGTTTGGGGTTTTGCTGTGTTTTCCAAGTAGTTCCCGCTTGGCTGGTTTATTCCAGAGATTCCTACTTTGCTGAAGGGAAAGAGCGTTTTTAATTGCATGTGGGTTATGCATCATTAAACGAAATAACCCCAATGCCAGCATTAACTATGCAGCGGGGCAGGTTAGTCCTCACCTGGAGCCCTTCACCACAAACACTGACCTACTCAAAGGCAGCAGAGCGGTGTGAGCTGTGCTGACGCAGCAGGGCTGGGTGCCCAGGGGTTGCCCCGACGTCCAGCCATCCACCCACAGCTCTGCTCCGGGCAGGTCTGGGGCCAGAAGACCAAAGACAACCCAAGATTAGACCTTTGGTTTATTACTAATCTGACAAACTAATCGCGCCCTACCAGCTGCGGAGCCGCGTTACTCATCCTCTGAGGCTGTTTCCTCAGCACATTCACACGGGGCGTTAGGAAGGTACGAGCAGATAAAATCCTACAGCAAGTGCAGGGCACTTGTGACTCGCTCCAGCACGGGTGGGTCACCAGGACCTGGGAAAACATCTTCTGCTACGTTATACCTACACACCACAACCAGCTGAGCACAAGATGGGCTGATGACTGCTAGCTGGGTATAGGGGAAGCTGAGGGCATCTCTCTCCTGGGACAGAGGATCAAACGAGACATCCAGAGCTGCCCTTGGGGTTTGTAAGAGCAGCCCGGATGAGACCTAAATGGATCTTACCTTTATCTTCTTTGCTGAAGCCAAATCACAGGGCAATGGGCAAGTACAAACTCTTTCGGAGGTCAAAGCGGACTCTCCCACCGCACAGCCCCACCTCAGGAGCACACTGCCCAGCTCAGCAGAGCAGCACAGCCCTCCCCTGCTCTTCACACCCTCCTGTTTCTCCATCAGCTGAGCAGCAGAAGGTGGCAGCAGGAGGAACGACTGTGCTTCTGCAACACCCAGCAAACCCAGCTTGACTCCATGAAGATGTGCCTGCTGCACCAAGGGCTCAAAACACGAGCAGCAACTCCGAGCCGGCTCCCACCAACTTCCCAGCAAAGGCACGTTTTAAATTTTGCTCCCATCCACAAATATTATTCCCTACATCATGGGGCCAAACAACGTAACCAAGCTGGAAAACTGGCTCTCGCTGTTTCTTGGAGCCAGAACCAAGGTAAACGATAGCCTTGGTGCAGCTGTTTATTTCCTCTGGCTGAGACGGTTTAGTGGGAAATTGTCTCCAAAAATAAGTTTTTAAAAAAAGTCTCCAGCCCCCCAAGGTACAGACAGACAATAAAATGCTTCTGAGAGCGAGTAATATCGAAAACCACTAGTGTTGAATTATTTATAGCCAACGCTAAGGTTTGTCAGAGGTTTCAGCAACCCCTTTATGCCTAATGATATCCAGAGTGGGAGACCAGGCAAATTGAGACCTGTTAAAGAGTGAAACCAGAGGGTTTGTAGGAGCAAACCTGCCACCAGGCAGCTAAAAAAATCACGTACAGAGCTGGCTGATATATTCCCTCTGTCCTAGAGCTGGAGAGAGAGAAAAACCATCACAACTTAACAACAGAGACCATGGGAAGAACAGCCTGTCTGGGTGGGGAAGGTGGAGTTCCCACGCTTTAAGCAACGTCTGCCAGCAGCAGGATTGAGTCTTCACAAGCCAAAGGTGTGGGACAGCCTCGAGCAGGATGCTGAGCTCACCACGTGGCCCAGCTCAAGGACTCCCAGGTCCTCGCGAGGTCCGAGCGAGCGCCTGTGACCAGGCGGTCCCATGTGCACCCTCGTGATGCTCCGGCTGGGCATGCCCATGCAAGGGGCAGGTACCTGTGCCTCAGCCACCCCACACAACCCCCTCAGCCAACTTCTTCCAAGCCAACTGCAATTTCAATGAGAGCAGATGCTGCATTGACAACTTGCATCCTGAAAAGCCCCATAAACAGAGCCTGAATTATTCATGGACGGGACCACCAGCAGCTTTAACACTGTGCCACACAACGGCACTGGCTCACTCAGGAGGAGGACGAGAAATAGTTGCGTGTCTCCACAAGCTTCCCCACATGCTCCTCATTCACTTCCTTCTCCAGGCACCCAAAGCCTGAAGCCCCGCTGCAAAGCCCTTTTTGGCAGTCCTGGGTGGCTGGAGCACTCCCTGGACTAATGCTTTGAGGGACATGCCACGTTTCACCAGGCATGCTGCATACGTTGCAAGATCACCTCTCCTCCCCCAAAATAAATCTGGTTCAAGACTGGAAATATGGGAATATGGGAAAATTGCTTGATGAACTTCCACCTCTCCATCCCAGCCAAGGCAAAGCCCAGGTTCCCCCTCAAACCTCCCTGCCAGGGCACATTGGCTCATTCCACAAAGCCCAGTATCTCCACATCTCCTCTGTGCTCTCTGTGCCCACCCATGGACATGCCCCCAGCCCACATCAGAGCAGAGGGTACTTGCTAGGCAAGGCCTGACCCTAGCACCAAGCGTCCACACACCAGCACCTGCCCTTGCCAGCCGTTATTTTCCCACGTTCATTTACGGGGAGGAAAAAAAAATGCAGCTCCCAGAACATCACTTCAAGTGTGACAAGACACCAAGATGTATGGTTGCAGGGATTTCAGCCGCACCACCGCCCACTCCGGCGAAAAGGGTCACCTTTAAAAATGGAAACTTAATTAAAGACCATAAATAAAACCGGATCAGTCGCGCTGTTAACTGTTAACTCGGGAGCAGTTGGTGCCATTTGGCCCATCACAGATGAAGGCCGAGAGCTGCGTGTGATTTTCCAGCAGCCACGCACACCAGCCCGCCTCCCACCGCTCCCCGGGCTCCTCAGCCAGCAGGATTAATCACCTTCAATAAGCACAGTAATTAGGCCTGCTCTCATGCTATATTGCACATGGCTATCTCGGATGGCTGCAGAAACACAGCAGCTGTTGCACGTACCCTAAATGTCATACTTCAGCTCAGCACCAGGCAAACTCTTCAACCTCCTCATGGCTGCTAAGCAGAACGGCTCCGAAGGAGGAGCACGGTCTCATGAACTGGGAAAATAATCTGCTATGAAAACAGTGACTCATCTTATTCTGGATGATGGTGGAATATACTGTTAGCATGCACACCGCTTATTTACAGCCACGTTTTCTGCCAGAGAAGCCATTATCCACCCCAGCATTCCTGCCGGGAATCTTTCCCTAAAATCATAACACAAGAAGTCAGAAAAATCCAGTTCCTTGATTTTTCAGACCCCTCGCCTCACCTCGCTGGCACCTTCCATATAACACTCAACCCAGTTTTTCTCACTTTTTGCAGACCAAAATATATATATAAGAGAAAAAAAAAAAACCTGATCCTTGTCACCTTGCCAGGACATTCCTCTGCAAGTATTCATGGTACGACTTGTACCAACAGCAGATCCTGAAATACTTCTCTTCGCTCCTGCAGTCCAGTTGGCACAGCCGACCGAACAAGCTAAGGGGAAGTCTGCAGATCCTTCCAAGAAAAAGCCTGCTATGAAAAAAACCACCAAGGAAAGCAGCACATCCCTGCAAAGACACAGAGCCAACTTTCCCTATAGCAACAGATTCAGAGTGGTTCAAGTTTTCCTCCCTTCTTCCAAGCCAGAATTGCGGCACAGGGAGTTCAAGTCTCTACCCATCCACCAAGGGGTGATGACGACTCTCAAGGCTGATGGACTTGGAGAAGGGCAGTCTTCTCCTGCAGGACATCTCCTGCCCAGGATGGGAAGCAGGAGGCACGTCATCCCTGAGGGAGGAGAGCCCACAATGATGTGACACTTCAGGAACTGGTTCTCCCCATTCTGCCTGACCCACCAGGCTCAGCTGTGGGGACACCCAGCTGCCCGAGCCTGACATTCAATGAGCTTCTTGCTCAGCAGGCCCCAAAATGCAGGACCCCATTCCTTCCAGCAAGTTACCACTCAACAGCTTTTTGCCACCAACACCTGATTCATTCTTAGAACACTCTGCCCATGGTGAAATGCTTCAGCACTTGTTCCGTTTTCACTGAACCACAACTAACCACCACCCCAGTGGCTACAGCAAACCTGCAGCCAGGAGAGACAGAAAACCCATCCGTGTTGCAGACCTTGCTTGTTTGCTCTTGGTTGCTCCCTCCTCCCCAGCCCCACACGCTGAGAGCCAGCTGCCTCTGCTCAAAACCATCCATCCCAGCCCAGGAACAAAGCCAAAGTGCTTACAGATGCGCCTGGCATGAACCTGCCAAAGGGACTCAGCTGCAGAGAGGGCTCCTTTCACCACCCTCCCTTGTCCAGGCTTTGCTCCGTACCAGGCAGAGACAGACCTGTTTTTTGGGGTTGACATCAATGATCAACCCAACCTGCTCCAGAAGCTCCAGGGTCTTGGCCCTTGAGCACCTGAGGAACCCTCAGGTGAGCAACCAAACACCCAAGGGGCTCCATTTACAACCCATCAGGTGCTGTTTTAGAGCAGATCCTCACACCACGAAGATGAAAAAGCAAAGCCTCCATAGGAAAGAGTTTTAAGTGCAGTGCTTAAAGCAGCTGGCTTTGCAGAATGGACTAACACCTCCCCAGCCCCAATGTCACCCAGTTTGAACAACTTCAATAATTAATTACACTGGGTTGAAAGTTTCTGCAGACCCGCCATCCTGCCTCCCCAGATTCCCTCAAATTTTTTTTTTTAACGAGTCCCAGCATTCTGGCACAAGATGCCAACTGAGCTGAACTTCAGTGGTATTTTTAGCTTTATTACCCAGTATAACTGTTGCAAAAATTCAATTTTTCAGATGTTCAAGGGATGAAATGTAAGTTGGGTCTGTTACAAAGAAAGTTTCTTTTTACAGCATGCCAAAACTTAACCATTCAGGTTGAAAATGCTGAAGTAACTGTGACAACCCTTTGGATGTGTATCTAGACTCAGCAACCTCAATTAACATTTACCCACACTCACGTGGTTGTCAACACTAAAATAACTTTGAAACATTTGTAAGCCAAAGTGAGATGCTCGGATGACCACACCAGATTAGGCATGTGGCACAGCAGACACCAAGGCTTGCAGGTGGTTCTTTTAGTTATATGGAAGAACCAAGATACGTTGTTTTAAATAGCATATTCAGACCTTGAGACCTTCATTTGACGGGAGAGCAGAACTGGGTCTGCATTTTGCAAACTGTAAGTAGTGTGAAAAACAAAAAAAAAAAAGCAGAGGCGTGTTGCTGGGTCTTTGTTACCCATCTCCCCCAAATTTAGCTGAATCTGACCCACGTCCAACTTAATCACGTTACTCTGCACTAAGAAATCAAAGCAAGCCAAGGCAGTGTAACGTGCTGCAATTACCCTCTGTACAGGCAGGTGCCACAGGCACAATCCAGAAGAGCACATCGAGGAGGGCAGACACAAAACTAACTTTGGAGGCTGCTTTTTGCCTCCCAGTTCTCATGGGTTTGTTTCTGCTGAGCACCAAGCCGAACACATCCCGCTAGAAAAAGAGGGTCCTGCCTGCGCCTATGCCCTTACGCATCCAGCACACTGAGGTCCTTCTCCTCTCCCCTAACAATTATGATTTTAGAGAAGCAGATTCATCTCTGACTCTGCACTGGTTTTATTCTTAACCCAACGAAGGAATAAGCATTAAAAACAAACCCACTTTGCATAACTGTACTGTAGCAAGGCTTGTATTTCACTTCCAGGCCAGTTTTTTCCAAACCCACTAAGCATCAAATGCAGAAGAGAAACTGTGAGAGAGCAGTGCTTTGTGATGAGACAGAGTGAGAGTGCCGGCCTTCAGCACAGATCAGCTCCTGCGGTTAAAGCATCTCCAGCATTTCCAGCCACACCGCGCTCGCCTGAGGAGCACCCAAACACCCTGCCAGCCTCCCACGGGAGGCTACGGCAGCAACCGGCGACACCAGGAGAGCTGTGAGGGGAGCAGGCAGGAGAAATAGCAGCTCGGAGAAAGCTGCAAGGGGACTGCAGAAAGAGAAACCAAAACAATGAAAGCGGGGAGGAAGAGCAGCAGCAGAGGAAGCGGAGATGCGCAGTGGAAGCAAGCTCTGCTCACTCCTCCCTTCAGCTTTGGCAGCCACAGACCAAACCTGACCACACGGCTTCACCTTCTACACTGGAGAAAGCCGATGTAACCAGTTACACCGACGTGGAGCTTCGCAGAAGCGAGGAGGGTGGGTCTTTTGGTGTTTTTAAGATGTCTTTAAAATGCACGACAGTCCAAGGGAAGAAACCAGAAGGGAAAGGTGCCGCTTGCATTAGCCCAACAAAGCTAAGGCTGGCACAGAGACTGAGCACAGCCAGTACCGATACACGGCGTAACACCGCCCAGGTCTCACACGGCCCCTCTGCATCGCAGCGCTGTGCCAAGCGCTCCCTGTGCAGTGGGGATGCCCGCGGCGCGGGGGAAGGCGCGGAGCTGGTACCTCTCATTGCCCGGCTGGAACTCGGAGAGCAGGGACGGCCTCCGCCGCTGCGGCTGCATGATCGACCCCGGCGGGAGGTGGGAAGCGAAATCCCTGGAATGATGCTGGTACTCCAGCAGCGCGACGTCCTGCAGGAACAAACACAGAGGAGCTCGTTAGGCTGGCAGCAACTTTCAAGCAAACACTGAACCCCAGCAACTCAGAAGAAGCCATATAGATACTCCTCCTTTGAAGCACTGGGTGCCGGACCACCCCAGAAGGGTTCCCAGTGACCCCCAGTTCAGCACCATGCTGGGGGGTAGCCCGGCCCCTGGTCCAACCTGCCTCCAGCCTTTCACCGGGGCTGCTCGCAGGCTGGCTCCAGGGATGGGACCCCAGCACGCACACAGGGATGTCTGGCATCCAAGCAGTCCTGAGGACAACTTCAAATCCAAGAGGAAGAACAGGTAAGAAGAAAATTAAAAGTCACAGGATACTTTCAGCTTCAATAATCCACACAGCGGTACAGAGAAAAAAGAAAAAAAAAAGAAGAGAAATCACAAATGTTATCTTGAGAGTGTCCCTTTAAACACAGCTCCCCTGGGCTGAGCTCAAGGGGTTTGAAAGGACAGTTTGCTGCTTATTATGTGTACGTCCCTTTTGTTCCTTGACCCTTGGAGAGTACAGTACAGTATGTTCCTGAGTTTAATTAAATAAGCCCTCCTGCTCTGTGCCACAGACAGATTCTAGCAACAGTATTTTAGAAGCTACATTCAACTGCTATTTTTTATTTGCAGATAGATACTTGACCAGAAAACTAATCATCTAATTAACGAAGACCTTCAGCAATGGCACAGAAAGCCCTGCCACAGAATATCCCTGGTAACACTGACACACATTTACGTGAGAAGAACCAGTCCCACCTGGGAGTCTATTTTGAACAGTTCTCAGCTGGAATCAGAAAGCTCCAACTCCCTCAAAAAGAAAAAAGAAATTTAAGAGTCTAAAATGATCTTGGGAAACACCAGGGACCTCTGCCAGCCCACAGATGGGACAAGCTCAGACATCTGAAAGGGTCCGTTAGCTCTTACAGCCCTGGCTGAAGCAGAATCGCTGCCTACAGCGAGCTTCCCCCCATTCGCTCTTGTCCTGGTTTTAAATTAAAAAAAATAAAAAGAGCGACACAGCTCCTGACATCCACCTACAAAACAAACACACCGTGTCTGGGAAGACACACCAATAGGCCCAGAATCAGGACTGTCCCCTTCTGTGGGCGTGCAAACAAGATTTACCTGTCTGGGAGGCTCGAAGGCTGTGCCCTTGAGAAAAAAAAAAAAAAGGCTCTCACATGTCCCAAGAACCATCTGTTTTTCCTTTTCCCCCTGCCCACACTCAGCTGAGCTTTGCCTTTACCTCCTCTAACCCCTGTCAGACCATGGCCGGCGGAGCTCAGGGCCCACTGGCGTGGCCCGAGGTGACGGGGACGCTCGTGAGGCCGGGCCGTTAGCTGGGGCCCACGGCAGAGGTGCCTCCCAAGGCTGGCCAGCCCTAGCTCCTGCTTCTCCAGATGCTGCCCAGCTCCCTCTGACCTGCTCCGCTTCACTCCCATCAGCATTCGGCTCTACCAGAAGAGAACGTAACCTAAAAATTAGTGAGGAGGGTGAAAACTGACAGATCTCTGGGCCCTGTGATGAACTGTCAAAGGAACCGCAGGAGACCTGGCAGGACGTAGGTGGATTAATTGCTCAGAAAGTTACTACAGTAAATTGCACTGTGAGCTATGACTGTTTTTCAAATGCAGACGCTGGGAAGGTTTTACAAGTTGCCTTCAGAAGAGGCTTCAGTTATGTTTAGCAGCATTTTAAAGACATATGCTGGGAGGCACCGTGCTGCCAGCCCCGCTGCACCATCCCCGCGCGGGCAGAGACGGGGGAGCGGCGTCCAGCGGGTGCCACGAATTCCCCACCACCAAAGCACTGAGCACAAACAGGGTTTAATCCCCATCCTGACCCAAAATCTCCAGCACAGCCTTGGCACCTGCTCAAGGGCAGCTGTAAGACACCTGAAATAAAACAACTAAAAGACTCTGCAGCCCCAAGCTACACGTTGCTCCTTTTCCTCTCCATTGCTTTGCTGGTTTCTGCTCAATTCTATTTTTTGCTCACCCTCTCCCTCTTCCTCTTTGCATCTCTTCCTGCCCTCTGCAAACCCTCCTCCCACATCCCCCCCCAAAGCTGCTGATGTGTCAGAGCACCTTCTCCAGGGTCCTCAATTCTCCTATTGCCTCCAGTCAGGACTTTGTTCCTTTTACACCAACCTTCCCGTCGTTCCTTGGGGTTCAGGTGCTCCCACGCAGATGTACTTTGTGGAAGTTTTGCAGAATTTAATAAATTCAGTAAAGGTCATGAAATAGACATTAAGGAAGCAGAAAGACCATGGGTAGTCAGGGGCTCTGGCGGATCAACAGATTTGGGGGGTGGGAGGAGAGTTTGCAGAGATGCGAAGAGAAGATGAGCACCTTTGCCACTTCTGTTGACAGAAATAAAGCTGCTTTACTCAGGGGAAGGAGGGGGAATGTTTCCAAAACAAAACCAAAGCAAAGCAACCGAAATCACTTTGGACTCGGAAAACTGTAGAATTCACCCAGCCAGGAGAGGAAGGTTGGATCCCTACTGCTGGGAGCAGCTTGACATCCAAGTGCAGTGAAGAGGCTGGGTCATCCCCACCTTCCAGTCCCAGAAATGCATCGCTGTCTTAGTCCTTCCCAAGCCACCTGGTATTACACCATGCTGTGTCACTGCCCTGGCCCAGACCATCAGCCTTGCATGCAAGAAACAGACCCTTCGAAACCAGCAAGCACCGTCTCCAACACTTAGGGCGAAGCCAGCTAACTGATATTAGAAAAACGATAAGGAAAATCTACATTATTCACTTTCAAACTATGTACCTGCGCTAGCTCCTGAGCACACACCCCCAGGAACTCAGAGCAAGGAGCAAGCTCTGCAGGGCTGAGGCAGCTCAGCCCCACGCTGCACTGCCCCAGCTCCAAGCGACCCACCGAGCAGCGGGGACAGGGAGCAGCGACGTGGGGCTGTGCGGCTGCTGCTGGGAAGACAGGCGATGGGGAGCGCTGACAAACAGCTGCTGGTACCATCACCAGAGCCGCAGCTCCTCACAGCAGGAGATTTCGGGTGCCCATGGCACAGCACACACCGCAGCTCGGCAGTCAGCCAGAGCCACGAGCACCCAGGGGCAGAGCACAGCACTCCACGTCAACGCTGCAGACCCCCGGCCTTCACGGGGCTCCGATTCCCTCTGCCCTTCATCAAACCCGCTTCAGTCGAAGCCTGACCTGGGTGATGCTGAAGACAACAGACCTCGCAACAGCTGCCTGCTGCAGCGACTGGTGAGGAAGGGTCTTGCAGGGAAAACAACTGACATGCAGCTGCTTTCTGCCTAAACAGAGTCAGAAACCTGCCCTGATGAGAGCTGGCGAGTCCTTCTGAGCAGCTCCTGGCCCCACACCACAAAAGCCAGCACCATCAGCATCGCCAGAGACGGACAGACACCGAGAGCGCCTACAGTGCCATAAATCACCCTGGCAGAGCCATGCAGCACAAGGCCAGCGTTCAGATAAATCAAATTCTAAAGAGCCAAAAGCAGCCTCATTAAAATACACTTCTTCACGCAGCAGACTGGAAAGGCACTCGGGCCCAGCCAGAGGCACCGACAGCGTCCTTGGCTGCCAGCGAGGATGGCTGGACACGTCCGCGCTGCCCTGCTCGGGGGTGCTGGGAGCGGCGAGAGCACTCCGGTCTCAAGGTCTTTTTGTGTTATTACTTGATTCAGGAACGCTGAGAGCACCATCTCCCTCCCCTTGCTGGAAAATCCTCTGACCCTAAATAACCTGAGTCTATCAGGCTCATTTAGATATGCTAATCAAACTGTCTAAAGCCAGGAGACTGGATGCAACATCACAGAAAAACCCTTGGCAGCACAAAAACACAGACGGCCTCGCAGGAGAAAAACAAGCCTTTTTCTGGCCTCGCTTTTTTACGCTTTTTGAAAGCTTTCATCCTGCTGCCTCAAACTACCGTAATGTCTCCAGCAAAGCCTCCTGTGCCATCCCCTGACCTCGGGATAACCCGCACGCTAAACTAATAACTGCACGCAGCCACACAGCCTCTCTGCCTCTCGCTTTCTGTTTTGAACGCCTGCACTCGCCCGTGCGCTTCATTTCTCCTTGCCCTGCTTGCAGCTGCCCGGGTCCCGGTTGCCTGACCTCCAACGAGGAGGAAGAAAGGGGGGTTTGAAAGCGATGCTGGAAACACCCGCGGGCGCTGACCTGCAGCACGCAGAGCCACACGCCGCCACGCCGCAGCCAACAGCAGCTCTGACCCTGCTCTCCCAGCCCCAGCGCAGAGCGCATCCATACGACAAGGCATCTGCCAACCGCTCCATCCAGATGGCATTCCCGCGGCTGCAAGAACCAGCCCCTGAGGAGAGGACCCCAGAGACACGAGGCCTGCAGAAAGGAAGCTTGGAACTGGTCTTGCAACAGAAAGGCGAACTGCTCCTCCTCTCTTCCTCCCACGGCACAAAAACAAGTGCGAACGCCCAGTGCTTCTGGCTTCCTTGGAAAAGGGCTCTGGAGCAAAGCTGTGGGGACCCAGAGCGCAGCCAGCCAGCCACCTGCAGCACAGCCCCAGCAGCCCCGAGCATTAGATCCGTCCCCCGCCGCTTACCGAGTCTCCAGCCGAGAGAGCAGCCAGGAGCTCCCCGCCGAGTTTCGGTGCGAAGACGGCTTCGCTCGAAAACCACCGCTCTTGTTGTGCAGTGACGCCGAGGAGGAGCCGGCCCGGGGTCAGCCGCCACATCCGCCAGCTGGGCCGGCTCCCGGGGCACGCACGCCGGCGGCCGCCTCTAACCACGGCACAGGGCACAGGCGGCCTCGCCTGCGGAGCTCCCCGGGCGCGGGAGCCCTCGCCCAGCCACGAGCCGCTGCCCCGCGCTGTCCTCGTCACCTTTTGCAGGCGGGCAAACAGGCCAGGGCACTGAAAACCCCAGCTCCTCGCCGCCTCCACCAAGGATTATGTCGTGGGCTGTTCGTTACGAGCTCGCCCAGCGTTGTGTTGCGAATAATTTTTATTTCTTAATGACGTGCTATTTCTGCTGAAGCACTCCCAAGCGCTCAGCCTAAACAAGGCTGATTAATAATGGTGTGGCCTGAATAGTGAGCATAAAACAACACCAAAGCACCCCTATTTATTTCAACATTTATAAATTGCCTCTTACCTAATTTTAGAAAGGGATGCCTGACCCGTTCCTGCTGCTCGTGAGCAGCACATGTGCCATTCTGGGAACTCCTTTTAACTGCAAGGATAACTGATGGGTGAGGGCAGCAGGGCTGGCGTCCCCACAAACTGTGGCACTGGTGGCACATCGAGACAGAGCTGGGCACCTTACAGCTGCTGCCCTGCGTGCCCCACGCTTCTCCTGTCCCCCAAAAACATCCCGCTGGCTCTGGGGTCCTGGGGACTTCGCTCCACCCCACGCCTCACCTTCATGCCAGGTGTCCTGGGCTCCACTGGTATTTCCCAAGAGGAGAGGAGAAGCGAGAGCGGCTGCAGACAGCGCTGTCCGGAGCAGAGCCTGTGCCAGCCACGTGCTCCATCCCTCTCCTCCTCCTGCCTTTCTGCTGGTGTTTCCTCAAATCGAAGAACAACCTGGGCCTCTGATGCCCCGAGCTATTCCCTGGCCACCAAGGATGGCCAGAGGAGACAGGCAAGTCAGAGTGGCTGAACGCGGCGGCCAGGACCTGACCGTGCAGCCTCGCACTGCGAAGCCACCCCGTCCCCCGGGAAGCAGGTTGAGCTTCCCACACCCCCAGGAGTACACGGCCAGCACAGAGCAGCGTGCCCCGACTCCAAACCTGCAATGGCCTCTGACCATCCAGCCATTAATTTGTGCAACAAGCTGCCGCTTGAGCCCCCTGATGCACCCCTGGCAGCAGCAGGAGGCTGGGCTAGCAACCAGTGCCACCGGCAAGCCAGGCAGACCAGCTCTCCTGCCCAAGATGGGGTGGCCAAAGCGGCACAGCCACCACTCTGGCGGCTTTGCCAGAGCCAGGGGATGCCCCCACCCCTGCTTTGCACACCCTGAACTTTGAAAAAAGAAGTTGCTTTAACTCTCCTGCCAGCAGCAAGCGTGACCTATTTTAGCAATAAAAGGAAAAGCTCTCTGGTGCCTGGATACCCCTTGGCGCTGGCAGCACAGCAGCTGCTCATCAGACCGAGAAATGCACTTTCTAGCCTTTGCCTGGAGATAATTTTTTTTTCCCAAAGCCAATTCAGGTAAGAGGAAGGGGGAAGATTTGGGAGGAAGCGGGGCAGTAGCAGAGCCATCGCTGCATGAGGTCCAGACACAGCACGGGCTGCAAGGGGACCGGGACGGTGCACAGCCCATCGTCCCCAGCCTCCCCAGCGAAGAGGAGCTGTCCTCTGCCCTGGGAGAGGGGAAAACCTCCCCTGTAAGGTGCAGTGGAGGTGGTTATGATCAAAACAGGTTGTCCCCAAGTACACTGCTGTCTACCAACTTCCTCCCCAAAACCCTGGGAGGAGCTCACTGCAGATTTAAAGAAAAAAACCCCATCTAACAAACAACAACTCCTCCCCAGTCAGCTCTACTGTGGAAGATAAGGTCAGTAATAAAAACCTGGCTGAATACACGCATTTTTATCTTGCCTCCGGGGATGCAACATGTGCTGAAAAGACAAACGCCCTTATTGTTCCGAAAGAGTCTCGTTGCCATCCATCTCTCAGACGCTGCTGACTTGGCCTTTTGTTTTAGGAGGTGACCGCACTGCGCGTGGCCCCTTCTCGGAAGGCATCGACTGCTGCTGCCGTCCCTGCGCCGAGGCCACGTCTGCTGCCAGCACCATCAGTGTCCGTACCAGCCGCACAGCACTGCATCCTCCCCGACGCCCTCTCCCCGGCCTCTCCAGCAAACCGGGGCTGTCAGCGGGTTTAGCTGTCCCGTGTGAATGTGCCATTCATGGAGAAGGAGTCACGTCTCGGTGGGGGCAGCTCTCAGCTGTTGCGGCTTCCCGGTCATCTGACCGGTGCCGGGTGCTGGAGCCAGCCGCCAGCCCTCTCCCCGGCAGCCAGGGTGTCCGCAGAGCAGCAGCACACCCAGTACAGTGCTGCTTTTGAGTCTCTCTCCATCACAAGACTTTTGTCCCAGTCGCTTCCAGGCGCCTTTGAGCTGGGAATGACCCGTCTGCCCTTCCTCCATCCCCCACGCCTCGTGCTCTGCTTTCTGGAGCCGCTTGTGGTCATGAACACCCATGCGGGGTGAGCAGCTCTCTTCACACAACAAACCCAAAACTTCCACCTTAGAAGCACCAGGTCATTTTGCTCATCATCACGTCTCTCCTAGCGTAGTCCCCCACCACCTTCCACCACACATGCTCCCACACAACACCCACAACCTATCTGCAGGTCCATGTAGGACCTTTTTGTCTTTCCACATACCCTGCTCAGCGCTCTCCTATGCTTCCTTACAGCTCCACAGCAAATTCTTCAAGTCAAAGAACCTGACTTGCTGCTCAGTATTTTAAATAAATGTGGCGACAGTGACAACCAGCAAAAGCCCACAGTCTTGCAGAAGGTTTCCCCAGGGGCTGGTGGGGCAATGTGGGCAGAGTCAGGCAAAGGCTTTAAGTCTTCAAAAGTGGCTTCAGTGGGTCTCCACTTTTCCCAAACCACATATGCAGCAAGAATTTTTTCTTCCCCCATGGATTTATAATCTTGAGATCAATCAAAAGCAAAGCATCACCCTCTGCATCAAATCACATCCAAAAAGCAGATTAGGGAGCAACCATGGAAGTCTACAGTAGCTTGAAGAAAAATAACTGTTTTGGATAAAGGCTGTACCCTAAGGAAAATGAGCTTTAAATACAAACTGCTATAAGCCAGGTCCTCCTTCCTGGCAATGGGAAAGAGATCCCAGGGAAGGGAATCAGGTGTCCTGCTCCTTCACCTCCGTGCTCTCCCAGTCCCACAGCAGAAAACCAACTTCCCCAAATCCACCGCTGAGCTGCTCAGAGTTCACGCAGCCCTTCCCTGGCAACCTCAAGGTACTTCAACAGGGATCACACCAAGTTCTCATGACAGATCTGATCAGAGTCGGTATTTCCAAGGTATGTTTTTGATTTTCAAGTCATTCCTTAAAACACGAGCTGGAGCCCGGCAGGCAGGATTCCAGGATGCCAGGCTCTGGCACGAACCGCCCCTCGCTCAGCTGGTAGCAGGAGGCTCTTCTTTGCGCTCGGAGGTGGCTGGAGGAGGCTCTTCGCAGCCTGGGGGATTTTAGCATTTGGCACCATAAACTCTTCCGTTCTGCAAGTTCCTGGAGCACCGACACAGGCTGGCATTTTGCTTCCAGCAGATAAAAGTGTGAATAACTACTCCAAGGAAAACCAACACAGCAGCAGAGGCGCCTCGCTTATGTCATGCGAAACACACTGCCTCTCTGCAGGCTTAGCTGGCGCCGCCTTGCCACGCTGATCATGTCACTGCGCAGAGGAGCCAGCTCCTGCCATCTCAGGAACCTGCACCTCCTCACAGCACCTTCCACGGCACGACACGGGGTTTAGCTCACCCTGCTCAAACTACTGGGAGGAGGAGTCCGGGCAGGGAAGGCACTGGCTTCCCCCCAGGTCACCATTTGGCCAGGACACCAAATCAACACACAAGTTTGCACCAACCTCTTGTCTCTGGTTCAGACAGACAAGGAAGTTATTTATCACTGGCCAAAAAAACCCCAGCGATGGGGCTGGGAAGCTCCTGCCCAAGTGCTCTTTTGCAAACGGGGAGTTTAATGAAGGACCTACATAGCTGCTTCCAGGCAGGAGAGGTGGCACAGGACAAAGCATGAAGGTCTCCAAGCTGGAGGAGAGGAGGGTTAAGCTCACCTTTCCACCCCAGCTAAAGCAGTGTGCAGGGAATGGGGGCAAACAGCACGCAGGAGGCACGCCGAGCACCCCTTGCTTTGCAGGGAGGGGACAGTGGTCACCAACGGGGATTCCAGTGACGATGGAGCACCAATTTCATACCCATGTGCACACACCCCAATCCTACCAATCCCCAAACCTGTTTAGTACCTCTAGCAGGTAAAACACTAAAAGCACCCCAAAAAGCAGAAGCTGTTTTGGCGCAGAGGCGGTCACGTGAGGACACTGTGTGTCCCGACCCCCAGCATCTCCTGCAGCTGATGTCACCCTCCCGCATGCCCCAGCCTGCACCCGAAGCCGCATCACTCCTGTGGCACTGCGATGTCAGGGCCCTCACAGGAGAGGGATGACTGGTAAGGAGGGCACAGCAAGAAACCGGATCCACGGGGGAGGAAGAGAGGGGAACCCGTCTGTCCCCAGGGAATATTGATCACAAAGGTGTTTTAAAAGGAACAGGGGACACGCGTTATGCAGGGAAATCGATCTGTTTACAGAAAATATCTACAGGTTGCCTGAAAATGAACATCCTTCATGCCAAAGTTTCCTTTGAGAGAGCATGAACTTTGGACACATTAGAAAGTTAAGAACCCAAGTAATGTGTTTTTTCATCTTTAGCTGAAGGTCACGGAGCTTCCGAACAATTCCTCTGTTCCCAAGCTGAACAGGACAGAAGTCAACCAAGCACCTCAAAGTTACAGCTAATTAATATGGAAAACAAAAACGTTTCCCCTGCATCTTGGCCAAGAACCATGCAGTGCTCTTAAGAAGCTGTTAATTGTTGGTGATTTTAGTTTTACCTAAAGAAAGTCAAACAAACCAGAACCTTTTCACCAAGCTTCCTTCTGCCCTTTAAAAGCATGCACACCTGTCAAAGCTTTTTTACAAGTAGTTTTTTAGTAAGATGGAATTAAATCTAAGGTCGTGACAAAATATCACACCATTTTCACGTCCTGCCTCCCTGGCAGCTGTTGGGACGAGATGCCTCTCAGTGAGGAGGAGGATGACACCCCAACACGGATGGGGACCAACCTACCTGCGGAAGAGCCTGTTGGCTACATCCCCTATCAGAGCTCAGTTTGGATCAGACCTATGGGTTCACAGCCCTGCCCAGAGCTGGCACCTAAGAGTGAAACCAGCCAACAAACATCCTCACTCAACCGGTACTGGATCTTCTCCGCCAGCTCCAAACTCAGCAGTAACTCCTGGAACACGCTGCTGGGAGACAGTGCCCATACGTACAAAGCATATTTCTGTTTGCTCACTTGAAATGTGTCTTTTTCTCCATTTTGTTGGATACTCCCTTGGGTTTTATATGATGGGAGAAGAAAAAAGCCCAAGCCTGCTCCCACTGCCTTCTGCCCCTTCACAACGTCCCCCCTCACTTGCCTCATCTGTGAAATCGAACAGCTGCAATCCTTTAAATCACTTTTCATAAAGCGTCTCCAAGCCTAAAATAATGTCACGGCTCATTTCTGAGCTCAGCATTCCTGCCGCGCCGCATTTCCCTGGGTGCGACCGTCACAGTTGGACTGTGATTATTTATTTATACTATAATAGCATTTGCAGCCCTGCTCTGCTCAGCCCCGCGCACGCGCCCAGGAGGTGACCCGGGGCGTTTCCGCCACCAGGATAAGGATCCCCGGGCTGACGAATTCCCAGCTCTCAGGAAAGGGTGTCGTGGAACGCGGCAAACCAGAACCAGAAGGTAAGCAGATGCCATACACGCTAGTTATCAGGCTGGTTTTGGCCTCTCTTGCTTTCTTCCAAACAAGCTCTCACTGTGCAAACACACCCCATGATCAAACTGACCTGGCCAAGACATGCAAGCAAATACCGCTGGCTTTTAATATTAAACAGTGCAGCAACTTCAAAGCAACCGGGCTTTCCTCTCCCAAGCAACCCCACCAGAGACGAGCTCCAGCCCCAGAGCCATGGCCAGGTTCCAGCTCACAGCACCGCCGAGACACGTGTTTGCCAACAGCTGAGCGCGGCAGGGCAGATCATGCAGGGACACGCTTGCAGGACCGCTCTGCCTGCCCTCCCGAGGAGAGGCAAGGGGCACGGGGTTTGCGTGGGGCTGGCACGCTTCTGCTGAGAGGAGTCTTTTGGGTTTCCATCCAAAAAAAAAAAAATAATCTCAGCTTGGACCTCTCCTGCATCCAGACATCTAAAAGGTATCACATAACTTTGGAAGATTACATGTGGCTGTAAAAATAGCTTCTAGAAGCAAACACCAGCAACTTCTTCCAACGTTAATATGATAGAATAAGAACAGTATTCACTGTAGCCAGAGAGCAGGGAAGGGCAGAGAAACCCAGAGCTCCATCCACCTTGCAAACTACTGTCCCCGCTCGGTTCCTTCTGCTGCTGCGACACTAAGGGGAAGCAACTGGGGTGTGCAGGAGACAAGGACTCAGCTCCCCAAGGCTAGGAGCCTTTCGCACTCTTCTGAAATCCATCTCCACATCAGGCATTGAGGTTTCTTTGGTTTGTTTTTAAATCACGGTTTTGCAACAACTGCAGACCTTGCTCACCTGGTCACAACCTCCTCCTGCTCGGGTTTCTGATGAAAAGAGAACAGGGATTTTCTTTCCGAGACAAACGCTCTCGTTCTGTCCCACCTCCCAAACAAACACATTCGCACCGATGGAAGCAAAACTCCCATAAATCAAACCAGGTCAGCGTGTCTCACAGCCTGGATGAAAAGCTGCTTTGTGCAGAAGCACGCAGGCCCCGAGCGATCGAGATGAGCCAGCCAACGCAGCCAAAAGCTCGTCCTGCGCCCTCCTTAACGTTTCTATTTCAAAGCCTTTCCCAGCTCCGGCTCTGCTCCCCGTGCCACTCCACTGAAGCCCAGCAAAGAGGGCAGATGAGGGAATTCCACCCCTTCGCTGACGCTGCATGGATTTCCAGGCTTTCAAGTCAAACCCTAAAATCTTCACAGTGGGAATTTTACTGTTCCATAGCCGTCACTGACAGAAACGTAACCCCGAGACAAGGTCCCTCGCTACCTCGTGTGACAAGCACCTTCCTGGCTGTGGCCACCTCGCTGTGACCCACCAAGAAGCGGCTCCAAAGAGCAGCCTTACAAGCATGTGCCACACTCCAGCACCTAATAAGATTCATTTAAGCAGCTTGAGCTGACTAAAGCTGTTCCACTAAGGAGAGGGTTTTTTCCGTTGAGGGCTTAAACCTAAAACATTCAACCATCCAGGATGAGCAAGCAGACGTGAGTGACACAGCACAGAAAAGAGAGGCAGGATCTGGGTGAATTAACCTCTGCAAGCTCCGGTGTGTTCAACAAAACACAGCCAACAAAAAAACCACCAGCTTATGCCTTGATCCAAGAGGAGACAAGACTACGGGTCAAATGTAAAGGAGGGGGGAAAAAGTGGGGAAGGATAAAATGGAAAAAAAAAAAACAGCAGCCCATTTTTTTTTTCTTGCTCCCCAGGAGTGCCACCACCAGCCAGGAGTGCCATGTAGAGAGGCCAGGTGTCCTGACCGAAGGGCAGGCAGTGGGTTCATGCCCCGGCAGCCTGCCTGGAAATCAGGAGAGCTCTCCCGTGGGGGTGAGGAGCAAGGACCGGGCTCACTGGGAAGCAGTAAGCCCACACGCAGGAGAGGATGCTCGTCCCCTCGCGATTCAACACCGAGGAAAGGCTGAGCTGAAGCGGGCTGGAGGCCACTGCTCCATGCGGGTGCTCAGCCATCCTTCCCCTCTCCCCCCACACCGGTTGCTGCATCCAACCAAACGAACTCCTGCGCTCGTACGCAACGACCCAGAGCCCATGACACCACCACATCAAGTGCTGGGAAGAGGCTGGAAAGGGGCAGGACACCTGAAAGCACTGTATGGAGAACCAAAAGAGGATCCCACGAGAGAGGAACGATGAAATCCCATACCACAGGCACGGAAACGGTCTGATTTCGCTGCAACAGCCACATCCGAGAGCAGCGCAGCTGAACCACTGCCCCAGTGACAGGGCCGCGCCACGCAGCTCCCACCCCGCGAGCGGGAAGGAAAGCCTCGTGCCTTACCGCATGCGGTCGAGCAATCTGAACCGGGTAGGACATGGCGTGCGGGGGGTAGCGCGGCTCGGCGGCACGCCAGCTCTGCGTCACGGGCTGCGTCGATCCAGACATGGCCAAAGAGCGGGCGCGGCGGTCGCTGCTTCCAAATCACCGACAAAGGATTAGGAGAGCCGAGAGCTCCTCTTCATCGTGTGTGCGCCTTCCACGGCACGCAACAACTGAAAGCAAATGGGAAAGCAGCAGGTTAAAATTCAGTCAACCACGGTGCCGTGAGACAACGAACATCACGCCTTGGGTGATCACCAAAACCTGCCCGCCCTCGCGGGTCTCCAGCAGCCCCGCTTTCCGCTTGGCAAACACCGCTGCCACGCTTTTGCTTCAGAGTACTTCTACCACAGGGAAGCAGCCCAAATATAAGACCATCCCAAACCCATCCCACCCATTTGCCCTGGAAAGTCTTCCCCCAGCACCAGCGGGACCAGGCCTGCAAACCACCAGCAATTTATTTGGGCCCTGTGGATCTACAGCTCCAAGTCTCTTGGAGACGGGTATTTTTTGGGACTTCGATCCCAAAAACACAAGCTAGAGTTCTGGCTCTTCAGCACAAGGTCCAGAGGCACAAGGTCCCTCCTAAGCCCATCTCTTTCACCACATCCACGCACGTTTTGTTCAGTGCCCTTCTTTCCGAGCCGTGGCCATTTTTGCAGCCACCTGAGGTAAGCCCTGATCTATGCCAGGAGGGACACCAGGCACCTCTCCAGCAGCCCTCTCCGTCCACGGGGCTACACTAAAACACAGGATTAAAGTGCATCACACTCCTCCAGTGCCATGTAAATATTAGATCAGCCTTTCTGATCAGGACCAAGAGCCAGAGAAAACACCGTGGCCCTGAGGGTATTCTCACCAACACCCCTGACCCCCACACGTTCGATGCTTTACCACATATTGTAATTCCTTTCGCAGTTATAACGAAGTCAGGAAAACCAAAAAAGGGAGAGATTGACAAGTTGCTGATTTTTATAGATACTTCACGTAGTTTTGTTTGGGGAGGATTTTAAGCCTCCTGCTTTTTGTCTGGATTTCAATGAAAAAGTAACAAGCTCTAAACGCTGCCCTTCGCCGCTGACAGTTTAAGAGACGTTAACCATTACACTCATGTTAATTGTTAATAATTTCCCACGGCTGCCTGGGCTCAGAGGATGCTTCCAGGACCAACCCTGGCCATAAGAGCTGCATCTTCCCGACTCCTCCTCCCCAGGATCCCTTCTTCATCCCACACCACACGCCTCCTCCCCAGCAGAGGTACACGTTACGTATAGATTTGTGCAAGGTTTTTGCAGTATCAAAATCCTTCCTCAGCACACCGGGAGCAGCAGCAAAAGCTCCCAGCACCACGAGCCCCCCGGCAGCCTCTCCCCACGCTCTCATGGTCTCTGCTGCACGGGGAGAAGAGCCAGCCCGAGCCAACGCAATTTCAACTGAAATAGCGTTTGGCATGTACATAAACCAAAAAGGGGGTGGGAAAGGAAGGGGGAAAAAAAAAAGGAAGTTTTTATTTTTCTATTTTTTTTTTTTCCTCCTGTGAGACCACAGATCAGCCCATGCTGATAAACCACTTGCTATCTGCTGCAGGCAGGCACAGGATCGCCTCGCGGGTTTGCCGGCGTCCACGCACTGCTCACCAGCCAGAAACACAACCAAACCAAGGCAACGGTCCCCAGCAGGCTGGGCACGGCAGGCAGGGCAACAACAGCAGGAGGAAGGCAGCCTCAGGAGGCCCCCTTACAAAGAGTTCAAGTTTTAAGAAAATAGCAATAATAGTTTTCAGCAAACTCCCATTAAGGCCTAAGGATGACAGACACGCAGAGCCATCTCCGTGCTCCTGGCGAGGGTCAGCGGAGCCTCTTCAGCCAAAGGTATTTTGCCAAGTTACGTGTGGGAAAACACAGAGCAAGGTTTAGCTCCCAGGGCAGGGAGAGGAGGGACAGCCAGGTCCCCTCCTGCTTTCGGCTCCCTCCCTGCAGGCCCTGCACCCGCACATCCCCGCCGAGTCCCAGGGCTCCTTACCTGCGTCCCCGGTCCCAGGAAGCACCGGTGGCCCGGGAAGAGCCTGACCCTCCTCCCGGACTGGGATGCAGGAGCTCGGCGTGCTCAGCACAAGCCACCCCCGGGGCAGGAAAGCCCCTGCGCACGCGGGGGAATTCAGAGGCACCCAGAAGGCGGCCGGCGCGTATTTACACTTCCAGTATGACTAACCCACTTCCCCTCACGCTTCCGACTGGATGCGATTTTCATCGCTGATTCCCACCCGAAACCGGGGGCCGTGCTGGGAGCACGCGGTCCGACACCCGCCCCGCTCACCTCCAGGACACATCACCACTCTCCCGGCTCGCCCGCAGCCCACGAGTGCTTCTGTAGGGGCAAACCGTGCCCCAGCCCTCCCCAGCTGCCAGGGTTGCGTGCACGATGCTCTCAAGGGCTCCAGAAGCTCGATGGGATCTGCAGAAGTTTAAGGTACTTTCCTAATAACAGATTCAAACACAGACATCTTGGCTTGCAGTCACCTCATCGTTAATTAGCACGTGTAAATATATATATACACACACTCCAAGCTGGAAGGGCCCAGAGCCCTTGGCAGCTTTCAGGAAGCCAACTGCTTCCCCAGGAGCTCAGCAGGTGGACCTGACCATCCCATCAAAGCTGTCTACAGTAAAAGAATCTGGATGATTTTTCTTTTTTTAAACTCTTCAGATCAGAAGTTCAGCTTTAAAACTCAGCACCACGTGCAAAGCCATGTGGTGTCAACCTCTTAAACAGTTTAAAAGCTT
The DNA here is from genome assembly GCF_013368605.1 of Nyctibius grandis. Taxonomy (NCBI): domain Eukaryota; kingdom Metazoa; phylum Chordata; class Aves; order Nyctibiiformes; family Nyctibiidae; genus Nyctibius; species Nyctibius grandis. The sequence goes on along the minus strand of NC_090671.1, from coordinate 12,131,844 downwards.
TTTTTTGCCTCTGCCTGTGCAACCAGAAAAAAGTTAACTCTCTACTAGAGGGATACACACTAGAAAAAATTATAGGGGCCAACAAAATTGTCCTGCACCAAGGCACGCTGCCTGCGAGCCATGCTGGTGTGTGCACTAACCGTGTGCTGGCAGGACCACAGAAGGGTTTTTCCTTACCAAAGGCAGCAAATAGCACCTCTGCCTCAACAAAAAGCCCTGGAAAGCCAAGAGTAAAAATCACATGCTTGCAAACAGGCAGAGCGCTGCCCATGCATTCCCACACCTGCAAACCACACAGCGGCAGGTCGCCAGCGAGATCTCGGCGCGAGTCGGAGGCCCTGGATGCTCTCCACCGCAGCTGGGCTGTGGGCTGGAGCCAAGTGAGGTCACACAGCTCTGGGGCAGCTCCACAGATGCCATCGCCTTACATCCCATTTTTTATGCTCCACATGCAAAGAAAGGGGCTGCAGAGCGTGCCCAGCCCAGCACAGCTCCAGGGAGGAGGAGGGTCCACGGCCAGCTGGCAGCAGGGCTGTGGGTGCTCCCACTGGGGAGCAAACTGGGAACGCAGCGTCTCACTGGGGATGTACTGGTGCTGGTTCACTGGGATGCTGCTTGGCCAGCTATTCCCAGCAAAAGATACTGGGGTATCTCCTCATCAGCAACCCTGAATTACTTATCATTAAGAGAGGAACATAAACAATAGGAGCAGATTAATAGAAATGAAAGAGCCATAGTGCAGCCAGGCTCTTTAAATCTTTAAGATTGAACTGTTTGGTTCCTGCTTTTCTCAACTGATTTTGATGAGGAACAGACATTGTCTCACAGGAAAAGTATTTCCCCCCCTCCCCGCCCCGTTGGAGTCTCCATCAGAGACTGTTTTACCCCCAGACCTGCGTTAGCCATTACAGCACTAGGTACGAGGAGATTTACAGCCTCGGAGCAGGAACAGAAGCAAGCCGGGTGTTACCAGCAAGCCCAGCACCAGGGCTCCCACACGGACCTGCGGAGGGGGCGAGAGCCTGCGGAGGCTCCTGCACCCATTTATTTCCACCTGTCTGGGAGACTCCCAGGATCCTGCCCCACTTCAACAACTCCTCCCTTCTCCCCACCACCAACTCCATGCAGCAAACCACCACCCCTCTGCTCCTCAGTTTCTCCTCTTCACGTGCCATTTACTGCCTAAAATCATTTCCCCATCACCTGTTCTCCCCAATTCACACCACAAAAGCACTCTGCAAGCCACTGCTAATGGGGTGCACAGCACCGGGCCCAGCAGACTCGTGTCCAGCCCAGGAGATGGGCACAGACAAGCCCACGACACCCTGCAGTGATCTACAGGTTCACAGGCAACTCCACTCAGGGCTGCGCATTTCTGCGCGGGTCCTTCAGCCCAGCTCCCGAGCGTGGCAAAAGCATACACTGATACAGCCAGCACCATGCAAAAACTCTACAGGTCTACAATAAGGCTTTGAAATTAAATTGATTTTTGCAAAAAAATTTAATTAACATCATTCAACACACTTGTTGTTCTTCAAAGTCAGAGCCAACCCTCCCGATGGACTCCGTGCTCCTCAGGGAGCGCAGGACTCCCAGGTGAGGCCCCTGGCTTGCTGCTGACACGAGGCAAATGTGGGCGAGTTGCCGTAATTACCCCTTGCCTTAGTTCATCTGTCTGAAAGGTGAGAACGAGACACTCCCAGCTCACAGAAAATACCGGTTTATCCATCCTTATAAAGGTTTTAAAGGTCCCCACGAAAACACACTGCTCAAGCTCAAAGCAAGGACATGCTGAAATAAGATTAACAGAATACTCCGTTTCTTAAGCCCAGAGTAACGTTACTCAACTTGTGGTCTACAGACAACGTTGGGATGTAGCCCACAAAATGACTGCAAAAGACCTTATTAAAAGGCAACTACCAGCACCACCACACTATGCAGACAAGGCAAATGAGCACAATGCTGCTAGTCCTCAGCAGGACACATTGAACTGAAGAGCACTGACAACAAAGCTAACATTTAATTACATTAAATAATGCAAGTTTTTGGAAAAAAACAACCAAACCATCTTTACTCAAATGCTAAATAAGTGACAATTTTCCTCCTCAAACAAGAAAAAAGGTATAGATCCCTTCAGTCAACCCATGTATTTTAAAATAAAAGTTAAGGAGACCTTTGTTTATAATGCTTAATTAATACCGAGCTATAACATTCACCTCCAAGAGACCAACCAACCCACCACGCTTTAAAAAACCCCAGCGCAGACTTGTTGCCTGTCGGCAGCCGTCCCACGGCCCGTAACGGCACTGACATGCCACACAGCTCTGGATCAAAACCAGACCTGAAAAGCAGTTAAGAGATTTACCCACACTTGCTTTAAAGGACTGGTGGAAGCAAAAATAATTAAGATGTGATGAAAATGGGTAGAGAGAGACGTTCCTAAGAAACGCACCACTATGTAACAGTAATGGATTTGTCTAATCAATATGTGCATGAAATTTTCTTGGAAGACAGTTGACATTATACACAAATATTTGTACGTACTGTATCTATTAAGCCCTTTCAATGGGAAAGCAGGCCATCTGCCATAAATTTAGGGCTCTATTCAGAATAACAAAGACGGCAATGTCAGCGTCTGCAGCCTGGGAATCCACAGTAGCGTTCAATCGCAGCGGGGTACAGAGGTTTTAAATTAAAATAGCAGCACAGGGTCAACAGGAAAGATCAGGCACATCTGAGCTCCGTAGCCTGGAGGAGAGGTTATTTCAGCCCCAGGGGTCAAGGCTTGTACCTGTCTGTGATCTTACAGCATTTTTCTTGCTTTGGAAGAGTATAAAAGCAAAGTCGGGCTCGCAGCACCCTGCACATGATGGCCAGACCCTGCAGTTCCTCATGTGAGCCCCAAACAGCAGTACCTGAAACAGCTCTTGCCCCATCCCCCAGCTCGCTCTGAGGTCCACCCCTTGACAGCAGCCCTCCTCCCTCTTCTCTTGGGCCAGATGACTTTTGAACCAGATTAATTTCCCAGCCTGACTGATGGTGGGGATGCACAAGTAATTCCAGCAGCAGATCTGGGGGATGAAGGGGAGTCGCAGCATCGCAACGGAGCTGCCCGGGGCAGGATGTTGCCCTTGTAAGAAGGTACAACTGGTCCCTAAGGCCATGGAGGGGGTGGCAGAAGCTCAGGAGCTGAAGTCTCTTGTCCTGGTTTGCTGTCTCCTTGTTGGAAACCTCTAGACTGCATCAGCTCTCCCACCGTGGCATAGCTTCACACAGACCCGGTCCTGGTCCACGATGAAAGGTGACTTCTCTGTCCTGCTCCTGTCACTGCCCAAGGTAGCAAAGCAGGATTTGTGACTTGTGCTTCTCCTTTTCAATCTTTCCAAGCTATTCTGGGCACAAGCCCCGTGTTTAGCTCTGCCCCGAGATAACCTTTGCCAGCATTTGTGAACAGATCTCGGCACCACGGCTGTGCGGAGCAAGGTCGGGGGGGGGATTTTGCCAGCCCCGCTCCTGGTTGTGTCTCCAAAGGCACATCTGCCAGCCAGGCTGCGCTCACCGCCTGCCCCGCCACGGACACCCCTTGCCAGATGAGCACTTGCGATGGATTTCACACGGTTTAAGTGTCTCCCAGCCCTCGGCAAAGAGGCTGCAAGTGACCTCGTGACGGCTCCCAGAAGGGCACGTATGTGCTTAAATGAACAGGAGTGATCCACTTCCCTTGCAAGAGCACTCAGTTGTCACTCCTCAGCTGCAGGGACGTCATCTTATTAACACACACGAGCCACACACCAAGGGCCAGCCTGGCCACGGCTCCAGCATCAGGTCAGCACCAGCGTGGCTGGCCTGAGCCTTCACTTTCCAAATCCTGCCATAACATGTCTCTTTTTCTGTAGTTTCCCTCCTCCCCTTGTTGGATTTTTCCCCTCCAAATCAATTAAAAAACCTGAAGCATCTCCTGGTTTTTGCAGTTGAGACTGCAAAAGCACGCAGGCAACACAGGGATCATCTGGAGGGCAGGGATGCCACGGCAGAGCTGCTCCCGTTACGCAATGGCATCGCTGCTCCCGTGCCAGGGCACCCGTGGCCCCGCAAACCCATCCCCAGAGCAAGCACACGGCCACACGCAACCCACAGCCACGGACTGGCAGCTGCAGGCTCAGTGCCCAAAAGGGACACCCCAGATAATTAAAAATACTGACAAGGAACAGGAAAAAAAAAAAACAAAACCCACACTAAAAAAATGAAAGGGGAGGGTGGGATTTGGATCCATGCACAGGCCATTCATGAAACAAAGGAGTTATTTTAAGGGTAGGCTGGAAATAGAAAACAAATTAGACCATGCGAGGCCTTTGTTGAAGATGATCTGCAAAGACAAATGGAAATGCCCAGAGAGGAAATTAAAAAAAACAAACAAAAAAACACAACCAAAAAAAACCCAACCAGCAAACATGAAACCACCAGGCACTGGGACTGCAAAGGGAAACAGGGCAGAGGACTAGAGGGGGAGAGACAGGTAAGAAAGCCAGCGCGGGACAGCAAAAGCAAACCAGTAGAATTGACTAGTAAGACTCCAGGGATGGAAGAAATGCTGAAAATGTCCTGTTTTCTGAGGGAAGCCCAGCCCAAAGCTCCAGATACAGAAATGCGCGAGTTGAAACTAAAAAGTGCATCTGCCAGGACAAGAGGGTTTCTTCACAGCACCAAAACCTGCCTTTTGGGGCAAGACAGACAGTTCAGCACTCCACAAGCCCCCCGAGATACTCTCCCTGCTAAGAAAGCTTCCCCACAAGCCCCCAGCATCACCCACTAGCAGACAGAGGCCGGCAGCTCCCCCCAGCCCAACACGCTGCATCTGCCTGCACCCAGGGAGCAAATTCATCCTCGGGGTAGTGCAGAGCATCCCTGGAGCATCCGCTCCCGTTCACCACCCCGTCCCCTCCCCGCACACGTTGTACGACATCTTTTCCACTTCAGCTGCCCCCCTCTTACATTAAACACAGGCTTAAATGCTGTAACTGTTACACAGTACTAATCTCAGTGTAATAAACACACACGAGCAACTTTAAATCAAGAAAAAAACAAACACAAATCCTCGCCAACGTGCAATAATGACACAGTAACCGCACAACTATTTCAGCCACGCTCCCAAGTACATTAAACAGCACATTAACAACCATCGCTGTAACAACACATCATCCCTACACCCCTTCGCAGCTCCCAGGAGCTAACCTAAACCCCACACTCTCCAGATAAACAAGGCTTTTAAAATGCAAGGGAGATTACAAAGCACCTGCGAGATTTATTCATATATTTTGCACAGAACACGCTGCTTATTTGGTTTTCAAACGCTTCGGTTCGTATTGCTGCAGAGACAGGTCCTCTGATGTCTTGGGCACGTTCATGAAAGCTGGGGGAGTCATCTCCTCGAGATCCTTTTGTTGAACAAATTACTCAGCTCAGGAGTGACATTTTCAATTATTTACATCCTGAATAAAGAAGGGAAATTCATTTTCTGGAGTTCCTAAGAGAAGTTCTTTGAGGCAGATTGTACCGCTAAACATTTTCTCCTTTCGCACGTTCCCAATTTCAAAGACGACAAAACATCTTCGCCTTCTAAATTACTCCTTTTCTTTCATGATCCTCTAATGATTCAGGAGTTGAAACTTCACACAAGGATCTTTGAAGAGCACCGACTGCCAGCATAAAAGCTGAACTATTGTGACAAACTGCACAATTTAATGTCTCCATAGGAAGACATGTGCAAAGGAACAAAATTACCCCAGGGAACCAAAACAAAGCCTGTGTATAAATTAAATGACCTGTAAACTAAGGTACTCAAAAATATATGAGATGCTATGCAGCTGTGCCATAAAATATCACTAAAGGAGGGAGTCGTCGGGGAGTGGAGCTGTTTTAAACGAACCCATTTTACTCCAGATTTGCAGCAAGGTGGCTGCACCTACCCAGCACATTGCTGCACCTCAGACACAGGATAGGAACTCAGGTAATGCTAACCCAACCGCTCGTGATCGCCTGTCAGCTCTGAACCCTCCACCAGGCCTTTCTCCTAACACCCCTCCGGTAATTACTAGCAGATAGAGTCAATTTTCAGCCCAGGTTAATAACCGAATTCCAGTCATTTGTTCCTGTACATTGCTGCTGCTTTCACCTCTCCCCAGGAAAACTGATGAGAAGTTCAAGCTTGCTGGTGGCCCAGGAAAGGAGCTGCTCATTAGTTCGTAGCAGATCAGCCAGAGAGATGGGTCTAAGCTGTAGAGGCCATTAATTGGGTATGTTCTGCTTTCCTTGTCTAGGGAATTAATAGCTTCTAGACAGAAAGTCAAAGCCTCTCTCTAGAGGCACCAAAAAAAATCTCAACATTTGCATACAACGTGTAGCACCTCGCAGAACGCTGGACAGTTTGCAGCAAGGGAAGGGGGACAGGAGAACATCTCCTCCACCTCCTCCATTCCCTTCTCAAATACCCCTTGCACAAACCAAGAGCCCTGGCAGGCACAACACAAAGGGCTTCACCCCCTGCACTCCCAGGGGAGTCCTACCCTAAAGAGGACCCTTGCACAGCTCCTGCTCCCTCAAACTCCACTCAAAGGCAAACGGCACTTTGCAGGAGCCGAGCTTTGGGTTGTGTTTCTACAGACAGGCTTGCAAAGCAGATGGATTCCTGATGTGTTTAATAACTGAACCCTCACAAGTGGGTAAACAGGATTTCAGCGCTTCCCTGCTGACAGCAAGCTGTCCAAAGCCACCAGTCAGTCCCCAGCAGATCAGGAGACCTGGCTTTCTAACCAGGACAGTTCTCAAACTACAACGTGGTTGTACCCTTTGTAATTTGCCTTTTGGGGGCTTGGAGCAATGGTTTTGAGCCCATCGTTTACAGGCTTCTGGGAGGCTGTGGACTAGTTTGAAGGAGTCCTTGAAAGGTGACTGAAATTCCTGCTACACAGGTGAGACATCTCGAAGGATCCGCTCCTCCATAGGGAAGCAATGAGCGCCAGCACGACAGGGTCAGAAGCCTCTGGCCTCCCTGCCCCGTTGTACCAGAGGGAGGGGAGAGTTTTGCCTTGTTTCCCAGCAAAATGCCCAGTCCCTGGGCTGTCAGCCCACCCTGTTTCGTAATTGCTGAACTCAAAGCTATTTATTAATAATAATTACTACTATTTTAAAAAACCCCTCAGCTGCCAATGTCAAGCTCTTCCTAAGATGACTCACTGGCCCAGCTCACTGCTGCTGCCACGCAGGCACAAGCAGGTACCTCCCGTCACCCTGTACCTACCTGCCCTGGGGCTGAGGTTTCAGGTGGTTCCTCACCCTCCAACCCTTCAGCCCCACGGCAGAACCAAAGAGAAACCACAAGGGAACCATCTGACGCAAAGCAACCCTCATCAGCTGGGAAGCACCTCTCACAGGCAAGCAGGAGCTCTGACACCAAGTCATCTAATTTGGACAAAAGTGGTCTTGGACAAAAACACCAGGGATGCTGGCAGAGGGAACAGCAGAGTCACAGTCCCAAGGTCAAATACTGCTTTTGTGGAGCTACAGAAACAAATTACAGCAAAATAATCTATCCAGAGTGCTTCTAGGATGTTTACCAGCACCTTCATGCATTGAGCTTATAACCTTGATGAAGGCCTCAGATTTAAATTAAGGTGAACTCTGATTACCCACAGCGAGAAAAGACACGTCATCTGAAATTGTCTCTGTGAAGGGAATGAGTTTCCCTTGGTATCGAGTTGACGCAGGACAGCTTGCACAGGGACAACTAAGAGGACTGCTGTCCCCAAATCTCCATCACCTCTGCCTGGGCAGCTGAGCTGCTCATGGAACAACTGCAGTTACAGCTCTGGGGTTTTAATGGGAGTAGCCAACGGTGGTGGATTTCATTTAAAATAGCTGCGGCCCCGTGAGGACTCTGTACCCAGACACAGACAGACAGAGCCCTTCCTGCTGCCCTGTGGGAACCCTACCAACCCCCCAGAGCCCATGCAGGGAACACGAATCCCACCAAGCCACCTTCCCCTGCTCTTTACACCCCACCCAATCTGCCACTGGGCACAGGCTGTCAACAGTGGTCCCAGGTGGCAGGTGAGGTCTCCCAAACGTCATACAAAACATGACTCCACTCGGATGCTGCGACTTTGGAGACCCTCCCCTTGGAGGGAGCACAAGCCCCCTGCCAAGCACAGAAACCTGCTATGGGAAAGGTCCTGGAAAACACACTTCTCCCAGGGAGAAGACAATACAGAAGTGAAGAGTTCAGGGAAAAAATTAAAAATGAAGCCCAGTGCTTTTTAAATAACCAAGAGACAATAACAGCAGTCCAGGTGTAAAGCAGTTGCAGCAGGGATTATTCCTCTGCGCAGCTGGTCAGCGTGTGCGTGTTCCTGGGGTTTGGTTGGGATGGGGGATTCCTTATCTGTTCATCCTTTGAACCACTTCAATCTGGAAACACAGCACGCTTCTGTATTTCCCTTGAAAATCCTACAATAGATTAAGAGGTGAAGGTGCTTTTGGAGACATTAATGTGCCCATTTGATTAATATCCATTCTATGGACATTAATACAAAAGTAAGATGTACTTTACAAACTTATAAAGAATGTTTAAACAAGGAAACCCTGAGAAAAGCGCTAACTCTCCCATTTTTTAAGTTGTACAGGAATTTTTATGGATGAACACAACCTCCCCCACTTCGCCCCCTGCGAAGCTCTGCTGCCTGCTTTACCCAGGAAATTCCGTCTGCTTTAATATAAAACACTTGACCACAATTTCAACCGACGCAAGAACTGCCTGCCCTGCAAAAGGAGCAACGTCACCCTCCCAACAGTTGGGAAACAGCGGGTTTCCTATGCAACCACTGCCAGACTCTCCCAGCACTCCCAGAGCCTCCCAGCAGCTCACGGATGCTGCCTTGCGGGACGAAGATGACCCAGTGGAAGGCAGACAGGATAGGGAGCTCCTTAGTCCTCCTCCCACAGCTCTGGTTTAAGGGGTGTGGAATGGCTTAATTATGCCCCTCAAGGCAGGAAGAAGTCACTTGTCTTTAACTACTCAGACTTTTATTGAGTTAACATGTTTTAACAAGGTCAAGGCTTGAATGGTAAACTCTTACCCAAAGGGGAATTCACTGCTTCCCCTCTTCCAATTCATCAGTGTCCACCATGGTTTAGTTCTGAGCCCTTGATTAAAGTTAAAATTTTCCAGACAAAGAAAAATCAAGAAAAAAAATATTTAAGCAGTCAGAAAGGGTAAACAAACCTTCCCTTTCTTCTCCCTATCTCAGTACTCCAGAGAAGCACCTGGCACTCAAACACAGCACCCACACACATCCCCTCGGACAGGGCTGCAGGGAGCTGGGAGGACAGTGGGACGGCTTTGCCTCCTGTCACCTGCCTAGCACAGGGGTGATCAACCACGTACAGCACAAAGTCACTTGCTAAGCGGGAGCGGGGACAGAAGAGAAGTCAGCGCGTTAAACCAACAGCCCTTCCTTGCCAAACTTCACCCAGTTCCTACGGTCCGGGGAGAAAGGCAGAGCATCAGGGCCATACGTCGCCTGACCTCCACTGGACAGGTTTTTACTACTTGTCCACTTGAGCACCCCTCAGCAGTAGTTCCTGACCTGAGCCAAAGTGGCATCAATCAGACATAAAGCAGTTTGAATTTCTCCATGCAGGACTTTGTACTGGTTTGACTGAATTTGCTTTTAAATCAGGTCTGCTCAAACCGGAGCAGGTTTCCTGCTGCGATTCAGATATCCCGTTACACAGCTCATCCCAGCAGCCAGCTCTGTGCAGCTCGAGCAAATGGAAAGTTGAACGGTTCATGGAAAAAATGCTTCTATACACAGGCAAAGAAGGCAGATTTAAAAAAAAAAAAAGATTAAAAAAAAGAGTCTCCTATAATTTTGTATGCAGTTTACCTTTAGATTTTGGTACTTGGTTAAATAAAGGTAAAGCCAGGTTGGATGGGGCTTTGAGCAACCTGATCTAGTGGAAGGTGTCTCGGAGGAGTTGGAACTAAATGATCATTAAGGTCCCTTCCAACCCAAACCATTCTCCGATCCTATGGAAACCACACGCTTCTAGACACAAGGCAGGACACAGAGCTGAGCCTGCACCTCTTCTCTTTCGGGGCAACCTTCCTGCAAGGTAAACACACGCCACCAGATCAGCCCCGCTTTAAGGGAGCAGATTGTACTTCTGCGGCTTAAAACACACCCAGAATAATCTGTAACAAGGTACTTAAAACTTCAACATGCATAAGGCCTAAAATATAATTTCTGTCAACCTAACAGGCATCACAGTGTATTTTATGAGCTAGATGCTTATGGAGCTACAATACATCAGGTCACATTTTTAAAATTGCAAATAGTTTATAAAGGCTTAATCAATCATCAAATAAGTGTTTTAATAAATGGCTAAATCTATCATTATAAGCCATAACTCTAAGTAAGCTATCAGACTTTATAATAACCTGCAACATCTCCAGCTGAGGTTTGCATATCTACCTATAAGGCACCATCACGTTACAGACCTGAGGAACAGAACACAGTATCTATCACTTCTTAACTATCCGTACTAGACTTTAATGTAAATATAGGCCATACATGGTCACACTTCACGTAGGGATGTTAAAAATACAGATGAAACATTGCGGAGCACTAAAAAGTGGCCCTTTGGGAGGGCACTGGAGAATATTTAATGAAGTCAAAAGCTGCAGGCTAATTTCCCCCGAGAGTTCCCACTTAGAGCCTGTCGCAGTGAGAATCCATCACAGACAGCACCGATTCACCCACATCAGAGAGAAAAAACCCTCCTCTTCCCTCTCCACTGCCAGCCACCAGGATACCACCTCCGGTAAATGAAGGAAGCATCTCCTCCTGAGTGCTGCCTATGGCATAACACCGACCAACGCCGCTGGTGAACCTCCCTCCCTCGCTCCACAGGCTGCAAACCTGAGCCTTGGCAGCGACTTGCAGGGGGCTGCGAACATCCCACCGTGAGAGGAGAAAAGGCATCCATCTGCTTGGAGGCTTGCTCAGCTTGGAGGAAGCTCCTGAGCAGCCCGAGGCTGTACCCAACGCCAGTCATCCCTGGCTTGGAGCAGTTGGGACTCCAGGACCTGCACACTCCAGGTCTGACCCATGATGGGAAGCCCAGAGTTTGCTCCACTGACCCAAAGAGGAGCTGACCCTTGGGAGCAGCAATTCCCATCCTTGCTCTTCGGTTGCACACATAACCAAGCCTGTGCTCTTTTCTCCAAGGGAGGACTTCTGAAAGTAGACAGGCAAGGTGACAGAATGAGCCTCAAAGCTTTAGATGGAGCTCTTAATACTAAGATATTTAATGTAGCATTTATCAGGGGATGGAAAAAAAAAAACCCACAACAATCAAGTGTGCTCCCACCATCCTCACCAGCAAGGAGAGACCAGATGTCTCACCTGAGCTCAACCTGGGGCTGCTACGTGTCTGGGAGGGATGGGAGAAGAAAGGGCCAACTGAGCAGAAAGGGAAATATCTCTAACTCCAACAAGACAAGGCCCCTGCCAAGAAATGCACCGCCAGTTCCTCATTTGCTTTACTAGGAGAAGTTAAAAACAATAAGCACAGAGGCACACAGCTGGAGCAGATGTTTCTAATTCTTCACTGCTCACAAGCAGCAGCTCTTCCCCTCCTCTCCCCCACCTGCCCTCTCTGCTGCACTCAGTGGTGGGAGTGTGATGCCGATGCATTAAACTTGCAAATAAACTTTCAGAGACCGCAACTGAAATCCATAAGCCTGTACACACCTGGGCTCAAATCTAGTGCTTTTGAGGCTGGATCAGATGTATTTTCCAAAATTGTGCTGGAAATTAAAACCAATATATGCAAATAACACAATTCGGGGATGCGAACTTCCCAGTTTCCCATCACCATTTGCACAAAGACTTCACTCTCATCCCACTAATCACTGCACCAGGCAACAGTGGACTACTCCATCAATGACGTCATGGGCAGATTTGATTACAGCACTGATTACATCATCACCCACAAGAGATTATGCAGCTTTCCAAATGGCACCAGCAGCTTCTAAATAGCTTATATAGAGGAAGCCACGAAGGACAAACATATTTCAGAAGTCTCACGCTGTTAATTTAGGGGAAGAACTTTCAACACTATCTTTTGGAAATCTCAGTACATGGACAGAGCACTTTCACATGCCGTTGCTAATGTCAGTGAGCCAGCACATGCTTATGAGGATATTTTGGTTCCTGGAGAAGTCACACACGCACACACACTCTCTCACGGTAAGTGAAGGACCCTGCAACAAGGCGGCCAAGACTGAGACTTTGCATGAGCATAACCACAAAGAATGTCCTCACTGGTCACAGGGGAAAGGGCAACCCAAGATTTGCCAAGTGCACGATAAGGAACGTGTGCGCTGAACCATCTCTCTCCAGGATGGGAAAAATACTTAGAAAAGCCTATTTAGATGTCACTCAGCAGAAGGTAACATTTAATAACAGGAACTCAAATGAGAACCAAGCACCCATTACAGAACCTGGCACTATGTGGCTGGGAACACGAGAAGGACAGTGTTTTGCTGGCCCCACACCACACACCAGCATTAGATCTGTCACGGGTAGCTGCTTCTTGCTCAGCCTTCCCTCTTCTGCGTGGACTATTTGCAGCAACAGCATTAGAGCAACCATCAAGCAGATGCTTAAAAAATGCAGAATGACGTTCAAATGACATCTATCCATAAATCAGCCCAAACCGCAAACATCTGAAGAAGATTTGCACTTAATCCAATTCACTGTAATCTCTCTCTTTAGCTAAAATGACAGAAATGTCAAAATGGGACTTTACTCCTCTGTCAAAGCATCTCACGGTGAAAAGGAAAATAAGCGGGCTCTCACAGGCAGCACCACTTATTAGGTTAGAAATGTCAAAACTGTACTTTGATGCTCCCCATTAGCAGTCACAGCCACACGCCGTGCCCTTCTGTTTCACTTCATTTCCCCCACAAGCGAGCACACAGCATATGCCTGACGCCAAGCAGCATTTAGGCAGAAATGCAAGTTGCCCATTTTTTGTTTCTGATGGCCCCGCACTCATCTCCGAGCACACTCAGACCCCCCGAGGGTCTCCCTTGTATCACATCTAAGCAGTCTTATCTACTGCCAAAGGACTCACGAAGATTGCCTTCTACTGCTTCCAAAAAATAAAACGACGATCCAAGCCTTCGCAACAGACCAACCTTAAATTGCTTTCCCCCATCTCTCCACACCAATTAGCAAACGGGATAATTGACCCTCTGCCCGGGAGTTAAGCACGTGTGTGGGCATATATATATCTCCACGTGCGAGTGTGTGTATCTTTTTCCCCAATGGTCACAAAAATTAAGCCATTATCCAAGAGTCCAAGAAAGGGAAAGAAAAATACCTCCTGTCAGGAGCGGGGTCTTCATGCATTATTTAACGAGAACTCTGTTGGCAAAACTGGTGTTGTTTTTATATAAAAGCTAATAGAAATTGTACCTCCAGGTGTCAAAACACTGATGGTAATTCCTGCTGCCTCAGACATCTTGATGTTTCAATTTTAGCAGTATGAGGAGCCTGTAGGGAATCCAAGAGGGTAAAGTGCTTGTACTCAAAGAGAGGCAGAGGGAAGGAGAGCCTTTTTATTTCTTTATAAAGGGCTCAGGGGAACAGTTCTACTCACTGGAATTATCAGTTCTGGTTCCCTTGCTCCTTCCCTTCCTTGAAAGAGGAAAGAGCAAGATAGGCTAACAAGGAGCGATTGTACCGTGTCGACAGGGAAAAGAAGAAAAAAATCAAGGAGGCTGCTAAGGAGAAGCACAAAGACAAAGAAGTGAACACAAGATATCGGAGTGCAGCAGCACAAGAGCAGCTGCAGTTAATGGGATGCCTAAAGGATTTCCACAGAATGGACAAGCCGAGATGGAACAGCCTTTTAAATCTTTCTTTTCTTAGTGCCTAAAAGCACAGCAGCATGTTGGACCCCTCCCTTACCAACTTCCAACTGCACTTCTTCACTTCCAGTCCTGGTGCCAGGGAAGGCCAGAGCTGCATCTTTACCTGCGCAAGAGCGAAGCCACCGCAGGGAAGCTCTAGGCTGCTGACACTGGTGCACCTGGGGCCCTCGGGAGCTCATTTATATGACAACAGCTACCTACTGGCTTTCATTTTACAAAAGGATGTTAGTTCCCTACATCAGCAAATGGAAGCATCTCCCAGACCCTCCTCCCAGATCTTTACTGTCCTTGTAAAGCACTGCAGATGCTGGCTGATCCACCAGTCTTGGTGTATATTCTCTGCCCAGAAGCCTCCAAGGTCACAGATGACATTCCCACTGCCTCCTCCCATCCTCTTCCCACTTCTTAACCCTTTCCACAGCTTCCTCCTAGATCCACTTTGTATAACCCACGGTGGAAGCAGCTGCCCACCTCCAAAACCCCCTGCTGACAGGTGAGGGAAGGCTGCGGACAGCACCCCACAGCACAAGTACACCGGGGCAACGAACCTGCAAAAGCAAACCCCACTTCTACCAGTGCAGCACTCGCTGCCAAGGGCTTTATAAATGTATTTAAAAAGAAAAAAGTGACTGTCCATCTCTCTTGCTTTCTCCCCCATCTGCACACCTTCTGCCACCCCACAACTCCTCTTGTTCTGATGGAGCAAATAGTTGATTTCTTGACTACAGCACAAATTCACTGATGATTTACAGCCCTTTAGGCCATTTCTGATCACGCAGAATGGACTCAGCCCTTGGCACCACCTCAGAGCAACGACGGGGCAGTGAGACAGTAAGAGCTAAAGATGCACAAAGCATCCTCGTCCTGCCCACCCCTCCAAGGTGCAGCAAACTCTAACCAAAATCAGAGCCATGGCAAAGGCATGAGACAGTAAATATGCTCTTACAAAATTTCAGTAATTAATTATGGCACCTATGAAACAGTTGTTTCAGGCCAGTGCCCCACCTTAAAACCACCACCCCCAAGCACCCCAGCAGAGGCTGTGAGGAGGAGGGCAGATCCGCACAGCCCTCAAAATCCACACTCTGGGGCTACACCTTCTAGGGAAGCCCCAAGGACCACCTCGTGCTCTGGGCACTCCTGTTTCCCTATCACTTCCACCACAGAGGAAAGTGAGATCAGGATGGCGGCAGGGATAGACAAGGAGAAAACAATAGCTCAGGAGTCCACAAGCAGCTCGGCACGGCATTCAAGGGGGAAAAAAACAACTTTTCCCAGCAGCCACTCGGCCAGGGACACAAAGGTCTTGGAGAGACCCTGCATTGGGTCATGAACTTTCGCAACCCCATCACAAAAACGGCGCTGAGGAACTTCCCAAGGAAAAGTAAATGGATGCAAGAGCAAGCCGAGGAGTGCCAGAACTGCTGCCCGTCACATCGCACCTAAGCCCGTGCCCAGCCCTTCGCACACATGCTCCTTCCACCCGGCAGCCCACCAAGCAGCACTACCACCCTCCGGACCCGCACCCGATGTGCCCCAGGTCCTGCCTTGCACTCGCCCCGGAGCACCGCGGGGATGGGGCAGGGACCAGGGCGTTCCCCCTCCCACCCGCATCCGCACCCCGCAAGGCTTTCCCAGACAGCTGTACCAGGCCCCCTCCCCACTCACAAGTCCTGCTCAGGCATCGCTTACAGCTCACTAATATTTCAGGGATGGGCACTCATCGCTCCCAGCCACCCCGAGAGACACATTTGTTGCCTTCTTTCTCCTCCAGCCATGTCTCGCAGCGCGTGGTATAAACTTTAAGAGGCAATGACCTCATCGGAGCAGGGAAGAGGGAGGCGGGGGAATTGGCTACTTGCCACCTTCTCATTTTTCACATAAAAAAAATAATTTATGAGAGAAAGCCCATTTTATTCATCTAAAAAAGAAAAAAAAAAATCCCATTGGAAGCAGCAGGCCTGCCTTGGAGTGCATCACTGCACAGCAGCTCCTGGAGCAGCACCTACCTGGGGTGGTGCAGAGCAGGACCCCCAGCACCCCTTGCTCCAAGGCACAACCCCCCAGCACCCCGGGACACCCCACTGCTCCACCAACTACTCAGGAAACATTAGGCTACGGTACAAGCATCTCCTCTCGTCTTCGTTAAGGCTGACTTCCCCCTTCCAACCCTCTCTAATTTGTAACTCCTCCAAGAGGGCAATTAAACAGGTAAACTGTAGCTGGGGACTGGGATTTCGGTGCAGCTCTCTGGGATGAGGCCATCAGACGGGGCTCTGCGGTGAGCAGGAGCTGCAAGGCATGTCATTAATTTCGCCCAGACACGTATCGCACCCTGGTTCTGAACGCACACGTAGCATGTGTGCGGCGCTCTGCAGACACAGGATACACGAATCCTGCATACTCGCACATTTTATATACTCGTATTACTTATGTTATAGATTCACACATACATTACTCATAGCTCTTAAGAACAGAACATACAGTTCAGCTTGGCATGAATCCCAGAGGAAGGAAAAAAAAAAAAGCCTCGCAGTAACAAATCTAACTCGCGTTGAGTCCAACAGCATCTGTGGTAGGACTTAGAACAGCATTACGGATCATTAAGTTATTGAATTATTTTGTATAACACACCCACGTGTCTCTGATAACACCAGTCAAACCTGCTGCTTTAAGGGACGTTTCCCAACTCGAAGCATGCCACCGCTCTCCCAAGTGTTTGCCCGTAACTGCTGAACACACGCAGCAACTGTGGGAAACTGTGAAAAAAGCAGGTTATTTCTGCAGTGTGTGCTTGACAACCCCTCACGTACATCAATTCCACTGAGGTGTCCCTATATTTCAAGTTAGGGCCCAAACGTGTTCATACGGGACTGTAACTGCCCCTAAAAAGTGCAGCACCTCTGACGTTAAGCAGCTAGCCAGCACTGGACTCCACTCCCCGGAGCAGACTGGCACAGCGGTAGGGATGTTTAATCTGTACACACTGTACAACAGCAGCAAAGAGTCAGATTAGCACGGACTGGGAATGTAACTCTCTAGTAGGACACTGTGCAATGAAGGAAAACATTAAATAAAAAAAAAAAAAAATCACTACAGCACACTGCAGCTTCTCTACGCCTTTGTAACCTCTACAGCAAGTTCGCAGCGTACCAAAGCATTCTTCTTCGTGTCCCCTCCAAAAATGGGCTTTGTCCCCTCTTAGGAGCTTTATGCCCCATGTCGGAGAGATTTAAACAGCCGCAGCCGTAATGTTGCTCTCATTTACTGAAGGGGAAGCGAGGCAGAGCTCAGCCCAGCTCAGCCCAGCACTGACACAGCATCCCCTCCCCAGCCCCAGCTCTGAAGCAGCAGCAAAACCCCAGTCCCACGATCTCTCCTGGGCGAGGGATTCCCACCGCACCAGAAGCATCCTCCCCAGGACTACAGGACCACGACCCTCAGAATCAGCAAAACCACCCGACCTCAAAGTTGGGCGAGCCGTTTACCAGCAGTAACTCCCTTTATGCCACAGCCAGCACAAAACCAGCAGCTGCAAACTCCCCCTGGCCTGACCCAAGTCAAAACACCCCGCGCTGCTTTTCAGGCAAACCCGAATTACAGTATCATCTGCTGACTGCTCCCGGGAGGAACAAGCCCACGTTAATTACAGGCTAAACTTTACAATTCA
This sequence comes from Nyctibius grandis, assembly GCF_013368605.1. NCBI lineage: Eukaryota > Metazoa > Chordata > Aves > Nyctibiiformes > Nyctibiidae > Nyctibius > Nyctibius grandis. Next base: position 12,114,175 of record NC_090671.1, on the reverse strand, counting down.
CCTTTCAAAAGCACAAAACATCAGCAAAACTCCTTTGATCACACTGACAAATCCCTCTTCAGCCAACAGAGCGACGCGTGAGACCAAGATGTTTAGCAAAAAAAAAACCCAAACTTTTACGCTCCTTTTTCCTCGTTGCTCCATCCCTCACAAAAACACACGCTCCAAGCCAACGAGGGCTGCAGGGATAAAATCACCTCGGAAAGCAGCAGGGGCTCGCAAAACCTCGCACCTCACCTTGGTCAGCAAACGCCTGGCCACCTCCGGGCAACCGCAAAAGTGTCTCCTCAGCCTCCAGCTCTGCACACTGTTTCTGTGTCGGCGGGCCAAGTCCCAGTTTTTCAAAGCAACTTCTTTCTCTGTGGCCTAGTTTAGCTCTCCAGACAAAATGCCACCAAAACAAAAGCAGCCCCAGCCAGCCCGGGGAGGGGGTACTTACCTAGCAGCATCCCCACGCCACCTCCATGACCTCCTGCATCTTTAGCAGCCACCCTCTCAACTTCTAAATAAATAAATAAAGCGAGGCCACACAGCCTTAAAACCAAGCTGGAAATGAAATGGAAAGCCTGTAATTATTTCTCAATGCTCCTGCCAGTCTCAGCCTATAAACACAGTGGATTACATAAGTCCACCCCTCCTGTTTTGAAGCCAAAAGTATGAGCTTTTCCTCCAGCTCTGGCAGCAAGTAATAATTCCTCGTCGGCATGGCAACGCTGGCTGGCTTCCAGCAGACAATGGGCGAGTTGAAATACTGCTACAGCCTTTTTATAGCTTAGCTCTGAAAAACCTCTAAAATATTAGCTATCTGATGGCTAACCCAAGCCGACAACCTCGCCTCGTTTAACCGTTTCCTTCCTGCGCCGCCCAGACGTGCGGTCCAGGGGATGCTCCTCTCGGGGGACGGCGCACGGGGACCGTTTCCCATTTAATGGATTTGTTGACTTCTCACCAGCGCGGCGTCTGCAGTAACTGCCGCAGACTCAGCGCGATGTTTGGGTTTTTCCGGTTTTATTTCAAGTCTGTTACTCAGCAGGTACGTTTGCTCTGCTGCGGTCGCTCCAGCAACCCGCGCACAAGGTTCTCCTCTCAGCTAGCCTAGCTCGAGAGAAAACAGGCACCGAAATAACACTTGTGTGTGCAATTTTGTCATTGCCCTCCCGCGCCAGCCGTGATGAGGCTGGTTGGGCTCTGTGTGCAATTTGCAGCGCTGCAGGGAACCAAGACGCTCTCCAAATCCTCTCTCAGCAAGTCCTTGGAGAATTCATCCGTCCTTTTCGGACGGAGTTGCAGGGATGTCCTGGAGAACCAACTGCACCGGAGATGCCCTGTGCCAACGGAAGGCAACCTGCCCATGCACAGTTTGGGCTTATTCCGAATGAGTTCAAAGCACTTACACACCCCACAGAGCCTGGGGACCAGCAGCAAGACTCAAACAGAGGAGAAGACACTCAAGACATCATTCAAGTGTAGTGAGGACTGCAGAAGTTATGGAGCCTCCTGATTGAATTTCAACCAATTCCTACCAAAACGAGCAGCTAACACAGACACACAACAGCTCCCAAGATCATGTGAAGTTAATATTGACCCTTAACACACACACAAAGCTGCCTAGGATGACCCCACTATCTCAACACCCTGGCACAGACCCTGACCACCTGAAGGCCAGCAGGTCCGTCACACCAGCCTCATACACACCTCCGAGCAGGAGCTCAGCGAGTGCCACTGCCATGTGCTGGCTCACTGCAGCTCTGAGTAAAACTCACCCCAAGGGCTGGGAGATCCTCTGCAATTTGCTGAATTTTGCAAGTTAGCAAATAAGCAAAGAACACAATAGAAATTAAAGAGAAAATTAAAAAATAGCAGAGCCAAGGCCACCACAAAAACATAGTTAGCTCCCTTCTGAACACTCAAAATAGTGTTGCCAGCGTTCACAATCCGGCTCCAAGTCTGGCAACGGCTCTGGGAAACCCGACGGCCCCAGCTCTGCATCGGTGGCTGGTGACTCTCCGCACGCAGGCGCCCGCTGCCCCGCGACCTCAAAGAAAGGGCTTGAATGCACGACCCGTGGGAGTCTTTAACACTCAAAAACCAGAAGGTAAACAAAAAAGAACATTTCTTTCTAAATCTCATTAAGTCAGAGCGCATGATTATGACTTTTTAATGTGCAAAGGTGATAACATTGCTTGGAGCTCTAGTTCAATTAATTATTTTATGGGGATAAACATACTAGGAGACACTAAATGCAAACCATAAAGGTTCCTTGGCACCTGGCAGGCTTGTAGCTGCTCAGCCTTTGCTACAAGGCTGCACTTCCTTATGCCACAGAAGAGCCTAATTCTCTCAGCAACTATCCAAAAAACAGTCAAGCAATCGTCTTAGCACAAACCAGGACGCAGCAAACCCTGGCAGATGCTGGTTCTCAGAGCAAAAATCTCCGAGATGGCCAGAAGTCACAGTCGTTGCTTCAGATAACTAAAAGCACGTCGTGCTACCGCAGAGCCAGGCAAAGCCACGCACGGGGGAACAACCACAACTGGCACCAAGCATCTACCTGAGTCCCGTGAGCTAAGAACAGGCTGGAGTAAAAGATGTCACGTTCAACCTCTTAACGCCGTTTTGTCGGACGAGAACTCAGGGATACGTGCCTGGAATACTCGCATTCTCTAGGGGAGAATGACACTATTTTTTATTTTTAGTGGCCAGTTGTCTGGGTTCCACCCCAGTAACAGGCAAACAAGCCACAGAGAACAGAAGCCCGGGGACTTGTGCAGGGATGGGCTCGAGCCCTGCCCTGCTGATCGCTGCAGGCACACGGCTAAATCCCACACTCCGCTACCGCAGCGGGTCTCAGGGATACCTTCCTGAGCAGACCGCATCTGATCCGTCTCTTGTCCCAGGCCCCACAACCTCCTTCACAATTTGCTACTACCAAGATTACATCTAAGAACATGGCTACAAAATACCCTCTCCCCAACCTGAGAAGAAAAAAAAATATATATATATTTGGGAAAAACAAAGACAATGTTTCCTCCTGGGTGTAATGCACCATGTGCACATGCCTGCAAAGATGCTGCACCTTCAAAGTGGGCATCAGGAGCCACGGGGAAAAAGAAAATAACAGAGTCAGAGCTAAAACCTCTAAAAAAACCTTGCTACGCTTACCCAGACCAACCTCCCTTCTCCAGGCAAGGAACATCCCCACCACGACCCCAGACACACAGATGCATGATCCAAGATGAGGAAAAACAAGTTACAACTACAAAGCCCTGCTGAAACTTTAAAATGGCATCACACTACACAGGCTCTTCCAGCTTAAACCCTTAATTAAAGAGACTATTCTTTACAGTGCTGGAGCCACTCCAACTCCCATTGTTAAATTTAAAATAAAACCCTGCAACCCCACAGCATCTGTAAGACATTAAAACATTCAATAGTGACTTCTTTATTCAGCTTTAAGACATCATTTAATAATTTTTCCTCTCCAACCCCAAATCTAAGGATTTAAAGAAAATAACCAACAGCATCTCTTAGAGGATGCTTTTTTTCCAATGAACCTTCTGCAATAATATCCTTGACCTTTAACAATTCAAAACCGATTAAAACCACTCGATCACGTACAGCCTCCGGACACACTGCAAGAGCAGGGTGCATTCAACTCGGTGTCAGGAGGAAGCAGACTCTGTAGCACAGAAGCCAGCTCCAAATACAATCCATGCATGCACAGAGACAAAACAAGAAAGAAGGCAGATGTGACCACAGAAAATCACCATGAGCACAAGAAAAATACATCAGAAAGCCAGTTTTGGTCATTGCTAATAACGCTGGAACCACAAGCCAGAACCTTGCTGTTATAACCTCCATTATTCCAAGGTGGGTCTTCACTTCTCCTGCTCTCTCTGGACAAGGAGCTGCTTGCAGTCCCTTACAGCTCTGCCACCACCACTCAGGTAGTGCCCATGGTTGGAAAGCACACGTTCAGCCATGACAGGGGATCCAGATGTGACGACTTTCCTGACGGGACCAGGAGAAGAACTTGGCCTGAACGCCAGCCTCCACAAAGTCAAGGGGAGCAGGATTTCAAGCCCAGTCTCTGGGAATATCCCCCGTTAGCAGCCTCTGAACACGTGCTGGCAGACAGTGACAAACCTCCACATCTCCACAAAGCCCATACAACTTTTAACAACACTGCTGCTATTCCTCCTGTAAGCGGCTTCACAGCCACAGAAACATTTTGGGGTGGCAGGTGGAAGAGAAGACCCAAAGATGACCAAATCAGAGTGTAGTTCATGAAGCAATGGATGCAAAGGTCTCCCTTGCAGGAAGGTGACCACCGTGAAAGAGGTGGGTCCACAAGGTGTGTGGACATCCCCAAAGAGCACAAGCTCAAGGGTGTTGCTGGATTCTGCTCCGCTGTGCCCAAGGTTCACCTCATCCCTATGAGGAGCCTGCCTGGGGAAGGGTACCAGATCAGGGACTGGCTCCCACCAGCCAGCCTTCACACCAGTCAACTGCACAGTCACTTTCATCTCTGTTTGGGTGATAACATCTTATCTGGGATACGCTCACGGGCACCCCTGCCTGCTCACAGCAACTCTGCTGTGCCGAAAACATGAAAAGGGCAGCGAGGTTTGCAGAAAATCCCAGTAAGTTATCCCCAGCAGTTCCCACAGCTAATTAAACTGTTCAGTCATGCATGCTTTAAAGTTCATAAAACTTAAAAAAAAAAAAATCCCAAATACAAAAGCCTGACAATTAGTGGAAGCAGGTTTGTTTGATCAACTCTCCCCCACCCGCCAAGTAATTCTGTGGCCACAGTAGCAACTCCTGCAGCCGGCTCAGTCCTGTGTGTCGATCCTACCACGCAGCTCCCAGCCTGCTACGCCCACAGCTGCGTGGCCAGGGCTGAACCACCCTCTTGCTCCACAAGCCAGAGCCTTCAAAAACACACCCAGCCCCAGGTACAACTACCCACTGCGCACACCTGCCTCTACTAGCGGAGCCTGCAGCGGAGAAAAAGCTTTGCCCGGGCCAAGCCGTGTCTTTAGGAACAGGCTCCAACGTCAGCAAATGCTGCTAACACAGGCAAAACAAGGAAGCGCGTGGCACGTACGTAGGAACCAAAGGATGCTGGATGAGCAACACAGAGAGGGAGGAGGCGGAAAAAAGCGACTCATTGAAGGATCTGTGCAAACGCTGGCGTTCCCAGGCAGCGCTCCCCCACCTCCATCAAGAAGTCCAGCAGCAGAGTGTATCCTATGAGCCCATGTCAGCAAAGCAGAACCAAGGTCACACACACCCAAAACTGGCCCATGGCAAGTAGCCGTGAAAAGAGAAAATCCATGCTAGGAAATAGCTTAAAAGGAAGAAAAAAAAAACCACCACACCCAAGAAGGGAGCGGGGGAAGTATTTCATCATGCCTTTCAGAGAAACAAATTAGAAGGAAAGAAAAACAAAATCAAGAATCTGATCCAAAGCCATGCTATACCAGTCAAAGTCTTCTCTAATTGTTTCAGTGAGTTCTGGCCCATGCCTTTGCCAAAGGCACTGCCTAGGCTCTTTTAAAAAATTTAAAAAGCATTAAAAACTGGTCCTCTGAAAGACATACCATGGCAGCGTGCAGGACCCCAAGTATCTTCCTAATACTCGGGAGAGAGATGCAGAAAATGTAAGAGGCCACATGAACAAGCAAAGGAAGAACACGGCTAAGATATTCAATAGCCAAGTTACAAAGCGGAGCAAATCCCAGAAAGACCAAGAGAGCAGCTAGGTCAGGCTGGGTGTGGAAACGAGACGAGCGAGACCAGAGGAAGTACAGAGATCACTCTTGTGCAAGCCAAAAAGCTAGCTACAGATTTGAGGACAAGTGTCCAGCCACTGAGCAGCAGAAGTGGTGGCCATGGGGATTTTGAAACAAGGCTGAAACCCATCAGAAGTTTCCAATTTATTTTTCAATTCAGGCAAGGGTAAGCCCGTAGCCAACCAACCACCGCACCAGTCCCCTTCCAGAGGATTCCACATTCCCTTACTTGCAGTCTGAAACAGAAATATCCCATCATGAAAACAAACAAACAAAAAAGTCAAACAAGAAGAGGGCTGTACCCTGGTCTTGCAATTCAGATGCCTCCCAAACACACACCACCGCTCTCTGTTTATTTTCAGCCGGAGCTTCCCCTCCACATCCACCTCCTCCCTCCTGCCACTCACAAACTGATACGCCACTGACCATCTATCTGCTGGCTCTGCCCACTGCATCCTCGGCATTTAAAACAAGCAAGCTGTGACACACGCTGGGTGAACCCAGCCCCTACAAATACAAAGGCAGAGTGGCTGCGGGGTATTGCAGACTAGTCCTGTGCTTCAACAGTTTGTCCCCGAGAGCTCGGCCAATCCATTTACCAATGGAGCAGGACTCTAATAATAGACACAAGGATACACAGGAGATAAATGTACACAAGACAAAAATAAACCCCAGCCTTGTTATAATTTTAATACAGGAGCTAAACTGGGAAATGATAAATGAAGACTGTTTCCACAGTTGAGACAAGGGAAAATTTAACTCCCAACAGCCCAAGAGCAAACACACCCACTGAACACTGGATGGGGACTGTCAGGACGCTAAAGGATTGGATGAGCATTACTGTATAAATAAGTTTTTCATTATTTCCAATTACACCAAAAAAAACCCCACACTTTACGGTTTTCCAGGGCAACCAGAAGCAGATTTTAAGCAACCGTTCATGTTCTCAGACATCAAGTGCCTGCAGCTGTGGGGCCAACAGCCATCTCAAAAAGTTGCTTTCAGCTCCCTGAAAGCAGCGGAGCTTCACGGCAGCTCGTTTTGATCTCAGTCAGTGATCTCAAATTAAAGCTTTAACACACTCATACACAGCTATAAACTCCTACATACGTTGGTCCTTTATGAGTTTTAGCCTGTCTGCAGTCTACATGGTTAAACCCACAGCCCCGCCTTTGCTTTAGAAAACAACCTTTGGTGTTTTATGAGATTAACTATTTCCCCACAGACGTTGTCCAAGGGATAACTCTTCCCTTCCCACAGGAATACCCAGAGGAGCCTCAAAGATTTCACAACCTCAAGCCCTGTGTCATCACGAGTTACACTTCTGCATACACAAACGTCTTCTGCATGATCAAACAAGGACACGGACACAGGGGCTGCGGGCCAAAGGAGAGCTACGATCCTCTGATCTGAGCTCTGACCAGATGTCCCCAGCCCAAGGTTTCACCCAGCAGCTCTCGGATGCTCCCCAAGCCTCCAAGCACGGGAAGCACCATGTTCCTCAGCAACCTGCCACAGCATTCATCACTCTCCCTTGTCCACCCAGTCCCTCTTACACATGACCCTGTACACAACCAGGTGCTCCTCAAAAGGAGCTCCAGTTTTGCAACTGGCCATGGCGATGCCTCTCAAAGGGCAGCAGCTACCAGCAGCCAGGGTCCTGCCGTGTACAGCACTGAACAGAAGTGGCCACACCAGGGGTGTCTGCAGGTACCTTGACAAACTCTCTGCTCTTGAGCCATGGCTCCAGTTCCCAGGATGGTACCAGATCAGCTCCCTCACATCCCTGGACACCTGAAAGGGGATTCCAAGCAGCCCTGGTATTTCTCCCATCTGATTTTCTTGAGCTCTGGCTTTGCAACTCAACAGGTACAGAATCGTTATTCAAGTGATGCAAGACAGGCCAGAGCAGATCTTTAACCACATTCAACCATTCCTCTACTGAATGACTGTGTCACCCTCTCCTCCTCCCTTACAAGCCAGCCCTGTCCATGCCTTCAAAGTTCTTTAAAAGGTCTACCTGGGTGCTAACATCCACAGGAGCATCCTTCTTCAGGTGACTCTTGGCTTAAAAGGAAGTCCATGCTGGCAGATCACTACCAAAAGGATGAAGGCGTAAGACACTGCTCAGAAACCCTGTCCCTACCACTAACTCGAGGACAGGCAGGATGCTTCTAGACCGTACCTAGACTCAGATTTCTTTCAGTGAAGTATGACTGGACCAGGCTAAATTTCACTGCATGTTTATCTCTGCTCAAACTATCCTACTAAGAAGGAGAAAACAGTCATGTTCCAGATGGGAGATACTTTTTATAGCAAGCCATGGATATCTGCCATGCTTTGCCGAAGGTCTTTCATCATGCACACAAGGTATAATGCTATCTAGTAATCTGAGGAAACATCCATGGGTTTTTCAACCTCCTCTAGAAATTGAGATTCAACAGGAAACCACAAATACACCAGGCCATTAATTTTTCTTTACCAAATGCTTCCAGTCATGTCGCAATTTTAACAGTAAGCAAACTATTTGGGTTCTTTCCAGTTCTTGTGCAACCATGTTCCTCATCTTTCATTTTATTTTTTAAATAATCTGGCTGAGATTTTTAAAAAGAAGAGTTTAAAACAAGTTAGGAAGTCAGTGTGAACAGAGCATACTCTCCCCATTAAATATTTACCCCCCCAGAGGTCTCCGTATCACACAGCAGAGGTTTTGTACAAACAATTAAGACTTTTTCCCAGCTAAAAATACAGCAAACAGCCTAAGAAATAAGAACAGAACAACATATCTACTGACACAGGCAACGCCAAGCTATCTGAACCACATAAATAAAAGTCTCATTCAAACATTCCCCCCCTCCCCTCCCAGCACCATTCCAGGAGAACAAAGAAACATTAAGTCTTACTTTCCTGGTGTATATTTGATCAGACCTTCTGTTAACACAATATGACAACAGCAACGAAGGGAAGAATATCACAGCTAAACAACCGTCTACCATTACCCTTCCCTCTGCCGAGCCCTTGCTGACGTAAGGATGGAGCAGCTGCTGTCTGTTTTTAAACAGCTCCATATTTCATAAGAAGCTGCTGATTTCTGAAAGGACAGAAAACCCAGCCAATGGCTTACAAAATAAGAACCAAATGAAAGCAATTCAGGACGCAGTGTTTAAACATCGTGTCCATTTGCTCAGCTTCCTTCCAACATACCACCGCAGCTGAAATGCGTAAGACAAGCTCGTCCTCTGTCTCAGCCTACTCAGTTATCGCCACGAGCACAACTTTTAAGTATTCATCTAAAACAGAGCAGAGGACTCTGGAAAATCCCTCCCATGACTCTGGATAAGAAAACCTTGAAATACGGGAGAAAACAAACCCATGTGTCCAGCTTGATGCAATCACAGAAACTACTTCTGCGCTAAATTAACATTACCCTCTCCTAGTTGTGTTTTCTGCTGCTGAGGGACACTATAAACATCAAATGGCCATCTCGGATGGAAAGACTCTCCTTGAGGGACCCAGCCATACACTTTGAACTTCTGAAAACTCACCAGCCACAGATATATAGGTATTGATATTTATTTTTAATCAGGGATGTACCAGGGATCTGGGAAGCCCCCCCATCACTACTGAAATTCCACGCTTAGGTCTTCTTAAAAAAAATCTACATCATAGGATACAGGTCACTGCCTATTAGGACCTCAAAAGAAAGGAGCTTAAACCTTTTCTGTTCTGACTCTGCAGCTCTCACTTTGGCTGCTAAAAGCAATGGGTTATACCAGGCGAGTCCCTCCTGAGGGGCTTCAGACGCCTGCTGTCTCCTTTCTAGTTAATAGCTGCTGTAAGAATACTGCTTTTTCGGCTGTGTGTCATGTTGATTAGCTTAGATATGGACTTGGAGAAGGAGGAGGGAGAAGAAGAGGACACGCAGGGGGAGAAGGATTTAAAAAGAAAAAGAAGAAAAAAAGGCTTTCATCTGCTCTAATAATTAGCAGGTCATGCTGAAAATGATCAGCATCCCTTTAAAGCAACTGTGCATGAAATGTGCAGAGCCCTGCTCAGGTCACTGCACCCATGCAAGTCGCTTAGTTGTATCAGTCACTAAAACCCTGTGATTTTCTGAACTCCTCTGGCTTCATAAGGGCTCTGGCCAAGATCCTTCTACTGCCCCATTTCCGCTCCTGGAGATGGGGGTAACAAGCTCACCGATCTTGCCTCTCAGTCACAAGGGCAGTGGGCATAAAGGTGCCAAAGCCAATCAAGGACTAATTAAAGGTTTGCAAAGGACCTTCAGGTTCTCTGATAAAGAAGCACAGGGCAACTTATTGCAAGGCTTTTGCCATTCCTGGAGAAAACAAACTGGGTGCAAGAGCCTCCTGTTCACCACCAGGAGGTTTTCCCAGGGATACCATCAAGAAGGAAGAATCAGACTCTGCTCTGAATGTGACAAAGATCTTCTGTAATTCATCACCGCAGCTGCCATCCCAGGCGTCTCTCTGCAACGCACATGTTGATTCACACAGAACAGTCTCCCCTCCCAAAATGCCCTGCCAGCTGTGGGTCCCCAAGAGCCTGGCCCCTGTATCAGACAAGCTTGAATACTGCATTGAACATACTGTCTGGGACTTAATACATAAGCTCTGGAGCAAAATGAACAGCAGAGAGGTGGGGGGAATTAACAAACCAGCAACACAGCTCTGGTCATTGGGGTTCCCTCTCTTCCTCACACCTATTCTCACCTTCAGAAAAGCCAGTGATCATCTCCTGGAGGGGCAGGACCAGTTTCGTGGGAGCACAGGTCCTTTAATAAACCTGTCCTTTTCCAAAGAGGTGAAAAGATGGTTATGACAATGATAATTCTTCCTCTGATGCACTCACATCCTTCTATTAAGGACACATTACCTCAAAGGTCAGTAATTGCCAGCCAGAGCCAGCTCTGCCTTGACAACCCGTCTTTGAAATGCATTAAGTGCCTGACCGTGATCAGGACAGCAAGAGACACTGCCCTCAACGTGCTGTCTGCAGAGAGGAGATGGCTGTGTCTTCTCAAGTGTCTTCAATTTCAGCAGCTTTCCCTCACTTCAAAATCGTTCTTCCACCTCAGCTTAACGCTTATCCCCAAACTGACACACACCTTCAAAGTGCTGCTTTCAGAAAGAAGCCCGGAAAGATGGAAATTAAGAGATTACTTTCAACTAAAGCAATGGGTTAAATCTTTGTGTCCAGAGTCACCAGATGTGCCATCGGGCCCCAATGCTTTACAAAAGCAGGAGCAACTCCTCCAGCGTTCAGGGGGACGGGAAGGACAGGGGACAGTCCCTATGAGATCAGCGTGGCACAGGGACCGAGGAAAAAGCACCAGGGCTGGTCTAAGAGAGCAGGAGCACAGCAGAAACCCTTTGTAGGAAGCACAAAAAAAAAAAAAAACACCTAAGCAGTAGAGACTGAAATTACCCCAACCCCCTCCATAGGTCTCAGTAAAATAGAGAACAGCAACCCTGCAATGGCCACAAGAGCATCAGGAAGGACCCAAAGCAAACCCAAGTGTAAAACACATCCCTCCGTGGTACCAAGGTATTCAGCTGAGAACGGGGAATCTTCCTACCGAGAGGGCAGTGTGGAGTACCTCCGTGACAAACCTACAGCAATTATTAGAGAGGCATCATCCATACATAATTTTGAATTTAATTTAATTAGGCACCCTGCTAACTTCATTACTTATTTAACCGGACTGCTCATTCAATTTGCGTTCCTCCTGGTTCAGATAACCGCCCTGGGCCCCACCTCGGTGGGAAACGCACTGGAGGACGCGTTTGGGAAGCGGCTCAGCACAGGCTGTAGCCCCAAGCCCACGCGTTCCCCCGACGCTCAGCACCTCCCCTGGGACGCAGGCATTTACATGCCTTAGGTTTCATGCCTTCGCTTTTCTACCTGAATGCGGAAAAGTTCAGAGGAGCTCAGGAGGAAAAAGGACAAAAAAAAACCCCAAAGAAGCAGATTTATCATTGTTAATGCTTGTGCATGCCAGGCAAAGCAGCTGCCTCCTACACAGTTGCCAGGTACTTCTTTTTGACCTGAGAAATACCTGAAAATAATACTTTGTGGGGGTTGGGGGAATTACATCAGAGCACTTCACTTGTCACCCAAGAGCATCCTTATAAAACCATCATCTCCAGTGCACGACACGCCAAGGTCGGGACAGAAATCAAACAAAGGTCGCACGCAAGCAACTGCTCTCGCAACACTTTTGGGGCCGGGGAGGTCAGCAGCCTGAAGCTGAACCTTTCACACCAAATCAAACCCAGGAACAGAGGATCCATCCAGCACATGCATCCTCCCTCCTACCACGTCAGGCAGCCACATCCCTCCCCGTGTGCCAGCTCTGCCTACAGCTGCTCAGACATGATGGCATTTACCCCCTCGTCTTCAGGGGTCTCCTCAGAGATGGGAGTCAGAAGGCTCAATTCCCTGCCTGATCAGAAGGGATGGAGCACCATGGCTGAAACACAGAAAGGAGGAAACGGCACCTCACGCAGATCCCTGAAATAGCCTGCAGTAGGTAGGAAGAAACCTCAGCCTCAGACTGTCTCAGAAAATTGATGTACATACAAAAAGAGCCCTGACTGACATGAGTAAGAGAGTGTGAAACGGTACAGACACTAGCCTGAAATTAGGTAATCCTCCGTGGGGTTTTTTTTTCATTCCTTCAGTTCAACACTTTTTCTTTAAATCAAACAGCTCTGAGTATTCTGAGCATCCATTAGAAAAAAAAAAATAATAAAAAAGTTGGACAGCAGCACAAAACCAGGCACACCCCAGCGCGCCCTTCCACCCCTTGTGCAAGGGCCCTGCTCACCACCGTGCGGGCGAGCTGCTTGCACGCCCTGGAACAAACGTCATCACCTCGGGCAGTGTCTTGGAGACAGTGTTGTGGCATCTATTTTTCACACTCCAAATTAATTCCAGACCCCACAATAATTTAAGAGCTTAGAAGTTCAATGTAATTTGCTCCAACCAACACACAGGGCTTGTCTGAAGCATCAGAAGTTCAGAGGAGCAGCCTGGTGAACAGACCATTCCCCACTTGCACGCTGATCTGCTACGCTAACGGAAAGATACCGATCCACTGGTAATGCCTTTTACTTTGAGGTTACCTGGTAAAGAAAAGGACTGAAATCACTGCCACAAAGATTAACAACTCTGTCACAAAGCCAACATGTAGTCAACAGCACTAATAACCACAGCCAATACGAAGCCTTCAAGGAGAACCAGCATCAGCAGAAGCGATGAGTTTTCCAGCTAGCTCTCGTAAAAACGAAACTCTGTCTAGCTCACAACCCCACGCTGATCTTGTGTTCAAGATGCTCAAAATTAAACCTCACACCAAGGAAAAGGAAATCTAATTTTCGGTTTCATTAGCACGCAGCCTCCCCCAAGCGCAACACGAAGCATTCGCCTTTGTGAACAAAATTCGCAAAATGATTTGCACAGCGGTGGGGGAAATGTAAGTGCTGGAGTTCCCGTCAACAGGGAAGGAGACTCAGTCTCACAGCAAAGCCATTTCTGCTGGCCTGTCATCAGGGAGAACAGTGGCAGAGGCTAATCGTTGCATCAGAAGGATGACCAGGCTTTGCTGTCTGGCCAGGGACAGGGCTGAAGTGGCAATGCCAGGATTATCGAATCCTCCACAAGGTGAAGGGATCACGTAGACTCCATAGAGGATCTTGGCAATTCTCATTTCCTACAGCAAACAGTTCTCAGGGGCCTCTTCCAACCTCCTCCGGCAGGAAGAGGGGAACTTCTAACACCTAATCGCTGACATTTAAGAATGTGAAGCTCCAACCATCGAGTTGACACCGCAGCAGGGAATGCAGCTAGCACATATACAGTTGCATGCTCCCCAGGGTGGGGATTTCAAGTTACAGTTTAAGAAGAAGAGAAGGAACTAACCTACAAAAGCAAGCAACTTTCTCTGGGATGTATTTATTCACACATACCATGTGGCTGCACCATAATGTAAACACCTGCGTGGATGATGCGTTTCTCCTCCAGCAGCAGTGTCCGAGGCATGCTCACGTCTGGAATCCTTTACATTTTAAATGCTACTTCTGCCTTCTCCTTGGTGCCAAAACGCCTTGCAGAAGCAGCACGTGCATGGGAGAGGAAAGGAGCAGGAGAACAGTCAGTAAGGTACCACGAGACTTCAGATACCAACGTGATGAACACCAAGTACAACTTGAGGAGCAGACAGCCCCCACGTGCACTATAGGCAGCAAATGAGGGAGGTGCCGTGGTTTGTAAGAAGGTCACACTAGGTGAAAGTTACTGTTCTCCCGTGGCTTACAATAAAAAGCAAATTCACATTACTCCTAAGTAAACTCAATGTTTGTTACTTCTGTTTCTTTGTTTGCTATGTAGAGCTCTAAATCCAAGCAGCAATACTTCCTGGCCAGCTTATATTATTCACACACAACTTACAAATCTAGGCTTGCATCTGGATTTTTCTATGTCACAGAAGCTGCAATGAATTTCACAGGCAGCCCCCAAAGCACGCAGCGCTCCACACCACCACACATGAAACAGCGGCACACGAGTCCTCTCCAGTGTTGCCCCAGCCAGGCTGCCCAGCAAGGTCCTTTTAAAGCAAGAACTCCGTAATGCATCTCTCGAGCTGCTCGGGGACACAGCATTAAAACACAAAGGCACACAGCTCTCACGCTAATGTTTCCATTTGCTCAGGAGCTGCTTTTATTTAAGGACAAAATAAAGCCAAGCCTGCTGCGCTGCAGCACTGACCCCGTGCACAGACACTTGGGTGCCTCGGTCCACTCAGGCCCCCCCAGAGAGTTTCAAAGCGCCCTGAGGACATGCAGATAAACAAACATTTGAAGGGAGATGCATGTCAAGAGGCCCATGAGCAGCTCTGTAAGAGACGTTTGGCATAAGAAGCTCAAGACAGAGGGTCATGCAAAACCCCTCCGCCTTCAGTCACATCTGGGCTGACCTGTGACAGGCTCGGCTCACACAGCCTGCCCCTTGTCTTTGCTCAAGTTATCCCAGCAAAGACCGGAGTGACCCCAGCTAGCCTTTGGGCTCTTTGCTTTCAATGCCCAGCCTTCAAAGAAACCTGACCCAAAGTCCAACGAGGTTAATGGACAGGCACACGCTGACGTCAGCGAGGTCCCTGGATAAGGCCACCGCAGTGTTTGCCTTATTCTTGGAATCAGCGCCGCCTGGAAGCCAAGGAACAAAGTTAAGACTGACCACGGGTTGCCGTCTTGGTCTTCTCGAGGACCAGCCTGTCCTCTGCACACACCCCTGGCAGGGCTCAGGCAAGAGAAGACTGATATTAGAAGGCTTTTTCCATACCATCCACACTGGATTTCTCCACACCAAGCAACCAACGAGGCCAGACTTAGAGGTCAAACCCTGGAGGTAAGACATCAGGTTGTGGGGAGACCTGCACACAAAACACTGACAAGCGTTGATATGAATTTCATCTCGTGTGCCATAGTGCCAAAATGCCCAGTCTCTAAAACTTTTCAGACTTGGGTTCCTTCGAGGTTCAAGGGTTATTCCCAGCATCTGTCCACCGGTAACAGCAGACATGACCTCGTTTGAACGTGGCACATAACACTAGGAGTGACAGAGTCCCAACTATTTGCCTCGTAAAGCCGAAGGTTCGCAGAGCAACGGCATTACTGACTTTCAGAGCTAAACTCTATCCAAGGCGATTTTTGGGCTGTGCTCCAGACACATTTACATCTTGCACCAGCCTACCCTGTCACAGACACCAGGGATCTGCTTATTTACCAATCCCCTAGCAGAGACGAAAAAAAAAAAATACTAAACCCAGCTCTTTGATAGAGACTCCCTGAAGATCCTCACGTGACATAAGAGACAGGAGCTCTGAGATACGAGTACTCCTCTACTCCCATGCCAGAACACCTGTTAATTTGGATGCCAAATACCAGTGACTCGAAAAAAAAGTACGAGCCATCCTTCTCGCCCACTTCTTTTGAAGATGACGGATGCATCTGGTTGGGAAGCTGAGCAGCAGCACACAAAAAGGCCTTTTTAACACACCCACAGCCCATAAGCAAGACAGGCAAATCAGTCACTAACAAAGATCAAGTCCTCGTTAGACCTGAAATATGAATGGATCACACAGAGCAGCATTTTTGAGTATTTATGTATTAAAGCTACTTTTCTACAGCAGCAAAAAATCCCAAAGAGCCTAAAGCAGTCCCAGGCAGGACGTACAAGTTCAGTAGAAGTGCTCGTGCTTAAAGGGAAAGAAATAGAGAACCGCTCTCCCCCCTTGAAAACAAAACACGCCTTTCAGCGTGCAACTCCGCACGGAGACTCCGCAGGGGCTGGAGACCCTCAGCACTGCACAACGTGCCCCAGGCTGTTGGTATGAAAAGGGAGGATGGTTTACTGGGTGTTAGCACA
The DNA here is from genome assembly GCF_013368605.1 of Nyctibius grandis. Taxonomy (NCBI): domain Eukaryota; kingdom Metazoa; phylum Chordata; class Aves; order Nyctibiiformes; family Nyctibiidae; genus Nyctibius; species Nyctibius grandis. The sequence goes on along the minus strand of NC_090671.1, from coordinate 12,097,928 downwards.
GCTAAACAGACTCGCTTCCAGGTGTATCATCTCTCTGCACCCACGTTTGCAGAGCCTTCACACAAAGCAGGCAGCCCAGCCAGGACCGTCAGCACTCTCGGATCAGGCTGTACTCAAACCACCCACCAGCAACTTGAATGCCAGCAACGGTCAGAAGCATCAGGTACTTCTCAGAAAGAAGGACCTTGCTAAGAGCAGCAACAGTGGCCACTCCAGGCATCTTAATCAGAGTTTTAAACAAGTCACTGAATCAGTAGAGGTCCACCCCTGCCACAAGACTAGGAAGAAGAACATGAGGCAGCAATCACCAAACATCTACCAGGCACTAATTCAAACACCAATGAAGACAGAAGGTGGTTTTCACGGTCTTCAATGAGCCCCCAGTCTACCTGTAATGGCCCTTGAAAGAACAGACCGTGGCCAACAGCTCCTAGAACAGAGCCTGAGGAACAAAATCATGCTACCAAGTCACAAAACTCAACGCTACGGTGTTCACAGCATCAAACCAATTGAGCAAGCTTTTGGCTACGGACACTGCCAAGCCCTGCCCTGCACTGGTGCTGTATTCGCTTCACAGCGGTGACGGTGTCCAGCAGCAAAGTCCATCACAGCTAAACCAGGAGAAGGTCACCAAGGGGAGGGAGGGAGCTCTAGAGAAAATGTACGGGTATCGCTGGGAAAGCAGCAGGAATGTGGCACAAAGGTAACAGCTACAGCCTGGGGCTGCCAGATGAAAGCAGGATCAATACTCCACTATGTTGTTTAACCCGTTTATTGGAGGAGGAGGTGGAGATAAATGAGTGTTTGAGTTGCCAGAGGGTACACTTTCACCCCAATCTGAGTCAGCCAGATGCGAGTTCCTGCCCAGCAACATCATCCCAGCCAAATGATTTCAGCCTTACAGTTCACTTAACCACAGAATACAAAGAGCCAGCAACCCAGCAGTCGATAATGGAATAAACTATAGGTCAGTGACCAGGGGAAAACACACCATTTAAAATTATTCCAATATTGACACGCACGGAAAACACAGGCCTGTGTTTTTATTTATTTATTTTAACTAGCTTATCTGCTCAGAAGCGGCACTGAGCCGGCTGCTGAAATTACCAGGTTAGATTCTCCAAGCCCGTGGGTGAGCTGCACAACGCCAGCGCACACACATCCATACAAGCTCGGTGCTCGCAAGCAGGGCTGAGCGCGCACGTGACCGGCCGCAGCCCGGCGTGCACCCACTCGCTTATCGGCACATCGGCGGGCGAGGGGGGACCCGAGGGCGCAGCGCAGCTCTGCCAAGCTGCCTCTGAAAGCCTGGCCTGGAGCCAACAGGGAGAGCACAACCGTGCTTAAAACACTCAGCCAGGAGCCCAGCCAGGCTCATTTATAGTTCCATTTCCTCTCCAGGCTGCTTTTCCCCAGGAAAATGCTGCAACGACAATTTGCACCTTAAGATTAAAGATCGCTACAGCTCTGCAGCAACTGAAAACACCCAGAAAAGCCCCTTTCCCCTCTGGAGTCCAAGGAGCATTTCTTCCATCGCACGTGAGCAAAGCGATGATGAGGCGACACCGGCAACTGCACAGGCACCACGCACAGAACGCCCCAGCTGAAGGTCCTGCATGCCCCCGCTTAGCCCATACCCAGGGCTACACAATAACCACTTGTTCTATCACCCAATGCCCCTTCCCCGACCGAGAAAGGGAATTGGGAAAAGGAGGGAGACTTGTGGGTTAAAATTTAAACAGATTAAATAAAATAAAGAAACCAATATCAATGCTAATACAAAACACACAAAATCATACTTAGCCCACCGAGTGCTGGCAAGTCGCTCCAGGGACAGCAACCGTTGGGAAGAAGGAGAAAGAGCGAGGGAAGATGAGAGCAGAGCAAAAAGAGCCCCCCCCTCACCAGCAGCTTTCCCTTTTGTAGTGAACCTGACATTAGTGATCTAGAACACACCTGTGGGCCAGCTGCCCTGGATTTCACTGCTAATGGCCCTGATCACCACGGCTGGCCACAAACTGAAACAAAATGTAACAGAAAAGTGATTCTATAAATTTTATCCCCATGAAACCAGGACAATGTGGTATCACAAAGCAATCTTATTTTCTCAAAATAAAACAAGGAGATGTGAATTCAGCAGGGCGATTCAGACAAGCAGTAGGCACTAATCCTGGCCAACCTCCCGGCTCCATCAAGTAAAGCAAAACCAGCTGCACCATGTGTACCAAACAGAGCTTCCAGCCTTTAAGATCAACAGAAGTATTCGGTATGATCCCACGCTTATGCCCCACCACGCAGTTAAAGTTAAGATTTAACACATTCAGACAGCAGGATGGCAATGCCAACCCATCCTACTTGCCGAGCTGGCTGCTGCAGTCCTCTGGCCAAGCTCCCCGCGCTGAACGCGATCCAGCGCGCTCTCCACCCGTGCTGGCACCCGTCTCTCTGAGCCCGTGAACCGACCTGCCCAGGCTGATGCAGGCAGCACCAGGAGCGTGGCACGGAACCACCATTTCACAACGGCACCAAAGGGAACGCAAGGCCAATACTGATGACTTTTCCAGGAAAGCATCAAGGAAATAAATTACACTGTTCCCAAAATTTGTTTTTCCTCAAAAATACCTGCTTGCCAGAGGGAAAAGCTTTCAAGGTTGAGTTTAGTGCTCAGTAAAAAGACCAGGTTAAGAGCCTGGGAGACCTCTAGCTCTGTTTCTCCTCCAGCAGAAGTGAACTAGAGCAGCGAAGACTGGCCAGGCAGATCTCCTGCGTGCCACGGAGGGGCAAGCAGCCATCACAAAGGGCTGCAATAAAGTTCAGCTTCCCACCCCAGCCGCTCCTTGGCATCTTCCTCCCCGCCACTAACAAGCCCGCTGCGATTCCCACCACTAGCAGAGGCACCTGCCCAGGACACACTGGACTCCTGCCACCAACTCGCTGCACCAGCCAGGACTCGGCAGCCCGGACCTGAGCCTGGCAGCTCCCCTCTCGAACAGGAGATGAGAAAGCACAGCCTTTATCCAATGTCTGTCCCTGCCTCTCATTTGCTTGGGAAACAACCAGCAGGTAAACAACACCCAGCTAGCAATTTGCTTACCAACACAGAAAAACACCTCTACTTTCAGCTTTGTACTTTTTTTTTATTTCAGTGAGTAACAAAGCCTTAATCCAGGCTCAATGAAGCACTGCAGAGCCTGGCTCAGCTCACTTTGGCTACAAGCAAATCAATAGCTTTCTTATATCTCCCTGCTCTGCTTGGGAGGGAAAAGAGGCCACTTCTTTCCCAGCCAAGACATCTGCACAAGGCATCTATGTGCTGTGAGCCAGGACCCCTCACGGGGAGAGCTCAAAAGAGATGAAAGAGGGCTTTGGCACAGCAGAGCCGTCTTCTCTTGCCCTCATCTCTGCTGGCACTGCCAGCGTGTTTCATGTGGGAAAGTTTTCAACCCCAGTTTGGCCTCCCAGCCACCGTCGGGTTCTGTACTGGTTAGTTATTCACGGTGGGGTGGAAGGAGGCGGGGTGGGGGAAAGAGGTTCAGATGCTGTAGGTAGGACTGCACAGGCCTCCTGTTCAGCCCAGGCAGTTGCTGACAGAGCTGCTTATTCTGCACATCCGTAAGCTTAAAAAACGAGGCTCAGAGGCACTGAGGAGGAAGCATACAGGAAAGCCAGCCCTGGACTCAGGAAGGCCTCGGTGCAAATCAATCAGTCCCTCTGTGCCTCCCTACCAGGAAAGGGTCTGGAAGTCGCTACAGAGATGAAGACAATACGGCCAAACCTAATGCAGCCAAATCCTACAGTCCCAGAACCCCCTTCAAGCAGATCAGCGGGCACGATCCTTCCTCCCCCAGCACACCAGGGACATGGCAGCACCTCAGCCTCCGAGCTCCTCCCCAGCCAAAGCCACCCCAGAAGCCAGAGCAAACCTGTCCCAGGTCAGAGGAGGGCTGCTGCGGAGCAGGGACACGCATTCTGCAGGCAGAGCCTCCCCCGCAGCGGGGAGGGCGACCATCGAGCCCCCGGTCCGCAGCAAACTGCCACGGGCATCGCACACCTCTCCTGTGTCACGGGTGCCACGCAGCACCGCTCTGAAGAGACCGCACAAACCACAGCCCCAGCTGCTAACCGCCTTGCCAAAGCCGTCCAGAGGTGGCCAGCAGACAGGCACGGGTTAGCACTGGTTCACTTCCAGCCCCGGTGAACTGTGCCCAAAACCCCTCTGTGGGTCACATGTGCATTGACGGGTGGCTGCAGTTCTGGGGGAACAGCAAGACATCCAAAACCTGTGCAAACATCCCTGGGCTGGGCAGCTTTGGCCTCTCCAAGCTGAGCCTGGAGGAGCCTTCCACCTCCACCCACAGGCCATCCCTGGGCTGTATCTTTGCTGGCCCTGGGAAAACCCAGCTCCACGCAGCATGCTCCATCCTGCAGAACGGAGCTGACTCCAGAAGACCAGTCACCAGCTACTCCAGCAGTAAATCAAAAAAAACCCACAACTTTAAAATAAAGAGTTCACACAAACTCATATTCCAAACATCAACAGAGCTGTGTCAATTAGATTAGGATCTGCCTTGTTATCCATCGTGTTTACAGTACGTGTGAATGCTTTCTAAAGAGCAGATGCTTTTCAAGTTTAATAATTCAACCGTTTAGAATTCAGCAGTGAAAGACCCTGCACACAAAGAAATAAATGCACACACAACAGAAGCCTTTTTGTTGATTTTCAACTTTTTTTCCTTTAAATATAAACTACCAAGAATGCCAGAAATTTTTGCTTCTGAAGAAACAACAGGCAAAGAGGATGTCTGAGAGATGGAAAGCATTTGGAGAAGGAAAAACAAAAACAAGACAACTCTCAAACATATTCTTGTGGGACTAGTCCTGAAAACCACATGAATAAGGAACACAGGCTTCCCTTGAAGCTACAACAGGAAAAGCTTCAATGGACGATGGCACCAGGACTTGATCCCTGCTGCAGATCAAATGCCACACGAGCAGGAAACAGCTGACACACAGCTCAGCCCAATTATACACAGTGCCCTTTCCATAAAGGGCCTCCTCTTTACTGCAAACCAACTCTCATCTTCCGCTCCGCTCTCTTCGCTGGAGACCAGCCCCTTCTGCCCCTTGAAGGAGAAAGGCAAAGCTGGCATCTGTGCACTTTGTGTTTGTACTCACTGTTATCAGGGCTCGGACTATGAATTGTTCAGAGCGTGAACTATTTGCAGTATGTGTTGAAAACAGTACAGCCTGCTGTCAGCCCTCAATGCACAGTATTTTCTACAGACCCACCTCATCACCTCCATCATTTATACCATGACTAGTTCTTTTGCATGTACTCATACATAACCACTTAAGTTTGGCATTTACTGCATTATCACTACAGAGAAATTACTGTAGGGGACAAATTAATTACCTATGCAAAGCAGGCTAAGAATAGTCAGCAACACACTGTACCACTGAAACGCTCGACAAAGCCTCAACCAGAACTTCCCTCATGCGGAGGATTACAGGCTCTACCCACAAAGGACTCGAGTGTCTTCCCTTATCTTTATTCCGTTTAAAAGGAAACAGACTTTCCTGAAAACGTGATAGAAACATGCCTTTACGGAACAAATGCAAATGGATTAATGCACTTATCAGCAGTGGGCTTGAGGGGAGGCAAAGACTTATTCCTCCTGCTGCCCAGATATTCTGATACTCTTAATTAAATTAGAGAACATCATTAGCTAATGAAATATTCGGGTCCATCATCGCACAACCCTCCTCCTCCCGCTGCCTTGCGGCCCCCACGGCCTATGAATCCACACAAGCATAAAGGCAAGGCATGGCGACTACAAAGGGAGTTGCGAAAGAAAAACCTCCCTGCCCTTCCTTCCTCTGAGGCCGTGCCCACTCACCCTCGGTTCTGGGAAACAGAGCTATCCTTAGGCAGGGGAACATTCAAAAGGAAACTCGGCCGTGTCAGCAGCCTCACTAGATTCCTTCTCCACACAAACCTGGGCAGCACAACTGTCTGAGCCCAAAGGCCAGGAGCTCGGCCACGCTTCTTCCCTGCTCCCGAGGACGCACGCAGGCACACGCGCCCCTGCTCACCCCTCGCAGGCAGCGCCTGACCCCGAGGGAAACCAAGACCCCCAGCTCGCACCACGCCACTAAGTGTGCAGGCAGAACGTATCATATGTGGTTCGGTTTTAAACGCCTCACACTGGCTGAGGGGTTTCACAAGTACATACCAAGCCGCTGCCTTGTCAAGTTCTGGATCATCAGCGTCAAATCCCGGGAGCAGCCAAGGCAGAAACGGCCCTGCAGACAGACAAACGGGTCTCAGCATTTTTCCCCTGCCTCGCCCTCTCCCTTAGCCAGTGCCTGTTTGCTTTTGCTTCTAAACTTCGCTTCTCTGTGCAAACAGTCTGCTATGAGAGGTATTTGCTCAGTCCACAAGTTTCCTGCATTTCTGTCCAGCTCTAGGGCCTGACAGTCGGGCATTTCCAGCTCGGAGACCCAGGCTATGAAAAACGACTTCAGCCCAGCAGAAGAGAAGAATCACCAGGCAACAGAAGCAGACACGCTTCTGCACATCATTATCTGAGCATCGGAGCACGTTGGGGATGCTGCAGAGGACTCTGGGGTGTCAGAGCCAAGGGGGACCCCAGCCTCTTCACCCAGACGCCCAAAGCACCCCATCTTTAAAGCCACGCTTTAAAAGCATCAGGCAGCTGCAAAGCCACGGTACAGCCTTCTCAAAGCTCTCCTGTCCGCCTACCCACCGCCAAAGAGACTCTGCCCCCGGCCATGCTTTGTAGGCAGGCCAGCTCCGAAACTCAGCCCATTTAAAGTCAGCTTTTATATAATCATCTTTTTCTACGTGAGAGCTTTACACCACACCCATCACCACGTTTCCCTGGATTTACGTGCTCAGCCTACATAAACGTAGCCATTTTCCCTTTTCCCAAGGCCTCTGACACCCGTGTCTTCCAACTGCTTGCAGCAGCTCTGCACCATGCCAGTCCTCAAAGAGCCTGTAACACATCTAACCTACTGACCAGCTCTCACTTGGAGCAGCACCAAGCACAACCGGTCTGCAGCAGGCTCTGGATGCAACGATAATACAACAAGGAATGCTCAGGTCCAACAGAAACCCAAGGGACACAAACAGTTGAGCAGCATTTGGTGGATGGAGGTTATTAGCGCATTACACATAGACCAGAAATTCAGGAAGCAGTTATCTCCAGAAAAGAAAGATTCATTTCCTTATGATGCTTGCAAATCACACTGCTAACTTCAGATCGGAAGGGCTGGTGCTCAGTAGAATGAAATTAAGCATGTTGGATCACACAGGACACCTGAGTGGATAATAGCAGAAAATTAATGGAAGCATATGTGCCTCAGGCAGAGGACGGGAAGACCAGCAAGAGAGCTGTGCTCAACTAAACTTCATCATGATAAATGAAACCCACTAAACATACTGCAAACGCAGAAATATGGTGATTAGATGTACACCGGAGGTTCAACGTCTTAAACATTAATTGCTTTTCTCCAAGAGCATCTCTCCCAGCCAACATAAACACATGTATAGTCTCCTTCAGAGACAAAAGGGTACAGGGAAAAACAACCACGAACTTTTGGAAATCACTGGCCTCTCACAAGCATTTTATCCCTGGATAACCTCCAAAGAAAGCCTTCCAGCACAGCAAATGAAGTGGAACCGCAGAGATGAAGCAACCTGCCGCTTTACTCCTGTGCTTACGATCAAGAGTCTGGTATTGGGCAGGCTGGTGACCCCCAGGCATTGCAGAGCTCACCTCTCCCGATCAAGCAGAAGCTCTGGGACAGGTCTTCCCACCTCAGCATCATCAGAGTGGGAGTCAGGATGGAAGTAAAAGGTGCTAGCGCAGGACACTAACTCTAGCCACCATTCAATCCATGTTGAAGGAAAGCCATGCCCTTGTACCGCGTACCTGACTGCTCCCACCACCCCTGCCATGCCGCCTTCTCTCCTTCACCAGAGCATCGAGTACTTCGCTTGCACATTTCCAGCAATCTGTGTTTTTCACGGATGCCAACTCTCTCCTTGCAAACCTAAATCTTGGAGCCTCCCTACGACTTGCCTTCACAAGAATGCTAATTAGGTCTTTACTACCCCCAGGCTTTCTGAAAGAAAACAGGCATCTGCCATGTGCACTCCCACTCCAGCTATGTTTTCCCACTCCAAATCAACAAAACAAGTGTGTTACTCGGTCAGTGACACGCAGAGGACACAGCCGGCTCTGTAAGAAACCTGGGAAAGGAGCTGCATCACCCACCACATTTCACGCTCCCAAATGCCACGAGGAACATCCGCCCTCCCAGAGGAGACCATGCACCTCGTGAGAGGCTGCAACACCTGGCTCACCGCGTGCTGGGTCCTCGCTCCACCAGTGCCAGGTTTCCTCAGCACTTCCCTGAGGAACAGGCTGCTACCATACCTCTCTGCCCACACACGGGCTTTCCAGCCTACATCATACCCTCCCCAAGATACCCTGGTATTTTTAGCAAGAGGTGCACAGCGCGAAGGGCAATCTGCTTCCACCAGTTGGTGACACTGATTACATCCACCTAGAACTGTCCTTCTCCAGCATGGCCTGTGCCCAGGGACACACAGGTTTTCCGGCCAAAAAGCCTATGTACGAATGGCTGCCAAACCCCCCTGTGACACCAGCTTGCTCCTCCAGTTCATGCTGGCTCTTCACTCCATCCTAAAAGGGAAAAGGGGACACTTCCCAGGACCAGGATGCCTCCAACTCCCATATACACATGAACAGCCACAGAATAACACAAAGAGGGGACTGCTTCAAGAGATTCATCTTCTGCACAGCTCTAAGATAACAGAAATGCCCTGCCAAGCCCTGCAGGTCCCAACTGCTGGCTCAATGACAAGAGAGTACAGTGCTCCCAGCCAGACTTAGGGAAGGTGTCATCGTACTTGTACAGAGGAGCAAAACTACCCTTACACTGAGGGGCCTGTTGCCAACAACCTTTGATGCAGGAACAGGCACCCAAACACACTGACAAAGACAACCAGGCAAGTCAGCCCGAATTAGGAGAACACCACGTGTCCCCCAGCTCCCAAGCAGGTCAGCTGCCTTGATGCTTCTTCTCAGATTCCCAATTCAGAAGGTGGCTCACAGTCACCGCTGCCCACCTCCAAAAGGACTGGAAGTTCTCCACAGCTAATCTGTATGGTACTTGGAAAGCAGAGAGCTTAATGATAAGGGAATATACTCAGATAAAAAGAATGTGGCACAAGTGGCTTTAGGGGAAGCATTTCAGGGCTTGAGAGATTCTTTAAATGCAGCATTTTACAAGCAGGATAAATCCAAGACCATGTGGCGACACAACTGAGCTGCATGCAGCTGCTGAGCCAGCTATCTCTTTCTAAGGGCAAGACTAGTTCCCTACATAAATGGTCCTTTAATTTTTTTAATGCCAACTGCATGAATAGGACTTTTATGGATTCCTACAGCGATGTACAAAGACATCCTCAAAATTTCAGAGCTGCTCAGCAAGCCCACATGCTAGCTGCCTTCATTAGATAGTTCAGACCCCATACTAAGAGCAAAACTCTTTCTTCCAGGAAGCTTGTCTCAGCAGGGATCTTCTGCTGTCTCCAAGAAGTCAGGATTTCTGGTAAAGTTTGGTTAAGCCCAAACAGACCAGACTTTGCAGCTTCAGTTCCAAGAGGCTGCACCAGACCCCACTCCACCACCGTCCTCCTCAGAGCACTGCAGAGGGTTTCTTTGTCCGCACAGTGTGCCTCTGAAGAGAGGCACAAAGGAAACAGAGATAAGCGTGTAATCAATAGGCCTCACCCTCGCTGCTCTCCTGCTGTCGCTGCTGTTTTTCAAAGGGAACTCTTCCTTCCTCCCTCCCCTGCTGCACCGTCTCCTCTGGCAGCCGCACCGACAGCTGCGGCCGCGCTAAGCCGGATCTGGCACACCGCTCTGCAGGGCTGGCCGTGTCACGCTTTGGGACAGCAACTAGTCAGAGCCAGGACATCTCCAAGAGCTGCTTTTGCTGGTGTGACCAGGGCTTTTCTGCTGCAGCTGTGAAGCTGCCTTGAAGGCATTCTCCCACCCCAATGGACCTGATCCAGAGGCACGGCCATGAAATACTATCCTTGCCCTTCACAGGCAGCAGCTCAAGCCCCCATGGGAGAGGCTGTGACCCCAGGAACACCACCACGTGTGCTCCCTCCTGCTGAGTGCTGAGAAGAGATACACAGCTTCAAGGCACAAAGGGAATCCAGTCCTGCTCCTCTTAACAGCAGCCGGGGCACCACAACCACCCTGCGATGGATTTCCACGGTTATCTCCAAGGAATGCCTCCCCCTCATGTTGCGGTACAAGAGGTTTACAGCCTGGTTCTCTTAAAACTGCTTGATGCAGCCCAATCCCACAGTGTCAGTGAGCAGCCAGCACTTACTCAGTGGTGTGTACTGCTGTTTCCAGCTGTGCTGCTTCTGCAAAGCAAGACAGGGGAGCCCGTGGTCTTTCCAGGACACATGGGAGGTATGATACTCAAAGAGCACCCGAGACATGACCACTACAAGGAAGCACGGAAGAGCTGGGTCTATGTGAAGGCTGAACAATCCCAACTACCCTGCCGAAATTCCTCAAGGGACAGACATGAAGAGCACAACGATGGAGATAAAAGATACATTCTCAAACACGTCTACGTAGCTGAGACACTGAGAACAATCTGTACTGTGCTTTCAGGAAATCCTCTTTTCCATATTCATACTGTTCCAAAAACTCCTACATGACATCCCCTCTAGATCAGTGCAAGCTACTACAGAACTCATGAAACGCAGACAAAACCTTGAAGACACTCTCGCAGCACATTCGATGAGGCTGATGGTTTATCCACCCGACTTTAACCTCCCCCACTTGTCTTCAGCAGCTCCCACTAACATGTAGAGACCTCCTGGGACTTTTTCCACACGCGGTACCCAGTGTCTTTCACTGCAAGACCAGGCTTTCAGGACTGAAACTCAAGTATTAGGGCATGGAAATACATAAGATAACAAAAGCAGCAGCCAACATCAGGCACAACCCTTCCATTTCTGTACCCAACAACTGCATCCGAAGGAATTGTGCAGTGACAACCAACTGAGCCTGACCACATACATGGGGACACCCCAGGGCAGGCCCCCCACTCCCACACCACGAGCTTGCTCCAGTCCCACCAGCAACGAGCACAACCCATAGCCGTCGGGTTAGTGCACAGAAACCTGGTGGGGAATATGAGGAATGAAGACAATCAATACTAGTTGGGTTGTTTGCAAATCTATCTCCCCCCTCACCTTCCCAGTCTCGCTGAGGACAGCTCGTTAGGTGCCTGGAGAGCTGCCAAAATGGATGGGCTGAGCAAGCGATGCTGCGGTGCTAGAGAGATGCCTCACCGCCGGGACCCACAGACCGGTAACCGGCCCCGCCGCAGCCTGCTCTAACCCTTCCACCAAACCCTCCCCGAGGCAGCAGGTGAAAGCAGCACACACAAGAGATAAAAAGGGTAAATATAATTCAGCCCAACGTGCACCTGTCCTCCAGACAAAGCCTGCTCCCAGAAGCCAGGCTGTGCCTCTCAGCGCACAAAGACGGGCCTAAATCTGTCTGTAATAGAGCTTTTCAGGCTGACTGAACAGTAATGTTCACAAGCTGCTCCCCTCGAGGGAATACTGTATCTTCCTCACTGCATTACCCCAATCAGAAAGATCAGTGAGCAGCTCAAAGGCACTGGTGGAAGAGGCATCGCTGACGTGATTCTACTTAGAATCTATCAGAATTTTTTATTCCTCCCTTTGAAAGCAACAGATTAGGTATTTCCACGTCTCTTTGAAGTCTGGCAGAACAATTCACACCAGTGGACCAAACACCGCTTGCTCCTCATTCCTCTTGCTGTGCCAGGTACCACAGATGGGAGAAAAGCCTCTTTGAAAGCCCCCCAGAGTCACCCGAGGCGAAGGTACCTCTGCAATCAAAGGCTAAACTCCCAGCCAACGGGTAGCGATTTCTCTTCATCACAGCAAGCTTTATTTCCATTCCAGCTTCTTTATTTTCAGAAAGTCTCCTGGAAAATTAAGTGTGGTGCACCTCTATTCCAAAAAATCTTTCCTTGGCAAGTGCTGGGTTCCCCCTTTCTGGCAGACGCTGAAATTAAATGCAGCCTCCCTGTTTATTTCCTTCTTGCTGTGGATATGCACATCCTTGCTGAGCTCTGGAAGCAATTTGTTAGTTGGGAAAAATAAAGATTTCTAGCTCCTACATAAACAATGGCTGGTGACAAGAGGGGAAAGACAAGGGTTGGAGAATTTCTCACTTTTTATTAAAGTGTCTCTCAGTGCAGCAGATCAGACAAAAAGACAAACCCAAACAAAGAGATGGAAATAGCTGAATATCAAAAGGGTACTGGGGAGATTGGCTGAGGCATCTTTCCATGCCCAGGACCAGAATCTCTGCCAGCCAGCTTCACTGAGCAGACACAAACAAGCGTGGGGTTTGCTGTTCCATGGTACAGATGCCTCCCAGCAAGAAGGTGCCCAGCCCAGCTCGATATTGGAAAAGCAGAGTCCAGGCTGCTGTACTTGCCAAACATACCTCCTCTGGTCTCAAGCTGAGTGGTAGGAGGGGGGAAAAAGAAATCTTCCCTCATTTCACGTGCAAAAGGGGAAAATAAGCAACTCGGTGCTTCCTCCAGACCACAGCACAAATCGATAGGATCACGCTGGTGTGATCCAGAGGGCATTCCCCTGCACATTATAACCGTCTCAAAGTAGGTCATGCTTGGGCTTGAGTTTCTCAGCAAGCCCGGCTCTGACATATTTCTAGAGCGTGTGTAGGTGCATGTGTGTTTCTCCCTTTCCCCGTAGTAGCTCACTGTGCAACACTCATAACCAGAAACCCAAATTAGTTCACAGACTGGAGTGGAGTCTGAGGGCTGGATGTCTGTTTGAAACAGCGAGAGACAGAGTTATTCCAGCCCAGGGACCCTCCTCTTAGTGCGCTGGCCGGAGCTGGCAGCTGTTAATGGCCAAGGGCATTCCTCCCGTCCAGGGTTTCCAGGGGATTAGGGCTGGAATACTGACCAGCCAACACACCGCCTGCACGGGGCAAGCAAGTGCGGATGGTAACAGGGCCAGCACCGCACCAACTGGGAGAGCGGGATGTTCAAACCACGCCTGAAGCAACATGCATTGAGATTTTGGTGCCCACACAGGGTCCCATTCCTCCCTCACACCCTCTGTTTCCACACTGGCTTCAGCATAAGGAACTCATTTGGCCACGGCTGTCACCCATCCCTGCTTTGGGGACAATGTTGGGCAAGGCTGCTCTCCAAGCTGTAGCTGGCTCCAGGCTCACCCTCCACCCAGCCAACTTGCTCTACATTTCAGGCTGGAACAAACCAAAAAAAACCTTCATGAACCTGTGTTTTGCACAACTACAATCAGGACTCTAGGTCCGTCCATTTCTTCACCTCAGCACCTCTTTACCTCTCCCCTTATCACCTGAACACAAGAGCCACATACAAGCCATCACAATCAATATGTGCAACCAGATCCCTACAAAGCAAAGGCTAAGCACAGCAATAGCTTTGAATTATCAGGACACGAGAGGAGCACATCCCTACTCTCCCTTCATCACCCTGGGACAGCCACAAAACAAAACACCCACCCGTACAGAAGTGCTTTTACACCCATGCACTCAGAGCCCTTCCCGTGGCTTTAATTTCAGGTCCTCCCAGCTGTCACGGCGCTTGCCTCATCCTCCGAGGCCTACAAATGCAGGCTTTCTTCAGGGTCCTGGGCTGTTTATGTGCAGAGCGAGGATGAGAATTGCGTTTGCCGAGGCTATGAATGATTTATCGTCGCACTGAATGCAAGAGGAGCAGGGTCCCAGGGCTCGCTGCATGACCGGAATCTCGCAGGCAGGCTGCATCTGCAGAGATGTTTGTGTGCGCTCTTCAAATCATCATTAACCATCAGGACCCTCAAGAGAAGCATTTATTTCCTTGGGACTGTAAGGGAGATGGCTGCTGAGAAAACAGCTGGACAGGATTTAGCCCTATTATAACCGTCTGTCTTGTTCTACTCTCCCACCCCTCCACCTCCCCGTTTAATTGGGTACAAAAATAGAGATAATAATGAAAATAAAAATAAATAAAGGAGAGGGGGAAGTGCAGTACATAGCACAGGCCAACTGTGGGTCACGGCTCAGGTCGGTGGAAGCACATGCAGCTGCACAGGGCAGGTTTTATATTTCCAAATACTCCCCCCTGCCCCCGGGTTTTAGGTACTCTTCCCATTCTCCAGATGATTTGCGCAGCTCTGTAAGTGCAGGTGTTATAAATAAACAAAAATATGCCCACAATAGCACGCAGCTTTCAGCTAGGAAAATGGGCATCAAGTGTTCTTAATGAAATGGTTTTGCATTTCCCGGCAGTTCTGCGTTCTCTGTAGACAGGGCGATTAAACAAATACACAGAGCAAGAGCCCAGCCTTGACTCCATCTACGGGAGTCTCGCCACAGACTGAAATGAGGCAGGAATGCCATCCCACAGACCTCCCCCAGCCAGCTACACAGACTGTAACCTAATATTATGCCTCCCGTTAAGGCTGTGATACCAAGAGACCGTATTTAATACGGCACTCTGCGTCTGGGGATAAAGCAGGATGGAGCCAACCATCAATCACTCTGCTTCTCTTTCCTTGTAGGATTACACAGGCCAACCCCACTGCTAGGAAGTATTTATAAAGTATTATTTTAGTTCCAGATACTGCAGACTTTTTATAGTTACTATATTCCTGTATTTTCCGAGTACTATACGTTCATACACATAATCCTCACCTCAAACCCACTCCTTAAAAAAAGTACTGCTCCCTTGAAAAACAGTCCTCAGATTACCCACAACTCGCCCTCTCTCCCTCCCAACAGCTATGCATCCCACCAGTTATCCCAGCAAAGGCTCCCCACAACCAGGTGGAAGGAAACCCAAGCAAAGAGGGAGGACGAGGCAGGGGATGAGCAGCCCTGGAGTAAACCTCCCCTTTTTACTACACCCCCTGCACTGCACTTGAATCGTTTCCTCCTTCCTCCCCAGGCAACCCGTGGATTAGACGCATGAAAGTACAGCAATTACCCTCTTCAATTACCCTAAAGACTCAGGAAGAACAAATTGTTTGCAATGGAGAGCCCTCTTGCCCTCTCCCCACGCAAAGCCGAACCCTCCCTCTGCCTACAGCTGACCTACCCCAGCCCGCACGCCCCGCAGACCGAGGCTATCGCTAAGCAATCAGCTTTAATTTCCTTGGAGTCCTCCAAACGCGGCATCGTGGCTCGTAACGCCGTTATCTGCCACTGGCTTTGGAGGCTTCGTTTCTTCTCTCCCCCTCCCCAACACGCAGCCCAGGTATCACAAAACGCGAGCAGGAAGAGAAGGGAGCAGGGAAACTTCTCTCCGACACCATCTCTTCATTTCAGGCTCGTGGATGTGGTGCGGCACCAGCCTGGAAAAGAGACCCTCGCTCCCCGCAGCCCACCGCGCTTCCCAGGGCTGTTCGGAGAAACAGCACCAGACATCAGCTGACACTAGCAATTACACCCAAATAGCAGATACAAGGTCTGTTATCGATCTGTTCCTAGAGGGAAGGACAAGCTATCCAGTAAAAAGGGGTGTCACGTTATTAAATCCTGAAAGGATAATAACCCAACACAGAGGGCACAGCTGTTACTGGTACACTTCAGGCTTCGTTTCCAAGCCTGACAGGGAGCAAAGATCATCAGAGCGCTTCAGTGCTCAGAGACAGGCCTAGAAATTGCAGGAATAAATTAACATATCCATATCCAAATTACTGGACTGGGGAAGCCGCAGTTCTGCTAGCAGGAACTGGCCCCATGCTGCTGCCAGTCGCTCCCAGCAGCTTTAACCTCTTGTTAGCTGGTACCACTGTGCTCGAGTGGAAAAGAAAAACACTTCGACCTCTCCAAGCTCTGCAGCTTTGCCCCGGAGCAGGAGCTCTAACAGCAAAGACTTGTAACAGCCTGTGGAAAAGGCATCAGGGAGGACGGTTCTCTCCTACGGTAACCTGAGCCTGGCGTCCCAGTGAAGAACAGCGACAGACAGCTCTGTGCAAAAGCCTGGATCAATTCTGCTGCAAAAAGAAAACACGGCTCAGGTAAGAGAACAAGCCATGGCCTTTCAACATCAGCAGCTGAAAAGAATGGGAGAGTTTAACCAAGCTGCTGCTGAAAAAAGAAAAAAAAAGAACCAAGAAGAGTTATTGATTTTTATGAGCTTGGAGTCAAGAGACCCGTAAATTATTCGCAAGGCAACAGAGATGGCAGATTTCTTGGGCATTTCGGTGCCACACCACACAGAATTACGAGCTCAGATATCTGGCCAGACTGTCCCACAGTCAAGCCTTTGTGAAGGGCAACAGTGATCTCCAAAACAGGCGCCTGAAACCGTTACAGGCCACCACCCCGCCACCAGCTTGGCAGGGCATGCCAGGGGTTACAGGCAGAGCCGGACAGCCAGGACCACAACAGACAGATGGTTTCATAGCACGCTCCGGGGGTGTTCCACCCCGCTGCAGACAGCGGGTCTGCCCGTCCGCATTAACAAAATTACAAACATAACACAACGAATTAGAAATGAAATGCACCCGCATCCCTGCCCGAACAGACTTGGCTGAGGAATCCAAGTCCCTCCAATCATCCTGAAAGGCATTTGGAAATCAAGGTGAGAAGAGCCCTACGGATGCCAGTTTTCATCTCAGATATAAGTCTGGGCAGAAAACGCGAACTGAAGAGCTCTGCAAGGTACTCCCAGCTTCATCGCGAGCCTCAGGTGCAGCCTCTGGCAACTCATCTCTCCAGGCCCCTTTGTGAAATGGAAAGCAACAGTTCTACAGCCTTCCTCCCCTTGTGAGGGAAACGCATTGATGCTCCCAGCTGCAGGAGCAGCAGAGGCCAGGCAGCGCCTCGGTCACGAGCTCATCCGCACAGATCCGCTCGCCGCAGCCAACCTCCGACGCCCAGCGAAAGCGGCCCCTTAGATCTGCAGCACTCAAAGCGCCGGGGGACACCTGGGATTATCCCAGCACGCGGACGGAAAAGCACAGACCAAGTGCTGCTGAGCACACCTGTCTGGGCTGAGCCGGCCACTGCCTTCCGCCGGCTCCAGTAACACCAGCCCCTGGTCCTGGCCCGTAACTGGGGAGTCTCTGGTTTGAACCCGAGCCAGATGTGACTCCAGAGCACGTACGAGACCTCAGCACTGGAAAGAGTCTTGTTTAAAAAGCAGCAGATTGGAAACTTCATACCAAGATAAGTTTTTACAAAATCTAGCAGAGGAAGATCAATATTTTCTTTTGTTAAGTAAATCTGGCCACTGTGAAAACACCAGAGCAGCAGCTTAGAAGACAGATCTTCTGTTTATCCACACCACCAG
The DNA here is from genome assembly GCF_013368605.1 of Nyctibius grandis. NCBI lineage: Eukaryota > Metazoa > Chordata > Aves > Nyctibiiformes > Nyctibiidae > Nyctibius > Nyctibius grandis. The sequence goes on along the minus strand of NC_090671.1, from coordinate 12,080,441 downwards.
AAGCAGAGGCAAGAACAAAGACAGCTGCCCTTACCCACCACCCCGACGCAAACCTCTTCCAGGATCCTGAGCCTTTAACTCACAGAAAGGGAAGCATAAATCTCACCGTGCTTGGGCAGAAAGAGCTGGAGGTTTTAAGAAGTGGTGGAGGGGAAACCAGCCATTTCTCTTTACCGTCCCCAAACCCCAGGGACTTGGTTGCCTGGCCAGTTGCCCATAACAGCACCTAACCCCAACGCACTAAAGACACCCCAAACCCCGCAGGTCTCTGCGGAGCCAAGCGTGGGTTTCCAGCACGAACCCCACGTACTCTGCAGCGAACACGGCCAGTGCCCATTATCGGAGGCACGCTGAGGGGAAGGCTTTCGTGCCGAGCTGTCTCACACTAATGGCCCCACAGCAGGATCTGGCAGGCAAAGGCAGCCCCCGGATTTAGCCAGCGCCGCTTGAGTTTCAGATGGTGCAGAACAGCACATTGATCCATTTATCGTCTGTAGGTTGCCATGGAGACCACAAGTCATTCCCCACCATCGCCACCCCCCCGCAGACCTCCCCACTGCTTCTCAATTGATAGCTGGGCACTGGGGAAGCATTTGCAGCACCGTGGAAATTAAATCCACACTAGAGGAGCAGGGGATTCAGAGCTGACACGGCCAAGGGACCTCAGCTTGAGGCAGTCTGTCCCGCTCTTCCCCACTGAGCAAGTCCAAGCAACGACTTGCTCCAAGCCTCTCGCAGAATAAGTATTACTGGAAATTAACAACGATAAAGTGGGATTTTAATGCCCCTCTGTGGGTTCTCCTCCAATGCAGTAAGTGCTCACAAGGTACCAGGGAGGGAGGGCTTCCCACTCTGCAAATGCATGTGCCAAAACAGGCTTTGGAGCATCCTGGAGTGTAACACCACTGGCCCCGAGCACCAGTGAGCTCCCACCATCCCCAAGCAGGCTTCCACACACAAGGACAGCAGTTTTCTGCTCTTCATATGGCAGATCCATGAGGGAGGGATCCCAGCTGATCCTTCACTGAAGGAAGCACAGCATCAAGGAAACACACGACTTCTGTGCCCTACATGCAGCAGGGTAAGAGCGGGTGGATCAAGCAGCTGAACCAACTCGGGCAACTGAACCTGAGCTCAACCTCCAGCCGGTTGCTGCTGGCAAAGTCACTCCTCGGCCTGCAGAAGCTTAGCGCTGCCATTTACCCAGAACAAGATATTATCACATTTCATTTCTCCCATCCGAAACACCATCAAGACAATCTGAGGAAAATTTTCATATCTTGGAGCTTAGGTTTTGGCTTTTAACTCTACACACAGCCACGCAAGTCACCTGCTTAGACAGAAGAGCTGATCCCGTGTAATTCCCTCGCACTTCAAGCAGGAGCTGCTGTGCAGGTGCTGCACTTCTTAATGGCTCATTGCCTGCACATGCAAGTGTGGAAACTCGGTGCTGGCTTTACCCAAGGCTCCAAAAGCACGTTACCACAAGCAGCTCACTCAGGAGGCCAAAGGAGATGACCCTTGTGCCGTGCACAGAGGAGGAGCTGGTGTCGACAGCCCCCTCCAGCAGCCAGTACCAACCCCAAGCACTGGAGCATGAGGACACGGGGCAGGTGGCAGAGCACAGAAATGCAGCTGCAGGCTGAGAGCCTTAAGGGAAACTCAAGAACCGTGGTGTAAATACTGTATGCGCCTGGAGCCAGAAAGCTCAGCGAGGGCTGTGTGTGGCATTTCCTGAAGGTTACCTCTAATAAGTGCTGTCAGCCTGCCAGCCTTCGACTGTCTGCTGAGTCCTTCTGCGGGAGGCACGGCGCTGCCGGGACCTCTGTGGCATTGTCACAATCTGTGACAGCGAGAGCTCAAAAAATAAAACTCCTCCCACGCAGCACGGATAAGGCAGGCGTAGGACACCAGGGCGAGCAAGCCCACCGAGAGCCAGCAGGGTGGAAGGGCTCCTCTCCCTACCGCCTGCTCGCACAGCCGCTTGCCGAGCGCTGGGTATCTCCCCCTCTGCAGCCCTCCCCCTCCACCCCTTTTCTTTTCCTTTTCTTGAAGAACCGCTCCAAATACGGCACTGGAAATAAATTATCACCAGCAGTACCCAGGCAGTACGCGCCAGACAACAGAAGACACTGCAATTCTGAACGGGGAAGAACTCAGGAGATCTGTCATTCCAGCAGGGAAAAAAAAAACCCATGTTCAAGGCCTCCTTGTTACGTAAACTTCATTTCCATGTCTTTTATCACTGATAAGATAAGCCATTGCTCAAGTTCAAGTTCTGTATCAAGTAAACCATGATAATCCTCTTAGGAATTCCCCATGCCCCAGCTTGAACAGACCTGCAGAAAAGAGCTTAAGGGGTTGCCTTCAGCTTAAAAAAAGAAACACACACAAGCACACAGCCACATACTTATTTATAACGTAGGCAAATTCAGGGCCTAATATAGAGTACTGAAGGCTTATACAGGTCCGCCTGAATAAAGGGATCTACTTCTGCCCTAGTTCATAAATGCCACGAGCTACTACTTGGTCATGCATCGCACAGCTGAACACCAGCCCAAAGACAGCCGCCCTTCCGAGGGGGATTTCTTGCGGCAATAAGGATCTGGAGGATCAGACCCCGAAAAGCAATTAAACTGATTCACGACCAGTCCCACGCACTTTGTGCTGGATTACAGCAACAAGAATTTCCAGGCAGCTGTATTTTTTTGTTGTTTTATTACAGCACAGGATAATTTTACATCCTTTAATGCTGGTGGCAGAATTACAGTGATTTCAAGCAATTATTACCCTGCTTCGGGTATAAGATTTAAAACTCACTAAGACCCCCTCTTCCTGCACTGTACTGTCAGGACATCCAGATGTGACCCATCACCGTCTATATTTGTTAGATGGTGATGTGATGCAATCTAGCAACTGGATCTATTTGCTAACCACTTAAATATGCGCTCACACACACTGCGCTGTAACACAAAAGGCCATTTCATGTATTTCTGATTGCAAGACGGATGACAGCAATAAGCAGAGACACAAACTCTTGCCCTCCCCTCTGCTGCTCATCATCAGGACGCAAATTACCTGGGCCAGCAATTTTATCACAGCGTCTTCCAGGGAACCGACTTAGCCTAAAGGCAAGGAAGGCAAACATTTGAAGCTTAATACATAACTTCACAGGGCTGCATCTGGCCACCCCCATGCAGCTCAGCGATGTGCAACCACATGCTGGAAGGACACAGCCTCAAGCCCTTCTAAGCCCACGGCTTCCAGAAGATCAAGGCACAAGGCAGTGGGTATCATCTAAAACTGGTGCTTAAAATGTAAACTTTCTTCAGGTCTATCTACTTGCTCAGCCAGCCCAATGGGCTCCAGCACCCACAACGGTTTCTTACTCATTTCCAGCTACCAAGACTTTTATCCCTCCAATAGCCTCTCTCCATTAGCATCTTTTTCACACGTCTCTGAGTATTTTATGACACTCGGAACTAAACGATGCAGCATATCAAACAAAACACATCTCTCTCCTCCCCACCAGCAACTTTAAGATCATTTAGCATTGACTGACAACCCACAATATTGTGGGAAAGGTTGTTTTCAGATCAGCTGCTGGAAAAGCTCTCCCAAGATAGCAGCTGAATTCAAATCACACACCAATTAGCTCAGGGGGATTTGGATGTTTTTCTTTCAAGAAACCTATTTGAAAACAAAACAAACAAACAAAAAATTGTTTAAATCTCACTGAAAGACCTCAAACTGCATCACAAATATGCCACACTGAGGAAAACGGGAGCAAATCTAACTAGTTTCACCCCATCAGAAGGGGTTTTGTCCTTTAAACCCTCTTGCTGTGTCCCCCCCACCTCCCGAGGAAGAGGAACACAACGCAGAGGTCCAGAGCAGCTACAGACCTGTTCAGCACCACGCAGCAAGCAAACCCCTGTGCCAAACCGCCCGGGTCCGTCCCGTATCTTTCCCCCAAGATGATGTTTTCCACGCTGCTCTCCTTAGGTTTTCGCCTCTCGCCCCAAGGCCGCATGCAGATGATCGTGCTTTTTCTGAAGCCAGTGCCAATGAGGCCACCGCATTCGTTATCCAGCAGGATAATGACAGAGTGCAATTCAGTCAACAGCAAATCCTCCCCGGGGAGATGCCCTCTGACCTTCCCCGAGCTGGGGGATGAACGCAGACAGCCAGATCTCAGACAGGCGGCAGAGCCGAGTGCAGTAACTCCTAATGAACCCTTTCATCTCTTCCTTTGTTTTGGGGAAGGGGCAAGGGGTGGAGGGAAATAGTTTGCAACTGTCCACCAGCAGAAAATGATTTTTCTAGAGCTACCCCAAACCGCTGTCATCTGAACGACATTTTTCATGGCTTCTGCTCGGTACATGCTGAGCATGAAACACGCTGGTCCGCAGGGAAAGCGGACCAGCCAAAGTCACAGCAAGAGCAGCGATGCTCCTGAAAACCTAGCTTAAAATTGCCCTTAGGCAAGCAATTGAGAGTGAATTTAAGATGTCCGTTCAAATCACATTTTTGCCAATAAAATTCAGTTTCACCAACACATCAGCAAACACATGAAGGACAAGAAAGTTCACGAAATAAGGCCCACAGAAAGCCATGACCTCACATTTCTCTACACGCCAGTCAGCCCTCACTATCATTTTTCCCCTGCTTTCCAAACCACAAGCTGAAAGGATCACAAGCATTTGATAGAGACTTTTTTCTCCCAACAAAAAGAAACTACTCTCATTTCTCCTGTATGAATTCAGCTGCAGAACAGAATTCTGCAGCATCTCCTGAATGCTCCATGTCACCCAGAGGTACTAACATAAACAAGGGTGGAAAACCAACTCCCAACCGTGAGATCTCAGAGCTGCTTCAGAAACTTTCAGTCACCCGTGCAGCACCCAGGCCCATGGGCACCAGTCTCCATCAGCGTGGCGGTACCAGTTTTAGCCACGCAGTTTTTTATCCCCATCTCCCAATCAGGCCTGAGATCAGCACCCACCTCATCTGGGAATAGAAATCACACGGAAGGACCACAGTCACGGGATGCTCCTTACTCTGTTCCCAGGCAAATGAACTGACATGAACCTACACACTGAAACAGAGCTTGGCTCGTGTATTTATATAGATGCCAAATCCCAGGGGTATCAATGACAATCTCTTCCCCAGTAAAACCTGATTACAGCACTGGACTCTCTAAAGCCCTTCCACTGTCTCCCACGTCACCCGGGACGTCACGGGGAGCAGCCAGCGAACCCCTCCAGGTGCCCAGCGCAGGGGGGATTGCAATGCCAATGATTAAGCAGCTCTTCAAAGGAAGAAAAACAAGAGTCCTAGTCAATGACTGACCAGCATAATGGCTCAGGCTACTCTCATGTGCTCCTCTCACAGCACATTTGTTTGCCAGGCTGCCCAAGAGGTTTCGAAGGGTCAAACATGAGGTCATCAACTGCACAGTGATTTCAGCTTCGCTGAAAAATACAAAAAGCTGAAACCACAAGCAAGGAAGGTCCCAGTACTTACAATTAAGGCTAAAAAGACATGAAAACACAAATCCTTTAAGTTCCAACACACCAGAGGCAGTATCAAAAAAAAAAAAAAAAAAAGGATCTCATGATTTCTGAAGATCAGAGGTCAGCAATATTCAGTAATCCACCTAGAATTCTGACCAGCCTCAAGGACCAAGAACGGCTGTGCAAAGCAAAACCTTGCTTTCAGGCTATTTTGAGCAGCACTCACAAGGTTTATCCCAGAAACTGCTCTCTGCCTACTCAGATTTCTCAACCGAACCGATCACATGGTGTTTCGATGGACTGCTGGAGACACTTGAGAATAGCAGCGTTGCCTGCTGGTATCTGCCTGGCACCGGGTGGTTTTTAATTGAGGCTGAACTCTTAAGTCCCTGCTGCAGTCTGCAGCTCCAATCACTGAAATAGTAATTAAACCCAGGAGAAACAGCGCAAAGTAGCGATGCCTTTAACTAGTACATTGAGATGAGGAAACCCAAAGACATGCACAGACGTCTCCAGGCTGTGCTGTTTTGTTTCAAGCCTGAGGATTTGAGCAGATTTTAAACAGCAAAGGTCGGGGTGGCAGAGATCCTGCAGTGCAGCACAGACACTGAGGAGATGCAGAAAAGTATTCACTTTCACCTCACCCAGCCCAAGGAGGAAAGCAGAGCAAGTTTTTCCCACCCAAGTTTGGGACCTTCCTCCCCTAATTCCTGGGAATCTGAGAGATTATAAAACCAGAACTGAATGCAAAGCAACAGAAGCACTCGAGACATCAGTACGGTTTAGAGCCATTGTCCCCAGCTCATATGGACCAGGGAAAAAGACCTGCTAGAGAAACCACCCTGAGAAAGTCAGCGCTGGGCATGGGGGCTGCTGGTGGATCAGACACCACAAATTCTGCTCTGAAATCCGAGGGGAAAGACTCAGCCTGAGAACGACTCTCCATTAGGTTAATTAGTCAAGTTTGATGTATCCAAGTCGGTTACTATGGTCACAGGAACCCAAGAGTAAGGCTTTACACTGATTTCCCCATGTGGGACTGGGGATGGGGGTGCTGTGTCCAGCTCCCCCCGGCAGGGCACAGAGGGGGACCCCATCACCCCAGGCTCTGCGCAAACACCCCCCACCCCGGGCTGGGCTGCTTACAAACGCTTACTGGAAGAGCTCCTTGTCTGCAGATCATAAGGCTGCTAAAAATAGCACCAGAGAGCAACCAGGTTAATGACACATCAAGAAGATGCATTTGCACATGGAAATAAACAGAACGCATGCGAGATTTGCCCCTCACCTGGCTTTTGTTTGCTTGTTTTTGAGCAGGGGAAGAAACAAAAAGATGCTCTGTTTTCTCTTAGAAATTCAAAACTTGTCTGTCAAAGATGTGACAGAAAGCTGTCCATCTCTCCAAACACCAAATAGAGCTGAACCTTGTTTATCTATTCCAGTGCCTGGGAAAGGACCATGGCTAGTTACAACACTTTCCCAAACAAGTAAATATTTTAAGTGTCATTAGCTACACCCTGCCCACTTATGATCAACATCACGTCAGTTACTCACAACTCTACACTGCAACACACATTCATCCATGCACGAGAGCATGTGAGTAAAAACTGATGCCATTTCTAGAACAGCAGCAGATTCAGAAAAGAAGCAGGAGAGAAATAGCACTTTGCAATTCAGCAAAGCTCCTGTAGAAGAGCAGTTCTAAACTCTCTTGGGAAAATGACCCTCCCTTCTCCCTCATCTTCTGTTCATCAGGGTCTGTATCACGTGCTGCAAAATTGGTTTGTCCCCTGCTAGAGGGAGTGACACGAGAGCTGTCTGCAAAGAGGTCTGCACAGACATTTGAGAGAATAATCTCCCAGATAGAGGAGAATTTCAGGACTGTGAAACTTACTCCTGCAAGAGAGAGACTTGAAATGTAACCAAGTTGTGTAAATTACAGCCAATATCCCCCGATTTCAGGCTGTCCCCATCCCTCCTTGCACACCCATACTACCCCCAAAGCAGTGCCAACTCAACGAAAAGCATGGCCGCTTGGTGAAGACATTCATTCAACTACTCGGGTCAAAAATAACAGGAGGAAAAAGCACTGTGACAGGAACGTGGTGAGGGGCAGCGAGGTGGCCAGCTCCTCTAGCCAGCACTACAACCAAAGCCCCCACAGCTCAGAAATACAGCCTAAAAGAAGTCAGCCAGATGCTGTGAAAGAGGCAGAAGAAATCGCCCTTGTTTGACAGCCCCAAAGAGATATAATTCAGCTCCACCTTTCTTAGCAGGTTAATGTTAAGCTGCTACTTTTTTTTTTTCCTCCTCCTTCTGCAGATGCCTTAATTGGCTGCTTAATACAGATTTCACTGTTATGCTTATCGCAACGCCCGGAGCTGGCTGTGCGACAGGAGCGCAGAACACAGAGAAGACCCATTTGTCTCCGTAACTAATTGTTCTGCCTCCTCAATGTACACACCAAATTAACTTGGCAGGACTGCAAGGCGAAGCTGCTATATTTATTTAGACATTGCTTCTGCTGGCTGAGAGGCTTCGTAAAGCAGGCTGCAAATGGCCGAGACAGCACAGGCACCTTTATTGAGGTTATGCAAAACTGGAATGAGTGAAGCAAGCATCAGGCCCCAGGTTAGCAGCATTCCTGGCCATGTCCTTTACAAGAGGTATTTTAGCCTCAGTTACCTAAGAATTAATTGGCAAAATACTCAAGAAGTTCATAAAGGCAAGTGTGAACACTCACTTATTTCTGGCTGCAGCCTTCCTTACCCTAGGGATCAGCCTCCATAAAACACCAGTAAGTACGTGTAGACTGCCTGATCAAGACGCAGGGGAGCGCCTGCGTTAGCCAAACACGTCTAACGCCTCAAGCAGCAACCAGGTAACTCAAGGCTGAGGAGTCGTGCACAGACATGTTCTTCCTGGAACAGCCCCACGCCTGCAGCCAGGGCTCTGACTCGGCACCCGTCTTCCAACTCAGCCAAAGGTTCAAGGTGTTTCCGCATAAAACAAGGAACTAGAGCAAGACGAACACAATAATACATTGTGTGGGGAATAAAACCTCCTGCAGAGAAGAAATCCACAGACATTTAAAAAGCACAACTGAACAAAACGCAAAAAAAAAAAAATAAGCCACAGATAGAACTTAAAGTTCTTGTCTCATTGAAACAGATCAGAAAACTCACACCGGCTTTGGCAGGGGAAGCAGGAGCAAGCAGGGTGCTTGTGTCTGCCTCTGCAGCACGGCTCCTCCACCTCTGGGCAAAGCAAACTCCCCATTTCGCAGCTTTCACCGGCTGTTGGCAGAGCTTAAGGACATTCAGAGAAGTGCTCCAGATTTCACGAGCGCCAGTCTCAGTGGAGAAGATGCAAACCTTAGCTTCCCACAGTGAGTGTCCCATTTAGCCCATACCCAGGGCTAAACAATAACCAGTTGTTCTATCACCCAGTGCCCCTTCCCCGACCGAAAAAGGGAAATGGGAAAAGGAGAGAGACTTGTGGGTTAAAATTTAAACAGATTTAATAAAATAAAGAAACCAATATCAATGCTAATACAAACACACAAAATCATACTTAGCCCACCGAGTGCTGGCAAGTGGCTCCACGGACAGCAATCATTGGGAAGAAGGAGAAAGAGCGAGAGGAGAAGAGAGCAGAGCAAAAAGAGCCCCCCCCTCACCAGCAGCTTTCCCTTTTGTAGTGAACCTGACATTAGTGATCTAGAACACACCTGTGGGCCAGCCTGGGGCAGCTGCCCCACATTAACTGCTAATGGCCCTGATCACCACGGCTGGCCACAAACTGAAACAAAATGTAACAGAAAAGTGATTCTATAAATTTTATCCCCAAGAAACCAGGACAGACATTTAGAATAAAAACACAGCCCTTAACGTACACTCTGACTTCTCCCTTTACTTTTGTTTCATAATGCTGGAGAAAACCCAGAATCCTGCAGTTTGTCAGCCCATCACCACAGAGCCCTCAGGAATGCTGCTGGCAGCTGCTGGGTTCTGGACCAAAACCGCAGCAGCTCTTTCCATGCATCTCTAATCATGGTATCTTAAGACACGTAGACATCAAAAATCAAAAAACATAACAAAATTTTCTAGCAGCTGCCCTGTCAAGAGAGCAAAGCAAAGCCAAGACTAAAACCTACAAATGAAGGAAAAAAAAAGAGAGGAGGAAAGGCTGACACCTTCTATACATGCTGTCAGCAGGATCATTTGCTCCAAAAATAAAGATGCTCAACGCATCTCACTGATGACATGACAACTGCTTCACGGTCCCAACACCGGAGTTGCATAAAAACCTCTGAACATCCATTGCCTGGCAGCTCAGTAAAAAACAACCACTTGTACTTGCACAGAGCAAGCAACAGACACGGTGTCCCGCTCCCTCGCAGGATTTTCAGCTCTTCTAATCCACTTGGGCTGCAGAGGAGCCTTTCACCCCTCTACGCTTTGCCAGTCACGCTCGGCAGCTCCAGCCACAAGCCCGCAGCCCAGCTAGCTGCACCACAACATGCAAAACCATCTCAAGAGCAGCTCAGGATCCCAAACAACTCTGCAGAGCAAGCACAGAAAGGCAGAGCTACCAGCCCCAGGCCCCGCACACCGCCAGCGGCAACCAACCTCCTGCACAGCCTGGATACGCTCAGGCTGCCTCGTCAGCACCTCCCAAATAAATGACACTTATTTAAGACTAGAAGGCCTTAAATAAGAACACTGAATGCTTTTTCCACTGCAAGTTCAGAGAGTTTTCCCAAAACACTAGATGCACAGATTCCTGTAACGCAGACTTTGCTGCATTTTATTTCTTTGACAGTTTTTAATCACCTCTGGTCTAGCATTTGGAAATTATTATTCACACACACACACAACAGGAACAAGGCTGCAAGGAAACATGAATTTCACTGGCTGCCTGTTTTTGTCTGTGGACACCACCTCACATATTACCAAATCAAAACAAGCCGGCCAACTTCAGCGCGAGGGGGGAAATGAAAGGGCAGACCGGTGACCTAGAAATGAAGCTGAGCCTTTGGCATGAGCTTGAAGCTCTGCAGCAAAAGCAAAAAAAAAGAAACTAACCTGTAACTGCTTTCAAGATGGAGCTTGAAAAGTTTATTAATGGAATTACATGACGTGGTACATGCAGAAAAACACGGGCTTGACCAAGGAAGTCTTTCCAACAGGAAAGAGTCATCCCCTTCGCCAAACAGAAGAAACTCTTGTGCCAGAAAAGATGGGACACAGTTATTTAAGGTCCCGATGCAGCAAAAACACCCCCAGGCAAACGACTAGAGAAACTTCCCGAGCGCAGAGCTGTGATCCCAACCACCACTGCTCTGTTACACACCCAAGATTTACATACCACGCGGTATCATGAATCGCATGACGGTAACAGCAAGGGCTGGCGAGTCAGTAGACAAAGCTTTAGGGCTTCAAGCAGTGGATCAGGAATGCTGCAGTCACACATCCCAGCCCTGATCCAATGCAAACTCACCCTACCAGGTGTAATCAGTTCAAGGAGGGTGTTAACAAGTTACCTTTGTTCCAGCAGGTTTCAGGCTTGATCGGGTACCGTCCACATCACCAGCGTAAAACTGACACTGGCTCTGCATCGCCCTCCGGCAAGGCTGACAGGAGAGGCCGTTATGTGCCAACGTCCAGCCGGGACTGCGCGTGTATCACTGGGTAATCCAGTGTAAATCACTGGGGACTCACAGCCTTCGCAAAACCAGCTCCTTGCAACACCAGGCCAAAGAGATCACGTGGGCTCGGCAGTAAACACTTACACAGAGCTGCAAAGTGCTTCTGCTGTACAAGCCAGGTGCTGCCACCGATAAACCATGCGCTAACCAGTGCTTCTGCAGCGCTGGGAGGTACATGCTGGAGATGTTTGCAGAGCCCAAGGACCGAGCTATTTATGAAGTGATCAAATACCATGCAGTTGGTACCTGGTCGTGTAAAAACGTAGCTGTTGGAGTCACTTTATAAGGTTTTAAAATATTTCCAGAAGCAAGCCAACTTTGCATTGTTTGGCACAGCTTGTTAGAAGCCCACACATCCGCAGCGTAAAGACACCCTCCACCCTCTCCAGCCCGCTCTGCACAACTGGAGGTACAGGCAGGTTTTCAGAAAGCTCGGCTCTGCCTGCCATCCTACTCACCGATTCACTCTCCCACGGCATCCCACTGAAACCCAAGCCCAGGGTTCAGTCCTTCACTGTAGTGCGCCACAATAATCAGGCCACAGCTCTTTACACCACCACCTAAGCCTCCAAACCTTGCAATTACACACTCCCTGAGGAGGATGAAACCTGCCCACCTGGGAGACAGCGAGTCCTCAGGGACTGATCACAGACGATGGGATGATCTGCACCAGGAACCTTCCCAAATCCTGTCATTCTCCACCCACAGGCTGACACATTTCTTTCCTTCTGCCTTCTTCAATGTTGAGACACAGAAGAGCGCAACACGAACCACTCTCTTGCCCTAACATGCACAGGACAAACCTTAACTGTGTTGTTTAGGAAGCTGGTGAGAAGTGTTCAGGTACCAGCACAGCGCACCAGCCCGGAGCATGCAGAAAACAGGGTTTGGAAGATGTAAAGGTCCAAAAAACTACATGACAGATGGCCACGCCACTGGAGTATGTCTTCAATTTACAGCCAGTCCCCTGCACGGGCAGGGTGAAGCACACCCGGATGGTAAGGGTTAACTGCCCACATTTTTGGGCCAAAACTGCATTTCTGGGCACCAACACTCTGTCCAGTGTTACGCCAGGGAAACAATGCTAAATAAAGATTACGCCAAGTGGTATTATGTAAATAATTCTCTTCCACAATGAAAGGATAAACCTAGACTGCTTGGTTAGTTATTAACCCGGGAGCCAGCACCACAGAGAGGAAATCCTGCCGGCTCTCCCTCCCTCGACACACGCAGCACCGGGAGAGCCGCAGCTACGAGGACAATACCCGCACCGTCCCCTGCCTCCCCGGGTGCTGGCACTCTCCCTCGGACCACTTCCCACAGGAGGAAACCATTTGGGCCACGCCACATTGTCTCCTCCCAGGGCAGCCCCACTCCTGGCCACGCTGCCGAGGCTGGACTTGGCCCCCTTCCTCCTCCTCCTCCTCCCACCACTGGCACAAGACACCAAGGGCTCCCTGCCCTTTGACGGGAACACGCTCCTCGCCACATCCCTCCTCTTGAAGACCTTCCCTTCCCCTCGAAGGCTGAGCCCGCTGCAGTCTGCCTTCGCCTGCACATCTCCTCCTGCCCAGAATAACTTACTCGACCTTTCTGCCTCCACCTCCCCCTGAAACCTTCCTCCCGCCTTGGCCTCACGTCTGAATGCTTTATGTTTGTCATACGATTTTAAATCTGTCAGCAATTCATCCATCTGCCGCCTCCTGGGTTTTTAACGCCGCGAACCGTTCCGGGATACAGCCTTGCATAAAGCTCTCGGAAAATGAAGCCGTACCTCATTCAGAAACCGAACCAGCTTTTGAGATAATTTCTTTCCAAGGTGCAGGGGTGTTTCGCAGACTGGCCTCTTCCCTACAGCCAGCAGAAAAGCCATGATGCTATCCGGTCTAAAATAAACATTATGGGAGCGGCGATAAGGGGAAATATTTCAGCTGACTAAGAGTAATGTGGGTTCAAATCCAAGCATAAGCTGATATTGCTTGTAATTTGTTCCTGAGCCAAAAACACAGGCTGGGAGTGAAAAAATGGAAGACATTAAACAACAAGCAGCGTACTCAGTGACTCTGGAAAACTTCAGCATTTCCATTTATGTTATTATTTTTTTAAATAACCTTCAGTTTCACGGATCATAAAGTTAATTTGGAGTTAACTTCCCTTCTCTGTAACTAGACAAAGCTGCTATCCTTCACATTCGTTAATGTTTGTTCGGTGCTCCACAGCTATAAAGCGCTTCAGAGCGCTAAACATCAGCAGCATCCTCTGTGCCGCCCAGCAGGCACACAACCGTGCCGATCGCTTTGCCCTCCCTGTGCCCCAGCTCTCCTCCAGCCCTGGCCCTGTGGTGGCACTCACGGCCATGGCCATCTAGCTCCATCTTTACCACTTCTCCTCCAGCACCAGCACCGCTCACCTCTCCCCTGCACGCAGGGCTCCTCTCTGGACATCCCCAAACCAAATTCGGACCAGCAGCCAAGCACACACTGTTAGCAAGGGGGTCCACAGCAATCTTCACCTCGCCTGCCCAACCACAACCCACCTCTGAACTTCACGATGTGTAGACGCAGAGGTTGGCAAAAAGGAAGAACTGGTGGCCTCGAGAAGGGAAGTGACAAGTGGGGTGGGCAGCAGGACTGGGGGTGCAACCCAGATTTCTCAATTCCCAGTAGAGTCCCTTTGCTGCCTCGCGTGCAGGTCAGGGTTCACTTCTCAAAACTGCCATCACTCATTTCCTTCTGCACTTCTGTCCTCCTCCCCTTCCTACCAGATCCCTCCCTCGCTTGGACCAGGCTCTTACAGTCATTTTTATGCCCTTTGTTCTGGAGCTCCAGCTCCCCTCTTCAATCCTTTTTTAGGAAGCATCTCTGCTCTAGCCATGCTCATTAAATGATACACATTTCCATTTTCTGCTGCGATGCAAAGATCTATTCCTTCGACATGACAGGGCACATCGGAGACGCTGACACCTGTGTGCCAGCACAAGTCCAGCCATAAATTGCAATTCTCCACCACTTTCCTATGTCAGTACACAGCAAGGGCCCTTCAAAGCCACGCAAGAGCCCATGCCACAGCATCCTAGATGAGAATCCATGACCTCACGATGCCCAAATCCTTAACCGGCTGCAAAAGCCTCAGTCACTAATCACAGAGGCGACTGCGTGCTGCTCTACCTCATTCCTAACTCCATCAGAGCTGACCCTGCTCCCTGCCGAATCTCTCAGTGCAGACTAAAGCAAGCCACAGTTCGCACAAATGCAGCTGTACAAAGATAACGGTTCTTTTAAGCAGAAATTGCCCTGGATTTCCATCCCCAAGTACCCCTGCACCTTGGCCATGGTCTGCATTTGGGGGGTCGGTGCTCACAGGAGGGAACCAGCACTTCGCCATTGGGAGCAAGGAGCCCTTGTGCTGAACGGGCAAAGCGCTCATGAGGAAAGAGACTCCGCTTCACCAGCTCTCCAGCAGACTTGCTCTGACACACTGAACTTCACATAACCTCCCTGGCCTCAATTTTCAGACATGTCTAGTGATCTGGTCAGAATGAGACATCGGGTTAGGGATGGGTAGTACTGCATCCCAAACACAGGCCCTCTCCAACCCATGCCCCCGTGCAACTGCTTAAGTCAGCTGCCCAAAACCCACTTCTGAAAATTTACCAATTTAATCCTCCTTTCCTACCTACTCATCTAGAAACTGGGGAGGTCGTAACTTTCCTCCTCCCCAAAGAGCTGTGAAGATAACAGTAACTCAAACATGTAAATTATGGTTGACTTCAAGCAGGTTTCTCCCAGGATGACCTGACCGCAAATAGGGCTGTATTTCAGCACAGGCCACTAACAACCAGAACCAGCAGCAGGAGGAACACCAGAAGCCATCAAGGGGACAAATAATTTACAGCCTTGTCAGGAAAGATGAAGACGTCTCCTATGACCCAATTCCAGCCAGCGCAGTCCAGAGCTGCCGTGGAGATGAGACAGGTAGCTCTCTTAACACACGTAGCTATCAGCACAGCTGCAAGCACGCCTTCATCGCCAACCACAACACAACTGCCTTTACCAGACTGGATCTCCTAATTACAAGACATGAACAGAGCCTGAACCAAACCCTCTTTGGATGTAGCACAGGGTGGCTCCAGGGACTGGTACAACCTCCACTCGAGGCAACTTGGTTCAAATCCAACCACAGCCATTAGCAAGTGAAAGGTATTGCCAAGCAGCAGCTGTTCGCGAAACAAGTTTATGGTTTCAGTCCAGATCCTGTCGCGAAAAAACGCCAGTCACCTCCCTGGCACTCAAAGGTGTGAAGCCAGAAGCATCCACCCACTTCTCCAGTGCCGGAGATGCCGGCGTGGGAGGTGTTCCCATACGGGCCCGGTACCAGCGCCGCAGAGCCGGCCCTGACCTCCGCAGGGTTTTCAGAACCAGGTATGTTTTGCAACTTGGCAGAAACACACAGCTAAGTAACAGAAACCACCACCCACATGAAGCCAGAAGAACAAAGTACCAGTGTTTTCCTGCCCCAGACATGTGCATGCCCCATCTCCTCTCTCACACCAAAAATAGCTTCTACTTTTTCCCTTTTGGCAACAACAAACTGGGGTTTGAGTGCATTTGCTTTCAATAAACTAAACGCATTTTGCAAGAGTCTCTCTCGTACTGAAATGTACTCAGTTGAAGTTATAAAATATTGTCACACACAGAACTTCTCTTCCCTCCCACGGCATCTTGGGACTCAGCCTCAAAACACTCTTACCATATTCCTCACCCAAGGCACGGCTCCTGCACAGAGCACGGCAGAGCCAGGCACACGGGAGGCTGAGTTAGGTCCCAAAGTCACCAAACGAGTCAGCAATGAAACCCCAAGGATTAAGTACGACTTCACTAAAGCCATCCAGGAAAGCACGGCTTCACTACAGCCCTCCAGGAGTTTTGTCGCCACTTTCAGAAGAGATGGAAATACTTGTTGTACTGACTCACATTCCTTCCCTTCATGAATTAGCAGTAGTATCAAACCTTTATCTGTAAAGCACACGGCAAACTAAAACTTAACCTTGCTGATAAAAACCCGATGCTAAATGGAAAAACTCACCCCACGCAGCCAAGGAATGGCAGCGGAACAATATTGCATCCACGAAAGTCAGATTACAAAACATCAGATTCAGCAAAACCCTGCCGTTTTCAGGCATTCAGAGCACCAACCTTTGCTTCGTCCGAATACTGAGGGAGAGGTCGCAGAAAAGAGTTCAAACCATAAACGCCTGCGAAGCGAAAGGCTGGCGTTAGGAAATACCCATTGCACAGAGCACCTCCAGCAGCACCGTCCTCTCGGGCAAATTCTTGAGCTGACCCAAAACACAAAGTTCATGGAGCAGACCCAGCCTCCGGCGCAGGCAGAAGCGCCTGCAGGCACGCCGGGCTGCACAGGCAGGGACATCCACAGCGTTCAAAGCGGTGGGAAGAGGGATGGGTTTGTGGGGTCAGCGCAGCCCCTCGCCCCTGGCAGCGCCAAGCCCCAGGAGGGCCAGAGCCGTGTAGGTTTTGCTGCTTCAGTGCCTTTGGCAGCAGCCCACATGGCAGGCAGCTGCCTGCACCCACTGCAGCCTGCTCTTTGCGCATTGTCAGGGCAAGGGAGCAGGAGGAAGGGCCGAGGGAAAAGAGGGAACAGGAAATTATAAGAATCGACAGGGGAAAAAAAGCAATCACTCCTTGCAGTCACCCCAGACTGCAGCTGGGGTTTAGAGAAACATACACTTGTTGCCTGCAGACACCGGCCCTGTTTACCCACCATAAATATTTACACACCAGCCGCTAAATGCCACATCGCCGGATAAGTGAGCTTTGTCGTTCTCACGGCGGGTGTGCGGGACCCCAGCCCTGTCCCCAGCACACCAGTGACACCTTTCTGGGCCACCTGGGCTGGATTTCCCACCCGACACTCAACAACGCCTGGGATGCGGCTTAATTGCTCCAGGCTGTTGTGTCAGTGTGAAACCACCGGATTCAAACATGCATGGGGGGGTGAGAGCCGAAAAATAAAGCAGAATTGAAAGAAGGAAGAAAAAAAAAAAGGGGGGAGTGTTTAAAAAAAGGCCCCTGGGGTGCCCCCACCCCCAGACGGGGTGTCCCCGCTGGTCTGCACAGCGCAGGGCTCCCCCTGCGCACCCCCAAACCCCGCAGCTCCCTGGGCAGCGCTTTCCCTTGGAAAAAGAAAAGAAAAACCAACACAAAAAAGAAAGTTTCTCCCCCCGCCCGCAGCTCCCGCGGCACAGCTTCGGTTTTACGTAACGGCGGCCGCCTGCACCCCTACCTGCCGCGGAGGGGAGAGGCTCCCCGGCCCCCGCCCGCAGCCTGACAGCCGGGGGGTCCCCGCGGCCCCCGGGCCCGCTCCGGGCAGCCCCCCCCGTCCCCTCCTTACCTAATCCCGGCGGCAGCTGCCGCCCCCCATCGCCGCCGCCGCCGCTCCCTCCTCGCCTCCCGCCTCAGCGGCCGGCGGGGCAGCGCTCGCCGCGGGGGCCCGGCCCCGCCATCTGCGCCGTGTTTATAAATCCAGAGCCATGGGGCTGCTCCCCCGCCAGCCTCTCGCCGTCCCTCCGGCCGTCGGTTTGTCGTTGGGTCCGTGCGTGCGCGCGTCCGCCCGCCCGCGGGGCCGGGCCGGGCCGCCCCTCCCGCCGCAGCGCCGGCCCAGCAGCGCCCTGCCCTGCCCCGCCTCGGCGCGACGGGAGGCGCGCGGTCCCTCAGGCCGCCCCACAGCCGCCCCGGCGGCCGCGTGGGGCGGGGTGGGGCGGGGCTGCGCCGCCCGCGCGCCTTAAAGGGGCCGCGCCCTCGCGCCCGCTCTCCGCCTGCAGTGCCGGGCCCCCGGCGGGCGGCGCGGGGCGCGTGTCACCAGCGGTGCCACCGGCTCTGTCGGTGTCCCCACCGTTACTGGTGCCGCTGGTTGTTCTAACGCCACGTCGTAACGCCACGTCATTACGAGTGTTTTGGGTGAACATCTGGGGTTCGGCCCAGCGAAACCCCCGGTGCCTGGTCAGACACCGGCGCTTCGGAGGCCGGTGCTGGCGGGGGCTCGTTCCTGACAGCCCCCCCCGGACGCGGGTGCCCGGGGCCGTGCCGCCCCCCCGGGTGAGGAGCCCCGGAGGCAGCCGGGGTCTCCTGAGGCGGAGCCCGCACTGGGCGCTCCCAGCCCCGGCGTGGGGCCTGCACCGCCATCGCTGCCCTGAGCACCTTCCCCGAGGGGTGACGGTTTGACGAGCGAAGGCCCGCAGGAGCCGGGCGCTGAGGCAGCCCAGGTCGCCCCCATGCCGTTCCCATCTCCCGGGTTCACAGCCCAGCTTCTGCTTCTTAGTATCGTCCCGCTTTTTCATAATTTTCCTTCCCCCCCATCTTCCTGCACTCCCTCAGCCACCCCCGTTCCTGCTCCCTGCCACGGGTGAGGCATGACCCCAAAAGCTGGAAAAGCATCTTGCAAACCTCCTCTTCTCCCTCCCCGCTCCAGGAGGCAGCAGGCAGGCCAGGACCCAGTCTCCTTAAGTCACTTGACTCGAAGTGTAAGCACAGGCGCATGCCTCAGTGTGAGCGTAAACGCGAGCATAAACATCAGGAGCACAAGCTGAATTGCCTCGAAGGAGCCCAACGCACCGGAGAAGTTGCCCTCCTGTGCCCGCGGTGCCCAGCGATTTCGGGCAGCACCTTCCACACTGTTCCAGTCCCTGTTTGTAAGTGTTCGTCTCGCAGGTTGGGCGTCTTGTGAAGCAAAGCGGCAGGTCAAATCTTCCTCTGGAAAATTCAATTGCCTTGGAAGAGAAATCCAAGACAAATTTAAAATTAAAAAATTTATCGGTGTTGCATTGTGGGGTGTCTGCTCCAGCCATTTAGCATTTCTTGAGCTACTTTTTTTTTTATATCTGTGACGTTTCACTTAATGAATGGAAGGCCAGTCCCATACCACGGCAAAAAGACTCAAGACATTAATTTTACAGGAGCCAGAAGCCAGGCTTTTAGATTCCAGTGACCTCAGAACAACATTATAATAAAATGTTTTATAAAAAAAAAAACCTTAGAGTTGAACACATTTTCCAGCCATGCTGAATATCCTGCCAGAGCACAGATGGATTTCTTGCCCATGTTCCTACCATCCAGAAGGCCGTGGTCCCGAAGGGCATCGCTGGCCTGGTATCACAGTGTGAATATGGGCTTTCCACTGTGGTGTTGCTCTTATAATAGTGGGGATGATTTCCTTTTGCATTTCTACGTCTTTTGGCAGCCTGGCCGTCTGTAACTAGCATCTACCAGATCCCAGTGGTGTTTATAAAACCATTATGCAAAACCACTGCACCCAGTAATCCCAAAATACTCAAAATAATACCCAAGTTACCCAACAATAGCCAAAAATAATGGTTGCCCCAATGTTGTGGGGCTAAGTGACTTCAAGCGCAGCTCAAGACCAAGTAGTGAACCCCTCCGGCCCAGATCTTGTCTTCATCATCCTCATCTTAACAACCTCCTAACGAGGAGCATGTGACTCTCCTTAACGCAAGAGGCTGGACGTGTTTGTATGGTATTGCTGATCCCAGGAAAGCAAACCCCCTTCCCCATCTCAAAGCAAGAACAACGAGCTTGGCTTTAAAATAATGGCCTTGCAAACACCAGACAGCGATGCTGTGCTCTTTGCAATGAGGTTCTGGCTTTTGGAGCCTCGAGGCTTCATATTTTCAAGTTTTTTTCCCTGCAGTTGTGGAAGCTGGAAGCTTCTTGTTCTGGATAAATCACAGCTGAGATTGTGGCAGCATCCCAAGGCTCTGGGAGATGTGACTTCACGAAAGCAAAGACTACGGCAAGCCTGCCTCGAGCATTATGGAGCAGAGGGAGAGCTGGCACAGGCTGCCGTGCCGCAGCCGGACACGTACACACGCGTTAAACACAGGAGACAGAGCTGGGCTGTCGCTGTAATCAAAGTGTATCTGCGCGGGGCGGCTGCAGATAGCTTACACAGATTTTCCGTAGCATTTCACTTCGAAGCTGCCGTTGATAGCTATTCCATCAGATAAAGTGGTAACGTGACGCGCCTCTGCAACGTCGCAGCAGCAAAGACGGGGATTTCAGATCTCAGTGGAAAACTGGAGTCCTGCCTCAGATTCTTAAGATGTTTTACATTAAACTTGCCCCGTGCCAGGCACAAATGCAAGAAATTGGGGTATTTTCTCACTTGGGTTCACCTAAACTCCTCCAGGAAAAGAAGCGAGATGCAAAACAGGAGCCACCCTCACTTTGAAACCACCCTCCCATGGAAAGCTTCAGGGGAAAGTAATTACTCTTAAAGCAAGCTGCAGCCTTGAAACTAAGTCATCCTGTAACTGACTTTATCAGCCCACTAGGACCAATGTCTGTGAAAACCACGGCAGGGGTTTACCCTCCACGACCAAGCATGACTCAAGGTATCGGCACAGGGACGAGGGGGCTAGGACCCCCTGGCACCGTGGAGGGACTAGGGGCGATGTACAGCGAGGGGTGGGGGCGGCAGGAGGTTGGCACCCCTGCCCTGCATGATGCAACGCGGCTCCCTCCAAAGCGCCTTCTCACCGCCCCGGTGACCTGCCTTTACTTGCTCAGGGCATGAGAGGAATTTGCTGGGACTCAGGCGGTATGAAGGGCTGGAGTTCACCTTGGGGAAGCAGATCTGTCTTGGGGGAAAAAAAAAAACCCCAAAGTAAAGATCTCTGCCTGACGCCTTGGAGGAGGAGGAAAGGAAAAGCCTGGGGAGCTGGCTGGCGGCGCAGGGGCTTGCACCGGCTCCCCAGGGCCACGTCCTGTCTGCAGGAGACAACTGCTCCTGCCTTTTTCCATCCTTGCCTTCAAGCTGGCAATGGTTTACGGAAACAAATGACGCGATGTGAATATCCTGAAGTAGGTGGCACTCAGCTACGTGCTGAGAGGGGAAAAACTGAAGTGATCCTGGATGGTGGCTGTAAATCGGGAATCGAGTGAAGCAGCACCAGGGCTGCCTTCGTCCCCGAGGCGTGAGGGTGATCCCACCCCCGTGCATCAGCCCCGCCGTGGGTTAGGGACCCCCACCAGCACCCCGGCACGCTGCAGTTCCAAAGGGCTTGTGCTTTCCTGGCCAGACCTCACCGTGGCCACAAGGTTTGGCCTCTCTTCTTTCTCTGCCCGTCTCCTTGGCTCCCTCTCCCAAATGGCTGGGCCAAGCAGTCCTGAGCAGCTGCCCCGCTCCCCCCCTGTGGCGGGTTTGGGTTGGGTTTGCAGCCCCGTGCCAGGGCCTGGCAGTGGATAACACTCCGTCTGGCCTCCCTGAAACACCCGTCACCAGCAGACCTGCACACTCACGTCGGCTCCTTGCGAGTTGTGCTGGGCTGCCTGCAGGTTTTAATGCATCGAGGGGCAGACAGGACCCCAAAAGGGTCACATCTCTCCGGAAGGGATCAGCTTTTAAATGCAGATTGCTTTTAAATCCAGCTAAGAGCAGCAAATGCATTCATGGTGCAAATGCAAATATTATAAATAATAACAGAGTGGATGGAGCGAATGCGTTTGGCTCCAGATAGTTTGGAGAAGCAATTCTCTTCAAAAAAAAAAAAAATATACTCAAAGCCACCCAATGGCTCTCGCTGGGGAAGAGCCTTGAAGCAGAAGCACTTGTGCACTGTCCCGTGCTGGCGTCCTGGCACTGAGGGTGCACGTTCCACACTGCGCAGGGGGCAGCCGGCTGCGCTCCGGTGCCCTCACCCGGCACAGCATCCCATGCCACAGCACGCAGCAGTGGCACGGCTTCTCCCCCAATGAGACAGAAAAAGCAACGGTCCCTCGCCAGGCAGCGGTGTGCTTTCCTTCGGCGCCCGATGCAGGTGCCTTTTACGGGCATCAGACAGAGAAATGATTAAAATGAGCGGAAGATGCGGGCGGTGATTGATGCACTTCGGCAGAAGCGTGGCGCGCTCTCCGCTTCCTACCCACAACAAAGGCGCCGCGGCCCCACGGCTCCTCGCACACACCGGCCCGACCCCCTCTGCTGCCGTCCCGGGGAGCGGAGGCGTGCAGGGGGTTGCTCTCCCCACCCGCAAGGTGCATCAGGACCGCAGGGCGTGAATTTGGAGCCAGGTGCCGAAGCCGCCCCCATCAACGCCAGCGATGGGGACGCCGACGGGCAGGACACAGGCTCGGCAACCGGCCCCGACACCTCCAGCAGACGGGCTGGTGCCTCCCGTGATGCTGGGACAGCTCACAGAATAACTAACTAGTCTTTACCGCAGAAATAAATGGCCACAGCTTTATTAAATCAATATCAATTCATAATCTTTAACAGACAATTATAGTTATCTCACCCACGAAACTACCCACCTCTTCAAATCTCTGATCTGACAGGGTTATAATTAGCTTATTACTGGCCATACATCTGCTAATAACTTTTCCCTCAGCCCTGTGAAGTGAATTAAGGAGCACTAATAAACCATGGCCGTTAATCCATTTATATGTCTTACGCTTTTGTCTAAGCACCAAATTTAAGATACATAAAAAGGGGTTTTCTCCTTCCCTTCCTCCAAGGTCTTGCAACCCGGCAGCCCCCCGCTGCTTGGTGTGGACAACAAGGGTGTCCTCTTGATGTCCCAGCAGATGCCATCCTTATTGGAGCACGACATAACGGGAAACTTGGGAAAGCATTTTACAAGCTGAAAAAACTCGCAATATGTAGTAGCAGGTATTTTTTCCTCGATGCTTTCTTATTCTCAGCCCTGGTGCCTGTGCCTGGTGCGAGGCAGAGGGTGTTTCGGGAAGGTCCACTGGCAAGGCTGTGAACCCCAAAAATATCCCGTGAGAGGGAACAACGGGCAGGCAGGCAGCAACCATGGGCTCAATCTCTGCAGCCCTCCCAGCACTGACCGCTCTCGCTCCTCCGCCACGGAACGTTGCCAGGGCCGGTCATTAGCAATAATGAAAGTGAGATAAGTCGCAGTTGGGGGTGGAGGGAAACATTGATGTAAAACGATGGCCGGTAATAAAGGGCAGTGGAGAGGCACCGGGTGATGTGACGAGATAAAAGCAGATGGCTGTCTGCTGCTTCTAATTATAGGTCCCTGCTAATGAAGAGGGTGCTGATTAGACTGACATTGTTGTAGGACATGCATTTCTAGAAGGACCCGGTGCTGGGGCTTGGGGTGCTTGGGTGCTGTGAGGGGGGTCCCCACTGCCTGCCCGGAACTGCCCCAAAACCTGCTTCTGCCCCATCCCTGCCCCGCCACCCGCACCCACACCGCCTAATGAGGTTTGCTCCCACCATGGGGACGGCTGGGCCCAGGGGACCACGGGGATGCCGGGTAAAAGCCAGCAGTGATATCCTCGTGTGTTCGGGCTGTGGTGGGTGGGAAAGGGCTGAGGTCCACCACCAGCCCAGGGGCGCTCCGAGGTCCAAGCCCCTGAAGACAAAAGGAAGCTCCTTTTGAGTAAGAAATGTGGTTGAGTCTTATGGGTGAATAATTTATGATGCTTACTGTAATGAGAGAAAAAAAACACATTCAGTTCTGGTTTCATCATATTTTTGGCTATGAGTAAAACAGTAGAAAATGATGAGGGCTTCCCACAGCAAAGCCAAATGCCTGAGACTGAAACTGGTAGCCAGGCCACTTCTAACCAGAGGGTTGATCTTTTGCATATTTTTGGTCATGTTGGCACTTCTCCTCCTCCATGGAAGAGATCTGAAGTGTATTTGTAACACCGCTGCTGTCTTCTTCTCGGCTGAGCTCAGCCGGCGGCGTGGGAGCCTTCCCCGACAGCAGCGAGGAGGAGACCTGGCCTCACCCTCCTGCGGTGTTTTGGTGGCCGGTACATACCCGCACGGGGCGGCCCCTTTCCTGGGGGGCTCGGGTACCCCTTCACTGGCGTTTCAGCCCACAGCATCACTCTGCACCTTTTCCCCCTTTTCCCACGGTGGCCTTTGGGGACCCAATGTGGCCCTGGAGCGATAACTCCCACGGGAGGGGATGACCCACTGGCGCAGGGTGCTGAAGGGAGCCTCCCCGTGCTTCCAGCCTCCGGCCCCGCAGGGATACAGGGTTTGGTTTTCTTCCACCAAAAAGTTGAGCTGAAGTTGGAGCGGATCTGGAGCCCCTCCTCACCCCTCCCAACAGTGTCCCTGCAAAACAAGGGCTTCCCCAGTTTGGATGTGCCACTCTGTGCATGAATTGGGAAATTTTTTTTTTTGTGGAAGTTTTTCATTTTAAGACATTTGGCATGTTTTGAGAGTAGGAAAAACATATTTCCCTCTTCTGTACCCACTAAAACTCCAGAGAGTGCCCTGCTTTGGGATGGAGAAGCAACTTTTAACAAAAGACAGAAGATGTGCATCCCAAGGAGGACCTGGAAAAAAATGGGGCAGAAACGTGGCAAGCCCTGCAGATGGGAGACGGATGGAACGGCTGGCAAGTGGCTGGCTGAAATTTGGCAAAATCTTGAGAAGAAAGAACAAACTCAGCAAAACCAAACCGATGGCTGGGAGTCAGTCTCTAAAAAAAAATCCTAATGTCTTTCAGGCACTGACTTTTTCTGGGTGAAGTCCATGGGAAGGACCCACAGGGCCCTCAGCTGGTAATTTCGGTGTGGCTGGAAAGGCGCAGAAGAGGCACGTGGAGCAGTGAGTGAGCTGACACAGGGCAGGGACCTGGCAGCCAGGTCCCCAAGGGGCGGCTGCTCCTCCCTAGGAGAGCTGGATTTGCTTCAATTAGAGCAGCTTTTCAGGAGGGATCCCGTAGCTGTCAGGCACCTGGCTACGGGCGTCTTCCCACGGACACGGAGCTGGGCGAGCGCCTGTGAATTCCCTGCACCACGACTGCAGCAATGTCAAGACCTGCTTAGACAGGAGAAGCTGTTGCCGGGGCACCCAACCTTTTGACATCTTAATGAGCAAAGAGTTCAAAAGGAATCTCACAGGGATTTTTTTTTTCTTTTTTTTTTCCTCCCTTCTCAGAGAATTCAACATTTCATCTCCCTCCTCCCAAGTACGAGACAGCTGAACAGGGGGATGACAGACCAGCATCTCGCTCCACCTGAAGAGTTCAAGCTGCAATCATCCAGCTCCTTGTATCTCCAAAGAGCTGGGAAGCGCTGGCGCGCTGCAGAGGAGACGTAATTAGGTGCAGTTCAGGAACAGCTCATCAGCTATATTTAACAGACAGGCCGAGTCCTCGACAAGCAAAACCCTGCAGAGGAGCGGGGCTGCGCCAGAGCTGTGTTGCTCCAGCGCCAGCTCTCCGGTGCTGGACTGAGCGAGAGCCGGTTGTGTTACTGCCTGAAACACTGTTTATTTTGCAACTTTTTTTAATTTTGCAATTTTATTTTGTAATGGTTGTTTATCCTGTAAACATGAGCAGGATACTCTCATCCAAGTTTTTTTAGCATTTAGAGTTTTCCCTTCACCGGGATGAAAATTAGTTGGAGGGAGAAGAGCACAATGGCCCCTTTTATCTTCATCTTTCCGCCTGGAACAGATGGGAGAGCCCTGCCCGAGCCCTGATGACATGCCGTGCAGGACACAGTAACAGAGGAGACACTGTGCCTTCTGCTGAGAGAGGGGAAGGAGCCCGTGTGTGCGCCGGCGCGGGAGCACCGAGTGGGATGGGAGCGCTGGCACCCGGCTCCCCCCAGCCCAGCTCCCTCAGGCCGCTGGCCAGGGTTAACATGAGGGACCCGGGGATTTGGGAAGCACCCGGGAGAGCTGGCACGCTGAGGGGGGGGATTGCAAGGCTGATGCAGGTTATGGTGACTCTGGCTTGTTCTCAACCCACTGTCCCTGCTTTCCATCCCAGCCACCGCCGTGCTGGAGGTGCTGCCCACAGGGAGCCCTCCCTCAGGATCTCTGCCAGACCCTGTCCTGAGTCCTCGTCCCAAATAACACCTGGAGATAAGGAACAGAGAAGCTCAGGAACCAGCCACACCTTGTAGAGGAGCTGTGGGTGATGCCAAATCTGGGGCTTGCCTGTCTATGAAGTCCTAAATACACAAACTGTATTGAGGTGCCAGCTTAACTACAAAAATCATTGAGGTAACCACTAAAGCTCCCTGGAGGAACACTTAATATTTCTCTTATTAATGAAAGTCATCAAGCAGATGGCAAATTTACATGTCAAACATTGGCGACGCCTTCCCAGCCATCCCACGCCTAACGACGGGACCGATGCTGACCAGCAAGCTGCTCCATAGCTGCAAGCACCAAACCATGCTGGTGCCCTGCCCAGCAAAACACCCCCATTCCCTGAAGTGACCCCCCACGTTCAAGGACCCACTGACCAAAGGAGATACCAGAACTCCCAGGGCAGAGTCCTCCAGCCCGTGGGGACAGGTGCTCGCCTGCAGCAAGGCTGGGGCCGAAGCAGGCGAGCCTGTGGGAAGCAGGGTGTGCTGCCCTCCACGGGGAAGGATGGAAGAGCTCTTCTGGAGGTGCAGGCTCACGCTGGGCTCCTTGCGAGCAGAGGGTAAAGAGCTACTTATGGTGGAGCATAAAAGCCGGGAGACAGCGGAGTGCTATAAATAGGGTATATAAACTTTCAAGTGACAATGCTCTGATTTTGTTATTGTAAAAAAAAAATATGAGAGGGAGAAAAAGTGCCTAGATGGAGCTGACAAAGAGGGAAATACATGCAGAATACAGGTCTGTTCCCAGTAACATGCTTATTATAAGTCAGATGTAGTTAGAGCTATTACTTTAGCTTCAAATGAATGGAAGGAGAATAAATCTGCCTCTGTGCAAAGCTGCCTGCAAATAGCGTCTCCCTCTAGCAAGCCTGCAATTGTGTTTGCGTGAGACGTTTGTTAGAATAAATGCAATTTAAAAAGAAAAACAGTTCACACCGATGGCAAGGGAAGGTGGGTGGTATGAATGGCAACCGGCGGAGAAGGAGGGCAAAACAAAACAGGCCTCTTCGGCAGCGGGGCAAAGCCTGCGGCAGTGCAAGGGGCTCTTCTGGGGTGGCTGGGAGGATGGGGATCCTGTGAACAGCCCATCCTCAGCCCCTGTCCCCACACGTTACATCTTGACACCGGTCACCCCAAACTGCTGAGACGGTTTCAGCCATTTTCCCACTCTCTGTCCCCAAAGGACGGTGCCATCAAACACAGGTTTCCTGTGGAAAGGATGAGGCACGCTGAGGTGGGGAGGAAGCACCTTCCCCCGCTGCCAGCAGTCACACTGTCACAGCCTTTGGGACCCAGCCCTGCGGTTTGTCCTGCACCCATGCAGCCAAGGCGCTGCGGGGACGGGCACCCTGGGAGGGTCCTGCTGCACCACAGGCACTAACGCTTTATCAGCAAGAAGCGCGTCCTTTATCTCCCTCTTTGTGAGCCGACAGAAAAAGAAAAGCACTTCCTTAAAAGTTTTTGATTTTGCATCTCGTATTCCTAAATAACTTTCCCAAGGTACTGAAAGTGCTTGTGTTTTGGTTTCTTTTTTCTATTTTAAACAAATAAAGTTGTTTTTCTCCCAGAGCACGTCACCACCACGTTCTGACCTCTGCCCTGCATGGTTGCAGCAGCTTTGGGGAGGGGATCTGCAGGGATGGCACCTCCGGGGGCTGCTTCTTACCCCGTGATACCCACAGGCACATCCACAGCACCTGGCAGTGCCACCCCAAGCTGCCACGACACGGGTGGCCGTGGCTTTCGACTGGCAAATGCAACATCTTCCTTGAGCAACAGCCTAAAGAAGAGGGGAGAAAACACTCTGCAAAGTTCCCTCCTGCCTTCCTCTGTTATTTTTTTTTTTTTTTAATATTTTTCCCATTGAATTTATAGGAGCAACTCTCTGGGAAAATGACTTTACCTCTTGTTCCTTCATAAATTTTTAATAGGGCAGAAATAGAACCAAAAGGGATTTAAAAAAAAAAAAATATGCGTTAGCATCAAACTCTGGCTCTATTCATAATTAATTATACTTTCAGGGGGAGGGGAAAAGAACAGGAAACATAATTACAAGCTTCTAGTGAGAACATTCATTATCATGCTAATGCAGAAATCAGTACTGCTGAGCCTGTGTGTGTGTGTGTGTGTGTGTCCGGTCTAATTACTCCGCAGTGATGTGTGTCATTCGCACGTTTACCTCAGCGCTGCGTGGGATTTTGAAGTCAAAGTTAAAAATGAGAAGATTAATCGCAGCCTGGATGGATGGGGATGGGGACGGGCCGGTGCTGGAGATGCTGCACCCCTGGCAGGGCGAGGGGCTGGGTTTTGGCTGGTGTTTCTCAGCGCCAGCTCCCCGGACACCCCAGCCAAGGTGCCCGTTAGCGAGTAACATCCCGGCTTCGATAGTTTGGGCTGATAAACCATTACAGGAGTGTCAGGAGGCATTTCAAGGTGTGAAGAGCAGCGCACACCAGGGGAGGGAGGAACAAGCCAGGCTGGGGGAGCAAAGAGCCCAGAGGGAGGTGGAAGGGGAGAAAAACAAGGCAATATTTCAGCTATTTTGGGCCTAACAAGTTCCTGGATTTGCCGTGCCAAGGAGATGGTCACCTTGCAAAGCAGATCCTGAGCATCCACCCTGGGAGAAGCATTTGGGCTCAGCCAGGCTAAAAACTACCCCAGGCAGGGCAGCCTGGCTGGTCCCAAAGGCATGCTGGGGAGGAAAGGGCCTTTTCTATAAAAGAAGAAAGAGGCTCAATTTAACTCCAGAGCATTGATATTACCAGCAACAGGGTGTTTTTTTCTTTTCTATCCCGTTCCATCAAGCACAAGGGATGCCAGTGCCGAGGCTGGAAGCGTGCCCCAGCACAGGGCCCAACTGCCCCCAGCATCCCCGTGAAAAACCAGCTGGGAACCTGGGGAAAACATCTTCCTCAGCATCACAGACCTGAACCGAAGGGCTCGGCGGTGCCTGGTGGGGTCAGGCACGGGGCTGAGCCTGGGCACATCCTGTTCTCGTCGGACACTTGAAGCTCCAGTTGAAATCAGGGAGGAAAACTGCAGGCTTGGATCCACGGCTCGAACATCAGGTTCAGTCCCAGGCATGTTTATAGACGTGAGTTATCTTAATTATATTAAACCTAAGTTAGGCATCTGCACAATCTGAGCATTTCTGTGGAATAATTACACCGATCTCCCATTATTTCTCGAGCTGCCGAGCGAGTGTCCTACTTTTATAAGTCAGAGCACTGCGTTTCCCCAGCGATAAATCCTCCTGCAGACTGCAGGAGCCACAGCCTGGCAGCAGAGCGGAGCCAAGGAGGGATGGGGCGTCTTGGGTATCTTAAGGCATCCTCCTGGATGTCTTAAAAGCCTTAAAAGCTGAGCACCTTCCACTGAAGTGGGAAAGCATTAAAAAAAACGGGAAATGTTTGCACAAAAAAACTGGGAAATGTTTGCACAAAGGCACGACAGAAGTTCCCTGTCCAAGGATGCTGCGTGAGCAGCGCCAAGACCCTGCTGTTGGCGTGGAGGGTGGGAAGAAGGGAAAGTTAATGCCTGGGGTCCTGAGGATAAGAGCAGAGAGATATTTTTTTTCCAAAGGTGGGCTTTGTGCAACATCTGGGAGCCATTCCCTTCCCTGTGGGCTCGGGCAGCCGGGCGAGGGGCCCCTCTGGCCTCGCTCGAGCTCCAGCTGTGCCGAATCCCAGCGTTTAGGGTTGCCTGCAAAGAAGCTCCCTGACCTGCGCCAGCGCCGGACAAATGGACCGTGCGGCGTTTTCAGCCAGTGACCGAGCTCGAGACTATTTGGGAACCTGGAGCGTAATTACGGAGCCTGCCAGCTGCTTTAAAAATGCCCGCCCCACCTCAGCACGCCCGAACTCCCTTTTTTATCCAAAAATGTATTTGGGAGGTGGAGGCTGAGACTAGTACCGGATGCTGTAGCCTGGAAAAGAGCTGTTACAAGTGCTGCAGGGAAAATTAAGGGGAAAAAAGGACAATTTGGCCATCTTCACAGCACCACGCAAGCGGCAGGGTGCTTGGTGTGGAGCATGGCCAGTGCTCACACACCCACCTGGTCCTGGGGATTGGGGTTGCCGCAGCTCCGCAGCATCCTCAGCCTCTGCTCTGCCCCGTTAGGGCACTTTCCCAGGCCATAAAGCAGATCCCAGGTTTTATGTCAGGGTCTAAAATGAGTTACCACACCAGGGAGAGACAAGCCTGCCATGCCCCGCTCCCCGAAAGCCCTTCCCCAGGCGATAAAAGGGCCTCACTGTTCTTCAAAATTATGAAACTGGAGCCAAATCCCCTGAAAGAAAACAGATGACCTCTTGTTCTGGGAACAGACACAGTCCCTCCCCGCAGCCTGATCACTGCCTGAACCCTGCCCAAACGAGGAGCAATAAGCCATGGCACGAGTACCCATGTCCCAGGCACGGGTGGAAGGGAGGGCGGCGCTTCCCAACTGCCCCTAACGAACCGCCTCGTTAACAGCCCTAACGAACCTGGCTCACCCACCCGCCTGCCCGGGCTGCCTGCTTTCCCCAGGGCATTTCTGCAGGGTCAGTATTTGCTCTCTGCCAGCCCAGGCTGATGTTTAAGCCCTCGGTGCAGCGCTGGGCGCCTGCAGGAGTCATGTTTTTAGGCAGAAGGGTCACGCCGAGCATCTCTCCTTTCAACCGAAATGTTGCCAGCTGCAGAATTTGGCATTTCAACACCCATATTTCATGTGAAGCGGATGCAGCCCAGGCCACGGCTCAAGGGGTTTTTTTGTTTATAACCAACCGATGGGAGAATAAAACCAGATTGTGCACGCCCTTTATAGAGATGTTTTACAATGCATGAAAATAGCCCTAAAGCTTTTCCCAAAAGACGGGGTTTGGGAACAGCCGGCCAGGGACGGTCCGGCTGTGCCGGCGGACCTGTATCTGCTGAGCATCCCCACCCTCTGCCCTCCCGGCGGAGGCAGTGGGAGCAGTTAGCTTTCCACTGAGAAAACTTTGCTACCAAGAAACGGTGTTGGGGATAACTCCCAAAATACCGGCTCACGGTGGGTTTTGGCAGGACCGGAGGCTGCCGGTACAAGGATGCTGCGCAGAGGCAGCGCCTGCGCCGGGTCCAGCCGCAGCCTCCCCATGCCCAGGGCAGGGCTTTGGGCAAAGGCCGTAATTACAAAGGGACAGACAGCCCAGTTTTGCAAACTCCTTTTTTTTTTCCTTGTTGCACTTCCTCCATCTGTATCGAATAGCGGGGCTGTGAATATTCAAGAGAAAAACGTGTTAAGAATCGGTGACATTTCCAGGATTGGCTCGCGCTAGCCAGAGAACGTCATTCGCAGTAATTACGAATAAAATCCACAGCCCTTCACAGATGACAACAAATCCAAATGGCCTTTTTACACAGTGAAAATATTAGCCTTAACACATTTTTTTTAAAAAAAAAAATCTTCCAACCAGTTGCTGCTTTCACAGGCACCTCTGAGTGAGCTGATTTCGGAAAAACTTCTCCCGTCACGGTTGCGTTCGCTGCCTCGTACAGAGAATGAATAGCACTTTTTTTTTTTCCCCCTCCCTCTCATTTGAGAGTTTTCTTGGTAGGGATGAAACCATGAAACAGAAGGCCGCCTAAATGAAATTATTAACCCAGAGAAACCGCTAAAGGAACTTGATTAATTTGCCAAGTAACAGAGCCCGGTTTGTTCTTCTAGGCAACACATCTTAAAGTAATTGAATCACCCCTTTAAAAAAAACAGTAGATGATTGAGCCCTGAGGTACACTCATTCGCTATCGTTAATAAATCTCTCTTTATGAAGGAGGTGGTATGCTTTTCTCATCAGAAACCTGTTAATTTTTTTCTCCTTTAAGTAATTGAATACAAAGTTCAAAATCTATCTGCAGCATCCTTCAAGAAAAAAAAAAAATCAAAGGTTTATCTCCTGTTTCATCTCAGCAAGTTAATTATGCTCTCATAATTGAGTTAAACCAGCAGGCTATTAAAAATACCACAGGATCATTTTTATTTTCTTTAATGCAGTACCACGAGCCCCAAGTCTTTGGCAGACCCAAGGCTCCCAAGACCTGGGTCATGCCCTGCACTCTGCGGGAGGTGCCCAGGATGGACCACTCCAACCTCATTTCAGTTAAGAGAGGTGGCTGGGGTGGAGTTTTTCCTCCTTTTTCTGAAGCAGCAGGATGGGCCCATCCTCAGCTGCCTTATAGTAGCCTCTGCCAGGGCTGCGGATCCGCTCGGCGCAGCCGCAGGCACATCTGCAGCCCAACGGTAGCTTGCTGAAGGCGATGGTGCATCTCCCCTCTGTCTCGGGACAAGCAGGCGGTACAAGGTCCCACCATAGCTGAAATATCTTTGACTATTCTCCAAGAAACTTATGTTGAGCTATGTCATACCCTGGGATGGAGGAGGAGCGCCCGATGCCCCACCACAACGTGCATGGTGCTTCCAACTCAAGTATATTTCTAATCAGCATTTCACTTCAGATTTTACCCATTCAACTAATTCCACTAATTCTAGGGAATTACAGAAATAATTGCTATTTTCCAATAGATACAGGCCTGCCTCTTGAGACAGGAAAAAAAAATAAGGCAAAAAAAAAAAAATCAATGAAGCACTGTTTAAGGAAAGTCAAAATAAGCTATTTCCATCTCCTCATTTGCAATTAACTTCAGAGCATAACACAGTGGGAGGTGGTTCATGGGAAAAGTACGACTTCATTGTAATCCTCCCTCCTTTTAAGTGGGAAGATCAGATCGGCGGAGATAGATGTGCCCAGGCAGCTGCTGCTCCCTGCCAGGTCGTAGCCGCCCCTCTCCCTGCCTGCCACCGGGGAGAGGTGAGGGCAGCAAGAGCTGCTGGCACCACGCTGTGTCCCTGCCCTGGCAGGGTGCTAGGATGGCAACTGGGCTTTCTCTGATTGCCTGTGGTCACCACCCACACTGTGGGACTCTGTGGTTCTGTGTGAGATGCTCCATCCTTGTCTCCATCCCTGTCCTCATCCCCATCCCTATCCCCATCCCTGTCTCCATCCCCATCCCCATCCTGTCCTCACTCCCATCCTCATCCTCATTCCCATCTCAATCCCCATCCCCATCCCCATCAGCCCAGGCTAAGCAATGGTTTGGAGGCAAGAGGGACCTGAAAGAGCTGGTTGCTGCACATCACATGGCAGGGCTGGAAGCTTTTTCCTGCCCTCCATGCAAATGTTCCCGGGAGGAGGAGACCCAGACCCAGCTCCCCGCTGGGAACCTCCTGCCTGTTTCTGCCTGGAGGCAGAGAATCCAGACTGCGAGGAGGACGTCCATCACGTGCCTCAGCTGACTGTTGGGTTGTGGGTTGGTTGCAAACGAGCAAGCAGGCTAGATGTGCAGCTCAGAGGCGGATGCCGCTTAGCAGAGACAGCACCGGCCGGCTCCTGCACCCCGGCCCCGCTGCAAGCAAAAGCAGAAACTTGCTGCTGTTGCAGGATCCATCCTCAGAGTCACCCTCCAGCGCCCGGTGACCTTGGCTGGAGAGGAGGGTGCTCCGTCCTCCAGCAAGCACTTCTCATCCTTTTACCCTATAATATTAAAAGCACTGCTGATGTGGCGACCTGCTGATTGTGCATTAAATATTCACCTACATGATACTTCCTTTGAAGAATTTTCCTTTTAACTGTTCTATTTTCATCGCTGTCCTCATCTCTCCGTAACGCTCCATCTTCTGCTTAAGTGTCATCTTCAGATTTTGTTCCCAATTAATATTTCTATGGCAACTGCATTTAATTTTGAAGTGGTAGCACTCGCTCTGCATGGGGACCAGAGTCTTCTCCCCACTTCACAGCTCTGTGCCGTGGCGGACATTTACGCCGTTGTGTTTGTTTTCAAAAGCCATGGTACTCTGGAGCAGCTTCACCCACTTGCACAGCCTTGGTGCCCCTGCCTCACCCGCTTAATGCCAGCCTGGGCACAGCCAGGCTGAGCTCAAGTCCATCCATCATCTTGCCATCCCTTATCACCGAGTACCTTTGTTGGCTGCAGCACGGGGTAAAGCACAAATGTTTGGGCAATGCACTCAGTAGGATCGAGGTTTTGGGAGCGCAATACGGATGCAGGCGGCACACCCAGGGAAGCAGCGGGCTCCCCAGGCAGCACAGCCAACCCGCTGCGGAACAAGAAGTGGTTGGGAACGCAGGAGGTGGCAGAGGAATTGCTGTATTTGGAAACCTAACCTCGCCCCGTGTCCAGCTCCAGATGACGGCCAGCGCTGGGGGGAGAGCTTTCGCCCCGACACCCTGAGCTGTGAACCCCGCGTGATGGGGTGCAGCCACTCCCCTGGCTCCCGTGGCCACCAGGCACTCCCCAGAGCAACGGGGAAGGTACCTGCTCATGTTCTCCTCCCCGTTCAAAAGGCAGAAGCAATCCCTGAAGGTGACCAGCAGCAGTGGAACAGGGACATCCCACCAGCTCAACACCACCGAGTGCAACCCAGGACCCTCCCGTGGGGCTCTGTGCTGGCAGGAAGATAAAAATGGGCACGGAGTGGTTAAAAGAAGCCTGGGTTACGGCCTGGAATGAGAAGCATTTGTGTGTGCTGGTTTCCTGACATGGCTGCCTTTCGGTCTGCGCTGAAACCTCACAGGCATCTCTGGAATGACAGAAATGCTGAACGTCCTGTTAACAGGGTTTTGCATCAGCACAGCCCGGCTGGTTTGTATGGAGGAACCTGTCCGGGATCTGGCCCCGGGGCAGGGTGGGGTTGGCAGCCTGACAGCTGTAAAGCTGGGCTATTGCATGTGTAACACCACATTAAGCTGTATAAATCCACCTTCAAAATCATTTTGCTCTGAGCCCACACCGCTGCCGTCGCGGACTCCCTCCCAGGCACCATGAAAGCATCTCCCCTTCACGCGTGGGTATGAGACATGCACAGAGTCCCCTCTGTCACTGAGCTGCTCCTCCAGCAAAGACCTTGTGCAGGATGGGATGGCCAGAGGGATGCTCTGGGACGTGGGGACAGTAAGGGCACATCCCTGCTGGTGCCTGAATCATAGAATCATAAAATCATTTTGGTTGGAAAGGACCTTTAAGATCATCGAGTCCAACCATTAACCCAGCACTGCCAAGACCACCACTAAACCATAGCCCTAAGCACCACATCTACTCATTAAATGACTCCAGGGATGGTGACTCCACCACTTGGACAGCCTGTTCCAATGCTTGACAACCCTTTCAGTGAAGAAATTTTTCCTGATATCCAATCTAAACATCCCCTGGCGCAACTTGAGGCCACCAAACACAATGCCCAAGGAGTGTATTTAGCACCCTTTGGTGTCCCGTGCTGAAATGGTCACCACCAAGGTGAACCAGGACTTCCATTCAATGAGCAGAGAGAGTAGGAGGGGTTGTTGTTGCTCATATTCTGCCTACACTGGGCAAGGGACATCATGGCTCACGTGTCCCTTTGCTGTGCGTGGGCTGTTTTCTGCCGCAGCTCGGGGCATCATCCCTGACCACGCGTGTTTTTGTTTCCCTTCTTCCCGAACCACCTCAGACACCCACAGAGGATGTTCTGGTGGGTGCTCTGGTTTTGGCCCTGCGTGTAAAGTTGGCATCCAGCATTCTGATTCCAGACTCCGTTCCCTGCAAAGTGACCAGCTGAATTCACACCTCCTCCCGGAGCCTCCCGCGCAGCTGGGATGCTCTCCCGCCTGCTGTCCCCACCGTGCCACCACCACCCAGAAAAGTGCCACCAGCAGCACCAGCACCCCCGCCGTAGGTTTGGGTTTACAAGCACCTCCCAGGCAGGCTCTGCTCACAATATCTGCATTATTCCACATTCAAATGAGGGAACAACAGAAAAATGTAGTTTTGGAAGCCGCGTAACTCAACTCCCCGCAGCTGTGGCTGGGGCTGGGCTCCAGCTGCTCGGCCGCCGGCCGGGCTCCTCCACGCTCACACGAGCACCGGATTCCTCCCGAAACTCGCTTCTCAGGACAGGCACTTACTGTGAATGAAATCTGGGAGTTGGATTTCTGCCCTCAGCCAGTTGGGCCGCCCCGTTGCAGTGGCATGAACGTGGTTTTTTGTTGAGCTCACAACTGGAAGGCAACGCTCCTGGCTGCTGCCCTGCCCTGAAGATGCTGTTACCCAAACTAGCCAAATCAGATGCAAACTCTGGAGAGGAACAGATTCCCCCTCCGCGCTGTTTGAGCGTGTTTTTTCCCACCCAGCCCTGCACTGCTGGTTGCAAAGCCTGGGCCAAGGTGTTGGCTATGGCTTCAGCCTCACCCCT
Organism: Nyctibius grandis; assembly: GCF_013368605.1. Taxonomy (NCBI): domain Eukaryota; kingdom Metazoa; phylum Chordata; class Aves; order Nyctibiiformes; family Nyctibiidae; genus Nyctibius; species Nyctibius grandis. The sequence goes on along the minus strand of NC_090671.1, from coordinate 12,044,042 downwards.
CCTGCAAAATAATGATTCCTATTGCAATAACACACCGACGTCCTACCCAAAATCACCCCCCCCCCCTCCATTGCAAGGCTCCATGTGCCCCCGGAGGCGAGCAAGAGCTCTGCTGACACAGCCTGGGGCAGGGTGACAGATGACGGACAGCACTTGGGGGGTGCAGAGGTGCACCCCCATAAGACAAGCCCCTCTCTCCTCCCTCTAATGCCGCAGTGATGATGCAGCTGGGAGCACAATTGCTGCCAGCCCTGGGACACTAACTGCCCTTCTCCTCAAATTACTTGGCTTAGTGGCGGGGGGCTGCTGCCCCGCCACAGCCTCCCGGAGCGATGCGCGCTCACCAGCTCTTCAGCTCAGGAAGGTTATGAATGCCTTCCTCCCGCTGCCGGGCTCCCGGGCAGGCTGGTGGCAGCAAACGTCCCCCAGACACGGTGCCACGGCCGAGCGCGTCCTGCGGCAGGAGCTGCCGCGCAGCCAGCGCATGGCAGGGAGCGTGCCGCAGCGTCCTCTCCCCGTCGTCTCTCATTAACTTGAAGTGACTGTTCCTACGGCTCGGTCAGGTCCGTACACCCAATGTCACCCTTAAAACACAAGCTCCGCGTCAGGGCATCTCTCAGGATGCATCGGGAAGGCGGGTGCAAACAGAGACAGCTCATGCCTGACATGAAGTGCTTTTATCCGGTGTATTTTCAAGCGTGATCCATCCCCTCTGAGCTTCCCAGTGCATCTGTGCCCTGACATCCCTGCTCTGGTTCACGTGTGGGTGACCGCAGCCACAGCTTCCCCATTCGGCAGCCCGGCACCAGCCCCATGTCCCGGGGTTGAGTTTCCTCCTCCCAGCCACCCCCGTGGGTTTGTCAGGCTGGGGACCACAGTGACACCCGGCTCCGTGCCCGCTTAACAGAAAACCCACTTAACAACCGAGGCACCTCCAAAAATCAGGCTGACCCATGTACGTCTGTCTTACTGGCTGAAGGACTCCACACCATCCTGGTGAGCACCCAGGGATAGTAAATCATGAGCAAGCTCAGAAAACCCAGCTCGTGCACCGAAAACTTCCTCCACGCCTGCGCTAGCCATGAAACACAGCACCGACAACGGGCGCCAGCCTTCTTTTTAACCTGAGATCCTTAAGAGCGATCAGCAAATTTGAGAGGCCAATTAAGGAAAATCAGCACTTCATTAGTTTCCTGAAATGCAGCCACCGCTGGAATGAGAGACAGCGGAGCTCAGCACAGTGCTAACCCTCAGCAAAACGTGGAGGGGAGAAATGCTCCATCCACTGTGAGCTACAGAGAGAAACCTTGACTCCTTACTGAGACACCGTGCCATGGGACTGTGAGGGTCAGAAGCTGGGAGTCCCTCACTTGCCGGACACGGCGTCTGCAGGGCCCTGCCAGCTCCCAGGCTGCAGACCAGCACCGAGGGGGAAAAAAATACAAAAAAGCATGGCTTGTTTAATGGTGTAAAATGCTTCCCCACCACTTGCGCAGGCTGGCTCTTTTCCATCGGGTGAGCTCATGCTCCATCCCGCTTCCCAACCGCTGTGCTGTGGCCCCAGCGCCAGGAGCTGGCAGAGCCGCGGTGCCACCAGCACGGGTTAACCCCAGCCCAGCGCACAGCTCCGGGCATTGGGCAGTCCATCTTCCCCGGCAGATGAAAGGGAAAACCCTGAGATTAAGGCTTGGAAGCGAAGTGCGATCCCTCTCCCTCCCCTGCATCCCTTCCCCGGGTTATGGTAATGCTTTGTTTTTAAGACAGCCTTGCAAAAACAGCATGAAAATTTAATCGCACCGGCACAAAATCTAATAGCTGCTCTTCACATGCACTTCACCCCGATTTATTCTTCTGCTAAAGGCTTCAAACTCACAACCCGCTTACAGCAACTCAGCTGTCCCCGGGGAAAAGCAGCGCCCGCACCACCCCAGCCTCTCCCCAGCCCTTCCAGGGGCTGCGGCGCTGGGATGTGCTGGTCCTCCACGCTTCGGAGAAAAGGTGACCGAGCAACTCCAGAGCCACCTGGGGTGGAGGGGCTTTAGGTGCAAAGAGCTTTTTACACCTCCATGAATATTGCTGCGGACACAGCGGAGGTCTGTGACAGCATGTAGCATCTTCACGCGCCCGGACCGCCCCATGATGGTGGCCTTTCCCGGGGAAGGGGTCCCTGCGAGGCCCCAGGATCGCTCCCAGCCTGCCGTCAGCTGCAAGGAAAAACTCTGTAGAAACCGAGTGTGCGTGGTGAGACGTCCAGTGCCGCAGGCGACGGGCTTTGGCTCTCTAACTTTCCCCTGGACTTGTGCTCAAGGAACGCCCTGACATTTATCATGAGAACATCCTTCGGTTAAAACCAGAGACCCTGATTCTGTTAACAATTTGGTAATGAATTAATGACATTTTCCAGTGGAAAAGAAATTGTGAAACTCTCCCGGGAGCTTCTGATCCGACCCAACCAATCTGTCAAGTGAAGCCGACGGCAGTCTGGCCGCTCGGCGTCTCGCGCGGGCTCTGAGCTCATCGCCAGCCTAACGAGCGATAAATAAGGAACCAGGAGGATGACGGCGGATGCCAGGGATGAGCCGGGGGTCTCTGGCTCCATTGATAGCCCTCGGCAAGAAGACCAGAGCGGGGTGGGGATGCAGGTTTGCAGGAGCTCAGTGTGCTGGATGATGGGTTTCTTTAAAATATCAAGAGCATCAATATCAATATTGATTGCACCTCCAAACCCAGCTCCACGCGGTGAGTCGCTCTGCTTTAGCACAGACATCCCTGGCCACTGTCGACAATAATATCAAGAAAGAAAAGATGCTTAAAGCGACTAACAAGGGCCTAAAGGAGAGATTATCATTATCCAAAGTGCCTGCTCCTCAGAGGGAACCGGGCAAACTTCCAGGGATTCAGCGGATCCCGGTTCCCTGGGTGGCCGGGGGATGCTGTGTGCACCAGCTCCGCGGCAGCACTGGGGTGAGGGGGTGAAGGGCTGAGGACCCCCATAGAGTAACACCCCGTGGGATCCCCGCAAAGCAGGAGACACCCTGGGAGAGGCTTTCTGGACTCAGAAGAGGGTTGCGGCTCATTGCAATTCTTCAGCAGCATCTTGGTCACGTTAGGATGGAGCGAGAGCTCAAGGGTGCTGTGAAGCCAAATGCCCAGCTCATAAACAGGGAGATAAATGCTCATTTCTTGAGAAAATCCGCTATTGTGTCAGTCCCCACATCCTGAGTCCCCTGATTCACGGTTAGAAAGTTTGCATTGCCTGTGCTCAGAATCATTAAGCTACAAACCATACACTAATTATGGCGCTCCCGGCAAGAACATTAATCCAAAGAGCATAAAATTATAATGACTTTCTTGGCGTAATTAGACCAAACAAGATAAACAGTCCAAATAGCTACTGCAGCTTCGGCACGTTTACACTCCCAGCTCAATGCACCGTGTGGCTGCAGGACGGAGGTGGGGAGCAGCGGCAGAAGGGACACCCCAAGGGCAGGGGGGTCACGGAGCATCACCAGCTGACCCCACGGTGCTGAGCCCAAGGTGGAAGTATCGCATGGCAGCAGGGATGTTCTCATCTCTCACATCAAGCAGAGTGACCGCACGGTCCAGTTTTCCCCCAGCCACCACAGGGACCAAACCCAAGCCACCCATGGGGATGCAGGGAGGATGCAGCCACTGCCACCCCCACGCTGCACATCCCTCCTGCCGAACCGCCGCTTGTCCGCAGGGACAGCACACCCCAGCATGCCAACCAGAGCAAAGCTCCCATCGCATCCAGGCAGGCAGGGCTGGCCCTGTCTGCCCAGTTCAGGAGAAGCCACTCAGATCCCCGCACCTCTGACCAGCCCCCTGCCAAGGGGCCAGCGGCCGAGCCCTGGGGCCCAGGGCAGTGGCCTCAGGCAGGGTCAGAGGAGCCGTTTCCAAAAGCATGGCTTAAGCGTAATGCTCGTTTTATCTGCCTCTTCATTTATTTATTGCTGACTGGGAAGTGCAATACAAAAGCTAATTATTTGATAAAAGCTTTGGGCAGGGTATTAATGAGCCAGACTTCTAAGCAGATTTCTAAAGCTCTTTTCTGTGCCTGGCTGCAGAGCGGAGGTCGCGATGTCGGAGCGGGTCAGGGCAGCACGGGGCCCCTTTCACACGTGGCTGGAGCTCGCCCTGCTACGGCACGGGGACAGGCCGAGCCTCCGCTGCAATGGCAAAGGGCTGTTGTCCCTTTTTTTTCTTCCTTCCTGGAGGAACACCCCTTATTGCTTGTGCCAGGGCCTGAAAGAAGAGCGTGGGAAGACAACGGGCATGTGATTCAGCAGCTGGGCCGCAAACGTGGACGCCTGCAAAGAGCAGTGCCCTGCTGCGATGCAAGGGGTCCTCTCAACGCATAACCCATCAGGGCACAGATAGTTAGCAAGGCCATATATGTTTAACAACACCATATATATTTAGCAAGGCCGTACGTATTCAGCAGGAGTGAAGACGGCGGGTGGGGAGCTGCAAGGCCGAGGAGGTGCAGTGTATCGTGAGCATCACCTCACACTGGGGCACCCGTGAACTCCGTGCACAGCGCAGGGGGAGCCCGGGGGCTCCCACACAGAGCGTGGTGTGGCTCAGCCCCAAGGAAAGTGAGGGGGGATGGTGTCCAGCGTGGGGAACACAGCCCTCCCGAGGGGCCGCTGGGACCCGGCACCTGCCTCCGACCCAACAGACCCAGGAGGAGCATCAGCATCTCCTTCCCAGGCCCTGTGAGGAGGTTTAAAGCTGTTCACAGCCTCTCGCCAAGACAAGCCTTTGTCTCGCCGTGTCCCTGTTTCCTTCAAGCCGTTATTCTGCCAGACTACCCAAAACCAAAGAGAGCCGGCTCAGTGCTGGCATCCCCTCTGTTGTGCCCGAGCTGCTGCCCTCAGGTACAGGCAGAAGCTCCCCTGCAGCTCAGAGCCTGCGGTGAAGACAGGGTGCACATGGGGTGCTGGAGCTGTTTTCGGGCCAGAAAACCCCACTTTGGCTACCCGACTGACCACCCCTGTGGCTGGGCCAGCGGGGCTTTCCTCTCCTTCCCTCCCTCCCTCTCCTCTGCCTCCATCTCGGACGGGCTTTATGGGCACCCACCGGAGCCATTTCCCTGTAACCTGCTGTCAAATCCAGCCATAAATCCCAGCTTCCAGCTCAATTCTGCCGCTCCAGGCAACACTCTCAAGAGGAAATGTTGCTCATATTTGTGGCCACGCTCAGCAAAAATGTCAGACCGAAAGCATGTGGCTGGAATCGCTGAGGAGGGGATCCCACACCTCCTCCCCAGGCTCTCCTCGGGTGCTTTCAGCCCACAGCTGGATGTCAAAAACCAACAAGCCTCAAGTCTATCTTTTTTGGGGGAAAATGAAATAAATCCATTCCTTTTTCCTACTGATTAGTCTCTGCGTGGGGCTGGGGAAGCCAGCCCTTGTGGCAAACCCACTGCCCACCCACTCAGGGCAATGAAAGCACTCAAACGTTTTAACAAGAGCACGTTAGCTGATAAATTTTGTAATCACAATATAAGGGAGACTGTCTCCAGGCAGGTAAGAGATTAGGAAGACAAATTACATCCGTAAAGGGCATTTTAGCTCAAAGCATGTCTATTTAAAATGCAAATGGCAGATTTTTGGGGGGCAGATCTGCAGGTGATGGGGCTGCCCACGGGCAGGGCTTGACCATCAAGGTTTTGTGGGGGACGTTGGCCATCGCTCCTGGGTTGATAGAGGGGTTTGAACAATTCCCCCTCTGGCAGCGCAGCCAGTGAGCCAAAAATTACTCTTACACTGGAATCCTTATTGGTTGAATAATTTGAATTTCCTGTTAATTAGAAAAAAATTGTTAAAATTTAGTGTGCCTTGAAACAGCAACAATTTCAAGTAAGGGGGAACAACTGCACCTACGCTGAACCACAGGCATTGCTGACAAGCAAAACGTCTTCTGGGTGTGGAAATGCAAACCCCTCAGTTGTCCTGGCAATTAAATCACCATCAACACTAAAATCAACGCGTGCACACGTGCTCTGCCTCGCGTCCGTGCTCATAAAGCTGCCCGTGGGGACACCCACCCAACAACTTCCACAGGCCAGCACTTCATCTGTTTTTAGTTAAACTTCAGTGGTTTTGTTTTTACGATGCGACACATGAAAGAGGAGCGACGACGAAGGGGCTTCGCAGCAGCAAAAGCCAGTTCCAGATCCCGTGTGAGCGGAATGAATTGCTCTTAAAAAAAAAAATCTCATCAAGAACTTTTCCTTTCTTCCCTTTTCTTTTTTTTAAACAAGGACGGTATGTGATGTGTACAGTCTCAAAAGGAGATTTACTAGACACCGCTGTGACTAAGGCAAGATGTAATTAGAAGAGGGGAGGAACATTTATCATTTGCCAGAGCGAATTAGGTATTTCAACTTCTCACAAGAATTGAACGCAGAGGGTGAACTTTTTTCCAATTTCTCTCACATCTCCAATATTATTAAGTTCAGCTAGAAAACACTTGAGACAAATTGACTCATCTGAGCCCATCTCTTTATAATTGTTACACATTTTAAATTGGCTTAGTTAAATGAATGCTTCGCGTAGTGGTTGATGGGCTCCGTTGTCTGGGTGCGATATTAAAAATATGAAAATCAACACGAGAGCTAGAGCAGAGCTCAGGGTTATTGCTTTTCTGAGCGCTGTATATTGCTTTAGTTGAAATGTAGCACATATGTACGGCTTTAAAGGCGGTTTCAGACATAGATGAAGAGATATTATTCCTTTCCTATTAATACTAAGGCATTTTTTTCTCTTTTCTTTCTACTTAGCAAAAAGTTTATATGCTTGCACTCTAAACGATTGGGCCATCAGACATGGGTATGTGTACAGAAATCATCCCTGTAACACATATTCACCGTGCGAGCCTACAGAGAGTGCAATGCCTTAACACATAGTGCATCGGCAGTCATTTGCATGGGATGTATTAACCTTCGCTCACAGCAGTCAGGAACAAGCAGAGCAGCCTGCTATAAAAGACACAGGCCGTGCAGTCCCTCCCCAGCCTCACGCTGCCTGATCCTGCCCAGTTTTTAATGAATGGGGGGGGCTGGGGCAGAGCCGGAGATGCTCAGCATCACCCCAGAGCCCAGCAAATTCTTTCCTCCCGCTCGTTTCCCCGGTGTTGGTGCGCACGCGAGATGTTTCACGGGTCTCATCCAAAGGCTACTGAACGATTCCGAGAGCAGGTCTGTGCTTTGCCAGCGTGATCTCAGACCACATTTTAAAGACTCAAGAGCTTTGCGAAAACCCAAAGCCAGGCAAAATAGTTGCTGATACAGAAACATTTGAGCAGCTCAGGCATGCATTAGATAAGGGATCTTGTTTCTTCTCACCCTCCCCTTGGCTTGCGTGCTTCCTTCCCACATTGTTTTATCACGAACAGAAAATAACCAGAGAGAGACAGAAAGGGAGAGCCTGCCAACTGGGTGATTTATGTTGACTTTAGAGCTGAAGCCCTTGATAAAGCATCCAAAGCCTTGGATGACTACGAGCAGGGGCTGCAGCAAAGCTGGGTACCAGTCTGTCCTCTCGCTGCCTGCGGAGCTGGCAGATGAGGAAAGGAATAAGGGCAGAAACACCTGAACTGTGCTGGGTTTGTGCAGACACCGGCCAGAAACACACAAATGGTGACATTGGGTCGGGCTCTCCCAACCTCGCGGTCCCTTCCTGCACCCACATCCACCTCTGCCTGACCCCCGAGCCGACCCACCTGTCCCTCCTCCCCTTGGGAAGGCCACAGCGAGCTGCCTGCTCCGAAAAAGTAAAAGCGGGTAAAGCACCACGCGCCGGGGATGCAAGACTGCAGCCTGATGTTGGTAATAAATATCACACGGCTGTTCGACGTCTTGCTATAAAACGCCCCAAAGATGGAGATGGAGACCACGTGTCTACAGCAGGATGGAGGGATGCTGCTCTCCAGGGATGTATCTACAGTGGGACGGAGGCTTCGTAATTTCACAGCCCAGTTTGCTGCTCAATCGCACAGATAACTCTGTCGGCAGAATTTTTCCCAGGACCACAATGGAAATAAATGGGTTACCAGAGCCCAACATGTATTTATTCATTCCTATCCCAGCAGCAAGATTTCTCCCTTATTTAAATAGCATCTCCAAGGGCCTTACCCTTACTCATTTAATAAATAAGCGTGTCAACACCAGTTCTGCATCGCAAAATGAAGGGCACTCAGCGATTCCCCCATGGGACAATTAAATAAAGAGAGAGGAAAACAAAGGATCAACTCTGCACAAGCAAAGACCTCTCATTGCATGCAGCACTGTATGGCCAGGGGGGAGTGGGATGCACCCGGTCTGCATGGGGCACGTCAGGCGAGTGCTGCCCTGCCCTGCCCGGCTGCGGGGGCAGCAGAGCCGGCCGGGGGGATTAAGGGCTTTAAACCCATGAAAAAAGAGCTCCAGGCTGATCCTCCAGGCAGGATGGATGGGGGCTCCGGCAGCAGCACGGGGCTGCCCGGCACCGCTGCGCTCGCGAGGGGTGTAAATCAGTGGCGTTTCGGGGCTGAAATGGGAATTTGCTGATTTAGAGCAAAAAGCAACAGAGCCATGCAAACCACCCCATTTGGGGCCAGGCTTAGCGACCCTCGCCCTCGCACAGCCTGCCTGCAGCCTGTCCACCTTTCCCCTTCCCTGCCCTCCTTCTCCCCCAGATATCTGCAGACAGGATCAGGCAGCAGTGGCATCCCTGGGTTTAGCACTGAGCTTTTTTAGTTCTGTTTTTTTATGAAAACACTCAGGTGCTTTTTTTGCACATCTCCAGTGAGCTGGGTGCCCAACACAAAAGGACAATATTTGCTCTCGGAGGGCAGAGCTGTCCTGAGACATTGTCACCGTCGGGAAATACGGTGCTCGTATGCCCTTTGCACAAGGGGAGGGGAGGGAATGCCTCCTTTACTGTGCCTCAAAATGAATTTAATTTAGAACGGATTTCACATTCGCATTTGATGAATTAAGACCAGTGTGGTTTAACAACTATGTAATGGGTTATATATATGATCTGTTAAACAGGTGTTTGAGGTTTAGCAATTATCTAATAAGAGACTCATACATATTACACTAGATAAACTTCAATAAATATGTTCTTAATCAACCGGAGAGCACTCAACATACAATTACCGTCCCTGCCACATCTTGTTGAAACAAGCAGCTGATTCAGTGCACGACAGGATTTTATGTGCTGCTTGAAAAAACCCCCCCACGTCTCTTCTTTGTGCTGCTGGGGTGGGGGGTGCCGCTGGCGAGGGGTCTCTGCGCTTCCTACCCGGGAACTGGTGCGGCTCTGAGAGCTGGGTAGGAACCTCAGCGGTTGATTATCCCCCATGGGATAACCGTGATGGGGATCCGTGTGAGCAGCACTAGCTCCCACCCTCCTCTCCCCACCCCGCTACCCATGCGCGTTCATTCACCAAGAGAGAGGGAAAGGGACGCAGGACGGAGGGCTTCATCCCAACAGATGGATTTGCACTACGAGGCATCAAAAGTGGAGCAATAGGCTTAACACACACCACAACACCTCGAGATTGTCCCAGAGGCCGCCGTGCCGGTGACCCACGCTGGGCTCACGCCTCCCGGGGTGCTCCGGGGTGGGATGCAGAAACCCAGCCCCGACGCAGGATTAACACCACGATGCTTTGGCTAATTTGCCACTTTCCTAGCTAGGGTGTTAAATCTAATTAGCACATTAGTGCTGGCTTTCCCAGCCATAAAACAGCAGGGGGAATCCCTGTGAACCGCCAAAGGCGTGCAGCGCTTCGGGGGCTTCCCCCCATCCCTGCGCCCCCGAAAATCCCGGTTTCACCCCAGACTGGAGCACAAGCGGACAAAGGTGCTGGTGCCTCGACCTCCCGCTGCTGGGAAAATAAACATGGGCCATTGTGTCAAATGGGAAAGTACCCAGAAAGCACCGTGGGGTAAGCAGAGCTCAGGTTGCTTTGGGCACAGACCTCGTGCAAAAATTCATGGTGAGTTTGAATCATTGCTGGGACAGAGCAAAATTCAACCCAAGAGGATGCAAAATTTGTACATGCAATCACAAGGATCTTTGCACAAAGAGGCTTTTGAGCATCCCGATGGAGGAGCAGCACGTGCCCCTGCATGGCTGCCCCAGGCCCTCTCTTTCCCAGCCTCTAATCCCCACAAAAAGCCACAAAACCATCGAGCAATGGGGCAGCCTAAAGGGCCTCCTCCAGGTATCGCAAACACCCGCAGCAACATCGAGCCAACCTCTGAAATGACATCTACCACTCCACGTTCCCCCAGGACCTCCATCAGGTCCTCCTCACCCCGCGTTATAACCAGGTAAGCATCCCCTGTGCCGAATTAACATCCTTCCCTCCGCGGCGCCAGCGGATTTACTCTCTGCAGCCCTTGCTGCTGGAATCGGGGGGTTTGGGCCATGCACGGGCTGCAGGACACCCTCTCTTCCCACATCCAAGGTGCAGGACCCCGGGGCCATGGCACTGCTGGCAAGAGGCACACCAAGGCGGGGAAGGCAGTGGCCCACAGCGCAGCGATCCCTTTTTCCAGGGAATTTTCCTCTCTTTCCCCTTGCCTGCACCAGATGAGCACATGGTTAAATATAGCATTAGTGCTGATAGCCGGCTCGCTCCGGTTGGAAACCTGAGTGGCTCTCATTGATTTCACAGCAGCTAAAGGCACGGATAGCAGGCGTGCCCCGGGGACACGCAGCCCTCCGGCTCAGTGACTCCTGCCAACGAGCTGCGGAGCTCTCGCTCGCTGCGCACAAGGCAGCAGAGCTTCGTAGTCTTCTGGTGGTACTTTTTTCCATCATTACCAGCGCAATTTTATCGATGGCTCTATTGCTGGCTATTTAATTATTCCCTTTTAATCCCTTCAAGCAGATGGGACATAAAAGCAAAGGCCATTAGTGACCGCGGAGCGATGCGGAGGGGCATTAGGCTGACGGGCAGAGCAAATCCCAGCCCGGGTCATGCCACCCACCTACCACCTCGGCGCTGGACAACCACGTGGGAAGAGGCATGCCAGAGGGAGCAGTGCTTTAAATAGAGACATCAAAGGGGGAAAAACAAGGAGGAAGGTGCCAAGGGTGCCCCAGCACCCATTTCCACCCCGCCGGGGGCACCCCAGCCTGCAGCCATGGGCACCCATTGCAAAAAGCAGCCAAGGACCGAGCATCCTTGGTGGGTTTTTCTGCTGAGCCCATATTCACAGCACCCAAAACCCCTCTGGTTCTGCACCAGGGACAGTCCCATGAGGCTGTCACCCCCACCACCCCTCGGGGACGCCTGCTGTGGCCCCACTGAAGTTCAGCTGACGGTCTCAGGTGGAGGGAAAACAAAAGACATTTGCTTCTTTTTTTAGACCCGAACGGAGAAGTTGTACAATTTCAGCTTATAAATAATTGAAGGGCTAATGTGATCTCAAACTGAGCACTTATTAAATGGAAACGTCCCTGTTGACAGATGAATTCCTGTAAATTTTCTTTGGTTGAGCTCAGATGCCCATTTTCTGCTTTGAAGCAGATGAGGTCACCCTGGCTGGACAGCACACACTGTGCCTGGCAGGGATTTGGGCCTATGGAAACAAAAAAAAGGTAATAACAATAACAGTGGTAACAAAGGACTGAGATTTTAAAGGCTGCAGGACGGCGTATGCAGGAGCTCAGCGCGCACATCCGCTTCCCCCCTTCTCCAAAGACCCAAGGAGGGTCCCCCGGGGTGTTCCCAGGCCATTGGGGACATCCCTGGCAAAGCCCCCGCACATCACCGCAGGGACTGCGGTCCTGGCAGCACGGGAAGGACGGGGGGAGGAGGGTTGGGACCCCTCAAGGATGAGCAGCACGGAGCTGCGGCCGCCCCGGCGTGCCATTGCCTCCCCCCACGCTGCCTCTGTGTTTACGTTCTGCCTTCCTTCAATTATAATTAATAGCGGCTCATTATCAGGAGGGGACCGTTTATAAGATTCAATTAGAAGCCATTTATTTTAATGCTTTTGAACACAAAATGAGTTTGATCTCAGGAAACATTTCATTAGCATAATCTTCCCATAACAAGATCATCTCCTGAGCTTGACATATTCACGAGCAGGTACCAGGAGGACAAACCGTGTCCGAGCAGCCGTGGCCCTCGGATGCCGAATCTGGAGGAGGTGAGCGGGACGCTGCCCGCACCCTGCCAGCTTTTTCTGCTCTTCAGGGACGGGCACCTTCAGCCAAGGGCTTGGCTGTTTTGTGCGGAGCTCGGCTCCCACCTCGCACCCTCTCCCCATCACCGGCGCCCAATCTCGGCTCGCTGGGGCAGGCACCAGCGCGCTCCGCCGTGCCGGAGCCACGAACCCAGCCCTGAGCCACCGACAACCCTTTGCCTTTGAACAAACACAAACCGGGGGCTGATGGCAACGCTCCCACTGCCCTCCCTGGCTGGAAACCAGCTTGCTCCAGCTCTTGCGCAGAGCAAGAAGCTCTCAGCAAACCTGTGCCGTGGCACGGAGGAGGAGTGAGATCATTTTATTTGACTGTTCAGCTTCGGAAATTGAGTCATGAAGCAGGAATGAAAACTTGCGTCTCCTCCAAGTCAAAATACTCAATACAGCATGGCCATTTTTTTTTCCCTGAGGATAATCATCTCTGATTTGTTGCCCATATGGAAGACTTATTGGTTTTCCATACACTGGATGAGTTATACATCTCGTAAGCTAAGCTGTCCATATATTCAAAGTCATATAAAATCATTCACTTACCCTTAAGCTGTATAGTGCACCGCCATGTATTTTGGGTATAAAATTATGCCATGAACATATTTTTAAACGCTTGGTCTTTATCAAAGCCCTGTCTGGAGCTATTGCCTTTCAGAGAACGATGCTCTGCCACATCCACTGCAAAACAGACGGCTAAAACACCCCGACCCTCCCGGCAGGCACCGAGCCCAGGCAGCACCCGTTCCTGGCAGGGGCCGGTTCGGCTCCAGGGCATGTGGATATGGGGCTGCAGAGTGCAGCAAAGCCGTGGCTTGTTTGTGGGATGGAGAAGGAGCCCTCTTTGCCCAGGCTCCCCCCGACCTCCTCTCCAGGCTGGGCTGACCCTGGGCTCAGACGTGCTTCCCCGCGCGTGGAGCTACCTCCCTGTTTAACACAGGGCCAGGCAGGTTGCAAATGGGCAGGGATTTAGGTCCCCAAATTGTTGCAAAAGGAAAAGATAGAAAAAGAATATCATTATTAGAGCATCGGCATTAGGGAGCGGGTGTAGGCAGTGCCCACGCTGCCAGCCCTCCACTGCCCCATGTCCCTGCCCGCTGCCCGGCTCGGGCACGGGGCACAACGCCAGCTGCTCCCTCCCTGGCTTTTCATTTCTCAGGATCGTGTTTTAAAGCCACCTACAACACAGGGAAATAAATTTTCCTGCAAAGAAACCTCCGGTGCCACTGCTCCAGATCATCTGCTAGTACAGGAGGCAGTTCTCAAATATTTTAAACGGATGGGCCATACGTTCTGGGAAACTTAACATATACAGCGAAAAAAATATTGCTTCCCCATATGGGCTTGGAGAAGCCGTGGATTACAGCGTGCGGAGCCAGATGGCTGGTAACTCAATGCAGCTGAACAAAAATCTCCGGGCCAAATTCATCCCCACTGCAACCACACCGAGCCCAAAAGCCTTACGCCACGGTTTCGCTTAGCTCCTCGCATGTGACTCCTGCAATATGTGAGTTATCTGCTCGCGGAAGGTATTTTATGACGGGTAGCTGGAATCTTGTTTCTGCAGTTGTTCCTCCCACTCTGTCCCTCCTCCCTGAGGTGCAGGAGCAGATGGAGCCCCCCCAGTGCTCTCACGCTTGGGCTGGGAATGGGGCAATTTGGAGGAAATTAGACAACGGGTTCAGAAACGCCTTCCTGCACCGAAGCGTTTCACATCCACACTGTAGGCTCTCCCTCCTTCTCGGGGCATCGGGCATCCTTGGTTTGGGGCTGACCATGTCCACACACCCACCTCCTCAGCAGCTGCCCCTCCAGCTCTGTGCTGCTGGACACCCCCACCTGCAGCTTTTGGCTTTTCTTTCCATTTTGGCCAGAATAAATGAACAGAAAAATCTATTTTCGTGCTCAATTTGCCGCATAGGTCGAGCAGTGAATAATCCCTGAGTAGCCCCTGCAAACCCTCTCAACGCCCATGGCAGAACCAGCCGGCGCTGCCTGCCAGCGGCACTGGGCTGCGGTGGGACCTGGGCAGCATCAGCACGGCCAGGTCACCAAAACCACTTCCTCGAACGTCCCGGGGTGCCCAAGCCCACCAAGGGGCAGAGGGGCTCCCGCAGCCGCGGGGGGCAATGGGCATCTCAGGCTGACCGTACCTGCAGCGGGATTAAGCAACCGATTGCACGTAGGGATTGAAAATCAAGATATTTCATAAAAGGTGATTAAAATGCCTTTTGATACCGCACGAGATTTGTTTTCAGCTGTTACACCGACAGAAAACTGTCTGGGGAAGGAGCAAAGGCTGGAGGCAGAGCTCCCCAGCCCGCGGGCAATGCCAGAGCTGCCGGGGCAGCCTGAGCCTCCTGCCGCCTTCGAGTCACTGGTTTTCCCCCGGGCAGCCGGAGCGCCCGGCGTGCCGCGTCCTGCCCGGCAGCTTGCCGTGACTCACCCAGCGAGTCTCCCCATGGAGGCACCAATCCTGCACCTCTCCCTTCGCTCTCTGTGTGTTACCGCCGTTATGAATCATTAGTCTGAAATAAGAGTTGCAATAAGTCATGCAAAGATGAGTCATTTGAAAGAGGTGAAAGGAAAACCAGACCAGCCACATATTAAAGCTCGCTGTAACAGTAAAAGGACCGTGTACATAAATCAGTTTATTTTGACTACGGCGATAACGCTTTCCCGAGAACACGCTGACTCGTGGAGAAAATGCCAAGCCCAGACATGATCATAGAATCACAGACTGGTTTGGGTTGGAAGGGACCTTAAAGACCATCTTGTTCCAACCCCCCTGCCACAGGCAGGGACACCTTCCACTAGACCACATTGCTCCAAGCCCCATCCAACCTGGCCTTGAACACTGCCAGGGAGGGGGCAGCCACAGCTTCTCTGGGCAACCTGGGCCAGTGAGGGTGGTGAGACACTGGAACAGGTTGCCCAGAGAAGTTGTGGATGATCCTGCTCCCTAGCCAAGGGCAGCGCCCCAAAGGCCACCAAACCCACTGGCTTTGCTTAACATGGGGCTGAGATGGGATGCCGGGGGACTTGGACTCCACGTGGCCTCGAAGGGAAGGCAGGACCTGCGATCGCGGGATTAAAGTCAACGTACTTTGTGACATGGGTTTAGATTGCCACCCGGTTATGGTGCGATTGGATGGGTTCAGTGTCACCCCGGAGGGGAGGGAGGGAAGAGAAAGGGAGATGCTGCAAGAGAGGCTGGCTATGCATTTAATGAAGAAAGAGCACAGCTCTCCGTGTTAGTCCAGCTCTGTGATGGGGCTGAGGGATGTTAGGGGTTTTCTTGGAGTCCTGTTCACATTTGCACCCCGGGGCTCCCCTCCAACCCCAGAGAAGAGGGGAAGAGCCGCTGCGTGCACCGTGCCCTGCTGGGTGCTGTGCTGGTGCAGGGCCCTGGGGATCACAGCTAGTGGAAGGGAGCCCCAGCCGTGCCAGCCAGCACCGAGGCACTGCTGGCTCGTCCCAAATTGTTCACATTCCTCCCCTAATCTCCAGGTTACCCACGCTGCTCCTCTCCCCACCTCGGAGGAATCGGGGGCTGTTGTCTCCCCAGCGCTGCTGAAGGAGCTTTTGCACCAGTCCCAGAGAAAGCAAAGGGTGGGACGGTGACCGATTTGGGGCTCCAAAGCAACATGGGCAAGAATGTCCTTGCTAAAAAAATATCCTTCCTCCAGCTAACAAAATTGCTAGATCAGAGGGATCTGCTCCTCCCAGACCATATAGCCAAGGCAGGCGTGCGATGCAACGCTGTGTTTGCACGCTCAGCGAGGCAGTAAATAACGAAGCACAGTCCTCGTTGCCTCCTGCAAGGAGAACGCTGGGGAGGAGAGCCACTGCCAGGCCGCGGGATGCCAGGGTTTGTGCATACCGAGTCTCTTACGTGGGTAAGACAGAAAAGACGACGATTTTGAGCTGCAGGCAGAGGTACAGAGAGCTCTCTGCAATCCCTCTGGCTTCCCTTCACCAAGGTCTATGCTTACCAAGCCAGCTCCCTCCCTGCCAAATGCAAACATGATCCTTAGGGGAATAACAGAGCAAAGAATTTGGATGCAGAAGCTTTTTTTTTTTAAAAAAAAAAAAAGGAAGACATCCAACAAATACTTAAGGGAACAACTGAAGAAGAGATTTCCAAAAATTCAGAAGCATAAAGGGTTGCTCTTAGGGGAAAGCCAGTGTGAGCGTTCCCAGGAGCCGCGGTCTCAGCCCTGTGCTGGCACTGCCTGGGGTACCCCTGCCCGCCCCAACAGCCTCAACGCCCAGCAAGGCTGGCTTTATTTCTGAGTATGCCCTGTGGTTACCCACAGGAACAACCTCAGGACATACACAGCAGCTTTTAAAAAAAAAAAAAAAAAAGCATAAACAATTCTTGCACTCTTCATCTTGGAGAAAGCCTGAGGACCTTCCCCATCCCGTCCTGCTCCCCAGGCCAAGCAAACCACGGTGACACCCCACGGTGCAGCCTCCCAGCGAGTGCGAGCCCCTGGGGACTGCGGATAAGCCAGACTTAATTACCTACCTATTTATCTTCCTTTTTTAATTTTCTCTCCCTCTGGTCCCTCTGTTCCCAGACCACAGCCACTGCTCATCCTCTGCAGCAGCGGGATGCGGCGGTGCCCTCCCCTATGGCCCCCTATATAGGATGCTCTGTCCGTTGAGCATACGGGGGGGCTTTGAAACATCGACACCCACTCTCAGGGCTCCTTCCCTCTCTGCTCAGCTCCCCACCGGCTGACAGAGATGGATGGCCACCAGCCTGCGAGGTCTGAGCAAACAGGAGTTGGACGAGGGGAAGGGAGCCTGCCCTCGCTTTTATTCATCTAGCAGCAGGGTCACGCTGGGGATTTGGTGTATTAACTCCGCATCGGTCCTGGCTCTGCCACCCCAGTGCCATCCCGGGTCCCCCCACACCACAGCAGCCTCCTGCCACACGTGCACCCACCAAACAGACATTAAAGACCGTTGTTCACACACGTTTAAATAAATGATGCTGCCAGATTATTGATTTAGCTGTGCAGCCCTCTGAATGCTACATTAGCGTCCTATTAGCAGAGGGAGAAAAACCTCTCCTTCCTCCCAGCCGGGACGGAGGGGCTGCGGAGGAGCCCAGCCGCCGTCGGGGCTGCTCCCCTTGGCAGGGCCGACCGCGGCGCTTGGGGGGATTGAAAGGGAAGTTTGTTTTCAAGTCAGCTCAGTCCAGGATTCTGGGTTTTCCAGATGGTTTGGCCGTCTGGGGATGCCTCTTGATGCCTTTCACAGAACGAGCCCTCCTTGGAATATGGGAAATGTGAACTAACATTAAAGTCCAAAGACAGATTGCAGGAATGTTTTCTTCTATTCAAAGCAGGAGACTAAAAATACAGATGTGTCAAGAAATTGAAGGGCGGCTTTTCCCCTTCACAGCTATGGTTGTGGGATTCTTTTTATAGCCAGAACACTGATGTAAAACGAGCCTTTCCTAAAATGTCTAAAGTTAAGAGCCTGTTTATGCAGAGGAAATCACTATTTCAATGCAAGACAGACCCGTGTGTGCAGGAAATGGGACGCTGGAGAAAAACCAGGGGATTCCTGGGGAGGGCATCCCTGGATGAACCACAGACTCCGAAGGGATGTGCAATATTGCAGATGGACTAGATGGTTGTTGTAGGTCCCTTCCAACCGAACTATTCTATTATATTATATTCTATTATACATTATCCCATCATGTTTGTGCTGGTGACCACCTCTAAAGTATCAGGAGCACCTCCAGATGCCTGGGCTGTGCATGGGCAAGCATGGAACCGGCTCACTCCAGTCACAGCCTCTCCAGCAGCTCCCACCAAGCACCCACAGAACGACCCAAGCCGCTGCCCCGTTTTGGCTGTCACCCCTGGAGCCAGCAGTCCTCACAGGGACCTTATTTTGCAGCCACAGCCCTTAAAAAACCTCCATTTCCACCAACTGTTTTCAGGGAGAGTTTCTGCAGCTCCAGCATCAGCCCCACACGGAGAAAGCACGCTCGCTGCCTGCTTTAAACAAGAAAATCCATACATGGTAGAAAAGTTTTTAAAAGGCATAATCATTTCGATCTCAGATAGAGCCAGCACGCGATGGAAAGAATTTCACAACTGGCAGGGTTGGAGAATCAATTTAAGGTGTTTACACAATGCAAAGCTCCCAGTGTATCATTATCATTTTCTAGTCAATCAGTTGAGATTCTGATCCAGGAGCGGAGGACGGGGCAATTAGCATTCAGGAGCACCTTTGATAAATTAGCGAGGATTATGGAGTGAAATGTTTGGAGACATTTTGGTCTGGCACGAGGGGAGGATTTAAAAATGGCAAAGTTTTTGCCTCTGCAGCTGAATACACCAGGGGCTGAGGAATTTAAAGCCGTTTAGTTCTGGAAGAGAAATGGGATTAAAGCTATGGAGAGGGCAGGGATCTATTCCATATTTGATTAGGAGTTTTATGATGCAAAGAAGCTTTGGGGAACACTTCAGCTCTCCATGCACAGGATTATACACATCACTGTATTAATTATTAGTATTAGAATAACACCTAGAAACTCCAGCAGCGTACAGAGCCCTCCTGTTCAAGGCATGGAATATTTGGGGGTTGATCCAAATCCTGCTGGATTGACCCAGGATCTGAGCCCACTGACCTCCCCGGGGTCTGGGTAAGGCCCCTGGAAGGGATGGTTGGACCCAGGGAAGGTGCTCAGGAGCTTTCCAGGGACCCCTCGCTGCTGCCACCATGGACCACAGTGACCCCAAACCAGGCGCAACAAGAAGCTGCTTTCCAAGGGACAGTCAGATAACAATGAAATTACCCCAAATCACCCGAGCGCAGCCACCAATCTTTCCCAAATGAAATCTCAGGCGGGGGTTGATGAGTGTTTACAAAAAAAGACCTGGCCTCTTAGCATTTACCCTGCAAGACTGCACACCCGACGTCATCCTTTGCCCAACACACGTCCTGCAAGAGGCCCGTACCTCGTCCCCGAGAGCTGGATGCAGCATTTCTCCCCACCAACGTACCGTTTTGCAAGGGACCCTTGCAACCATGGGGAGCATTGCTGAGCCCGGGTGGGTTGGGGTACCCGGGGTGCGTTTCCCACACCAAAAAGGCGACACTCGGCTCCTTGCAGCAATCTCATGACCTGCCCCAAGTCCTTTTGAACACGGCCAGGATTACTTCGAACGTGATGCGGACCAGAAACGTAGCCCTTTTGTTTCAAAAAGCAAAAGCATCCTCAGCAGGGGTGAAAAGCCAAACCCTCAAAAGCTTCAGTGGGCCCGAAATCGGTCAGCACTGGGTGTCAGGAAAGGCGAGACAGACTCGTCGCAGACCGACAGCCGCTCCGGGGAAACCCTGGCACTGCCCGCCCGCCTCACCGGGTCTCAGGACCTCAGGGCTGAAAGGGCTCCCAGAAACCAGCAGAAAACTACTCCAGTAAAATGATCCGGTAAAAAGAGATGTTTCTCTGCCGGGTGAATGACTTAGGTGGGCTCACAGGTGCTGCACATCGAAAAGCAGCTTCCAACAGCTGCTGAACTGAAAAGCTGAGGACTGGGGTGGCTCCTGGCAGGAGGCGTTTGGGGCTGGGCAATACCCCGCACACCAGCTCGCCATCCACCTGCCCCTCCGAGCCTTTTCCTTTGGGAAAAGGAAGAATCTGGAACCCCCCAGCCCCAGAGGAGACGGGCAGCCACCAGCCTTTCCCATCACACTCCTGTCCTCAAGTGGCTTTTAGCAGCAGAATTAATAGACAAAAAGGGAAGGGGCGGGGCGGGGGGGGAAGAAAGAAGAAGGAGAAGGGCCCCAGGCAGCAGCTGGGTACAGGAACTGTGTGGCCAACACTCCCTCATCAGCCCCAACCTTGGGGAAGACACTGGTGGGCTCGTTATCGCAGGGAGGGGAAGCTGCTCTGCATGCACAGCCCACCCCTCGTCTGCGCCGCCTTTATCATGGTAATACCAGGAGCCCAGTCTGGTGGCAATAATCTCCTCATTCTCTGCCGTTTCCTCAAGGGGGTAAAGATCACGGAGCATTAACCCAACGGATGTGCACTTTGAACCAGAAGCTGTTCCCTGGGCTATAAATCAGAGCCTGCCACCGCAGCACAATGGCCCTGAAATTAATTACCCCGTCGTTTTGCCAAAGAGAAGGCGCCTTGTGCCGCCCTGGATGCACGCACGGGCAGGCACACAGACCTGCGGGACAGCCCTGGGGATGTGCCGTGGGGTGGCCGGAGCCACCGAAGGTGCCCAGAGCCACCACCGGTGTCTGGCTGCTGGCCGGAGGCCAACCCTCGCTGCCAGCCCCGGGGATTTTTGGACACACGTCTCCTTTGACACCTCTTTGACCATGTGGCTGTGCCTGAGAAGGTCTATCCTGTTCCCTCTCCTCATCCCCACGATGCTGCTGGAGCTCCAGGAGAGCAATAAAATACCAAGTTGTGTCACGGAGCCCAGTCATTCATCTTGGAGTGAATCCCCGTGGTTTTGGTCCCTGTGCTGATGCAATTATCTCGCCCACAGACCAGAGAAACCTGCTTTCCGTAGGCTTGAAGACAGGCTGCAGCACACAGCCCAGGCTTACAGGGACAGCAGGCTTAAAGAGCAAGCTGAGAGCAAAAAAAGGGCAGGGAAGGAAAATATTTTTTTCATTAAATCCTCCAAAACAGAAGGCATTTCTAACCGTTTTCAGTTTAAAGTGTCATCTGCTCTTTTTATACCTTTCCCATCCCTTCTCAGAGGCAGAAGGGAAGGGACAGAGAAGAGGTAGCTCCTCACACCAGGGCTCCAGAGGTTTTTTTCTGGCTGACTCTTGGTTCCCAATAACAGGTCCCCGCCAGAGATCGGCTTGGTGCTAAATCGGATTTATTGCCCCAATTTGCCCATCGCACGTTCACCAGAAAGTCTCCCACCGCCAAGGGATGCCGCCGCATCCCCACAAACATGTATTTTTCCCTCTAGCCTTTTTGGCTGAAGCTCTGTGCCAGCAGACACCCCTCAAGGGACACACCGACCCCCCCAGCAGCCATCACTTGCCGAATTTCTCGCCCAGGAAGATGTGGTGTTGCAGCGGGTGTGCCAGCATGGCCCAGCAGGAATCAGCAGCAGGGCTAGATGCAAAACGGGGCTGCGCTGGGAGATGCTGTCCCTCTGCACCTCCCGCTGTCATACGAGAGGGCTATTTATGAGAAATACAAACCCGCTTTCCCTTCCCCACAGACAAAAAGGTCATATCAAGTAAGCGGTGAGATTTCCAGCTTGAACAGACTGTTTGGGGGTTGTTTGCAGTAATTTTTTTGGGTTTTGTTTTTTTTTTTACATATTGAGAACTGGTGCAGCAGAGACCATACGCAACGTTTAGTCCTCATCTCACATGAGATGAAAGAAAGAATAATGAAGTTGGTGCTCAGTCCACCTAGAGCATCTCCTGCCTGACTTCCACCTCCTCCTCCTGCCCACTGCTAACTCTCACCTCGGCTCTCGCCCTCGGTGCCGGGGCTGGCAGTGCCGTCTGTCCGTCTGCGCATCCCAGCAGGATGACCGCTCCTCCGAGACGTGCCGACAGCAGCTGCGATGGGAAGCCAAAAGCATCGCTGCCCTTGGGAGCTGGCACAGCAGAATTTATGTGAAAACAAGACCTAAAAACATTGGTGCTAATGGAAGGGAGATGTTCTACAGCACAAATGAAAACACGATCTGAGTGATGCACCGTAAACTAGCAGCATCCATCAGTTCTGAGATGTTGGCTTGCAAAGCGGAGGCTCCGGCTATTAGTTTTGCGACCATTACAGAAGGGAAAGGGGAAATTACTGTGCTTTTTCAGCCTGACTTCCCTCCGTCTGTGCTGTGCAACCTGTCCCTCTCTGTACTAAAAGGTGCAAAAGGACAAAGAAAGATGAACCAAGCAACAAAACATAGGCCACAATAAAGCAAGTCCATTTGTTTAAGAGACATTTACATTTTAGGAAAGAAAACTAAATCCATCCCCAAACGAACGGCAGTTTTTAGCTGGACCAGGGCAGCACTGAGAGGAAACCACGTTATCAACCATCACCTACGGGGTACCCGTCCTGGATGCATTTGCTCTTGCCCAGGGCTGTATTCAGCATCCAGGAGCTGCCTGGAGAGACAAGCTTTTAATTGCTTATTGTTCACAATGCCCAGCTGAGAGATGACCCAGCACCACAATGACACCCACCCCGCGGTGTACGTAACACGGCCGTAGCTGTCTCTAACATGACAATCATCGGTGTCTCGCAGGGGCTGCAGGCTCTGCACCCAGAAATACAAGGCAACCGTTAGCTACGTTTTCAGGGCAATTCCCCTGGAAAAACCTCTTTGCCTGACAATTGCTACCGCAGCATTAATTCTTTCCATTCTGCCGCTCTATAACTGGGACAGAAACCGAAGTATTTTGTACGTTGACTCTCGCAGGAGAATTTCTAATAGCCCTTTGTAGCTGACGTGATAGAGCCAAAATAAAAAACCCCGCGCTCAGCAAGGCGAGGAACATCTCGCCTCTGCGTTGCCGTTTTTAGCGATCTGAAGGTACACGAGCGTTCAGAGGCAGAGCCCGGGGAAGGGCCCGCTTGTCAGCCACAGAATAACCGGTATTGATGGAGGACAGACAGCCAAAGCCCTGCCTGGCTGCGGGGATGCTGCGCCTGGGCTGTGACTAACAGCAGAGAGCTGCTTCTAGGAAGAGACCTTTCATTTAAATTAAACCCTGTTTTCTGCTCCGTCACGGTCACGCATCCACTGGCAACCTGAGCCAACGTGACCACTTTATGAATTACTTTATTCCTCTGAGGGTAAATTAGATCCAAAAGGAAAACAATGCCAGCCTTCCCGGAGAAGGCTGCTGGTGCCTGTCCCACATCCTTGCTCACTGCTGAGTTGGGCTCGATGATCCCTATGGGTCCCTTCCCGCTCGAGATATTCTGGGATCCTACGAGAGGTCACGCTGATGGTTTTGGGGTCTGGAGGAGCCGTCGCTGCCTGCAGCCCTGCCTCCCTCCCAGCTTGCACATCCAGGCTTTGCTACCCCATAGACATCCCGTTACGCACCACGGTACTGATGTGCCTTGAAATAACCTCCTGATGGACAGAGCAGGGAAAAATACATTTTTAATTAAGTGGTTTTGGCTGAAGTTTTTGTAACCGAAAGGCCCCAGAACAAAAGCTTCCTTTCAGGCAAAATAAACGTTTGATGAGGAATTTAATCAAAACCAGCACAACTTTGAGGGAAGGGAAAGGGATTGTGCCAAGATGGTGTATGGCTGCATTTTGGAGGACATTAGGTCCCCCAGCTCAGCCCACCCAGACACTTGTCCATCAGGACAGCATCTCCCCAACTGTCTCCCACCCCACCGTTCTGATTTTATAAGACACAAGCGACCAGACCCTGGCCTCTCCTCAGAAACCCAGAGGGGACCAGGGCTGGTCTCTTATGGGGGGCCCAGAGCCGGTCCCACAGAGGACCCCGCTCTGCAGGGCTGCTGAGCCCCACCAGCCCCTCACCTTCCCAAACCAAAGCTGCTGCTTCAAAGCCCCAGTTCAGCAGCTGAAAGTGGGGAGCTCTGTGCTTACAGGGACCCCACGCCTCTCCGCCTGCTGGAGAGGGTGCTTCAGGCCTCCTATCCTCTTCAGCAAGTGACCCATGCAAGCATCACCTCATCCTGCTGTAGAGAACAGTCCTCCCAAAACCCTGTATCAAAGACCTGCCTTGAATATATATATAAAAAACACATTTTTTTTCCTTCTAATAATAAAACATTTAGTTCTAGGTCACTAAGCAGAGGAGATGGAAGAGGAGACGGAGAGCTGCTCTGATCTCTTTTGCAGCTTTTTATAGAGAAATGTTCTGCTTAACTGCCTTTCTGGAAAAAAAAAAACCCTGTCCATGGTATAAATGGGGACTGGCCACCAGCCAAGGCTGCCGGGCTTTAACCTGCCGGTGTTATCAGCTCTGGGGGCTCGTCGGTAAGCAAAGGTAAGTAGCAATTTAAAGGAGTGGTGTAAAAGCCCATTTTCCCTGGCTGAAAGAGGCAGATATTCACAGGAGAGATGAACAGCAGTAACCAGCCCCAAAACCATCCATCTGCAGCAGACCCTGAGCAGGGAGCTGGGGATGAAGGGCCCCAGGCCAGCTCCAGCTGGGGGGAGCGGGGCATCGCCTGCACTGGGATCCTCCGCACCCAAAGCACCACGGAGACACGAGACCCAGATCTGCCCCTTCCCTTCCCCAGTGCCCCAGCCCCGTCCAGTAAACCACCACAGCTCTCCGGTGACACGACGTCCCCCTTCCCACACGGGTCCTCGATTGCTTATTAATTATTCCCCATCAGTCACACTCTCCATCACTTCACTGGGTTTTATTCCCCTTGCCTAAATTTCCTCTAGTTTGTTGGATATTCCTGGTGTGAAGGAATAACTCACGGGTGGTTTCCCCACCGCCGTGAGCCGCGGCACACCATGGGAGTCTGGGCAGGGAGTGAGACACCAATAAAGCAGATGGGGAAGAGGATGGCGCAGGGGTTTGGGCAGCAGTGGGTGATATGAAGTGCCAGACACGCAGGCTCAGACCCAAAAACCCACCAGGGACCACGACATGGCTACAGCCACAGGCAACCTGCTGCTGAGACCCCGGGGAGCTCGCCTGGCTCTGTGACCCTCCTCCAAGAGCTCTGGCCACAGCGAGGGGTCTGGATTTAGTCTTTCGCTAACACTCAAGTGCAGGCAAATACTGCAAGAAATCAATTGCTTTGCCACAAATCGCAGCGTTACCGCAGGAATAATGCTGGAGAAATAAAGGGAAGGGGAGCACGGAGCTAGCGCCGGGATTTGGCTGGATTAAACAGAATATGAATTTAAACTATGGGAAGTTTATATGCTCCCATAGCAATATCCTATAAAGCTTTATGCATATTGATTTAGATAAAGAACAGTTTGCTTATTTTTTATTCCGCATAATGAACCAATAAGTGAGCGAAACCCAAGTCATTACTGAAAAGCTGGCGCTCACGTAAGCCTTACAGAAAATGTCTGTCTCGTGGCTTGATAGCCATAACAAAAATGATTAATAATCTGCTGCAGACACTTATAATTGCGATAGCTTCCTCTTGTGCATTTAAATAGCTTTCTTGAATTACTGCCTTTGACATAATCAATAAAGCTGAGTTATTGCTTTATCAGGCGGTTCTGTACGGCAGGAGGGGGGAAGCAGAAACTTGGGGAGCCAAAATCCCTCCAAAAATTCAAAGCCAGGGGCTTGTCCCCAGCAGGGCTGGGCCACCACGGCCGCAGAGCCCAGCCAGGCTTATTTATATCCCTCTAAACAGACCTGACAGCGAGCTAGAGACAGAGCGGGAACCCATCACAGCCCAGCAACAAATATTTAATGACTACTTGTAAACCCAAGTAATATGTTTAACTTTTCCCATTCCCTATAAAAGGGCTCTTACTTAGCCTAAGCGGGTCTGAAGTTAAATATAGGGTATTACGGCATGCCAGGGTCTCGGGGGGACGCGGGCAGCGTTTCTCAGCCAGGATTTCCATCCTCGTGACGTGGAAAATGACATGAGCTTCACCCCAGGGTAACCCACACCAGTGGCAAGGAGCAGTGACGCTTCCCCATCTCCAAGTGAGTCTTTTCACAACAACCAGCAGCAAGCAGAAATATTTTATTTTCTAGTTGCAGATTAAAACCAGGAATGTATAGATTTTTTTTTTTTCCCTTCTCTGAAGAAAATAGTAATATTTCTTTCTAATAGGCAGAAAAAAGCAAGAACTCATTTTGAGCTTTCAGGAAATCTCTCTGATTTGGCAAAACCCTGCTTTAATTCAATACCCTTTCACCCAGACTTCATAAATTAAAGAAAAATGCTCCAAAACCATCAATTAAATAACTTAAAGGCCAGAGCAGAAAGCCTCAAAGAGATGTTGCCCCATACACCATCCCTCTTGACTCACCATCACAGCATCTGCTTCTCCTCCTGTCCCTGTACCGATGGGTCAGGATGGGTTTGAGCAACAGCAACAAGCTCCTCAAGCAGCACGGCGACGCTTTGGGGACAGACCCTGCTTTCTGGCCCAATCCCACTCTGGTGGGAAGAAGCCTAAAAATGAGACCGTCTAAAAATAATCTCCCTGAGGTCAGCAGCGTCTTGGGGAGCAAGCGGTCTCACAGAAGAGAGAGGTTTCCATTTTTTAGGCCAAACTAAATGTTGACTTTTTATTAGTTTGGGGTTTTTTTTTTAAAGCTAGTTATCTCATTCCCTGCCTGGGGATGGAAACAACCACCCTAGTGAGAATCTAGTTTCAAACTTGGTTACCCACTGCAAACAGATAATACATTGACAAGATTTTATGGTCAGATAAAGTCATTTTTTTGTTTCTAAATTCATGCCTTTGATAGCTTCTTTGAAGTGCAAAATATTTCCTTTTAATAAACGCTGTGCTATATTAGCATTAAACTATTTTTTCCCCTGAGAATCTTCTGCTAGATCTCCCCAGTGAGCAAAACCACCCCCAAAATTAGGAGAAAAATTCTCGAGGTTAACAGGGACTTCCCATAGCGCACCCTGGCTCCCTGCCCTAATGGAGATGGATGAGTCACAGGTGGGGCCACTCAGAGAAAATCACATTTCTCATTTTGATAGCACCTTTTAAAGGGAGCTCTCAAAGTGCTTGAAAACCCTTCAGTGCTGCTTCCCAGGCGTGGGGCAGGGAGGGAAATTCCACTTCAGGGAGAGGACCAAGGCAAGCCCCAGCACCTCTGCTTTTTGGTTTTGCTCTCCCCCTGCTCAATCCAGCCCAAACCCTGCCCCATGCCCCGAAAACCCCATCGGTGCAGCACGGGAGTGTGCGCCGTGCCCTAAAGTCAGGATCCGGAACCAGCGTTTCCCCAGACACAGATGAAAACATCCCCAAGTTTTCCCAGGATCCAAAAAATAATAAATCAATTTTAAAACTACCATTTTTCTCCATCTGTGCTCTCAGTACCGCGGGGAAGACAGCACAACAAATATTTCCAACAGGATTATTTCTTTTAAAGGGATAAATGAGCAAAATCTTGTTAAGTTGGAGACTAGAGACGAGTATAAAGTGGGATTTTCCTGTCTGGGAAGGAAATGTTCCTTTTTCTTGACTAACCAAACTGTGCAGCATCTTCTCTCATCACCATAATTCTCACACCATGCGTTGGGTAAAGCCTCACACAGCAGGAGAGCACCTACCATGCTCCCTGTACCATCTCTGGGGGGCAAAAAGGGATTAACAGACATAATCGAATCCCAGAAACCTCTCTTTAATTTAATCAGCATCACAGATATTACACTAGTGACATGTCGAGCTAATGTACAGGGACACCGTTGCTAAAGAATTACAATGATTGAAAACCAGAGGCGACACCGGGGCGTGGGATGGCTCGTGGAGATGCTCAGCATCTGCCTATGGGTTCGCCCAGCCCCGAGCCTGGCAGTATGTCCCACAGTGCCCGTGGAGCACCACATGGGTGGGAGATAAAGCTAAATTTAGGAGAATCATTTTGGGGAGAAGCCAGTTATTTCTCTTAGATGGGGGTTAAGCAGTAACACAAAGCTGGGCCATGAAACAGTCACCAAATACCAGCTCAATGCCCTCTTCAACACACCCACGTGGGTTTGGGGTCCCATCAGAGAGGGAGATGACCAGACCTCAAAGCTGCCAAATGAACTACCCCAGACACATGCTTTGTTTGGTGAACAAAATTGCCCGTGCCCCAGAGCAGCTCCCCTATCCCTCAGCCTCAGGACATCTCAGGAAATTAAGAAATAAAAAAGCCTATTGCAGCAGTGACTGCCACCGAGGAGGCTCTGCGGGAATGGCAAGCGAAAGGCAGTGTTCCCGCATTAGCGCTGGAGCGATGACACCTTCAAGGACAAAAATGAAGATAAAGCTCCTGTTCCCAGCCAAAATGATGGACGACAGCAACGGAAGGTTCTGGGGAAAGGGAAAAAAGCAACTGAGAACACCTGGCAACGGGAGATGCTCGCTTGGGACTGCTGCACAGAGCAGCATTGGGCTGGATCCTGCCCCACATGGGCTCACCCCAGCTGTGAGCCTGTGCTGCTCCTCACCCCCCTTCATCCTGGCTTGTGTTCTCCCGAGGGAGGGCTGCCCCTCATCGTGGCCTCTTGGCACCAGCAGCCTCCCTCTCTTCCTCCCCCCACGCTGTACCTTGTGGGACTGTGAATTTTTAGGTCATTTCCACAATAAAATGATTTAAAAAGCAGAGGGGCCAGCTCCTGCTCTCGACTGCACAGAGGAAATTCCTGTTCATCTCTCAGGGGCTTTGCCTCATCCGTGCATCCGCGCTGGAGTTGGTCCCACCACCACCTTTTAATCATTTTTAACTCTTGCTTCCCCCAGCTCCTTGTTCAGCTGCTCCAATCACCAAATTTCATTAATCCCTGAGAGCAGAAAAAAAAAAGAAGCCCCAAAAAATCTATTAATGCTGAAAATAAACCTATGTAAAGGCTGCAAATATGGGACTGAGTGATGTGGAGCAGTGAAGGAACAGCCAGCAGAGCTCTTGCCCCAGGGAAAGCCCTCTGAGTCCTCGAGCACTCTGGCCAAAAATTGTAACCACGGCATTTAGCGAGTGTTGGGATTTCCATGAAGTGGCTGCAGAAGGCAGCAGGCAGGGCCAGAGCAGGGACAACGCATGCATCAGCTGCCCCGGGACGGAGCCCGCAGAGATGCCAAAGCGGAGCCTGTGGAGCATGTTACAATGATCAGGGCTGGTTTAAGCCTGGCTTTTAGCAGCATGGTTTAAATAGGAGGTAATTGGTTCTTTGGGGGAGATTTTGCTCTGTATTCCTAAGAAAAACAAGTCCCTTGAAATCCCCCACCAGACAGGGATGTAACAGCCCCAAGTTTACACCAGAGCATCCGAGGGGAGCACGAGGTACAGCCCCCAGGGTGAAAAGCTCGCTCTGAATAAGGGAAAAGCTTATGATGGGGAAAAGAACTCGTTTTTTAGACACAGATACAGCAAAGGCGCAGTAAGACGCAAACCAAAGCACAAGCCCTCCAGCCTCCCCCTCTGCTCTTTCCAAATGAAGTGGGGAAAAAAGGCGGTGAGAAGAGCCGGCGTGCTGGATTTAAGAGGATACCTCAGACCTTGTGATTTCCCCAAATGAGGGCATCAGCTGAGGATGAGGGAGGAAGGCAGGGGCTGAATTCAGGCCTTGGGGATGGTTAAGGAAACATCATCTCCCTCCAGTTAATGAAGCCTGGAAAAGCCCCAAGCATGGGGCTCCGGATGGAAAGTCTGGAGGTTGACACGTTAGGTTTCCTCCCGCTGCTTCATGTGCCTTCTGCCGTATCACCATCACCTCTGGAACAGTCACATCTCTCAAGCTGTAGCGCGCACATGTGCCAAGCAGGAAGATTTTAAGCAACCTTGGCACCCAGCTGCAATTTTACATGGAATTATGGACGGAGGAAATCTGTGGAAATGATGATGCGCAGAGCGGTCGGCAGAGCCCGGTGCCAAAACATTTGAAGGAGATAAAAGCTGGCTGTAGGAAGGGGCTTTCTGTAGTGTAAGAATTATCCCGTAAAGGACAGGCAGGGCTCTGGCAGATGGGCACTCGGCCGGCCGGGCAGTGCTCCCCGGTCAGCCTGCTCCCCAGGCACCTGGCCATCTTTGGAAGAGCAGCCACACATTTATTAACACATATAAACATTTTTGTGCTGAAGGTTTTATGATCGCTTTAGTAGCAAAAATGCAAACAGAGCCTGAAGATATGCAGGGTTTAACCATCTGCCTCACAAGGCAGCTGTCGCTGTACACCGCTGCTTCACACCACCCAAACCCACAGCGAGGACCACCGAGGGCAGCACAGCTCCCTTCCAGCAAGGGCACCCACTGGGCGCTCTGCTCTCACAAACACACCTGAAACTCACTCCAAAACCTGCAAATATCCAAAGTCCAAGGACTTTTGCCTTTGGCTTCTTGGGAGGTGGCTGGTCTGGGGCACTGACCTGTTGGGTCCCTCTGGCTCAGCCCAGACCCAAAGCCCAGGGGAGTCAAGGGGATACCTAAGGCAGCAGGTATTTTGGGGGGTGTTGTTTTGGTTTTTTAAACTTCCAACAATCAACAAGACCTTTTCCAAAGCTTGGCCCTCTGACACAGACCCTGGGGCTGGAGAAACACCCAGACTTGGTGTTTCCAAGACCCAGACAGCACTTGCAGCCCATGGAGGGGCCATGGAAGCATCCGGGGTGCCCAAGAGCAGCTCTCGCTCCGCCAGGCATCGTGTCCTGCTTTACCACAGCACCGAAATGGAGCAAAGGAGAAGCAGCATCTGCCTGGTGACTGCCATCTCCCACGGACACATCTGCAATCGGTGCGATTCCCCAGCAAACACCCACAGAGCTCAGGCCGTCTATTTAAACAAATACATTTAAAGGCAGCATCTAGTAAAAGTAAGTCGGTCTTGACAAGAACCAGTTTCTCTGTTTCTTGGCTCTTGCCCCAAACTTGTGGGGAGGTTGAAGATATCACCTGCTATATTAAGCATGATATGCAGCTTAATGGCCAAAAAATGCAGCTCTGGCCTTCTGCCTCCTCTCCCACCCATGCTTCCAGCTCTTAAATAATTTGCTCCCTTTAATGTTTTTATGCAAACAGGTTTTCAGGCATGGCAGAAATCCACCGTCAGCAGTTATGGAAAGAAAAGGAGAAAGAGACAGCAAGACACAGACAAGTTCTCTAAACCCAGGAAAACCTTGTTTGTAATTCAAGATAAACAGGCACCATATAAATATAAAGTAGGGTGATGAATGCCCGTCTCCTCACAGCTCTGGGACCTGCCCTGCTGTAAGGCCATGCTCAGGGCCAGCCCCTGACATCCCAAGCCCACGCCAGTGTTCAGGGAACACGTTAGCCCTCAGACCTCTGCAGAAACACAGCCCTGTCAGGATACATCAGAAATCGTGTGCCCCAAAATACAGGCATGAAAAGCCATTTGATTGCTGTGGAAAAGAAGGATTGAGCCTCCGGCAGTGAGGACGAGCCTCCACGGCAGCTCCTGCGGGCCGGCCCCATCCCGGGAGGATGGGGAAGCAGCCCCTGCCAGGGCTTATGCCAATTAACGGGTAGTTGAAATACAAATTGCTTAACCAGCAGCCGGAGGTGCCAGGGGATGCTGGGACTGCCGTCCATCTCCCCCCAACACCCCGGCGGCTTCAGGCTGACAAGAGCTTAATTGCAGCTGGGGGAGAGGGGAGCCCTTCCCAGCTAAGCTGCGCATCCCTGGAGGCACCCTCCCCGGCGAACACGTTGGGTATTTAATAACCTGCTGGAGCCAGGCACGTTCCCAGGCCCGTGAAACACCTCTTCATTAAGGGAAGGGAAAGCAACAGCTTCTCCACCTCCCGAGCAGCAGCGGGGCTCACACCAAGGCCCCTCGCCCATGCCACGCAGCACATTTCTCTCATCCACAGGACCGCTGCATCTCCACTTATCATCCCTTCAGCATGGTGTTTTTGGCAGGCAATGAGCCAAGAGCATCAGGGCCGTGTCCCATCTGCCATCCAGCTGCACTGGGTCATCCTCCAAGATCCCAGCTCGGCACAGCCCCGCTCTCACCAACGACGAGCATCCCTCCTACGTGGCTGCCCACTGCCCTCGCAGAAAAGAAGGGGATGTCTAGGGAATTAATCTGTGCGAGATGCATTAACAATTTAACAGGGGGAAGGAAAGGACCGCAGATAAACCTTAATGATATAAATGTATCCTATAATTAACAGCTAAGATGCAGGGAAGATAGCCCTTGGATGGAGTCGTTGCTACCAAGGAGAAACATGGTCATTTATATTCCGTGTGGGTCCAGAAACAGGCGAGGAAGCTCCCACACACGCTGCAAGCACTTGCACGTGCAAATAACAGCTCCTTCCAACAAGGGAAAAAATACACAGCAAACAAAATTTTGTGCGCTTGCTCAAGTATCTTATGTTTAAATAACACGAGATAAGCAATGCATCTCTGCTCAGGCACTAATCACTGCCAGGGGCCCACAGCTCCATTAGGGAAAATGCCTTCTTCAATCATTTAGGAGCATCTACAGCTTCTCTGCACCCAGAGCTGTTCATTATTAGCCTCCACACTCTTATTCACACATAGGTTTTTGGGGAGAAAACCAGAAGTGGGGATTTAATAGCCCATATGTGATTCCCAACCAGCCTGACAGCTCCGGGTGGCTCTCAGCATCCTCCAGCCACGATGCCCAGAGCAAGGAGGTCTGGAGGAGACACCGTCCCCCACCTTCTGCCCATCTGACATGTCTCATCCAAGCCTGCAACACAGCCCCGAACCTCAGCCATGCCGGGGAAACACTGTGGTGACCTGTCAGTGCAGGTGGAGAGAGCTGCCCAGAGGAGAAATAAAGATCAGAGCGGCTGAAAGCAATTTCCAGTGAGTGCAGCAAGTGTCTTTTCCTCTGCAAGCACACTCAGGGCTTCCACTGCCAACCTAAACATTGTTCTAACTGTGAAACCAAGACCATAATACATGTCATGGTTGGAGACTAGCAGGTTTTTATAACCAAATCTGGAAAACAAAAGTCACACACTTATTTTTAATACATCACAGCTTTTCCCTAACCAGGTAAGAGGAGGAAATCCTTCCCCCGGGGCCCCATAAGCTGCCCGAAGATGGCAGATCCCAGAGCAAACCAGCCGAGGGGTACAGAGGACATGCAACCCGCATGCTGCTATTAATGCTGTTGTACTTTTCCAACCACTAAAATCACAAGTAGGCATTAAATATTTTATTGAGACTATCAGCACATACAATTTGTGGTCATTAAATGCATTTCCTTTATGTTTCCCCCAGGCTAGAACAAACCTTCCTTTCAGATCATTTGCAAGAAAACTCTCCGAAGACTATAATTTACCTGCTGCCAACGCCATAAATCTTTAAAATTAGTTAGTTGACTGTTTGCTAATGACCATAAATGTGTTTGCTAATACAGCTACTTTTTAATTAGCTCGCAAGAGGAGATTTGAGT
Source organism: Nyctibius grandis (assembly GCF_013368605.1). Classification (NCBI taxonomy): domain Eukaryota; kingdom Metazoa; phylum Chordata; class Aves; order Nyctibiiformes; family Nyctibiidae; genus Nyctibius; species Nyctibius grandis. The sequence continues at coordinate 12,010,746 of NC_090671.1, read as the reverse complement.
GCAGAGGAACACTCAGATTTTTTTTCATGGAAGTCAACACTATCCCAAGATACCTGAGATAGCCCAGGTTAAAGCACACAGCCTCCTTCCCCCTCCAAGGCCAGCGGTTTGGGGGTAACAACCCCGTTGAGGCTCAGAGAGACGGATCTGGGTTCGTTTCAGCATCCAGGGCTGGCAGCGCACACATGTACACTGGAGCAGCAAATAATCCAAGGAATTATGGAAAACATGGGATATTCCCACTGCCAAGAGGGAGGTGGGAATGCAAACAGTGGCTTGGTCCAGCGCGGTGCCCAGGCACCAGCGAGAGGCAAAGGGACCGACAGGGTTTTCCCGAGCCCCACATCCCTGCAGCATCCCTGCTCCCCACCGCAAAGCCACTCGCTTCAGAGCTCCCACACAGGGCAACAGTTCTGCCTGAATTCCCATATTTATTCTTAATTACCTCAAGAAGAAGTCAGATATATTGACCGCCGCCTGTTCAATACATAATTCATGCGCCAGGAGAGGCAATTTCCAAAAGTTCACCTTGTTGGATCCTTCCAGGGGAAGGGAAAGTGTTTTTTTTTCTGGGCGTCAGCAATTGCATCCCGTTAGCAGAGATGGATCCCCGCACGCTTTACATGGGCAGCAGATTTCCAATCGCCATCACGAAACACGGGGGCTGCAAATATTAGCGCTCAGAGGCATTTTGCAAGGCAGACATTTTAATTTAAATCGATGAGTTATTGATTCATTTTTCATGCTGGAAGGAGAGAGCACAGTGTGTATTTCTGCCACTCGATCTGTACTTCTGATGACCTCAGGCATACAGTATAAACCTGATGTAAAATATTTCCTTTCCTAATAGGAGAGCTTTTATGGCCTTGGACCTGAGTGAGCAGAAAGTCATCTGGGAAAGGATGCCTGAATAGGAAACCGTGGCAAAAAAGGTAATTAATGTTCAGCACATACTCTCAAATTAGCTTATCCCTGAATAGGAAGGAAATGAATCACAAGTTGAACTTTTATATAGCCTCAGGGTCTTCTCAGATACTTATAAAATTTCCTAGTGTACAGGAGCTGATAAAGGGCTCGGCTCCCCACGCCTACGGGCTTGGGGAAGAGCAGCGAAACGAAGCCAGAGGGGAGAGACCCGTCGCCTCTCGGGAAGCTGCCCCATGCCCGCGGTTTGCTTTTGGAAGTCAGGAAGCTGGTGGGGATTTTTTAGGGGAGTGTCTGCATTAGGAAGGTCAGGGGCCACAGGGAAAGCTGGCATTTGAGCCATGACTCTTGACAGCACAATCCCTCTGCAATCAAAAGAAAAACCCCACCCCAAAACATCATCGATCCTGCACGCTTACTGATGGGAACCAAGCCCTTACCCGCCGAGGGCATTACTTGCATTTCAGGCAGGGTCCCCTCCCGTGTTCAGCTGCGGAGGGCAAAAAGGGGAGCTAGTGCCTTTCCCCGGTGACGCGGAGAGGCAAACAGTCATGGATGCAACACTGTCTCCCAAACAGCCCAAGATTTGGGAGGACATGTGAAGGACCAGCCTGGCATGGATGTCTGCTGGAGCAGGTGCCCAACCACTCCTGGGATGCCCGGTTAGGAGGTATCTGCACTGCATCCTCCCTTCCCTGAGCTGGGACCAGGGCCTGTGTACAAGGTCCCTAAGGAACAGCAAGCCCCCACCCCAGGCACCTCATTGGAGAGCCAAAACCCAGCTGGAGAGAGGGACATGGGGCAAGACAGAGCCAAGGCCCAAGGAGGCACAGCCATGCCCGGAGCTGCCCACAGTGGGAGCACTGCCCGGCTCTCGCAGGAAAAACATCCCTTTTCCAGCGGCTTTGCAGTTTCCTGAGGTGATTCTCCAGCAACTGCTCCTTTGTCTCCCCTAAGTTCATCCTCTCCGACCCTAAAGCCATCATCCAACATTGGCAACATCACAGTGACTTCCACGGCCACTCCTGCCATGTCACAGGGGATGAGGACACCCAGCCAAGGAAGGCAACAATGACCACAGGCACTAAAGACCTCGTTTGACCGCACTCTTCCCCAGAAATTTCAATCAAAATAACAGCGGCGCAGCCTAGCTGTGGAACAGGCTCGGAAGGGAAGGGGTTTTCCACAGGTTTCCATGAGATACCAGCAGGCCTTCGCCCAGTCTGCGTAATTGCATCCTTTGAAGTCGGGCTCATAAAACAGCAACAACAACAACAACAATCACTTTCATGTCTCTAATAAAGCAGAACTATAAAACCATGAGACAACTTCCAAGAAAAGCTGCCCTGTGTGAGTCAGGGCGCCAGCCGGGGCTTTAACCGACTGCGCGGCTGCAGCCGAGGAGGTCGGGAGGAGCTGGAGAAAGCGGTGGCCGAGACAAGTGTGAGCAGAGGGGCTGTGCTGAGGAGCGTGTCCCATCCCCACAAGGGATGCAGCATGGCCCCAGGGCTCAGCCTTGCTGTGGTTGCCATCTTTGGCACTGGGCGCTGCACCCTGGCCAAGACTGCTGGCAGAGGGAGGCATTAACGCTGCCCCGCGGTGCAATGGAGCTGCAAAGGTACTGGATACCTTGCAAGAAGATGCGGTTTAGGGAGGAAAGCCACAGTTTGAGAAGTGTGCTCAGCATAGGCCTTCTGGGTGTTACCAGCATCACCCTGAGCATCCCGCACGTGCAGGTGCCCATGGCCAGGCTGGTGCACCCCTGCGCAGCACCCAGCTCCCTCATGCTTGCAGGAGCAGGCGCTCAGCTCACTGCATTGCAGGTCTCACCCCGCAGACCTGCTTTGGTCGTTACAGGAGCACGTGCAAAGACATTTTTGTGATGCCCCGTTTGAGGAATACTGTGTTTTAGCGCCCAAACCAGCTGCCATGTCCTGCCTTTGGCTGTGAGCTCGGGAAAGCCACATGCAAGCGAACTGCCTCCTCCTGTGCTTGTACCGCAGCCCACGCAGTGCTCCTGCAGCAGCCGGGTGCTGCTGAACACCAGTGGGAGCTGGGGACCATCAGGATCAGCCCCATCCTCTGCACTGGAGGGGTCTGAACCAGGACAGAGGCCCAGGTGCCTTCTGCCCCCTTTCACGGGGACGTCCCATCCCTGTGCCAGCCCTTGGGGACAGGTTTGCTTCCCCCTGGGTGCCATGCAACATCTCAGCACTCATCTGCAAGAACACATTGTCACCCCCATGATGAGTGATGCAGACGACCTCCGTTCCCAGGAGCCCAGCACACCAGTACCAGCTCCCTTGCACCGTCCAGGGGTGTCCAGGCACCTTGGTGGCCTTTATCCCCTCCCAACTCCTTCATCCATAGAGAGGAATAAGGTCCTGGGAAACATTTCCTCAGCTGCCTGAAGAGAGACGCCAATGGGAAGATGCAGTCCTGCAAAAGTCCCTAATGCAAGAGCGCGGGTGTAGGAAGGTGCCGCGTTGGGGCAGCCTCGGCTGTTGTTAACCAAGGCTTTTCGGTGAAGGAGACGTCGCATCAAGGGTGGTTTTTCTCCCCAGCTCTACAGCAGAGCACCAAACAGACACCAAGAAAGATCTTTGCAGGTGAAGAGAAGCACTACCTAACGTAATCTGGGTGATCATTCAGGGGATATTTGTAGAAGAAACCCTTCTGGTAGTATTAAATGATAAATTATGTGCCAATAACTTCCCCGGCACCGATCAGAAGACATTTCAGAGACGAGCAGGAGATGGGGCCAGTCCTGACAGTGACAAATTGGCAGTGCCGGCAGACACGCCGCCCTTCCCAACGAGACGGTGAGGAAATGCCATGTGTCAGCATTTACAAATTAAACCTGCAAGCGGCTGCCACAGCCCGCCAGACACAGTCGCCCGGTTCGCAAAATAAATTCCTCTGAGTCACCCCGGTTCCGAGGCGGCTCTCTCCAAAACCAGGCTGACTGTGGGCTCATCTGCAGAGGGAAATGCAAAAGCCTCATTTGTCATGCACCAGTGTCCCCAGCTGGCAACAAGGCTCTGCTTTTAACCCCTTGCTTCCCTCCCCGTGTACCTTCCCAAGGGGCATCCTTTGGGCATGGCGTTTTGACCGAGACCCTGACTTTGAGGAAGGCTTTGATGCTCAAGGACATTAAGAGATTTAACGCTAGAAAAGACATTAAGACTTCAAGCGCAAACCTCAGAACATTGGTCCCATGAAAAGATAGCTGGGACACTCCCAGGTCGTGCCAAAGGATGGGGGCACTTCTCAGCATAGGCTCACCGTGGGAAACCTCAGGGTTATGATTAGACAAGGAAAAACGAGAAAAGAAAATCCAAGCAGTGCCTCTGTGAGGGACAAAGGCTGCTCCAAACACACCTGCACTTGCCAGCAGAGCAGAAGGACCCTTGGCAAACCCGCAGAGCGCTCCAGAAGCAAAGCTACCTCGCCAGCACACGGATTCCGGAGCAAACAATAGCTCTTTGTATTGCTAAAACGCACCAGATGGCTGATGTTGGGAGGATCCAAGTTCAAGAGATGCACTAAGCGGCTGTAGAGGAGCAGCAGGGGTGAGAAGCAGAGCAGGGCAACCCCAGGCTCAGCCAGTGCTCAGGGTGTGGAGCCAGAAGAAGAAAGGGCTGCAGAGATACCGTGGTGTAAAATTCATCCCTGGCTCCCTGAGCACCCTTGAGGGAAGCTCCTGCTCTGCCAAGACCTACAAATGTGTTCAAAGCCGGTGAACGTGGTCTGCAAAGAGACCCAGCGAAAGAGCAGAGCCCAGAGGAGAGATGATTTACCAGGCTCCGCAGGGAAATACACCTCTTATGTCGCACAAAAGCAGAATGTAGATGTAGGAGAAGGAAATAGAAAAGGCGAAAAACTAGCAAAGGCTCGTCCCTAGCGTGCTACAGAGACAAACCCCTGCCAGAGAAGTGCCGTGTGTGTGCTACCCCCTACGACGCTTACAGCAAGAGGAAATTATGCCAAAGTTATTATGCAGACCGAAGGGGGTGAAAAAGCACCAAGTAGTGAGTCAGAGGAAGAAATTTTGCCTATAGATGGTACAACTGCAACACCGAGCTCGTGAGACGTGAAGGGGGCAGGTGGGGCGTGGAAACGACTACCAGATGAGGTGACACTCCAAGAGACGCAACAAGGCACGAAACGCCAGCTGTAAAGCAGGACAAGCACGGGAGCTGCCTGCAGATCTCCGCGTTATTCGAGGCAAGGCAGTAAAACCACAACAGCCCGGCCAAAACACTTGCATTCTGCAGCGCTGCTGTCATAGTCCCAGCGGGCACTACAAACTGCAGAACAGCACAGGAAAGATACAGGCGGATATTCCGAGTAGTGGAAAACCAACAATAATATCAGTTAGAACCAACTGCATTCATGAATCAAATGAGCCCAAAGCTGAAGTGAGTGGTTCCTGCAAAGGAAAAACCACAATCCATGCCTAGAGCTGCTGAGACCCAGGGAGATGTGCACTGGGGTTATCGGGGCATCGCTGGAAGGGACGGAGCATCTTCTGAGTGCAAGAACATTTGTTCTTGCAACGTGTGAAACTGTGGCATCAGCTCTGAAGGACGCGAGGGTTGCACCCTCCGACACCTGGGACCGAAAGGGACGGAGGATGCGCAGGAGGAGAGGACCAGGCACAGAGGGAGGACGGGACGGGCACACACAGGCCATCCTCACCAGGCAGAGAATAGAAACACACCATTTCCAACCTAAAAACACGAGCAGAGCTGCGTGCAGGCAGGCGCCCGGGTTAGGGGAAGGGGCTGCTCGCGGCGGTGGCTGCTGCACCGTGCCGGGACGGTGGGTAGGGGAGCTCTGCATCCCCCGTAAAGCACGGAGCAGTTTGCAAAGAGTTTTAACACCTCCCTTGGCCACCAAAAGCCACGTGCAGGTTTGCACCCGTGTGGCCTCAGCTGTCATGGGCCACCCAAGACCCACCCAGCCCCAGGGCAGTTGTGCCCCTACTACTTATTAATACAACCCAAGTTATTTTAAGCAACAAAACAATGGTTTCCCACTAATTTGTGCAATTTGTCCTGGCAGCCCGTCCGTGCTCCTTGCCCATGGTGTGGGCAGGATGGTGGCAGGGAGCTGGCAGCGCCGAGGGCGCCACACCGCCGGATACCGCTGGGGTCATCACGGGGCAGCCCAATAAATCTCCTGCACACCCTTGATTTCTGCCTGCACCTCACTTTCCACCCCCAAATCAGACACGCTGCAGCTTTTGCCGAGCTGAACTCTTAGGACAGAGGGAAAAACTTCTGGTGATTTATTTCTCGACCCAAAGCTATCCCTTTCGGAGGAGGTCTCCCGTGCCAAGTCCTGGTTTTAAAAAAAAAAATAAAATCGCATTCATTAGTCAGCTCACTTGGCTGGATCCATAATAAGAATGTAATAAACTTTACATATGTCTCTGATAAACTAGACAGCTTAAGTTATGAGCAGAAAAAGGCATCAATTTTTAAAATGTCAAAGTTTGCCATGTAACTTGGGCCAAGCACTTGTTCTTAACGAGACAGTGGAAGGAGTTGGGTCCAAGTTTAGAGTCGGAAGAGCTGGAGGAGGACACGCCAGCTCAACTCTTGCGGCTCCTTTTAAAGCCCTTGTTTTCACCAACGTCCCCTGTCAGAGCACGTTCCCCTGGCACTGACAGCTGGCTGTCCCTGCTCCCAAACCAGGACCCGACCCTGTCCCACCACAGCCGGGAGGTGCTGCTGGCCCTGGCAGGGCATCCCTCAGCACCGACCCCAGCAGCCCCGGGATGCTCCCCCAGGCACGGCCACCTCTTTGCTGCAGGAATGGGGGTACGGTTTGACGAAGAGGCTTTGTGTTTCCAGGCGTGGGACTCTGCCCTGCACCCTCCAGCCCCAGGAATTCGATGCATTTACATTCACACTCACTCCATCGCAGGAGGGAGAGAAACAGCGACCTTTCAGGCTGACGCGTGTCCAAGGCTCATTACCCTGAGCTCAGCTTTGATGAAACCCTGTATTTCAGTGTGCACAAAGCTCCTCTGGAAAAGGGCTCTTGGGAAGTACTGACACCCTCAGGCACGGCCCAAACTGACTCCAGCCGTCAGACTCACACAGAGCCATGGTGGGAGACCTTCGCCTGCCCAATTCCTGATGCTGAGCCCTGTGAGCGAGCTGTTCGAGTATGGGGCAAACCCTCACCCTGGCCCCTGAGCAACGGGCACCACGGATGGTGCCCATGGATGATGGCACAAGGGATGCAGCAGAGATCAGATGGGGACTCAAGCCTTGTGGGGTCTGTCTGGGTACAGAGACTGCTCCTCAGTCCCCATGCAAGCCATGGGATGGTGGGAGCAGGACAAGAGTGGGCTAGGACAGCGTCTCCATGTATTTTGCAACCTTCCCTCCTCGCAGCGAGGCACAAAGACGGACCTCGCCCAGGGGGTGAATCTGAGCGCGATCAGCCTCCAAGAGTGATGGTCTTTCAGCACTTTAATTACAAAGCAGTAGGCGAGAACAGCCCGCCTGATGTTCAGCAGGAAATTGAACCGCACAAGCACGGCAGACATATTCCTGCGCGGCTCCCCTAGCAGCTCCGGGAAAGCTTCCAAATTCCTGCACCATTAACATTTAAGGAATCGTCTCTGAACCCTGGTAGTTAAACAGTGAGGAGAAACAAGACACTGTAAATGGATTTGTTCGGTGTAGGTCAGTTACTGAAGAGGCTGTTTAAATCAGGGCTCGCTGTTTCACACTGGCAGCAAAGGTCTGGCTCAAAGCACTTCATCATTTTAAGTTTTCCACCTTCTCTTTTTTTTTTTCCTTTTCTTTGACCAGTCTCAGGCAATGGCAATATCTTACAGCCGGGTCCTCCTGCAGCACACGGCAAAGGCAAGGGGACACAGAGCCCTTCTGGTGAGGGCTCCTGTTCACACCAGCCCTGAGGCCACGGTGATGGGCGGCCCAGCAGGGCAAGCGGCCCCTCTGCAGCGAGCTGCCGGCCATGTCCCAGACGCCTGTGTTGGTGGCTGCGCACAGCCATGGCAGTCAGTGCCCATGGAAAGGGGCTGCGAGCGGCTGTGCCCGGCGTGGGCAAAGCAGGAGCCCTCGCTCCCAGCACGGCACAGCGCGTGTCTGCAGTCGCAGCCCGCCTCTGCTCCGCTCCCCCTTACGCCGCACCAGGAGACACCTTGATGCTCTGGGCAGGAAAAAAATGCTGTGATTTATTTCCCCGCACACATCGGCTTGACATCTTTATTGGTGTTTGCAGCAGGAACAGACCTCGGGGCAGGAGAGGGACGGCACATACAGACCCTGACAAGCAATTGCGCTTCTCTGATACCCAGCATGGGGTGCTTGGGGGTCTCGGGACGCCCTTGAACATCCCTCATTTGCAGTGAATCATTTCCTGGATAAATCACCATGCGGCTGCCAGGATAACAACGTGCGCAGGAGCTCGCTATGCCTCACGCTGGGCTTGGCAGCTACAGACCAAGGCTTTCTTCTGGGTATTTTCTCAAGTGCTCATCTTATATTTGAGCTTGGTCTGAGTGCCCAGTCTCTGAGAGTAAGTGAAAATTGTCCCTGTTCAAACAAGTTGGATGATGCTCACAGGGCTGTCTCGGTGTGAGCCGCTGGGCAGCACAGCCCCTGCATGCCCTGAACCATGCCACAGCAGAAAGTCAAAGCCTCCTTCAAACACAGCACACTTTATACAGCCCCTGCCCCTTCCAAGAGCCAGTGAGCAAGAGAAAAACACAGTCCAAAACGTGCCCCTGCCCCAGCTGAGCTGCCCTCCCCATGCACCCGGCGGGATGCCCTCACCCACCCCTGAGCATCAGGCAAAGCAGCCCCATGAGGGCAGTCGTCTATAGAGGGAGGTTACAGAAAGGAATGAGAATTCACCAAAAGCCAGTGAATCTGCATCTCATTATACCGGGGATAGAGCGCACGTGAGAGCCGTTTGCAGGCAGTTTCAGACTCGCAGCGCTGACCATCACCGCGCCGGCACAGCCACTGCCCGACCCAGGCTGCCTCTGCAGATCTCTGCTGCTGCTCAGACGTCAAGGGCATTCCTCCTCCTGCCCAGACAGCTCTGCAGACCCTCCCGGCAGGCAGCCTTGCTGCCAAACTCAGCTCAGGTGCTCAGACCCACAGCTGGGAATCATGGGGAAGGGAGCAGCTCCCCCGGCTCTGCAGGGAGACCGGGACCACCCAGAGCTTCAAAGGACAGAGTCCGAGCCCAAAAGTCCACTTGCACCCCAGTCCTTGTCCTGTGTCCAAGCTGCTGACGGCATCTCCATGCAATGTACTGCAAGGGAGGATTAACGGCCCCGGGAGAGGAGAGGACAAGTTAACGGAGCAGATCGCTCATCCTGCCACGGGGCTTCGATCCCGCTCGGGTCCTTGAGACCAGCACAGTGCTAGCGGACAGTTTGAGAGTAACCCTATGAATGAAGTCAGCTCCAATTAGTTCTTCCAGGACCACCCTGGGTATGAAATACAGTTAGTTATGCTCCAGCCTAACCCCGCTGCCTCCCCTGCCGAAGGCACGGAGCTGCGGGGAGCACGTCGGCAGAGGGGCCCGTCCCCCAGAGGGGCCAGGGGGCTCGTGAGAACAAAATGTGCTTGTGCCAACAGGCAGCTTCTGTGCACAAGGTACCGGCAGCTGCTTCAGAAAAACAGATTTGCCATTTGGAGACGGTACAAAGCACTTGTGCTCCTCGGCAGCCCAAATGTTTGCTAGATGTGTAATTCTCTCCACTAACAAATCCAGGAGGGGAAAAAAAAAAAAATCTGGAAGGGCTTTTGCACACCCTCCTGGGACTTTGTTTCAAGTCTAATTGGCACTTACACATCTTTACTTTCAGGTGTTGACCTTGCAACTCCTCCTAATGCAGACTGAGGTTGGACCGCAGAGGCTGCTCCTCTCCCCAGCCCCAGAGGCAGCAGCGAAGGCAGCGGGTGTCGGGTCAGACAGCAGCAGCTTTCCCTGGCCCTTCGCCACGCCAGGGATGGGGCTGAGGCTGCCCCAGCCTCTGCCAAAGGACCTGGATCCGCAGACACTCACCTTGGCTGGGCTGTGGGTATTTATACTCAGCAGTACTTAAAAAAAGGCAGAAAGCCAGCAAGCTGCTCAGCCCTGCACCAAGACCCTGCACAAGCCCAGCCCCGATGTTCAGAGGGGGGGCCCAAAAAACCTCCAAATCAGTGAGAAATCGGGCTGGGGATGGGAGCAGGCTCTGAGATTAGCCCTGGATGGTTAACGAATGAGCAACCCTCCAGCAGCTGCAGCAGCAAGGCGGACACAGCCCCAAAACACACCCCGGCCAGCCAGAGCCAGCACACATACAGCACTATTCACCTTTAGAAATACAAATCACACTTACGGACACACACTCGCATGACCCAGCGCTCCTCGATTTACTATTATATATTTCAACAAGTCAAAATTCACCTGGTCAATAACGCTGCAACGAGAGCCCATCGCTCAGCCGCACCCGCGGCTCGCAGGCACCGTGATGCATTGGCATCAATCACCGGGCACGGGAGAAATAAAAGCGCTGGAATATTGCTGTCCCAGGATTAATGCCTCTTGCTGTGAAAACAAACGTCCCAGACTTGCCTCAACATTCATTTCTGATAAATGATTTGACTTCGCCTTGACACTCCTGTAGCAGCAGGAGACCATTATCCTGAGACAATGTTTTATTCTATTGACATTATCTCTTAATTATAATGTGAGCCGTATCAAAGAGAGCAAGAGCCCACCAATTCCTCAGGCAGAGCTGCTGCAGTTTCTCCTGTCAGGGTATCTGGGAGAGATTTTACTACCGTGGTTCAACGATCTGCTCAAGTCCAGCCTGTAAAGGGCCCCTTGAGGAGGGGCAGGATCCTGACCTGACCCACCTCCGTCGCAGCCAGGGGAGCTGCACCCCTTCATGCAAGCTCAAGGACTATATATTTTTATCCAGTAGCAAGTGGTTTGTTTGGTTTGGTGGGTTTTTTTTTAATTTCCAGTAGAAAGACAGAAAGGTCATTTGCATATATTAAAATGAGATTTTTAGCAAGCTTCAAAAGGAATTTGGCATTTACTGTACCCCAGAAAATAGTTAACGTTTAGAGAAAGTTTTTGGAAGGCATCATAAACCTTATGCGTCAGGGATTATGGCAGTTGCTAACTCCTGGTGGCAGTCCAAGGAGGTGAGTTACGCACTCACCTTTGTTATTTTGGGGTTAGTTCCCCTCCCTGGAAGCACCGAGGAGCAGGCAGAGCCCGGACGCTGCCATGCACAGCTCAGCCCACGCTCCGAGCAGCCGCGGCTGGGCTGTCAGCAAGTCTGATTGGCATTAATTGTTTGCAAGATTTTGGTTTGTAAAACCATTTTGCATGCAGTGAATAAACAAGACAATGGGGACCCAAAGCACTCTCCCATCCTTAAATCCCTGAATCGGAGGAAGCGTGCCTGCTCCCACCCGAGAGCACTGCAGAGCGGCACGTCGCTTCTCTGCAAGGAGGAAAAGATCAGAGAACAGTGTTTTTCATATTTAAACTGAGCCAGCTTAATTAACTTGCAAGAAAAAATGGCACAGCATTTTGTACTGGGATGAGCTTTCTCTACAGCAGAAAACAAAAGGGCATGTCTGGTCACCAGCTCGGGCTCCCGTCAACGTCTCCATCCCGACGGGGCTGGCGCGTGGGGCATAGGTGCCCATGCAGCGTGGTGGGAGGGCTGGACCAAGAAAGTCAGCTGTGACATGTTCAGCCGAGCGGGATCAGAGGGAGATGATGGGGCTCATCATAACATCTTCATTCCTGCTCTGCAGCCTTAAGCCAAGGCATCTTTGCGAGTGCCCCGTGTGCTGCGGGGGCACAGCAATTAGCAGTGCAGGGTCAGGCATCCCACAGCCACGCATTACAGGGGAGCACGCTGGCAGGTAAGGACACCCCTCAAATAACTGGTGACAGGGTGGTGGGGACCAAGTCTCAGCTTCATGGCAGCACTTACTGCTCTTGTATTTGAGCCATACCCAGTTCTCCATCAGCAGTTTGAAACTGGAGCGTGAAGCTCTCCATAGGGAGCATGTGTTGATTTGTTTCACGATTTCCATTAATTACCAGGTAAATGAGATCCCTGCACACTCCTTGGGCACCTTGCCTCATCTGTTCAGGCTTTTGACAGCTGCTGGAGCAGTAAGAATGTTTTCCTCACATGATGCCTGGCAGGACATCCTCTCCCTCCCTCTGACCTCCAGAATCATCCCATCTGCTTTATTTCAGCATCCCCCCTTGGAATTTGTTCTCAGCAGCTAAAATCTGTCCTGGTGCAGGCAGGGGAGCTCTGAGCCCTCGAGGCTTCAATCAGCTGGGAAAAAGTACCTTGGAGCCTCGAGTCTGGCCACGGCTCTTACGGTACACTGAATCTGGGACCTGGCGACGGGCTTGCGGCAGGCTGAGCTAACGCACGCGCGGCACCAAGCGAATCGATCGCTGGTGCGTTAAACTTTCCCTGCTGAAACCTTTCCTGGAAAGCCAATTAACGGCACCTAGTGCCCGCTCCAGCTGCTCTTATTTCATAATTAAAGTCAGGCCACAGCTGAGAGATAGTGACCTTTGGGGGAGGTGATGGGGAAGAGGGGAATTATCTTTGATTTATTACAAGGGAGAGAGCCCATAGCCTGGCTGCACACGGGACTTGTGGAGTCGCACGAGCCCAACGACTTAGAACCCTGTTGCACAGCAGGGGCCAGGCAGGGCTGTCCCACGGGGCAGGGCTCCTTCTCTGTCCCAGGGGACTTCCAGCCATGGAAAGTTCACTGAGTAGGGTGGGAGGTGCAGAAGATGCACGCGGCCGTGACTGCACTTCACCCCAGGGCAGCCCTGGTTAATGGGTGACTGAGGGAGGTGCTGGGGGACACAGGCAGGGGTGAGCTGGGAGCACCCAGACCCAGGCGCATGCAGGTACCTGGAGGACACCAAAAACATCCCAAATGCATCCCTGGGGAGCCGCCCTCAAGGTGAGCCCTCTTCTCCAGCCCCACGTGGAAACGCACCTCCGGGGCCAGGCATGCTCCCACCCCACCACCTGTAATGACCCCAGCCCAGCCAGCTGCATTTCTGATTTAACAGATGGTTTCTTCCCCGGGGCAGGGGGACACTTCAGATCAGATTAAGGGGTGGGACACGCTTCCATACCCGCTCATTTCCAGCATGTGCCATGCCCCAGTGATTTACAGGCACGCAGAGGGCCTGCAACCCACTGCGGCTTTCAGGGATTACTTAACACAGGATGAAGTAGATCAAATGCAAATGGGTGGATGGTATGTGAACTGCTCCCGCCAGCCAGGGCTGCTAAACCCTCTGGTTTCTTTCACAAGGCTTTGAAACGGGGAAATGTAGCTTCAGATAATTTATTTGCTAGGGGCACTGCGGAGGGCAGGGGAATATTTACGAGCCAAAGAAAATCCACAAGGTATGTCTCTAGGGATGCACCCGCCAGGGCTCCAGGCACTGTTTAAGCAGGGAAGGGGGAATGTGATCCCTGCCTTCAGCCCTGGCTGCCGGGGACATGAGTTGCCTCCTTGGGAGCCCGGCCAGAGCCCCTCAACTATCCCCACTGGGGCATGGAAACCAGTGCTGTGCACAGAGCATCTTCTGGAGAAGGGGGAAGAGCAAACACGGGCTGTTTGGCAGCTCTCTGCAGGCAGGCAGGGACTGTCCCTTGGTCTCTGCCTCCCCATGGGATCAGACAAGCTAGGTGGTTCTGAGGGGTGCAGGTGAGACAGATCCCACAGGGGATCTCCCATTGTCCACCCTTCCAGGTACACCCCCCTCCAGGATGCTCAGCGCATCTGGATCCAGAGCAGCCCTGCCAGAGTCCCACAAGCAAAGGGACTGAGTTACCAACACGGGGAACTGCTATTTGCTGAAATAGTGCTCAAAAAAAAATCCTCATCGCCATTTATTTTTGTTGGCACTGAAGGTGGTTTCACTGCTCCTAGTGGCATCCAGAGCACTGGAAACATGGTGCTCACAAGGGAGACAGTAAAGAGGGAGCGGCTCCGCGTCTTAATCGGGGGCCCTTGGTGCAGATAAGAGCCATGCACTGTGAACCTGGCCAGCACCGACCTCCAGCCCCCAACGTTCCCATGGATCTGCTCCGCTCCGGTTCCTACATACATGGCCCCAAGCCAGAGATTTACTTGGAAAAGCAGAGGAAGTCTGCAGCAAGGGGGGAGAGGGTAATTCCTTGAAACGCTGTCTTTGGGGATGGGATCTGCAGTTGCTGGAAATTCCTTCCCTGGAAGCTCAGCTGCAAAGCTCAGCTCCCTCCCTGCCATGGCTGCCAGGCCTGTGTAATGCCCCATGCTTGGCCCCACGTGCAGCAGGACACCGTGACCCACGGCCCCGCACATAAGGTGAAGCCTCCTGGCTGTGGCACCGGTGGCTCAGCAGGCAATTTCCTACAGGAACGGGTCCAGAAACTGGTTCAGATGGAAAAGGCAGAGAGCAGCTGGGTCATGTAGGGAGGTGGGGTTTTAACAGAGCAGTGCAGCCACCAGCAATATTATTAAGCCCAGAAATTCAGCTGGATACCCCCGGGAACAGTGCTCAGCAGGAGCATCTGCCGTCACAAGGGGTAGAGAGGAGAGATGGGAAGGTTCACCAGTCCTGGAACCTCAGCTATTGCCCGCTGAGGATTGCCTCTACCTGACAACACCACCCATGTGGGGCTGGCAAATGCCCCGGTCCCGTGTCAGCTGCTGGGATGGGCTCTGGCCCTGCAGAACCCGGGAAGCAACCGGAGCAGGGCCAGGCGTGGGTCTGCAGACCCTCCTCATCCCGTGGATGCTGCACGCATCCAACGTGGCAACCTGGGCCGTCAGCATCAAATCTGAAGCCAGCTCATGTCTGGGAAAATCATGAACTTACAAATGGGGAAAATAATAAACTTTTTTTAAAAAAAAATCCCTCTAAAATAGCATTGTGTGCCTGTGTCCTAACCCCCAGGAACCACGGGTTGAGAGATCAAACCTTATTCCTCAAGGGACTGATATCAGCATTTGGTATCAATTTTCCATCCGACTGCTCCTTTTTAGGAATTGTTTCTCTTGCTCCAGAAAACGAGCGCTCCCAGGGAGCCACCAAGCGCAGGGAGCCCTGGCTCTGCGCCGGCTGCACGTCACCGCTCCGAGCCCCGTGGCCCTGGATTGCAGCGGGACCTCCCCACCGGGCACTGCCCCACACGGACGCACACAGCAATGGGAAAGGGAAACAGGAACTCGATACGGGGCCATGGTCTGGTTCACCCCAACAGAGGCAGGGTTTGGCATGTGAACCGCCTTGGGAAGGTGATGGCAGGGTGACTCGGGGAGCCCCGTGCCCACAGCAGCAAGGATGGAGCATCCCAAAGAGAGCAGCTCCGATGCTCTGTGCGATGGGCTAAGGCTGTGGCTCTCACTGCCAGGACACAGCGGCACCTCGGTAAAAGGAGCTGCTCAAAGCAGGGAGTACGTTATGGTTTTTTCCATCCCTTTTTGAAGGGCAGGAGAATTTCCAACAGCCCTGGGTGGAGGAGTTCGTGCACACACAGGCTTTTTTCCAGAAATAGTCCAGCCCTGACTCTGGCGACCCGCGAGGCGATAAAATTGAGCTCCTGTGTCCTCACGAGCAGGAGGTAAAAGGACATTTAGTCACACTCTTTGAACGAGGCAATGAACACCATAAAGTTTAACGCCGCCATCCAACACACATTTGGGAGCAGAGACTTCACTGCCAAAGCCCAGCAGCCCTCGTTTGCTTTCTGCAACACTAACACGCTCGACACGGGTCTCGACACATTTGCACGCGTGGAGGGTGCACCCACGGCACGGCTCACGCTGGGGGCAATGCCGGGACCGCCCAGCACTGCCCGTCCACTGCACTGCGAGGGAAGGGCTGCGGGCAGAGATCTCTGCAGCATGGGGCACCTCTCCGGCAGGCTGGTCAGCAGCCAAGGTGGCAGACGGCTGCGCAGAGCGCTGAGCTGGCCAAGCACAGAGGGCAGCTGAGGGCCAGGGCTGCTGGGCACCGCTCATGCCAGCACTGCGGCACAGAGCAGAAAAACACTTTCTGCTTGATGCCAGACTGAGAAAGGGCTTAAACCAGGGCAGATCCCCACGCACACCCTAGAGAGGGGGGGTCCAGGCTGAACCCCTAGCTCGCACGGAGGAGGGACACTTGGTTTAAGCTTCATGCATCCGGCCAGGACCCGAGCCCTGCACCACAATGTGACACAACAGACATCCCCAACCAGAACAGGATTAAACCCAACCAGCACGGGAGCACAGGCACACCCTGCAGTGCCCAGGCACGGGCAGGCCACGCGGGCTCTCCTCCAAAATCACATGAGCTTGTCATGCTCCCTCCAACCAGTTCCTCCCAGACAGAGTGCTTTATTGTGGCCAAATGCAAAAGAAACCAGGTGCTTCATCTCCTCCTGGCACCTCTTGGCCATACTTTGGGCCCTGCAGTCCCACACTGCAGCCTCGCACAGGCAGCTGCATGCACATAAAGTTCAGTCCCCTATAGCTGCCAGAGAGAAAAACACTTCCCCATCAAACATCATGATGCCACCCCTATAACTGCAACAGCATCAGCTACGCATTGCTTTTTTTTGTTTGTTTGCTTGATTTTGTGGTTTGTTTTGAGTTTTTTTAAGCAATAAGAGCCACAGCTCTGCCCCAGAAGACGCACCTCCCCACAACCTCCGCAGCAGCAACCTCACTTACCTCCCTGTGTCGCTGGAGGATTTTGTCACTGCTGTAAGAGTCCTGCATGCAGGGGACCGGAACCACAGCCTATATACCCTCAGGAGCAAACCTGGATGCAACGAGGAGAAGCAGAGCAGCTACACAGCAGAGCAAAGGCTCGCTGGGTCTCAAAACACAGGCTCAAACCAGAGCCTCCTGTGCCTGCTGGGGTTTTAACCCAGCACAATGAGTGATGGGCACCTGGGAGCACCAGGACACAGGTGAAAGAGATAACACAGAGGCTGCTCCTGGTGCAGGAGGGTCTGAGCTTGGTCTGAGCCCCCTCTCCAGCCCCAGAGGATGGCTGGGCTGGGGATGCTTCAGGGAAGGTGGGATAGGGCTGGAGAAAGGGCATGGGAACAACTCCTGTGCTGCACTGATACCACATTTATAAATGCACCCTACCTCCAGTGCAAATGTGGAGGGCTGTGTTATCCCTGGTCTGTCTTCCAGAGGAGCAAGTGGAGGCTCCACTACACAGCAGGGGAAAATAAACACTACACCCTGAACGCCCCCCCCATCTCCTCTGATCTCCCCACCTGCGCTGCTGGACAGCCCAAAAGGCAATTGCCCTCAGCTGGAGGCACTCTTGGTGATCAAGCACCTCATGGATGAGGCTTTGAGCAACCTGGCCTAGTGGAAGGTGTCCCAGCCCATGGCAGGGGGCTTGGAACGAGATTATCTTTAAGGTCCCTTCCAATCCAAACCATTCTGTGATTCTATGGATGGAGATGACCCATTCATCTCCCACGGCCACGCCAGGCTGGGCGAAAGGAGGCTCCCAAGGCTCTGCACAGTAAAATGAGATTGTTGTGATAATTACTGAGCCTGTGGAGGCCAATTAAAATCCTTGGGAGAACGTAAATTACTTTAACCTGCCTTGGCACAGGGGAGGGAGAGGCGGTGCTGTGTTGGCCCCTCTGCAGGGGGGGAGCTGGCTGGGCCTTGGTGTTCGGGCTGTGCCAGCCCTGAACGCCGTGTACAAAGGCAAAGGGATTGGCAAGGGAGAGCGAGTCAGGGCCAGGAGAGGACTTGGGGGTTATGAGAAGCATTTTAAAACGAGATGGAAACTTCATGAGCAGCCAACAAGGTGACTGAAGCGCAGGAGCACACCCGGAGGGGCAGGGGCTGCTGCGGGGCCTCAGCGGCTGCCCCAGCTCCCCTCGGCGGGCCGCGACCCGGGGCTCCCCGTCCCCGCCTCAGTTTCCCCATCTTCACGGGGGAAGATGCTGCGTGGGGGCTCCTCGGCTTGTTCCGTGCTTGGCGGCTTCAGGAGGCGCCTGCGGAGGGCACGGGGGGCAGCGCCGGCCCCTCGGGCCTTCCCGGCCCCCTCAGCCCGGGCCCTCCCCCGCCTCGGCCCGGCCCCGGCCCCGGCCCCGGCCCCGGCCCCGGCGCGTCCGCGGCCCCACAGCGCCCCCCGGCGGCCGCGCCGCAGCACCGCAGCGCTCCCCCAGTGCCCCCCGCATCCCACCGACCCCAGTAAGCAATAACGGGTTATCGCAACATGCGGAGCTGTATTTAAACAAAGAGCTCTTGCGACATGTTCTTCTGCAAAGACCGAACAGTAAAAACTACAAAAGCTTTGCACTAGGGCCGCCGTTCCTGCGTTTTATTTGTTTTCACCTGTACAACAGCAATTAGCACCAGTACCTCATTAAAGCCTCACGCACGTGAGCCCAAGGGTAGTTATCTTTGATCTACCATTAGTTTTGCCGAACGCAGCCGGGTCTTACTCGTATGAGTTGATGGGCCGAGCATCCCACAGCGCCTTCTCCGAGACAGTGCCCCTGCGCCGTGCCCGTTGCCGCTTGCTGGGGCTGGAGGTTGTGAGCCAGGGGGGTGATTTTGGATTCAAGGCCAAAGGGAGTTTGCAGCTGTAGTTTAAGCATCACCTTCAGTGAGGACTCATGCCACAGTAATAATCCAGCAGTCACGGCCACAAGAAGGGACTTTGCTAGTCCCATCCTGCCAGCGAGACACGCTTTGGGCATCTAGGCAAGTTCAGCCTACGGACCAAGCTCTGGGTAGCTGCTACCCTCCCCCTTCATGACCTGGGCTATACCACGACTGATAAGATGGGCTAAGCCCAGCTGCAGGACTGGGGACATGGCCTGACAGGAATGAACAAGCACAGGAAACTGCTGGTTTTAGCTCCTGTGCTTGTCCTGCCTAGTAAGAGGGATGGAGGTGTAAGAGGACAGGTAGTGCTTACCCCACTAGAAGGTCACAGGGCTGTCCTAAACAACTGCAATGGTTTCCAGACCATGACAGTATCCATGCCACACACAGTGCAACAACTCTCCTTGTCCAAGAGAGGCCACAGACTCCCCACACTCCGTTTTGTCCTTGCCAGAGGCACCAGCACTGGCCCCCTTGGCCTTCCCAAGGGCTACCCTGGTTCCTGGTTGGAAGCAGGGAGGGCAGGTGTGGTAGACAACTACTGGTCGGTAGTTAGCCAAGAATATCCCTGGGCTTTGGGCTTCTTTCCCACTAAAGAGTGACCCCGGCCCACCCACCCCCAGTTAACAGCCAGCCCCAGATCCCCCAAGACCTCCTTTCAGAAATCTGCAGTGGTTTCATCAAATCTTACTAAGGCCGTCGTTACTTTCATGATTGCACATAGCTTCCTCCACCTCAAAAGCAAAAGTATCTTCATTAATGCTCAAGGAGAGGGCCAAACCTTGGCCTGCTCCCTTCCCATGGGCAGAGCGACGCGATGGTCTCGAGGACCGAGGGTGCACGGCCAGAAGAGCTGACCCTGGACGTCTGAGCAGGCAGCAGGGACAACTGTCTGTCAGGAGTGGAGTGGCAGGTCAGATGTACCACCGAATTCTTTGGCAAGGCTCAGCCAGGTCACCTAAAGCAAGGAGAGAGCCAGCAGGCTAAGTAAAAGGGCTCTGGACTGGAATCACTGGAGCGCAAGGTCATGGCACAGAATTGGGGCTTTAAAAGTCACCACTGTACTCTCCAACACATGCAAAGGCTGGAGCCACCCCGGGCGGGCTCCAGGTGCCCTGGGAGGAAACATCACTGCAGTGACAGCACCCAGAATTGATTTGTGGTGTAGTCCAGTCACATCAAGTGGCAATAAAACCGTAAGTGACTTCAGGACAGCAAGCCCCATTCGCGTGAGATGAACGGCAGCTTCTAAAAAGATCACTGATCCCATCAGCGCTCCATTTCCAAACCTCACGTATTTTAAAGGCTCCACCTGAAGTGCCTGTTATTCCTAGTAATGGGCAGTTTAAAATTGCAAAAATAACTTCTCAGATCAGCCAGCAACCGTCTTCGTTCCTGCTGGCCCATGGGGAGAGAGGGGCTGTGGCAAACGCTGGCCCCTTGGGGACAAGGGTTCTCAAACACTGTGTTTCGGGTGGCTGGACAAGGTCTCCTTGGGAGTGCTGGTGCAGCAGAACTGTCACGGGGCTCTGCCGTGGTGCGCACGCTCTCCGCTGAGTTGCCCAGGATGACTTCACCTTCCAGAGGTCTCTGGGGGTCCAAAGCAGGTCTTGCCCCCGGCACTGCTGTGTCCCAGTGGGAAGTGTGCCGGGGCCGGCAGCTCAGGCTTCGGCATCGTCCTGGCTCAGCGTGCCAGCGTCGTGTAGGAGCGGCGTTGTCTCGGAGGAGGGGGGCGGTTTGCTCGGCGTGGTGGGGTGGTGCGGGCTCTTCTCGGCAGCGGTTCTCTGAAGGGGAGAGGACAGCGGTTACAGCCATGTACTCGATGGTGGCACTGTGCTCAGACCTTACAGCGCGCAGGTGTCACCACATCCCCACCTGGGACACAAGTGCCCCAAACCTCTTGGACTTTCGTGTGGCCAAGAACCCTTTTCTGAAGACTTCCTAAATTGAAGAGTTTTGCATCTCCTCCCCTAACAAAATGAAGTTATTTCCATTCCTGCCCACCAACATTTGTAACACCCCCAAACACCCAGCCTGAAGAGCCGTGTCACCAAGCAGAGGAGTTGCGGGACAAAGTCAGAAGGCTGCACAGCATCAGAGAAGATGAAAGGGAGATGGACAGGATCTTCTCAGGGACAAAACAGCTTGAAGACCTCCAGACCCCAGTGGCAGCAGAGACACAGACAGCACCCATCCCTACTATAATGGTAAGTGCAACCTCTGGGGAACGTGAAGGATGGTGCCTTCTGGCATCAAGAGGAAGACTCCTGCTCCACCTATAGGCTTACAACTACAAAATAGGTTCACCACCCTTGAAGTTGAAGAGGAGCCAGATACACTTTCAAGCAAAGCCGGCAGGCCCCCTCACCCTAAATCATGCAAGAGCCCCAGGAAGAAGCAGCAAGTGACAGTGGTGGGTCACTCCCTGCTGCTGGGGACAGAGGCACCCATCTGCCCACCTCATCTGTCATCTAGAGACATTTGCTGCTTGCTGGGGACCTGGATCCAGGGTGTTGTGGAAGGACTACGACGCTTATCCAATCTTGTGACTATTACCCACTGCTTCTTGTGTGTGGGCACCAATGATACCACCAGGGCCACCTGGAAAGTATCAAAAGTGACTACAGAGCTCAGGCTGGGGCAAGATAGGGCAAAAAAAGATGACTGATATTCAAGGATCATCTCCTCCAAGCTCAAGAGTGGTCCATCCCAACAAGCGTCTCAAGTCAGGCAAAAATGCCAACAGGCCTGTGTGAATGAACAAGGAGCTCCTGGCCAAACTCAGACGCAAAAAGGAAGCATATAGAGGGTGGAAGGAGGGACAGGTAACTTGGCAGGAATACAAAGACACTGTCCCAGCATGCAGGGATGAAGATAGAATAGCCAAAGCCCAACTGGAATTGAATCAGGCCAGCGGTGTCAGAGACAACAAGAAGGGCTTCTGTAAGTACACAGGTGACAAAAGGAAGACTAGGGGACATGTGGGCCTGTTGCTGAATGAGGCAAGGGACCCAGAGACCAGGGGAAAGTCTGGAGCAAGGAAGACATACCCTTGGTGGAAGAGGATGAGGTCAGAGAATACTTAAGCAACCTAGACTTATGTAAATCCATGGACCCTGATGGGATGCATCCATGAGTGCTGAGGGAGCTGGCTAATATCACAGCAAGGCCACTCCCCATCATCTTTGAACAATCCTGGCAATTGGGAGAGGTGCCCAAAGACTGGAGGAAAGCAAACATCACTCCTATCTTGAAGAAGTTCAAGAAGGAAGACCCGGGAAATACAGGCCAGTCAGCCTCCCTTCAATCCCTGGCAAAGTGATGGAGCAGCTAATCCTAGAAACCATTTCCAGGCACGTGAAGGACAAGAAAGTCACCAGGAGTAGTCAGCATGGCTTCACCAGGGGGAAATGACGCTTGACCAACCTGATAAACTATGATGAAATGAATGGCTTGGTAGATGAGGAGAGAGCAGTGGATATTGTCTACCTGGACTTCAGTAAGGCTCTCGACACTGTCTCCCATAAGAACCTTGTACAGAAGCTATGAATTATGGGCTGGATGACCAAACAGTAAAGTGGTTTGAAAACTGGATGAATAACCAGGCTCAGAGGACCTTGAGAAGTGACATGAAGTCTAGTTCGAGGCCAATAACTACGAGTGTACCCCAGGTCCAATACTGGGTCCAATCCTGTTTAACATCTTTATTAATGATCTGCAATTTCGCCGATGACGCAAAACTGGGAGGAGTGGCTGATACACCAGAAGGTCATGCTGCCCTCCAGAGGGACCTCAACACGCTGGAGAAATGGGCTGGCAGGAACCTCACGAGGTTCAACGAGAGTATGTGCAATGTCTTGCACCTGGGGAAGAACAACCCCATGCACCAGTACATGCAAAGGGCCAACCAACTCCTAAGCAGCTTGGCAGAAAAGGACCTGATGGTCTTGGTGGACACCAAGTTGAACAGGAGTGAGCAGCATGCCCACATAGGAAAGGCAGCTAACTGTATCCTGGGCTGCATTAATGTGCTGGTTTTGGCTGGGATAGAGTTAATTTTCTTCCTAATAGCTGGTATGGGACTGTGTTTTGGATTTGTGCTGAAAAGTGTTGATAATAAAGAGATGATGTTGTTATCATTGAGCAGTGCTTACACAAAGACAAGGCCTTTTCTGCTTCTCACACCACCCTGCCAGCGAGTAGGCTGGGGGTGCACAAGGAGTTGGGAGGGGACACAGCTGGGACAGTCAACCCCAACTGACCAAAGGGATCCATACCATATGATGTCATGCTCAGCATATAAAGCTGGGGAAAGAAAAAGGAACTGGGGGGATGTTTGGGGTGATGGTGTTTGTCTTCCCAAGTAACCGTTACACGTGATGGAGCCCTGCTTTCCTGGAGATGGCTGAACACCTGCCTGCTGATGGGAAGTGGTGAATGAATTCCTTGTTTTGCTTTGCTTGTGTGCAGCTTTTGCTTTACCTATTAAACTGTCTTTATCTCAGCCCAGGAGTTTTCTCACTTTTACTCTTTGGATTCTCTCCCCCATCCCACCGAGGGGGAGGGAGGGAGCAGCTGTGTGGTGCTTAGTTGCCAGCTGGGGTTAAACCATGAGAATTAGGAGTGTTACCAGCAGGTTGAGGGAGGTGATCCTTCCCCTCTACTCATCACTGCTGCAGCCACACCTGGAGTAGTGTGTTCAGTTCCAGACAGGACAAGAGAGATGGAGCTACTGGAAAGGGTCCAGCAAAGGGCCACTAAAATGATTAAGGGACTGGAGCATCTCTTACATGAGCAAAGCCAAGAGAGCTGGGACTGTTTAACTGGAAAAGAGAAGGCTGAGGGGATCTTACCAATGTGTACAAGTATCTGAAGTGAGGGTGTAAATACAGAGCCAGGCTCTTCTCAGTGGTGTCCAGGGACATGACAAGAGCCAACAGGCACAAACTTAAAACACAGGAGGTTCCATCTGAACTTTAGGAAACACTTTTTTTTTTCCTTTTTTTTTTTTTACTGTGAAAACAGGCAGGGGTTGCCCAGACAGGCTGAGGAATCTCCATCCTTGGAGATATTAAGAGGCATCTGAACATGGTCCTGAGTAACCGGCTTTAGCTGACCCTGCTTGGGCAGGGGGATGGACTATATGACTTCCAGAGGTCCCTTCCAACCTCAACGATTCAGTGATTTTTTGATCCTGTAATACAAACCCAGATATTTTATACATCAGAAATTCCCTCTTGAAAGCCTTTGTGTCGAGGCTCCCTGCATGCAGGAGGGGAGTGACACCCACCAGCTGACTACCTCTGTTACCCCCATGAGTTTTCACCCATTCTAAAACTTACCTCTGGATCTCAAACACTTGGAGGGGGAGGAAACAGGCAAGAAAAGTGTTTCCTCACACCAACCCTACTTTTCACCCTGATCCCTGCTGACACTGTTAGGGCTGCAGATCAGGTACACCAGGAGAAACAATAAGCATGTGCTTGCAGCCTGGTTAAGCGTGAGTATTAAGACATCTAAATTGCCTTAAATAAAGCCATGAGACAACATCATTATATCAAAGCTTGCCAAGAGGGCATGTCTGGTGGATGTGGACAGTAAACATTTCCATTTGATTGGTTTTAAGCAACGTTTAATCAAATCAGGATCAGAGAAAAGTGTGTTACCTTGACTGGGTACCCACCTACAGTCTGGCTTCCCGCAACGCCATCCCCTTAACTGGAGGCAGCTTTTTGGCAGAGGTGGCCTGGTTGGCCTTATTACTGTCTGAGTTCTTTTTATTGCTACTCCAAAATAAAGAGCATTTTTCCTAGAAGACAATCAGGCTAGTTTATGGTGCGTTTGGACATGAATTCCACAAGGGTTCCAGTTTGAGAAGGAGATTTTCAAATCACTGTTTAACTAGAATCTAGTTATTAATGAAGATTTCAAAATTCAGGTTAAACTAAGTCCTAGTTAAGATTTCGGTCAGTGTCAAGCCAGTTTTAAAACTGTCTGTTTGCCTTTTAAATGCATTGCCACACAGGCTTTAGGCCACATTAGCAGAGGAGAGCTACAATGCTGCATCTGGGCATATTTATGCCTGTACAGATTTACACATTTTTTTAGAATTACAGGTCCAACAGATGCATTTCAAACTGGCTCCACTGTACGCTACACTCAGATTTAAGTGTTTCACAGTACCTCATCTGGACTGGGTTTAGAGCACACTGCTCCCTCCAGAAGCCAGAGGCACACAAGACGCTCCAGGAAGGAGCTGGGTTCAGGGCCACCTTCACGCTGGCAGACACGTGAAGGCGCGGACAATGCCCCCACTCAGTGTCCCCTCTGACATCGCCTGCAACTTCAGGAGGGAGGACCGTGCGTGATTAAGCAATCATCGCTAGATCAGCAACACGTCAATCAAATGAGGAACACACCTTGGCTGCAAATATCTGTCTCCCAGTTTACAAGCTCTTATCTATTCATTATGTAGAGATTTTCATGTGTTGTTGCATAGCTTTCTTAGATTTATAAGGTCATGGAGGCTTTTTAATCACTTCCCAGGTAGTCAGGCACTTCTTGCAGTTAGATTTTTAGTTCTAGCACTTCATGACACTTTTGGCTGAGCACCCAAATACAGCTGGCTTACACCTGGGTTTGGGAAATTTCACAAGCAGATCCTCAGTTGACTTGAGTGAATTCAAAAACCAGCTTTTCTTCCTGACCCTTTCTGGCACAGTTAAGGCTCTTTGATACCAGGAATTAAAGACTAGCACAAAGCAGGGTAAGGAAATGCCAGCCCGGGGCTGCATAAGGTCTCAGGAACAGCTGCCCAGCAAATACCGACATTTTTCAGGTATGCTGGTGCTACGCAGCAGAGTGAAGTCTCTTTGCCAGCGACCACTTGCATTTGCTGAAGCAGAGAGGTTCAGCACACAACACCTGGCCATCTCAGGAGCACAGCAAGGGTTTAACGCTGAGCCCTCAGCCCTAGCATCGCTCCCACCCTGCAGGGAAGTGCGTGGGGGAACAAGGGGATTTGGGATCACGTGTTTAAGTCAATTAAGCAGTTGTAGGCTTGGTTAAAATCCAATTACGTGATACTCTGAGAACCCTGTCACTGTTTAAAGTGGGTTTGCATTAGCGTTTCAATAAGGGCAGTTACAGGAGGTTGAGCTAAAGCAGCCCCTCTCCTGCCCTCACCACAGCCTGCTCTCATCCTAAGCATTGCCTTTTCATCCCCACAAGCAGCCTCTTCACTTCTGTAGCTTTAGAGCCAGCTCCAGCCATTTGACTGCAGTGCAAAACCTAAATAAGCTTGCTTTGATATAGATTAGGGTAGGGAGCTAGATCTCTGCTTCAAGAGCTAAAGCTTTTAGAGAGCTTAGTGTTATCAGATGACTGTTTTGGAGCTGGAGCCACAGATCTCCATCAACTGTTTTAGATGGTTTATGTTGTGTCCCCACAGGTCAGACCCAACCCGTGTGCCAGCCAGGCACCCTCCCTGCCCATCGCAGGCCAACTCCTACCCAGCTGCCAGCTCCCTGCAGGCTTCAAAGGTCTTTGCTTCTCAATAAGCCCAGATCCACAAAGGCACAGAGGGTTTAACTTCCAGAGCTACTTGGAGTCGTTTGCAGGGAAACAAGTGAGTTTCAGGGAAAAAAAGAGGGTCTGGTCTGGGTTGAGAGGTAGCCACAGTGTCTGTGCCCCTCCTGCAAGAACACAGCGACTGCATTTCATTTGTGAACAAGCTGCGCTGGAGTAGCTACACCCCTCGAGAAGGCTCTGTTGAGATCAGAAAACTGCTGGGCCCCTGCAGAGACGCACAGATTTGTGCAATGGCACAGACCTGCTGCTTTCCATGGAGGCTGGGCTGATGAGCCAGGCTTGCTCTTTCATCAGCTGGGTGAGCTGAGAAATGCCTGCTCCTCCAGGAACCCACTTCCATCACTGCTGTGCACCAAGACGGCCAGAAATGCTTTTATGTTATCTATTTGCAGCCCAATTTCTAGGTAGCCAAGGAAGCCCTGCTGCTACGTGCTGGTACCTGGCACCATTAGGACATGGTTCATGGCCTCAGCCAATGTTTCCTCAGGAGTGTTAGATTGTCAGCCCAATCTACATCATCTGATTAAGTCTGATTCAACTAACAGCATTTCCCATTAGACATCTGCAAGTTCTTACCTGACTCGTTCGCCAGAGTACAACTGCTGAGATAATGAATGGGACACTCAGCACAAGGAAGATATACTGCAGGCAGTCCAGCAGGGATGGGATCAGCACCAGGTTGGTGTAAAACTGCTTTAGGACTGAGCCTTCGATGTATCCGCTCTGCTCAAAAAAGCAAAGTTGTCAGTGGCATTTCCCTCCCACCCAGGGCTGAGACAGACCAGCTGCACAACTCCTCTCCCACCACCTCCCAGCATGGATTAGGGAATTTATGCAAGGTTCAGTCAGGCTAGAAGCTTTTACTAAATAGTTGGAGTCAGCTGGGCATGCAGACAGCTGGAGACTGCACTCCCTGGCCCACATGAGCACAGGCACACTGGCAGCTCTGTCCTGGGCCCTATTTAACCCCACATTGAGGACAGAGCCAGAGGTTTACCAAGTACAGTGCAGGGTTTGTTCAGCTCAGAGGGATTAACAACATAGCCAAGTATTGCAAAGCCTTCTGTTGGTGCTTGATTAGTCTGGCTGGCTTAAAGCTTTATTCCCAGTGGGGCTTCCCCAGCCCTGGGTGATGGGGAAGGGGTCTCCCCCCTCCCGCAGGAGAGGCTCTGCGGAGTCAGGCCGAGGAAGGCAACTCACCTCTGCAAACCACAGCAGCGGCAGGACCACTGGCTTAATCCTCCCTGTTTGACTAGCAGGGGAAAGGAAAACAAACAAAAAAACAAATACACACTTAGATTTCTGGTTGATTAGGCCACAACCAGTGTCACAATTCTTCCTGCAGCTCTGACAGACTGACAGTGGTCGTGTAAGCAGGCAGTCATTCCTGCTGCTTCAGCAAGCTGCTCCCTCCTTCAGGGACCAGGTCTAACTTAGGCCTGCCATGCAAGAGCAGAGCTCACGCTTCCTTTCATGCTTAACTGCCTGGCAACAGCAGCAAGTGCCATCCCAACTCTGGGCTCCAGGTACACGAGCTCAGTGAGCTGGATGCTACACTTCACACAGCTCCAACATGTCTCAGTCACCTGCATGTTGCTACGGGGTGGTGCAGCCACGTTCACAGCATCGGGGCTCTCTGTTGGTGTATGCACCAGAGCCAGAGCAGCAAGTGCACACTCCCATCCTTGTGGGTATTTAACATCCAGCATCACACAGCTGTGCTACAGAGCCCTTCTGTTTGCTTTCACAGAGCTGAAAGTGTCTTTTTGGACACAGGCTTCAACTGTCAGCCCTGTAGGCAGTGTTTTGCCTCTCTGTGTTGGATGTGACACCTTCTGAGCAGCAGCACAGCACAGGCGAACCACTCTGGTGCCTCCCCAGGAGGAGCAGGCCCCTCATCGCTGCCTGCTCAGGTGCAGGAGCCCAGTATTGCAGTGCAGCATGTGGCTGCCTGTTAAGGATGGCATTTGAGGTCACTGGAATAGCTGACATTTCACCCCATGAGCCAGCTGGCTTCTGTAACTGTGCCAACCGGTAATGTTAAAGCTACTTCATCTTTGGGGAGGGCAAACTCTGCAGTGACCCCAGCGTCAGCAGCACTCCCTGCGTGGGAAAGGGAGACGGCCATTTCTAAAAGGTGACTACTTACATTATACCAGATACCTGCTTTATGTACAGATTCAGCTGGAGCTTGATGGAGCAATTCATGGGGATGCCCGTCATCTGCATAGGAAGAGACCAACCAGTTCATCAGTACAGCCAACATTTGCTTGGAGAGCTTTGCAGAAGAGCAGCCCTTTGCTTTCCATCATAGCTGCTCTGGGTGCCACCTTCCAGAGCACGGGACTGGATCACCCAGAGATCCACTGCAGTTACCACACACAAGACCAGGAGCAAGGCTGGGGTTTCCACTAAAACACAAGCATCAGTCAACCAGGCACCAGTGCCCAGGCTCTGGGGCTGACTGCTCATGGAGGGACAGCACTGTCCCCATGGCAGTTTGCAGTCTGTCCCCTTCACTTGAACGCTCACCAGCCAGTGAGATTGTTGCACAGCAGCATCCAGAAGGGAGCACCTCCCTTGCGGGGGTCTGAGGCACAAAGCTAACCTGAACAGACACGGCTGCTGCAGCAGGCAGCAGCACACATTCAGTGGGCAGACAGCATGAACCAGGGAGGTGTTGTGTGAGCCAGGGCTTGTGGGACTGAACCTAGACAAGTTCAAGTTACTAAGGAGTGTATGCAACCTGTAAGCGACTCCCTAGGCAGGGTTTTTCAATAGCAACTTCAGTGTTTTTTGAAGCCTGATGAGCCTCTTCTGTTCATGCTACCATCAGCAGGATGGAAACACATCAACGCATAAGATTCATGCACACAGCACAGGACAAAACTCTTCTCATAACTGGGAGCCAACAGCCACTGTCCAGCAACACCCTAAGACCACGAGAACACCACACTGCAAAGTTGGTCTTGTTGGCACCCATTAAGGCACTGGTTTCTCATGACACTGCAGTTTTGCAAAACATTTTTCAGGGC
This sequence comes from Nyctibius grandis, assembly GCF_013368605.1. Classification (NCBI taxonomy): domain Eukaryota; kingdom Metazoa; phylum Chordata; class Aves; order Nyctibiiformes; family Nyctibiidae; genus Nyctibius; species Nyctibius grandis. Next base: position 11,981,510 of record NC_090671.1, on the reverse strand, counting down.
AGAAAGGTTTTGTTGGATTGCCCCTGTTTGTACTCAGCAGGCTGCAGCTAGATAAGAACAGAGTTAATTGTACTGTTATCAGTACATGTTTGATACTGTAATAAACTTAATTAGATTTCCGTAACTGTGATAAGAAAAGCAGAGAGAACCCAATGCCTAGATAAGAAGCATAGCTTACCTTACCTCGACAGGGGGATTGGTTTCTTGCTTGAGGAAACACCACCAAACGTTTGGAAGATCTGACCACATGCAACACGGGCCACAGGTGGAAGATCCCAAAGTCCCCTCCCCACCAGCAGCTGGGACAATGATGGCTCAGGACACCCCAACTCATCACCACTGCAGAGGTCACCTCACCCTTAGCTATAGATATGCATGAAGCTAACACTGTCACAGTCTGGTGCAGAAGCAGCCAGATAGGCAAGTTGAGAGAGTAGAAGCAGCCAGCCCAAAAATTATGGCGATAGCTTCAGCTACAGCATGGTCTTCAGACTTTGCCAGTACGTGTTTGCAGATTTGGGGTGTAACTGGGCTGCTGCTAGATACACCTCCTGGTGTTATGGACCTGAGTCAGTGGAAAGAACTTGACTGTGCTTATCGAAACAATTATACTTATAATTAGTTCTGCAATTCTCTAGAAGCCAGGCTAATTATTCAATTAGTTTATGGCTTTGACATTTTTATCTGCACATGTCCTTGCCAGTCTTTGCACTATGGAACCTGCTCAAATCAGTGCCACGAGAGCAGCGAGGCCATCACGGAGATGGTGGCAGATTCTCCCCCTCAGCCCAGGCTGGACCCTCAGGGCGAGGCGAGACTGACCCCCCAGGCTCACTCACCGGGTGCACGTCGAGGAAGAGCGCGTGCTGGTCCTTGTTAGGGTGGAGGCCTTCGACAGCGTCCACCAGGGCTGGGTCGGCATTGTAGAAGTGAGGATGGGAAAGGAACATCGGTGCATCTGGATGAGAACAAAGACACCTTAAGCTCACCCAAACCCATCTGAGTCTTGTTGAAGTTTTTAAGCCATCGCAGCACTTGTTCTGAACAGGCTTTTATACTTTTCTCCTCCCAACCAGAAAGCTCCTTCCCTCCCTGCAGCTTATTCCATTGCTCCAGGAGGGTTAAGACCCGGGGTTTAAGCCACTCTCTGTCTCCATGCTCCACACCATGCCCTGGTAACTCGCTGTACCCATGGGTTAGGACACTAAGTCTGACCTGCACTCAGTGTCCAAAGTTAACATTTAATTTGGCAGTTACACGGCCTGCCTCCTCCTACCCTTGCTCCCCTGCCTGCTCCCTCCCCAGGGGACATCATGTTTCTGTCATATCCTTGGGCACTCCCACAAACACCAGGCTGCTGTAGGGCCTTGGACTGGGGGGGACTTTGGGCACAACAATTTTCCCTCTTTCCCTCCTTGCCAAGATGCCCGTAGGAGTGTGAGAACGCCAAGCACACAGACCCCGGCGGCACCTCTTAGCGCTCCAGCAATTAGAGCCGATTTCCCAGACCCCCAAGCTCGTATCACATCCCTACAGCTTCATATCGGTACAGCAGGGAGAGCTCAGGGGAGGAAGGGGCTTACTTAGCCGACAGGTACTGATGTTCTGGATGCCGGACTGCATGCAGGGGCAGAAGCCTTCGTTGGGTGGATAGTCTGTGCCATTGGCAAAGAGAGTTTTCGGTGCCACGAAGCGATAGGTGGGCACACCCTCGAACTTCCCAGACTGCTCGTACACCAGTGTCATGGATCTGGAAGGGTTTTAGTGAAGAAGGATCAGGATTAGCCAACAGGTTCCCAGCCCAGAACTGGGCTCTTATCTTCGCTGGATAAGATGCAGTTGCAATGTAACTTAGACTTTGAGATCAAGATAAACACCCAGAGCAGTGCTTTGGAGGGGGAATGAGTATTTAAGCCATTTGCTTTCCATGCTTTAAGCACAAATAAAGGGCTGGTCAGGACTAGCTATGGAGAGAAACCACAGGCTTATAAGCCTGTTTGCAGTATCCAGATGAGATGGATGCCTTTGTTTAAAGGCATGTAGTAATCCCCAGGGCTACTCTCCAAGAGATAATACCCTCTTTGTGCAAACCTTGGCTCTGATGTAGAAGTGCTCTGTCACAGGGGATGGACACCAGCTAAATCTCTTGTGCAGCACAACTCCAGCATTGAGGCTGTCAGGGGAGTGGAAAATTTTACCTTATGAACCAAGGATGGGGGAATTCAGGGCATGTTCAGCAGTTACGTGCACGCCTCTCGGCTGTGCTCACCTTCCAACAAGGAGGCAGAGGCTGTTGCAGCACATCAGCAGGATAAAGCCTTGCCTACCTGGCAGGGACATCCAGGTAGTTGCATCTCAGCATCAGCTAGACTTGATGTGCAAACAGCACCAGAAACAAGCCATCCCACACCATTCCCTGCCCACCCTGCAGCAAGGCAGATATACTCTTAGTCTGTCAAGAGTTTGTGACTCCTTTCTAGCCAGCTGGGCTAGCAGAGAGGCCAAGATGGAGATGGGGGGAGAACAGACAGCACTGCCTGGTGAAGAGGCACAGCTGCTGCCTCCACAGCACTGTCCTGCAAGAACTGCCTGCACTAATGAGAAACCAAGCTTGGTTTCCTCTGTTTCACCTTATGCCTTGCCTGGAAACACGCTCTGTTCCCTACAAGATTTCTCTAGTTTTACAGAAACAGGTACGTGTATTTAAATTTTGATTACTGATAAACTTCCCTGTAAGTCCTTGGCTCCGGGTCATTTTGGTATTTGCTGATGTCACTTGTGTAGAGGAATTCCTGCACTAATACTTGGCTCAGCTGACGTTGCGCTAGAGAGGTCATTGTTCTCGATTCAACATGAGCACTTGCTTGTTTTGCAGCACTATCTACAAAGCCTGAATTAGCATTATCTTCCCCAAGCTGGGGACAGGGTTTGGTGCCACCACCTGCCTCCTGGCCTCCCCTCCTTCCAGCCTCAGAAAGCCTCCACACAGGCAGGCTCTGCAGGGTACTTTAACCCCTGTGTGATCAGCTAAGGTCAGGATGTCTCATACAGGACAGACGTGCACAGCAGTGCATGAACTAGGCAGCAAAAAAAAAAAAAACGCAGCAGCTTGGAAATGGTGGCACGAGCCCACCCCATCACTTTCTAAAAGCATTTAGTCAGCTGAAATAGTTCCACAAATGGTTATAGCTGCATTCCCTCATGACAACTCTTACTTCTCCCTCTCGCCTCCCACGTTTTATCTAGACTGGTTATTTTCCACTGATTCCACATGGGCAAGTTAGACTTCTCCAGTGATCTGGAAGGCATTTATGCATACCACAAGATGCTGCTAACGAGACAACCACGCTGTTTGCAAAGCTCAGGTACTGCAACACTGAACTGTACTGCAACACTGAACTGCAGCTGAACTTTGACTACAGAAGCTAGTCCCAAGCCCTCTGCGTCACTGCACAGGTACTCTGTGTACACAGGAGGAGTGCTGCATCTCCTGCCACCGGCACAGGGACAAGCTGTGGCCTCACCTGCAGGCATCAGGGCTGTAGAACTCCAATGACGTTGGGGTCATGAATGGTGGCCACATCTCCCCTGAAGTCCCATTGATCATGTTGCACTCGTTGCTCCGCCAGTAGTTCACCTGCGGGACAGAGGGAGAGAGAAGAGCTCAGAACAGCGAGCTTGCTGGGGAGTTGTCTTCCACCCCTGCATGGAACATCCACCATTTCCCTAGGAGTTTGAGATAGCAACACTGAAGAGCTTCCAAGATCTTTCCCCTTCAAACATCTGCCCAATTAATGGAAAAAATGGACAAGATCCCCCTGTCCCAAGTGCTCCCACAGTGGTGGATCAGCTGATTTTAGTTAGGAGTGCAATTCCACAAGGGAAGAATAAGCACCCCTTTGACAAGGTGTCCTGGTTTCATTGGGATTTTGTTTCAGTTTGTGGCCAGCCATGGGGATCAAGGCCCTTAGCAGTTAAATCCAGGGCAGCTGCCCCAGGCTGGCCCACAGGTGTAATCTATATCATTAACATCAAGCTCACTATAAAAGGGAGGGCTTGCTGGGGAGAGGTGGGGCTCTTTTTGCTCTCCTCTCTTCTAGCCTCCCTCTTTCTCATTCCCAATGATTGTATTCCTGGAACAACCTGCTGCAACTCTGTAGCTAAGTATGATTTTGTGTGGTTTGTATTATCATTTATATTGGTTTCTTTATTTTATTAAATCTGTTTAATTTTAACCCCCAGGTCTCCCTCCTTTTCACAATTCCCTTCCTCAGTCAGGGAAGGGACATTGGGTGAGAGAAAAAACTGTTATTGTTTAGCCCTGGGTGTGGGCTAAATGGAGACACAAGGACATTTAAGTAACACCTTATAAACACAGGCCACAGGATCCTGGGACCTCAACAATTAAAAGCAACCAGCTTCATCAACATTTCAAGGGAGTCCAAGTGACACTGATGAGCTGAACTGAATGCTTCATGACAAGCCTCTTGTCATATGGCTGCCCTCTGGCAATTTGATAGAACAGAATTTGCAGCAGTTGAAGTCCCACAGAAACTCATCTTCAAACCTATGACCCAGAGATACAACAGCAGCAAGAGCTGTCAGTTTACCTTGCTATAAATCAGGCATTGCCCCTGTATTAGAGGTTTGCTGCCTGGCACTCACCTTCTTCAGCCCATTCCATGAATCCACCATGTGAACTCTACTGATGTTCTTCATGCCCGTGTTCACTGTGAACAGTCCCGAATGGGAGCTGTTAAGCTGCAGAGAGAAGAAACCAACTTTTAATCCATTATACATAGCAAGACTGCAACATGTTAATGACTTCATGTGCTTAGGCAGCTCTAGGGGCGTTCCACGCTGGAAGCTACTGAACTTATTCCAGTTGCCAGCGACAGCTTCCAACACACTCATTTCTGCCTGAGGGGAGAATTAAGGCAGCTTTACACAACCACCACCTACCACACGTGGCTGCTCCAAACAGTCTGTGAGGGGGATAAGCCCAGACACTCAGTCCCAAGACCAATATTGCTGTGATTTTAGTGTTCCCAAGCAACAATTTACTTACCTCTATAAATAAGCCAAATTTCTCCTTTAAAGGGATCAGGCCAGGAACAATTGCATTTATTGCGTCTATAAGAGGGTCTTCATACCCCCACATGATCTCTCCCACCGTCCGGTTTATGAACGCCTTCTGTTTCAGGCCACCCAGGGCTCCACTCAGTAAAAGCTTCACAAAGTTTGGCAGGTCTTCCATCATTACAGCCACTCCCTGGGAAAGAAAACAAACCTCTGAGATGAGAGCCCCATCTTTACCAAAGAGGAAGGAATGCATCTTCAGTGCTCAGCAAGGTTGTTCTGCTGCACTTGATCTACAGCCCTAGAGAAACCCTTTGGACAAACTGAGGTTCACCATTGAGCTCCAGTTTAGGAAGTAAGCACTTGAGGGCTGACAGGCTTCATTTCTCCAGAGGAGGAAGGTTGTACACTTGAGCCCAGCCACTTTGCTAGCCCCTCTGCACACTCTGCTTTTGGAAGGGTAACAGCCCAACATGACAACCAACACCCAGAAAGCAGAAAACCACATTTTATAAGCTTAACCACCTCATAGCTTGATTAGCCTTAAGCCCTACAAGAAAGTAAGCTTTGAGTCAGCATTGGGCATCGTCGCCCTCCCCACAAGCTCAGAAGTTGGTACCCATCCTGGCAGCGAGTTCTTACCAGCATCAAAATGTTTGGCACAACGAGGTAGTCCTCTTCGGTACCGTTGGACAAGTCCGGCTGGAAGAAGAGTCTCCGATACTCCAGGAAGGAGACGGTGTCATTGTCATGGAATGTGATATTTGTTTTATACCTGAACTCTCTGCAAAGAGATGGGAGAGATCATGGGAACCTTCCCTCAAGCAGTGCCCCTGCAACGCCTGTGGAGCAAGGAAGGGCTGCACAGGCCTGGGTTTGCTTCTGAAGAGCAGAGGAAGGAGATCAAACCCCAACAAGAAGCCATGGGACAGCAGGAGAGGCAGCATGCCAGGGAACAGGCAGTGTCAACCTCACACCCCAACCAGGGTTAGGGTCTAGCAGGAGGAGATGGCAGCCTGGGAGTGAGGCATCCCTGACAGATAGGATTCTGCAGCAACTTGCAGACAACAAGTGTTTCTTCCCAGCTGACTAGGAGTCCGAGACAAAAACATAAATCCCCTCTCTCACTTCGCCTACAGCCGTTGAAAAGCCCAGCCCTATCAGAGAGACGCCCAGATAAACAGACCTACAGCAACCCACACACCAAAACAACCTGCAAAACAGGAGAGGACCAAACAAGATGGCACAATCCCCACCAAGGAGCCCACGCTGATTTGCCCCAGAGCTCCCTGATGGCTCCCAGGTTCAGGGCAGCTCAACCCTCCACACAGCATCATGGCTCTCCTGCTCCTCAGGGCTTCGAACCATGCCATCTCCTGCACGCTGCCCAGCACCACTCCGCTCCATGCCACAGGGGCAGCCCAGTCTCACGGGGGCTGCAGTGCTCTACAGTAGCACGAGGTTGTCCTGAACAGCACGAGCCTGTTACAGCTCCTGAGAAAGCTGAAGCTCAACCCACCAGCAAAAACAAAGTCCTTTACTGTGGAGCCTCTGTTTTATGGCCCACATTAGGGAAGGGCTAATCTTGCTCAGCGGGAACACAAGGACACTAATAAGCTTTGCCCCTTTGTTTATTCTTATTTATGGTAAGTGAAGCCTTTTCCCCAAGCCAAGCAACTGATGCGATCACAACATACAGAATCCACATGGTCCTATGGTGTGACCTAGCAAGCCCAGGGGAAACAAGGGCATATACATACTGCCAGGCTTCCCCCAACGCTACTCAAAGAGCTTTGGATTAAACCATTAATCTTCCTGCATGAGTTTGCTTAAGCTGCTGACCTAACTTTGCCTACATGTGTAGGCACTAATGTGTTGAATCTCGCTATTCATGGGTAAGTTCACATGCTCAACTCAGTATCAAGTATCACTTCATGTTTCAGGTCCAGAGAAGCATCTGGGGCTTCAACCACCATCACTAACCATCACCCACCAACACCCCCCATGCCCATGTTTGGACCATATCAGCCCAAGTCTGGCTGCCCAACAGGTCCCAGCATAGGACTGAGCTCCACAACTCATTGAGGCCCAGACCAGCCTTAGCACCCCAGAAGCCAGAGGTCTTACTTGTGGCTTCAGCAAGATCAGAGCAATTAGAGCACATTTGGGTTGCTTTGAAATCCTGTGCTACTGGACTCATACCAAGTAAGCTAATGCTGTGCCCTCCTGCCAGAGGAGTCAGCCAGAAGCCTGGCAGGCAGCACAGTGGCCAGGCTCATGCCTAGCTGGACCACAAGTGGTACCTCACCTGTAAACGTAGGGTCCACGCTGGTTCAGCACCGGCTTCGCTCCCTGGAGGATCTCGTTGGAGTTCAGCACTTCAAAGAAGTACACCGACATGTAGAAAGGAACAGGAATGTCTTTCCACATGCTGAAGGAGATGCTGCTGGGGTCAATCCTGACATTCTGCAAGAAAAAAAAAGCAGAGTAAGGAGACACAACTCTTGGGCTCGGTGGCTGCAGCTGAGCACATCTACCCCTGGCTCCACATCAGGCCCAGCCAAAGGTAGCAGTTCCAGCATGGGCTGTCCAGAGGATCCAGGCGTGTTATGCAGACTGAAACCAAGCCAGATCTAAACCAGGAACTTTTATGTATGCCGAACATGAAGATCATGCCACAGGATGTCTGTAGGCTTATTTATTCAGGCTCAACTTTCCAGATCCTACCCACAGGATTTCGGAGCTGCTTTGATGTGCTGGAGGCTCACTCTGCACGAGACAAGCCAGCACAGTATTATTCACAGCTCTGCATGTTTGACTTGCCTGGCACAAACAACCCTGTCCCCAAGGCCTCTGCTCATCTGCCAGGTTTGGCAGCTCCACGCAGCCAGAAGCAGGCAAGGGCTGGGAGAGGTGGCACACCCACCCACACAACTGTTTGGGTACGGGCAGGGAGGGCCCACTAGATTCCCAAAAAGCAGATAAGAGAACTGGGACAGCAACCCAGCTGTGTCCCAACAGCACCATGCAGGACACCTTTGCCTCCTCTCATCTGCCGTCCTGCGGTGACTCACGGCTGGTCATAAGGCAGGTCAAAGGGAACGCACAATCGTGGTTTCCATATCACTGTCCCGTTTGCTGGGAAATGCCTGCAGGAGCCCAAACAGGACTTGAGCCCTCACCAGCTCCCCAGCCCAGGAGCTGGCATCTGGGCACATCTGTCTCCACTCCCTCCCTGCCTCCCAGGGGCTGCCTTATGGACAAGAGCCTGTTCCTTCTTGAGTATTTATTTTGGGTGCGTTCCACCGTAATCTTTGCTTCCTCTGCAGGCACAAGCCCTTGCCGTGGTTAAGTAACCCAGCCAGCTTATGGAAGCGGGTCTGACACACTAATTGGTGAAGGCCTGTGGGCGTTATCCTGCTGCAGCTCAGCAGCCCCACAACAGCTCTCCTGCCCTGGAGCAGCTCAATCTGACTGTGCATGTATTTGCTGCCACAGCAGATTGAGAAGGAAAGCTGCCAGAGTCTTCCCCGCAATGCCCCGTCTTTCCTTAGCCATTTCACGGCGAGGCTGTGCCCCCACAAGCAGCAGGGCTTTGTGAGCCCCTCGCTCGAGCCCAGATCCTCCAAGCCCACCCCTGAGCAGCCATCTCCACGGTGCAGAGTAACCCACCTAACAAACCCACCTCCACATCAACACCCACCTGCGGCTGGCCAAGAGCCTCCATCCTGCAGGCCTCAAGGATTTCATGGCAAGGAAGCAGTTAGAGGACAGGATTTTATTTAGCCAGCTTTATATTCCCTACTCCTGAGTGTCCAAGAGTCTGAATAGCAACATCTGTTTTCCTTTACTGGCTTGTTCTGTCTTGCACTCCCTGGATCCCTTATTGCATATGCATTTGTTTATATAAAACATACACAGACGGGGCTGCATCCCAGCTCCCTTTCTCAGTCCTCTCCCACCTGGGCACAGCAGCTCAAGGTACTCCACAGATGCTGCTAAGCAAGATCTGCCTAACAGGGTAGCCTTAGAATTAAGGTACTTGTAGTTCAAAACAAACATGGTCATATGCCTGACATAAAAATAGAATAATTTTCACTTAGATGGGTTACAAAGTGTCACTGAGAGCTTTGACCCCTCCTGACTACGCTGATCTCTGTTCCTGAGGAACTGAAAGGAACTGGCTACAGCTCGTCTCCTCCAGACAGGACCAGAGGAGCAGCAGCTCCCTCAACAGTGCCTAAGCCCTGCTCCTCCAGGAGGGGGGCTCCAGGCACACTGCTCAGTAAAACCGAGAGCTGAGGTTTCCCCTTCATATTGAGAGGAACAGTCACGCTGTGTGCAAGCACAACCTCAGTGTCAGACCTCATCCTCCACATCCTCATCGTCCTGCTAAAGCAGCAAAGACCACACTGTCCGTCTTCTGCCAGCTTTCAGGTGGGACAGCACAAGAGCTCCCAGGTGGAGGAATGGTTAAGTGGCAGATGGATGAGTCAATGTGGTCTCACTGGGTTAATTAAAGCTGGTATCTTAGGCAGGACCTTGGCACTCCAGGTGCTTCCAGAAAAAAGCAGCATCCCCAGGTTTCACAGGGCCAATGCCGCAGGCAGCCTGGCTACCAGGACAGCAGCCAACCCGGATTCAGCTGCTGCAAATGGGTCAGGAGCAGGGCTCCGAGTTCTCTGCTTCCACTGTGCGTTCCCCTACAGACTCTGCTCAAAGATACCCCCAAAACTACAACCTTTTTTGCAACTAAGTGCTTTTCAATCAGGATACACCATCTTGACCTTCCACACAGATCTTGGGAAGCCAGGACCAGCAAGCCAGCCTTCACCTGCTCAACCCCTGCCACCAGCCCTTCAAGGCACAGCTCTTCCTCTTACCCACCACCCCAAAAACCAACCCCGGAGTTTCAGTAAGGCCCTGGATATTTCCTACCACCCTAGACATCAGCACTCAGTTATTTTTTTCTATCTCACATTAAGCATCATAAGATCTCAGGACCATTTTGGTCACGCTGAAGATGTGGAGACCAAGGGCTTGAGATGAAGTGAGACCTGAGGAGAAACAAGGGTTCATCTTTTCCTCATCTCCTGTTCTCACTGCAAGTTATTAAGAATTAGCTAATCAGGTAGAAAGACTCAGGACTGGCTAAGAAGAAGAGGGCAGAAAGGTTTTTGCACCAAAAATGTCACTCCTGTTCTGCAGGGGTCATTCAGTCTTTTCTTTGCAGGTACCAGCTCCTGATGCCCATGAAACTGGAGAAAGATTGACTTTTACTGTTTAAGCCAGGGGACAGTCTGGCTTTGCCCAGCCAGCAGCACTTCCAGAGGATATGTTTATGTAGAAGTTTGGTTTTGGCAGAGACTTTGTGGCACATGTAACCACAGCCATTGGCTATGGGGTGTTTATTTACCTCTTTCATCAGAAGCACATTTCCAGGTGCTGACCTTGCACCTGGGTAGGTGCAAGCTTGAAGAAATGCCCAGGCAGGGGGTACGTCTTCTTTGGGCAGGGAGAAAAAGGTTCGGCTAAATGGGGGAATGCATCAGTTTGTTATAGCAGGGTAACAGGTGTCCTGACAGCGAGGGCAGGAGCACTCATTCCCAAGATGGTGCAGCATTTACTGAACAGACCAACAACTCCATCCACAGCCCCACATCTGAACCATGGGGGACAAACACCCCTCCGGCCTCAGGACCTCTCCTGCGGATAAGATAGGTCTTCAGAGAAGGAGCTCTTTAGGCTTTCGGTCTAGGAGGAGGGGATGACTTGGAGGTTACTCCATGCACAAGGCTCCTTCAGAGCACTCCTGCATGTCATCTGTCCCATTTCCAGTTTGGAAAGCAACACACCAGAGTACACCTGAGCCTGGTGGTCTGAACACCTATGCATGAGAGGAACAACTAGTGCTGCAGGCAAAGGCAAATAGGGACAGTAGGAAGAGCTGGTGCTCAGGGCAACGCTCAGCCCAGCACCACCAGCACTGTCCTCACAGCCAGCTCCAGCTACGCAAACAGCCTTTGCTAATCAGGGATGGGAACCCACTCAGCCCAGGCACGTTTGCTGTGACCAAGGATGGAATATCCCAAGCCCCGATCCACCGGCATGAAGACTGTGAGGCTGCTCAGAGCGACACTGAACAGAGCCCCTTTGGTGCTGAGCTGCCTCACGCTGCCCTGGCTTGCACTAGGCAGGGAGAACACGCCCGCGCACCAGCCCTGGCTGCGCACCGGCTCCAGCACACCCCGCTCGGCACCACCAGCACCCCCTGCGCCTTGCAGCAGGTCTTGGCTGCACGCCAGCCCCACGCCAGGCCCCCCGCAGCCATGCACCGGCTCCAGCACCCCCCACCCTGCACCACCAACCCCCCCTGCGCCTTGCAGCGGGCCCTGGCTGCACACCAGCCCCACGCCAAGCCCCCAGCCACGCACCAAACGCGCACTCCATCCCCGCTCCGGTCCCCACAGCGGACACGACCCCCCCCACCCCCGCTGACCTTGACCACCTGCTCCTTGATAATGAGGGGCCCCAGCAGCAGCAGGCAGACCCCTACGAGGGCGAAGGCCGCCCCGGCCAACCCCAGCCCCACTGACAGCCTGCGCCGGGGCGCGGCCATGGCACAGCAGAGCGGTACGGTGCGGAGCGGGGCCGGCCTGCAGGCCCCACCGCTCCTTTATGACCTCGCGGCCCGGCCCGGCGGCGGCGGGGCGGGGGCGGGGCCGGGGCGGGGCGGGGCGGGGGCTCGCCGAGCCCCGCCCACTCGCTCAGCGCACGCGGGGCGGGTGAACGTATGGAAAACAGAGCCCGGTGTGTGTGTTACAACATAAACACGTGTATTAGTACATAAACATAGTTAAGTAGATAAAAATATATAAAAATATATAAAAATATATGAGAGTGTGTGTGTATATGCACACACATCTATGTGTGCATGTTTTAAACTGTAAGAGTGGAGATCTAGATTACATCTTAGGAGGAAATTCTTTAACGTGCGGGTGACGAGACCCTGGCCCAGGTTGCCCAGAGAAGCTGTGGCTGCCCCCTCCCTGGCAGTGTTCAAGGCCAGGTTGGATGGGGCTTGGAGCAACCTGGTCTGGTGGAAGGTGTCCCTGCCTGTGGTAGCGGGGTTGGAACTAGATGGGCTTTAGGGTCCCTTCCAACCCAAACCAGTCTGTGATTCTATACATACACACATACGCGGCCCAGGCCACCCCCAGGAGGGAGCAGGTCCCTCCGTGCCGCCGCAGTAGCAGGTATTTGGTGTCTGGGGAAAGGGGGCAAGCGCTGGCGGCTGCAAGGGGCTCCACAGGTGGTCAGCCATCAGCCAGCGACCAGGGGATCAACCCCAGGCTCTCCCCGAGAAGAAAACACCCATCATCTCCTTCTAACCTGCCTCTGTTTTTCCAAGGAATTGGGTCTTTTGTCTAACTTACACACCTAAAGTGGCCCTAAAGAAAAGCCTGGTTGAGACTCATCCCTGAAAGCATCTAGAAGTCAGCAGAAAATAAAAAACAAAGGGAAGAGTCCAGTTTGTGACAGCCTGTTTTAAAACAATTACACACATCATCCCGCTGCCCAGACTGTAAGCTGATCTGAGCTAAAGGGTCTAGAAACTGGAGCGCACCTACCTCTAAAACAGTCTCCGTGACATGACACGTGGGCGCCGCAAGGAGACACAAGCCCATGGCTCCCACCCGGGCAGAGGCCAGGACAGCAGAGGACCTGACTATTGCCACGGCCTTCACCTTGGTGGAACACCTGCATTTGTGTCTTTAAACTTTATTATGTCTTTCTTCATTCCAAAGCTTTTTCCTCGCTTGTTGCCTCTGTCGAATCGCGGCAGCAATGAACACGTCCCTGTTCGATACCAGCCGCTCTCCGCAGTGGAGGCAGCTGCTGGCTGTGCCCCATTTCCCCAGCAGCAATGCTTTCAGATCCAGCACCCAGGTGCTGTGCTTTCCTTGACTTTAAAACATTTTGCTGGAAAAAAATCCCATGAAAAGAGTTTTCCTTCAAAACCCAATAAACCCAAGTAACATGCAGGAGATACCCCGAGGGACGCCGGGACGATGGGAACGGTGTGAAGCTGTCTGAAGCGAGACAGCAGGTACTTCCACTGTTAGAGCAAACGACACCCTCGATGTTTATGAAACGCTTTGCTGTTTCCACCACACATTGCTGCTCTGTGGTTCACCCCACCCCAGCTGTGGTGCCGTGCTCTGGAGTGTTTGCATCGCCACCATTAACAGCCCCTTGAAGTTCACCAAATCCAGCAAAGCGACCTGCAGAGATCAGCGCTTGGACTCAAGCTCATGAGACCACGGGGCAGGTTTCTCCTCCAACGAGCTCTTCGCTGTGCCTGGCTGCAGCACAGCCCCTTGGACCGCCCTCCAGCCCCTTATGTGTTTGTATGGCATTGCAGTTTTTACGTACGACATTGTAGGGTTTTTTTTCACTGAGGCACTTGAAATAAAAGAATTCCTTAAAACACAGCACTGCAGTCATTCATGTAGGCTTTTGACATTCATTGAGTGTCCCCGTGTCCTTCTGCAGCTCTTCCCCCCTCAGCGATCAAACCACCTTCAAAACAGAACTGCTTGCAGTTATTTTTTCCAGCTTTTTTTTTTTTGTTATCATCAGATCACGCTTCCCTGGCACGTAGAGAAAGGAGCTATGAAAACACAACCACGCTGCAGCTTCTTCCGTGTTACGCAAGAGCAGCTCCCTCCCTTCCAGAAACACCCACCTCTGAACTGGATCAGACGCCCACGTTTAAGGAGCTCCATTACAGCACACCCGAAACTGCTGATGGGCTGCTGGATTTTTAATTGCTGCATCGATTCAGATGACTCAAGAGGCCAGAAAAACCCCATACAACCCCAAGCTCTATTGTTTGTGTTTGTGGCGGGTTCAGTTACATTAGGTGAGGAGTAAATACAAACCGAGCGTGGGTCCTCTGTCCGCTGTGAGGGTGCTGTACCAGCACCCCGTGAAGCTCCCAGCCAGCCCACCACCAGCACCGACCGGCGCGTGAAGCCAGGACACGCGCAGGCAGAGCCAGGGCCAGCCCCCCCGGGGACACACCAGGAGCTCCGCGGTGGCACAACACCAACTCTAACCTGGCACGGGCTTTAGCTCAGCAGCATCCAAAAGCTTTCTCAGCACAAATCCCAATTATCCACTTGTTCCTCGCAGGCCACAAGGCACTAAAACCATTTTCCACCACTCTCTTCATCAAGAATAATCAACAATCGCTGTTGAGAGTCAGATCCTGCCATCTCACCCTTCCAGTCTGGATATCATAAGGTCACTCCAGGTCCCGCTGAGGTTAGTGATCAGCTGAAACCTCCAACTCCCACCACATCCCCTCCCGAAGGTGACTCACATCACCACTCGTCAGGGACACCTCGGCTTTCACTCATCAGCCTCTCCCCATCCCCATTTCCCCATCCCCAGTGCAGTGCTGTTCACCTACCCACGAGCACCCACACTCAGCAACCTCCCCACCACCACAAACCCTTCAGTGCAGACCTCCCTTTAGCCAGGGTTTTCACAGCACATGGGAACGGCTCTGGGACGTTTGTTTTAGCTCAATACTGTAATATTTCCACTTAGCACAAAGTTGGAATGAAAACACATTCCAAAAAATTTTAAGTTGGTACATCTGACACTACAAAGTTTAATATGCTTAAGCCTTCCAGAAAATGAAGTCTATCCTGTAACTGGGCAATGAGACAGCAGCCAGGGCAGTTTTCAAGCCCCAGGTCCAAGGGCTACAGGATCAGCAGTGACCTCCTACTGCCCACCACGCAGCCATCCACCCACCAAGCAGGCTGCCGCCCCTGACAACGCCACAGGATTACCCTTGTGCTGTCAGTTCGTATCCAAAACACCGGGGGCAGGACCTGGCAACGACTGGGCACAGCACTATCAGAGCCTCCCACCTCAAAAACAAGCGGTTTCGCGTTATATGTGGACACTTACACAACTGTAACAGCTGCGTAACATCTGCAGACTGGCATTGAACTTCAGCCAGGGCTTCACCTAGTTATGAGAACGCTTACACAACCTCAGGAAAACCACAGCTGAAGGATTAGTGACTCTTGCCAGGCACGTGTAAGCCTTGCGTAAGGGAGTTTCGCAATACCTTTGTATGTGAAAGCTATGTAATTATAGTTTATTAGATAGCTAGATTTGATTAATGGCATAAATAGTTGTTCACATAACTCGAGACATGAACTTTTGTGGATGCAATAGCTTTATTGGAATTAACCACAGCAAGGGAACTTTTACTTGGAAGCAAGCAACAACCGGCCAGTTCAGTTACCGCCCCTCAGGCGCAGCACCAGATGCAGGGTGGATTCCTTCTGGATGTTGTAGTCGGACAGGGTGCGCCCATCTTCCAGCTGCTTGCCAGCGAAGATCAGCCTCTGCTGATCAGGGGGAATGCCTTCCTTGTCCTGGATCTTGGCCTTGACGTTCTCAATGGTGTCACTGGGCTCAACTTCCAGGGTGATGGTCTTGCCTGTCAGGGTCTTCACAAAGATCTGCATGCCACCCCTCAGGCGCAGGACAAGGTGCAGAGTGGATTCCTTCTGGATGTTGTAGTCGGACAGGGTGCGCCCATCTTCCAGCTGCTTGCCAGCGAAGATCAGCCTCTGCTGATCGGGGGGAATGCCTTCCTTGTCCTGGATCTTGGCCTTGACATTCTCGATGGTGTCACTGGGCTCAACCTCAAGGGTGATGGTCTTGCCTGTCAGGGTCTTCACGAAGATCTGCATGCCACCCCTCAGGCGCAGGACAAGGTGCAGAGTGGATTCCTTCTGGATGTTGTAGTCGGACAGGGTGCGCCCATCTTCCAGCTGCTTGCCAGCGAAGATCAGCCTCTGCTGATCGGGGGGAATGCCTTCCTTGTCCTGGATCTTAGCCTTGACATTCTCGATGGTGTCACTGGGCTCGACCTCGAGGGTGATGGTCTTGCCTGTCAGGGTTTTCACGAAGATCTGCATTTTTCTCTGCAAGAAGTCACCGTACTTCAGTTACTGTCCCCCCTCCTCCCCCCCGCGCATCCGCCCGAGGCCGAGCAGCACGAGCCCGGGCGCCCCCCGCGGCGCTGCCAGGAGCTGCCGCCCCTGCCCTGTGACGTCAGGGCGGAGGCACCGCCCACAGCCGGAACGACGCGGCACCACCCGCCGCCTTCCGCTTCCCGCCCAAGGCGCGCGCGGCCGCCACCATCTTGAGCGGCCGCTGCGCGTGCGCGGCCGCCATTTTACCGGTGGCTGCTCGCACCCACCGCTCCCACCCATCGCCGCCGCCGGTTCGCCGTGCTGCCGCCAAGGGGGAGGGCAACGTCGCGGCCCACGCCCCGCCATTTCCTCAGCCGCATCCCGTTCCCCCCTCTCCAGCACACACGCATCTCCCGCCCCGCCACCCAGCACCATCTAAGCCCTGCCGCCGCCACGACGAGCGGCCCTGCCCGCCGCTTTCCTCGTGGAGGCAGGGCGAAACCGAGCCGCGGTGCACTCACCGCGAGGCTCGCAGGCCAAGCCGACAGCACAGCACTCTCCGACGTTCACGCCGCAACTACGCCACACATCCCTGTCCCTCCCCTTATATAGCCTCTGCCGCCCCGCCCCCGCGACTCAGATCACTCCGCCAGGCACTATTTTCTCTGTGGCGTGCGCCGCAGCTATACTGTGCGAGTGCGAGGAAGCGAGGTCCGGCAGCGCGGAGGAGTCAGCGCCTCGCGCAGTGCAGCGCGGCCGTGGTGGGGGCCGGCAACGGCTGCGCGAAGGAGCGCGGAGAAAAACCTGGCGTGGAACCCTCGGAGCGGGGCCAGGGCCCGGAGCGGCGGGGGCCTGCGGGGCCTCAGCGAGCCGAGCGCTCTCGACTTTGGCGACGCCCCTGCGCCTAAAGCTTCTTGTCAGAGCCTCACATTTTATTCAGGGATTTAAACCCCTACAGTTGCGTCCCTGCTTCAAAAGCGCCTCCTTGATTTTTCCTCCCTGGGGCAGGGTGAGGGGCAGCTTGGCCTGTGGGCCTCGCCAGAGCAGGCTCTGAGGCGCCTGGGGGTCTAGTCTGAAGGAAGACACGTATTTCTATTTAACAAGTCTCCGATGTGTTTCAGCATGCTAGAGGGAGAGAAACAGCAGGGGAACGTGGCCTCCCCCAGCAGGACAGGGACGGGTGTGAGCAGGCACAGGCCCGCTGGCGTTGGCGCGGGTGAAGCCTGGGGTGGGTTTGTGCCAGCCCCGCTGTGCCACTATGGCGTGTGGAGAGAGGCACAGGGAAAACAAGTCGGTGCCCAGCAGGTGTAATGATGCAGGGGTGGCCGCGGGGGCAGAGACTGCACCAGGGCACGGAGGCTGTGGGGGACTCCTGCCAGGGGACAGACATCAGGCAGCCCGGAGGGGGGAGAGGTGAGGGACAAAAAAAAGGCCTGATGAGCAAAGAGATCCAAGTCCTGCAGGCAGGCTGTCTGCATGAGGTATAATCAGTGAGTGTATATATGTATGCACACCTAAAGTGGAGTATGCCTCTGAGATACAATGGTATTTATAACTCAGGACTAAGGCCTTGCCACTGGGGTAAAATCAATCATAAACAGAAGTAATAACAATGCCTGTTTCTTACTCTGCTCTCACAGAGCATCTTCTGGTAGATCTCTGTTGCGCTCAGTTGGCTCCTGAGCTGTCCTAGTCAAACTATACAGCAATTCAAGGGCATAGCTGAGAACAAAACAGGGCTTTGTTTTCAAGATTCGTGAGGTGCCATTCGGTTCGATCCGCCTACAAAATCCTGCGTTTGCCAGCACCCAGCGAAAACCGCTGCCTGCCAACGGGACACAGATAATGCCCAGAGCTGCACACCAGTAGGAAGGGAGTGGAGGCCCAGCAACAGCTTTGTGATTGGTGTGAGGGAAACCAGCCTGCATTTGCGTGACACAAGGAGCTTTTTCAGGAGGGGAATGCTCCGGGGAGCTTCTCATCCGCTGCTGCCTTAAGTTTGTATTAAAACTCAGCATTGTGATAGTAACAATAATCTTAAACACCCGGGTTTAGCTGGGAAAAAAAATCCACAAAAGTCTTTTGCTTTCTTCTCAGGTTAAAATTGTGCTCAGTGGGTTGTGTTGTGTGCATTTGGAGGTTGTATAAACATAAAAGATTGGACGGCATAACTATGTGGGGGTTACGACCACTAGAGACCACCAGAGCCCACCCAAGACCCCTTCCCCAATTTAGTAAGCAAAGACGATTACATAATATATTAGCATATGCATAAGGTTTCTTGGAATAGGCGGGCTTTACTCGGAATTGTATGAATATTCGTTTTTCTATAATGCATATAGTGAGTGTGCTTTTGTCCCTGGGTGTGCATGCTACGAGGAGAGATCCCCCATGCACCCAGCGTGGCAATAAACCAGTGTCGGCTTTCTAAAGTATCACTTGGGTTAGAGAGTTTTCTTGGTTGCCATTGTCCGGTAACAGTCACCTGTGGCGTCCTGGCTTCGTGCCTTCCCTTTGTCTCTGGCTGTGGGAACGGGGTGCAGAGACCCCGAGGCCGCTCTGTGCCCACTGCAGGTTTGCACGTAGCCAGCTCTGCTGGGTTCTGGGGCAGAGAGGTGTCAGGCAGTGCTGGCACGCCAGCATTCCCCTGCGTTTCAGGGTTTGGTGTCTCCTTCCTCCCTTCGGGCTGCTCTGCGTCTGCAGGGCCTTAGTGTAGCAACGAAATAACACAGACACACATGAGAATCGGGAGTGTTCACGTAGTCCTGAGGAGAACCGAGCGACAAAAAAAGGCCATTTTGTGCCACTGTGCACCTTTCAGGGCAGCACGTTCTCAGGGCAGTTTCGTGTTGTTTAATACAATGTAGCAACTTTAACCCCGGCTAAAATACATCTCGGGGGGCAGAAAAAATAACGGCCGGACTGCTCTGGAGATGCCGGGGATTGAACCCGGGACCTCATACATGCAAAGCATGCGCTCTACCGCTGAGCTACATCCCCCAGCCCGCCGCATGCTCCCCTCTCTGGCGGCCAGGTCCCTGCCCGTGCCCGTCCCTCCACTGACGGGCTGCGGGGAGCGGCGGGCAGAGGGGCGCTGGGCACGGACAGGGGACACGGGCAGCCGTGTGGCCCCCAGGCCCCGGATCGGGCTGTGAGCGGGGTATGGCGGTGGTCAAAGATAGGTGTGAACTTCAGACAGCTCTTAGAAGTGCGAGAACTCTCTAGGTTCGCACACACACAACTCTGGTTTTTTCGCTCATTTGGAAATCAGAAAAATCCGTGACAGAATGAAAAAATAACTTAAGGAAAAAAAACATACTGCAACCTCCCCGTCGGGGAATCGAACCCCGGTCTCCCGCGTGACAGGCGGGGATACTTACCACTATACTAACGAGGACGTTGTATTAACAGTTCCCGGCGGGCCGCGCCGTGCCCGAGCACCCGCCGCGGGGCAGGGACTGTCCGCACCAGCCGCCGCGGGAAGCGGTTCCCACCACAAAACACCCACAACGTGTGGCCGCCTGCGGTGACAGCGCCCCAGCCGCCCCGCCCCGCAGCAAAAGGACCCCCCGTCACCCGCGGGGTGAAAGACAAAAAGTTCTGCCGAAACCCGGGATCGAACCAGGGACCTTTAGATCTTCAGTCTAACGCTCTCCCAACTGAGCTATTTCGGCGACCAATGGCCCCCACCCTGGCCGCAGACACGACCCCGCCCAGCGCGCCCCTGGGTGCCCGCGCCCCAGCCGCTGCCCGCCCTCCCCACGCGGGTCTCACCCACGCGGCGGCAGCACCCGGCCCGTGGGTCGCTCGGGGGTTCCCCCCGCCCCTCGCTTCGCACCGCTCTCCAATCGCCCGCACGGCGGGGGTGGGACCCCAGGCAACCCCCAAGTACCAGCTCAGCGGCAGCGGGGCGCTCAGCAGGTACCCCGGGGCGAGCGGCGGACCCCCACCCACCTCCCCGACATAAAGAAGCAGCTCTGCCTGCTTTACCTCGCCCCCCCGGGCTGTCCCCGCGGGGAGTGACGCGGCCCCGCCGCTCCACCGGCACAACCCTGCGCGGGGGCCGCCCGGGAAAAATGGCCGCGGGGGCCAAAATATGCAACCTCCCCGTCGGGGAATCGAACCCCGGTCTCCCGCGTGACAGGCGGGGATACTCACCACTATACTAACGAGGACAGGCACATGACAGCTTTTTCCCGCCTTCCAGGGTAAGGACGCGGCCGCCGCCCGCAGCGGGCCCGCCCCGGGCCGAGCCTCCCGCACACCCCGCGCTGCTCCCGCAGGTGCTGCCGGCGCGGGGCGCGACGCGGGGCTGCGCAGCGCAGGGGAGACGGCGCGGCGCGGAGCAGCGTGCCCGCTGGGCCCGGCCTGTGGCCTGCAATAGTTCTGTACAAGGCGTGCAAAACACACTAAAAAAGGAGGGGATGTAGCTCAGTGGTAGAGCGCATGCTTTGCATGTATGAGGCCCCGGGTTCAATCCCCGGCATCTCCACTTGGTTTTGGCCACCCGCCCTCTGAAGTCGGATGTTTTTGCTTTTTCTTGCCCAGTTTCCCAGAGGAGCCGTAATTTGTAAACAGGCTCCACCGTTTCCTTTTCCTTTCTCGTTCCTCCCATAAGCACAGAGCAGTTTGCAAACCTCTGTTGCTAGAGAAAAGAGCCCAGCCAAGAGCTCCCAGCTCCCCCCTGCCTGTGCGTATTGCTAAACACTACAATTATAAACACACAGCTACCCGGGGCTGTTTTCCTTCTTACTCAAAAATGAAAGCTTATGTTTCATCAGCATTAGATATTTTTAACACTTATTTGTGTCCTGGCCTGCAGGTGGGTGCAGTGGGAGTGGTGGGTGCAGGCACCCAGCCTTTTCTGTCCTTGGGCTGCACCAGCTTCCTCCGGAGCACAGGGGCAGGAAGGCCTCTGCCCCCACCCTCTCATATCACAGCCATTAGCAACAGCAAATTAACACAGAGTGAGCACAGGCAGGAAAAAGATTAGACAGAAGGGAAGGTAAACTCAAGCTGTGCATTTTCTTCTGGGACTACAAAAATTTCTACCTGCAAAATCAGCAGGTGTTGTGGTTAAAGTCTGCCCTGTTTCCTACAAGCTGCTGCATTCCCAAAAGTGCTCCAGCCCATGAAATGCGGGTGGCTTAGGAGCACCAGACTCTACAATGGCAAACCATGGAGCAGAGCAAGGGCACCAGGAAATCTGAGTGCTTGCAGCACCGAGCCAGGTAGGAGGAGAGATTTGAAAAAAATTATTGAAAGCAATAGTTCAGAGTATCCAATTATTAATGGAGACTCTGAACTCACGGCAAATTCCTAGAGAAGCAGGAAAAGAAATACTGTACTGGGTCTGGCTGGGCTGGAGTTGATTTCTCTGTAGCAGCCCATATGCTGCTGTTTTGGATTTGTGACTGAAACAGTGTTGATAACAGACCGGTATTTTGGTTGTTGCTGAGCAGTACTTGCACAGCATCATCAAGGCTTTCTCTTTCCCCTTCTTCTTCTTCCCCCCACGAGTAGGCTGGGAGGCAGCAAGGTGCTGGGAGGATACACAACCAGGACAGCTGACCTGAGCTGGCCAAAGGGATAGTGTGTATGGTGTCATGCTCAGATACCAGCTGGTCATCGTGTGGAAGGTGGCAAGTGATCACCTTTGTTTGCATCATTTGGATTTTTTCTTTTTCTTTGTCTTCTTCCCTTCACTAATTAAACGACCTTTATCTCAACCCACGAGTTTTCTCACTTTTGCACGTCCTGTCATGCTGGAGGGACACGGAGTGAGCGAACAGCCGCGTGCTGCCGAGCTGCCGGCCAGGGTGAACCCACCATGAGGACCAAAGGTTCGGTCTGCATTTGGATCTGCAGCCACATATCAGGAAGGGTCCAGAAAGGTCTGAAACTCTGCTTATTGCAGCATCCCACACAGAAAACATTTCTCCCATCCAAACCAAGAACTATACATATTTACTATAGTCCATATGACTAATATAGTCCAAAGAGAAACTTCAGATAAAAAAAACAATCTGCAAAATACAATGGATAAAATTATCCAAATATTAATATTACAAAATACCAGTGAAACAGCTGGTAGGACTTCTGGGAACACGGCTTCCCATAAAACCAGAATATCACCCAGTTGGCTTACAAAAAGGTACCGCTAACAGTTTGCAAGTCCATCTGTGTCATCAGATTTCCAAGGAAACCCACGCTCTCGAAACATCTTGGAGAAAAGGAGTCCATCAAGAACAGTCAGGCACTTCACACTGCTACTGGTGGCCACTTCGTGGCTAGATCATCATGCATAGCTTCGGGGATCCACTGACAATAGGCTGCGAGCAAGTCTGGAATGAAAGAGCGGAGTGGTTAGACTGCTATGGGAGTCAGGGACTGGAGCGGTGCTGCTGGAAAGACGAGATCCTGTGGCGTCAGCCTGCTCCCAGGCTGAGAGCAAGAACCAGCTTTCCATCACCGGGACAGTGTTGGAGCTTGGACACCCGCACACAGATATAAAAGTATCAAGTATGGGAGAACTACTGTGAAAGCCATCGCTGCACCACTTTGTGGCTGCTTCTATAAAGAACTCTTACAATCTGGTACCCTGATACTGAACAAAATCAATTTTACCCAGAAAAAAATTTTTCCTCTATCCACTGACATCCACCATCATAGTTTAATTTTTCAAAAGCCCAAACCAAACATTTTAACTGTGGTTAGAATGACAGAAAAAAAAGTTCTTAAAATACAAATAAATGTTGCTTTCTAAAGGACAGGGAACTCCAGTTCTTTGCAAGAACCAAACACCTGTTTCTGGTAAGAAAATAGCAAATATTTGGAGCTTATCAAGTGAAATCGTCCATTTTTAAAATTATAATTCAACAGTGCTCAAGGTACTACAAAGTCTGCACTGATATGACTAACAAGGAGAACACTTACATTTAGGATTTTTCTTCCATGCAGCCAGTAAAGCATCGCGATTATCACAGTTTTCTGCAACTAGAGCCTGCAGAAGGGATTCTGTCCTGGGCTGAAGTCTAAATCAGTCCAAAATAAAATGGCGCAATAAAACAATGTTCATTAGTGTAGTTTAGCAAAGTGTTACAGCATTCAGCTCACCTTTCTGAATTCATACTCTTAATATTTTTAACAGGCTAAAAATATAGATGTAGAAACACACAACCTCTGGATACAGAGACATGTCATTGGCTCCAGGAAGTTCACTAGAAGTAGTTTCTTCCCTCTACCACAACTTTTTGTTGTTAAAAGCAGCAGCAGCTTGCTCTCGTTGCTGACAGCGTGAGGTTGTCTGCTGCACAGTTGCACAGCACACGATAAAGCAAAAAGGAATCCATAGGTCCCATGCTGAACTCCAAATTGACTAAAACAGGAGAACACTTGGTAACTGTAGGGCCCTCAGATAACATCAGTCACTTGTAATGAAATCTTTCAAAATCCTTGCATCTACCAACTCCATGAAAACTCACTGAAGGCTCAGAGAAACCTTATTTTGGTCAACAAGAGAGACTGGGGGGATAGCAAGGGAAGCAACAGCTGACCTTGCTTTTGAGGGTCACAGTTCTATAGATGTCATCAAAACCACAAGAAAAACACAGTCTGTTGGAAACATGTTTTTGAAAAGAAATAAAGACAGTACAAAAGAAAAGCAAGGGAAGCAGCAGTGCTCATCTGACAGTTTCTTACACGTGTGAGCAACTGATCTGTATGCAGCAGCCCGCAGAGGCCAGTGTGACCAGCAGGTCGCGTGTGTTCTTCCATACCGCCCTTAAAATCGCCCAGTTCTCTTGAGACACAATTTTTCTTGGTAAGAAAAAAATGATTTTCCTCTCTCTGCAGCTACAGCCAAGATCACTATCTAGAACACCCTTCCCAGCATTGAATTTTTTTAATTTAAAAGGAAGTTAAAAAGTGTTCGGTGGAGACAACAAACTTAAGCTTATTTTTAACAACTTACTTGGACCATGTCTTCAGCATTATGAGGGGACTGGACAGCAGACACCGGCTGTAAGAACTCAGTTTTTCAATGACCTGGAAGATTTGTTATAACAAATATATAATGAACAAGGTAAATTAATTGTTCTGTGGAGACAATCATCAATGAACTTGGACTAGATTTCCACCTCATATCCTCTACCACCATCTCTCTCCCATCCATGTCTCCGTACCAATCTTGTCCTGACTGGGTTGCTAGATGACTCCTGTGTCTCAGAATGGGCAAGACATGAGCTATACTTCTTTCCTTTGCAAAAACAGGACTTAAATTTGGGGGTCTCTTTCACCCAAATGCTGATTTTCATGCCATTTGGTATTTTAAAGGTTTCTTCCCCACCCCACCAACTCCAGCAAACTCCCCCAAGCCACCAGCAAGCTCTGAGGAATCGGCATGCACACAAAGAAAGAAGCCACAAGGCTAATCTCCTCCAGAAACTGGGCTAAAAACTTATTGCTCATGTCAAGAGAAGTACCAGAGCTGGAACACACTTACCTTTCCTTCAAGCAGGAACCTGGCAAAGTATTTGTAGCGATCAATACCTTCTGGGTAATCAACTTCCACAGCAGGGAGCTCCCAGCTAACTCGATCTGGAAAGAAAGATCACACCGAGTCTACTAAATGCTCGAAGAGGAGGGTACATTTTCAAGGGAGATGTGACAACACAGGTGCTAAAAAAACTGGAGGATACTGTCACCACCCAGCCAGCCTTGCTCCTTCACAGGGGGAGCAGATGGGCATAAAATGGCTGCACCAATGGAAAGATGCCAATATTTAAATGCTATGAATCCCACGGAGCTACTCAAACTGCTGTTAAGTTCCTTGAACAGTCCAAGCTGAGCTCGACCTTTCTGGTCTGCTGACAGTCTCGTTAAAAGCAGCATTACAGTAACTATAGAGCAGCTCTTGGACAGAACTACTGAGTTACACTTTTCAAGACACTTACAAAAGACGCTTGGTCTGTGACATCGAATTCGGCCTGTTTCGGGGCAGTAAGACGGAGGAGGATTTTCCAGAGGCTTCCCAAAGTGGCAGTATGGTGGCAACAGGGCAGGAATCCACTCAGGTTCCACTGCGGACACACCTTAGGAAGGGAAAAACACAAAAGTGAATGAGGGGTTGCTGCCAGGATCCGCCACTCACTACCAGTCCCGTGAGTACAGCGCGTGGTCAGGATCTCATGTCCACAGATCTACTTATATCTCATTTTTCAAGTAAACTGTACAGATTTGTGTTCTTTTAATTTATGTTCTTCTAGACCAGCAATAGGTCTAACAGGGCTGGCGCTGAGCAGCTATTTCAGAAGCTGAGCTTTCCTCGAGCTCATTCTGCTAGAGGAAGAATAAACCAGGCCAATTTTTCCCTTGGTCCAGATCTAGAAAGCACAAGGATCCAAATCCCAGGAGGTACGACCACTCTGTAGGGAGAGTGCTCAGTCACTGCAGCAAGGGAAACATTCTGCTAAGGCACATCTGAATTCCCCACCGTACCTGCAGCACAAGCAGGGACCGCAGCCGCCTCACCTTTCATATACAGTTTTGTAGTCTCAACAATTTCTTGATACACCACAAACTCTGGGAGCTGTTTGAAGAGGACTGAGCTTGGATGGATGAACACAGGGTCATCCAGGAGAGCAGTCTTTAAGAAAGCATAGAAGATTGAAGCAGAGTAAGATAAGTTACTGGCAATCCAATTTCTTGATTGCTCTAATTTCAGTCTCTCTCAGATGTACATTTATATGGTTTCCTTAAGTGACCGAGGTTTTTAATAACCCCATAATTTTCTGCTTCACCTTCTCTGGAGACATCAAGCACTTTGCAAGATGGACTAATGCTACTTCTTAGCTCTTTTATAACAATTTCTCCGTGAGGACTGGGAAATTGCTTAAATTTCTTAAATTCTAGGGAGAGAAGTTGTAGAAAGCCGGCACACGCAGCCCCAACGCTGCATCCAGCCATAAGCCCAGGCTTTGTACAGGAGTGTCTTTCTGCCACACAGGAGAACAGGAATTCAGTCAAATCAAGCTGTTTACCTTGTAAGCGTTTTTCCACTTGTCATCCAGGAGCTCTTCTGCCTGAACCCTTCGGGCAACGTGATCCCCAAGCCCTGCCAGCACAATCTGTCTCAAGTAAGTTGCTTGAGCTTCCGTTGGGGGCTTCATCTTTGGATCAACATAGAGGCCAGCATCAGCGCAGACTGAGTTCACTGCCCGGAAAAAAGGTTGGGTTAAGATTCAATAGGAAAAAAAAGGTTGCAACAAACAGCCCAGTTTATTCGTCACGCCCCCCCCGAAAGAGAACAAACACATCAATTCCTCTCAAAACCCACTTACCTGCTGTTGTCAGCTGCCCTCTCAAGCGTCTGATCTCCAGCATGGCTTTGTATCGGAGCCCATTTTCTTCACAGAATTTACGGGTACACCCAGCATATTCACAGGCTCCCACTGCTCCTGGAAGTGAACAGTCAGGTGGAGGAAACAACTCAGCCGGTCAGTTCTCCTAATCTAACCAACTGTGGGACAGTACAGTCATGGTCGACACGTGCATATCACAGCTCCCACTCATCGTTAGCCTGGGACACTGCCCAGAGAACAGCCTAGAAAAGATACTGCTGGACTCAGACCTACAGCACGAGGACGCCTTTAGTTGTATAAAGCTGAGAGCTCAAGGTGACAGGGAGAATGGAATGGGAGAGAACAGTACAGGGAAATCGCTGTCTCCAATACCTAACATCACCATGAGGTCTCCTAGCTTTTGCATCGGCCCCTGCCCAGCCCAGATCCTTTGCATCTGTAAAAGCCTTGCTTTCTTCCCCTTCAGTTTTGCCGTCTCTTCCTCACTTACTGCTGGCCTAAAAGAAACACAAAACGGCATAAATGAATATTGTGCTTACGTGCAGAGGGGTCTCAATGTAAGAGAGGCATCAGCTGTGACAGGGTGATGCACCCTGTAAATAGGATGTCAGGCTAACCCACTCACCTGTCAAACTCCTCAAAGAGCTCCCGGACGGTCATTGCAGACACTATGGTAATGGTGTACGGCAGGCAGTCGTGCTGCCTGCTTAACGCCAACATCTTCGCATAGCGCGGGGCGACAGGGAAAGTGGCCATTATTCTGCCCAGGGGACTAATAGGGCAACTCAGCTTTGCTGCCAGCTGCTGCTTCAGCCTGGGGAGGAAGAGAAAAGTCATGTAATGAAGCAACTTCTGCATTAGAACAAGTTTGTGTTTCTGGTTTTGGCAGCCCAATTAATTTGATGTGTTCTCTCCGATTTTTTTATGTGCTGGTCCCAAAGGCTGGGGCAGAGATTCCTCTTCCTCACGCAGCTCCCACCTGCCCTGCATGGCGCACTCCTAGCACAGTTTTTCCCTGCCCACACACACACCCAGGGCCAGCAAAACAAACACAGGTGAAACAGAGACTGGTAAAATGATGCCAGCCTCTGTACAAAAGCACACCCTCAGATGCGAGGGCTGAGATGGAAAAGCAGGCAGGAGGATAGCAATGCCCACTGTCTCAATACCTGGTGCTGAGAGGAAACTTGTGGGGGACCACAAACATTACCTTCCTGCCATAGGGGGCTCCTTCAAGGCACCCAGGGCTATCAGCAACTCCTCAGCTGCTGCAAGTGTTTCTGTTGGAGGCGGCGTTGGGAACGGGAAGTTGATTACCTACGGACACCAACAGAAGATGCCTTTCAGTACATCACTGACACGGCTCCCACTGAAAAGCAGAGTCTGAACGCAATAAGAAGTCCTGGAAGGGAGTGAAACCCTCGCCGCTGGTTACATATTCCAAAGAGAAACATTTAGGATGTTTGCCAGGAGCAAGAGGAAAGGACATATAATGGGAGGAAACGCTTAGAACAAAAACATTAGGAAACAGGAATACCAGCGTCACCCTCAGCTGCCACTGACTGCAGCCACCGCCCTGGGCAGGCTGCTTTAAGGTCAGACTCTAAGTATTGTGCTCAAGTATCTCCAAAACACAACCCCTGTTTGGACAGGGTTTTTTTCACTACTACGAATACAAGAAAGCTCTTACTACCTGAACAAACATGTCTGTTAAGGCCTGGTGGAATTCATAGCACCTTCTGCCATTTGCAGAACCAAACTCAAGTCCCAGGATCCTAATTTCTAACACAAGGCACAGCCTCAAGAAACGATGATAAAAGGCATTTGTGTTTGTTTCTGCCTCCTAGGGGCAACCACTTTAATGAGTGCTGTAGTACAAAGCCAATTTACACCTCACCTTTTCTATATTTAATGCCTTCATTTGCAGAATCAAGTCTTCTACTGGTCGCTTTGTTATTTCTGGAGCAGAAAATTTCTCAAAGTCCATGAAGACTGCTGAAGAATATAACCTAGTGGACCAGAAACGCTGCTTAGAGACTTAAAAGAAATCTTAACTCAAAAGATATGCATTAAAAATTGGCAAGGGATTTTAAAAAAATAGGCAGTTGTGGGTGCTATTTACATAACCATGCAATTATTTACACAGTTGGGGCACACCACCTTATTCACAAAAGGCTTGGAGTGGAACCCATGCTAATCTAGCCACCAAAACAAGGGTTTTCAGCAAGAGAAAGGCGCCCAAGAAGCCAAACTGTCAAACTATCATCACCAGTGACAGTTCACGTTCAGCTTCACCTCTCCTACTTGAATGAAGAGCAGACAAAACCAAAACGTTTCAAGCACCATTAGGTCCCTGTGAAAGGGGCAAGAGGACCAAGGAAGCTGTCAAATTCACACTGAGACTTGTTGGGCTTTTTGTTTCTCCTAGCCCTCTCCACAGCAGGTAGCTAACCTGTAACAGTGCCCTGGCTCCGTCCGGCCAGCCCGACCTGCCCGCTGGTTAGCTGAAGCTTGAGATATCCAGGTGACTCTGAAAGACGAAACCCCAGTAATTTTGTCGTAGAAACGTTTCTTGACCTTTCCACAGTCAACCACGTATTTGATGCCTGGGATGGTAAGCGATGTTTCAGCCACGTTGGTGGCTACAACACACAGTCTCGTGCCAGGAGGAGGAGCCCTGAATACCTACAAGAAACAGATGGGCATGTGAAATGCATTGCCAACAACGGAAAAAAGAGAGGTAGTCAACTTGGACAGGTTGCAAAGGGATGACAACGCATATGGCATTGCAGGTGAAACCCAAGAGTGAGACCAAAGACTTTACTCTCTGTCTCCAGCTCTGGAGCTCTCCATCCAGCTCAGTTAACCCCTCAGAAACATCCACAGGGGCTCCAGGTGGAGCAGACACCAGTGTTGGGTCGTATTTAGACACATTGCTGCCACCTCGGAAGCCCAAGTGGGAATGCAAGAATTTGCAAGAACTGCCTGGTGGCGGTGGGATCCTCACATGCCCCATAGCCATGACTAATTTCAACGTGCTGCAGGACTGTCACTCTTCATCTCTCCCAACCCACTGAACTGGCCCATTAGGGAGATCCCAGCCCAAGCAAGGCTTGCTCCCACCCCCTCCCAACTTGCCCGTTGGGCCATTCAAGTCTGCCCACGGATGGATAGTCCAAGGTGGAAATTTTAACTCACAAAGCACATGTGACTTCAGACAATGATGACACGTATCTATAAGGATCATTTACTCATTGTGACAATAAATCCTTTACCTTTGCTTGTTTCTCTGGTGCTAGTAAAGAGTAGAGCGGGAGCACGTAAAGTGGAAGGGACGAATCAGATTTCTCATCTGTGAAGAAATAAATCAATATTCTTAAATACACGGTAAGCTAACTTCCAGGCTTAGCCCCAATAATGTCTTCACAAACACCACTTCATTTAAAACCAGCAAAGTATTTGGTACAAAGCTGAAGCTGGAAAATCTTAATAGCTGTTCCATGACACAGGTCTGATGTGCTATCACACCAGTTTAGCAAGGACAGCTGGCTTATGTCACACATTTCACAGGTGATGGGAGATATGCAATTTTTATTTCATAAGTGCCAAACCTTCTTCTGAGTCTCCATCTCCTAAATCAAGGTCGATATCAGACCCTGCAACATCATCATCAGTTTCAGCATCTCTGTCTTCATCTCCTTCATCCACTGGTACAACAGAGTAATTGTCCAGATCAATTTTGGGGAGTGTCTGTGAAAGACAGGAAAGACAACCACAGAGCGTTAAGGGGGGACACAAACAGCACTTCTCATTGCTTTGAAAGCAAAGCTGAGCAATTACTCCAAACATTTGTTGACCTGAAGGTGACAGAGGGATTGAGAGATTTCATTTGCATTTCAAGGCTGAGGTTCAGCATTTGGTAACTGTGAGAGTCAGGGGGGAATAACTCAAGTATTTTAAACAGCATTCTGTGATGAGCCAAGCTTCTTCACTTGGAGGACAGTGGGAAAGGGTACAATTTCTTTACTTCAGGCCCCTTCAGCCACCAGGATCCAATGTCACTGGACAGTATATCTCTAACATCAAGATCTCCAGCTAACAAAAGCACGTGTAGGACTCCGGCAGAAGCCAAACGCTACCCTTCATCACAGATGCATCAGTCCCAATTTTAGGTAACAAACAGCGAGATGAAAAGCAGCCCTGGAGCCAGCAAGTCTGGAACTCCTTCCATTAAAGTTTGAATGGTCAGTACTCAACTGAAATCAATCTCCTGCCCATAATATCCAGGGACAGATTTTAGCACTCTGCTGCTCATAATGCAGCAGTTATCAGTGCAGGTAGTATTACCGGATTTCCTGAGGGGACATATGTAGGCTACAAGGCTTCATGCAAGTCTAAAACAGGCTGGTGAGAAACACAGCTACACAGGAGTACTGTTTTGCAGGGAGGTACCTGCTCCTTCCTGTCTCTTGGAGGAATTCTAGCCATCACACATTACCATAACTTTTCTCCGCTTCCTCGATTTCTTAAATTTTCTGATTTCTTCCACTGATTCTTCTTTGTCATCATCTGCTCCTACAAAAACAGCCAGTGGAATCACTGTTAGCTGAGCATGCCTTCCTCTCAGAAAAGGTAGTGGCGAGAGTCTGCTCCCACTCCCATCTTTTTGGGGATTCAAAAAGTATCACAGTATGAAAGAAGCAAATAGTCACACTGAAAGTAGAGGGGACAGGGATGCACATGTTTAACGTTACTGTTCCATTTAGGAACCATACAGAGGATTGACAGCAGCACACACAGCAACTGTATGCCTTGAGGTTTAGGAGACCACTAGCTGAGCTGGATTACAATTTGACTGTCTAACTTCCTAAAGTTGTCTTGGGAAATTCCACTATTCTAAAAATAGTCTCCAACAAGCAGCAGCATTTCCACTTTAATTCATAACCAACAAAGTGAAGAAATGCAACGGATGCTGAGGAACCAGAAGGCATCATATACATAAACCTTTTCCCCAAACTCAAACCAGCACAAACTTAACAATCAGTCATCAAAATCATCCACAGTGAGCCCTTTCCCCAACCCTTGTTTTTTTTCCCCAACTCTTTATTTTTTAGGTGCAAAGCAAGCTCATTTCTCAGTGAGATAAATTTAAAGTTCCACAGTACTTTGTTCTATAGCATTACCTGCACTGTTGTTTTTTTGGAACGGAAAGGCTTTCCTTAGCCTTCTACAGAGAGAGTGAACTTCTGCCTGGCCTGTTAAAAACACCAAAATCCCACCTGCAAAAGAAGAAAGCACTCTCAACCTCAGCATAGGTATTTCACCTTGGAAAGCTTCAGATCTCATCCTTCGTAAGAGACAGGTCAAATATACTGTGGCGTAACAAGGAGGAACAGCGTGTTTGGCTGCATCTGTCTTCTACCACTCCCTGAAGCAGCATGCTAATGCTATGATTCAATTGAAGGGTAATTTTCACAAGAAAAACCTTCTAAGTAAAAGCACACAATACATCACTGCAGTCCAATGTCTAATTCACAAAAAACCCCACCTCAAAACAAACGAAAAACTTCCCCAAAAACCAACCCAGAACACTTGAGACATGTTAAGTGTAAAGAATTTGAGACATACTCAGCAGTGACCTTACCTGGGGGCAACATTCGATGGATTTTACACACCTTTCTGAAGCACTCCCCACTGTAGTCATCTAGGGGGGTTTTCTTGTTAAAATGAACGGTTACAGGGAATTGCCTTGCATCTACCTAGAGAGGAAATACAAAACCAAGGGTTGGTTTGCTGTTGTAACTCCAACACAATCATTACAGCTTTCATGGGAGAACTAGAAAAGCTCACCCTGTATTTCTCTTCAGTTCTTGGTTTTGGTAACCTACAAACCACTGGACCCACAGAAGTTATCAGTGTTGTCTACCCTGATAGAAAAGTTTTGGTTTCTCTCTTTTAGATCATCAGCTTGGATTGAGACTTTCTAGTTCTCCTGAGCTGTAATTTACAGTTTTTCAAGATAATCAGATTCTGCCAGGGCAGTTTCCTGATAAAAGCAGAAAGAAAAATACCAAGTCCCAAAAGACACAATAGTCTAAACAAAAGAACTATTTTTAAATTGATATCTGAAAGATTTCAGCACCAACTGGAAAGATTAGAGTGCCCCTGTGTTTTAATTAATTTTACAAAGGAAGCCCTCATTGTATGTCAGCCGTTACATCTGATGCAGACCCCAGTGAGCAGAACGATACCTGAATAACAGGAGGTGTAACAGAAAACAGCCTCTTGTTGTCGGTGAAATCTTCAACACGAAGGGTAGCTGACATGACAATCAGCTTCAGCGGCAGCCCCTTCTGCAGGGACACAAATGTGTTATTCTGTGCCGGAAAGCACGCAGCAGGTAAGCTACACAGCATGCAAACCCAGAGCTATTAGGAGGACTGCATGCAAGTCTCTGCACGAAAGCACTCAAAATCTAAGACAGTAAAAGCACCGTGTCAAGTGACAGAGGATACACGCAGCTTCAAAAGCCGCGTGGCTTAAAATGCATAAAAACCCCACGCTGGCAATCCTGATGCTGACAGTGACCTGCCTCTAAATCACTGCATTCTCTCTCCATCCATAAGTAAAACAAATGCAGATGCCAAGCACTGCCCTGCAGTCCACCAGCCCCAGCGTCAGTCAGGACCAAACACTGCAGGATGGCAGCCCCAGAACATCTCCTCCTAAGCACTGCTGTTGGCAGCTTATTCCAGTGCAGCAGTAAGCACCTTGGTTTCTAACAGGCTGCTGACATTAATTATTTACACGTGTCTCGTGGCACTGTAAGTCTAAAATTAATTGGGTATTGCCTGCAAAGTTATCTGCTGGTACTGATATGTACTATTTTTCCCCTTTCTGTAGGCTCTGTGCTTCTTCAGTCATATGGAAAAGAAAACATGTTATCTGAGCGTTATTTCATGATTTCAGTCAGATTTCCACATTATACAGATTCCCCCCACCCACAGACCCTCTTCACATCTAACATCCTCCCCAGCACATCTGCGTCCAATACAGAAACACTGCTTCCCTTACCTTTTCACGAAGGGGCACGATGCGAGACAAGAGGCCTATCAAGATATCCGTGTACATGCTCCTTTCATGGGCTTCGTCAATAATGACGACTTTGTACTTTGAAAGCAGAAAGTCCTGAGAAGAGAGATCGATTTCACCACATGAAGCCTCACCCAAGGACAGCTTTAAGTCGAGACAACCTACGGCTACACAAACACTGACCCCACATCCTCATGGCTGTAGCCTCTCTCACACATTTGAGCACAGTTTAATGCGTTTACCCTACATGAAGCAGCCTAGTTCCCAAGACTCTCTTCCTCGCTCTCATTTTATATAGCAAGATAACCTAACGTTTAGGGACTAATGCAGGAATATAAAGGGTTGAGATGAAATAAATCTCCAGTGCTGAAAGGGATTTTGCTTTGAAAGGCTGGTGACAAATCCATGCGAAGCAACTGGCCTCTCTTCCTAGCTGTGCTAAATACTTTCCTCTTTGTAACACTGAGAACAGCAACTTACTTTCTGAATTTCTTTCAGCAGCACACCATCCGTCATGAACTTGATTTGTGTTTCATCTGTAACATTGCCTTCATATCGGATTTGATACGAAATCACTCTGTGAGGAAATGCCAGGGTAGTCACAAGAAAAAGCATCGGGAGAAACAGTTATGGGATGCTTTCTCATACAGAGACAAACTAGGACCACTTCCCACACTCCACCTCCACCAAGTTCTCTCTAAAAAGTAACTTACAACCATTAGTAGCACCAGATCTGCCCATGCTTTTTAATAGATAACCCCACAGGGAAGTTTATAAGCAACTTTCCCACAGTTCTGAACAAGCAACATGCAAGTCTTGATTTCAGTCTATGACACACACAGAGCATCGCAGCATTATCTTCCTAGCAAGGTCTCAGCTTTTTTCCTCCTCACCTGTGCGACAAGTTCATTTCCTTAGCGACCCGCTGGGACATGGACACTGCAGCCACACGCCGGGGCTCGGTGATCCCAATAGCACCATTTGAACTGAAGGGGAGAAGGAAAGAAAAGAAGGGGTTGTTTGGCTGTTTGTTTTAAAGAGAGAAACACCGAGATAGATGACACCAGGATTTCTGCACAACAGCTCTGAATTAACTAGTTATCACTTATATAAGAGTATCACTTTCAGTTAATAGTTAGAAGCAAAAGACAGAAAAGAAGCTTTGGGATTGCCCTTTTATGTGTATTGATCTGAAGATGCATGTATCACAAGATTTTTTTTCCCCAAACGTTGTTTCTGTAATTCCAGTTCACTGAACTCCACCCCCCATGACACCCCTCTGGCAACAGGGTCCATTTCAGAGAAGAAATTCAGGCTGGGGCGGCAGCAGCACAGAAGCTGGATGCACCCTGACGCAGCTCTCAAGAGGCATCTTATGAGGAGCTGAAGCCTCTAAGTGTTCCTGATAGCGCCAGATGAGCCACAACTATTTTCAAAGATGTTCTTAAGAAATATGCACGTTTTCTTCCAAAGCTAAAAACAAACCTCCGTTAGCAGAGGATAAACTATGCGAGGTGGGCAAGCGATAAAGCCCTTCTGTGAAAAACAGGCCGGTGACTTTGAAGAAAACTTTTACCTTAGAGACTTTTACAAGTCAGTCTTATTCCCTTCAGATTTTTTTAAAAGCCCATTCAACACGGCCACTACCACTGCACAGAAAAGACCAGGTTCAGTTCATCCATATCAAAAGAAAAGAAATAAAATCAGAAGCCACTGAGCTCAGCTTGAATTTTTCTAATTACATTTGCTGCACATAAAGGAAGACTCATACCTGGCATAGCCAGCTTCATAGAGAAACTGTGGTACTTGGGTGGTTTTACCGCTTCCCGTCTCTCCACATATGATGACAATGGGATTTTCATTAATGGCTTCCATGATTACTTGCTCTTCAGCAAGAATTGGAAGCTTTAGTCTTGCTTCCTAAAGAATATAAACCACAGGATTTATTTGCACTGTTTTGCCTCTTGCTCCCTTTTTGCTTCCCCCAGGACTGAAAACTGTTACGTTCCTCAGATTATAAAGTCCCCAAAAAGGAATTCTGCAAGCTTTGTGGCTTGAAAAGCTCTAAACCAGCTAATATCACACCGGCATGTCCAAGAACTAGAGTCATTGGAACAGCTTCCCAGAAAGCAGCTGGCAAGCCCCACACTTTAATTTGTGAAACTTCAGAGTCCCCTGAGTTTATTAATATAGCATTTCAAGCAAAAACTCATTTCACAACTCCACTCATCTGTTCAGACACATGCAGAGCTTTGCCCGTTTCTATGGAACGCCCTACCTCCAGCAAATGGAATAAAACTACCCAGCATAAGACAGCATAATGGAGAGCTAGAAATGACTTCACAAGATTTTCCAGTGAAGAACGATAAAAGACTGCTAATAGAATCTGTATTTAAAACTAGAGACAATGCTTACATCCTAAAACAAAACTAGTTTTCCTTCTGCTAGATTAGACAGGCTTAAAGCTCAGAAATGTATGTGTGAAACTTGCCAGAACAAAGACCCTAAGTGCACACTGCTGCCATGCGGTGTTAGCAAGAGACACAAGGCAATGCTTGTGTCTGCAGTGACCTAATCTGATGGAAGACACCATCATCTCCGACCCCTTAATAAGCCCTTCACTGTTCACAGAGCCCCACCTGAATCTCTGGAGACCTGTCCACTGGAATGAAAACTGCAGGCTTGCAGGATGGTTTGTTGGAGGCTGCCTGGCAAACCGGCACACTAGGACCAGCTGGCTGCTGGTTAGTCGCTGGCTGCTGGTTAGCCACTGCCTTTTTCACACCTTCCTCTGGCTTTGCAGCAGCATTCAAATCACTGGCTGCAGACTTTTCAATTTCTTGTTTCAGCTCTTCCTTCTCCTCCTCAGAGCTACTGGGCTCTTCCTCAGGCTCCAATTCTGAATCTGAGCTGTGTCTTCTCTTATTTGCCCCACCGATGCTCCTGATCTTTTCAGGTACCACAGTCCCTGGCTCCTGTATCATCCTAGAACAAAACATCAACACGTGAACTACATTTCGGTCAATGCTCTCCAGGACCTCAAGCCAGACACATCTTCCACACAAACCAGAAAAGTCGCATCATCAGAAGTCACTGCCTGAGCCTGAACTCAAGTTTTACTTAAATAGGAAAAACTTCTACACCTTGAGTGTAGTGCAGCGCCAGAATACGTTACCCAGAGAGGTTAACCCAGCTCTCTAAGGATCTCCATTCTTGGAGGTTTTCACAACTCTGCTAGGTAAAGCCTCGACTGACCTGATTGCTGGATTCGTACCTAAGCACCCTCTGTACTATTATTTATTCATTTCTTTAGAAGACACCTTTGTAGTTTCATTTATTTCCGCTTCTGCCAAAATTCAGTTCTTGATAAATCCAGTAACTAAGGACCACATCAGTCGATGTTTTCCAATACAACAAGAAAGTAAACATTTATTCCACCAATTACATAGTTCAGCATAACTGTAAGAGCATGCGTACATAATTGTCACCCACCCCCTTAAGAAAGGGAAGACCAGGTCATTTTAACTAACATCCTCTCCTTAGGAAAACAATTACTATATTATCAGATAAAAATAGAAAATCATTTAACCCCATCCATTCTGAAGAACCTCTATGCAGTAAGAAGAAAAAAAAAAAAAAAAGCCAAGCAAAAAAAGGTAAGAAGGTTGACAAGTTTTCAACCACAGCGATAAACCAGAAGGGTTCTTTCCAAATAACGCTTTACCTTTTAGTCTGATACATGCGCTCCCCGATACCCAGTTTGGAAGTGGTGTACAGAAGTTTCATTTCTGCCTCAGAAGCTTGGACCTCATTCAGCTTGCTCAGCAGTTCAGCTCGCTATTTGGGACAAACAACCAAAATCAGTGCTTATTTTCACCAGGAAATAATTTTATTTCAAGATTAGCTCCCGAGTTTCAAAGGGCATGCTCTGGCAAGTCTTGCTGTGAAGTTGTAAAGATGATCCTGCTGCTACATGGTCAGTCCTCCCCGCTGAAGATTTCAGCCCTGCACTAGAGCTAGAACAGAAGAAATATGGACTTGACCCTTCATGGCTGCAATGAAAAGCTCAGCTGCACCCTTCAATCACCAGCAAAGAACATGGATTTGAACTGAAATGCTGGAGTGAGGAATGGAGCAATGGAAGCCTCCCTTCATCTCCCTCACGTGGGACACAGCGCTGGCAGGAGCTCAGACAGACGTAGTTTTAAACTGCCTCCGAAAACAGAGTCCATTTGTCAAAGCCATTATTCAGACACTAAAATGAACAGGAATTTTGCCTGGAAAGCTTTTACAAAGACAGAAAAGCTGTATTTGCACACAGAAAATATAGAAGAGCTGGAAATTAATATTTCAGTAGCAGAGTTAGGGGTGCATCAAGCTTTGCATTTTGCAGCAGGACAAAGCTGCTCATACAATCTGTAAGACGCTGTTAAAATATAATGTCATTTACTCTGCTAGCAATGTACTCCACAACACTCATCTATTCAGTCAGGGTCAAAGACAGAACGGGAACCAGGACCCAGAAAGGATGCGTTCCCGCAACACCTGATCCCTTGAGAGGGAGGGGAATCCTTTTCCCCACTAGAGTTACACTGAGGAGTCCATGGGTGGTGGCATGTTTTTGCCAAAACCCCCAGGAAGGGGATGGCTAATGCTGTTGCAACATAAACTCTTGAACTTCAGCATCTGCATGTCCTTGAGCCACCCCTGACAGCTCACATCCCAACAGCGCTCGCTGCCACTGCAGAGCCCTCACCTCTGGCTTTTCACACCAGCAATGCAACATCAGATATCCAGGATTGCCAGAGTCACAGTGCGAGGGAAACCTCTGCAGATGTTTATTAACATCGACCTTTTCCATACACTGATACTCAGTTAACTTTATCGTTTTAGCAGCAGTCACAAAGCTGGAGTTACCAGCAAGCAGCAACGTACCTGCTTTTTCTTCTCCTTCTGCTCTAAAACTTTCTGCAGGTTTTTCTTCTGTTTCTTGCTTAGGGGTTTCTTCTGTTGTTGCACAACACTGGCTACTTTTTTCTTCTTCGCTTTTTTTGCTGGCAGGACCAGGGCGTTACTTCCATCAATTCCCTTCAGCGTTGCTTCATCTGAAAGCATTTGTTTGATTATTCACCTGTGCCAGGAGGATTATTTCCAGCACGCCGCTGAACAGCCTTCTCACAAACCACACTATATTTAGCTCTTTTTAAACAAGCACAACCCTTAAGGCCAGCCAAAAAAAAAACCCACATCATCAGCAAGGGCAAAAGACCATGAAACTGGGGAGTTGATAACCCTGTGCTTATTAAGAGTAATTTTCCTTGACTTATGCAACAATGCTATGAAATCTTTGTTTTATTTAATGCCCCCAGGGTTGGGGGGCAGCAGAGCAGCCCAGGACACGGCCTGTCTTGGGGTGACCCTGCAGCCTCCTGCCTCTCCCAGACATAAGTAGTTTTTAATACTAAAAATCCACATTACTTAAGTTTAAATAATAAAAATAGTTTCATAATCGTGGTTTTTTAAAAGTAACGTTTGAGAACGCAAATGTTAAACATAAAAATATTTTTAATAATTGCTTTAATAAAGAATCGCTTAAACGCAGGAAGTGCTTTAATAGAGCTACTTATGCAAAGCCTGTCAGATACTTTTAAATTATAATTTTAATGCTTCCGATTAAAGTATAACAAAAACATAGTAAAGACACGACAGTAATTCCAATCTCGGCAACCCCGCGGCCACTTTAGCAGCGTGAACACCCAGGTCTGCAATAACGAACATAAGGCCCGGGGAGAGGAGAGCCGGGCCGGGCCGAGCGACCCGACACGGCGTCCGGGCCGGGCCCGCCGCACCTCCCAACTCCAGCGGCAGCTCCAGCGGGTCGGCGGCGGGCGGAGGCTGCGCGGTGCCCTGCGGCAGCCGCGCCTTCCAGTTGTGCCTGCGGCGCGCCCGGCCCATGGCGGCGGCGGCCGCGGCGGGAGCGGAGCGGCCCGGCGCGTTCCCACGTGCAGCTCCCGGCGGACGTCACTTCCGGGGCGCGCTCTCGCGAGAAGTGGGCAGGGCGCGGCGGCGTGCGCAGGCGCAGTGCGGGGGTGACGCCCCACGGGGGCGGCCTGGGCCCGGCCGGGCACGGGCAGCGCCGTTCCGGCCGCCCCGCGCATGGCTGAGCCCCGCGCCGCCCCTCCGCTGCCTACCGGGTGTTTCACAACCGAGCCGGGGCCCTCAAAACCCCGGCGTGGAGGCAGGCCGGGCTCCAAGGCTCCCCGCCCGGGAGAGGTCCGACCCAGGCAAGTCAGACGCCATTGATTTCTCTTTCAGTATGTTTATTTTAAGCTTTGTCACGATACCACACGTGATTTGTGAAATACAAATATTTAACTACATAGCACGTTGATCAGGTGGTCAGGTAAGTCATAAATAAAGGCATGTATAGCTCTGTAAAAAATAAGTCTGATCTATTTGTAACTACTTCACAATATTACCAGTAGAATCTAGTATTTCCCTATGGATCGTATGTCAAAAGTATACACACATCATCTCTTCAGACCCAATTACTTTTAACATAAACACGATTGTACAAACTTAAACACTATCATCTTGAAATCTGATGTACAAAACAGGACGTAGAATCACCAACATCAGTGCCAATAACAGGTGCTACCTACCACAGCAAATACCATTTCTGAGTAAAAGGAAAAGACCGATTTTTAAATGTGCTGTCATCACAGTTCGACGGAATTATCCCAAAGTTTAAAATACATGCGGACACAAGAAAATCTTTTATTTTCCAACCCAGACTAAGAGAACTC
This sequence comes from Nyctibius grandis, assembly GCF_013368605.1. Lineage (NCBI taxonomy): Eukaryota > Metazoa > Chordata > Aves > Nyctibiiformes > Nyctibiidae > Nyctibius > Nyctibius grandis. The sequence goes on along the minus strand of NC_090671.1, from coordinate 11,941,163 downwards.
ATGGTCATGTACATCATTAGCTGCCAAATACGGATCAGTACGTGAGGCAAATCACACTGAAAAACTAATACGCCATCGAAGAGCTAAGATTGATACTGGTCTATTTTCCACACTAACGATGCAATGAATCTTGAAAAGCAAATCACAACGTGAAGGATGCGCTATTAAGCACAGCACTGAATCACACCAGGTTTTATACAGTGTACTCTGACACCCAATACCGCTTTTAAAAGCATTACATTCTGACTGCGGCAGATCAGTTACCTACAGGCGAGGTGTGCGCTTCTGAAGCAGCCGCTACCGATGTTAGTTTTGCAAAAATGTGGCTGTACTGACAATACTACAGTAGTTTCAAACATTAAGTCTTAAAGTACACAGTTTAAAGCACTTCAGACCCTACTGGAATTTCTGGTAGGGGCCAGCCTGCAGCCCATCTTAAACGGTTCCATCAGCCGGTTACACAGGGCCATGTTCTCTCATGTCGCTGCTGCGAACCGGAGGGTCAGTAAAGGACCCACTGCGGAGGGGCAGCCTTTGGAGGAGCGGAGGGACGGGGTGCGTCCCCCGCCAGCTGCCCCTGGGTAACCCATGCCGTTTCACCGGCAGCCTGCAGCCGGCCAGACGCGGAGGGAAGCGGGCTGCTAGAGCAGTGCATAGATGCTGCCACCCACTTTCCATTCAGCCGAGGCCGGGAGCTGTGAGCGCTGGGGTTTATTCCCGTTCCTGCCTCCGACTCGGGCACGCCTGTCCAGTTCCACGTCTGAGTTTATCCGTGGGCGACAAGGCACTACCTGCACATCTCTGCCAGTTCGCACGAGACGCTCCTATCAACGGCAATACAAAAGCAGTGCAACCACTGTCGCTGGAACAAGGTCTAAAAAACACAGCAAACACCTCCGTGGATAAGCTAGGTGACCTGGTATGGAAAGTATTTGTAAAAGGTATTTACAAAAGTTGAAGGAGGTTAAATACAATGCCACATTCATGTCCCAAAAGCGCTTTCACTACAGTGCATGTTTAAAAATACAGAGCATTTTTAAAGTATATATATATTGCGAAGATTAGATTGTGCCTTAAAAAAAAATCATTACTTCTGAATTTGACTAAAGTGAAAACTGAGCACTGGGAAAAATACTGATTAAAAATATCCGATTTTATATATACCACTTTTCACATAACATTTTGCTATACATGGGATGCAAGTAAATATAAAAATACTTTTTTTCAAGCAGCAGGGTGATCAAAATTAAGAGTATCAATATAGGAGGGCTGATTTTACAAAACTAAGATACGTAATTTAGAGAGATAGGGAGAAACTATAATCCAAATTAATTTTATACAATATTTTAAAAGAAATCTTTATCATAGACAACTCAATATATAAACAATTCAGTATTTTTAACTTCAACATCAAATATGGATTACATAAAATACAATCTATGCAAAACTGACTCATGCGCATAGTCCTGCTGAAGTCGATGTTGCCGCTTACATGAGCGAGGTTTGCAGGCTTTGGTCCTCAGGTTTAGCAAAACGCGTAACGACCTGACAAGCTTTGCTAATTAATTCCTCATTGCCAGGCTAGTATCTTAGCCCAGGCCTCTGTGCACAACAGTAGGGCAAAGGGAGTTTACAGGGAAGACTCTGTAATACTATGGAAAATGAGCTGTAAAAAGGAATATCCCGTCATCGACATTTTCAGCTTTACAAAGCCGACTATTTGTTGCCATAGTACTTATCTGTTCATGGAAAAGACTTTTAAGTTATGAAAAGCAGTTACTGTGCAATTCTAAATGTGTATTTCTTGAAAAATGGTGGGCAGGGGGATTTACAGGTGACATAAAAAATTAAAATGGCTTCCAACAGTGCCAACTGCATATGAACTTCAACCGTGTTGAACTCAAGTGATCACAGTTTGGAGTAAAGGCCATTAACACGGATTTTAAAATAATCCCTCATGTAAATGTCACATAGAGACCGAAAGAGGTTAGGCAAGTGACACACACGTTAAGAAGAGTACTAAACTTCAGCATAGGGAGAAAAATCAGTTCACCCCACAGTTACATTCAGTTAAGTGTCACATCCAACAAAAGCTCTACCCAACGAAGCCAGAAGCTGAAGACCAAGCGCCAAGCTGCACCCAGCTGCCCCTGGCCAGTCCCGCTGGAGCCAGCGCTGGCCTGTGAAGCCACAGCACGCGGAGCACCGACTCGTGCTTGTTCCCCTTGCTTTTTAGCCAGTCCCTATCACAGACCAATTTTTGTTGTGGTTTTTCTTTACTTGTTCGTTTCGACATTACGGAACACTTAGTTCTTCAGCTGTGGTCCGTTTTACCTCTCATGGCATTGATCCTGTGCTCATCACTATGGTTTAGGTGCTTCCCCTCCCTCCCCCCCATTTATATTCTTGAATACATTACCAAATTAAACCACTTATCGCACTTTCTTCCCTGAGGTTACCTTTGTTTCAATGCATTTCAGCAAAGCTTACTGAAAACTACCAGTGGTAGTCTACCAAGCAAGTTAATTCCAAGGTTACAAATACATAGAATCCTTCAAAATAAAATTGCTTCAAAGCTCCTACATCACTTTGAAATATGACTGTTTGATACACCCTTCTCATAAGGTGACTCACTTTCCCCAAAACCCGATATAGTGAGGACACAGACTTCAAGCAAAAAGCTCCTATAACACTATTACAATTTTAGAAAAAAATCCAGATCTTCCTGAAGATAATTTATTGCCGCTTATTGGTCCTGAGAAAGCTTTAAGCAACAATACGTTTGCAAGTGTTTTAACTGCTGCCTTTTTTGAGGAAGTATGTGGGTCCTGAGATAAAAAAAATCATGTTTTGTTGTATACACTTAGGCTTGGAAAATGCTTCACTGTGAAGACCAAATATGAATTACAATTTGCCACGCTACATCTCTTCCCTTTGTGTCAATTTATCAAAACTGATTTCCTTTCAGACACCAAATTAAAGTTCTCGAGATGAAACGCAATGAAATAATGCCACATGTGCACTTCTCAATTCCTCACGTTGGACTGGCATTTAGGAACTTCAAATTCGTGAAACCTTCCTTCTCCCTTATTCCCCACCTCCTATTAAAAGCTATGGTGTGCATTTTTTGGCCTGGATACCAGAAAATTCCTCACCTGATACTCTACAAAAGGCAATATCAAGGCAATGAAATAAGCCACCAATAAAACAGAAATATTTGCAACTTTGAAAAAAAAATGTGGACCCACAGCAGTTACTTCTCAATGGAAGTGTTTGGTAGCTTGAGATTTTTTTTTTCTTTTTAACTTTTTAAGTGTCAAATTTGCATATGTTTAGCTCAATTTAAATATTTGAAAGACTACTCAATTTGCTTTTATAAAAACTTTACAAAAGATGTTTTTAAATGCTTGTAAAAGTAAGCCTTTATCTACTGAGAAAATTCTAGTAGTGGATAAAACTCTCTGAATATATAGCTCAATTTTTTAAATGTGTTTTTTTTTTTCCTACAAGTATAATGGCTGAGTGTATAATCTAGATAAAATAGTCTCACACACGATGAAAAGTTATAACTTTGCACACTTTTTACCATGTGATGTTTTGTTGCTTTGTAACTTCGAATGAGACAGTGCTTAGGAATTTTCTAGAGCTGGTGTACAGTGGTCTGGAGGGGCTGGTTCATTGCTCACTGCCTCTGTCCAGGTTTTCAATCACCCTAGAAAGACGTATGTTCAGAAGTCTGATCTGACTATCGAGGTGGTCCATCTTCTCCTCAAGGCTGCTGTTCCTGTTTCTTCTCCAGTAAAAGCCAACTGGCCCCGTCATGAAGTAGACTGCTACAACAAAGCATAGAGGCAGGACTGCGTGTTCTGGGTCACCTTCATACTTCTGGAGGATGTACACGCAGGAGAGAGTGAAAAGGGCAACCCTCGCAATCCAGAACAGGCGACCAAACAGCACGTGCAGGAGATAGAAGAAGAATCCAAGGAAGAGAGACAAAAACCAATAGGCAAGTAAAATGGCACCAATCAGCAGAAGGGCATGGGTCGGGTTGTTGACAATTGCTGCCGGGCTGAAATAATGAGTCAAGTTGGAGGCTGAAAAACAAAGGAAAATTTATAGAATATTAATGAGTGCATGCCAAAGTGGTAAGGGCAAAAATGCAAGCGCAGCTTCAAAGGGGCATGCAGTGGGGTCACGACTGTGTTTGCTAAAATAAGGGGTAGAGCTAATTCATCCATTTCTGGATGGACCTTTTTCAAATCACTGGCTCAGCTCCAAGGATGCAACTGAACTAATTCTTAAAAGAATTTAAAAAGCAGAAGCGCTAAAGGTTCTTTAAAGACAAACTGCTGTAGGGCCTAAGGTCAAAGTTCATACTGAAGCTAAAGACCCTGCTTTGTAAAAGCTATACTCTAAAGGCTCTCAACTGCACCTTTCCTTCTTCTAGTCCTCCTTTATTTCCCTGTACTGATCCTGGCTGTGTGCATCCATTTAATGGTGATACCAAGAAACCAACCACGACTTGTAATGCGTTTTACAGACATCCTGCAGGTACACATACAGGAACGGAATGTCTGGTTTTAGTCCTCTTGTTTGAAGGCACTAATAGCAAAATCAAAGCCATGTGAAGTGGATAGATGCACCACTGACGAATGTTTAATACAGCATGATAAAATGTTATTATTTTCCCCCTTGGCCTATGCTTGTAAACATTGACACAGGCTGATACAGTTCAAGAGTTAACAGGCATCACACTTACCATCAATTCCAAGAACATCTAACAAATCAGTCCATATTCTCCAGAATGTGTCCATTAATATATCCACCCCATTCACAAACCTCTCTGTCAACCTTGAGAAAAACTGAGAAATAAAATTGAAAATGTAAAAAAAAAATCCTCCATTCCTTAAACACGCTTTGAGACTTACTAGTCATGAGTAGAATTAGGATTCATGAAACAATAATTGCAGACTATTTTGAAGTCTTCAAGGGAAAAAATATAACTCTAAATGTTTTTTAACTCTGTGAATCATAATTTTACTTATTATAATTGCCCTTATTCTAGGTATTTTGGCACGTAACTTCATATGTTGACAGGATTTTAAAATGTACTTTATTGGCTTTACCATTGTTCTTAAGTTTAAAGAAAACACTGTTACTAGCAATGGACTTTGCCAAAGCAAACCAGAGAATTATAGTTTTATCGAGCAACTGAGAGACACCTCCAAACGTCTCAAATGTATTTTCAAGTCAATTTATTATTGTTGATTATCAAGTCAATTAGTATTTGTTATTTCTTCCTCCTGGCTGAGGAAAGAAGGAACAGAGGCATGTGTAGGTCCGTCTGCCTGCATGCCTTAATTCCTGCAAGTTCCTATGTGACCCCGCAAACACAGGATGCTCTGCTGATGCAGACAGACCGTTTTTCAGTTGGAGGGTTCCTCACAGACATAGGTCTGCCCTGGCCGCCTCCCCCACCTGAAAAAACCCTTCTTTAGAGATTTCTGTTATTAATATGTTTTGCAGTTTGCTCCACCTCAAGCCTCGCCTCCCGTTTTTCTTCCCAAAGCAGCCCAGAGAATTATCCGACCGTTCCTCGGGCTCGCACAGAAGACGAGGCCACCGCGGGTTCAGCGCCCAGCACCGCGCCGGGGCGGAGCGGCCAACGGCGGGGCTCTGCCTCCCTGAGCCGCCCGGTTACCGCCGGCAGCGAGGGCGCGAAGGGAAAGGAAGCGAAGGGTGGGGGGGGGGAAGCGGCCGGCACCTCACCTTCTGCAGGGCCCGCACGTTGTCCTCACCGAAGAGGCCGCTGACACCCTGGTAGAGACCACTGGCAGCGCGGCGGAGGCTGTTTTGCTTCTCGGCGCCGCGGCTCCGCGCTGCCCAGGCCCCGGGCCCCGCCGTGGCGCCCAGCAGCAGGGCGAGCAGCACCAGCCCCGGCAGCCGCCCCGTCGCCATGACGGCCCGCCTCCGGCAGCGCCGCGATGACAGCGCCGCCTACAGGCCGCGCCGTGAACTCCACCACCGTCCTGCGGGGGGGGCCGGACGTCCCCACCCCCGTCCCCCCCCCGCCAGCGCATTTAATGATGCGACTCCCTCTCCTGACAGCTTTTATGTTGATTTTTCCTGACTAACCAACGTCCTTGATGTTTAAACCTCGCGGCTGGGCCTAAGCCTGGCGGCTGAGCAGACATCTATAACACAGACATCTTTATTGCGGCCTTTTCCCCAGTTTGAGTCTGGCCAAAACGCTTATTTTCACATTTAGCGGAACGGCCTAGACCTTTCAGCATTTATTTCTATTTGGCCCTGAGAGCGTTGGGCTCAGATCCAGCAAGGTACTTAGGATCTTACTTGATTTCAGTAGGATATAGATTCTTTATCTATTTATAAATGGTGCTTTCCTTCTCTTTTAACACGGCCTCAAAATTGCTGATATGTCAGTACCTGTGTCCATCCTGAAGTCTATCTCATACTCTTCCAAAACGGGTTGGTAACTGCTGACGGGTATTTCTGAGGTTCTTAGGAGGTTTCTGGTTATCTGCCCTCAGTGTCGTGCTGTGCCCAGACTCCCAGCACGCAGTAAAGTGCCCGCTTCTGGGGCATTTCTTACATGTAAAGAACTTTGCGGTACAAAAACACGACCGTAACATAATTAAGTGTAAGGAGTGTTGTTCCCTGTGCTAATTATAATTCTTCAATTTGCTTCCAGTTGGCATGGCCTTCTTTGAGTCCCCTTGTGCTGTTTCTGGTCCAATGGATCTTGTTTCTGACGTTCTTATTTCTTGGCGTGAGTTTCCATCGTGGGATCCCCTCAAAATCACTCCCGCAAAGTGCTTGTTGTTTCTTTCCATCCATTCTCCAAGAGGCTCAGAGGCCTGTTTCAGTGGCTGCCTTTGGAAGCCTGCGCTCAGGGCTGTCCTTCACCTGAGGTGGGGATAATTTGGGAATCTTTCCCAGTATTTAATTGATTTCCTGACCTGTCTCAATGAGCCTATTTCAGGCATGTCCTATTTCGGGTATGTTCCCCTCTCCAAATCCACAACTCTTACAAAATTACGTGGTATCTCGCCATTCTTCTTCAAATAAATGAAATCATGTCTGCTCAAAGAATACTTTGCATCATGGCCTGAAATACTGATCTCAACCACATTGAACTTTTTAATTAGGACAACTGTGAGGTTTCTAGAAAGATCCTCTGATGAGGGTCTTACTGTACAGAAGCATGAGTGTACTTCTCAGTTTCCTGATCTGCACTAGAAACTGTGTAAGATGTCTTACTCAGATATAGGGATTTAACAACAATCTGAACAGCATTTAGACTAAATTGGGGTCTTCCAGATGTCAAAGTTTTAGCAGCTCATAGGGTTCTCTCTTTTTTAAATCATTTTTGTGCCGAAAAAAATGGCATAGCCTTAAAGAAAGCCAAATGGTGTTACTGTGGACCAGTCCTTAACTTCACTCACCCTTATTTTTCTGTCTTTATTTCATTGCACAACCTCAACTTGTCGTAGCTGATCACTTCATGACCTCTTGTCATTTTAGGCCTTTTCTCTGCATGTTTTGCTGCTAGCTCTGTGAGGCTTCTCTTGCAATGTGTCACTGCTGCTTTTTTTCTTCTTTTTTTCCTTTTCCTTTTCCTTTTCCTTCTTCCCTTTCTGCAAATGCTTTTGATTTTGATTCTGGTTACTTCTTCTCCTGAAACCACGTAGAGGTTGCAGAGATCATGGATGTCAAATGAGCCAGAAGTTTCTTATTCTTACACAGACTCATTAGCCAGCTGGTGGCTGCCCTGAATATAGGATTTTTTAAAAACTTTCCAATATCTTTAGATTTCCTAATCCACGAGTTGGATCAATGGGTCATGGTCAGGCCTCAACATACTGCACAGACTGCTGTGAGGTATTATTACAAAACTTTTATCTATCTCACAGGTCCATGCATTTCATCACTCATTTTAATTTCACAGACTGACTGCAGATTAGTTACCTCATAGACCCCAAATGAGGTAGTGCTATCATCATCATTATTACTGTTAATTGGTTCTGAAGCATCTTTTGAAGGGCCCCTAACCTAATCTAAAGCAGAAAACATGATTTAATCTTTAACCTATTATAACTATTAGTAGGTATAAAGCAAGGCTTAGAAAGATTTTAAAATGGTCAACTCCAGTTAATCTCATTCAGGCTACTTTCTTCCAGCTATCTTAATCTAGTCTCCAAACTATTTTTAGTAGTCACTGCAGTCCTCTTAACGCCCATTTTCTCGTTAAAGGCTTGTTTAATTTTCCTTCTTTTTTTTCCCATTTTTCCAAAGTCACTTTTGAAAGAAGGAAAAAACGGTTTGGATAAGGAAAAACTGGAATGAGGAAAAGGAACACGGTGGCAAAACCACATCTAAATAAGGATGCATTTGTAAAACTGCTGTTAATAAATGAGAGGATCTGTCAGGCTTCCCCAAAAGCCCAAGTTTTCTCACAGAATTCGCAGCACGCCCCCCCCTCCTTGAACAGTGAGTGGGTCAGTCCGTGTCAAACTACGCCTTTTTCAGCTCAGCGACAGGATTTTTGGGTCCCTTCTCAGGTGGTTTGGCTGCGCATTTTGTTTTTAGATGCACAGGTTGCTTTGGGCGGAGGAAGGCTGCTGGTTTGATTCTGCTTTTTTATGTTAAAACGAGTAATATCGGCGTGGCGAGGTGCCACGGCGAGCCCGCCGCAGCCCTGAGGGAATCACGGCGCGGCCGCTCCCGCCGAGCCGGATGAGAGCTCTCCCCCCATTGGGCACACCTCCTTCTGATCCGGCCGCTCATTGGTCGACAGAGAAGAGGGCTTGAGAATCCGCTGGTCCAATTGGTTCTTCGTGGTGTCAGCTCTTCCGCCGTCAGCCCAGCCGTGAGGAGAGCGGGCTCTGGGCTGATGTGGGGCCAGGCGGGTGGCAGCCAATCAGGTGCGCGGGCGTCGCGGCCGCCGTGCGCCGCGCGGGATCCGTCCGCAGCGCGGGGCCGCCCGGTCCCACGGCGCCTGAGGGGCGGCGGCGAGGGGCGGCCTGGCCGGCACCCCCCCGAGCGAGGGGGCGGCGGGAGGCCGCGGAGCCGTGACTCCGTCAGGGCAGAGTTGGGGGGTCAGGCTCAGAGCGGGGCCGGATGAAACAAAAGTGAGGTAAAAATGGGAAATTAAGGGTTTGCTTCCAGTAGTCGCTGGGAGCGCATCAGCGGCGGCCGTGGCAGGTTCACCAGGTGTTTGTGTCAGGTGTAGCTCTGGGAGAACTGAAGGAAGCCTGGGCAGAAGCTGACCTTCACACCGCAGAGCAGGACAGACGGGAGATCAGTCCGGGGCAGATGGATGCGGAGGGCTGGGGCTGCCCCGGAGATCCCTCGCAGAGGGGGCTGTGGTGCGGGGCGGGAGGTAACACCCTCGTAAGAGCTGACCCTGAGAGCTGCACCGCAATACTTTGTGTCCCGAGTCAGTATATATCCACATGGGTTAGTGCTTCCTTATCATAAGAAACGTCTTCACAACCCAAAGGGCAAAAAGTAAAACTTATCTTTCCCATGGGTGTGCAGAGACGGGGCTTCTAGATACTTTGTTTCCTCCACCACAGGCCGTGGCTCCCAAGTCCAGCTGAAATGATGAAACACTGGGGTCAGGCACAGGAGCACGCGTCCCGCGTCCCTCCCTTATCTCCAGGCCTTGGCAGGGTGTCCGTGCCGCGGATTTCACACCTCCACTGACCTCTCCAAGCGCCGCTGCCAAGGCAAGGGAGGCTCAGCAAAGCAGGTAATGCCTCCTGATTCTCCCCGCACCCTCTGCAGGTCCTCTAGGCTCTGGAGGGAGTTATTTAAGAATATGCTACATGTAAGGTCTTTCTTGAGGCAAATATAAATTGCGGGATTGTTCAAATCGTGTTGCCATGGCCTGTAAAATGAATGAAGTAGTTACATTCTAGTGATACAAAAAATCTAAATGAAATTTGTAGCAAGTATACTGCTATCTGCTACATATAATTTACTGTTGTATTTACACTGTATGCATGTACAGTTTACCATCAAATTCGTATTTTTCGAGGCTTCTGCAAACTAGAAGGGAAATCGTGACCTTGAAAAGAACAGTTACATAAGCAGCACGTATACACGGTGACCTGTACGTGGTTATTAAGCACTTCATCACCACCACTTCTTGGATAACATTGACTGCTGCAACAGTGATTGTCCATAAGAGAAAAACCTCACATTTTGAAAGAAGAGAAGCAATTGATTTTCATCCAAGGTGCAAGAGGTGCAGGCAGAGAGCGTTACAAAAGCGTAACTGGGCTAGCGAGGCTATGGAGGAATGCTTCAGTATTGGGGCGAAGACATTTGTCAACGGGGACTTCTGCAGACCTCTCGGGGCGGGGGGAATAATGCAGCGGTGGTAATTTTGCAGAGATCTCGTGAAAAGCGTGAAGCGATGGTTCCTCCCCGGTGTCGACACCGCGTTGGGTGACCTTTAGCGGTGGCAGGGACCCAAGCGGCGGGTCTCGGGTGCCCAGAGCGCCCGGGCAGGGCGGCTGCCGGCGGGAGATGGCCCCGGCGCCGCACGACAGCTGCCGCCGCGGGGGCACGGGCGGGATCGGCCCGTTTAATCCTGTTCCCAAACCGGTGGTTAAATAAAATCCCGCCGCAGGGTTCCTGTCAGGGTGGGGACCGCCGGGTCGGGGCGGCCCCGGGGGGGACAGGGCGGCTCCGGGGGGGGAGGTCGGTGCCGCCTGAGGTGACAGACCGCCGGGACCCCCGCAGGGAGCGGCCGGGCCCTGCCGCCGCGAGGGGCCTCCCGCAGCCCCCATTCATTCCGCACCGATCGCGCCTTCCCCGCTGCCCTGAGGGGGCCGGAGGGGGGTGACCCCCCCCGCTCTCCAGGAGGGGGGTCGCGGGGCCGGGGCCTGGGCCGGGGCCTCCCTCGGCGCCCCGCTGCCCCTCGGCGGGCGGGGCCGGGGCGCAGCGCTCCGCACTCTTTTCTCTGCGGCGGAAGGTTACGGAGCGTTTCGATGGGCGGGGTCGCAGCCGTTAAAGCGCTGCGTCCGGGGAAGGGCCCCCGCAGTGAGAGCTGAGGCGCCGGCGGCCGCGCTGTGGGTGACCCGCGGCAGGGACGGCTGCTCGCTTCTCTCCTCTGCCGCCGCCATGTCCCGGGAGCCCGAGATCATGGAGTCGCAGGTGATGTGGGAGCCTGACACGAAGCGCAACACCCACATGGACCGGTTCCGCGCCGCCGTGGCCAGCAGCTGCGGAATCCGCCTGGGTGAGCGCTGGGCGGGGGCGGGCGGGCAGTACCCGGGCGGGGAGGCCCTCGGGCTCTGCTCGGGGCAGCGCTCTGGCTGGGGGGGCTCGGCGGGGCTCTCTTGCCCCGGGGCTGGCACTGTCGTGGGCCCGCGGCAGGGCAGCGGGCCGTTCGCCCCTGCCCCCCAGAGAGGGGGCAACGTGCCCGCGGGGTGCCCAGACACCCTCCGGGGCTTGGGGCGGCACAGTGGTCCAGGCTGCGAACGTGATGCTCTGCTTGTGCCTCCTGCAGGGGGTTACCGTGAAGGTACATGGTGCTGGGAACGGCAAACAGCCTTATCTGTCACTGGTGCTGGATGTCAGCCCGGGCAGTGTCGGCATTGGTACCTGCTCGGTGCTCCGGGCTGCTCTGGGCATAGCCCAGCTCCTGCTTGCAGGGATTGCCCGGGGAGGGCAGCAGTGCTGGAGTGACTTAGTGCTTTAAGGGGAAGGAGGGATCACTGCCATCATGGCTGTGAGGGCAGTGTTAGCCTTTATGTTGTGCTGTAGCAACATAGGTGTGTGACATTTGAGTTAAGGCCATGATCATCATTGTTTATGAAGTGTATGTTTATTTTTAATATTTAAGCTAAGTTTTTTTGCTGTGCATCAGCTTGAGCTCTTGAACATCAAGCTCTGCTTAGTGCTCATTTAGAAATACCCATATAGCTGTGAATAGGTCTGCAGTCCTTTGACTTGGAAACCACCTGTCAACCTTGAATTTAGCCCTGCTTTGAGTAGAGGGTTGGACCTCCAGAGGTGTCTTTCAGCCCAGATTGTTCTGTTTTTCAGTGACTGCTGGCTGTAGGTGTTGTCTTGGGGTATCAGGAGTCAGTGGTGCTGGCTGTGCGGGCTCATTGAGATCGTGAACCAGGTGGTCTTCAGTGCATGTGGGGGTCAAACTCTCCAGTTCTGACTAGCTTGTTTTATGCTGTCTGTTTTCCCCAAGTATTTGGGGACCTGGTTGCTTGTGTAGCTTTCCTGTGATCATTTGTCTGGGAGGGGAGATGGAGGGAGGAGTTTTGGCACGTGGCCTCACAAGTTTGTCAGCCCATATAAATGGGCCTGTGGTATAAGCAGAGGCATTCTGGAGTAGTAGCAATGTATCTTAAGTGCTTCTAGCAGCTCATGTCTGGAAAACAGCTATGCACCTTGATTGGGAACTTACTATGTAGGCAAGCCAGGTCATTATTTTGACTGCTGAGGGATTTCCCCTTTGAACACAAATGTATAAGGTCTAACTCTCCTGCTACATAGGGAGCAAGTTACTACAGAATTTTAGCTAACTCCTGAGTAGAAATGTCATGTAACTGGTACTGTTGATCAAGATTGGATGCAGTTTCAGATGGGCTGCCCATGTTTATGGCTGTAACAACTGGAAATCTTTTCGCCCAATTTTGAAGCGGCTGTCTCTGTTCAAAAGTGGGTTCCTCTGCATATGTAGAAGCCTTTGTCAACTTCCATTAGACTTAAACTGATGTTCATTGGTCTGTGTGCTGTTCAACAACTAAGAATGGAATCTTTATGTAACATTAAGATGTGGACTGACTGAGGAGAGCTAAGGGCAATAGAATCCTTCAAACAGCATGGCTCTGCCCAACCCTGAAAATCTAGTAACAAGATGCAATGTTTAATTGCTAAATAACAGGCCTGTGCCCTGAAGGACCTGCATGCTAAATCTCATTTGGGACAAACTGTATAGACAAGACAGAAAAACCTCTTCATATTGTAAGAAACCAAATTAGTGGTGACTTGCAGCTTTTTGCATTTATCAAATGATTCAGAGCATGCAATAAAATTGTTTTCTGAAGGTGGAGATGGAAGCTTGAACTTTCCTTTGTTAAAGTCTTGTCCCCACACCAGCTGCTGTGCAGTGTACAGAATAGTGAAGAGTAACTTGAGTAGAGTGTAAAAAAGGGTATGTGAGAGGCTGAGATTGAGGCAATATGTAGGCAAAAGCAGAGTTATGGAGAAGAGCCTTTGCTTTTGCTCCTGCTATGTCAGTAATACCTGGGGGTTCATATCATGTTGATGGAAAAGATTGAGTGGAATAAGATGTGGAAGGACAAACTGGATGGGGAAACAGCTGTAGTGATCAAGTGTGAGTAACAGTGTAGAGATGGTTTTGAATGGTTTTTCTCTTACAAAGCTGGAAGATATCCTCCTTGTAGGAAGAGAGACAAAGATGACTTCTGAAGCAATCTGCTGGATAACAGGATGACAAACCAAAGATAATTGGAGAAAATGACTTCAAGTAGCTTAGCTGAAAGCATCAAATAGGAAACACAGTTGGCAGAGCAGGAAACTTACTGCTGTCACTGATGGCAGATATTAATATTTAATTTGGCTGTGGGCACAACTTCCACTTATTTATTGAGGAATAATGCATGCTTCCTTTGTCACAGTGCTGTTGATACTACAGTTAGATAATGAGTGCATCTAGTCTTTGTGTTACCATGCTATCAGAGGTCTTTGGTCCTGGACTAGAACCATACAGCAAATGTCTCTTGTCAGGAAGACTTGTTTATCTGTTGCTGTGTGAAAGCATCATGTTGATGGTGTGATAGGGAGTGGAAGTGTCAGCAAGCGGGACTCTCTCCTGCTGTCTAATCTTCAGTTTCACTGATTCAGGGTGGGGGGGGGGGGGTAGATGTTGAGCAGAGTTATTAGAAAAGGTGAATGTGTTAAATGGCTTGTAACACAGTCAGGTGAAACAATGCCATCTGTTCAGGTGTTCAAGCAGACTGTTTCTGTTGATGCCACAGTCACTTGCCTTGAACAGAGAAGTGATCTACTCAGATCACTTTTATCATACTGGTTGTTTTACCCTCAAATTTTATTTATCTAGGATATCCCTAACTGTAGTTTGTCTAAATTCCTGTAATTCTCTGCATAACGCTAACAGATATCTATTACTTCTAGCCAACTACAATGACTTATACCAGTGGTCAGTGGAATCCTTCTCAGACTTCTGGGCAGAATTCTGGAAGTACAGTAACATCATATGTTCTCGCCTGTATGATGAGGTGAGTCAGTGTTTATCTTAAACAGTCAAGTGCAACACAAAGGGGAGATAAACTAGTTTTACAATCGATCTTTTGACCTGTTAATGGAATGTTTGCAAGTGATATGAAGAATCTGTCAAGTGTATAGTCCTGAATTTGCTTGTGTGGTGAATGGTGGTGTTGTGTCACTGATCTACTTTAGGGTAGTGAAATCCTCAAGTTCTGTTGTCCTAAACAACTCTGCTGTAGTGTCTTTGTGGTTATGTGCTCTCATATACCTTGGCAGTTCTGGCTGCTTATGAGGAGTCTGCCAATATACTGCTTCCTGCTTTAGGATTATGGTGGGTAAATATCGTCTTGATGTTGTAAATGCTGGCATGCAGTCAAGTTCATGTTTATGTTCCCTGAGTCAGCTTACCTGATAAGCACAGCTGTTCCACTCTGGCTTTGTAGAACTGGTTATGGAAGTCTCTGCAGTCAGATGTAGGCTTGAAATATCTCTGAGGGAATTTTAGTGGTTGAATGCAATCACAGGTGGAATACCAGACCATGCCACAGTGTTGCTTTGGGATAAAGGTGACTTTGAAGCTCTTGCAAATGGAGGGCAAAGCTGGAACCCTTATAGAGTCCTTGTGCAGGATATCAACATCACCCTGTGGTTTTTCCATCTGAGGAAGATGATGGACTAATTACTTCAAAAGCTTGATGCAGAGGAACCTTCCTGGGACTTAGTAGAGAGAGGACTGGACTTGTATCTTAACCCCTGGAGGCCATCTGTTCCAAGAACACTCGGAGTACTGGCAGTTCTGCAGAGGGAACAGGTAAGTTTCTTTTGCCTCTTCCTATTTTACAAATTTCTGTGTGGCATGATATGATAAATCAAGTGGTTCTTCCAGCCATGAAACTGCATGCTCAGGTGTCTTAATGTGACCCACCTTTTAGAAGAGTGAATTCAGCAAGAATGTAAGAACCAGCCTGCTTTTTGAAGTATGTAGTCTGAAGACTGTACACATTAGTCTTTTATTTTTTCTAGAGATGGTAGTTAAAAATCTGTCCAGCTTGTATTTGGATGCTGTCTGCTTTCTCTACATGTTCTGTGCTGCTAGCAAGGCTATTTGCCTGAATTTCCACTTGAATGCGAATTGTCCTGAACAAGTAGTTCAGAGGAGCTATTTTGCACCCGTGTCTCTGTAGTGAGCAAGTTGGACAGTAATACTTCTCGTTCTCTTGCCTTACAGGACTGGTATTCCTGGAAGTCTGTCCCTCCAGACACTGCCAATGGCTGATGGACTGGAAGGAAGACTGAAGCAGGCAGTGGTGGCCTGAAAATGGATGTTTCCTGAGGATGAGAAGCAAGAAGACGGGGATGTCTAGGAAAGCTTTAACTAGACTACTTGTGAGCTTCTAGGCCCCTGCATGCCTATTCTGCAATGGTCTTGCTGTGATGTGAGATCTTAAAACAGGAGAGGTAGAGTCAGCTGATAGACAAATACTGCAGAAGATACTTGACTCACACTTTATGGACATTGCTGCTTGCCTCTAACTTTTCCTTAGTGTCAGCATAGTGTCAGCTTCAAGGCTTGACTCCAGGTTTGCTGAGCCTCAAAGCTGACTTGCTGTTAGTCCTTCCCATTGGTCCATTTCTGTTGTAAGTCAGGAGGAAGGGCTGGTCCAGTAACTGAGCTGTTTTGTGGTAGCTAAAGAGCTAAAAAGTTTGATTTGAAGCGTCTTACAACTTGATCCCTGCTGCTTGTAGGAAGTAAGCATTATACTTTGAGGACAATAAAACTTTTCATGAACCAGTGTTGACTCCTCTGTTCCCAGCCAGTGAAACAGTTTCTGCTTTCATGGTCATTCTAAGAAAAACAATAAAATCTTGTGTGTGTACCATACATGCAGCCAGTGTTTTATTTAAACTTAGTAAAGGTTTTAAGTATTTGTAGACATACTCATGTCACTCTAGCAATTGATATCCATGTCACTTCTGAAAAGAACAAAGGTACTTGCAGTGTACAAAGCTAAACTGCCATGGTAGCATTGGCATTGTTATGTCAAGGTGCAAGTAGCTGTTGATTTAAGTGAGGAATGTAGTCTAAACTTCTTTTCTTGCTACAAGAAACACCTGACAGCCATTGTTGCTGTGAAGGGGCTGCTTTGAGCATTCTGATAGTATCTGCTCTCCAGCTTTTCATGAGGCATGCTGTTTTGCTCTTCAGGTCGTACAGAACATCACATGCACCACAGTAAGGCAGGGATTATCTGTCTCGTGGTAATGGTGAGATTCATTCTCAAAGGTATAGTCTCTGCTTAGGGTAAGCAGAATCTCTGGGGCATGATAATGCATAGCAGTAGCACAACTAGCAAACCAGTTCAAGGAGGGGAAATGAGTAGAGGTGTGGACAGGGGATATTGCTAATGTGATGCTTATTCATAGCTACTGAGGCTTGGGAAGTGGTTGCTGATTAGCTACTGTGAAGAGCAATTGTAGAACAGGAGCTGGTGGCACGTGAGTACAGATGATACTTGGCATGTTCACCTAACCACACAAATTGGCCTGTGTGCCTTAGTGCTGCTGTGAGTAGGAGTAAAGCATTACTTGTTTAATGAGGGCTGCAGTCAGCAGTACTGTAGGCTGCACTTCTTTCCCTTCCTGTAGACTTGCTGAGCAGTTGTTGGGACTGTATGAAGTGAAAGGTTTGCTGCAAAGCTCTGCGTTTTTTGTAGACTTGCTAGAACTGGGACCCTAAATAACTAGGAGACCTTGAGTTTCTGCTGTTTGCTGAGAACTTGCCTCTTAAGGGAGAGATCAGGTTGTTCATATAACAAAGTACCAATGCCAAAGAGATTTGGCTTAACTAGGAGTTGTAGGTGTTAGCTGAGTAAAAAATAATGGAGCATCAAGTATGTGAGTCCAGCACCTTATGGTAGTGGAGCACTTTGAAGGGGTGTTCCACTTCAGGAGAAAATAGGGCTATGTTTGATCTTGTTCTGAAAAATGCTCAAAACATTCTGCTCACTTTTCTCTAGGCTAAGTCAGTAATTAGTCAGTTTTGAGTGGCTTCTAACTACTGCAGTAATGTATGTTGGTATAAAAAAATACTACTGCAGCCTGAGTTGATAAATGGTACATGTTATAACTCAGCTCTAGCTACTTGTTATGAGCAAAGAACTCTGCTGGAGTTCCCATTTTTAGAAAATGTGTTTGAAATAAAGTAATACAGTAGAGCAGTTCCACATGAGCTTTAACTTCTCTTACAAAAATTAATTTTAGGGTTGCCTGCAGTAATACATGCCCTGCACATCTCAAAGCACAAAAACATTAAGTTTTCTGGATTGGGAGGTATTTTGAGTTCTATGTGGCTTTCAGAAGAGCCTTTTACTTGGTATGGAAGAGTGCTGTTTCTGTAATGCATTTGCAATCCATGAAAGAACCTGAGGGTATAAACTGAAGCTTTCAAAAACACAACTATAGAATAAAGTTTTGATTTAAAGATTACAAAGTATGTGTGTTGCTGGGCAGTTGAATCTTGGAACAGTGGGGCATTTTGGAAGGAATTTACAGACCTTTGTGTGGTTAATGCTTAAGGGGCTCTTTACCTATCACTGTTATTAAAGGTATAGTCTTAACTGTGACTTATCAAGGAGTAATTTAATATTTTGAGGCTTAATTAGCTGAAGATGGGCGGAAGTTGCTTTAGCTGACAATAATTTTGTGACTTCTTTTCATTTTTCAGTTCTTTGCATGTATTAGTACTAACTAGGGAATTACTTAATATGGGCTTATTAGGTTTTTGGACCCTCTTTTTAGAAAACAGCAAATCAAGGATGGTAGAAATGTGCACTCACACAGTTTGTGATATGATATTTGTTAGTTGTAGAGGTTAGTAGCAGTGCTTCTGCACTCTGAAGCTGTGGAGTACTTACATGTTTACTGCAACTTAACTAAAAAATGGAGAACTTGAATAAAACGCTTGAACTTCTTAGTTACATTTGACTATACAGTTCACTTATTTAGCTGAGAGTTAACTTGAATTACCATTGTTTAAGTTCCTGATATTGGTCTCTGTGCCTTGTGACTCATGCTGGGGAAGAAAGGGTACTCACACCTTCCCATGCTTTGATTTTTGTAAGAGGGAGGCTGGAGTGTATGGCCTGGTAGAGAGCTGCAATATGCCGTAGCTCAGTCCCTGTTTGGGATGTTCCCAGAGGCAAACCCCAGTGTGCGCTGTGGTTTGCACGTAGCTTGTGGTCTGGATGTAGTCGTAGTGGTTTGCTGCACTTGTGTATTTAAGGCTGGTCTGAACTGTCAGCAAGGAACTTTTTCTAGTTCTGTTGTAACGATCTTTGCTTGTGACAGTTGACAAAGAATTAATCTTTCCAGGCCTGTAATTACAGGCTCTAATGTCTGTTTGCCATCTGTAAGCTGGAGGAAATTATTCTTGCCTAATAGTGTATAAAGAGCTTAGAATTCAGTAGCTGATTTCTGTACAATACTCTGAAAAAGAAATTATATTACAGTTTTCCAGGAATGTATTTTTTTTTTTCAGGTGGTTGATACATCCAAAAGTATTGCAGATGTCCCAGAGTGGTTCAAAGGCAGCCGTCTGAACTATGCAGAAAATCTCCTGAAGCACAAGGACAATGACAAGATTGCACTGTATGCAGCAAGTAAGAAAGAATTAGTGGCTTGTATTTATTTATAGATCACAGGATGAGGCTTTATAAAACGGCTCTGCTTTTTATGAACCCTTGAACTAAACTGGCTTGTATGAGGAGAAAAGAGGAAAATAAAGTTAGTAACTCTGCAGAATCTATGATACAGCTCTGCAAAAACCAGCAAAACATGCTCTGGGAATATGGATAGTTCTGAAAAGTCCTTAGCAAACTGAAAGAATTTTTCTTAGAATGTGCTTAACTGCATTAAGGTTGGGGAGATCATGCTGTGTTTAGCATCACTCAATACTTGAGCTATTACTTCACATTTGTGATAAACACTTGCTTAATGCTTGCCTTCAGGAAGTATTTTGGCACTGTTGCTTGCTATTGTCCTTCCCAGCCTCTTTCTATGCCTTTTATTTTAGGAATACTAAGGACTACCTGGGCTGTAGGTAGGAAGTAACTCTGCTTTTGCCAATACAGAAAAGGACAGTTACATTAATGGAAAACTTGGAATTTCACTTTTCTGGAACACTAAAGCTTCAGTCTTGATTTTTTTGCTATACCAGAGCAGATTTAAGTCTAGTAAAATCTGGGTATACTCATAACGAGGATGGTAATGTTAAGACAAAGTCCCTTCCCTGTATTTGCTCCTTTGGTAACTTTAAAAAATGATTCTAATCTCTGTTAGATGGGATTAGCTTCTGTGTAGTGTGTGAGTGCTTCCTCAGGGAGTTGTTCTGAGCTTCCCTTTTGCTGGACCTAATCCTTGTAAGACTGACAAAGCAGTGATGCTTCTTAATAACTTAACAATAAACAATGCTGTCTTATAGCTCATTAGCAGAGAAAATTATGCAGAACTATGGATTGATTGTGTAGTTGTTAAAAGTCCTAGTTCCTGACACATGGAGATCAGTTTTTGAATTACATATGTATTACTTTTGTTCTGGTAGCTGTTTAAAAACAACGTGAGACAACAGAATAGTCTTTTGTAAGCTTACTGCTGAAGACTAAATACTTACCAGTTGCATGTTACTGCTTTAGAGGTATTGAAAGAAACCTCTCTGATCATGTATGTATAAAATCAACAATCAGTTCAGAGAGAACAGGAAAATCTGTGACCCAGTTTTTGTGTAATAAGAATTGATCTGGTGAAGTCTGATAGAAACAGGGCTTGTAACAAAAGCTGGATTCAAAGGGATGAACTCATTACTTTCACATTTTGAGATCATTAGAAAAGCTTCTTATGTATTATTTAATGGAGAAAAAATTGATATAGTTAAGTACATCTTGTGCCACAACTGAAAGCCAAACACCGATTAGTAAGTCAGCTCTAAATGTATGTAGAATTGATGTGATTGATTTGTTAATGTAAAAAGCTAAACGTGCAACTTGAGAAAAAGTGGAGTTAAATAGTTTCAGTTCAAATTATTGAAGGAATTATTGTCAATGTAGTGAATTTGGTTTGACATTGATTACATTGTCCCTGTAGATATTGTTAGGAAGTCACGGAGTGTACTGGAGACTGACTACCTTGTGTTGCATAATCACATGTGATGATACCAAAAGGAGCAAAATTATTTTCAAGTTGAATACTGTATCAGTGCTGGAGCGAACGTGTTTAATTCTCTGTGGTGAACAGACTTCCACCTGCATTTCTTTTCATGACCTTCTGCTGTATTTAATCTTCTTAAGATCTCTTAAGTCAGAGTATTTTTTGTTAACCCCTCACTGGTAGGTCAGAGTGGTGTTTAGGGAACATGCGTCAGGTTCATGTATTCACTAGGGATGATTCTGTGGGAGCAATGTGGGTGTAATAGAGCACAGGAATGTAAATGTAACTTTCCTAAATAATTTTCACTTGTCACTGGCTCCCTCTGTGAATCTCTTGTTTGTGACTCCCTTCTCCTGGGGGCTTTAGTCATGGAGCAAGATCAGAGCCCCATTTTCTGTTGTTCTATGGGAACACAGAATCTGTTAGCAGTCCCTGCTCAGCTTATGAACTACAAGTTACGTTGACTTCCGTGGTGTTTCCCATCACAACTTGCTGTTTTGCTCCATGTAGGTCTAAGTTTACTGGGATGGAAGTCTAAGAAGGCAAAAGAGTAAAAATACTGTTCCCCAGCTTAAGGAAATCAGACTGATGGTAGCTGTTCTGCGAGGACCTGCTGTACCAGGGCATGCAGTACATTTTTGTTGTGACATCCTTGGCGTATGTGTTTTCATAAGAAGTGCTGGCTACTGGAATCAGGATGGGCCAAATGGTTTGCAGGAGTCACGCTGAGGAAGTACAGGAAGGGACCTTTAAGATGACAAACTTTGCCTTTCATAACATTTAGATTTGTTTATTTTGTTTCACCAGTGGTTTATTAACAGCTTATGTAACTCTGACATTCAGTACAGAAATAAAAACACCCTGCAGATCTGTTCAGAGATGAATGGAGTCCAGTTAAAGTTTATTTGCTTGGTGGTATGTTGGCAAATGCAGATGTTTAAAAAGTGAATTTAAAAGAAAGTCAGACCTTAGTAACTATATATGCATGATTTTCTAGTTAATGGTGACTTGCTGTAATAAAACCTAAAGTTGGCACCTTGCTGCTGCTTCTTAGACCTTAGGAGAAAACTGAGCAAAAAGGGAAAATGAGGTTGTTCTTTCCATGTTAGAAAGTAGCTTTGAGTGCAATCTATTTATCATGAATGCTCTTTGAGAACACACCTTTTGCTAGTGAAGAGTTTGCATTTTTGCAGATATATGTTCCTGTCCTTAAAAATGTCTTTGTGCCTACTGAATGAATACTACTAATACTTGGTTCTCATTAAATAGAAAAGCTTGGTACAGCATAAGAGGAACTTGAAAAGCAAAAAGTGTAATTATTAGTAGAAACTCTTTTCCTAAAATTGCTTTGCATTCTTTTTCTTTCAGAATTAGTTGTTTGTACTAGATTCTACTTATGTCGCAATGCATAATTTCTGACTGGTTGTTTTAATCTTCTTTCCTCAGAGGAAGGCAAAGAAGAAATCTTGAAAGTTACTTTTGAAGAACTGAGACAAGCTGTAGCTTTGTATGCTGCAGCCATGAGGAAGATGGGAGTAAAAGTAGGAGACAGAGTTGTGGGTGAGTAACTTTGTTTTTTTAAAGAACAAGAAATTTTCTTGAAATATGCAAGTGAGTAGTCAGGGTTGTAGAAACATGAATATATAATACTTTTTCACAGAAACATTCCAAAGAAGAGGCTCTTATGCTGCTATATTTACATTTGTATGAAATACACTTCTAGAGGGAAGGAACCTTGATTAGCCTGCAAGTTCTCTAGCATTGGAGGGGGAAGAAAAACACCTCATTCATAGCTTCACTAAGATCTGCTTCATCAGCTCTCTGTAGAAGTGGAAGTGATGGAGACTGTGCATCTAGCTGAGCTTTGACTCACAAGGTCTGGCAGATTCCCATGGGGGCAGTCTTAGAAATTATGGTCCCAGGTTGGTTGTTCTGGTGCCAGCTGGCAGTTACTGACCCTACGGCCCCAGGTAATGCGGTGCGCTGTGAATTGCAGTTCTTGAGGAATGTGCTTTTGTACTACCTTCTGCTGCCAGTGCTGTTGGGAGTAGTGTCTTCCAGAAGGGTGGTGGTGAACAGCTGGTGAGCAGTAACTTTTCAAGTGATACCAATGCAGAGCTTAGTAGTTAGAACCCTGTGATCCTTTTGGTAACTCACAAAAATTTTCTAGAGTAGTATTTCCTGTCATAAGACTGTCATGGGGATTTTTCTATATAAACAGTTTTTTGTCTTGTGAATAGCCTGTACAGTATACAGTCCAGGCATAGAAAGGAGTTGCTGGCCTCGGTCCATTTATTTCTAAATCACTCATTTTGATCTTCCAGCTGAGCTGCTTCATCTCTGTACCATGCACTCTGTAACATGTGCTCTTTAGTTTTGTCACTGTGGTGCAAGTCAAAACTGTCATATCCTTCACTCCTACATGGTAGTTCTGCTGATGTGCATATCCGTCTTACTACTGGAATCACATGTTCTTTGAGCAATACTTGGCCATTATCCTAAGTATGTGTAAATTCTTATATGATGCAAACCCAAAGTGATGAAACTATTTGGTTTGTTTTCTGCATGTTACAAACCAGAACTCAAACCCATGTCTTCAAAAACAGAAGAAACAAACCCACAAATATGACCTGAAAATGTAAAATATACTCAAGAGCTCATACTGCATGCATATGGTATGAGTATTCTACAGAACTGGTAACTGAACACTTAACTATGACAGCTGTAGGCTTGTTCTTTTTGTTTTACATAGAATTAGAGCTAACTGCTTAATTATGTATGAACCATCCATCCAAGTCAGGAGGGTTTGTCTGAATGAAGACTAAGTTAAAATACTCTCATTTTGTTTCCATTTTCAGTCTTAACATTGTCGTGTTCATATCTGACAACTTGAGGAGCAACAGCCTCTGTCTGAAACCAAACTAATTAGTAGGAAAACTTACACTCCACGAAGTTTGAGTATTTAGAACTTGTGCAGTGTTTCTTACTACGTGTCCTCTGCATACATCAAATGGTGAAAGTCTGTTGTGTGTATTTTAAAAAGTTACCCCAAAGACATTGGCAAAAGAATATCTAATTATGCATATAACTGGAAACTTGGACACCATGACACCAATCAAAGTCCTAGTTGGGTGCACTTCGTCTTGTTCTTGGGAGAGAAAATGTGGGTGTTGAATCTAATGAGGAGCCTGGAAGGATTTTCAGGGATATCAAGAGGAGGCACAAATTGCAGTGTCTGGCTATCTGGTGATGTTACTGTTGTTTAAAAAAAAAAAAAAGGAAACAAATACATTGAAAATACAATGAAAAACACTTTGGATCCCAGCTCCCTAAATCTCTGGAGTTAAACTCGCATCGTTTGAGTAAGCTGCAGCTCTGTTTTTTCCCTTGGCCTTTTTGTGCATTTCCTGTGCAAAAGTTTCCTGTCTGGCACTTCCACAGCAGAGACCTTTCTGCCCAGCTGCTGTAGGTACCACCTATCTGTGCTGGGTCCCTCGAGCATTTCAATAGCTTAAGCCTATCTTTACAAGCAGTTACAGCTTATTTGTGGAAGCAGGCTTGCATTGTGCTTGGAGTCCTTACAAAGCCCTGTACTTTTGATAACAGAAAAGATAAATTAATCTAGGCAACCCCTTTGTTTCCTTAAAATCACGGTACGTTTTTGGGCTCAGGTAGAGCTTTTGAGGTTATCCAGAGTCTTCACGTGCTTTTTTTTCTTCTGGGCAATTTCTCACATTCTACTTCTTTCCCACTCTGCCTGCTTACCCTGGCTGGTGAGCGACCCTTTTCCTTGTAATCTTCAGTCAAATGAACCCATATCACTCCTGTCAGTTGAGCTGTTGTACAGTTTCCCTTCTTTCCCTTCCCCTGGTGCCCCCAGTCCTAGACTCTTGACTCTGACAGATTGCTTTGCCTTGGGCAGCAGCCCATATCTAGTGAGAGCTTCCCTGTGAAAGAAATCCAATGGGATTTTTAACAGCAATCCAGCTATTTAGAGATATAGATGTGTTTTAAATCAGGTCTCAACTTTTCACGTGTTTCTCTTCTATGCCAGGGGATATTGGCAGTTGTTGGAAGAGCTAAGCCATAACATCACAGTCAGGTTGAGGCTGTGGACTGTTCTCCAAATTCCCAGTTGAAATGGGGGAGAGATGTTAAGTGTTGGGTGGGAACCAGGCTCTCCAAAGCTTCCCAGTATCTACTGGGACCTAATGTGTCCCAAAATTTATAGCATATCGCGGAAGGAAGGGGGTTTCTTCATGTTGTTTGTAGCAGTAATACAGGGCATGCTTTTACTGCTTCTGAAAAAACAGCTTTTAAATAGAAGGGAGATGTTTTATTAATTTTATTATAGTTGCCGAACACCTAGTCAGCCTGCCAGGTTCTGATGCCCTTTGTTGCCACTTTCTCTTAAAACCACTTAAAATCTTGAGTTGCTAGAATTATACACAAGACCATTAACATTGTTTTCTTGTGAATTTCATGTCCATGCTTTGCTGCCTCTAAGACAAGACTACTTTAACTTTTCATTATACTTAACATATGCCCTAGTTCATTCAATACAATTCATGGTTGCATCATGACAGTAATAGTATGTTAAAGTTGGAGGTGGGTGAATGTGGGTGGACAAGCAGTGATGTCAGCACTTTTTCAGCTTGATTTCATCCTAGTCTTCCCTTTCCGTCACTAAGGGGATAGCACTTAATAGTAAACATAACTGAAGCAGATGTGTGGTGAAACATCTCTCTTCTTCTAAAGATGTCTTGCAATACTGTCAGTGATGCTTGAACAGTTGGAAGAAACAGATACAATACCTAATGCAAGCTGTACAAATCCACATGTGAAGTACTCATTGTCTCCCACTGGCCATCTGTTTGGCAAATAACAATGACTGCAGCACGAATAAAATAAAACAGGGAGTAGCTGTGTTTTTCATCTCTGGATAGATTGCTTCTATTATATCCCTGTAACCAGCTTTGTTCTATTACAAGTCAGCAGTTAAAAACAAACTAATCTTCCCCATGTGTTCACACAAAAAATCCTCAACAAAACATCAATGAATTGCATTGTTTAAAGCTTGTATTTTATCTATAGTACATGTATTACCCCTAGTTGCTTACGTAGGTTTTCAAGCTAGCTTTGTAAGAAGATTAGCATGTTACTAATAGTCTCAGGCCACAGTAATGTTAGGTAGGATGACCACTTTAAGGTGCTACAGGAGTATGAAATGCTAATGTCAAAAAGAGAAAATGGAAGCATGGTCTTTGAGTTGTCTCTTCTGTTTGAGAGCTGGTGTAGATCAATAGTATAAGCCATTGAGAGGATACCTCCTTTGCAGCTCCCTCCTTTCCTTTTGATGCATTCTTTAAAGGCTCGAACTAAATCTTTGGTGCAGGGTCCAGGTCCAAGTTTGGTTGGTTTGGGTTTTGTTTTGTGTTTGTTTTTTTTGTTTTTTTTTTTTTTTAATAATTCAGATGACTACAAATGTTTGGATGCCTCTGAGTATACATTTATTCTACTTTATGAAGGCTAATGCAGGGAGTGTGTTCTCAGCGCTCTGAGAAATGAGATTTTTAACATAGTTTTTCCAGCATGATTATACCAGGAATTTTTGGGCTATAGTTTCCACCTGTTCTGTTTGTTCATTTACACTAGAGTACTTTACAAATCTAAGTTTAATCTTGGCATATGCTAGAGTAAGTAAATAGGAACTGACAGAAAATGCTGTCCTGAGCAGATCAGGCTGTAAGTGCCTCTTAAATCCATACAGTGTTTTAAAGATATCACTTGTCCTGCTTAGAGATTTGTCATAGTTTTTTTTGTCAAAGTAAAGCTTTTATTTCTTTGTCCTTATGGAGATTTTATACATACTTAGGAGTCTGGAGTGCTGCTAGGACCCTTGGTATATCATACTCTGAATTCCTAGTTGCTGAGTTCCCAACTCCTGTTGTTTTGAGCCCTCTATTCAATTGCTTTCTAGTTCATCCAAAGAAGATGTGAAGATCCTCTTTTTTTAGGAACAGAAGGTAGTTTCCACCTTTGTTAACAGCTTCAAGAAAGGGATTAAGATACAGAGATAGAGAAGTACCTTCTGTAGACTTCACCTGTGTTGACAAATGCTAGTTTTAATCCTTAGCTGAAATATTGTATCAAGGAGCATGGAAGCTGTAGTGAAATGTATGAACAAACATATGATGAATATTTAAATTAGCTGTACCATTATTCTTGTGTAGTAGAGAGCTGCTGTACATAGGTCGCTGTTCTGTGATCCCTGATGTGAATCCAGGTAAAAAAAGTTGGACTTTCCAACCTCTTTGTCAGAAGCATTCCAGTTTACCAAGTTTTAGACACTTATGACCTGTGTCAGCCTACTGAATGCTTTGAGGAGTCAGCTGATATCTCAGGGGGTACAGTCAAATGCAGGGAGTTCTACATACATGACAGTTGCTGTAATTGGTTTGTAGAATCTGATGTGAGAAAGGGAGAAATCATTTTTATTTCTGAGAATCCAGTTTTAATCTGAAAGACTGACAGGAGACATAGTTTGTGTCATGTAGAGTTGAGAGCTGTCGAGAGAAAAGCAACATGAGTTCTTACATTTCTGTGTTTGGAGGATCTCTTTCCAGAACAGAACTGTGTTTTTGTTTGTAATACCTGGTGTTGGGGATTAGGACAAGTACATGACAATCCCAGTGAGCAGGCTGGCTGCCTGCAATAATTGGGTAAAGATGCAGAAACGCAGAGTAAGTTGCCTTGCATGTTTCATACCTTTTGGCAGTTTTGGCTGATATCCTCTAAAACTCAAACACCACCTCAAAGCCAACTAGCAAATGAAGGTAATGGCTTAATTGTCTGGCTCACAATAATAAGCAGATACTTGTGTTCTTGCCTTGAGGGCTTTTGTAGGAGTGGTGAAAAGGAGAACTTGCTTATAAAGCTTGTGAGCCGTGGCAAGGTAATCACTGCTCCAAAGCATGCAGAGACATCTTTCAGTTTTTGCTGCACTCTGGCCCCATGATAATCCTGCCCAAGAAATACTCAGTAGGAATATTTGGCATCAATTAAAAAAGAACTGCTTCTGTCGCACAAAATGACATTTTAGTTTGTTCTGGTTCATACATTTCAAATTTCAAATTATTGTTCAGGGAGGAAGATTTCTCTTAAAAGAAAAATCACTAAAATTTTGGGATCCTGTGCCTTGTATCATAAACCTTGACCCTAAGGGAAAAATAGCAAAATAAAGAATGCCTTTATGGGCTTGAGGTTTTGCTGCACTTCATGTACTGAAGAACTTCACTGAACAAAACACCACAAACTGGAGGCAGTTCTAGGGAGTAATTTGTATCTTAACATGGTATGAGATTTTTATTCACAGTGTGTTTTTTTTTTTTTCCAGAAATTGTTGGGCTTAAGTCATAATGCTGTTTCAAAGTTGCTACTCCTGAAAGCATAGCAGCTTACAGATTAACTGAAGTGGTCAGGCTGGTTTAAGAAACTGATTTTGCTGGTTTTTGAATTGTGAAGAAAAATCTCAGTTTAAATTAAGACTTCCTTTTAAAGTTTACTTTTTACAAAGTTGGAAAAGGATAGATTTTTTCAAGCTGTGTAGGTGAACTGGCAAAAATCAAGCTCAGTACCCTCCTACTTCATAAAGTTAATAGAAATTGTTACTAAGAACTGTTATCTTAGTTTCTGTCCTGAAAAGTACATCCATAACTGTCTTTGAAAAGTGCCTAGCACTAGTGAGTTTTTGCTGTTTGGTAAATATTTGTGGAGCACCTGCAGCTTGTACTGCAGTCCAAGATCTGTCAGTGCTCACTGCTTCTGTTAAATGGGTTGGAAAGCATTTTTATTGCCAGTTAAGTTTGCTTTCAAACACTGAATTATAATTAGATGTCCAAGTACTGCAGTTAAGCCTGTCATGTGCCTTTTTTAAAGTACTTTGATGTCTTTTTGGTTGCTTAAGAAGGATTATCTGAAACTCCAGATCTTTGATCTACTTCAGTGTAGTTTGTGAATTCCAGTTGTGTGTTTTCATTGGTGGGTTGGATTCTGATCAGGTGAGAGTCAGTCTTAGCCACCCAGCACCTTCTGGAGAGATGCTCAAATTGAGCCCACTGAAAATCTAACTTTCTTGACATTAATTTCTTCTGTATGCCTTGTTAAATTGAATTTAAATCTTGAAATCTTGCTGCAAGCTAATGAGATAAACCTGAAGAGCCACATTTGCGTGGGAGTGTTCCAAGGCTTGTCCCACTGTGTTATTCCCTTATCAGCTGAGACACTGGTTTTGCTTGTTTGTGTTTTTAAGATTCTGGCAGTGTCTACCAGACAATGTTTAGCTTTGTAAAGCTGAATCTCTGCTTTTGAACAGAGTATTTATAATCTTTCCTTCCAGATACTGGTTCCTTCTCTAATGGCTGTTTCTGCAGACCTGTTCTATTCCCCCATGTGGTGCAGGACATGGCAATTGTTTGGAAAACTTTAATGGATGCTTCAGTCTAGGATTTTTCACTTCTCTAATATGTTTAAACTGGCTATTGTATACATCATATTTACTGTAGGATTTGCTATTTTTTAGTGTTCTTCCATCTCTAACCATTCAAATTCTGCCATAGGTTACTTACCAAACAGCATTCATGCGGTGGAAGCAATGCTGGCTGCTGCAAGTATTGGTGCTATCTGGAGTTCAACATCCCCAGACTTTGGCATTAACGTGAGTAGCCTTGTTACTGTGCATTGCAGAAGGGCTACCATGGTGTTTCGGACAAATGTGAAGGTGATAAAGTGGCAGATCGGTTCTGTTCACTTTAGTCTTACTGCCACCTCCTGACATGGCCAAGTACACCAGATTTTTTTTCTAGCTAACACAAACTGATGGAAAATTTGTGTTTTCAGTTGTCAGTAATGACTTTCAGCATAGTAATCTGAGTATCTTTAACTCATTGTTGGGATGTTTTCAGGCGTAATCCATAGTCTTGGCGAGCTTTTATTATACTAAATGTGCAAATGAGCAGCCATGCAAGAGTTGTCTGGGGCTTGACTCTTCCTTCCCAAATCTTTCCCCAGTTTCTTTGCCTAAGTAGTCCCTTCCTGTGCCTCCTATGTGGGTAAACTGGGCAACACCCCAGTTGGCCTTTTCCAGAAGGCTTTATGTTTGCCAACAAGGTGAGGCATTTCAGGCTAACATCACTAACTTGTTTAACTCTTTTTAGTGTAGGAATAAATGCTGTGTGTAAAATATGGTAAAAATTATCATGATATCCAGACGTTAGTGTGCCCTGGAAGCTTTGGGAATATATTCTGCTTGCTTTGCAAAGCCTTTAGCAGACATTGAAGAAAGATGTTGAGACGTGTTGTTTAGCAGACACTTCAAGAAAGATGTTGAGGTGTTGGAGCGAGTCCAGAGGAGGGCGACCAAGCTGGTGAAGGGTCTGGAGGGTCTGACCTACGAGGAACGGCTGAGGGAGCTGGGGTTATTTAGCCTGGAGAAGAGGAGGCTCAGAGGTGACCTTAGTGCAGTCTACAGCTACCGGAAGGGAGGTTGTAGTGGAGTGGCAGTCAGCTTCTTCTCCTGGGCAACTAGCGATAGGACAAGAGGACACAGCCTCAAGCTTCACCAGGGGAGGAAGCATTTCTTCTCAGCAAGGGTCATTAGCCATTGGAAGGGGCTGCCCAGGGAGGTGGTGGAGTCACCACCTCTGGAGGGGTTTAAGACAAGACTGGACATGGCACTTAGTGCCCTGGTCTAGTTGACATGGTGGTGTCAGGGCAATGGTTGGACTCCATGATCCCAGAGGGCTCTTCCAACCTGGTTGATTCTGGGATTCTGTGTGTGATTCTGTGACATCATAAGCAGCAACAGATACAAATCACTTCTAAAATGGAGTGTTGAACCTTTCTTCTATCTAAAAGCTTGCATAAAAGCATTTGGAAAATACACTGTTTGTGCATTGCACAACACAGAGTCTACCAAAGTTTTTAGGTAATATATACCCTCAATCTCAGTGTTCAACCCCAGCAGCTGGTTAGATGTATGGCACTGTCATCTCTGGATTAGCGCTAGAGGGCAGCAGCATTCCACTTCCTTACACTTGAGGGTGTATTATTGGGGGAAGAACGATTAAAAAAATCATTACAGCATGGAATGATCAATCTGTTCGACAAATATTTTCTGCTTGCTCAGAAAATGACAGTATGGAGTATTTTCTTTGCAGTGTGATTTGATCTTTCATCTGGGGGAAGATTGTTCATTTTGCTTGCATTACAGAATGCTGGTATGTTTTCTGTCCACGTTGATGTGCTGTTATTTTCAGTGCCCAGCTTTATTTAGTTTTTGTGATAGTTTTTTAATGAAACTTAGCCTTGGAGCAGCAGTGCCATCGATATCATTTATTCTCCTTCAGCTTGGCAGCATGTGTTGGCATGAATTCAAACCCTAAAATCTTGAGGGAGATCAGCAGAGGTCCTCAGGGATATTGGCTTCCACCCTAAGGAAAAGATATTCCTCCTTCTGTGTAGTTGCATTAGACCTGTTAACATAAATGAAGGTTTTGTTTGTGTTTTGTGAAATAATGTAGCATTTTCAACATTTCAAATCCAATTGTGTATATGTTTTGTGAAGCTTAGAAATGTCACTTCTCAGAACTGCCTACACATTGCAGGCTCTGAATGCCATACATCCAAAGACTTCACAAGCGTTCAGGAAGTCTGCTGTCAGAGAACCAGTGAGCTCCCTCCCACGCAGAATGCCACTCTTGGCAGCTTTTGCTTCATTTCTCTAGTCCCTGTTATCCATTTATGTATATTAATAGGAAAGTGGTTCTTTGCAGCCTATGCATAAGAAATTGTTGGATATATAAGTTTAAAAAAAGCTCTGCTCTTAGAGCTATGTGAGAAACCTTTGAGCTCTAACAAAGTCAGTGCAGCTCCATTCGTGGACCCTGCACAATTTTTAGTACTGGATTTGAGGCTCATAGAGTAGAATGAGCCCTATCTGGTATACCTGAGCTTTTCATGAAAGCAGTTCCTTGCTGAGCCATCTGGTTGGATTAAAGTTCCAGTGTAGCAATTACATGTTCCATCTGTTTGTATTGCCTTTATATCATACCAGGCTGCCCTGTGGGATTTGATCGTGCCAGTGCTAATGAATCTAACTAGGTGTGTTAGCAGGATTAGCAAGACCCTGAGAATTGTAGTCATCTTTCTGATTCATGCTTCTCTTCAGATTTGATTCTTCTATTAGAGTACCCTTAGTCCTCTCATTGGTCTTTGTTTTTAAACATCAGGCAGCATGGATGTGGGGTATGTATGCTCTGTGCTCAGCATGAATGTGTATATGCACACATGTATATACACACACACGCTGTGTGTAATTTGGCTGCTTGCTCTGTTCTTTGAAAATGTTACAAAGAAGTAAGTATCATAACATACCTAAGAAAGCAGGAAATTTGGTTTCACACTCCCTTAGACAGTAACTTTCATGTCTGAAATCTGTATTTCTGAGTGTGTTAGCTAATGCACGACGGGCTTCTTGAGAACCTCTTTTGCCACCAAAACAGATTCTGGTGAATTTTGTTTTAAACTAATTGACAAAGTTAGGTGTCAATGCATTGTCACTGTATTGTCTTATGATATGGACAAGGAAAAGGAAATGCATCTTTGGGTGAGAGAAGAGAAAGCTGTTAAGTGAAATATTCAGCAGAGACAGTTGCATATTTGTATTTAGTCATACCCTGTAGCTTACCTCTGGTGTTCAGTGAGCTTTCCTAAAAAGACAACATGGAGAAGTTGTCAGGACAGGACATCTACTTTTGCAGTAGGCTTTCTTGCAACCCTGACCAGCCCAGCTTGGAAAGGAGAAGTTTAATAGAGATTAGTTGATAATGATGTTTTTTGCATTGGTCTCTTGATTTGGTAATAATTTGTCTCTCATTTTGGCTGCAAAGCAGAGGACAAAGCAGGAGACACAGAAGAAGAAAGAATGCTGGGAAGAATAAGCATGATTGAACTCTGATTTTTTTGCAACATGATTTAGGAGATTGCTCTTGAACAGTTAGCTGACAATTTTACAGTATTGAGTAATCTTGTAGTTCTTAATGTTTCAAGTAATGTAGCTAGAGAGGGATGAACGTTACTGCATGCTGAGAGCTTTTAGTAAAAGGGTTTGCTTCTTGCTGTTGAATACAAAAAGATCCATTTCTGGTAGGCTGGTGCATGCAGTGTATCTGAAAAAATAAATGCTAGAAGGGTTTTTCTCTTAAATGTGATAATAGCTATGGTAAATTCCTGAAAACAGTGCAAACTGGAGGAAACACCTGAAAATTTAGCATTTGAATGTGTCCTGTCTCAGAGGTTCTACAGGAGCTGTGGTAGTGTTTTGTTGGTTGGATGTATGTATGTGTGTTTTCATCTAGTTGTTCTGGTAAAAATCAGTGGTACAGTTTCCTTTGTTAATTGTAGCAGAACAAAGCTGCCAGTTCATGTGAAGTGCCACCTTGCCATATGATAAATGCATCTTCCTGAAGGCCGGTGTTTTTCAGTTTCGCCCCCATGCAGAAACTACAACTAGTGGTACATTGTCAAAGCAGCACTGGGGGCAGTTTACAAGGGCATACAGAGCACCTGCTTGCAGATGCAGACAGGAGGCTTGTGGGCCTTCAAGTAAATTAAGTGCCTAACTCCTGCTCACATCAGTTAGGTGCGTATCTTCTTTAGATGAGTTTAAGTTTGATTCTCAAGGTGAATTTTTAACTGCTTAGATAGCTTTGTGAACTTGACCCTTCAGTGAACGATGTTCTGTGATCTGTGGTGATTTTCTTTGTTAATGGTTGATATATTTGGGGGTCATGAAATAGATTGTTACAAACCTGTTGCATTTTGAAGATCTTGGGTGAGTGAAAGACAAGCAGGCAGTCTTTCAACAATTCTCCTGCTAATTCCTGTCCTTATTCCTTGCTTGAATTGAGATTTGCATTTAGCTTCCAGTGTGTTTTCCTACTGTAGCAATTAATTTCATTTTTTTCACTTGTTTTTCTCTTTGTCCCTAGGGTGTACTGGACAGGTTTTCCCAAATTCAGCCTAAGCTCATCTTCTCTGTTGAAGCTGTTATATACAATGGCAAAGAACATAACCACTTGGAAAAGCTGCTTAATGTGGTAAAAGGTATTTCACTGCATACCATCTAGTCGTAGTTATGCTGTAGTTCTGTGAACACTCAAAGCCTGCACTGCCACTAGAAGTGACACTCTTGACTGCTTGTTGCTGTCCTTCCTCCTTTACGGTATCTCTGTGGCCACTTAGAATTTTGGAACTGACTTGAGTAAAAACTAACCAGCCTTTTCTGTGATTCGAACAGTCTTTTGTGTAATTCTAACAGTCTTCTGCTAGCTTAGCTTAAATATATAATCATAAATTAGTCAGCACTGAGTGGGGGAACAGGGACTGATGATACTGTTTTTTTTAAGCCCAAGTGAAGTGCTGCTGAAGACAAGTGAAGAGGTATTACAGCACCAAAACTTGCAGATTTACACATGTATTTTTGAAAGGCTGGCAGTATTGAGGAAATCATATCTTAGGTAACAATTTAGTCTTTTGGGGTTTTTTAACATCTAAAACTATATCCAACACTCAGAATTATTTCTTTTACTTAGTGAATTACACTGTACAATGCAATCAGACAGAAAAGACCTTTGATTTATGTAACTGAAAGTAGGAAATAACTTTTTATTCTTTCTTTCAGGGCTTCCAGATATAAAAAAAGTGGTGGTGATTCCATATGTCTCCTCAAGAGAAACCATAGATATTTCTAAGATTCCAAACAGGTAATGGGAGCTTTTGAGCTGTGACTGTCGTAACTAGGGATGAGATGGATGCTGATAGCTATTGAACTGCCTGACCTCTTGAACTTGCAAAAGCTGGGATTTAGCCAGATTTCTTAATGTGGGTCCAGCTTCATACTGAAAAGAGAAGTAGTAAGTTGCTGCAGATATTTTGCTTCTAGAAAACCACTGTTGGTATTAATGGGTCTCAAATGAAGGCAAAATTCAATAGAATATAGCAGGGAGAAGAAAGCGGCTTCCAGAAATGAATGGTTAATAATTTAAGTGACATTTTTAGAGATAATTTGTTTTGCTTATTTACTGGTCTGGATTACATATGTTAGATACCTTTTGGAAATGGTTGAGTTCCAGACTTTGTGTTGAGGGTCAGGTTGTTCCACTCTACTTTGAGCTGTTAATGCTGGCAGCTGATCATAGGTGCAAATTTATCAGCTTGATTGTGTTGTGTTACAGCTCAATATTATAATAATGTTTTATTTTAAAACAGAAAAAGGAAACAACAATTAGCAATTAAAAAAAGAAGTAGAAAGACTAGGAATAAAAATAATGTATATGGTTTGAGTATATTGTAAAAGAACTATTGGATATAGAGGTAATCCTGCATATGGTCTGGGGTAATGCTTTCAAAAAAATTTGAAATGTTCCTTTTCTCCTCTTGTGCAGTGTCTTTTTGGAAGACTTCCTTGCTACTGGGAAAGGAGACCAGGCTCCCCAGCTGGAATTTGAACAGCTGCCTTTCAGTCATCCTCTCTTTATCATGTATTCATCAGGCACAACAGGGGCACCAAAATGCATGGTTCATTCAGCAGGGGTATGTCTTCCCTACTGGAGCTGCACTACCTATGTTTAACTACCTGGGTTATATTTTGCCTTTAACAGTATCATATAATAATGTACTTTAAGGAAGAATTGATTGCTGACAGTTTTTCAGTAACTTGCAATGAAAATTTCTATTTGTGACTGTTTGAAAACAAATTTGGATTAATAAGGATATAAAATAATTTCGTTTAGAGATTGGTGTGGAGACCTTTCAGAGATTTCAGCTATTTCCTGGGAGCAAGTATCTGTCACAAAAGCACTAGTAGAACTGACCTGACTGATACCTGTAGAAGAAAGGCCAAAGAACTTGAATTGAGTGCTTGGAACTGATTTTTGGACACTGTCAGGTTGAGTCCTGTAGGGAGCTTGCAGTTTTTGTTATCTAGAATTTTTTTGACCTTAAACTTTACTCTTTATGTTTATCACTTCAGAGCATGTCATCCTCATCAATTTTTTTTTAAGGAGGGAAGCCAGAAGGTTATCTCTCTTTGGGTGTAGGTTTTGCTTTGTATGGTAGCTTTGCTTTAGGCAGTGTCTTATTGTGACTAAAGGTATATACAATGTTACTGCCAAAATCACCCATGCTCAGATGCTTTCCATTACTCGTGTTCTGAAAGTTGTTCTAGGCAACTTATTAAAGACCATGAAGTGACTCCAGCACTCAGGCACAGTGTTAAAACTTTAACTCTGCCATTAGTATAGTCCTTAATAAAAGCCAGAGCTTTTTTTCCTTAAGGCAGGCAGAATGTGTTGTCTAGCACATTTGTACCAACTTGTATAAATTAAACTATTAGCCAGTCCATTGTTTGTGCTGTTTGCTCTGAAAGTCAGGATGAGCATCTTGCCATAGTGGCTGTAGAGTTGTCTAGGTAGCCTGAGGGCAGGATCACTTTGTTACACACATAGTGTGTACGTTCTTGCCTCTCTTTGGTGGCAAGGACCAGAGGATTTGCCCACAGACAAATCCCACGCTGCCTGTAAACACTCTGCTTTGTGTTATCAATAGGAGATCATACCAGGCAGCATGTGACATCTAAAATGATCCCTTGGGAGACAAATCCTATGTTTGTGAAGAAGAAAGAATGAGGTGTATTTTGAAGTTTGACAGCTGTTTTGAAGCTGTACTGGCTTTAGACTGGTTAAGTACTTGCAAAGATGGATTAGCAAAAACAGGACAGGTGTGTTGTTCAGTGATGTGTGATAAACAGTAGGGAGATAAAACCACAGATGTAGATCAGACAACAGGACTTTTCTCTGTTGCAAAGTTCTTTCTCTTCCCATGTTACCTGTATGGCTGCTCACCTTGCCCTTAATCTCATGCCTCTGCTCTCCCTCTGAATCATCTTTTCAGTTCACACAGAGTTACCTTAGTGTTTAGGTACAGACTACTCATCCTTGCTGGGGAGGAGAGAATGTGATGGTTTGAGTAGGATATGTTATTTATGAGGATTCTGTGTTCCCACTGAGTAGCTCTGGAGTTCCTATATGCAGGGTGATTTTTTTTTTTTCTTAAATTCTGGTGCTAACATCTCTGGCCTAAAAGCAGATTGTTGCATCAGAGGCTTCCTTGGTTTGCATGCTTTGTATGTGTCAGTTTGAATAGGGCCTGCAATAAAATCCATGCAAAGAAATTCTTAAATGTTGTCTTCACACTTGATTGTTTTCCTGTTTGTTCTTGGCTTAATCTTGTTTCCACTGTAATAGGAGGATTCTCATTGATTTCAACAAAAGCAGAATTGGCCTGCAGTCTTTGTCTCATTTTCCAGCCTCAGATTAACCGAAGTTTGGTTTTGATAGTTAAAAACACAAGAAGAGATGACATTTCAGTAGAGACATTTCAATTAATGCTTATTTGCAGTGTGCTTCAATGCTGTTTTGTTACTGTACTGATCTTATAGATGCTAATAGGCAGCTTACTTTAAATTCACAACTCAGTTTATCTAATTTTTCAGTATGTTTCTGGTCTGTTTTCTCTGCACATACTGTATTCTTGATACACAGTGAAATAATATATGTAAATAATGAAACTGAAGATCATGTGAGATAATTTAAAAAGTAGTGCCTCAGAGGGAGTAAGATTTTTCTGGGCTTGGAAGCAAAGCCATATCATACTGAATAACTGGGTGTGCTACAGAAAGACATTTGGAGGGTTCTTTCTAATTCTTGAAAAATATTAGTGAGTAATTGTTATTCTGAAGTCCTAAAACTGTTGCTTCTGCTTCTTACCCCATTCATACAGGCCCCTTTTCAGTTATTCCATACTACCAACTATCTAAGGAGTCTTTTTTTTTTTTTTTGTAAAATCCTAATCAGTTTATTTCTATCAGTCTTAAGTACTCGCAAGACCTGGGCTTAAATAGCTGTGCTGCTACAGACTTCTTGTGTAGCTGCAGGCAAATTGCCCTGAGGATTTTTCACACTCGGACTCTTGGAGAATGTTATATAGAGAACACTGGTTTGAGCCCAGGGCCAGCAGTCCCTCCTGTGCTGACCAGGTGGCTCAGGAGCAGCGGTGCCTACTGACTTTTTGACCCTCTAGATGCTCAGCACTTTATCAGCTGTATGTTAAGCCCAATGCAGACAAGCAGACCAGTAAGTCTTTATCAGCTGCCAGATCTGTGTCATGAAATGCTAAATGCTTAGGATTTATTTCAAGGGTCATACAAGTCCTATAAATAAGTCCTATAAATAAACTTGAGAGCATCTTGGGCCGTAAGCTCTTTAGAACAGCTATGCCTTCTACCACAATACCTTTGTTTCCAGACCGAGTTACCAGATTTTGCAGGGGGATAGTTCATAGCCTCTACCTAAAGTCATTGTTAAAAATTTTCCTTTTGGTTCCAAAACTCTGAAATAGCAACAACTAAATGGAGGAAATAGAAAGCCAATATTTATTTTAGTTGAATTTGACTTTTAATTTCCTTACTTCGTGTGGCTCTTTCAGATTCTCCTGCGGAGGCAATGTGCTTACTTTTATAAATGGAATAATTGTGCTAAAACCTGCAATTCTTTTGGCAACTTAACAATTAAGTTAGACACAGTGTTTCTAAATCCCGATTTATTTTTAATTTTTAAATGTAGATAATGGAAGCTGGAGCTAGGTGGCAGCATTGTGACAGCGTGGTGTATTCAAACAGTAGACAGTGAATTCAGATCAGTTACTTTGAGTTGCAAAGAGAAAATAAGATTTACTTCTTTATTTAATGTTGTCTGCCTTTTCTCCCAAAGTGTGTGCCAGTTTTGACTCTCCTTTTTCATTGCAAATGTTTATCTGTAATTTATTTTCTTTCAGCATAAATCTGGTTTCATGCTTATTAGGCTTTTAATAGTTCCACTGTAACTCCTTGCATAAATGCAAAAACTATCTTTATTATAAAATCAACCACATTAATTTGTCACTGCAGTGAAGTGACTTAGTGAAGTAGTCTGTACATTTATTTATCCTAACAAGTTATGCTTTGATAATGATCAGAGAGGTACTTCAGCTGCATTTTCCAACAAAAGAGAAAAGGAAGTAATATATTTAACTGCATTGTTGTTGTTAATATTGATGCTTTGAGCAGTGAAATTTTCCACATTGCTAGTCACTTCAATGTTTACAAGAGTTGTATATAGTTAGGTCTTTTGTCTCCTAGATGTTAATAGATAAGATAGTTTGGATGAATAGTGTTAATGTGTAACAGCTGCTGCAGGTTATAGCAGCTCTAGGTCCTTCACTCCTCCTGGTTGCCTAGATATACTGAAAGTGAAACTCTGCCGAAGGACTTATCTTGGAAAATCTGACTGGTAAAAGCGTGCTGTTAAAATTATAGTCTGCATGGAGAACTCTGATGGCTGGGCAGAGTTGGAAGTGAAGGAAGTTTATTTATTCCATGGGTTACAAGTGATGTGCAGTGGGATTTCTGAGGTCTAATGAGAGAGCCTGAAAAGTTATGTGAGAAAATGGAGAATGCAATTGCTGCTGCTGTAGATAGGTGCTGGGATTTACTTCAGCTGTGGTTAAAGGAAATACTTGCCTGTAGTCCTAGAGTAGGTCCTGTGAAGGATTGACAACTTCAGGGTTTTTTGAAGTCTTAATGTGCTGCCAGAATTTTGCTTTTCATTTATGTGAACTTACATTTTTCTTTCAATATGTTTTTTCAGGGTACGCTAATACAGCATCTGAAAGAACACATTCTTCATGGCAACATGACCAGCAATGACATTATTATGTACTATACAACGGCAAGTGTGGCTTATTAAGGCATTTTAAAAAACATTTTAATATATTTTTCTTATAAAGATGGGAGAGCTCTTCCTACAAATCCACAAGTACATTTTTATATATTTTTGATTCTTGTTCTGCAAGAGATTGTCCTACTTAACTAAGTTTAAAAAAATGAGGTGGAATAATAAAATGCAACAGGGACCTTTCTGATGAAAGGTCAAACCCATGTTAAATGTTTCTGATCTAATTAGTGAGGAAAATGGATTGATTTTTACAGTCTCTTAGGTTTATTGATCTAACTGCCTCATCAATATTGCCTGCAAAACAGGCTCTACCTTCCTGCATCATGCAAGGCCTGACCATGCTGAAGATGAGAATTTCTGTTTTGGTGGGGAGGCAAGAAGCTGCACAACTCTAAGTTTAGTAAAGGAAAGGGAACTGATCTCTGTAAGAGTTCAGTTATGTGGCTTTTTCTAATGCTGTGGTCAAGAAAATTATTCCAAAGTCTTCTATTACTGTAATGGTTTGAGAAGGCTAATGTCTTTCCTTGTGAATTCCTCTCTGAACTTTAACACTACTAGTCAGTTTGTAATATCTCCATGGAGAAATCATAGTTACCTGTCCCAGAGTTGTCCTGTCTCATGCTTTAAAGGGATATATATAGGGAGGTATGGAATCCCCATCTCATTAGGTATTTGCAAGCATAAGTTAGATGAACATTCATCAGGAACACGTAGCTGATCCAGTCTTGGGATAGGTGAGAGGATAAACAGTGCTCCAGCCTTGTTTTCTGATTCCTAAAGAATACAATTAGATGTACTCAGCAGAGATGGGCATAAACTCAGGTGTTGGTTAACAGTTTCTTAAAGCAGGAAGACTTTGGGCAAGGAAGATGGCACCTCTTGGATAAGGGCAGAGAGCATGCTTTGGTTTGGATGATTCTGCGAAAAGCTACACCTGTCCATCATTTTCTAGTTGCCTGTAGCTCCTCTACCATTATATGACAGCAGGCAACACTCCTGGTCCTCTGATAGAGCTGCCAGGAAAGCAGATAGCTGGCTGACAAAGATAGAAACTAATGTTGGTATTTTCTCTTTTCTAGACTGGCTGGATGATGTGGAATTGGTTAGTGACTGCACTTGCTACAGGAGCTTCAGTGGTCCTCTATGATGGATCTCCTCTAATTCCATCACCAAATGTGCTCTGGGACTTGATTGACAGACTAGGGTATGTAAACAACATTAAATGGAATGATAATGGACTTTGCTCCTGTTATGATGACCGCATACAAGCAACCTCATTAAAAGTGTTGCTCCCTTGGTCAGAAACTAGTGTGTAGCATGACATAGTTTATCTTCTGGCTTAGCCTTGAGTGGAACTACTTTTTAAAATTTTGTACTAAAACTATTTGAGAGAGAGCAGAACAGACAGAGCACTGATTGTTTCAAATTTGAGTCAAGTATTTAGATTCCAGGCAAACAAAGACTTTGGTTCAATAGTCAAGTTTTCAAGAGCAGCCTCTTCAAAACGCAGAAATTGGGAGCAATCTCAAGGGTAATTTCTCAGCACACTCAGAACTTAGAAAATAAGAATCCTTTCTTTCAAGCAGCTTAACATAAGACTCAATATAGCACTTTGACTTAAAGACAGAAATTGACTGGAAAGGCTCAGCAGGGTTGCTTATATTTTCATATTTTGCTTTTTAATCTGTAATGCCTAATTGTCCCTGTCAAGCTGTTTGTTAATTGTTTTACACAGTTGTTTGTGCCTAAAAATGCTCACAGTGCCCTCTCTCGAAGCCTAGAGATATAGCAGGTATCCGATAAACAGCTGTAAAACTCTGTGGTTCAACTTCGGTGTTTTTTTCTGTAACATTCCTATTTTGCCAGCTGGGTGTAAGGAATGGATCTGAATGATATTACTGGTAAAATGAGTGTAATTTTTAATTGATAAATAAAATTAATTAATTTGTGGTAGAAAGCGGATGCTAAAAGATTCCCTTTCTGACTCTTGATATTTAATAATTTAAACCTTCACTCTGTCTTTTGTGACATGTAATATTTAAAGACTGACATTTTGTCTCTGGCTATTACAATTGAAGGTTAATGCGTAGTCAGAATGCTTCCAGTAAAAAAAAAAAATACACAAAACAAAACCACGAACTGAAGACACCCCCCACCTCCCCCAAAAAACCCCCCAGTTAGGACAACAGGCAACAACTTAGAATCGAGAAATAACACAGCTTATTTTTAAGCATTGTTTCTACATGCCAAAAGTAAGTGAAGATAACTGAAATGTGTCTGCATGTCTCAGTTTTGTAATCTGGTGCTAAAAGCGGTGGCCATCTGTGTGGTACTTCATAATGCAGTCTGTTCCCAACTCAGTCATATGTTACATACTTAAAAAAAAGACTTTAACATGTTAAGACTACCTTACTTCTCTGAAGATGTACCATACTGTCCTTCAGATAGCTTATTCTTATAGTATCATCCAGATATCTCGTACTGCATGACAAGAATTACGTAAGTGGACATCAATTAAAGATCTGTTCAAGTGAACTGTATTTGGTCACCATCCACCAATTATATATCATTTGGAAGGAAATAACAGGTCTACACATGCTGTAGAGGAAGTGTCAAAGAGCTTAAAAATAAACAAAGAAGCGTTATGTATTCTAACTGTAAAATAAGCCGTAATTTGAAGCATGGAGGGAAAGTAAGATATTACACAAGAGTAGAAATAGTTCACATGATTGTGGTCCATGATAACTGGAGGAGCAGTATACTTCTGTGGGCTCTCATGGTGCTGTTCCCATGTATTGGATAAATTTCTCTATGCACTGATGTGTTTGTGCAAATAGCCTGTCCCTGTCCCTACCCAAGAGGTGGCAGCCTCTCAGTGACTGTCACCCTCCACCTAAATGGCAAAGGAAGACATCCCTTTTTCATAGCATTGAAATAGCCCTCTCTGTGTCTGCAACTGTATTATCTCAAGAGCTGTTCTACCTTCCATCTTGCCTTTAGAGTAAAAGCAAAGGCAGCAGGATCTTATTTTAAGTTCTACTGATGTACATATTGCCCATGTTCTGCGCACTCAGACTGTATCCCTTATCCTTATCTGTCTCTATGCATTTTTTTGAGTGAGTTTTATTGCTGTAATATAAAATGAATTAGCAGAAGGCAGGGAAGAGGATTTCGTGAAAGTCAGCAGAAACATTAAACTAGCACTTCCATTGATAGAGTAGGGAAAGGGTACAGCCTTCATTTCAAGTTTTAATTATGTTGTATTGGAGAGCTCTAAATAGGCTTTTTATAAAGGTGGAATTCAATGGTTCGGACAGCTAGGGCAAATTCCATGTTTGGTTAGGCACCTGCAATGCAGACTTTTTGTCACTGGAAAGTGAACGGGTACCTAAGAGAACATCCCTGGCTGCTGTGTTCAGAGTGAAGTAGTATTTGTTAAACTGTGCCCTGAAATGGCAAAATGTTTTATATGTAAGAGTGTAACAAGGCAGCAGTTTTGTGTTAAACAGCTTAGTGGCAATTATGGCCCATTAATGAAGCAAATGTTGTAACATCTTGTGATGTCTTTGGAGTTCTGCAGTTATGAATTCCTGTAAATGAAAGTGAATGTTTTCCATGAGGTGGGAAAGCTTTGCTTAATATTTAAAGATAGAATTACAAGTTTCAAAGCTGCAGAAATGACATGTGATCTGACTCATTTTGATTGCTCAAAAGGATGTGCCTTGCACCTACTCAAGCAATGCAGTCTCTTTAGGCTTTCTAATCAGTGTACAGTGTCTACAGCCTCTGCTTACTGCAGTGGGAATTGGAGGTCTTTAGAATCTTAGCATATTTAAATATGCAAAACGTGAACTTTTTTCCCCTGTAGGATCACCATCCTTGGAACGGGTGCAAAATGGCTGGCTGTGCTAGAAGAGAAAAACTTAAAACCATGTAAGCTTCAAAAAGCTATTGAATCCCTTCTATCCTCCCTCCTGCCTTCCCTCTCCAGGTTCTGGCCCTGTGTCTTGTCACAAAGTCCTTTATGTAATTATTCTGGATTGTAGTGACAAATAGTTACAAACTTTTATTGAAATTCTACCTTAACCTGTTTTGTTGATTTCCTACTTTTTAAGGTGAAACACACAATCTCCAGACACTGCACACCATACTGTCTACAGGATCACCGCTCAAATCTCAAAGCTATGAGTATGTCTACAAACACATAAAAAGCAGTGTCCTGCTGGGATCCATTTCAGGTGATGTTTTTATGCTGCATGTTCCTTACTAATTCTCTTGGCCTGCACATTTCCTTCTTGCTTCTTTGCTGCTGTATATTTGGGAGGCTTAAGCCTTGGATTGCTCAGGCTTGGTTGTAGTTAAACTGGAATTGTCTTTTTAGTGCAGAGATTTTCTGCATAATTCAGTGTGCTGTAATGAAGCTCATACAGTCAAAGGCTTTTAGGTGGAATGTTTCTGACATGGTGAATGTTTTGGGGTTTAGCTTTTTTTAAGCAGGATCATTTATTTTGACTGGCTGTCCTTAGGGGTAGCAGAGTGAGAGCAAGAAGAGTATTAACCTACAGAACATACTGTTCTGCAAATAGCTGACTTTAGCAGAAAATACCTCCTGAAGAGGCTTTTCCATGTTCCTGTTTCAATTCTTTCGTGCCAAGTAATTGGCACTGCAGACAGATTTTTGTAAATTATATAATTAGAGAAACATCAAGCCCACCTACTGTGCAGTTTCTTGTGAGGAGTGCTAGCTGAGGCAAGTTCTGTTCACGTAAGGTCCACTACAGAACTCCTCATTCTGCTTTGTAACAAGGACTGACTCTTTCAAAGGGCTTTTAAACTTAGTTTGATTTTTAAAGTCTTGACTATTCTGCTACTGAAGTCACCTCTGACTCTAGTCTTAGTAAGAATAGCGCTGAATTTTGAACTTGCTGCTGTAGACATGAACAGTCTCAAATGCAGAAGACTTATTTTTGAGTAAAGCTAACATGATTGA
The DNA here is from genome assembly GCF_013368605.1 of Nyctibius grandis. Lineage (NCBI taxonomy): Eukaryota > Metazoa > Chordata > Aves > Nyctibiiformes > Nyctibiidae > Nyctibius > Nyctibius grandis. The sequence goes on along the minus strand of NC_090671.1, from coordinate 11,896,778 downwards.
TTTGTGTCATATAATTCTACTTCCTTGAAGTCCTCAAAAGACTATAAATGTTCCAGTTAAGTAAGCACTTTGACAGTATCTATTTTTATTAAGATAACTGTTCATCCTATAGGCATGGCTCCCCTCTCCCTCCCCATGTGCTAATGAGAACAAGATATAAAAGCTAAGTAAATATCAAGTGGAATAGCTTGACTGGTTACTTTTAAACTAACGAAAACAACCAAGAAAACATTTCTAAGTGATCTTAAATATCCAAGTCTGTAAACCAGGGCCTGTTTATTTTCTCACTCTTATATAAACAGAAATTTCCTTAAATGAGATTAAAGAAACTGTTGGAAGAAGAAAAGTTATGCCTTAAGGAATATTTCTGCATGAAAGGCATACATGTATAAAGACACATAAAGTAAGAAGCCTTCTTTTATTAAAAGTCACATAACATCCTAGATAATGCTGTCTATTCTGTGCTGCTTAATGCAGATCAGAAGCATTTGGCAAAGGTGGCAGTTTGCTGTTCTACAGTTCCTATGTGGCTTTCAGTTTTGCTTTTTCCAAAAAGTACTGTGTATTCTAAATGGACTTCTTTTATTGTAGGTGGGACAGATATCATTTCATGTTTCATGGGTCAGAATGTTACAATTCCAGTTTACAAAGGAGAAATTCAGGCCAGAAATCTTGGAATGGCTGTAGAAGCATGGAATGATGAAGGTAACTATTATCCAAAATATTATGCACCATTAGGAAAAGCAGTAGTTACATGACCTCAAGTTTCATTCATCAGAATGAATTCTTTCTTTGTAAACAGGAAAACCAGTTTGGGGTGAGAGTGGAGAGCTGGTTTGTACCAAGCCTATTCCCTGTCAGCCTACACACTTCTGGAACGATGAGAATGGAAGCAAATACAGGAAGGCTTATTTTTCAAAATTCCCAGGTATGTAATGAAGAGCTTTGGATATTGCTCAAACTGGCCAAGGATACAGGTTGTATTGCTGCTTTTAGGAAGGTACAGGTTTATTCTTGCCCAGTGATAGGCAGGTGCAGCTTTGAATCTAGATTTCCAGGGCGAGAACTCCATGGCATGTTTTATAATATCTCTCACTCTGTTTTCTAGTGCTTTTTTTTGAATATGGATCCAAATCAGTTTACTAAGCGTCTCTGGAAAGCTCCAGTACCATTTTGCTCCTGCTCTCATTAGGCAGATATGACTGTAACAGCCTGATAATCCTTAGTGCAGACATAGACTGTTTGGCATGAGTGTGAAATGAGAGTGCTGAATAGGTCAGGGAGCAATCCTCCATGAATAAGTGCTACTGCACCTCTGCCAGACTCCTCCTACCTAGCTGGAGGAGTGAATCCTAAGGGGTAAGTGCTGACCTGCTACCTCATTAGCATGAGGTTTAAGTATGTGCTGCCTGAGACATGCGTATGCTGCATTCATGCAGTCTTCCAGTGGTGGTAAGGAGTAAAGGAGCAGGTACTGTGGGCCAGAGGCTTTCTTCCTAATAATTGTGGAGGACTCTGCTCATCCAGAGCTTTTGCTTTTGTGGCACAGCCATGCTGAACTCCCTGCTGCCTACTGAGTAGGGGCTTTTATAGGAGCAGGACCTCAAGCTGCTGCTTTTTGGAGGCAGAAGCATTTTTATAAATAGCAGTAATACAGAGTGGATTCACAAGAGATGACAGGACGTGCAGCAGGAGGTAATCATATAGGAAAATTGAGGGACTGGAAGTTGCAGTCTGCATGTAAGTCTGACAACAATAAATGGAAAAAAAAAAAATCTGACAGTTGTTAGATTGAAATCACCGTGGTCCAGAGGTTCTGTCTGAAACCCCTTTTCTGTTTTTCCTTGTAAATGGACTTAAGGTTGTAACAGTGCAGTTAGAAAATGGTCTCACATGCACATGCATGTGCAAATAATCGAGGTGTTTTTTTAGAAAAATTTGAGTAGAATTGGCTTGTATTTCTTTTTGTGGCAGGCTGCTGTAGTGGTACCAATCTTAACAATAATACAAAAGTTATTCCAGCTCTGAGAAGTCAAATCTGATTTTACATTAACACAAATCAAGAACGTTAAGCACATAAGCTCCATAGGGAATTGTTGAGACCTATTGTGCAAGCCCAGAAAGCTTCTTGCATAGAATTGTACATCATAAAAGTATATCAAGAAAGACTGGTGGGAATATTGTTACCTTTGTGGAAGATTCTTCCAGTTTCCTCAATGTGGTATTCAGAGCAGCTACTCATCCATTTTCTAGAGGATACTGTATAGTCATGCAAACAGGTAATCAGAAGGTAACCTAGGGTTTGATCCTAATGTGTGAGTTCCTGTTGCGTGTGCTAGCTCTTTGTAGTAAATGCAATGTGGATTGTTTGTAAGCACTGCTATGTTTGCTGTGGGTAGTTCTCAAAGTATATTGATATGTTATATTTCTGTATGTATTTTACTAAGTTACATAAGTTGAATTACACAAATGCCTGCTGTGACTGGATGAATAAGAGATCATCTGCTTAACCTTTGTCATTCTCTAATAGGTGTTTGGGCCCATGGCGATTACTGCAAAATTAATCCCAAGACAGGAGGAATTGTCATGCTGGGTCGCAGGTATAGTATTTTGGTGAAAGTATTCAGAGTAAACAATTGTTAAAATTTGCAAACTTCACCTTAGAGCATAACATACATGATTCTCCATCATGCCTGTTAGCTTTATATTCATCTTGTTAAATCCAGTGTTGTGGATTTCAACCCTTAGATTAATCAGAGCAGTTGGATTAGAGGGAAGGGAGCCCATTTCAAAGTTCTACCACACTTTTGTATATGTGAACACAAGACAGTATTGGACCTGGTTTTGTGTTCTATGGTTTATAATGATCATCTGTAAGAGTTCAGATTGAGAGTGCAGCACGTTCAAGGTGGTGAATCGGGAAACTTGTCTTGTGGTCTTGGCTTTGCTGCCATTGACTTGCTTTACAGCAAAACTTGATTATAGAAGGCCAGGTATAAAGTTGTGCTCATGTTAGCAATCATAGCCATTCAGGATCACAATTGTGGCTAAACCTTCTACTTGCATTTAAAAGTTGCTGTTTTTGAAACAAAGTAGAGTGAATGCCTTGAAGCTGTGTCTGGCATTGTCACAAATAGACCTCCCTCAACAGACTACGGTGTGAGGCTGCTATGTATGAAACACGAGTTCCAGCTATAAGAGACTGGAAAGTAATGATATGCAATTGCAATATGATGGAGCACGACAAAGATTCTTGGTCTGTTTTGTCGTCAGTGGTACGTGTGTGTATTTGTAGGCTACTGGAAAGAGGAGGGACTAGGAAAGGTGAATGAATAATGTTGAGGTTCTCTGTACCACCTCATTCTAATGAGCAAAATGCCTTTTTGAGTCAAATTCTTTTAAAATTCTGTTTCTAATGTGGAAACATATTCACTGCAAGAAATGTAGAGAGACTTGGTTAATTGCATCAGTTTTTCTCTTTTTATCAAACTCTAATTACATTTTAATGCTGCTTTGTTTTGTGTGTGATTTTCAGTGATGGTACATTAAACCCAAATGGCGTACGATTCGGAAGTTCTGAAATCTATAACATAGGTATGAAATCAACTTTCCACCTCTTTCAACTATGACATTGTTGCCTTAAATCTGAAAAGTTAGCATTATAAAGGTGTTTGGAAGGATTAGGTAATAAAAGACTTGCTGTTTTTCAAACGAAAGACAGTATAGAGCATATTAGCATTAACAGTAAAATTCTGTTTTGTAGTTGAAATTGGTTGCTTTCCTGAAGTACCTGTAGGACTGCAGATGAGTAGTCAAGATGTGTTCTCCATAAGATGTTGCTTTCATATAATAAGGCTTTACAGACTAATTACATCATGCAGACTTATGAGAATACCTGACTTCTGAGGCTTTTCTTTTTCTCCACCGAGACGAGCTCTTGAGACTGGTTTTATTGTATCTTTCCTAATAATTAGATAAAGTTCTTGAGCTTGTGCTTCGTATTTCAAAGAAGGTCTGTCTTGTGAAAGGTGGTGAAACTGTGTGCCTGCAAAGGTGCTAATTGAGACTCAAGGACCTGTTGACTTTCCTTGTTTTTGTGTGATCAGGCATGTTAGTTTTCTGTCTATGTGGCAATGGGGGTTGTGAGGAAAGACAAAGAAGATGGTTTGGTGTAGAAGCTTATCTGTCCAAAAGTTATAGCAATTTTTTTTGTTCTGGGCCTAAATATATATATATATATGGTCCTTAAACCTGGATTTTCACCTGAGCAGGAGTTAAAATTTCAGACCACCCAGAGGGGAAGCTCGTTGTAGAATAACCTAGCTAGGATGTCTGTTTTGCCTTTGCAGCTCTAGGGGAGGTGATACTTGGTGCAACCACAAAAAAAATGTGCATCCAGAATAATATACAAATGCAAGTGCTAATAAGGACTCTTCCTTTATTTCAGTTGAAGCCTTTGAGGAGGTTTCTGATAGCCTCTGTGTCCCTCAGTACAACAAAGATGGGGAGGAGAGGGTGATACTCTTCCTGAAGATGGCATTAAACCACACGTTCAGCCAGGATCTGGTGAAAAGAATTCGAGATGCAATACGTGTAGCGCTTTCTGCCAGGCATGTTCCAAGCCTCATTCTAGAAACCAAAGGCATTCCGGTATGTCATGAAAAATGCTGCCTACTTTTTTCTTTGTCACCTTGAATAGTAATTAAGGAGCAGTTGTCATTGCTCTTCAAACCCACATGTGTGGAAATTTTAGCATCTCAAAAGTGTATTTGAGCTTTATAAATAGTTTGTCTATGTTGCCTAGCAACATCATTTCATCTCCTTTTCAGCTAAGCATGTTTTTGTTTTTTAACAATACCTAAAAATGCCCATTCTCAGTTTATAAATGTGTTGTGTTTCCTCAGTAATAGATACTTAAGCCTTTTAAAGGAAAATATTAGAAAGGTAATTTAACTTTAGCTTTTCTGGCTACTCATAAACTTTTGCTTTTGTTTTTATTTTCCTGTTTTGAATGACATTCTTATGAAAGCTGAGAGCACTGCACAAATTTATAAAATCATTTTGTAAACCATTTCACTTTTACATCTGTTTAGCCACTTAAATGTAGCACTATTTTACACTCATGCAAAGATGACATTTTTTTAATGTCATCTTAACTGTAGCAGTAACTAAAATAAAATCTATGTGCTTATGAGAGCAGGGGGGAGAAAAATGTGTACAGCTAAAGGTTCTGCGTGCTCAGTCTTCTGGAGCTGCATTAGAGTGCTCTTCCTTGCTGTATGAACTCTTTAGCTGGAATACCTGTTTTTTATAGTCCTCTCTGATGCTAGTCTCCTCAGCAGCTCCATGAGCAGCAGAAGGAGGGTGCAGAGTGTAGTTGTCTCGAGTCCATTTGCACATAGGCTTGTGTGTCTAGAGAAAAGGCTTGAGACTTCAGACCTGTTATTTGATATTCTGATACCTACACTGGCAGTAAATGGGTTTCTATGAGAAAGTGGTCTAGGGTTCAGGACTGCCAGCCTCCACAGAGCACACAGTGATCTAGTTCTCATCTGTTGAGTTACTTCTGTTTCAGGCCACTGTGGGCAAATAATACTTGCCTCAAAATATTGTCTTTGCACGAGTGTAAAATCCCCTGCACCTGTTAAATGGTGAAGTCTAGATTTTCTGGGCTGCAACTTAGCTTCTGCGTGAAGTGTTGAACTTGAAAACCATGTAAATCACCTGAACATACAGCATGAAGTTGATGGCAGTGAGGTGTTTGTGATGGGCTGCCCCTCAGGAAAGCCTGCATAGACTGTTAATTAGTTCACACTTTGAATTTACAATTGAGTGAATTTTAATTACCTTTCAGGTAAATATGCCAGTGGTAAAGTGATCAAAGCTGTCTCCGATCTTTCAAAGAAAGTTTCGCTTGGAAAGGAAACCTCTTTCTATTTTCTGCCACTTTTAGAAATGTATTTGAATCCTCATCTGAAAATATAACTGATCTTGGCTGTGTACTGAAACTGTATGCTGGTAGAAATAGTATAGCTATATTGAAGTGATTAGGACTTGATAATACAAAGCATGGTTTTAATGAGATATCCAGGTGTTAAAAAACACACTGCAAACACTTAGTGTGAATCTTTCTAGTGCTGTCCTGATGAGATAAGCATTCTGGTCATCATCCACAAGATGTTTACTGACTAGACAAATGTGCTTTGCTGAACAGTCTGTCTGACCTTTTGTAAAGGGGGCAGTTCCCTTGCAGGCCACTGAGGTGGTTTCTGAGCACTTGTGAAAATTGGGTTGCTAATTGTTGAGGAGGAAGAGTGGTTCAGGTGGATAGGATTACACATAACTGCAGTAGTTTTAATAAGGAAAAGTTTGATTTAGTGTCAAGATCAATATTGCAAGAGTGTATTTAGTTGAGGATTGTTTAGCCTGGCTCTGGAGATCTCTAATGAAAAGTGGTGACTCCTGGAGTTCAGGAGTTTCAGTGGCTTTGGAGGCCAGGAACAACGTGGGTTCCTCAATCATCAGATTCAGTAGTAAAGCAAGTGTGGTTTCTGTTCCCACAGCAGAAGGACAAGACTAAGGAGATACTTGGAGGTTAGCTTTTTAAAGTTGTCATCCCCCAAAAGTTCTCAGTAGTACCAGCCCAAAGGAAGGTGGTATTAAAGTCTTGGTGCCTATAAAAGCAGAGATTGTCTTCTAAAATGGGCCTTGACAGTTCCTGTTAACATGGGAGTAGTTCTTCCTTACTGAGCTGTACTGGTCAGAAATTACAGTGGTCTGATCCAAGAAGAGAAGAATTAGGCTTTTGTTGTCTGCAACGTCCTTATGTTTAGAGTAACACAGTAGAATGTAATTTTTGTGATCTTTCTGTGGAGGTAAAGCCTTTGTCATGGTCTGTTTTGAAACATTTTGATGCTGAAGACCATTTAAGCTCAGTGTTTCCCTTTACCCTGTTAGAAAAAGGCTGTCCATTTAAGACACAAAAGTCATTGTTTTCTTCTCCCAAAGACCAATGGATTTGGGCTTTGAGCCCATACTTGGAAAATCAAGAATTGTTTGAAAATTGGATGTGTCAGAACATAAAACACAGATGATTTTTTAGTGTTTGTTTATACCATGATTCTGATCTGGTTTCATTGGTTTAAGTAGGAGCTTGATCATTTTCTCACAGTATTACCAAATAGGAATAATAAACTAAAATCACATATGTACTTTTCCTTGAATTCCACTTACTCTTCAAGTGATTTTCAGAAGAGAGATTCTGATGCCTCAAGTGTAACAGAGAAGGGAAGGCATTGTGCTAAATACTGATTGAGTTCTGGGATTGGTGGAGAGCTTCATGAATATTTCCTTAAAGCTGTATATGAAAAGTGTAATTTTGTCATTGCTGGTTTTGTTTTTCAGTATACAATAAACGGGAAAAAAGTGGAAGTAGCTGTGAAGCAAATAATTGCAGGGAAAGAAGTTGAGCAGCGGGGAGCTTTCTCAAACCCAGAGACTTTGGACCTGTACCAAAATATTCCTGAGCTTCAGAACTTCTGAAGTAACTTGTTTGGTTTTTTGCATCTGTCTTTGTTCTGTGTTTGTTTTGTATATACCAATACTGTATGTAAAGAAAAAGTTCTATTTAATACCAGTGGTTCTTTTAAAAGAAAAAGATATTTCATTAAGTGCATTATGAAAGGCTTGGGTAAAGCTTAGCTCCCTTTTATTGGCTAAATATGCCATGTATCTTGGAGTTTTTTCCAGCCTGGAAGGAGGAACCTGCCTGTTTTGATTTTTGTATGTATGAGTGCATCTTTTCTGGTTAGATTTACATCAGCAGCCCATCAAACGGGAGCACCAATAGCATAAGTTATTGCTTATAATAGAATATTTCTTTCATAAAGTGTTCACTTTCTTTTTTTAACTGGATTTTTAGCAACATTTTTTTCAATCCACGTGTTTGTCACCTGTAAGGAATATACAGTGATTTTAACTACTTGACCGTGAAACATGGAAGTGTTCTATATATAGTGTGCATTTAAATGTTTTTATAGAGCCAAATCGTAATGCACTAAACTCATTTGACTTGACTCAGAATAATTTGTCTTGAAATATCTCACGGTACCCTTGAAGGTAATTGCTGCTTCATTTTATGATGTAACCTTTCTATTGTTTTAAGCTTTTAGTTGATAGACTTCTGGGGGTTCAGAAGGTGAGGGAGCAATCGCTGCCTCCTTATTCCTGGCATAACTCCAGGTTATTTCCATGCAGTTTACTGTCATTACTCTGGATTAACATCATTGCAGTTCAAGACAGCATTTTGCTTCCTTGTTTTGAAGTTCTTTATTGGCTGTGAGGCAACAATCCCATGTTATGTTAGCTGAAGGATTCTGGTGTGTTCATTTATTAAAAGTTGATGTTTTTGTAACTTTTTTTACTAAATATGTTGACAGTGAAAGACTAAAATGTTTTCTAGCTCTGTATCCTTCCAGTTGATAAAGGGAAAAATACTGTAATGAGCATACTAAAAAGGTAAAATGGAAGCACTAAAACACTGTTTTGTTTTTCATAAAATACAGTTGCAGTAGTTGTACCGAACGTCTGGCATTCAGTATCTCCTGCACTATTTGAATTTTGTGGGTTAAGTATTTAATGCATTAAAATCATGGATGTCCTTACAATTGTGTTGAATGCATTCAGCATTGATAAAGAGTTAATTAAAATAAATGGATTCTTTATATATATATAAAATATATATTCCATCTGTTTCAACTTTCACTCATTTATTGTCTTATTTTTATTTTCCTTTCAATTGGGTGTCATGGAATCATTTTTAGCTTAATTTGTTACTGATTTTAATGGTTTTAATCCAAGTCCACCTCACTACGAAATTACTGTTCTCTGAAAGTTTTACCCTGTTTTCTTATGCAGAGCCCGGGACAAGTAAAGCCCTGCTGCTAGTTATGTATGCATGGTTGGCTCATTGCGAAGGTCACAGGTGAACAAGAGAGGAAGAAAGCATGCTGAAAATGTGCCTTGTCTCAGTGCAGTGAGCAGTTGTAGGTTGTGATACATTAATGTTGCTAAAAGGGATCCATCTGTGCGCTGAAAGGTGTATTTCCTCCACCCTGTGATAGATTTCAGCTCACTTGCTTCAGTAAGCTGAAGGCTGTTGCAGAATATATCAAATATTGCTGCTAATAATGCAGTAAGAGTGGAACTGCCCATAAATGCAGCTGAGGAGCAGCCCCTCTGAGGGGGTCTGTGACCGAATCACAAGAACTCAGTCATTGTGGACAGCAGCTCCATGCTCGCTGCAGGATGCAGAAATGCCTCATTAGCAAACGAGGCTTTAAATGAGCTGGTCTCCACTTGACTTGCTGAACTGTACCAAGTCAGACAATATACCATGCTGGCATGCTAAATGTGATAATATAAATACCAAACACCCGTTAGAAAAGTATAACAATGAGCTATCCAGCTGCCAATAACCTAGGAATTTAAAAGTACTTTTAATCATTTCCCCTCTGGCATGCTATATATAAATTTTACATTAACTGTGACTTTGTATTCATTAAAACTTCATTATGTTGTTCTTTAATTCATGCAAAATGTCTGGAGTTTACAAAGCCCACAGATCCTTATTAATAAGTAATTTTGGGGTATTTCATTAATTAAAGATAGTTTAGAAGCACAGATACATTAAGAACCTATACAATGCCTAGAGGCTGCTTTTTTAATCCTTTATCCTGCTGGAAACACTGTAGAAAGTTTTGTTAACGGATATAATTTGATCTCTTGCAAGTGTCAGATGTTGCAAAGCTTCTCCCAGCTATAGTTACAAAGAAGTAGATATATTTCTGTATTGATTTATGTGCATCATAGCTGGTTCCAAAGATCTGAGGTTCAGAAGTGCTGGACAGCGGCAGCTTGTGGAAATCCAGGAAGGAGAGGTAAGTGGGTATTTGCATTAGGCTGTGAAATGACTTGCACTCGGAGGGAGGCTGTGGCAGAGCTGGGAACACCATCCAGACTGTCCAAGTCCAACTCTGCCTGTTCCAAATCCTGTCCTCCAAACAACCAACTTATGTTAAAGGTAAGCAAAGGTAAATCCAAGTGATCCATTTCTGTGGATACTGCCATGGAGCTGTGAATGTGGCTGTGCTCCATCGAAGTATCGCTGGGTTGAAAGCAGGGAGCTGAAGTCATCACAGTTTGCAAAGGAAGAGCAGAGAGGAGTTTTCTTTCTGCTTCCCATCTGTGGTTGTAAATCAGCTGTGGTCTTTCCAGGGCTTGGGTGTAGGGTAATTGCAGCCAAATGTGGTTTCAAGGGGGTCCTTGCAAACTGGTGCCACCCAGATAATGGCTACAAAGAAGAGGTCTGGTGCGGTAGTGCAGCACCTGATCCCACAGCGTTAGCAGCAGCAGATCCCGTGTGTACCAGAGCTCTGGGATGCTCCCGAGGTGTCAGCTGGGCAACCCTTGCAGAATGTGTCTGAGCAGATGGGGTGCTGATCTGCCTTGGATGTCTTTAATCCAGCAAGTCCTGATGCCTTCGGCCTGTCAGTGTATAACTAGTTGTACCTTGTAATGTGTGGCCCCCTTCATTTTGCCTACTTATAACTTGGGGTTCGCAGTGTTTTGGCTGGAAAGTTACATAGGCAGATTTTAGTGGCATGCAAAGAGAGGTAGTTCTGGAAGCTGCTCTAAGCCTCTGACATAAGCATTCAACAGCAAGGAAACTCGGAGCAGAGGTACTTCAGGCTTGGTGCTTTTCTCACTCAGTCTTCTGCAAATTTGAGAGTGGCTGTTGAATTATGTGATAGAATCAGCCCATTTGCCCTTGAGAGACACAGTTTTATCACTCCCCTTTTAGAAATGTGCTGTTGTCAGCTCCTGTTAGAGCAGGTACTTCCCCCTCCCACTACCTTATGATTTCAATTAATTGCCCTGGTTAGTGGTGGTTCTGGAAGAAATAAAATGAGCTGGTACACAACAGCCCAAGCAGGGCACAGCTGATAAAATTGTTTATTGTTATGTGCTGAGAAATTGGTTGTGTGAATTACTTATTCAGTGATTTTAAAAACACAGGTAATTGCCTGATGGAATGCAACTTCCCTGGGGCTGTTATTGTCTTTCAGTTTAATGCATACATATTTAAAAGGATATCATTTACAAGGCAGAGCAGTCAGTCACACAGGTAAATGGGTGTTAAAATAATACTTAAAATGCATTAGTAAGGAACACCAGCGTGCCCATTTGTTCTTGAGACAAAACTGTAGAGTTCGGGTTTTGGGAAAACCAGTGTCTATAGGAAATGCTCTGGCAGGGAGATGGTGTCCAGGTGATGGATGGTGTCCAAGTGAATCTGGGGGAGATGTTTGGGAATGATCTTCCCCATGTCACATCCCTGGATACAAGTGCTGCCATAGTCTTCATGTTGGGAAGTGCAGCTCCAGCTGGCACATGCCAGGGCTTTGGTGTGGCTAAATATCAAGACTGAGTTAGTAAATGTCTTCCTAGATAGCATGTGAATCTTGGGTGCTCAACAGGCTGTAGAGGGAGGAGAAGGTTTGTGGACAGCGAGCACTTCTGCGGATGTGCGAGACCTTTGCTGGAGCAGGTTGTTGGTGGAGCACAGTGCAGGGGCAGCTTGAGATCAGGTCCTTAAATTCTGTGTTTTGTCTCCTTGTTGCTCAGAGGTACGAGAGCTTGGGTGAGGTGGGAGAGGGAAAGACATGTTTGTCAACTGAGGTGTTTGAAATTGTCCCATGTGCTCTTCTTGGGTCAGAGCATGGACAGACATTGATTTGGAAGAAGTGTGCCTTTGAATCATGTGCTGTTTCTCTGTTTCTGCACTTCCCTTTCTTCTAGTGGGTCACTTTATTGAGCACTTAACCTCTGTTCACCTTTGAGACTCTGATCAGAGATGTTTCAGTACATACAAAGGCTTTGGTCTTCCTACAGGTGATCTTTGGAGCTCTGCATTGAGCAATTTCTCCACTTAAATCTTTTAGCTCGTTACTGGTTTCCTGAGGTGTCTGTCTACTGGCTGCATCTCTTGTGTCCTACAGAGCTGAGATGATAAATCCAAAAATGCTTGGTTCATCTTTTTCCCTTCATGAAGAGGATATTTTTAGCTCTTAAATAATCAGGTCTTGGACAGAAACAAGATGCAACTTAATTCTCTTTCTACATCTTTTGTAGAAAGAGGAAGCTATGTGTTATATACTCTATTCTTCCAGAAATAAAATCAGGGTCTGAATTGCTGTGAAGCATGGCCGCAGCCCAGTATGGCAGCCTTGGAGCTGATGAGAGCACACACACTTTCCTTGCTGGGAATTAGGGGCCTTTTTAGATTCAAATAATGAGATAATCAACATTGAAGTTTGAGCATCTTGCTCTACATGATCTGTGTGCAAAGTGGGAGTGAATCTGTTATGCAAAGGAGAGGGAAGCAGCCTCTGAAATGCTATTAGTGAGTCAAAGAGTGTCTCAGAACAATTTCAGCTGCAGAACAATAAGATGTCCCAAAGTATTAATGTAGCAGGCTGCAGCTGTCCACACAATTTCTCATCATTGCTTCTGATGGCCAGAGAAATTCTTCTAAACCACCAGTTGGAGATGAACTTAAGTGATAAAACAGTGTTGGTGGGGGTGGGAAAATCCTTGGCATGCCATTGTTGAACTGGGTTATGTAGCACATTAGTGAAAGCTTAATTGGACCTTGTACTTCTTAATTAGAAGACCTTAATGAATTCTCATCTTACTACTTTTGACAAGTGGTTTTGCAAAGTTCAAGAGGCTTATCAGCATTCAGGCTGAGATTCCAGCTGAAATGATAATGTCCCTTGGAAAAAACATCTCCAGGATTGTTAATTAGTTTACAATACCATATTAAAGTATACATGTAGAGGTTCACATCACTAATGAGGAGTCTGCTTAAAAAAAAAATCCCTTTTTCAGTTTTGTTCCCTCTTCTGTAGTGATTTAAAGGAAGAATTGGCTGTTGCAGGGCAACAGTCGCACTGATGGGTATATTCCGATGTGTTTTCTGCTTTAGTTTTACAAAGAGGTTGTTTCTAACATTTCTTGTCTGTTGATCTATAGCCTGTGTTTTACCGAGGAATAGGAGAGTATTTCTCATTGTAGAGTCTGCATGCTGTTGGAGACGTGGCTTGGTTATATCACGTTTTACAAGAGCAAGCTCTAAGCTGAGCAGTAAGAGCTGGTCAAGAGGAGAGCTGAAATCAGTCACGATGTGAAGGTTTGGGAGTGGGTGGATGGGGATGTGTGTGTCTGGGGCAGGAGAAAGCAAGGCCGAAGGAGGAGGTCACGGCGGTGCTCCTCACTCTGCAGCCCTTGGACGCTGTGGTGTTTGAGAGCCTGCAGCTGAACGCCCATTCCTAGGAGATGCCTGTTCAGTTGGGCTTCAGTACTTTGAAAAATACATTTTGTAAGCTCTATGCAAAACCTAGTTTCACTTAACCGATAAATTTGTTAACCTCTATGAGGACAAGAGCTCTAGAGTCATGTCCAAGCAGCCCAATTTTCGTTAAGCCCCAGCTTAGCATAATGGGCTTTTTCCCTCCCTAAAAAGCAAGAGTTTATCTCAGTCTCTTTCTAGAGCAGCCAGAGGAGGAGAGGCCCAGTCTGCTTATAACGCTGTTACACCTCTCATGATCTCTGCCTGGGCCTGTGGCATCTTCTGCTGTCCAGGAAAAAGTGGTTTTTAGGAGCTCCCCGACATGTGGAGTTGCATTCCTTCCTTTGCAGGGGATTTTAAACCGATGGGACTGACCTGCTGCAGCTGGTCTTGTGGGCACCTGGATGAAGGGACTGGGACAGGCACAGGCTGTGGCAGTTCAGCAAGTGGGTGGCTACACCCCAAGAACTCCATTGTAATCAACTTATCTGGCAGTGCATTTATTTCCCTTTAAACCTGATGTATTTCTCTTCAGCTTTTATTAGCTACGAAGAAGTTAAAGCTAAATTAAAATAAATTGCATACAGAAAACTATGAGAATTTCTGCTAGTTTAACTAACTTGGTTTAAAAGGTGGGCTGAGTTTAAACAGGTGTGACTTCTAAGCCTTGATGGGGCCTAAGGAGGTGGCCTTGAGTGTGCAAATGTGATAGTCAACTGAGAATTTTAATTTGCCTAGTTCTCATGTATAATAAAATATGCTAGATACATGACACTTCATGAATTAATTCAAGAGTATAAAGCATGAAGAGAGATTCTTGTACAGGATTTGTTCTTATAATGCAAATGCCAAGCAAGGCTTTAAACGGACCTGGCTATCGGGAATCGTGGGGCCTATTTCACGCTTCACTTCAGGGTTTGTTCCCATTTCCTGAACCATTTCATTATGAGAGGGTGTGTGCACGCATGTGGGGAGGGAAGTTAGGAAGGAAATGCCCAGCACAAGCCCCTGTAAACCCCTGCACGTGATTGCGCGTCAGCTTTTAGCACATCGGGGGCCCCCGTGGGTGTCATGAAGTGATGAAATAATTGGGGGGAAGCAGTGGGAGAGCTCAGCCTGCTGTCCTCGGCCTCAGTACGTGTGCTGGTGAAAGGCATCGCTGAACTCCGCCAGTGTGAACTGGGGTACCGGGGCTGTTGGGGTGGGGGAGAAGAAGGCCTGATGGCTGTTGTCCAGGCGCTTTGCCTAACAGGGAAAGCACATGGAGGGATTTCTCTTTAATTTCATGTGGTGGACAAAACAAGCAGGTATTGCCGGGGTGGTATGACGAGAACAACCCACGTCTATAACCTGTGGGGTTACAGCCTGCAGCTGACTGCCCCTTCCTAGGAGATGCCTGTTCAGTTGGGCTTCAGTACTTTGAAAAATACATTTTGGAAGCTCTATGCAAAACCTAGTCTCACTTAACCGATAAATTTCTGTTAGCCTCTGAGGACAAGAGCTCTAGAGTCACGTTCAAGCAGCCCGGGGGGTTACAGTGCTGGGTGGCAGCTCTGTGGCTGTTTGCATTCAGAGGCAAAGCACCGCTGTCCTGCCTGGGATGGGGAGGATGCTCTGGGTGTCACGGGGAGGGCTCAGCTCATCCCTGCTCCGTGTGACTCTCTGCTGGTCTCTCCATCTCTGCGGGGGCTGATGATACACACGTCCTTCCTCCCCCTGACCCAGGTAGGTAACGCTGCACCAGAGGCACTGTCTGTCTCTCACCGTGTGTCTGTGCAGTGCTGGGTCCCCTGGCCTTCCAGGTGCCAGCGTAAAGAAGTGATGGCAAATTCACAGGTGATGCAGTGGCAACAAACCTGCATCTCTGCAGAGCACGATGCGGGGGCGGCTGGCTGGCCATGGTGCTCTGCTCCCTGCATCCTCCTCCCAAACCTCCCTCCTGCCTGTGCTGAAGCAGGACGGGATGGTGTGAGCCAAGGGGAGGGCAGCCCTGGCCCCCACGTGTTTGTGCCAGATGACGACACCTGCAGAAAACAACCCCAAACAAGGCTGATGGTAAGGTGATGAAACATGGGGAGTGCTGAAGGCAGCTACAAACCCACACTGATACCAGGATGCCATCACTCCCCTGGTGAAACCTGTAATTAGATGGAAAAGATGACAGCTGGTTCTGACGGCATGAAAATACTGAGACAGGGCTGCAAAAACAGAGATTTTTCTCCTGATGCAGCTGGAATTAAAACTGGGGAGGGGGAATAAAATTTCAATAGTTCATAAGAATAACTTTTTTTTTTTTCCTGAATCAATTTATTATCTTAATCTTTGGGAAAGTATAAATGGGAAGAAGAAAGTTACTGACACTGGGTCTCCAGGCTAGGGTTATACGGTGGTTACAGGTAGTGGGGGTGATCCATGCCACGCTCTTCCATGTCTCCGGTGATGATTCTCCTCGTCTCCCACCCTTTTGTCTCTATCCAGACCACGTGTGCTTTGTCCCTGCCCTGTGCATACGGCACTTGGCACCACGGGCTCCTGCTGAATGCTGGCGCTCGCTTTCAGAGAGCAACAAGTACTGGAAACCTCTAGACATCGAAGTGAAAAGGTTGAATATGTTTCTACCCTCATTTAAGAGTTTTTTCCTTTATTCCATGATGCAAAACCTCAGTCCCCACTGAGTTCTATATGAAATAATTACTTTCATGTACAAACTGAAGGAAAAGAAGCTCTTAAGCTGTGTGGAATCTGATGTGACAATTCTATTAGGTTTCGGTGGGTACCTGCTTCACCCTGTAAATTGAAACTCCGAAAGGTCACTCTGTGTCTTATCATAGTATTTAATTTTCTGTGCTTCAGCAGCAGGGGGTGAAAGGAAGCTGGAATGGGTTTATTCAAATCTAAGTAGGAACTGAATGCGATGAAAATAACTCTATTTTTTAAAAAATGGCTCTAAGCACATGAAGAGCATTGCTCTTTCTGTTCCTCCCCATTCCTGGCTCCTGAACTGGAGGCGCAGGTTGGTATATTGAAATGATGGATCAGCTTGTTGGGGTTTGTGAACTCCTCTGTCTGCGCCACACGCTCGTCTTTCACTTTTAGCATTATAAACCTGCCCTTAATAGAGACTTTCATTTGTATTGTAAAGACCGAGGTGAGAAGAGCTATAACGTGATGTCCAACTCCGAGCTGCCTCGCTAGCAGGCTAATGCCTGTATTTAGGATCACTGTAAATGTTATGTATGGGCATTAAGGGCATTAATGTAATTAATAGTTGGTAGGTTGACATAATTTGGGAATAGATAACATGCCAAGAGCTTCAAATCCTGGGAAGAAGCACTTTGGTGGGAGAGCACAGCATGATTTACTGACGCTTCCCATCCCTCCCCAAAACCTCCTGAACATCCATTATGCCTTAAATATTCTCACACTGAGTTTTTCCAATGGTCTAATTATAAACTTCATTATAATTGTTCATTAGTTTTATTTTGTTCAATTAGCTTAACAAGTTGCCAAATGAAATACAAGACTGGCAATTAGCTTGATCTAATTGTAATGAGCCACTCAAATTGGGTCACCAAATATGTTCGTTTATAGCACTGCTTTTTTTTTTCTTTTCAGTTGGTGAACAATAACATAAATATTCAGCGCATCTCCTGATCTAAGTAGTGGAAATTTCCCCCTCATTTATTAAAGTAGAAATAAAAATCAATTGTTTTGTTCTTGGTAGTTCAGAAATGTGCAGTCCAGGCACCCACGTTGCCCTGGCTTGACAGGACACCGTCAGTAGCCGAGCGGGGCCATGAGCCCAGGACCAAGTCCTTGTCCTGCAGAATATAATGTGCTACTTGAGCTGCCACGAGGGAAGGTTGTCTCTGGCCCTAGGTCTGCTTATCTCCTCTGAATTCCAAAGAAATCTGGTTTTAAGACACCTTACAAAAACACGTGAGCAGCAAATCCTGCTGTGCCGCCTCTGCCACGCAGGGGAAGAGCTGCTGGGTGGGCGATGGGAGCTGTTGAAACCAGGAGGAGTGGTCCTTGCTGTGATGGGCTGATCTTAAATTGTATCGTGTATCGATTGCAGAGGGAAGTGCCTCATCAGCTGAGCTCTTCTGGTCCTAGAATGACCTGCAGAGGCTTTGCCCGCAGCCCCCCAGAGCTGCTACCTCAGTAACGTTGGGCCAGTAGATGAGGCCAATGTGGTGTTAGCCCAGAGAGGAGAACTGGGTAAAACTCCTTGAAAAAGGGATTTCTAATTCCAGTTTCTGTGGGGTTTGCAGCGACAACCCACATCATATGGTCATAGAGTGGTTTGGGGTGGAAAGGACCTTGAGAGATCATCTAGATCCACCCTGGCCAGTGCTCCAAGGGTTAACCACAATGGTGCTGTGCCTGGGTGAAAGATCTAAGGTAAAACTGTGCTACTGAAAGAGGGGAGAGCCCGGCATGAGCTGAGCCATCCCCCTTGGCGAAGGGTGACAGGAGGCTTTGGGCAGCCCCAGGCTTCAGCCTGGGCTCCTGCAGTAGGTGGGTGGTTTTGGCCACGTCCAGCCCTGCATAGCAGCTGCTTTTGCTGTGATTTTTTGGATAACGCTGCGTTTTCTTTTTTGCCCGACGTCCCTTCTGCCACACAGCTCTCGGATCTGCTCCTGTTAAGTAGCTGCTTAGCAGGAGCTCTTGGCTCGTATGGCCCAGTGGATTTGCTGCAACCTCTTCCAGAAGCTAATACAGGCAGGAGGAATTATTTGGTATGAATAATTCCTCTTGCATGTCATGTGCATCACATCTAAATCGCAGGGACGAGCAGCACAGTCACGGCTCCTTAGCAAACTTAAGTGATGGCATTAACAGGACTCAGCCCTGGACTTTGATTTCTCTGGGATCTTGCCCTGCATCTGACCGATGAAAACATGATAAAATATGAAACCAGCCCAGAGGCTACAACTAAAGGTAAGTAATTCATAAAACACTGCTGCAATGGCAAACGCAGTGGGCCCATGAAGCTGTGTGCCAGCCCAAAGCCGTGCTGCTTCCCTGCAAAATGCTGTCTGCCAAGCCCAGCCCTGACAGACGGAGGAGTCTGCTGATCTGTTAATGCAATCTCTTAAAATTTCAGCCAGGGACCTTGTTCCATGTAGGAAGGGGGAGAGGAGCGACTTGTCCTGTCTGAAAGACAAATCCCCCTCTGCAGACAGTGTACTCACAGCTGCTTTTTGCTCCACGAACCCCCTTTGATGAGTCTCTAATGAGTTGTGTTTGCCAGCCGGGATGCGGACGGTGTCAGTGCTCAGCTCGCTGAGCGGGTTCAGAGTAAAGATGACAGCGCAGAATGGGAGAAAATTCACACCTCTGCCTTTCACGCCACAGGCAGCTCCATCCGCTCTTCAGATACCATCCCAAGGCGTTGTTGACTTAATGAATGCACCCAGAGTCAACGTCTGCATCTGGGGCTGCTGCAGAAATGTGCTTCTACTTCAAGCACATCCCCACGGTGTTTTTCACTCCACTCTCTATGCCCCAACCTGACCCCTTGCTGCAGCCGGGAGAGCCCGAGGGGCTTTGCTGGCTGGAGGGATGCAGGGGCACCTCTGCTGTGCAACGGGGTGTCCCCTGCCTGCGTGGTACAGGTGGCCCCAGGCACAAAGGGACAGGTCCTGGGGATAGGACATGTCTGGTTTGTGCCTTCGGGTCTCTCCCTGGTACCTGCCAGGCTTTGCCCCTCCAGATGGCAGCAGGACCTGGTGCCAGGAGAGGGCCGTGCTCGGACGAGTTGTGTGAAGAGCATCTCTGCTCCTAATTCACTTTGCTCACTTTCTATTAGTTTGATTCCTGCTGGGTTTGAATTAGGCAGGGACAGATGTAAACAGGCTTGTAATAAGCTGCTAAACTTGCAAAAGGGCTGCGTGACACATGGCTTTGCATTTGATTCAAGTAGTTACAGTCATAATATCCATTAATTTTTGTAGTGCTCCTGGGGGCAAAAATCTCACCTTTTCATTAGAGAGACAGCCCTGCATTTCTGAAGATCTTGGTGTTCGATACAGCCTGCTCAGCGCTCGCCCTGTGGAGAATCCCTTTGTTTATACAGATGATGGCCTGCAGTGGGGATGTGGTCCAGGCACCTGGGCCACCTCCCCTACATTTTACTGAAGGCTCTGAAATGCTCCTGCTCGGAGATCCCCGTGCCGTGCTGCAGGGCGAAGGGTACACGGACTGGTTTAAAAAAAATATATATTCTAGGCAAAATTTTCGCTGTATGAATGTTGAAGCAAAGGAGTGTCACAGATGACAGGTCTTCAAAGCCAAAGCACGAGCCGTGCTCGGGGAGGGAGGAAAGCAGGCGGATCCCCCCACCCCTTGATTAGCGAGGCTTTCCAGGCCGGCGTGCTCCCTTTCTGTCTCCAGGCTGCCTTTGAAACAGCCCCTTTGACGGCTTCAGGCATTTCTTAGTTTAGCTGAGAATGAGCAAACATAAGAGAAGAAATCTGTAAGAACGACAGGTCCTGTGTGTGTCTTTTGTATGCACTTCTGGAGCACAAAGGCGATTTTAATGAGCCGGCAGGCACGTAGCTTTGTGTGACTCCTGTTTTTAGCAACTGTTCGGTGATGGAGTTACCTGAGAACTTTCCCAGCCGTGACCTCCATGCAAAACGCTTGATTTTTTTTGGGTTGCTTTTGTTTTCTGTGGAACACCAAGTCTTGAACGCCTGAGGAATGTGGGAGCATCGGCTGACCGCAATTTCACATGGTGTCAGGGGCTTAGCTCCTCATCCTCCTCCCATGGCGGCTGCTCCAGCCATGGCCGTGTCCCTCCTGCCCCTGTGCCACAGTGTTTGCCCTGTGCCCTGCAGCGGGGTGCGATGTCCCCCCTGCTTTTAAGCGTCACTACTTTGCTTTGCAGGGAAACCTCAAAGCAGGGCTGGGTGCCTGGGCTGAGTCTGGAGGAAGCCTGAACGGCACCAGCCCGAGCATCTCTGCTCAGGTCCACGCTGCCTTTGTGGTGGATGGACCCAAAGATACGAATGAAGATCTCTATGTAATGTTTCCAGGCAGCACAGCTCTGAGCATCTGGTTTGGTGGCAGCTGGGAGGAGGGTAGAAGGTTTCCCAGAAAAGGCAGAATTGGGGCTTGTCTTTGCAACCCGTCCGTGGTCCCAAAAGGTAAAGCCAGCTGGTGGACCAGGCATAGGCCCTGCCGTCATGGGAGGTACGGGGCTGGTGCTTTGATCGGTTCAAAGGCATCAGAAAGTGATGCAACCAAAACATGGTACGAGAGAATTTCTCTTTATTTTGTCAAAGCTAAGGGGTAAAATCAGGTTCCTTGTAATTATGCAAATAACAGCATCTACATGGCTGCAGCTGATTGTCTTTATACACAATTATTTCTTTAAATAATGTTTTTTATGACTGCCTATTAGGAAAAAATAAAGAAAGAATAATCAAAGGATGCTTTATGATATGAATCTCCAAGAGGCCCTGGGCTCCTGTTGTTTTCCTAAAGCTATTAAGCTGGCTTCTGAGAAGTAGATCAGGTTGTTCCCCTAACCCGACCCTTCCTCTGACCTCCACACCCCAACCCCACGGCTGCTCTTCTGGGGAATTTTGAAAAACACCGTCCTGGTGAGCAGAGATCAGGGATGGAGCATCTGGTGTCACCTGAGATTAACTCCTTCCACTTCATTTTTCCTCCTTCCCACCCCGGCGTGTCACACCGGCTCGCAGAGGCCCTTGCTCCTGCCCTCGCAGCATCTGAATATGAACTTGGTCCTTTGACTGAGTGTGTGCTGGAGGAGAGGGCTGCGGGCTGCCTGCCTGCTCCGTGCCGAGCCAGTCCCGGCACAGCGACAGCAACTGAGCAAACCCCTTCAGCAGCAGCAGGTTTCTGTACAAGCTGGTCCTTGCACAGCAGTGACTCTGGGCATCAGGGTGCAGCGCCAGGGGACGGTTTGGGGCGTTTTGGGAAGGATGGGCTGTGAGCTGGGCTGCTGCAGCCTGGCCCCAGGGCAGCACCGAAACCCTCTGCGGCTGCGCAAGCTGGCGAGAGCCCCAGGCTGCTGGGAGAAGCGCAATGCACGCACACAGTGCACGCTCTCCTTCTGGTTATTTTTTTAGGGGTTTTGTTCTGTTTTCCCCCAGGGCTGAGCAGTTCCCAGGCTCTTGTGAGATCCCCGTGACTGTGTGAGCTTGACTTGGTAGAGGGGGTGGGTTTCATGCGCTGTCCTTTGAACCTCTCTGGCTGGAGCCTGAGGGAGAATAAACACGTGTCCCCTGGCCCTTTTGTGTTCCCCACTACCTAGGGTGTGTGGTCCTGCTCCCCCTGATGCTCTCCTGGCCCCCAGTACAGACTTGGCTACACTGGAAATCCTCCTGCGCTCCCTCCCCAACCCTCTGAGCTCACAGAGCTGCAGGAGCAAATCTCCTTCCTTGCCACAAATAAACAAGCCATTCCTCTGGGTCTGATCCTGCCTTCGCCCTCTCTGATGCCTTCTCGACCAGAGGAAGAGAGGACAGAGACATTGCGACGGGGCTGGGGACCAGGTGCCCAAGTCCTGTCTCCCTTGCGGGTGGCTCATGCTGGTGGTGCTGGCCAGGGTCACTGGTGTTGCTGGCCGGGGCGGGGGGTCTCGGCTGGTCACCCACAGCTGCAGGCAGCTGCCAGACACAGGGCGTTCCAACCCAGCACATGCACGCGGGTTTTGCCAAACATCTCCCACCCCACCTACAGGTGTTTTAAATTACACAGAGAGAAATCAGTCAGTCTCCCGCTCAGACCTGTCTTAAACCAATTTGATTAAACGCAGGTAAAGGAGGGAACAGAATTTATGGCAATTCATCACCTTTTAGTCTCTGCAGGTGCTCGGCTGCAGTGGGGCACTGCAATTCCCACCGCTCTGCGCTTTTCCTCCTGGGAATGATCAACCTGCTCCCTTCTGGGTTGCTTCCGAGTAGCCTTGAATAGCAGTGCTGATGTGCTTCCCCGGCTGTAAAACAGGGACCACGGTGATTTCTTTGCTCATCTGATCTACGTAGAGTGTAACAACCTACGGAGCAGGTACAGGGCGTAACATCCCAAGGCTGGCAGGAGCTTCCATACAAGCAGCCACCAGCGACACACCAGCCTTAGTCCTACAGACTGAGCATTCATCACCCCAGTGTTTTCCAACACTGCAAAACCGGATGCAATTATATTTTTGCAAAATCTGGGCTTTCTCTGACCTGGAGCTAACACTTTTTCTTGCAACTTGTAAGCAAGCAGTCGGCAGACATGGTCTGATGGGACAGCATGCCTTCATGATGCTCTGAATGAAGCAGGCTTTCTAAGGGGGCCAGATGGCACCACTGGCAGAGTTTGTGGCTACCCGCTCCCCGCACACAGCACTCAGGCGGCTTCTTGCAAGGAAACAAGCCGAATGATTTGCAGCTTCCAGTTGGTGCCGGTTAATAGCCGAGGTCGAGCAGACTGGTGGCAGCATTTCGTGTTTCCACTCGGGATGCCTGCACTGAGTGACGTGGTGCTGGGCTCTCGTGGGGTGCCAGAGCCCAAGTGTGCCACACCGCCTGCTATGATGTCCATGGAGCCATGGGGACATCCACGGGGACTGAATTTTGCTTCTTTTCATTGCTGAGGTTCCTCTCCCAGAGTTACATCTCAAGCCCTACAGGAGCTACAGGACATGGTGCTCTCCTTTGTTTGCAAGCTGTGATCACTTAAAGAAGGAAATGCTAAAACAGGAGCGACTTTCATCTCAGTCCTGTCAAAGCCTCTTCCCACCCCTTGGGCAGCAGCCAGCAGCTTTCGGTAGTGACAAATCCACCAGTTAAAACAGCAGTTTCTCCCCAGTTTTGCCCTGTCTGTCAGGGCAGTTCCCTGGGGACAGCCCCGGAGCCGGGCTCACCGGCTTCCAGGGGACCTTACCGCAGGTCGTGGTGCTGATGCTCCCTGTGCAGCCGACGGGACCGGGTTTTATTGCCTTTTTCCAGACCTGCTCGCAGTTTTCCTTGTTTTAGAGGCACCTGATGCCTCGACAAATGCAGCCCCTCTGATTTCACTGCGCACTGGGGGTCACGACTTGTCCAGCTGGGAAGAAAGTGTTTCTCTTTCCTATTATCTCCTCCTTTGTACTCAAAACTAAATAAATAACTCCAGTCAATTTCTAAAGGCTGCACAACATACAAAGTCAAAATATTTCTATTCAGAAGCACCAGAAATATTTAGATGTTACCATTTTCTTCCTCCAGACAAAACCGTTGGCAGAGTTTGACCTGGATTCACAAGCTGCTTTAGTGATCCCCAAAACAGCAGTTTTAGGACGAATCGGGGCTGGGTTTTTCGGAATCACCTAACTGTGTTTAGGTCTGGCAGGCTTTTATTATAAATGCTGATCTAATGAGCTTACCCACAAGGGTACAAAGCGATAAAAGCCGTGGGGAGCTTTCAAATACTGTAACACACCTCAAAGGGTAATCAAACGTAATCCTTTCCTGTCGTTACAAAACGCTGGTGGAGGAAAATCTGGGATAAGGAAATATTCAACGCCTGCCCCCCCTTAACTGATACTGCTCCGATCCTGGTGGTGATTTTGCAGACCCTTTGCCGCAGATCCTCCCTCCCCTGCTGTCACATCCAAACGCGGACAGCAGCAGGAGTGTCACCAGAAGGTGCCACGCAGCGGGGTGGCAGCATCGCTGTGTCCGGCGTTCAGATGAGACAGGGAAGGATGGGGAGGTCCCGCTGCCCGGCGGCGAGAGGGAGGGACCCCCAGCCTTCCCGGAGAGGGGGTTCTTTGTCAACCTGCTCTGAGTTTGTGGTGACTGCAGGAGTCAAATGTAGCACAATGGCATTGCTGCAATCCCCTGTGTGCCGTGCTGAGCCCCGGCAGTAGTCAGGCTCCTCGTTCCCTCCAGGAAATAAGTAACTAAACACAGCTCAGGATCTGGCCTCCATCCTTACCTCTCCTTATCTCCCAGCTGGGTTTTTGCCTCCTAATATGCTAAGACATCTTTAAAATTCTCATCCTTGCTGTTTACCTAAGGGCGCTCCCGAAACCTTCAGACTTTTGACATTTGAGTGATGTAAAAAACCAACAGCTTGCCGTAATGCTGCAAACAAGGTCTTCCAAGTCTTTCATAACACAGGTTACCTCTGCGTGCAAAATCATGCCGGCACAAAGAAAGCATAGCAGCACCCTACTGGAATAACTGAAAAGAAAATCTCTTTTGGGAAAAGAATTATTTTGAGGATCGCATATGGGAGAGCCAGATTATGGCACCAACAGGCTCCGTGCGGCTCGGCTCTCTGGGCGGCATTGCCTCACTTGGCTTTTGCTGCTCTCGCACCAGAAGACGATAGGAAAAGACAAGCCCCGCTGTAAGCCAGCTAAGGAGCTTGGAAAGGGCTCAGCGGCTGATACAGAACCCAGAAGCTCTGATGAACTGTGCAGACTCAGTCAATGAGCATTTCTTGTCCTGTTGCTTTGACGAGGAAGCTGCGCTTCACCAGCTGTAGCTATTTCTTTTGTTGATTCAGCTGCAATTCTTCCTTACGCTTTTTGTATTCCGCAATAATCCCCTCCTGTTTTCCCACACCTCCTCTTTTAAACTCAGCGAGGGAAGCAAACCCTGGTTGCCCTTATAGTTAGTGATCAGCGGGATTCTCCAAGGGGTTTGCTCCCCGGTACAGACACGCCTGCAGCAACCTCCAACAGCCCCTACTCCTCTGCTGTGGGCTCACCCTGTGCTGTAGTCTTGAACTTTGACGCCCTTTCTCTGTGGTAACTTCTGTTTTCACCCGTTTATTTGTACACGGTCCCTAGTGTTCAGTGTCAAAACCGTCAAAAGAGTTAATTATTGTTTGTATTTTATTTTGTTACGGTTTGTTTCTTGCAACACAAACAAGATAACCCGAAGGAAGAGGAGGGAGGGCAACGCCAGAGCAACCACCCTGCAATCTGTAGATGTCACCTAATACATTTTTTCCACTTCATTTTTACCTGAATGATATCAGCCTTCATTAAAAGACAATAAAAGCATTAAAGCGTTTTGTAGAGGAGGGAGGAGAGCAAACTTCTTTATTTGGCTGAGAGAGAGGCACTTGATGAACCAGTACAGCTTTACTATTCATCGTAAGCATGAGTTTGGAAAGGTATTAACCAAACTAGTCTTACATGCAGCTAACAGGACCGGAGCTGAGCACCTCTCAGCCAACACACCTGGAGCTACATAAGTAGGGTCAGTTCCTTGTCAGCACTTTTCCAGTCTGCAATATTTCTCACTTTGGATTTTCTTTTGAATGTTGGTTATAAAATCACACTTACAAATGTGTAGCCATGCTGGAATAATGTTTACAGGCTTCCCTTCCCATGGCGAGGTCCTCGGCGGTGCGCAGGATGCGCAGGATGAGCCCAGGGGGACAGAAGGTGCTGGTCCAGCCTACACCAGCTGTACCCCGACCCGGGGCGTGCAACCAAGCCGCAGGGCAAAGCTTGTGGACGGCTTTGTGACGTCCTTCGCGATCTCCTGGCCCACCCCGTGCGATGGCCTTTGCCTTCGCACACCCCATCGCACGCTGCTTTCCCGGCGGCACAAGCCCCACAGCGACCTGCCGGCGGTCGGACTCCAGCCCCAGTGTGATTTCTGTGTGCCCGCCTCTCGTGCCACCAGAGAACATTTCCCTAGGTGGGAGATGAGCATTTATTCACGTTTCTGTTTGTGTGGAATGGTAAAATATTAGACTTAAATTTTTTATGACATTCATAGGAGTGGTTATGGAGGCAAACAAGATTACAGCAAGTACTACATAAAAGCTTGTTTATGCAGGGAGGGGAAAAAAAAAAATCAAACTCAGAGACATGTTTGCAAAACTGCGGAAGAACCCAAGGGGATGGTTTTTTAGTTTTTTTCTCTCCTTTTCTTTCCTACCTCGCTGTTTTTATTGCGATCACAGTAACAACTCCCAGCTCTTAAAGGGCTGAGTTTATTTTCAGTGAAAAATTGGTTCCAGCAGCGGGTTATTTTTGGATTTAAGGGTCGCGGTCTACAGCGAACGGGCAGCACCTGGCTTTGTAATTAAAGCGCCACTTAAGGCAATCCCCCGCAGGGGCAGGGGAATGCAGCTCACCTGTGCCTGTGCTGCTGGGGGGGGGGGGGGGGGTCTGTGCACAACCCTCCGCACCCCCCTGCGCACCGCCTTGCCCACCTTTTTGGCTGCGCTGTGCCCAGCCCCGTGCAAACCCCCGCTGCCCACCTCCGTGCGCCCCCGCGCAGTGACGCCGCTGGCCACGAGGGGGGAGCCGCGCTCTTCCCGGCGCTCCGCGGCCGCCCAGAGACACCCCCCCGCCCCGGCTCTGCCGCCCGCTCGGCGGGGCCGGCGCGGCCCCGGGGCGCACCGGCCTCGGGCAGGCCCCAGCCCACCGGGCCCCAGAAACTTCTCCGCGCTGCCAACAAGGGGGCGTCGAGAGCACACGGGGCTCCTGTGCCCCCCCCGGCCCCCCGTTCTCGCTGGCCCCGCTCCGGCTCCCGAGAGCCGCGCGTGCGTGCGGCGGCGGCCCGGGGCAGCGCAGCCCCCCCTGGGGCGCAGAGGGGCACCTGCGGGGCGGCCCCGCCCAGCCCCCCTGCCCCCCTGCCCCGACCCCCCCCCCTCCGCAGGTGGGTCTGGCGGTGCCTTCCCCGCCCAGCCCGGACCGGCCCGGCCCAGCCCGTCCGTCCGCGCCGCCGCAGCCCCCGGCACAGCGCCCGGCTGCCCCGGGGGAGCGGCGCTGCTGCCGCTGCTGCTGCCGCCGCGGCGGGCGGGGGCGGTGCCGGCTGCCCCCCGGGGCGGCGATGCGGCGGGGGCGGCCGTGAGAGCGGGGCCGGCGGGGGGAGCAGGGGGACCCCCCCCCCCCCCCCGCGGGGCGCCCGGCCCCGCCGCCGGACGGGCGGGCGGAGGGAGCGGCGGGGGGAGTGGTTACCGGCTCCGCCGCGACACCCCCAGCCCCCCCGCCCCGCTAAGCCGCCCCTCTCCCAATAAATCAGCACCATGACTACTTCTGGGCATGGAACGAAGAGGATGCTCGCCCGGGGCCCCGCGCTGCTCCTGGCGCCGCTGCTGCTCCTGTGCCGAGGTAACCCCAGTTCCGCCGCCGCGACCCCGACCCGCTGCTGTGTTTTTTTTTAAAAAAAACCCTCTTTATAATTATTTTATTCCCCCCGTTTTTATTTATGGTTGTTTCCCCCTTCGCAGCCCTCCCGGCACTGTGGCCGCAGAGGGCGGTGGGGCCCCCCCCGGCCGCTCCGCGCTGCCCTGCGCGCCCGCGGATGGGGCGCACACACCCCGACACCTCTCCTGCGCGCACAAAGTTGTCCCCATCCATCTCCACCGCAGCAGCCCCCCCGCTGCGTCCACAGCCGCCTCCCCGTGTCCCCCCCACGCGTGTCGCGGCTCCCGGCCCCCTGCGCGGGGGCTGCCCCGCGGCTCCGGCCGCTGCCAGCGGGTCGCTGCCGGGTTGGGGGGAAAAAAGGAAAAGTTTGGGCTTCCCGGAGCGCTGCGGGCCGGGGAAGGGTCGTGGGGCTTGGGGATCCCCACGGGGCTCCCGACCCCCTGCTGCTCCCTGCTGCTCTTCGCCACCCTTGGCTGTACTTGGGTGGGTGGGTGAGGAAAGATGTACAGGAGTTAAATCCTTCGGTAAAATATACTTGTGCCGCCTTTCCTGCGCTTAATTTTAAGGAGAGGGGGTTTCCATGGGCTGGCGGGGAGCAGGATCAGGCCCTTAAGTGAGCTGAGGTGGGATTTCCTAATTGGGGCCAGCTGCCCAGCAGCACGCCTGTGGCTTGGGAGAGCGCGGCTTGGAGCATCTCTCTATTTTTTTTCTTTTATTTTTTTTTCTTTTTTTTTTTCCCCCCAGCTGAACTCGGGAGCAGCCTTTCGGGTCCCAGTTGCGGGTGTTTGCTGGGCAAAGGCTCACCCCCAGGCTGGCAAGGCAAAGCGCTGCCCCTTGGGAAAGTCTTTTGCAGGACTTCTCTCCTGGCACGTTTTCCTCTGCTTGCTCGTGTGAGCTCCCTGGCAGATGTTGTTCTTAATAAATAGGGGTTGTTAAAAGCAAATTAATTAAGGTGCATCGATGCTGAAGTTGCTCAGCGATTCGTTTGCCTTTACTGCTGCTCAGGACGGTGCTCGTGTTTGGCCATAGTGTGGAGCCTGGGCTGCTGGGGAAACTTCACCGGCGCTTTAGGAATATGCCAAACCGCAAGAATTTTGAGTGAAAAAAAAGTGTGATCCATGGGAGGGGTGAAAGCAGCGGCTGTTGTTCCTGGGGAGGGCACAGGGAATGTGTTGTGGTGGGAAAGCATTTCAGGAAAGGTCCCTGCAGGGACAGCAGGAGCAATTTGTGAGGAAGGAGGCGTCAGCCTTGGGGACACACACACACGATGGGCAGAAGGGGGTCCTTGATCTGTTTACCCTAAAAAGCACTGCTTGCCCCTGCCCTCCCGCTCCCTCCATCCCCTGGGGTGTGTGCAACCATGGGGGCACTTGGAAATCCCGTTGAGCAGGACGTGGGGAGCAGGGTGCAGAGCGTGGGGTGCAGGGCACAGAAAGGGGGGTGCAGGTCGTGGGGAGTGGGGCACTGAGCACGGGGCGCAGAGCACGAGCTGCCTGCGGGTCAGTCCTGCCCCGGCGGAGGGATGGCTTTCTGCAGCCCGCACGATGCCCTGTACTCCGTGAAGCTCTCCTTTTATTTGAGGAGGGAGTTAAAAGCAGCAAAGGAGCAGATTTTCTGGTTTTTCTTTTTTTTTATTGCTTTGACACGTTAATGATAATTTTTTCTCTGATACTCCCCCCTCCCATCTCCTCCTGTGTGGGTAGCTACCATGGTGAGATTGGGCTGTGGGTGTAATTCTTCCAGCGCCCTGAGTGCTTAAGCATATGGAAACCCACTTTGAAACAGTTTGTGGCTGCACACCTACTGTCGTCCCCATCGCTCTCCCCTGCTCTCTGAATGTCTCCCTGCACAACGTGCGCCTTAGATACTCGCAGGGCGCTTTCAGCTCAAGCTGTGGATAACGAATCTGTCCTCAGCCTGCGCCTCTTTCTCCTCTCGAGGCTGTAGCATCCCTTTGCCTTCGTAGCGGAGCGCAGCCCCTGCCCTGTCCCACCCCTGGCGTGGACCACAGCAATGTCTGCATGTGGAGAGGGGGATTGAGATCGGGGAAAACCTCTTCCGAAAGAGGCGCGTGGCGGCAGTGCCCGGGCATGCCTCCCTCGGGGCTGTGCTGACCTTGCTGCCGCTCGCTGTGCTCCACGTCACCTCTCTCCTCTGGATTACAGGGGTTAACGAACCACATCTTGGTTTGGGTTGTTGCAGACGGGAGAGACACCTGCATGAGTCATGCCGCGGCGCTGCCATCTCTGCAAAGCTCCCAGCTCACACAGACGGTCATGTTGGGCGCTTGCCATTTTTCTCTATTTATTAGTCTCCGCTCCCTTCCCCCTTGCCAGGGCCGGCTCTGGGCAGGCTGCGTTTCGGGGACCGGAGGTGCGCTGGGCTGGGATCCTCCAGCATCTTCAAAGCGGGTGGCATTTGTTCGCCTGTCAGGCAGGTCCCCTAAATAGCTTTGTGAAGGTCCAATTAAGAGATCACTCTGCTGTCCCCGGGTCTCTGGCGGCCCCGCTGCTGGCGAGCGCGCGGCTGCGAGCAGAGGGTGTGCGTGTGCGTTTGGCAGCCAAAGGCCGCTCATGCCGAGCTTGATGTCTCTTGCTGGCAGCAGGCCCCCGTTTGTCGCTGGCATCTAGGCAGGGTTTTTGGCCGCCTTCCTCGCTGGTGGCGGCGGAGCCGTCTCCGAGGTTATATCAATAGGTGTCCTGTGAAGGACCTGGATGAATTACCTGAATATTTTGTTTTCCTGCCTGATGCTCTCTCACCAGCTTGCCCCCCTGCCTTGCACCCCGGAGCAGGCGTGGGAACGCGGGGCTGGCCGCTGGCAGCGGGGGGCACGGCAGCGCGGGGCCGGGGCGTGCAAAGCTTATGGAACAAACCGACTGCTTCAGCCCCTGTAAAATGCACTTGGGCTGTGGTGATCTGTGCGGGAGGAAGGACCCGTGAATTGCTTTTAGACTCTGGCTCCGAGGAGGTGTGGGTGGAGAGACATTATGCTTATTTTATTATGTGTCCCTGTATCGCTCCACATAATATGGAGGCACTTTTTATGCAGAGGCTCTTCAGGAGCAAAAATGAAAGACCTGTATTATTATCTACTGTACAATAGATGTGCAGAATGTGCTCATACAAACTGTTGAAATGTAGGTTATTTTCCCCACATTAGTGCAGATCTCAACGTTTTATGCAATGACTGTCCAAACTGATGTGATTTGGTGGGGGGAGAAGGCTGAAATTATTATACTGCCTCTTGCTCCAGCATCCATTAGAGCAATGTATTTCAGATATTCTGATTTTACTTCCCATCAGTGTAAATCTAGAGCAGCTCCTCTGAAGTCGGTGAAGCTGCTCTGGATTTATGCATTGCCACTGTGATCGGCGTTGGGCTCTCTGGGAACGCAGGAGGCGACTGTGTGCCTTGCCCTGTGCAGCATTTTTCACTTCAGAAATATCCTGTCACTGACGCTGCAGCCTCCTTTGTATATTTGAGATGGGGAAGCCCACATTGCTCGCTCTTATCGGTTTTTGATTATTTCCTTCAGTCAGGCTTGGCTGCAAAGCTCCATTCACTGATACCTGACTCTTTGGCTGATCAATAGAGTCTCTTGAGGTTTGAATACTAAAATAGTTACATTTTAAAAAAATCAATAAAGTGCAATTAATTTGCTGTATTTTATTACTAGGAATGATAAGGGCTCCAAGACTCTCACTCTGAGCCCTATTATCTCCGTGTTTAAAGCAGCTTAGCGTGGCCAGGAGGGTGCAAGCTCAGGAGCAGCTGTAGGATGTCAGAGCAGAGGGTCACCGAGACTGGGACACAGTTTGTGTCTCAGGAAGGATTTTTGGATCAGGGAGACATTCCTGAGCCAGAGATGGCATCCATTTATCTAATTGCTGTGATGGGTTTGCCATCATGGGTTTGGTCAGTTTTTGAGCCTGGGCAGATGTCTGGTGTGCACAGCATCTCTGGGCAAGGACTCCCTTGTTTCAGAGAGCCTGGAGAGAGGAGGCTGTGCACCAGGGAGCATGGCAGGGATTTGGGCTATGGAGCATTTTAGGCTACATAGGGTTTTGCCGTTTGTACCTATGGGATGGAGATTTCCACCCTGGTGACCCCACAATGAGTCAGGGTCCTCCTGCTCTTCTCTGTAGCTCCTCAGAAATGTGCTTTGAAGCCAGGCTGCTCAGGAGAGCCATGCTGGCTGCTGTCCCTTTGCTGAAGGTGGAGGAAGCAAAGGGTATCGTCGCTCGTAGCGTTGGGTTATGACAGCTCATGGTGCTGCTCTTCCTGACCTCAGCATTTGAGGCTGATATGAAGCATGTGATGGAGAGGTGGCTTCACCGAGCAGCATGTCTCGCTTGTGCAAGGGGCTGCAAATCTGTCCTGTGACAGAGGAGGTGGCAATCTCCTATGTCCTGCGGGAAGCAAGGGAAACTAAAATCTTCTGGCCTTAATAAACATCCCCCTGGATGAGAAGCCATCCCACTGAAATAAATACTGTCAGCTTAACAAATTAAATTCTCTGAACTCAATTCCCCCTTCTCCCCCTGCCTAAGTATAACTCATGTTTGTTAACGACAAGTGGTGACTTGATTTGCTGGCATAGCATTAGCACTCACCCCTGTCAGTGGCTCAGCTGATGTGCTGGCACGTGGTGGTAACGGAGATGCTTCCCCAACTATGGCTGTTAAATCCTCCTGCATTAAGTGCCACGGAGGCTGGGGAGCGTGAATTACCATGTGGTGCTCTAGATGTCGTGGAAGATGCTTTGATTTCATGCTGTCGGGAGTTTCCCAGCTACCATTTCAGAGGAAGCCGTTCCCACGTGAGGACGGGCAGGCAGAAATTACAAGCAAAGAGGTCCTCTGAGTTAACTTACAGGGGTGGACGGGGATTGCTCGGTGTCTGGTTTTCCCTGGGTATTTCCATTCCCCTCTGGGACATGCAATGCAAGTGCTGCTTGGAGTGTCTGCGGTGGGTAAATTCGATGTGGAAGGACTTCACTGTTTGCGCAGTACCTCGCACGATGGACTTCAGTCTCAGGTGCAATGTAGATGTTAACTTTCTTCCACGCTATCCAAAAATTCTCTTGCAGCACGCTTTCAGCTTTTCTTTGTTTACATAAACGTGTTTGTTTCTGACAGCATTCAGAAAGCTTCATGAATTTATGATGTGCTCCAGATTTGAGCGCACTTTCTTTTTTTCCTTTTTTCTTTTTTTTTGCCTGAAACACTCGTTCTTCCCAAATTTTGGTGATGAAATGGCAAGAGGTATGCATATTTCAGCAGGCTATTGAGAGGCAATGTAAACACCATCTTTCATGGAAAATCAGTTTGTTCAAGCTCAAAAGCAGCCCAGCGTCCCCACTTGATCAATTTGCCTGTCATAGGAGATGATTTTAAAAGTGGCGATTACGTCCTATCTCGTCTCCCGCAACTTCAGGCAAGGAGAGAAAAATGCAGTGTAGCATTTGATTTTTAACTCTGTTTATTCTGATTTTTTTTTTTTTTTTGGTGTTGGTGGTAGTAGGGGGTGACGCGAAGGGGTACCTTGAGGAGATGAGGGATGGCCAGGAGCAGAGGGGTTTCCACGAGGCTGTGCTCTGCTGAGCAGGCTAATTGGAAACTGCGTGTAAACCAGCTCTGCTCGTCTCACCGTGCCTGCACCAACTGGCCCTCGAGAGCTCTGCCCCGTCGCTTCCCCTGTGGTGGAGACCTGCAACAGCAGAAAAATGGGCTTCTAGTGACAAAGATGGTAAATCTCAGGGAGAGTGAGCTTGGGGCTCTGCTGTGGCATGGCCCTGTCCTCCTGTCCTGGGGCATCGTGCTGCCCTCGGGTTAAAGACTGATGTCCTAGATGGAAAGACATGCTGGAAAAACCCCACTAGATGCAATTCAAACTAAATGGAGAAGCAGGAATCAAAATCCTTATTCTGGCCAAGCCAAGGGGCTCGAGAGGCTCTAAAGCTGATGTTCCCACCAGGACCAGCCCCTGGCTTGTGTGGGAGATGGTGCCAAGCAGCTGTCCCTGTCCCGAGCCCATTTATCTGCATGAGGTAACACGTGCCCTAAATACACAATGTTGGGAGAGTTTGGTCCCCTGCCGAGGGATCTCAGGGGGAATTGAGCCAGGGAGGAAAAGCATTTCTGCTAGAGAGGGGGGAAATGTCATCCTCGTTACCCAAGAAATAAAATCCTTCAGAAGATTACATTAGAGGTGTAGATATCTTTGGGGTTTTTTTTTGTTTTGCTTGTATGGGAACATCTCAAAAACAGATGGCAAAGCAGAAATTTATTTCCTGGTAAGTGCAGAGGGCTGGTGCACAGGACCTTATCTGCTTGTGGGCCCTGTAATAAACCTGCCAGCAGGTGATTTAAATCCAGTTTTTCTGATTGGGAGAGTAGTGGAAGGAACAGGGTTTATGTTACTTATGAATTTTATGAGCAATGTTAGATTTTTAAGATGCAGGAGTGATCAGGGCATGGCTCTGTAGCACTGAAGACTTTCATTCCTTATATAAAGGATCTTCCCCGAGTCAGAAAAATGAACCATTTTATATTATTGAGCAGTTGGGCTGCCCAAGCCAGCTGTTTGCATGAGTGACAGATGCAACTATTTTATATCTCAGTTGAAGAGTTGTTGTCAATTAGCCACAGCTTTTGCTTAGCAGCAAGACCTTTGCCACGATGGGGAAGGAGAGCTGCTTAATGGATGCTCCAGCTCTTGAAACAAACGTTTATGCTGCAGCTCAAAAAAAGATGAAATTCGCACCAAAAAGAGTCCATGCACCCTAAAAGGGAGCCCTTGAGCAGATGGAGCATGTTTCTATGCAACGAGCAGTAATTAGAAACTCAGCAAATAGTCGAGCTGCTGTCTTTGGTATTCAGATTTTTGATTGAAAAAGGAGCAAGTCTGAGATGAGTTTTGGCAGGAGCTGGTCTGGATGTGTGTGTGGGGCAAGTCCCTGGCCGGTGAGAGCGCCTGGCGTAGCAAGAGACAGCAGCAGTCAGCCCTTGGTGCCTCTGTCCGTGATTCCGTGGGGCTACATCAGTCTGAAATGACACTGGTGGTTTTGAAAGGCCCTTAGAGAGCCGGGGGTAGAGGACCAATAAATGCAGAAAGTCTGATTGTCTTTCACCGAGTGCTAAAAGGACCCAACGCAGACCCGCACAACGGAACAGGCTTTTAAAGGGGTGCAATGGAGGCAGCTGGGGAGGATGGTGAAAGCTCTCTGGAAGCAGCGGAGCTCTGTCAGGGCAAGTGCGAAGGCCGGCGTGCCTCAGCCATCCCCGAATTGCGGGAATTAGAGCTGGAAAAGTTGGCAAATGAGCCGCCTTTCCCGTCTCTGACGGCTGTTCGGTACAGTCTGTTCCCGCGCGTGGCTGGTGTCCGTGGTGCAGGCAGCAGGACTTCTGCCGCTTCCCTTGGCAGAGCGTTTCACAGCCTGTTAGACCTCTCCCGTATTCCGCCTACGTTTTTTCTTCTCCGCTTCGTTCCATTGTTTATTGGATGACCTGAATCCACAACTTTCCATCCTTATCACCTGTCCAAAACCGAACCCTGGCGAATCTGCAAACCAGGGACAAATGGTTAAACAGCAAGTGGGAAATGCTCTGAAAGGAGGAGCTGAGGCTGGCATGTAAATACCTTTACAGTTGGAGGTTATTTGGAGAATAAAGGGCAAAGACTTGAAATGGACATGGTGATGAGCCGTAGATGATGCTCTGAAGATACTTGGAAGGCAGTTACAGTCGCAATAATTCATCTCACTCTAAGACATTCTCCTCCAAGGTGTTTGGAAATAATGGAGTAGCTTAGTTACTAACATTATTAAGTCGTCATCTCTGACAGCTATGAGAATTAATATACAAAAGTTTCCTCCTCTTTTTTTTTTTTTTTTTTTTAAATGCAGCTCAGTTACTCGTATCCTGTTTTTCACTTACGAGTAGCCCACTGAAAGTTATTAGCATGAGTATTGGTGCAAAAAAGGCTCAGCTCCATTAAAGAAGAGAAACAAGCAAGAGAAAAACAGAAGATAGCATGAATTTTATTGCAGTTGAGGCTTTTTTTTTTCTTTTCAAATATTAATCATTCCTCATTCTGCCATCTGTAGATCTCAAAGGGCTTTAGAGAAGAGAGCGGACACCATTGAAGACGTGGTCCGTGCTCTCTCACCCTCCCTTAAAGGGGCCCCAGGGCAGCCCTCCCATGCCTTAAGCCCCGCTGGCAGGGAGAGCAGAGGTGTTGGGTGAAGCTGGGCTCTGGGATGATTTTTTTGAAGACAGATGATAATTTTTTTTTTTCTGCTGCTCTTTGAGGAGTGAGGCTGACCTTGGATGGGAGGCTGCTGAGGTGGCGTGGCTGGTCCGTTGGCCCCAGCGCACAAAGCACTGCTCGGGTGCCATCTCCTCCTCTGTGTCTCAGCCCTGGCTTGTTTTGTTGGCAGCTGCTTGGCATCTCTGACCCCTGTCCTTGGCGTGCTGAGGCATGTGGATGGGTGTCAGGGCTCTCTTGGGCTGCCCCAGTGTTGGTGTCGCAAGGCTGAGCACCGTCAATTTGGGTGGGGAAGGACAGGGCTGAATTACCACTTGTTTCTTTTGCTGAGTTTGATTTGCACCATTCTGTTAAAACTGTTACGGGAAGTTCTAAGCAGAAATGAAGAGATGGAGTTGATGTTCTTTATTGCTAAAATCAAAGACTATCCCACAGAGCAAGGCCCAGCCCATGGTGCCCACCCCATCACCTCCCTGGTGTGACGGAGCTGGGCAGCCCATGGGGATTGGGGACATCTTTTCAGGGACTGCACAGAGGAGTTGTTCTTCAGATGTGCCCTTTTAAATCCCAAACATCCGTGTTGCACACCTTATTTCACCACAAACCCCTCCATGTTTGCCACACTATTAGTGTCGTAATGAGATTACTGATGTCTGCTGTAGGCCCTGGAGGATGGGGGGCTTTGATGAGTATCAGCTCCTGGGTGCAGCTTCATCTATGTCTTATTGAAGCATCCTGCTCATCCAGAGTTAAAATATCTTCCTTCCTTTCTCTGAGCATATTGCAGCCCAACACTTTAAATGCATTAAAAGGCTTTATTGCATTTAGCCAATTAACAAAAAGGGAAAGTCAAAGAGAAGTCATTGCTTTTGGTTCTTACACCAATCAGCAAACTTTTAGGTGGTTTCCCAGACTCCCCTAGGCTCTCTGTCCCCTTGCCCTCTGGCTTGCTGCACGGCAGTCCCCGCTAGCCATCCTGTGGCCAGTGGTGCTTTTCATGGACGAGTCCAAGTGTATATCAGCAGCTGGGCTCCCCATGTCCCCTGGCCAAGTGCCCCATGCAGAGTCCCTGTGAGGCTGTGCACGCCCCAGCAGCGAGCCCCATCTGACATGAGCAGTTCCCTTTGGTCGTGGCTGAGAAGCCCTCAGCCCTCCTGTGTGCCTGTGGTCTAATGCGCTTAAAAAGCTGCTGATAAATTGTAGCTCTTGCGGGTGCTCCCAGCACGTGGCCGATGCTCAGCTCCAGCTGAAGGTGAGGTGGGGAGGGGTCTGCAGACACTCATTTCAGCTGGCCACAGGGGCCTGTGTCCGAGGCAGCGATCACGGTGGGACCGCAGCTGTTGTGAGGAAAGGGCTGAGAGCAGGAGCAGCCCCAGCTCTAACGGGTATCCATCAAAATGCTCAGCCTGGTTAGGTGTGCGGGGTCTGGGAACTGTCATATCAGACTCCAGTCTGTGAGACTTTGTCATCTGAGTTATTATCTCCAAAACCCAGTTATCTCCCTGAATGGCAGTCTCCTATTGAAAACGATCTCTTTCAGCAGGGCACTTGCATTTATTTACTGCACAGCTTCTCCCATTAGTATAATCATTACTCCTTGGTCTGGGTTTGAATTCAGAGCATCCCACTGTGGTACTTAAAGAATTAATTACAGCAATGAAAGAATTCCTCTAAAGATTTCTATGAATTGGTCTGGTTGAAGTGTTTTAGCTTTGCTTCAATTGGCGCAGCTCTTGTCAAAGGATAGTGAGAAAATGCATGGGTCAGTGATTTAGATTAGGCAAAATTACGTTAGAAAAACTGATTTGATTTAGAAAGTGAG
The DNA here is from genome assembly GCF_013368605.1 of Nyctibius grandis. Lineage (NCBI taxonomy): Eukaryota > Metazoa > Chordata > Aves > Nyctibiiformes > Nyctibiidae > Nyctibius > Nyctibius grandis. Next base: position 11,859,148 of record NC_090671.1, on the reverse strand, counting down.
CTTTCAGATCACAGGGAATTGCCTGCTTCTTTCTCTGCTGTGTTGCTTCTCCCTGAAGATGAGCAGAGATAGATAATTCAGGGTTAAAGTAAGTGGCTATTGTAAAAGGTCTGTCTGAGAGCAGACAAGAGATGGGTTGACACGTATCTTTAGATAAACGATTATTGACCCATATATTGCTATCTGTGCATCAGCTGGAGATACGGATGGATGGGGACGCTTATAAACAGCACTCACAGGCAGTTTGTGTGGCTTGCTAAAGAATCGGGTCCTTGTTTTTAGGTTTGGGGTGGTGGTTTTTTTTTGTTTCCCCAGAAATAGCTTTTCTGTACGGCACGCCTTTGGAGCTGGTGTGGATCTGGAAACGTGTGCTGCGTGGCTGCCTTTGCCAGAGTGACACCTGCCTTGCCTGGCTCTGTGCTTAGTCATTCCTGGGGCTGGGAGTTTGCTTTTCACAGGGTTTTTTACTTCCTCAGATCAAACTGAGTGTTTCCTCCTTTTGTTCCTTGTCGTAAAGGAACTGCAGTCCCTGGGCTGTGGAGGGATGATGCCCAACGGGGGGCACGTTGGGCAGCGTCCGCTCGGAGGAGCAGTTCCTAAAAAACACCTTTTGAATGAGCAGTTCCTTTCCTGGCAGGCTGAGGAGTTTCTTCCAAGTTCTTCTCCCGACCAGCTGTGTTTTACCTGTGAGAATGACTGGTTGTGAGTGCAATGGCCCAAAATATTCATGACCGTTCGTGAGTCACTTACCACTGCAAACGGACTCGCTGCGTTCAGGGTAGCAGGGATGAAGTTTGGCAGCATTTCAGTTTTCACTTTGCAAAATTTCTTTTTTAAAAAATAGTTAAGGAGTCGGGTTGCATCTACCAATGCTTTTTGCTTCCTTGTTGCCTTGCAGAACCCCTTAAATTCCAGCTTGTTTACTGGGATGTTGGAGAGATCTCCTTTTTGGTCTGGCTGCCGATGGTGGCATTTCTCTCCATAGCACCATCACCGTCTCCCTTGCATGAAGATCCAGGTGTGGGGCTCCGGTGTGCCCGTGCCGTTCCCTCTCCTGCAGCATGGGCATGAGAGAGGTGCAGGGCTCCGGTGGTGCTGACACGGCCAGGGGCTCCCTTCGGCTCGGAGGGTGTTTGTGCATCCCTGCACCATGCTGAGAGCCTCTTCCGTAGCCCAGCCTCAGGCGGGGAAGCGAGATGGCGAGTGCGAGGAGAGAAACGATGCTGGGGAGCGCTGGAACGGAGATTCCTGCCAGCAACTGAATTCAACGCTGCAAAAAAGAAGTTGCAAAAGTAGCAATCCATCTGTCCACTTAGTGGGAGAAACCTAAGATCATTTCACAGTAATCAGCCCCCTGGTGTTTAAAAAAACAAAAATACTGCAGGTTTTTTGCTTTAATGTGGATAACTGGCAAAATCTAAAGCACATTAATGTGCTCAGACTCTGTGGGGCTTTTTTTTTTCCTCCTTTTAACAAACAGGAGCTGTATCAAATTAAAAAATAATGTAAGAAAAAATAGATTGCCTTTGCTTTTTAGATACCGTGTATGTGCCATAACATTTAGGAGGTATTCTTTCCTCCCTGAAACTCTCTAGTTAATTACCAGCAGAGTTATCGGCAAGTGGATGTTTTTTCTTTGCCTCAGGTACAGTCGGACGGTGAACATTGTCATCATCACATATCTCACGGTAATACATTCTCAAGGTGATGCATTATGCAGGTGCATTACTGTGCTATAGCTGCTTGGCTATATCAGTGTCTCCATTAAAATCCACAATATTCAGGGATTTTAATTTGGTTGTAAAATCTTGCTCCAGGCGCTACCTCAGATAACAAAGTCCGGGAGTTGTGGGTTTTATTTTTTTTTTGTAATCTCGTTTTATTTTTTCATGCATTTCCTATTTTTCCTTTCTCCTTAACTGTAAGGACATAGAGGAAACAGGCTCCGAAGGCGCTGCTTGATTCTTGCTTATGTGAATTGACAGGCATTGAGTTGGAGGAAGGTTGTAAAGACTTCTGCCTCCATGTGTTGAAACGGTCGCTCAGATTAAAAGAGGGGTTACCAACAGTGGGGTTGGAACGTGGCAAGCTCGAAGGTGTCCTGAAGCAGCCCTTGTTGTGCAAAGTCGCCGGGGAGAGGTGTTCAGGATGGGCATTTCTGCAAGCCAGATGCAGGGGGCACGCTCCCACTGCCCCCGAAGGGATGCACCCGCCGTCCCCAGCCACGGCCATGGCCACCTGGGTCCGTGCCACGAGCTTGGCCCAGCGTTTGGAGGGGGCTAGGGCTGTGGTGTGCGGAGCTGGACGCTGAGCACGCTAGCAGGGCGCAGTGGGGCTTTGCTTTGGGACCAGAGTCGCTGCATTGTGGCAGGTGCTTTGCTGGTACACAACAATTTGTAATTAAAACACAACTTGCTGCCCTGATCAGATTAAGCAGTTAAATTCATTTGCAATATTTTTTTTCCCCCTGCATTGTGTAATTAGCAACATATGATGCTTACATTAGCTCAATTAAAAGTTATAATGATTAATTTGCACATCAAAGTCTCCCCATGAATCAACTGGTGCAGCACACCGGAGCGAGCTCAATTACGCCGTGGTTGTGTAAGTGCCCACGTGAACACTGTACCCTGCCTGCTACTGGGGCAGGACAGTTGCGATGCGATAAATGCTCCGGTGCGGTGGTTACTGGTGTTTGGTGCTTCTCGCGGGCAGCAGTGTCTGTGTGCCTCGAGTCACTCAATAAACGATGCGGCTGATGCTTGCCAGGACCTGACAGTTCCTTCCTTGCATCTGAGTCCAGGTGATGCATTGCAAAGCACCTGACTGACCGTCCACCTGGGCACACTTAAAAGTAATAATGTTAAGGTTACTGGTGATTCTTGTTGATGCCTTGTGAATATAAGCACCGTTCTAAAGTGTTTTGGTCAAATTCTGAATGTTTTACACAGGTTAATCTTTGATTAACATGAGTTTTGCCTGAAGGCTTTCCAAGTCAGGGCTCTAACTAGTAAAGAACCTCATTTAAGCAAGCCAAAACCAACAAGAAAACTACTATGAGCTAATTATAATGAATGATTTTTTTTTTCTTTCTTATGTAGTCATAATATTGTCTTTCTTTCCACCTTCTGCTGAGCTGTGAAAATATTCTGCAAAATGATATTTTTGAGTTGATGGAAAAGTACACCCCTGTCAACAATATTTTTCTATTGTTCATCAGAGACAGGCTTCATAACAAAAGAGATCCGTGTTGGAAAAGTACATCAGCTGCAAACAGTTTATTCAAAGTCTTCTCAAATAGCAGGGATCGTTTATGAGTTCCTGCTCCAGCTGAAGATGAAATGCAGAACGTGGCTTCTAATCTTTCAGAGAAGTGGACGAGGCAGGTTGTAATAATGTATTGCCATTTTCACAAAAGATGGATTTTATATTAAAGGTTCCAGTGGAACAAGGTCTGGAGGTGTTAAAATATTTATATATTGTTTAAGTTACTGTATGAGGGTGCCATCTCCTTCCCTAGAGCCCTGTGGGGGTCGTGGACATGTAAGCGTGCGGAAAATGAGCTCCCACCTTTTTTGGTCCATGTACATGTCTGAGTATACGTGCAGGTGCGTGCGCCGATGTTAAATTGGTAGGGTGTTAAATGTTCACTTTCCCAACCATCAATTTCAATTGAATTTCATAAGCCATTAAAGTTCTCCGCTGCTTTCTTTGCTGTTCCAGTTACGTGAGCTCCAGCCATTTAGCTGCAGGTCCTGGGGCCTGATTGCTCTGTGGAGCAGCAAAAGTAAATTGGTTCCTGATGTAGAATCTTTTTTTTATATATATATATATATTTTTTTTTTTTCCTTTTTAAGTCTCTAACTCACTGTGAGTGATGCTATTGGGCTGATGATGCGAATCTTCAAGCTTGGCTTTTTCTGGTCCAGTTCTGGATCCCCCCTGACAGCATCTTTTTATAAAAGCTTTTGTGCCTAGCTTGAATGGCAAAGTCTTACATGTAGAGGAAGAAGATTTCTTTTGTTGTTTGTATATTTATCTTTAGAATCATGGTGGAAAGATTTGACTGGGGTTTGGGTTTTCTCCCTGTAGATTTGAAATGTTTATGAGAATGATACTTATTTGGATCAAAGGAGATCTTCTGACTTCGTTTCAGTACTGGCAGTGTGACAAATAATGAAAAAGCAATCATTTCCCCTTCTCCCACTTTTATTTTCAGGATAAATGGATGGTTAAGACTGCTGTACTCAAAAATAATTGCTCATGGCTCTTACAAAAAAAAAAAAATCCATAATACCCTTTAAATAGATGATTTGATCTTTTCTGTTGGTTTGTATTTTGCACTGGTGAGTGTCTTTGCTGCCAGTCTGAGGCTAAACTTGACAAAGTTTATATGGAGGCTGAGCAGGTTGAGTCTGTGGGAAGGGAAACTGGATAAATAATTTTACTGCCTTAGAAAGCAGTTCCCACAGCGGGAGCTGAGCAGCGGGGATGCAGCAGGGCCATGCCACCATGGTCTGCCAGTAGAACTGTTTTGCACAGCATAAAGCTAAAGAATTTGCCAAAATACAGAATGAATGGAAAAAAGAGTAATTTTTGTTTGCCATGTGATTTAAAATAGCTGAAGCATCTTCTAAAATGGGTGTGAGCAGCTGCTGAGACCGGCTGGGCAGCAGTTCCCAGCTGTGCCTTCCTCCTCCAGCTGCCCTGGGGGTTGATGAACGGAGGGAGGTGTCCACCAGTGCTTTGCCAGGGTTTTTCTTTTTTTCTTTCCTTGTTTTTATGGCAGTGGATGTGAGGATAAACTGCTGTGCTTTACTTCTCTCCTGCCCTAGCAGCCAAACGGTGCTGTGCAATGGGCTGGCCTGGGTCTGCAGCGGCTGCGTGGGGTGACCAAGCTGGCTGCCCATCCCCAACACCGTGGGCTCCACCTTCCTGGAGCACCAGCCTGCCCTCGTTTCCAGCAAAGTCAGGCATAAAAGATTAGGCTGGGCCTGTACTCTTTGTTCAGGGGTAACTGCAGTGGTTTCATTCCTTTTTGTTTTTTTTAAATGCTGCTAATTGGTGTTCTTAGCCTCAGCTCCAGCTTAATGAAGGCTGCTGCCTGGGAGTCGTTGTGAACGGTTATGGAAATGCGTTTAAACGCTTAAATCTGTTGTACTTTTCTCTCTATGGGTTTATTCCTTCAAAAAAGATAAATGTGCCCTGAATCCCCACCTGCCCAGGACAAATGCTTTCCATGAACCCTGCAGCAAGGCTCCAGGCACCTCTGCAGCAGCGAGGGTAGAGAGGGGGTTAGTGCTAATGCCATGAGGAACCCGAGCCCTGCTGCACCCGTTGTGCTGGGGAAGCACCGTTTGCGGTCTGTCTGCTCATGGGGATTGATGGAGCATCCAGCTTCCCTCCTGCCCAGGGGAGGAGAACATCCCTCCTCCTTGGACCTGCCCATCACAAGCATCAATTACTCAAGCTCTGTTCAATCAACAGGGCTGCTAATGGGATGCTAATGCAGTGTGCCTGCTATGGTCCTTGCTAATGCCATGGCTGCACCACTCGTGTTGGTCTGTCTGGTGGTCAGTGCGTGTCCCTCTGTTCTTCATGGTGGGCACTCTGCGTTTGTACAGAGGCAGAGAAGTTTTAAGCTGTGTCTGTGCTAAAAGCAAAGGAAAAGGGTCACTTGATGGGTTGTCCCTTCATGGCTGTTGGCTGTAGCCATATATTCCCCAGGTTTGGAGATGTGTGAGCCATTCCTGGTGGTCTTGGCGGGTTTGGATAAGGGCTTGTGGTTTCTCCCGAAATGGAGAAGCACCATCCAGTTGGACGTATGCTCTCACAAGCCAGGCCAATTAATTCTGCTCGGGGAGTTGAGCCAGCGATGGTAGGAAGCAACGATGAAAGGCGAGGCTGTTGCTTCCTCCTCCGAGAGCGCATTTTGGGAGGTCAGGAGCCACTGTGGTGGGTGTGTTTCCGGAACGGTTTGCAGCTTGTTTCTGTTGGTGAGACATAGAGCTGGCAAAGGTGCTGCTTGCATGAAGCATCCCCTGATGATAACGCGTGAAGTTGGTTGGTTTTAAATGCCTCTTTAAAAGCTGGCTCTCCACCAAATTTATTCTGCTGTTATTAAGTTGTAACGCCCCAGGGTGGTGACTCTGTGCCCTTGGGACAGTGTGATTTGGGATATTTTTGGAAAACCTCATCTGGTGCTTGCTTAGGGATCACTGATGGGAACCCTGCGCCAGCCAGTGGTGTCCAGAGGTTGTCACCCCATGGTGGCTTTGCCTCGACTCATCCAAAATGAGCTGCAGGTTCTCAAGCAAGTGTGCGTATCTCTGTTAGTTGTTGGCAGCTTTAATCAGAAAAACTAGATCAAGCATCAGCTTATCCAGGAGGTGGTTGCTTCAGGCTGGTCATGGGGGACAGGACCTGCGTTGTCCCTCACCTTTTATCTACAGCATTTCACTGGCAGGAAATGCAAAATCCTTCCCACAGTGTCATTGGGACCTTTGGGGCTCATGGATTTCCCTCTCCCCTCTTCTTTTAAGGCAGGGCTACATCCTTCTTTGTGAGAGAGCCCGTTCACTCAGAAGCCTTTCAGGTCGGGATTTCCAAGGTGCTGGGTGGATGTTTCTCTGCCTTTTTGTCTGCAGGAAAAAAAAAGTGATTCTGAGTGCTGCTGGTGAGAGGAGGCATCCAGTCAGAAATGCAACCCTCTCAAAAAAAAAAAATTTAAAAAATGGTTGTGTTTGTGTGGAGGTATAATTGTTCAGGCTGTCTCAGTGGTTGCAAATGACTCCAAGTACATGGGGCTTCAAGACCCAAGAGAGTGCCCAGGGCCTCCTGAATATGGCTGTGAAAGTAAAACAAGTGCTTGTGTTTAAAGAACAACGTGGGGTATTGTTTATTTTTGCTCCTAATTAGAGGGAGATGCGACTGGTCTAATTCCTTTATTTTAAGAGCAACATTCAGCCAAAATGATGGACAGGGAAGATGAGAAGAGGCTGCTACAAGCCAAAAGCAGCAAACCCATGAAGCAGAGCTAGAGACAGCTTTAAAGCTATGAACATAATTGCCCGAGGAGTCTGCCAAGGAACCAGATGCTGTAAATGAAAGAATAACTTCCATGGCTTGGCATCTGCCTGCAATCCAGGGGGAGGAGGAGGAGCAGGGGAACTGCATGGAGGGCTGGCAAATGGTTGCTCCAGCTGCGAAACGGGTACCTTCAAAAATAGTTGGTCCGTACTGGTATTTTTATATGGAGGAGAGTGAACCTGTTGGAAAGGAGAGGTGATGGTCCCTGTGCCTATCTTCTGGGCTGTTTGACCCTATTCTGTGTGTTTGGTGTCAGCGTTGCGCAGTTGTTTGGCTGCTGGGAAGATCTGGGTGCTGCAGCAGCTTAAGCAGGTGGTGGTAAATGAGGAGGATGTGGCTGGGCTGAATGCTGAACCTTTTGGGACCCATTTCTGCCCAGAACCCTGCAGAGTGGTCTGTTTTCCGTGCATGGACAAGCTCAGTTGATTTTTAAAGTAAGTGGCTACACGTGACTTGTCTGAGGTCAAATCATGCTTGGCAGTGCTCCAGTTTTGAAAACCAAACTGGAAAGTTCCTGTTATTTTTCTCCCCAATTTATTTTTACAATTACTGTTAAAATAATTGCAGTCCTAGCAAAGGTAAACAGCTGGGTTTGACATAATCGGTACATAAACAATACCCATCATTTACATGGTATAAAACCTCTGCAACACAACACATTACTGAGGCTGCATCTTAAGGAAAAAATAAAAATCCTTTATGGGAAGGGGAGCAGAAAATCAGCTGGGGTCCTGCTTCTGCATTTAGTACACGTGGATAACGGCATCAGTGTTTGTAGCAGCGACGCAGTCTCCTTGCTGCTTGTGCTTGAACCAAACACCCCAGAAAAAAAGTGATAATAGCAGTGCTGTGCATGGGGCATCCTCAGAAAGCCGTGGGAGTGGTGCTGCCCGGTGTGCACAGACATAATGTGCCTTTCACAGCCGGGGAAATCAAGGCAGGGAGCAGTAATTAGAGGTAATAGGGGAAGTTCATGCTATTTCAGGCAAGGACAAGGGGGATAGCGCTGTTTTTCAAGCCAGGCAAAGGAAGGAGAGCTTTGTTCATGGGGTAGGCTTTTTTTTTTTTTACTATTTTAACAGCCTTTTGTTTTCTACTCTTGGTTGGATTTAGCCAGTGGAGAAGAGGTTCTAGATGCTCCTTGGGTGCACAGGGATGAGATGGAAGTGGGAGCGGGATGGAGGGCTCGGGGCTGGGGAGCATCCCGGCATCCTGAGGAGCCTGGCAGGGAGCGGGGGAAGTGGAGGCGGCCGGGGGTGAATTTAGCAGAATTCGTGGCAGTCTGCTGCATGTGTGTCCGTGTTTGTACGTAGCTGTGGATGTTTTGCCTCGAAATAACAATGTGTTTTTGCAAAGAAGGGGCGGGGGGGAGGCCTCTATGTTGCCACAGCTTGGGGACACAGTCGTGTGCAAGTCAAACAGCCACATGATGTTGAGTCCTGAATGATTCTGCTTATTAATATAATAAACCAGAGGAACACGCTGTCATGACAGTTTCTACAGCAAGAATCCAGGGGGTTATTTTAACCAACGTGGCATTAAATCTTTCTGTCTCCTGAAAGTTGCACCCTGGAGGTATAGGCTGGAGGGTAGGAGGGTAGGAGCATTTAACAAGGGCTTGCAGGAGTTTTTATGCCTGTCGTGGTCTCCAGAACAGTGCTTTGCTGTCTGAGGTTTTTATGTCTTGCTCATCACTATAGTTAAGTTCCTCAGACATGATAAGGAGCAAAGCACTCTCCCTTGCTCTCTCATGTTTATTTATGTTTTTTTTTTTCCTTCTTCTTAGTTTCAAGATGAAATTTTCTCTGCTGTAGCACTGATACAAGACCTTTTCTTCAGATGTACTATCTGAAAACATGCTGTCATCCTCTGCTTTGGAAACTGGGAAGTGTGTGCGGGTATATGTATATTCTATATATACACATACTCACTATAGAGAGATACGTGTGTGTGTATATAGATACTTCTTTTTCCTCTCTCTCTTTCAGATAAAATAGGCCTTTCTCATTTCTTTAACAAAACTGACTGTTTGTTAGGTGATGGAAGATCAAATCCTCCCCGGGGTCCCCTGATGGGCTCACAACCCGATCTGCTGTGATCAATTCAAGGGCAAAAGCACTTCTCTCCCACACCCCTGACACCAGGATTTTGGTCACTGGGCGCACAGGTAGGTTCACCAAACCCTTGGAGAAGACCTGACGTGGTGTTAGTTAACGCTGACAGCCCAGCTGCCTCCGTCAGAGCCCGGGAAGTCTCTGGGCCCACAGAGAGATGTTTGTGGCTTCAGATGGCCCCATCATCTGGGGCTGCCTGCTGTGGACAGCACTTTCCAGGAGGCTCCAGTCCCTGCTAGGGAGGGAGATGAAAACAAAAAGGGCAAATTTCTGGGAGAGAACCAGTCGAGGGGGGTCCCTGCAGGTTCCTCCGGAGTATTTTGCATCGGCTATGTGCCAAATGCCACGTGCATTGGGCTGGTTCGTGTTGCTTTGCTTTGAAGTGGAGCTGGAGCGGCCCAGAGCTGAGGATGTGACGGTCTCCCCTTTGCCAGCCTCTGGTGAAAAATGCACCTGAATCTTCCTGTATTTCCTAGGTGTTGGCTTGATGCGGAGGCAATTTTCTCTTCTCTCTTTCTAATCATGGAGAGGGTTCAATACATCGTCTGAAATAACTTTTTTGCCTCGGCAGGGAGGTTCCTTGAGGCTGTAATTGACTCTCTCTTTCAAGCAATGGTGTTTTACCTCAGAAAGCAGCCAGTCGGTATTTTCAGCACAGCAGAATCCTGCCTTGCATTAAACGGAGGTGGTTTCAGCTCCTCCTTGTTTTTTTTCACCTTATGACAATCTCGTTTTACTTTGTACCCTCTCTACCATCCTGTCCACAGTGTCTCCAGCTCCTTCCTAGAAACACTCCCATTAGATGGGGGCTTGTTTAGTTTCATTGAAACAGCACCTGCAGGACCAACAGATGAATAACCTGGAGTCCTCAGCTGCATCACGCTGGGCAGCTGAAATCTCTTTTAAGTGACCCTGAAATGAGGACTGAATTAATGTTTTTTTCTTTTGAATGTGGATGTGTGATAACACTAAAGGTAAATTGAAAGTGGAGAAGATGCTGGATACTGGCAAGAAATCTGAAGAGGCCAGGAGGGAAAAATTTCCAAAGCAGAAACAAACTGTTCTTCGTTCTTAGTTTTTCATGCCAATTTAACGTATTCATGAAAATTGCCTCAATTTAACTTCAGGGGAGAGGAGAAACTACAGGGTTGGTGCAGCTGAAAGGCTGCATCCTGTTTCAGTGAGTTTGCTGTACTTTAAGTTTTCACCTAGAGGGTTTTTATTTTATGGTACTTTCTACCAGCACTTTTCCACACCTGGTTCTTTTTAAAAAGTGCTCTGAAATCTGCAGGAAAAAGATGCTAAGCTCAGTTATCCCTGTTTTGCAGGTAGAGGGAACTGACAGAGGTGTGCAGGAACTTTGGTCCCTGCCAGAGTCAGGAATAGAGATGAGCCTTTAGCCCCTGCGTCCCGTACAGTGCAACACCGCACACCCCTGCCTGGAGTTGTCCCGTTGGTGTGCGGCTGGAGCAGAGGGTGTAGGGCTGAGCCAGTCATCCCACTCGACTCAACCTCGTCTTATGTGCCTGCCCTTGGGTACAGTGAATAACTGTGTGATAAGCAATGAAAGCGGTGGTGAATATTTCAGATTATATATACCTTATATAGCTAGAGGCATGAAGCCTTGATAGACTTGGCTACTTGTCTGGCCCTTCTTGCCAGTTAAATCATCTGGGGTTGAATGTCTCCACCCCTCTGGGCATTGGTTTTCCCCTTTAGCACTCTCCCTCCTCTTCATTTCTCCATTGTTAACCTGCCCACATTCAGGTGGGATTTAAGAAGTACTCGCTTGGCTTTGCATGGTGGAACTGGCAAGTTCTGCTCAGGTCATTGAGGTACATACAAATGCACTAGGAGCCTGCAAATGCTGCTGGTTCTACTGCTTCCTTTGCAAGGTCTGTGCAGCCACCCAGCAAATCAGTGTTAGTCACTGCTCTCTCTCCAGGACAGTCTTTCTTGGATCCACAGGGGTGGGAGGTCTATTGGCATCTGGAATTGTTAGGAATTTACTCTGAGACATCTTGTTAAGGTACCAGCACCGCCTCTGCCTGTCCACCTCCAGCAGCTGCAGAAAGTGAAGGTCTTGGGACCACATGGGCACAAGTCAGATTTGTTTTTCAGGAGGTTTTGATGCTTGAAATGCAGGGACAGAGTTTCGCATGTGGTATCTGGAAAAACATGATCCTCTGCAATAAATGAGCAACACTGCCTTGCCTTCTGCTTAGGAAATGGCTTTGAGGAGTTTTATTGTGCAACTTGTGCTGAGCCTATTGTGTACAAGCTGAAGACTTTAGTTTCTGGGTTTATTACATCATCCTCTAAATTCAAAAATGAAAAGTCCTTAAGAAAAAGAATAATACATTGTCAAATTTTCACAGCTTCCTCTGCACAAGTGTAGCCTTGTTGGGGTGATCACAGTACTGATAGCCACAGATCCTGCACTGTGCTTAAGCAGAGGTGTAAAAGTTTGCAGGATATGGGTTGTAGATTTTAAGGTCTTGCAGCCCAAAGATATTCCTTTCCTATCTTTGCAAATGTTTCTGATGCTGTGTAAGTACTGTCTTCGAGGTTTACCGGCAGCTAACATTATCGCATGCTTTCATTTAAAGCAAAATCAGAGCGCCTGTTTTATATCTCTGAGAGAATTATGAAAGCCCTCTTTACAGCATTGCAAACAAATGGAGATTGACAGTTATTAGTTTATGATCTAACTGCTCTGACAGTGTTTGACACAGAGGGATTTTCGGTCACTGACTATGAGGCATCCCTTGTATGTGCTCCAGAGGGATGCCAAATCTGTCATACCATTGCTGACCATTTACTTGCCCCCCCATGGGGGATCTCTAGGTCCTGGGGGGGGGGTGAAGGTACTGACACTGAGCAAACTGGGCAGGTTGCTGAGCAAAAACCTGCTGTTTGCAGCAGATGCTGAAAAGGGGCCTGAGAAGCTGTTTTTTTTTTTCCTTATGGCCTTTTTTTGGGGTATTTGGGAGCAATACAGAAACTAACGGATTATGTTACGCTCATTGCAGGTTACTTTTAGCAATAATCAGCAGGAATTTAGCACCTATTAGTATCTAATAAATCTGAATTAAATCTTTAATTGAAGGGATAAGTGTGAACAGTAACCAAAAAAATAAACAACCTGTTCACTTGCTATTGCTCTGGTGTTCACCATCTCTCCTGTGTGAGGCAATTACTACAGGTCATATAGCTCATTTGATCTAAGTATAAGCAGCATCTTTGCTGGAGTAGAGGTTCAGGCAGCACGGGCCCCTCTCTGCCCCGTTCGCAGGCACAGCGTGGGCTGCTTCTCACAACCCAGAGCACTGCTCTAAAGCCCTGCCTGTCATGTCCAGCGTATGGCATTGCAGCCCTTAAATATGATGGTTTTCATTTGTCACAGCTGTCAGTGACTCGAATCAATCTCTGGTGCTGTTAATCCATCCTGAGTGGAGATCCCAGCAAAGCTTTCTGGTAGAAGGAGAACTTTACTTTCTGCTGATACTTTGCAACAGAAAAAGAGACAAGTACGTTATTGATCGCAAACGACTGTGGATGTGCCCAAGCTCACTGATTCCCAGTGCAGGCTGCTTTTCGTGTCTCTTTCTGGGGATGGTGAGCTTTGCAGTGAAGTCACTGGGATGCCAGCAGGGAAAGCAAGACATTGCCTTGATCGATGAGCACCATCTGCTGCCTCCCTGCCTCCTGTAATGCTACGGAGAATCGGGAGTTAAATTTTTGTAAATCACATAGAAAAGGTAGCGCGCTTATTATTTATTTTGCATGCAGTTATTCCTCCTGCTTCTCCTCCTCAGTATTTTGGTTGCTGTCAAAATCTCTCTCCTGCCTGGGTGTAGGCAGCAGCGTAAGGATGGGCGCGCACGGGCTGTATTGCTAAGCAACACTGCCAGAGCGCTGCGCAGCCCCGGCGCTGGCGTTACCGCACATCCATTGTGCATCGTCCGCTGCCTCGGTGCTGCGTTTGCTGGATGTCGATCTCGCAGCCCCGACGATATCATTGATTAGGGGAGATTACAGTGATCGTAAAGTTAAGCAGGAAGTGGCATTGCCTGTTGCTGGTGGGAGGCTGACGGCGCAGGAATGCTGTTCACGGGGAATTGATGCTCATGGCTATTGATTCGCAAACACTTTGCATTGCATTGAGTGTCAGTCTAGTTAGTTCATAAATTTATGGATGTCATTCAGCATTTGGCACAAACTTTCCTGCTTTCTGTGTCATTTTTTCCGGAGAGTTTGACTAAAATGGCAATGTGATCTGCTATGAACAAAATGGAGATGATAAAATACTAGCTTTGTCATTTGCATTTACTCTACATCTCAAAAAGCAGTGTTTAGCATACCTCTGCTTTCTAATTTTAATTTTTAACGTGGTTTGAAGCCCAGGGAGACTCGTTATATGTTGATATAATGATATTGGTAAAATATTGGTATTTGGAGATAGTTGTCAGATAACTTTCATTTTCCACGCACAAGTGCGTAGTAAATACACAACATGTATTTAATACTTTGGGGACAGTTTTAAGTCTCTCAAGTATACGCTGGGTAATTGAAAACAAATGTTAGCTTCTCTTTAATAGCACTTCACAGTAGTCACAGTGCAGTGTGACCGAGTTTTCATTTTAGTATTCTTCAGAGACATTTGAAGTATGTGGCTCCTTAAATCTGAGCTGACTGAGAGCATGGAGATCGCTCTCTGTAAAATCCATTATTGCACCGTTTAGAGGAGACTTAGTGAGCACTGTTTGCCTCTCTGGGTCATGCCTGACGTGTTCAACTTGGATGCACTCCTCGCAGCTGCCCAACTTGCTGGGCTGCAATTTGGTAAAGACTTTGGTAACAGGGTCTCTCGTGTGGCACCTTGCAGCTGGTGGGAGGCAGTTGCTCCACGCGGCCTTGGGGATGTTGTGAGCAGTGGCAGCATGGGGGTCTCGTCATGCCCCATCAGGGCTCGTCGTGGGCCGGATCCAGCCCACGAGGTGCTTGTGTGTGCATTTTGCAAGCAGCGAGGCTTGCTCAGAGGAGCTGACCTGCATTCGGAGCAAGGCTTGAGCCTCTGCGTCAGCAGCGATCCTGTACGCCCTGTCCCCAAGGGGCTGCTGGGCTCCAGGTGGATGCTGAGCTGTTTTGCTGTGGGAACAGGACTCGAGGCAGCTTGGCTTGGCTCTGGAGGGAAGACCCATCCCTAGATCGCTGCCGTGTGGCTTTTCACAGGTAGCCAAAAGAGAGCGGTGCCTTTTGCTCCCCGCAGTGTGTTGAATTTGGGCTGGTGATGCCGAGGAGGAGTGTGCCACATGTGGGATGTATCTTGTCTAACAATTAGTCATCTAAAAAGGGCATTTCGGTTCTCTGTTTAATTGCTGCAGAGGAGTCAGCTGCTTCAGAGGTAATTTGTCCTGCTTTGACCTGCGTGTCTGTGCATGAGGGAGCAGGCTCCCTGGTCCTGCTGGGTGGCGAGGGGCAGGCATGGGCACAGCCATGGGGTTGGTCTCCAGCTGGTCAGGGTTTTTCACCCTGTGTGTGCCAATACTTCTCAGCTCAAGGGCTGGGTATCCTCTTCCTCTGCCACGTCTTCATGGGAACGTTTCTGAGGTGGGGAAGGGACCGTCAAGCTCCCTGTGCCACCTTGGGAAGAGGGGCCACCACGCTCCTCTCTGAGGCACGGTGGTTTTGCTTTTAGCAGAATAAACCACCACTCAAGAATGGGACCTAATGAAGAGAATCTGAAGTGCGTTTATCCTTTGAAAAGTGAGTCTAAATATAGTGCTGTGGAGTTCAATATCTGTCTCTCCGAGATGTTCAGATCAAACGTACCCATTTTGAGATTTTTATTTTTTTTCCTCTCCTTTCTGTCAGCCCAACGGCCTCCCCTGGGAATTTAAATTCCAGTTGAGCTCCTTTGTACTCGTGAATCACTTCTAGTTACAAAGGCACTGTGGTGCGGTTGGGATGTGGGTAATTATGTTAGTGTTCGGCGGGGCAGAGTAAAGCCCACCTCGCCTCCCTCCTATTGTATCAGCTTTTGGTGCTGTCTCGGGAATAATAATAGTAATAATAATAATGATCACAGCAATACAAGGGCCGCCGTGAAAGCCAAGGGACCTGACTCAATGCACGCAGGTAAGAGCGAGGCTGGGGATGCGGCAGTGCTTCCCAAGTGCTCCCCTGGCAAGTCTTTACTGTCCTCAGCCTTTTTTGGTGAGCTGGGGCCATGATCAAGCAGCAGCTTCTTTTGCGAGACAGGTATACCCAGAAAGGCCATTCTCATATGCTGTATAAAAATGGAAATTCATCCCTAAACATCCACATTCATTTGTAAAACAGTTTAAGAAATGAAAACTGTCAACACCTGAGACTGAGAGTCCATCTGGCCCCCTGAAAGAGCTCAGTTTTCCCTTTGCTGATCTGGGCTGGGTATAGAAATGTGATGTGCAAAACAGCAGCAGAGGTGCCTGGGCTCATTTGTGTTTGCATCCATCCACTAGAGAATTCTTTTTAAGGATTTGCTGGGCTCCTGAATTGTCATCTTATCATAAAAAGGGAAATAAATCCTTTTGTTTGCCTTGTGCAGCCATTCTCCCCAGATCTATGCCAGTATTGGAAATTTCTCTGCCTGTCATGGTGAGCCTTGCCGTGCATCCTTTCGAAAAGATGTGCTGAAGATTTGCTCTGTTTGTTCATTAAATAAAACTAGCAGAGAAAAAATCTCATTCAAATGCATTATTTTCTGAGAGTGACATATGCTGTTGACTCACACAAATATGTCTCCTCTGGAGAGTCCCTCGTGTAAGAAATCTCTGAGCACTTCGTCTTCAGTCATTAATGAGAATTTTTTCTTTTAGCAGAGCTATTAAAAACTGATCTTGATTCTCCAGAAATGCAAAAGATGTCAAATTATACAAATCCAATATTTGATATGTTAATAACCGAATAGGTTATATGAGGGGGAATGAAAATATAACCTGAGGAAATGCATTGTCTTCCTGGTGGTGTTTTTCCCCTGGCTACGGTTTATTACTCTCCATGTTACCTTGGTAGCAGTTTCTGATGTATCCCTAGATAACATGCACACAATAATATGAAGCATGTATGGTATATAGGAACACATGTAGTAGGCACAAGTGAAAGGAGTTGTATGTTCTTTTTTCCTTTTCTTTTTCCTTTCAGTATTCTTGAGGCCATAAAGTACTTAGAAGTAATTTGCTGACTTTCCTTATACCGTCATGGGGGTGGTGTTTCTTTACCGCTCCCAGGGATTACCTTTGAGGTCTGTGCCCTGTCTCGGGGTGGCAACAGTCGTGGTCCCAGCTGTAGGAGCAGAAACTGCATTTTCCCTTTTATTTCTGGTGACAATTAGCAGCTGTTTGTGGCATGTGGCAATTGGATTTTACTTCCTATCTGAACTATAGGAGTATACTCTATATCAAGAAAAAACACATCTTTGAGGTGGTGTGTGCTCAAATGCTTGGCTTGCAGGATGTGTAAGCAACGGGTGGCTCGGAAATCTCAAGTTTTGTCCTGCTTTCAGTCAATCTTTTGAAAGATATTCTTAATTGCTAGCTCAGATGTTTCTGATACCGTGTTTCAGCAAGAAGTTAACAAGTGTTTCCTCCTTGGATCAATGTGCGGTGCAAGGCCCCGTCAGGAGGGATGGGGTGGGGGTGTGCTAAACTGGATTTACTTAGTGGTTAGGGGGATTAGTCTAAATGAAGCTGAAGCGTTTCAAATCCTCACTCAAATCAATTTTTCTTCCCAATGAGATAGTGCCCCTTTCATAGCAGAGGGAATTATTTCAGCCGGGCTATTTAGAGCTATCTTAGGCGGTCGTGTCAGGCCCACTCCACGCAAGGTCGGTTTGGCGTCATGATGGTGGCTTTGAAGGTTCCAGTTGTATTTATAGTGCCATAGGAAATTGAACAGAACGTAGTTACAGCGCGCGAATGGCAAAGGGCATAACAAAAGCTAAAATCCATTTCAAGTAGGTGTGAAATTCCAGTTACGTATTCATTTGTGCTCATGTAGGAAATGCCGTCGCGGTGGTGACAGTATGTCCCCTCACTCCTCTGTACCTACCATGAGCCATCCCCTCCTGGCAGGGGGTTGTTCCTAGATATATCTGGGCTATTTTGTGATGCCACTTGCAAGGACTGTGTTAACTAATGAAGCTGGTGCTTTTCCTGCAGAAAGGGCTTTCCACATTGTGCATCCAGCCTGGGTTGGATTTCTCTGGTTGCACGTGTCTCTAGTCTGCAGCCCGTTGGTCTCTGGTCATTGTGTTGCCCAACTTATTCCCATGACAGAGAGCAAGAGTTTTGAGTCAAATAAAAATGCGCAAACAGGTCTCTTTGGTGCAAACAGGCATTGGATAGATTGCTTTCTGGGATCAGTGGCTATTTTAGGAGCTTTTAGAGTTAGCTTTCCTTTAAAAAAAATTTGTATAAATTTTTTTTGGTTTTGTGGTGCAAAATTTTGTGGAGAGCAGAGAAAATAATAAATCTGACAGGCTTTGTTCAGAGAAGTCTTCTTTTCCTTCAGTCAAATATGGCAAAGTTTAGCTGCTGGTATCTCTCGGGATGGCTGCATAAGGGGCTGGATCTTCAAAAGCTTGTCTCACTCTTCGGTAGTCAAACTCAGCCCTTCAGGATGCTGATTTCCTTTTCTTTGCTGCTGGAGGATCCTTGCAGTGACTTCAAGGATGCTGAAGTGCTCAATGTCTCCAACTTCAACCAGATTTTTCAGCCTGATGTTTTCCACTATTGAAGTCTGCTCCCATCATGGGAAGAAGAGAGGGTGCTCGGGGAAAGTAAGGCGTACCCGTGTTCTGGCTTTGAATTGCGTTGGTTGATGTCCAGGCTTGAGAGCACTGCCATGATGTGGTGGGTGTTTAGGAAATAGCCAGCTGTTTTCTGCGCGTTGCAATGGATGGAAAGTCTTTGGGCTTTTGATTTCAAGTTGCCTCAGTTTGCTGCTGTTCTGGAGGAATGAAATACTGTACAAACGCTGACAAATTAATGACTTGGAAAACAAGCTCTCATAAAGAAAATGTCAGGGTTTGGAGACCTGCTTGGCAGCTAGGGAGACTCGTGTGTTTTTTGCCATTGATTATGAAGGTGCTGGAATGGCTAATTTTGTGCTTTCCTCTCTAATATTTTATGACATGTTACATACTTGGCAGAGCAAATCAGGTCACTGCCTTTACTATCTGCTTGTGCAATGTGTTACTCTTGGGACTGGAGGGCAACATTTGAAATTTGCACAGAAATTGGAATTTAGCTGTGAGGATTCAAGACACTTATTTTGCCTGGATTATGTTCCTGTTTATCGGCATCAGGAGGTATTTGAGAGACCTAAAAATTGAATTCTAGGTTTTGCATTAAAAAAAATATTCTGTTAGAATGAGTTTTTCTTTGTGGAAGTTGCATATTGAGTATAGATCTGACTCTTCTATGTGTGCAGAAAGAGGATAAAGGATAAACCAAGCTTATTCTTAAAAGGCACATAACAAAAAAGAAGTAAGAGTTTAAAAAAAAAAGAGAGTCTATTGGACTGCTTTGAATCAACAACACTGAACTGGGAACTTCAGAAACTTTTTAGAACAGATTGTGCTTGCTTTGTTTTTATCTCCATAAAAAATAAAACTTTAAAAAAAGAAAAAGTAGCCACTAATGAAAACACTGAGGCAACTATTAACTATCATTTTCGATTAAACCGTCTAGTGAGGAGCCTGTGGGAGTTGGCTAGAAAAAGGATATTATTATTACATTGCTTTATAGCAATACCAATTTTTAACCACAGAATATGTTCTTTAGGCATTAAGTACTGGGGAGAGAAAAGAAAATGAAGATCCTGAATTACATAAAACTGATGAAAATACATTTATGGGATGATCTTTCTCTGCTGGTGAGAGAGTAAATGCTAATTTACTCTTGCTGTCTAAACTGAGCTGGAGTAACAGGCACACCTATGGTGAATGTTATGACCTTTGTGTAGTGCTGCTGTGCTCCCTCCCAGAGCTGGTAGCGTTTTGTGGATCAACAAAGTACTTCCCATTTACATAAAGACTTGTAAGCTCCCCTCTTGAATATATGATTCACTTTAGAGATGTGCAGTTGTCTAACAGAGCAATGGCTGTTGCGGTTAGTAATGTATTTCGAGATCTTTGAGATTGGAAGATGCTATCAAACTCTATGATGTCTGTTATTTTAATTTTATGTTTTGCTCTATACAGTCCTGAAGCCTAATATATCTTCTATTCTGCTAGAGGGAACTGGCTTCTTTTTAAGATTTTACAGGCTCTTTCTGTTGTGCAGTGGAATTCAAATTAGGAATTATTCTGTTCTATTCAGAAAAGAAAATCTTATGTTAGGATGGAAAGATAGGCAAGGTTCAGTGGCAATAAAATTGTTGGGGAACTGAGTCCATGGCAATCGGACACCCACTGTAAGGTCCTTTGCATACAGATAATAGCTGGGATTTTCAGTCTGGGTCTTAAAGAATACAAGCCCCTTTCATGTTATTTGATGTTCCTTCTAAGTAAAAAAGTTTATCTTCAGTCCTTGTGCCCCATTCTCAGGGAACAAACTGGTTTAGTCAAACGTTGTCTTGGCTTTGCAAAGGGAAATAAGGGATGGTTCCTAGTACGTGCTCAGGGCACTGGTGTTTGATAGCAGCCTTTAGGGATGACGGATGTGTACCTGACAGCGATGCATTGATGCATATTGATCTCGGAAAACTGATGAGGGACCGAGACTTGAGTGGTCCATGTACATGGAAGCAGCTGCAGTCTTATCTCACAGTTTAATTGATTATTGAAGGCTTTCCTGGCTTGCAGGCCAGAATGAGTTCTTATTAGATTTGGCCTTTAATGGCAGCACAGTTACCTGAGGGCAGAACTGCAGTGTTACGGCTCCTGAATGTTTACTGTCTCCTCCCTTCCCTCCTTAATGCTTCTCAAGGTGACTGTCAAACCCACAGAAGGCTTTCCTAATGAAATGTAGAAACTGTGTAAATCTATCTTCTGCACACAGTTGTTTTTTTTTTTCCCTCTGTTCTTTTTATCTCCTAGTAATTGTTCCCCCTAGGATTGGCTGCATGATATTAAAGAATCTTTTCTTGTTGTGCAATTAGTTTCAAAATGGCATATTCTGCCAGTGCATCAGTCTTGTTCTGTGGAGGCAGGCGGCCATGGGCCAGGAAAGACCTTGGCACTGCTCCTGGAGGGGCTCTTTTTGCCCTTGTTGACTCGGGGGTTTTTTTAAGTCTTGATGGTGAGGATGTGTGCCATGTGCCAGGTCTGCTTCCCATCCCACGTGAGCGTGTGTGCTTGGGTGTTTACAGGTGACTCTTCATCTCTCATCTCCCCTGGGAAGTGCTGGTGTATTCCCATGGGCTGAAAGCAGCAGCATGGAACAGACTAAGGTCCAATAAGGTATTTAAGCACCTAACTCCCATTAAGGTCTGCAGGGCTTCAGCAAACCTGGTTTAATGAAGCCAAGCTTATAATATTTGACCAGAGTTGCATAGGAGGCAGTTGGCATCAAACTTGGACCTTCCAGCCCCAAAGCTGGTTCGTTGCTGTTGTGTGGTTGTCCTTTTGTGGCAGTGCGTGATTATTTTGCTGGAGGAGGAGCAACCACCACTAACTTTGTTGCTTGTGCTGTTAATGCAGATTCCTGCACTAGCAGATGTGCTGGCAGGCTGTTATGTGAGTGGCTTCGAGCCTGTGCATGCCCTTGTGTCTCTCTTGTGCAAATTTCAGAACGTGGCCTCTGCTACTTGTATGGTAGAAGTGCAGCAGGGTGGGTGCTGGGTGTGAGGATTGCTGGTCGCTTGCTCCTTAAAAAAAGCAATAGGTCTGTGCAATTCCTTCATGTCAATGAACAAACCCCGATGTATTGTACAAGCCTTTCTGGGCTTCTGACCTGTCTAGGTTTAGTCAGAAATTCAGCATGGATGGACCGAACACAGAAACTGCTGAATGATTTAGCTGGATCAAATTTTCAAGGAGAGTGACAGCAAGAGCTGTCTGCTTGAGTAAGGATATTAGAGCTGTTCTCTACCATTTTGAATAGGTTTCATATGCATGCAAGCTCTGGATCCTTTTTTCTTTTGTTGAATATATCCTACCTGTTGTAAAGCAACCTTGGCTTGTTTTAATAAAAGCTACATAGCTCTGTACTGTAGCTCCACAGTAACATAAGAAAACTGGGAAAAAAACATTCTCAGCTTTCGGCAAGTCTCCAGAGCGACTGAGTTGCTATGGGTTGTATTCTTGCATGCGCCACTGTGAAATTAAAATACCAAGAAGGCTGAAAGGAAAAAAAACCCAACGGCCATACCAACCTTCTTATTCCCATCTTCTTCAGCTAAGTTACAGCAGTAATAGCTAGAAGAGATCTTTTTTGACTGTCTTTCTGTCTCCCAAGAAAAGCAAACCTAATAATGTTGCTTTTTAAAGAGTTTTTCCACTGTGGATGTTCTCCTGCACTGATCTAATGTTAATCTGAAGTCTGGACTGCCACCCGTGGGAAAGAATATTTATTTAATAAGCCATCCCCATGATGAAATCCCTTTGGACTTAAGGAAAAGATGTACAGAATAGAAATGAAATGTATCACAGGTAAACAGAAATTTAATAAGGTTCTATAGGAATTCCTGTACAAACCTAAGGAGTTTAATAGAAAATGAGAGGTTATTTTTAATCATCCTCTGGAACTCCATAGCACGGTTTTAATTAAATTATGTAGGATGGGTAGGAAAAAAACCTAAGGAAAGATGACTAATTTTCTATTAACCTTTATTCAACTTTTTCATAAAATGAATTAAGTTAATGACTCATTTCTGTTTGTGTCGTCTTGGTGAAAGCTCATATTGACAAAGTTTAAACTGTCTCCATTATTTCCGGTCTGTCCTTGTCCTTCCACCCCTCGTTTGGTTATTCCGTGCCCAAGCGTGGGCACTCGGTAGGAAGACAAATCTATAGAAAACATGATACTGTAGGGTCCTAAGCCCTGCTGACTCTTTGATTTATTTTGGGACCATGGGGTCTTTTAGATATTTTTTTTTTTTTTTTTTTTCTTTTCCCTGATTTGTGTGATTCTCCCTGGAAAAGGGACAGTCCTGAATTCCAGATTCCTCCAGGCTGGTTGCAAATGGGTATCTAAAAGAACCACCTCAGTTCTGGCCATCAGCAAGTCAGAGTGGACCCATATGGACCCGCAGCTTTTTTTTTTTTTTCTTTTTTTTGGCCTTGTTGGATGTGATTTGCTGCACTGCTTTAATAGCTGTAAAATGAAATAATTAAAGAAAACTTGAGAAAGTCGTCAACCTTTTGGACACTTGTAATTTTTCGCTAGGCCGCGTCTGAGCCTGTTAACGATTGCACTCACATGGGCCATTGGTCTCTTAAATGAAATTTCATCCTATGCTTTGAAAAATGCTTGACGTTTCCTTTAGTATGAGGCAAACCAAGTCCATAGATATCCCCTTGAAAACGGCTTCAGTAATTAGTCCCATGAGGCTCATCAATGTTACTGGTGTCTCCATTAGTTACATGCAGAAATAAAGACAAATGGCTCTTGTTAATAGCCCCAGGAATGCATAAATCTTGCTTGTTTATGGGAGGAGGCAACACAAGGAGACATTATGTTACAAGGCTTTTTGTTTGATTTATGGTGTGTTGCCTGCCTCTGCGGTCATGGATTTAAGTACAGTGCCCTGGTTTTGTTTGCCTTAGCCCAAGGTATGCGCTGCTGTCGCTGCAGTCCCAGGGGTGGGAAATGCCTCTGCCATGGGACAGGGAGACTGGAGGATGCAGCTGGGTTGTAGGAGGCTCTCTGCGCTGGTCCTCCCCATGGCAGAAGGTCCTGAGCCTCTGTCCTCAGCTTGAGCGGGAAGGGGAGCGTGGGCTGTCTGAGTGCTTCCCCTGTGCTGCATGTCTCAGCTCGTTGACCTGCAACAGATCAGAGTGTTTTCACAGAAAAGCTGTTTTTGTAGAATGGCATGTCATCCTCAGGGCTTCAGCCTCCTCCTTTTCCTCTTTTTCATGGCCTGTACTTTCCCACATCCCACCCTACCAAATGCATCTCATTTAATCTCACACAGGTAATATCTCATGACATCGTAGAAAGGTTGGTTGGAAGGATCATCTGGAGATCTCCAGGCCAGTGTCCTGCTTGGAGCTGGGCTGTTGCCCATACGAGGTTGGGGCAGCAGAGGCTTTACTGAGCTGAGGCCCAAACTCCCCCTGGGATGGGGATTCCTCTTCTCCCTGGGGCCTGCTCCTGCGCTCCCTCTGAGGGAAGACCTTCCTGACACTCAGACTAAGTCTTCCAAACTGTGACTGGTGGCCATTGCCCCTGTTTTCCCAAGGGATCCCCTTTTGGGATCACTCCATCTGATCTTTACTGCACTCAATTCAAGCTGCTTATGCTCCCCTCCAGTCCTTGCTGACCCATTATCACCTTCCCTCCTGCCAGCTGAGGCCCTCCTGACTCCAACAGGGTAAACAATACATCCTTTTCTGAAAATATCTTAGTTTTTCAGCTGTCACAGCTCACATCTTTCCTTGCCCTTCCGTTGGAGGCCTGCTCATCTTTCGTTGCTTGTCTTACGAGAGCACAGGTCCCCTCATTGGGGACGGGCAGCCATCCAATGGGGAGCTGGCAGTGGGTGCTCATGATGGCTGTGTTCATCAACTTACCAGAAGGCTGAATTTTTCTAAAAGGGTGCAGATGGGTACTTTTGAAGATCAGTTTGGGTATCTGTCTTAGAAAATTTTGGCTTAATTTTTCTTTGTGGCTGAGCAGTGCTTCATGGAGTCGGACCTCCTGGAAGTCAGTAATGTAGCGGGAGGGGACTGTGGCCGCTCAAACCATCACTCGTTCCTCAAACAGTGCAGGAAGGACTGAGGAATTTCCTCTTGATTTTGAAGTAGAGGAACAACCACTCTGTGTAGGTTGTTTTAACAGTTGATGTAATTAATTCTGCTCTTTTATCCGGGGCTGCTATTTTTATCAGCCCTGGACTTGCGTACTGCTGTAGTAACAGCTCTGGGGCAGACCTCCTGTTCCTCCCAGTCCCGAGTGTGAGGTACAGCTCTAATTATATTTACAGTTAATTCACAGTTCACCGAGTGGTGCTTGGGGCCAGTTTCACAAGTGCCTCGCTTTATTATCAAACTACTAATAAATACAGGGAGCTGTTGTGAGCAAATGCAGGCAGCAAAATCCTAACAAGGGTGGAAATTCGTGTGTCATTAACTTCATGCTACAGCAGCTGATGAAAAGCAGAACCCCACAGAGGAGTGCACGCGATATCGCAGCACATCCATCACAAAAATGATATTTTACTGAAACACTATTTAATTGGTGTGTAGGCTTTCCTGCTCCCTTTTGAATCTTTAATGATTACTGAGGTATTTGGATGGAGGAAAGTAGCAGATATTCTTGTGTTTTAAGTTATTAGACTGGGATCAGGAGATCTGTGTTCAGTTTTGCACAGTGGCTGGACTTTGAATTTCAGAGGACGTTTCCTCTGTGCGTGTCTCAATTCTCCAGTCGTAAAGCAGAGATAATGTTTGCAAAATCAGGCTGCCATTGTAACTCCTGCCTGGCTGCCTCCAAGCCAGACGGAGGTGCGACTCCTCCAGCTGACAGCTTGGGCTGTCTTCTGCTCTCCTGCTGCCTGGCCGAAGGCAGTCCTGCTGGCTGGGTGACCACGAGACTTACTGCTTTCCCACACCAGGTTGGCACCACATGGGCAGCGCTGGCAATAACTGGAGTGGGCAGCATGGCTGGGGGGATGCCACCAGCCCTCCCACAAAGCTGTTTTGTGGAGCATGTTAAGCCAACTATCGAAACTTTCCTGCCTGGGCAAGCCCTGTGCTGTATTTGCCTCTGGATCTGGGTTAGTTCCATCCCTGAGTCGTCCCTCGTGTCCCATGGGTTTCCCTGTGGTGGGCTGGTGGATCTGGGGGGGGAATATCCCATATTGCCTCCCTTCCTTTCCTGTAGTTGCATCCATGCACGACAGCTCCCCAGTTACAATCTGATTCTGTGCAACTGTTTTCAAAGCAAACTGTAGGAGCAAGGAATAATGGGAGAAGAGGGGGTTTGGGTGGTGGAAGACTTCTGTGCACATCTGCCTTACCTATTGACTTAGTCAGCTTTTACTCCAGCACCCCCATCTCTGAGGACTGAGGTTTCTTCCTTCTCAAGTCTCCCCAAATCTCTCAGTGCATTTCTCCATTAGGTTTTCTCCTCTCCAAGGCAGTTATAAGCTCAACAGTTGGAGCTGGTGGGACCAGAGATGGAACTTCAGAACAAGTGGTGCCAGCCTTGCCCATTAGCAGGAGCTTCCTTGGGTGGTGCATTTTTCCTGAGTCCCCGCTGTTGAAGCTGGGTTTAACTGTGAAATTTTGTAGGAAACACCACAACTGAGGTCAGGTCACCAGACCGTTTCATTCTATTTTGGAAATATTTCAGGCTGATTGAGAGCCTCAGGCACCAGTGAGAAGGAGGAAGGGTAAGGTACAGCCTGGTGTTCAGAAAAATAATGAATTGTTGATTTGTCTGACTGGGATGGTGGATATATAACGTGGAACCATTATGCTTTGCTTTCCACCCAAGGATATGCTGTATATTGATTAGAAGCTCATCTGTATTTTCAAATGTCTTAGCCAGGCTGTAGGTGATGAAGAGTTTTTCAGTATGACAAAATGTCAAAGTCATTTTGTGGATTAAGCCCTCTTCCTCAACTAAAAATCCCCTCCTGCCTTGATGCTTTTTGTGATGTGGATGTTGATGTTTACATTTTAACTTTATCTTTAAACAACTAAGCCAGATCAAAGTGAGAAATTGAACATAGGCAGTAGGCAGAAGGCTTCCCATCAAGAGATACAGAAGTCTTGTAGCTTTCCTGTGGTGGGGCCATGCAGGAGGCTAAAGCCCCTGTAGTAACTTATTTTCCCCAAGTCCACTCCTGGCTGCTTAGTGTGAGCATGTAATTTAGGTCAAATTATGCAAAAAGTGAGAAAGAGCCCCCTCTGTTGCTGCTTTTTTCCTTCTCAGCCGAATTTCATCGTCCCGCACCTCCCACGGCTATTTGGCATTTCCCAGGAGTCTGCAGGTGATGTGCCCATGTGCAGCAGGTCGGCATGTCCCTGCTCACCTGCCCCGTGGTGGAGGGGCTGGCGTTATCCACTGCGCAGAACTGAACACCATGCAGTTCTCCTGCATTCTTGGGTTGTGTCTCCCACTAATACACCAGCTTGCTTTGCTTGATGAAGTAACCGGACCTAGTGGCAGGGAGGCACAAAAGACTGAATTCACGCTATACAAAATTGGTGCTCTGTGTTTATCTTTCTGTGCTGGTCGCCAGCCATAGGTTCCCTATTAGTTTTTATCCAATTAGTATCTATTGTATTTATTTAGTGTTTGGATTCAAAGCAAGATTTGAATGCCATTGCCCTGTACGTGCTGACAGAGAAAGAGTGAATGCCTCAAGTGCACTGATGTCCTGTTTCTGAAAGCGTTGGCCAGTGGATTTGTCCACCTGTGAGTTACTGCAGAGGAGGAGAGGGCAGAGCTGAAGCTGGAGCAGCTGCTTTTGAAGCTCTCTGTCAGCAGGCAGCTGGTGGGGCTGGTCGACATGTGTTATTTCCCCATGGACCAGCCCTGAGCAGCTTTCTTGTGGGGAAGAGTGACCTTTTTTCCTTTTTTCCTTTCTTTTCTTTTCTTTTTTCTTTCTTTTTTCTTTTCTTTCTCTAGTCTGCTCTACAAGCAGATCATTCTAAGTCACCAAAAGGATGGGGCTGGTATCAAGCTGTACCTGCTGTATCAGTAATTATAATTAGCCGTTACAGCAGGAATTATATTGGGAAGGCAAGCTCTGAGCCATTGACTCCTCGCTATTATTTAAAACTCCTTAGGTGCTTATGTTGCTCTTGAGAGTCAGAGCTGAGCTCTTAAATCGCTTTGAATCCTTTTGGACAAAATAGTTATTAGAGCTGGGGACTTTTTTACAAGACCTCATACGCGTGAGGTTTCCCTGTGACGCACAGAGGTATTTATAGAGTCGTAGCCTATGTGTTTGAATGCAAGAGACTTGGCAATGATTAATAACTTGGTCAGCCCATGCTGGCCCTTCCACTTCTAAGGCAGCAGAAGATGGAAAACACTGTGCAGAGAAATACGTCTCCTCTTGGGATGCTGGGCTGGAAATGCCTGGTGAGGCTGAACAAAATACTGCATAAATGATACAATAATGCTTCTTAACTGAGGGTTTTATGTAACTGCAAATAAAAATTTTGGAGTTGCGTAAGAGCCTTTGTAAAACCTGAGATGGTGAGCTCTTCCCTGACTTCAAAGGTTTAAGCACACAGTGAAGTTCTTTAATAAGCTAAGTCCTTAATTGTGAACGGTGCAGCGCTAGGACTGTCCTCATGCTGTGAGTGCAGAGCTACAAGTTATTATAGGTCATGTACCATGCCAGTGACAAGGTGTTGCAAGCGCTGAAGTTGCTTGAGACCACGTGCCCCTCGGCAAGGATCGTATTTAGCAACCTCTGGTCTAAAAAGCCACTGACCCAGGCCTACCCCTCTGCAAAATCATGGCGATATTGTTGCAGAGGAGAGCTTTGCATCAGGATTTGTGAGAACATGGATAATATCAGGGATTATGGCCTCTAGCAGTGGGTAGCAATTAAGGGGGGGTCAAGATCATTAATGCATAATTAATCTTAATCTTTCTACTGCTGTATGTACTTAAACTAATACAGAAGCAGGGATCTGTGCGCTGGTTTTGACACTTCTGATAATAGAGGCCAGCAATAAACTTATTCACTGCATACTGTTATTCTTCCTTGTAAGTAAGTTCTGAGCTCAAACAATTTAAAATTGCCTTAAAACTTCTTCCCGTTGGAAATCACACTGAGACTGATGAGGCTACAATAGGAAATGCAGTGCTGGCTTTCGGGTTCTGGCCTGCAACAATTGTTTGCCTCTGAGTTGCTGATTGAGGCGCAGGGTAGATATTTGAAAGGATATACAGAACTTTTAATTTTTTGCTCATGTTTGTGAGCAGTCCTGAGTTAGCAAATCACTAGGCAACTGGCTAAAAAGAAGTGATTTCTTAGCAAATGAATTGTTAATTATTGAGCTCCTGTGAATTCCTGTAATTTTAAAATCGTGTTGGCAACAGATCAGAAGAACATGTGGTGTCACAGTATTGGAGTATTTTTATTTATATCTGATTCACAATTGTCTCCATGGCAATGTGAGAGATGAAGGCAGAGGAAAGAAATGAGTTATCACATTATTAAATGACCCAGTGGAAAAAAAATTAAGACATGTTAAGGATTAATTTTACATTATAGAGCTGCCTAGCAAGTCATTATCATTATAGTTAAGGATTTGTTAGCATTTCTATTATAAACATGTTTTTGAAGTGTTTATTACTATTTTAATTTGCATCAGGCTGCAACTTTGCATACAAGTTCTCTGAAAAATGAATTCTAATTTTAAAATGCACCAAGTAGGCCAGTTTATTAATTTTAGAACATTTCATTGCCCTGTGTCTTGTAGAGAGTGATATTTCTCCACTCTAATAACTAAATAATGGCTTTTTCCCTTCAAAAAAGAAACCCCAGCCCCTCAGTTGGAGAAGCAGCTTTTCCTGTTTTGTTTTGTTTTGTTTTTTTAAGTGGAATTTGGGGCAAAACTGTCTATGGCTTTTGCAGAGGTGAACACAGCCCAGCTCTGCAAATTGAGCTTGTTTTTGCTCTGCTTTTGTCAGAAATATTGTCAGTAGATGAATGACTAAAATGGAACAAATAGCTGCTAAAAGTGAACATCTCATAGAGGTTTTGTTTGTTGTGTGGGTTGTTTTCTTTTTGCCCCCTAGCAAAGGCGAGGAAATGCTTTTCATTACAGCACACAGTTTATGCAAAATCCCCCTGCTCTCGGTGGATTACTGCATAATGCAGGATAGCATTTTCAAGCTTGGCTAGCTGTGATTAGGAAGCTAAATGGGGGAAAAAAGCAACAATTTTTGTTCTGAAGCAAAAGCATATTTGCGTCTTTCACCAACCAGGGTGCTGGTTGTGAGTGCTGAGCAGGAAAAGGCCGGAGGTGCCAGCGTGCCAGGCTTTCTCAGCATGGGCTCTGCGAGTGAGAGGCCTCATGTATGCCTCTAACGAAGGGGAGACCTCCCCATCGATTGCATTTTTAGGTATTTTCAGTAGGGTCTCGGGAGCTTTAGATGCCCCAGAGAGACCTGGCTGCAGGTTCACAGTACTGCGGGAGAGTGCTTTGGGTGTGCGTGTGAGGTGGAAGTTACCTGGAAGAAAGAAAACAGTGTAAGTGGTACCAGTGTTTAAAACAGAGGGGAAAGATGAGTCAAGGCTTTATGGACCAGCTCATTTATCTTGGATTCCCAGAAAATCTGTGAGGCTCTGCAGGGCTGGCTCCTGTCCATCTCTATTCAATATTTTCATTATCAATCTGTGTAATGGAATGGAGAATACGTTTGTTAAACTGACAGGTGATATAAAGTCGTGAGGGACTGCAGATTCTTGGGGAAGAAGAACCAGAGCGCTTTCTTAGAACAATCTGGACAGATTTAAATGGTGATCTGGAAAAAAGGATAAAAGGGCCAAGTGATAGCTTGGGGCAAGAATTGCTGCAGATGGCAAATAGCAGGTGAGGCAACACTACAGGAAAAGGATCTGGGGTTACAGTAGGCTATCAGCAGGACAAAAATCAGCATGTCATGTAATGATAAAAAGGCACTCTGCAAGGCTGTGTGCAGGGAAGACACGTGAAGTGATGCTGCTGCTGCAGCAGCCCTGGAGAGGGCTCAGTGGGATGTGGGGCACAGTGTGAGAGACTGTGTCTGCTGACAGCCTGGCTGGGAGGGAGAGAAGGCCTTCCAATCTTATTTGAATTCTCAGAGCAATTCAGGTAGGCTAGATGGCTCGGTGTGAGAAGACACTGGGAGGAGTGTTGCTCCTCCTAGGAGATGCACCATATAATCTGGGACTGCAGGAGCACTGAACCTTGCTTTGTATTTCCTCCAGAAGCTGTGGTGTTCGGCTGGGGTGTTTATGCAGAAGAAAGGATCAGGAATACACAATTTTTCTGCAGCTCATCCGTTTTCTTGCAGGTGTCTGTCTTCTGAGCACTGACCTGGCTTGATGCTTCTTAGCTTTCAACTTTAATTTTTAAAAAAGTTATTAACAGGGTAACAGCACTGAGCAGGACAGAGCTAGCTGAATTCCCTCTATGAAATGCTACTTGATTAAGTCCAATGACATCTTTGCATTCAGCTAACTAGCTCTCTGCAGGTGATAGAATAACTAATCAGAGTAAAAACATCAAATGAAATGAAATATAGACTGTAAACACCATTCTAATTAGTAGCTTTATGGGACTCTGTCAGTGAATGATCATGGAGCAGATTTCTTGTTTTCCATCTTGAGAATATTTGGGGTATTAGTCATGGCTGAATGCCTGCTTGTGTCTTCCTGTCTGGGATTTAGGATATTTTAATCCTGGTTCTCTGTGCAGGCCCTGTCTATGACGAAGTGCTGAAAGCTGTCCTCGGCCTCACACTGACCTCTGCTTTTGCCTTTTTATCAGTCAGATAAACTTGAAGAAGGTGACCTGAGTTTGGTGCTATCACCACTATCAGAGTAGTTGAATGATTTGCTATTTTAACTGAGGAGTCTTCTCCCAGTGGTTTTGTTTGGGCTTGGGCTGGAGGTGCAGGTGAACGGGAAAGCACAGAATTTGCAAGTGCTGTGGACGTGTGTTTCGGTAGGACGTGGGGCTGGACTGAGCACGGCTGCATGAGGATTGCTGTCCATGGGTGGTTAGGGTCGTTGGTGGGATTCCTGACGCAAGCAAAACAGCTTTTCTTTGCATTCTCCAGTATAATGTATTGATGAGACATTAACATCCTCTTCGTCTAGGCTTGGTCCAGCTTTTTAGCAAACATGAATGATCTCCTAGTTGTCGAGTAGAGCTGTTCTCTGCAAAGGATCGCTGTGGATGGTTCGAGCTTTGTCGTGCCCCAAGTCTGGGCACAGACTTTGCTTCCAATGCTGCCTGTGAGGCCTTCTCCATCCACTGAGCAGTGCGGGGGGATGTGGAACAGGGGGCTGTGGTCAGTCCCTAACAGCTCCTCTCTGCCGCTCCTTCCTCCTCACACCCTTCCCTGCTCCCACGTGCTCTCGCCATCATGGCTGCAGGGCACTCTCTGCCCGGCGCCTGCAGCACCTCCTCCTCCTCCCCCTGCTCGCACCTGGGTGCTCGCAGGGCTCTTTCTCACACTTTTCCCCTCACTCCGTGCAGGTTTTGCCCTTCCTATACCGTGTTTTCCCAGAGGCCCCCCCAGCCTGGCTGAGGGCTCAGCCGTGCCCTGCGCTGGAACCAGCTGGAACTGGCTGTGTCCGGCTGGAACCGGCTGTGTCTGGCGCAGGGCAGCCCCGGCCTCTCCTCACAGAGGCCCCTGCAGCCTCGCCAGCGCCTGGGCACGGGCACCCAGCGCAGCATTGTAAGGGGTTATATTTTGAGCACTGTTATTTCTTCCTCTCTCTTTGGAACCAGATCAGCCCTGCTCCATTTCTGGAGACAGCAGCCTTCGTCTTGGAAGTTCATCAAGGGTGATTTTCGGTAATTAACTTTCCAGCCTGGAAAAACAAACAATTTCTTGACTGCAAAATTACTGCCTGTTATGTAAGCAGAAACTTTTTTTTAAAAAAAATACCCAAACACTTCACATTTACATCTATATATATATTTAGACAGAGAAGAACAGGTGGCTGTGGTTACGCTCTGTATTTCATAGCTAATGGCTCCTGAGCTGTAGGGCTATTGCATGTCTGAGAAGGAAAGTGGTGTAGCAAATCCAGTGATCACCCTAATGATGTATTAAAATGAAATATTGTCATGGTGCCCAGATATTCCTGTCAGGTCAGCCCACGGCTGTGGGAGAAGGGCAGTGGGGGGCACGTGTGGGCTTTCACGGCCTGGCAGAAGGAGCTGCCGGGGCTGTGGTGTGCTCGGGGAGATGTGGCATGGCTGATGCTGGAGAAGTGGTAGAGCAGGGGGCTGGGTTTTTTTTTTTTAAAGCCTTTCAGTGAGATGGAGAGGAGGAATGATTTCCATGACAACAATTCAATTAGGGAGAGAAATGAAGGCTCTTGGAGAGGGAATCTGAAGGGAAGGTGTCACTGCCGTGAACCTGGAGAGGGCTTGGGGGAGAGCGGGGGACAGTATGATCAAAACATTAAAACACAAAAGCCTGAGTATTGCTTGTGAATCAACCCTTTCAAAAAGAAATAAATGATGGGAAGAGCTGCGGGAAGCAAGCCAGCAGTGAGGAGATGGAGGGATGGCAGGGAGGGGGGGAGGAAGAGAGCAGGCTCCTGCCCCATGGTACCTGGGTGTGGGAGGGGAGCAGGGATGGGAGGTGGCCGCAGGCCCTGTGGAGCCGCTCGGCTTCGCTCCACTGCTGCAATTCTTCCATACGTGTAAGTGAAACCATCTTCTCTGTGGTTCAATGGACATGGCCAGTATGGGGTCCAGTTCTGAGCGTTCAGGCTCCTTCTGTTGCTTTGCACAAATGTGGTCTCTTTTTAGGCCTTCTCCTCTTGCCTTGAAATCTTGTAGTTGCATGTGTCCCTTGCAGGTCCCAGCAGTCTGGGTGTCCCTGCAAGCTGCTCCCTGAGTCAGCCTCTAACTATTCTCTTTTGTCTCTCTTGATTAGCTAATTTTCTTCCAATATCCTTGAAGCCTAGCTCCTTTTAGCGCTAACTAGAAATGGCCTGTCATCACCTGGACCTTGATTATGATTATTACTCTTTTTAGACACTATAATTTTGAGCAATATTTGGACTGGGAGACTTGATTCTGGCACAGCAGTCATTGTTGATTTTGAATAGTTTGCTTGGCCTTAAGAAGCCCATCCTAAGACAATACTGATTAACAAAAAAAAAAAAAACAAAACAAAACAAAAATGTGAATCATATCAAAACTGAACTTTGCAAGAATGACATTCATTGAGCTATTTGAATTCTGTGCAGCAAGAGCAGGCTTGAAAGGCACTTGGATGCATTTTCCTGCTGTAAACCAAACAGGTTGTCAACTTGAAAGGTACTTGGTTATTGCTGATAAAAGACATGGCCAGTAAAAGGCAGGAAGATACACTGGGAATAAATAACCTAGTCTATAAACAATTGGTATTTGTTATATGTCTTTGTAATGCAGTGTTTTTGCAGACAAGTATACTGAAATTTCAACTTATCAGATTAAAACAAACAAACAAAAGGTAAATAAATTCTGCTTGGGATGGGTGAGATAGTGTTCTGCAGGGTAATCACTCTCCTCCGAAAGCACCGTGGGAGTATGTGAGCATGAGGTATTGCTAAGCTCACAGCAGTGCTGTGGGGCTGTGCTGGATCCAGCCAGGTGCCTGCAGTGTAACCCTGTGCCTGGTGGCACTGGGACCCTGCCCAAGGCTGTCTGCCACTGGGAGGACCCATACCAGCACTGGGCAGCAGCAACTGGTTTGAATTGGTGCTGGTGGTGTGTCGGGCGTACACAGAGCCTCCTTCACAGGGGTGTGCTTGTGGCCGTGCGTCTGTGACTGTGTGACGTGGTGACAGACGGTGCACGGTCCCAGGAAGCGCTAATGGTGAAGCAGAAGTCCCCTTTGCTTTCGGTAAGCCCAGACATCAGCACTGATTATAATTAGCATTGCTACCCCCACCCGCCTTTTCAGGATCCGGCTTTCAGCAGCTTTTCGCTCTGATGGTAGTTAATCATTTGGGCTGGAATGATCTGTGGGTGGAAAGATTGCCACTGAATTATGAAACTTCTCTCCCTGCCTTCACCATGGATTTTATGTGCAGTGCCAAGGAAATTGGTGCAGCCCACGCTGCCATGGGCATCTCTGGTTGCCTTTCCTTTTTCTCTGGGGTCCCACCTTGGCATTCCTGATTTCCAGGAGAGCTGAGAGGCACCCCTGGAAGCGAAGGGCAGAACAGCTGTAATTTGAGCACGTGCTGTTGTGTATTGGAAGTAAAGAGCTGAGCTTGAGGCACCCCAAATAACGTGCCTGGGATGGTGGGTAAGGTTTTAGGCTTTTGCCTTGTTCCAGCTGTGGAGTTGAGCAGAGGCCTCACTCAGAGCTGTGTGGGGAAGATCCAGTAAGGTTAGCTAAGCTTTGGGGTGCAATGTGGTGAAAGAAAAGCAGTGAAGAAATGAGCTGCCTTGTGCTCAGGGCAGCCCAAACAATGTGCTGGAAACAGAGCACTGACGGGTGAGGAGCAAGCAAAGCAGTGACTTGCAGCTCCCCGAGTGAGCACCCGCTTTGCCTCACCCTGAGCGAGGTTGGTGGAAAAAGTCTAATTGTATATAGACTGTATCATAATGTGAAGCCAAGCAGTTGTGCAGCCCTCGGCCATGTCCTCCCGTTGGACCTGTGACAACCCCTGGTGCTCCCATCCCCAATATGCTTGTACAGGGAGCCCTAATTCTTAAATTTTTTGATTGCTGACTTATGTAACCTTAATGTTATTTTGGTTTGGTTTATTTTGTTTGTTTGTTTTGTTTTTTTGAACATCACCTTGTATGAAATAATGATGCTGCCCTAATTTAGGAGCAAAAACTGCCCTCTGATAAAGTGAAAGTCCTGGATTGATGTCAGGTTTCTCAGTGCAGCATCTGCACGCGATTGTGTCTGCCATTCATTTGCACTTTGGCATGATCCAGCAGCGTCTGAAATGAATGCTAGAAGGAGAAGTCGGCGCATGGTTCTCCTTTTTTTATTTTTAACTGATATTTACATACAAGAAGGATTTCACAGACCCCCCTGGCAGTGTTGCAACCTTGCAGAAAATAATGTGCTCTGTAGTGTGTGTCGTCTTTGGAGAGCTGTAGAGGAGCAATGAAGCCACATGTCCGTGTGGAGGGGCTGGTAAGCAGAAAAAAAATCTGTGTGGGCTCCTGCATGTGGGACATGAGGCGTGTGTCTTCCTCATTTTTGTCAAACCTTTTGGGGTAGAGTGGGAAAGGAGGAGAACCAACTAACTAACGTTCAAAATGCTCTTCAGTGTTGATGGGAAAAGCAAGGTTGTGTGATGGTGCATGAGGCATTGGGAGCGACTGATGAAGCACTTGGGCCAATGTATACTGCTTTTTTTTTTTCCTGTTTTTCTCCCCTCTTTTTCCAAGAGATGATCTGCTTCTATTTTCTGACCTCATTGAGTATTAGGAACCATCCATCTCACTGGCTCCCACGCTGTCGCTCTTCTGAGTTTAGTCCCAGTAACTCTGGCAAGAGCGGAAGGCAGAATGGCAATATGTACTCTCGTACTCCCAACATACAGCTTAGCCATGTTTTTCCAAGTGGCATTGTTAAAAAGTGGATATGCTTTAAAAACATGCACAATACTGAAGCCTCAGTTTAATTGCTGGTTACAGATGTTGCTTTTGATCCAAGCTAAACTTCTGAGCCAAGCTGAAGTTCTTACAGAGAAGAGTTTGTGAAATTCTAAAGAGGAGGAAATCAGCATTAAAATAGCAGTTGTAGAGAAACTTAAGCAAAATGTGCACTTTTCAGTAGAGGCCTTTGCATGATAAATTAGCAACATCTGTCCTCCTATTCTATATGTTATTTCCTCTCCAAATCCCCTCCAGAATCTGCCATTTTTCAGAAGTATTCTTGGATACATTGAACCATGGTTGAAGATACTTCATAAAATATGCGTAAGCACTTGTCGCTTGGATAATGCTTCTTAGTACTTGCCACTTTGCTGTCTTTTAACAAATTAACCCTCCAAACATGACTGATATGCATGGTGAATACACGTTGGGTTTCTCAAGGGCTTGGTACCCACCATGTGTGGGAAAAAGCTGTTAAATTAGTCCACTCTTTTGTGGTGATTGTGCACTGTTTTCCAGAGGGCCCTTAGCCCTTGTGTGTGTCACCATTCTGAAAATCTGTCCAGCCTTATTTGCTTTCCTGGTGTGCGAGCTTAGAGCCTCTACAGATCTGATCGTAAGGGTCAAATTTGACTCACAGCTGCATTAGCTAGGAACTACAGCTGGAGAGAGCTGGGGCCAAAACTGAAAGGTTTTCTGCAATCTGCTGGAAGGGCACAGTCGCTTTTGCTATATTGTAGATTGG
This sequence comes from Nyctibius grandis, assembly GCF_013368605.1. Taxonomy (NCBI): domain Eukaryota; kingdom Metazoa; phylum Chordata; class Aves; order Nyctibiiformes; family Nyctibiidae; genus Nyctibius; species Nyctibius grandis. The sequence goes on along the minus strand of NC_090671.1, from coordinate 11,822,733 downwards.
AAAAATAACAAGGGGAGGGATTATATATTATCTCCTGTCCCATATCCCTTATGCAAGGGAGCAGCAGTGTTGTTGCATTCTGTACCTGCACATTAGACTGTTGCGTTTAACAACACTAGCAGCAAATTTTAGAAGTCATTCATTTTGTTGTAATAGTCTCAAAACTGTCTATGGGTAAATAAGTGTACGTGTATTTGCAGTCTTGAGCGAACAGGCCAATACTGGGATAAGACTATATTGGACCCAAGAAATACTGTTGTAGACATGTGTTCAGTTCTAAAGAGTTGCTGCTCTTTTTGTACAATATATTGTGGTGACGGTAAGACCTGAGAAATTCAGAGTATAGTTTACAGATAAGCTCTGAGATAAGCAGATTTTAGAGGGATGACATGAGGTAGGATAACCTGTCATCTTTGCCAGCACCGAGACACTGCTGGTGCCTCAAAGGGCAGATTAACTCTCTTGGTTGTTTCAGGTGCAGAGAGTGCTTGACTGCTCATAGAGAAATAGGGCTGGGAGGGAACATGAAGGGTCTAGTCCATCCCTCTGTCCCAAGGAAAGCTCAGCTCTACCGATGAAATTTCTTGCAGATAGCCTGTCCTTATGGACTCCCAGTGATGAAGACTCTTTAGTGCTCCCAGGCAACCTGTTCCAGTGTTTCACTGTACAGCAGATAATATTGAAGTATAAAGTCCAATCCTGGAAAGCTTCTAAGTGTGAATGAAAACATTTAAAAATCGATACTGTGCTTTACAAGGAGAAAATAGGTGTGAGGTGACACTGGAGAGAGATAGCAGGCAGACTTAATGCCTGAGCCAGAAGTCTTTACTCAAGCAGAAGTTTCATTTTATTCCTAAATTCTTTTATTTCAGCTTTACTGACTCAATGGCCGCATGCATCCATTAGTAGCACATCCTGTGCTTTGGGCCACGCTGAGGCCAGTGTTGGGGTAGACTGGCATTCGGGCTATTTCTTATGAAACCACCAGCGAATGTCCCCTGCTGTGAGTATTTGAGTGGGATGGAAGCTGTCATCGTCTCAGGGGTGAGCAGGACAGAGACTGGCCATCCTCAGTCCCTGCAGAGATAGAGGTCTTTCTCAGTGACCGTTGAGTCTCTCCGTTTCCACGTATCCCCACATCTGGCCAGGCTTTGCTTGCGTCTGTTCTGCAGGTGGAAATAGCTTGGAGGTGTCTTTGTGCTTCCCCGGTCCCTGGGTCCCACTGGACTAGGCAGGCGTGATGAGGATTACGTGGCACAAGGGAGAAGCCAGCTCTGAGCTGCGCTGAGAAGCCAGGCTTTGCTTTTTGGAAAACGCATTGCAACTACTGTAAATCAAAGAAAAGAAGGCAGAAAGCGTGGTGTGTGTAATGTGTGCTACACTAGTCACTGAAAGGTCAGCTGGCTTCATGCACGTTAGTAACATGCATAAAAAATTAATGAGTCTCACTAATTGGTTTGTTGTGGTGCAATTTTATTAATGAGACACAATTGATTTTTAGTTTATGCTAGAAACATAATAAAGTGCAATGAAAGCTGGTTTTCTGGTTCTCATTGATAAAATGACAAGATTTGAAGCTGGTGTGGGCTACGCTGTCAGAGACAGCACAGGCACAGCCCCAGAGCTGGGGATTACGCAGGTCTGTGGTAGGGCGCGAATTCAGCCTTCGCTGCCTCCATTTCCCACTGCTGCTCTGGTCACCCGAGCACCCTGATGCTTGCCCCAATAGCAGTACTGACAGGAGCCCAGACTTCCCAGGGCTTAATTTTCTGTTGTTGTGGGATATCTTCATATTCAGAAAGTGAAGATTGACTTATTTGTTTTACAGGTTTTGTAATGCTTCTTGCTTTTGGAAAATTAACTAGTTTGGGTCTTTGTTGCAAACTGTGTATGCTGGAAACATTGTGATTAAACGTTCAGGAAAGAGTAAATCAGTTAAAATTGTATTCTTCCTTTTCACTCCTACACTTAGAAGAAGGAATGGTTATTTTTGTTTTTATTACAATCTATCCAATTAACTGCATGAACAAATATACTGCATTTCTGAAAACTAATGCTTCTGAAGAAAACTGCAAATGCATTCTGTTTAAAATATGATAATCTCTTGCAAATCCTGCACTTACTTATGTTCAGACAACAAGCTGACTGTGTCTGGCCACACTGGTGTTATGGGGAAGCTCTAGGGCTGTACGGGTGTAAGTAAATTGGCTGAGACAAAACCTACTTGCAGTCAGGGGTCCAGTTAAACATCTGCACCCCCTCCTGGTGTGAGGAGAGGAAGCCCAGTAAATCCAGATGTGAACCAAGAAGAAGAGGAAGAATGTCCAATTAGACATTAGAATGGGCTGCCCAGGGAGGTGGTAGAGTCACCATCTCTGGATGTGTTTAAGAAAAGCCTGGACATGGCACTTAGTGCCATGGTCTAGTTGACATGGTGGTGTCAGGGCAACGGTTGGACTCGATGATCCCAGAGGTCTCTTCCAACCTGGTTGATTCTGTGATTCTGTGATTCATTCCTTCGCAGATACCTTCAGTTTCTGTGGACACGTGCTGGGGAGCTCCCTGGCATGGAGACGTGGCATTGCTGGATGAAGTGACTTTAAATTTGATGCTTTTCCAGCCGCGTTGTAGACCGTCTCTCAGAGTGCGTTCAACAGCATGGTTTTGTTGGAGCTTGAGGTGGGGGAAAACATGGGATCTCTCCATGTGCAACCTGTGCTCTAGTTGGATGTGGATATGCAAGAAGTGCTCTATTTTTTTGAGAAATTACGTGCCTGGCACATAGGGGAGCATTGTGGAGCCTGTATCTGTATTAATCCTTTATACCATAATTTTTCGACTTACTTGGACCTTGTTGAGAATTCATTTGGTTGCAGACTGTGGGAAGCTTTGATGGATGGCTAGCAGACAGGTGCATTTTTCCTTGCCGAATTTCAGAAAGACTTCTACAGCATCCTTGTTCTTCAAAGCAGGTTGCTGACAAGCAAAGTGCCACGTTATGACGGGTGGTCACTGCTGAGGTTAAACTGGAGTTTTGTTGTGGTCTTGCATTAGCAGCTTTGATTGACAAGTTCCTCCTCTTGGCCTAATTCACCCTCAGTCTTCACGTTTCTGTCTTGCCCAGCCCTGAACTGAAGGCTAGGAGGGTGATATCAAAAGGGAGGTTCACTTATAAATATTTGGCTCTACGTTTCATCTAAAATTCAGTGGAGATGGTGAAGTTCAAAGGGTGTGTTTGAAAGGTAAGGGCTAGGATTTTTGCTTTTCGTTAAGTTAGTCTTTATTTTCCTACTCTTTATTTCCTACTCTTCGAAGCTTGCAGTAGGCTTTTATAAGAATTCTTAAAAGTAGTGGCTCTCAGAAGGGACTCTTGGTGGATTTTGAGGTCTGGTGATAGAATTTTCCATGTCAGGCAACAAAGGATGCTGGTCTGAACCCTACTGCACAGAGCAGTATTTTCTTCTGTTTGCAGTTCTTACAGATTTTCTGTATGAGTAAGAGTGTCAGAGCATTCCTTGAAGATTAGCCAAGAATAGATCTAGAATAGGCTGCCTTCAGGAGGCAGTGCTTCCTGTTGGTTAATTTAGCATCCCACCTTGGTGATCCAAATGTACTTGGTGTGTCTAAGATGTTGGGTGAGTAAAGATGGCAAAATAAGTGTTTTTTTGCCAACAAATGGATTTGCAGTGCAGGATGTATCTGGGGCTGTTGTGCCATATCCAGCATTTGTGTGTAGAGGCAGAAATGCCCGTGGCTTGGTACGTAAGCCTTGTTTCTTACTCTCACAACAGGACAACTGAGTCATTCACTCAAGGTAACTCCTTACCCTGAGCTGAAATGTGGAGATGAGACTGTGTGGGCGGCGAGGCTGCCTGCATCTCCTCGGTGGTTGCTCGGGGTGGGACTGTGGAAATGGGGGTCTTGGTGTGGACTTCCCTACCTGGTGTGTTTGGTGTTCTTTCTTGTCTGGAATTAGGTCTTTGTGTCTTATCTCTTTGCTGATGCATCTGACTGGCAGAGCAGTGGTATGGATGAGGCAGTGGTTGTGCTTCAGGGCTGAACACAGCATGGGCCCCATGTACTGATGGGAGAGGGTGTCCTCCTTCTCTTGTCCCATGCCTGATTTCTCACCTTGGCTGAGACCTGTGCTTGTGCCTCAAGTGGGAAGCAGGGGAGAGACTCAGACTTCTTGCCATGAGGTCCTAGTCCATCAGAATAAGGGTAGTAATGTTTGCAGAGGACAGCATCCACCCAAATGACATAATGTTTGTCATCAGTCAGATGTTGATTTTTATGGTCAGGCAGATGTTGTGGCCAGCAGATAAATATGCTGCCTGGGAAGTTATCTAAATAAATTTTCCAGATCAAGGCACTGTGCAGGAGAGGAACCAAGAATAATTAATCTCAGAGTGCCTGGGAGAAGCAGCTGTTCTCCCAAAGCAGGGGGAGAAGCAGAGGTGGAAAGGGAGGTGAGGATGGTCCCAGGTAAACTGGAGCAAATAGTGTTCAAGACTAGTGGGACCTCGGAGGCAGGAAAGCCTTTCTCCTTACCTGAACCAGGTGGCTTAACGGTGGGACACCTTCATCCCAGGGAGAAGGGAAAGGCTTCAAAGCGGCTTTTAGCTTTTTGGACCAATGATTGATGATGATTTTTGGGGTTTTTTTAATGGAAATAGCATGTTTTCAATCTTCGTACAGTCAAGCTTCATTCCTGCTCCTGCTGCCTCCTCTTTGCTCACTGCTCTTCCCATCGCTCTCTCCTGGCCTGTTGCCTCTTGCTTTTCCTCAGGACTGTTTTCCCTGCCTACTGCTGTCTCTTTTCTCCCTGTGCTGATTCAAAAGACCAAACCTGTCAGCCTTGAAGAGTGTATGAGCTCAGGCTCTGTGTTGTGCCTCTCCCGCTATTGGCACGTTCCCCCTAGAAGAGCATCCTGCTGCAGCTGGGCACTCTGGCCTCAGTCTTCACCCGTGGGTGTCTAAAAGGAGTGGGCCCTTTCCTTGGCATCCAAGACAAGCCCACCCCAATCAGCAGAGGTGGGAAGCAGCTGTATTTCCTTTAATGTCAGTGGGGGCTGCAGGTATTCAAGCTTTTTTGAGAGCAAGCAACTTTTAAATGTGTGCAGAAGTATTGGCTTTAATTTGATTTTAAGTGCTGCCATTTGAAATTTTCTTGTTGCTGTGTGTTCTTCACTAGAAACAAATGTAGCTGGGAACTTGGATGAGACCGGTTTCCCAGTGAGCTTGGGGGTGTCTGGCTTTATGGATCCCAGCCTCCCGGCATGGCCCATAGCAGTCACTGAAGGCTCATTAATTCTGAGAACTAATCTTGAACTAAATGCTAGACTAATATTTGACCGCATCCCTTTAAAGATTCAACATCTAGTGTTGCATTAGTAGATTCCTGGCAGTTGCTTCTGATATAAATCTGAAATGCTGATATTATAAATGAGCTCTGATGCAAAGCGCTCATCCTGCAGGTGAAAGTTTTGGCTCATAAATTCATTAATCGTCAGATCATCATCAAAATTAATATTTGCCTACCATTTTTTGCATATTTATTGACCTTAACAGTTGCTCCAGATTTACAGTTCTGGTCCATTGGGGGTGTTGTCTATATTTTAAGCGCACATGGTACAACAAGGTTCCTATCCCAGCTCAGAAGGAAAATATAGGACCAATTTTAATGACAATGTACAATTGTACTGACATGTCCCAAAGCCTGCGGAAACCTGTCCGTTAGAAATTAATGGAGGAGGAAGTCCTGGCATCAACTAAAGCCTTGAGTGAAATTCCATGGCTTCATGGACTGTTAATTCTTTATTAGGTTTTCCTAAGACTGAGATAAAAGGCATTTTATCTTTTTTTAAGGTTTGCATTAACATGTCATTGAGTTTTATAGATACATTGATCTTCATTTGGCTAATCTGGAAAGGGCAATAGAAATGCGTGTTATATGCTGGAGCAAAGAAGACTCCGTAACATTTCAGACTTTTTTGTTATTTTTATTGATTAAGTTTTCTTCAGATACAGAACTGTGGTCAGTGTCCGGAGTTTTGTAATTCAGCTCACTGTATATTTTTATCAGCTACCCTGTCTAAGTTTCTCTCTTTCCTTCTTCTTGATGTTTTTTTAAGTGCCTTTACTTTCTAGCTAATTTGGCAGTAAGGTTGATGTGTCTCCACTGAAAACTAGTGAAGAGGTTTGGCAGTATTTTTTTAAAAATGCTATCTCTGTCTGTGATGGATTCTCGGCTTTCTTGGCTACCTGACAGGGTTTTTTTTAAGTGTATTCCAGTTTGAGATGGAGCAATGAAGTGTGTCTTTGGATTCAGAGAAAGGGCCTGAATCTGACTGATGTCAATAGTTTTTGTGGTTTTTTTTTTTTTTTTTTGCTGCTGCTGCTGCCCATGAACAAAGATTAAGTGCTGGGGTCTGGAAATTTCCAGAAAAATGTACCATGCCATAGGATGTAGCTGGGACAACAGAAGTGGCACACGGAGCGTCTGGGAAGATAAAGACAATTCTTACCCCTTTACCCCAACAGTGAAATCTGGGCTTGACAGAAGTCAGAGGGACTTTGGCAAGTCCGGGATTTATCTCTGCTCTTTGGGTCAGCAGCCCTTAGTGTTCGTTGCTACCTTGTACAGCTTGGGAGGCTGCGACTTCCTGCCGGGGACTTTTAATTGCGCCTGTCTTCAAGAGAAACGAATCATCCTCACCAGACACACTACAGGCATTTATAAAGGAAGCCTCTATGGAGAAAACTTTGTTAATAGCTGTCATTATTAATGAAGATTGTGCAGCGGTTGGTATATTAGTGCTATGTATGAAGGTGTATGAAAGGGGAACAAAATGACAAATGATTTTTGGCTTCTCTGTGTTGAAACTGTCCATCCTTTCATTAGTTCTGTGTGTGCATGAAGTAGGGCCGGGGGACAAAAGGGGGGGGCGATGGATCTCTGCAGCTGGAGAGAGCTCAGCCCTGGGTTGGATGCTTGTTTCCAGCCTTGTCAGATCTCTGCACCTTGACAAACGGGGGACGAATCAAGCACCGAATTAAGTCCCCTGTGCGGCACTGCGTGACGATGACCTTCCCTGCTTGTTAGCTCTGAGGTGGGAAATCTTCCCTTCCTCCACGTTGGATGGATGGCCAGGACTACATTCGCAGGGAAAGGGCACAGGCCGGTTGATTTTGGAGACGGTCCCCTTCATATCAGGGGTTTATTTGATCCTTTCCTTATCAACCAGTCTTGCCAAGCCAAAGTGTGAGAGCAACTTAGATCTCTCTCAGTTCTCATCTTCAGCTCCCACTCTTGCAGCCTCTAGCAAATGCTTATTTTAGCACCAGCTGGCTGTGATCCCTTTGAACTCTCTGATATGAGATTAAATGTTAATTTATTACATATCATTATAGGATTATATGTTATCTCTAGGATAATGGAATCCAAATGTTAGAATAGCGTGTTTGAGATTTAGTGCTTGCACACATTTTCCTCCACTCAGGAAACAAGAATAGTTGAAGGTAGAAAAGTGAAAAAGAGGTGAATTAATCTGACTGATCACAGCTAGCCAAAAGCTCAAGCCCTGGAAGAATATAGCCAGAAATTCATAATCTTTTTTGCAGAGTTCAGAAGAAGCAGAGAAGAAGTTGACTGAATTTTCTAAAAAATAAATAAGTATGAAGAAATTGTTATCTGCTTTGGGTGTTCCATGGGCTAAATCCTGTGGATAAATTATGCAGTGTGAATTATGTGCTCAGCTCTAGTTATAAACGCCAGACAAAGCAGAGCGCTGAAGTGACCTGAGTGCTGAGTTTCTGCAGAATTGTATTCTCTAGGCTGCGGGTAGGTGAGCAGTACTGGATGTAATAAGATATGACTTGAACTTGAATTGACTCAAACTTGAACTGCACTTGTGATGTTTCCGTACAAAGGTTTATAGGAGATGCCACTAAGCAGAAGGTGAACGTGGCTTTTTTGCTGATCCCTCTCACTGCCTGTTAGGGCAGCTTTGGACGGGCAAATGCTGACATTGAGCTGTGATGGAGCTGCATCCTCAGCATGCAGAAATGCTGGGCCGTGCCCATGCATGACTGTTGTCTGTCATACGTGTGCAAACCCTGGGCTGGCTCTCTGGTGAGCTGGGGCAGTTGTAGGTGTGAGTTTGCAGGGTCTAGGGTGGGAGCAATGCTGCTGCCTTTGGCAGGAGCGGGACAGGCTCTGTGTTCAGAGAAATAGCTGACAGCTACTACTACAGGTTAACCCTATGCATAAACACTCCTGGTGTGCAAAGGTTGTTCCCAGACTTCACAGATCTCTCAATCCTCAGTCTTTTTCCCAAGCTGCTACAGATTGCTGTCAGTGAATTGTTTCAATTCGAAGGCAATAGGGCAAATTGGGAAACGCTGCTATAAATTAGCGTGCATCCAATTCACACCCTTGGGGTAATTTATCCTGGTAGGTGAGCACTTCCTGCTCTGGTCAAGGCACTGGCCTAAACTAATCCTAAACTAATCATTATCCTAAACTAATCATCATGTTGATGGTCTGAAATTTCCGAACTAGTATGCTGGCTTGGGCTATGATAGTGATGTCCTGTGACTCTCTCAATTTTGTAATTGCCCTGTCACTGAGAAAAGAATTAGATCCAGCTTTTTGCCTTCTCAGGCAATCTCAAATCTGATCTAATTTACTTCTCTTGACTCTTGAAGAGTTTGAAAATGCTGTCAGCTAATGCTCATTATCTTTTATTACCTTAATATATTAACACAAGTGAACCACACAGCAAGTATGACCTCATCCAACTTTGTTTTTTGCTTGAGAGTTTTTATTCTTTGCCTCTAAGTTAATAATTGTCTGTGAGCAAGATAACCGTATTTGGTGCATCACAGTATGAAAGCCATAACAAGGTTTCACTTTATTACACACCAATATTTTGACAAGATCTCCTTGAACTGCCTCCTCCAGAGCTATTGGGAATTTTCCTTGCACTTCGAACTCTAAGTTGCTAATCCGCAACAGGCAGAGAAACAACCACCCAAGAAGTCCTGGGTGAGGCTGCAGGCTCCTTCTCCTCACCCCAAGAGGAGCTGTTCTCCATGTGTGAATGACAAGCTGCAGCCTTTGATCACTGTAGTAAGAGAAAAGCGGTACCAAGGGATGGTTATTTTGTCCTTGCTGACAGCATCTGCCGTGAATTTGTAAAATATGTCAAATGTGTATTCTTAACATAAAATAATGCATTCAAGCGTGAAAAATTATGCTTTGTTCTGATACCGGGATGTGCTTGAGCAGGGCTGTTTCAATAAGAAAGGGAGCAGGGGAGGAGGTCAGCAATCACCCTAGGAATGCAAAGATCTTTTACCGGTAACAAATTAATGGAGTTGCTCAAGGCTGTTGTCATTCCAAAAATAAAATGTTGAATTAAATAAAGGAATCTGAGAGAAAACAGAAACTTTTGTTCTGGGTATTTTGGGTGGGGAAAAAAAAAAGCTGTCATTAGAAAGGAAGGATTCATGTTTTCATGTGCTGTTCCCTGAGAGGCAGATATAAATTGATAACTTAATGATGTCTGAACTGCAGAACTAGGCCTGCGTGGTTGCTCCTGTGAGAGTCAGAGAGCACATATTGCTTTGGGAGTCTGGTTGGTGTAATATTGGTTGCCTGTGAGAGCAATGCAAAGTGCAGGTTAAAGATCGGGTTCAGAGAAAAAAGGCGTAGGTATCCCTGAACTAATAGTGGTGAATCTGTAAAGCCGTGGAGCTTTTTCTGAAGCAGCTAAAAGGCTGGGTGGCCTCACAGGTCTCTGTCCTGAAGCTTTGCAGCTTGTGCTTCTATTTCCCAGTGCGAAAACCCCCTGACTTAGTGAGACTGCACACACACTTGAAATGATGTATGTGCATGCATGTTTGCAGGACGAGGACACAAATCTTGCTGGAGGCAACAGCCTGCACCTCTGGAGTTCAGTGGGGAAGCCTAAGGGAAAGCTGACTTCTTCCCGCGGACATAAACACTGCAAGCATTTAACTGGGAATTTAACTCTCTACCTTGTGAACAGTCCCAAAAATCACCATGTGTAGTCAGGGTCACTATCCAGGTGAGAAATCAAACAGTAATGGGGAGTGAAATAAGAACTGCTGCGAGTGCTCAGGCAGAGCTATGGGGCTGGCGCCGGACCCAGGATTTTGCTTTGCGTGTCTCTGCATCCTGTTTTATTGCAGTACCCCAGCGGTGCCGTGCGTGGTGTGTACTCTTCCTGGGATTACAGTCACAGTGGGATATGGATGAGTGCTGGTAAGACAGAGGATTTTCTGTGCATTCAAGACATATCTGTGTTCTTAATAACTTTACAGGGGTTTTATTGTAAGCTGCTTTTGTGGTTTCCAGTGGCTGTTCAGGCCCGTCAGTTTGGAGCTTGTTTCCCCTAACAGCTTTGAAACAATAGGATGGAGAATCCAGTGAAAGCCCCTTGCTCTGGAGAAAGGCTTTGGACCAACCGTACCTCTTTCTGACAATGCCTTTGGAGAATGTGCTGCCAGCATTTTAATATCCTGTAATTTCTGGCTCATGCAAGGAATTTTTCAATATCACCAAAGGCAGAAACTTCTGTGTGGAGAATCAGAAGTGCTATAAAATGATGTACCTGTGTAACCTGTGGATGCAGGAATGTAGGAAGTCTGTAGTATATAGAACTTCAAGTTACTGTGCTTCATTTCATCTTTAGGTATAATACTTGAGGCCACCAAGTGCAGTCACAAGCTGGGGTTTGCAAAGAGAAACGCAGCCAAGATCTGGAACCTCCAGGAGCTGAGGGAGAACTGTCAGGGAGGGATCAGCCCAGACTTGGCAGAAGTTATTGCTATTATTGCTTAGAGGAAAAACTGAAAATGCTGAAGCAGATTTAGGGAAGGATCCTTTTGAAATGGCATTTGCTCCTTTAAAATGGGAATGTGAGCAATGCAGTCAGCACTGTGTTTCTCTGTAGCGTTTTCGTGGTGAAATCAATATGGGAGTAATGGCAACCTGCGGTAGTGATTTGGAGAGCAAAATAGCTCCTGAAAATTTGGGAAGTGGAGTTGAGAGGGACTTTCTGGTTCCTGGAAGGCAGCTGTGCCGTGGTGTGGCAGGATGCTGTTTATACCAGTGCCCCTTGTTCCCTGCCCTCTTCCATTTGGGGTGCCATTTGCTGGGGTTGTGGGGGCATTTACCCCAGTCCCTTACTGCTGTACCAGTGAGTAACTTTGTGAGAGATGGGGATATATTTACTATTCAACCTTAGCTGCTTAGATCAATATCTGCATCGGGAGAGTGATTTTAATAAAAGGACTCTCTCAGCTTTCCTATCTCCATGACAGATAGACCCCAGCTAACATAAATCCTGGCCTTTCTCCTGTCAGTCACTTGGCTTTGTGTGACATAGATGTTTTGACACTGAATACAAATATTTCACAGTTGGCTAATAGTTTAGAGCATATATTTAAGAGATTTACTGTCGCAATCACCTGGTGCCTTTAGTGAATGTGTTTGCCTTGTAAGGCCTTTCTGTTGTTTGGAGAATATATCCACACACTCCCATACACATATTCATTTTCTGTTGTTTATGAAATATCGCTGGGGGAAAATGAGTTTTGCTTTGGATAGCGGTAGTAGGGAGCCCTCTCCTAACCTCCTCTTTAGCAATGAGAACCTCCAGTAGCTGTGACAAACCTTATTTATCAGGTTTCGGGAGGGATGCACAGGGGTTTGCAATGCTGGCAGCTGGAAGCACCAGCTCTGCACTGAGGTAAGGAGCAATGCCAGGACCAGTGCCATGCAGTGGGGGAGCTGGGTGAGAGGTCCGGCAGCCCTGCTGCAGCCCCTGGAACTGTCACCTGCCGTAGCTTTACCTGGGGTGGCTGTGTCTCTCGGCTCCCCTCATAGCAAAGGTGTGCTGCCCTGGTGTGTACATCACCCTTCCCGAGCTGGTGGTGCCCTGGTTTTCAGGGTTGGTTTTGGCATCTCTGCCTCTGGCTGAGAAGAGATGAGGGGCGTGTGGAAGGGAGAAGGAGGTTTTGGGAAATCCTAATGCTGCTCACACCTGGAGGAGGCACCTGGACGTGGGCTATGGTGTTCATGGCTTGTGTTTTTGGGGTTTCTGCCCACCAAGGGGCAGGTCATGCAAAACCTCTCTGTGTGTGTGCATGGGCCTTAGCAGTTGTCTCTCCCCCTCAGGTAACCAGAATAGAAACCCTCCTTGGTTAATCAGGTGTGTTTAAACTTCAGTTTAGCTTGCAGTAGTGGCTCTGTCATTCATTTCTTTCAGCTGATAAATTCGTGACCTTTAGCCACTGTGCTAATGCCTCTAATTGTAACTCACAGGACAATTGCCCATTCCTGTTGTATGAGAGATGCAGAGAAACTTGCCAAGAGCAGCCGGTGACTTTTAGCCACCATATCAACACCCCTGATTGAAATGAAAATGGCAAGTTAGACCAGTGATCAACCTCGCAGAGCAACCTGAGTGATTGCAACAGCCACATGAAATGAGAAAACTCGTGGGGGATTTCCTGTGGTGGGCACCCTCCCTGCACTGAGATTTGGGCAGTTAAGGCAGCTTTGTCAGTTATCTGCACCGAGGTGGCCTTGGCTGTGCTGAGTGTGATGTGGAGGAAAACTCCCTTCTAGCACTCAGGGAATTAGTCTGGGCTGGAAAACCTTAGTTCTGCAAATACCTGTATTGCCTCTGTCAGAGGAAGCAGGAGCTGGGGACAGCGGATGGAGACTCGAAGGAGAAACCCTGTGAAAGTCTCATCTCCTTTCTGCTTGGTTTTTGGAGAGGGAGTGTTCAGTGTCCCCATGCTCATGCTTTTTCTCTATAGGTTCACCCTCAGTGTTTGTTCTGTGTCCTTCACCCATTGGAATGATCCCCTTCTTCTTAATGGAAAGAATATTTTACACCCAAGAGATTTGGGCAAGAACTCACTGGCCCTGGGAGGCTGTGAACACGTGGCTTAGGAACCCCGTTATCCTGTGCTTTGTACAGTCCATGGATGGGACCACATAGTGCTTCTGCAACATACAGGCAGTACTACAGGAATATATTTTATCTAACTTCTAGCTTTTTCTATCAGACACATTTGAATAAATGTTTTTAACAATGAAGTCTTTGGCCAGAAGCATGCGTGTGAGAGTGAGGTGGAGATGAATAAACAGAATACGTGATGACAGAAAGATTTTACAGGGTATGGGGATGGGCACATTACTCACAGATGGTGAAACCATCCCAGTATGTTTGAAGAAGAGCTATTTTAGGGATGTTTAGAGAGTTTTAAAAATTTTTTTATTGTGACTATTTTTTCTATTACTCCAGCCCATAAAACCGGGTGCCTTAGTTATCATGTTTCCCACTGTACAGGGTTCAGAGGGACTAATAAAAGACTCTAAAACTTAACCTGAAATAGCCTTCCTACAGTTACAGATGTCACAGGTTTAATGTCCTGTATCTGAGGTCCCTGGAGGCCTTGACATGATGGTAGCATTTGGAGGAAAGGGGATCTCTCTTCTCCATGGCAGAATAAAATGTCCACTTTATAACCTGTAGAGATGCTGGATCTTTGGCTTAGCAGCTGTGACAAATTTAACTAAAACAGCCAATGTTAACGATTCAGGAGGAATTTGCACTTCTCAGGTTTGGACAGCATAATTTTGGGCAATTTCATATTTGGCCAGGAACTGTGCTCAAGTCTGTTAGTTCTCAAAAACAAATGATGGTGCTGGGGCAGCAGAAGGGTGTTCTGTCTAGGAAAGTTAAGCCCTCATCAGAGGTGAATTTAAGTTGTTATAGTGGTGTAGTGCATTACATACTTCCTCTTATTTCATCCTAAAAAAAACCCCTTTTTTTTTTTTTTTTTGTTTCAGACTGTGTCACCTTTAAGCTAAAAGAACTCCAGTCTTTGGAAATAAACATACGTGCTTGCAGAACCATACTGCTGTAATGATAATGGCTCAGCTGTAGCTTTATACCTGATAAAACCTTCTTATGCAGGCAAATCAGATGTCTTCATGGGCTAGCATGGAAAACAGAGGAGGAAGCACAGTAGCTTTATTGCTTGGGTTGCATGCTATTCCCTGCCTAGGATAAATATATGGTCTATTTTGAAAAACAAGCCTGAACTCCTCCTTCCCAGTAATAAAGTTGTTAACAATCATCTTCCTAGAGAATGGCAAATAATGAGGTAGTGGATTAACAAGGCAGTTCCTCAACCTTTTATAAGTAGAGCCTCGTTTCCTTGAAAAAAGAAAAAAAAAAAATCTCTAATCTGCTGGGTATAGTGCTGCTATAAGGGTTTTTATTTTCAACTAAGTAAAAAAAATCAGGGTAAACTTTGTGTATTTGTTTGATGCATTTACTTTACCCCATTTTGTTTGTGTGCTTGCTTATGCTTGTGTAATACTGTGTCTTCTTATATCACCACTGAAGTGTTGCAGATGAGGGAGCACAGATTCAGGATGGCCGTACCAGGTCAGAGCACAGATCCATCTGGCCCAGCAGCCCATTTCTGATGGCACCCAAAAGCAGATACTCAGTAGGAAAGAGTAAGATCAGGCAAGCACAGAGGGATGCTTCCCCTGAACATACTCTCAGCAGCCTGTGGCAGAGGTCCTGTCTTTGCATAATGCTGATTTAGGGAGTGCAGCGAGCAGTGTTCTCCCTGGAGTCCCACACTTCACATGCTTTCCTTGCCGGACTAATGGCAGTTCTGAGCCTTTCAGTTTTTCTTCAGTTTTCCAAACTTCTGCTGATAGAGAACTGTGAGTTAATCTTCAGGCCTTTTGGGTATTGGATAACACTCTGCCTCACTCCTTTCTGTGCCAGCAGTGCTGGAACTGGCATGGGATGCTAATCCTGCCGTACCTATTCACTCAGTCGTAGAGGAAAGTGTATGAAAACAAATTGCTAGTCCAAGCTAAATTTAGATTTATTCAGTTGGAGTTAATTATAATCTTTATTTAGTCCCAAGCGGTGCCTTCTTATCATACACTTATTATAGCTGAGAAAATTAATTTTTATTCTACCATAAAGGTGAATGTAATAATCTGGGTTCAGGGA
Source organism: Nyctibius grandis (assembly GCF_013368605.1). Taxonomy (NCBI): domain Eukaryota; kingdom Metazoa; phylum Chordata; class Aves; order Nyctibiiformes; family Nyctibiidae; genus Nyctibius; species Nyctibius grandis. The sequence goes on along the minus strand of NC_090671.1, from coordinate 11,807,647 downwards.
AGGGATTACTTTAATAAGATTTATAGGCAGCCTTTCAGACAGTATGGTTTTATTACTATCTGTAGGTGGCCTTGCTGTACGTGTGTCTTTCAGTATGGGTGACTCTGCAAAATGCATGCAAGCTAAAAACTTGTGGTAAGCACCAGCTTAGAAACTTCCACAACCAACTTAATTTTTTGGCAATGGTAAGCAAGCAAAGCACTTGACTTGTTTTAGAACACAGTAATACAATTTATTACTGAACTTTTTGTGGTCTGATCAGGGGTTTCATTCATATGCATGGTTTAATTCTGCACTGAAAAATGTATTTTGGTAGATGAAAGATTTATGAGACCTGATATGTTGCTTTCAAGCTTTTTGTAAGCAGAGTGATGGGCAAACATAGACATGCAGTGTGGGAAGAGAAGCTTTAGGAAAGAGTGAGCCATCAGATCTGACGGGACAGGACTCCTTTGCCCATAGACATCTAAACCTCCAGCATCCAGGTCTGCGCTGGCTGTCTTTAGCAATCGAGTTAAAGGAGAGGAATAGGCTCCTCCCAAGGGTGATTTATCACCCCTAAGATATAAGTGTCTAGGAGAGGATGAATGAATTCTGGAGATACCCTTTTCTGCAATTTACTGAAAGGGGAGGCTAGAGTGTGTGCTGAGCTTAGATACCTATCGAAAGTGAGATGGACTGAGTCCCACGGAGGGTGGCCAGAACGCATAGCTGCAGTGAAGCTTGGGTGACAGAAATTTGAGACATTTGAAGATAAATACGTGAGACATTGTCCCAAGCCTACAAAAGTTAATTAACTTGTCTTCAGTTTTAGATGTTTGGATTAAATAGATGACTTTTTTTTTTAAACTGCATCCTTTTTCTTGTCTTTCAAAACAAGACGAGCCTGACTAGCAATGTTTTGCAAAGTGAAACTCTGTCTTCACAAATGTGTAATCGAGTTTGAAAGTTAAGGACTGTAAACTGGTTGCGAGTCCTACATCAAGTTCTGTCCTTACATCAAACTAGAATAAGAAGAAGAGAAAATGAGAAAAGCTTAAAGGGATCCTATAATCTTTTCTTATGCTACAATTTTTTTATATGTTGACAGCTTCTGGGCTGACTTTAATGTTAAAAAAGTACTGGGAACTCTTCTTAGCTCTTTCTTGCAGTGTCATTTATATATTCAAATGATTCTGTTACAGTTGAAAAGACTGTTTGTTCCTATGGTTTGTTTTTTTTTTTTCTGTGCCAGTGTGGTTCACTCTATAACTACCTCAAGTACTAAAGGAGTAAGGCTTGTTTTTGAATGGTGGATGATGGAATTGTTCCTCAGTGGGACTATGGAGGGTTTTTCTCCTCCTTTTCCTCCCCAATATAAAACTGAGGAGATGAGTCACAGGATGGACTCTGAATGTGGGAAGTAAACAGTGACATCCTCCTTTCATGGTTATTATATCAAATTTTGAATGAGTCAGGGAGAACACGAGGCGGGTGTTCATCTAGGCTCCTTAAATCCTCACACAGCCCAAACTTATCTTACTCATAGTGCTCAAATGAGGTCTAAACTCGTGGTACATTTTCACACTGTAATCATCCTGCTTGTTTCCTGCTGCCAGGATTGAGAGTCAGAGTTTCCCCAGCTGTAGCCAGGCCAAATCACCTTGCACAACCTCTCATGGCTGGGGTCCCTAAACAGCATCAGGTCTTACCCCTTGCATGCATGATAGAAAGTGACCTATACAGCCGGTCCAGAATTAATTATTCTCCTATAATTTGTCAGTTCTAGAATAGCTTTCCTTGTGTGGACACTCTTTTCTGGGATACACTGTGTTTTTATTCAAGGATAATGCCTGCATTTCCAGAGCAAAATAATTATTATGAATAGAGCCATTTTAATAGTGGAATAATGTACATGTGTAGTTTGGTCTTTATGGTCTTTAGTGAGGGCTGGTGGGAAGGGCTGGCGATTTTTCTCCTATACAGACAAGCCATTGATTGCCTCTGTATGAGTCATGGATAACATCATAGTACTTACTGGCACCACATTACTTGAAATTATTCCTCTTTTACAAAGAGGAGTGTCTGTATGATCTCATGCTACAATTCTGATGATGCTGCAAGAAAGATGAATTTTAACATTTTCACAGTTTTTTCACAGGTGCAGGATTGGCTTTCTTGTTTGTTTTCTGGAAAAAAAAAGGATATTGAAAAATTGCATATTTTAAATGCTTCTTGTTCCTTGCACCTCCAACTTCAGAATTACTGAGGGCTTATGGAAGACTTGGCTCCTGTTAAGTAGTTAGCTAAAGCAGAGGGAAGATTTAGATGGGTTTATGCTCCAACAGGAGTTACTTTCATTTTTAGTTACAAAATGATGAATTTTAAAGACTTTCCTCTTACTACAGCCTAACATAGATGTATTAGTTTTTAATGCTGACCTGCCACTGCCACCACTACCTTCTAGTAGGATACTTGTTTTGTTTCTTATTAAAATGTATGAAATCTAAGAAATGTCGTTTGGAATGAAATCTTGAGTTATGACCTACAGCTACGGCTTTGCATATAGTCCTGTGCTGCTTTTTGTGGGTTCAGTCCAGGGTCAAATGAGATTAAAAACAAAAGCAACGGACAATTTTACGATTAAATAAAAAATTATCAAGACAACAGAAAGGAAGCTTTGTTTGAGGTCTGAGCTAGTCAGAGTAGGGACCAGGAAGGGGCATCTCCCTGCTGCACAGCATTGCATGATTTGCTATATGCGTGGTGACTTCCTTTCTCTGCTCTTCAGAAATATTAGAAGGGTGTTTCCATCTCTCTCAGAGTTTGCAGGATGAACTGGGCCATGAGGCTGTTGCCCAACTCTGGAGAGAGGAGTTTTGGCATAAAATGGGAGTGATGAGATTTTACAAGTTGACCTGTTGCTCTAGGGGACTTGGTATTTGGCTAGTCCAAATAGGTGTTTTAAAAGGGGCAAAGCAGCTGCTGAAAAACTGTTGCAAGGTAAAAGTTATTTTAGAAATTCAGGCTAAATATCTCAAGTCAAGTCCAACAACGTGTTATTTCCCTACGTCTCCCCTCAACGCGCCCAATGCCACAGTAGTCTGAGAAACAGAATGTGTTCAGCCTTTGAGATAGCACTGGGCTCTGAGGATGTTCATTTGGCCTCCACTTTTCTTCAACTCTTGCTCTCTTTTGTTACAATATTATGACTAACCCACATTCTGATCTAATGTTATGCCCTCTTGTGATCTTGCTGGAGTGCTTATTAAAGGAGCAGGTGATTTATTAGTGGCTTTGTGGCACACCAGAAAACTGGAAACGTGTCCTGTTTCGGATTGTTACTGTAAGGAGATTGATGCTCTGGTACTGATGTGCCGAATTAAAAAGGCGGGGTGTTGGCCTGGCATTGTATGAAGGATTTCTTTTTAGATGTTCCTACAGCGTCATAAACTGCTGCTAAATTCAGATATCATATTTTGTTGCAGGCTGGTTCTAGGACAAAGTCCAGCCCTGTCTACTGGTGTTTATGGCTTCCCATATAAGCTTTCAGACAAAATTTGTGTCTCATTTTGTTTGAGTTACAGCTGGCTGATATTCTAGTCCTTGTACCAGTTTTGAGAAGAGGCACTGAATGTTGCCACTGTAATGAAACGGAGGAAAGGGAAAAACATACCTTTTAAACTTCCTGTAAATCACTGCTTGAGAGAGATAAAATATCTGCATAAAGAATGAGGAGGAGGGGGAAGAAGTCCTATAATGTAAACACAGATGCATTTAAGCCTTGCCTTGGTTTTGGTTCCTCTTTAGGCTCAGGAACTATGTCAGTGTTAAATCTCCTCTGCAATCTGGTGTGTCTTGGGAGAAGGCAAATTTTAGCTCTTCTTCCAGAAATCAGAGAGTACTCTTGCAGCTGTATGTCCTTTGCTTATCTGTATGGCTGCACAATTTTTATGATAAATGCAACTTCTCAAAAGTATTGATTTCAAATGTAGTTCAATTTATCTACAATTAATCCAAGGAGATGCTTGTCTGCATTTGGCTTCTCAGCGAAGAAACAGCACCCTTTCCTCCCCTCACTGCCTCGGCTTTAGCAGGAGCAAAGTTTGCTTTCAGTGACGGAGTTGTGCAAGCCATGCCGTGCCATGGCAAGGTGCTCTATAAATAGCAGAGCAGTAATGGAGCTGCTAAAACATCCCTTGGTGACTTTCGTTCTAGAATTGGCATTGATCTTCTTCCTTCTCCCTTCTCCTCCTGCTACACGCAGGATGAGGTTTGACCCGCAGTGTGTTTCCGGAACACTTTGTTCTTCAGTGGTGGGATAAAAGCGCTGGGGCTCCCACAGAGCAGCACAGCACAGCAAGCAGTAGTGGGGCATTGCCTGACCCCTGCTAAACGGTGGTCACCAGCCTCTGCTCTTTGCCTCCATCCCTGTTGTAGGTTGCTGTGGGTTCCTTGCCTTGTGCAGCCTCCTGTGCCTGGTGCTAACGGGCAGTGGTGTCCATCTCTGCTACACAGCACCCACTGCTTTCCGTGGTGTGTCTCACCTGTGCCTCCTGCCTCTTACACTACTTGTAGCTTGGTTAGCCTCTCGCCTGGAGAGAGACTTCCTTTGTCTTCTTCCAGAATTGCTTGTTACTACTCACACCCTATGAGTTCCCATAGAGAATTGGTGTCCTCAGTTACTGCATGCTGCAGGGAGTGCGTCAGCTGCCCATTGTTCACATCTGAATGACAAGAGATGTGGAAGGGAAGGGCTACAGTCAATTTTCTCCACTAGAAAGTTGGTTGTCCCCTAAGTGAGCTATGATACCATAGCAAGCTGGCCCAGCTCAGTGCTCACATGGGGGAAGGGAGAAGAAAGTTTCTCATCATCTGGGTTTCTGCATTTCAGCTGGGTGCCCAAGTCCGTGGCTGCGTGCAGCCAGGGGAAGGTGTTGGCTGCACTGGTGTGTTATGAGAGATGGGCTGAAATGTCTAGGCATGGGCATAAGAAACAAGAGGACACCCAAGTGGGGCAGTTGCATGGCAGCTGCTCTGCAATTGCTTTTGCTTGTGGAGCTGAGAGGAAACCTCAATCTGATCCCCATGTGGAGTAGTGAGAGAGGAGATTGTTGATACTGTTTCCTGATGAGAATTTTTTAATGCTCTTCTATATTTTTGCATATTTACTTGTTCCCCCAAAGAATATTCCAATGGCCATGGAAAAACCTTGACACAATTAAATATACAGCAAAAGTAAATGCAGAACTATTGGGACGAAATGAGAAGCATTTAAACAAGCATAGATAATATCAAACCATTGAAAATACATGAGCAGAATTTCAACTGAGAACAAGAATGGAGCAAAGTCAAATGGATGAGATTTGCCCTAGAATCTGTCTCGATAAGTGTAGGCTTTAAAAATACACAACCTGAAAAAACAGCTTAAATATTAGAGCTTTTATCTGCGCTAAATTGTGGCTGTAAGTATCTGAGTAATCTGGCTTGTAACAGGTGTAATTGTTTGTGCAGTTGTAGCATTGTGTATCTGCTCTGCCCAGTCCTGACAAACAGTGAAATCGCTGCTAAGCTTCAGCGAGAGACAACAAGAGCTTTGACCTTAGGATCTGTCATTGTTCCTTTGTTATCTCTGCACATTATGGAAGTGCTTCATTTTAATTCATTTGGTTTCTGTTTATTTCTTCTGTGGCAGTCCCAGGAGCTTGCATTCACCAGCTTTTTTGTCAGAGCATATGAATTGTTAGTTTGAAAGACCCACAGTTTCTTTCTGGTGGAATCACAGCCCAGATTGAATATATCTCACTATTAATTAGAGATCAGCCCAAACCAAAGGCGTCTGTTTGATCCCTCCCTCCCTCTGGAATCTTTTCTTGCCTGGGAAAAATTGCTCAGCGCTGACTGGAGGACTGACCATTGTGTTGTAGAGAAACTTTTGTGGTTTCCAAATGTGTTTCATTCTCCGTTGGAATTAAACCAAAAAATCCTTCTAAGCGTTTGTGAACCGTCTTCATGTAAAGGATTTCTCTCCTTCTCTAAAGTTCGCTCTTACCTATAAATCCATCCCATGGAGACCTCTATCAAACCCCATATTTTTTGTGTGAAAGTTTTGGTTTCAAGCACACAAAGCTTTTATCAGTTTGCCGATGACTTCCAAATTACTGACCTGGCAAAAGCGGATTGGGAGTGATGCATATTTGCAGCCCCTCATTGCACTGTGTGTTAGCGATGTTAGACTAAAGAAAATGTTCTGTGTTACTGCCTGCTAATAGTCAATATGTCAGTTTCTTACATATATTGAAACATGGATGAGAAAAAGTTTTAAGTTTGATCTGGCAGTAAAAGAACAAAAACCAAGCAGTAAAAAGTTTCGGAACTGAGATTAGGATCCGGCCAATCTCCTCCTTGTTTTATCCAGTACTTGATTAATGGCTTTCAAGTAATATTACATTGGGGAAGGGAGCTGTACAGCTGATGCAATGGGATGTTTTCAGTGTATGAGCTTTGAGCCAGCAGTGTTATTCCATGGTACCTGTGTCAGATTGTTTTGTAATTGTGGCTAACAGTATTGATCTCTGGTAATACATTGCTTTTGAGAAAAACTGAGGGGCATGCTAAGCAAACATTAGAGTTGTCTTTCTGTTTCCTTTTATCTTTGGCCTGCAGTGGTGGAGAGCCGAGGAGGGATCATGGACAGCATACAGAGATTTTCAAACCTGCCAACATATCTCCCTGCAAGCTATCACATCTGCAATGCTGATGTTTTCTTCTTCCTCAAAGAAGCCAACCAGGATATCATGAGGAACTCCAGTTTGCAGTCTAGGGTGGATCCATTCTTTATATACAAAGCCAAACTGCCACCTGTCCTAAATGCCACGTATGGACCCTTTTCTGTTGAACAGGCTGTTCCCTTGGACCTCATGCTGACTTCTGCATCTTTTGGTTTCACAAATAAATTCACTTTTAATTGGAAATTAAAATCACACATAATCGACAGCTCAATCTATTCCAACAAACCTAAAATACAAACCTTGTTCTATATTGCGGGGAAGGACTGGGATGACTATAATTCTGCGGAGAGGTTGCCTTGCGTGAAGATGTTTGCTTTCCTGGAGTCTAGAGAAGTTGTGGCCAGCTGTAGATTGACAGGTCATCTAGGATTATGTGTTGCAGAGCTGGAATTATCTCCTACCTGGTTCAGCTCCCCTCCACCCCTGGTTTCAGAGGAGACAGCCTCCCTGGAAGGGATTACTGTGGAGCTCTTCTATAAGATTTATACAACAGATGGGGAATGTTCTCCAGAGGATGCACAATGGGAAAACAATGTCCATGCAGGTCAAGATAATGAACACAAGGCTTTGTCAGCTATGGAGAGGATTGGTAGCATCATTGTTTACCCGAATCAAGACAAATTAAAACAGTCTTCACTGAGGCTGGACGAAAATATTGTTATTCGCTTACCACTCAACCCGGTCAGAGAAGGTGACGTTGTGACCTTTCATATTTCCCTGGCTGATGACTCTCTAGCAGACCAGTTCGTATTAAGGTAAGAGAATTTTTAAAGTGCTGTATGTTAAACAGTCTGCAAATAGGGACAAATTGATGTCAGGTGTAATTTCTTTGGTTACATTCAGTGTTTTCCTGAGAGAACTTAAGCATTTCCTCTCCAACTGGGGAAAACTATAAATAGTCTTGAATTATCAGTGCGGGTGACAGTTTTTGGAACATGGGAATTGATTTTAAAGTATGAACTATAAATGTTTGTATGATTATTTTTATTTAATTCTATTTGCTTCTAGTCATAATTGTGCTTCTTAAATTATGCCTCTGTAAGTCAGCCAGGGTAACTGCTGCAATCCAGTTTGCTAGACAGTTTGCAGGAGGGTTTTTCGTTTCTTTGGTGAAGCTTCCTCTCTTTTTATCAAGTTTCTTACCATCTTTCCAAAGTACACGGGATACATCTTGCACAGGTCATATGTGGTGAGGAACTGTTTTGCTGCATTGTACAGAGGGGAGCTGAGAGGTGAGAAAATGAGACGTGCCTCAGGTTGCGCAGGAAGTCTTTGGCAGAGCCAGGGTTTGGATCCAAACTTTGCAAGTTGTCTTTGGTTTTTCTTCAAGATTGCCCATCCTGCTTCCTCGAGCTTTTGACTACTTGTTGCGTGGCCCATTTTTGTTTTAAGTTTTGAGACTTTCTGGTGACCTTTACTTGTGAATCTGCCTGTAATAGGAGAATTCAGGCATTTCTAACTACCCCGAGGGTTAGTGCTGCATGTTTGTTATGTCCTTAGCTGTCAGACTGTGGGTTCAGAGCTGCACAGAGACCAAATTCAGAGAGAAATGTGAACCAGACTGGGGGAATAAAAGGGCCAAAAGGTAATTGGAAAGTGTCATATGCTGTGAGAATGTGAGACGCTTGGGAAAGAAGGAGTTGCAGGCTGCACTAGCAAACCTCAAAACACATTCGTGCCTTACTTCTAACTTTCTGATACGAGAACGATGGGAGCAGAACATGACAGAAGTGCACTTTGGGGACAGACGTTGAGAGAACAGACAGCAAACCTTATGCAGCACTTTCAAATCATTCAACTTTGGTGAAATAGCACATGCATATTAATAAACTTACAGATTGTGGTGTGAAGCAGGACAAATGGTTCATAGCGCAGTGCACAGGCAGAGAGAAGGAAATGCTCCACAATATCCCAAGTGCTTCCATCTACTCAGGGTGGGGGGGGAAATGTGTGAGAAATATCATAGGGTTTAACCAGACTTTAAAATGTTTGGGTCAGGAAGAGTCTTTCTATAAACCCAACTTATCCTTGCCTTTACCTGGGTTTGCTGGTTTGTCTTTGTTAAATATGGTTTTGGCCAGCAGCCACTGTCAGTAGATGGACCAACCTCATGGAGCAGTCAGGTTTCAGCAGTTGTGTATTGATCCTCAGTGCTATAGCAGAAAGATTACAGAATTTGCCTAAGGTGCTGCAAGGATCTAACATCAGCTCTTAAGTCTCAGTTTTTTGTTCTCTTTGCCACACCATGGATAAAATTCCCTAGGTATTAGAGACAACCTAAGATGAGGATGTTTTATTTCCATTGGAATTTCTAAAATAACATTTACCTTGTAACAAACGGTAGAGTTTTGATGTTTCTGCTGGCCAGGAAAGCATGAAAAACTTCTTGCAGAGATAGTTTTGAAATGCTGTCTTTCAAAAGCAAAATCGTTTCTGGAAGCACTGAGCACAGTAACTAACCCGGGGTTTTAAGGAAGCAGAAACTGAGTGAGCTGAAAGCCTCCAAACTGGGGAGTCCCAGGATGAGCCTCAAGAGCCTGGTTACCGCTGAGACCCTTCTCTTCTCCCACAGGCCCCCGTGACTTGCATGTCTGCAGCCAGCAGGCAGGAGTCACTTCGCAGTGCTCTCCCGGCATGTGGAGCGTGCATCTCAGTGCTCCCGAGCTGCTGGGAAGGCAGTCAGGTTTCCATGGGGATTTCCTTCTTTGAAAAGTGTGCGGCATCGGATCATCTCTGGGAGATGTTTCTGTTACAGTAAATCAGTGTGTTTTACATGCCCAGAAACATTTCCTTGGAAAATTCACTATTGGCTCTATGTAGTCTAGCCTGTCTGGTCTGTTATTTGGCTTTGCTTGCATTGTGCTTTTCATCACAGAAACTGCAAGTATTTCTGTTTAACCTTCAGTTGAATGCTGAAAGTAAGAAGCAAAATGCAATTCTGCTGGTGGTTCACCCGTCCTCCAGGATGGAGAGAGCACCGGCAACTGTTGCTGTGATTATTTTGAATGACATACGTGGGGCCCATGGAGAGATTATTCAGCTGAAGTTTACACAGTAGGCAGGGAATTACGCCGAGGGAAATACAATCACTACAGTGCCTGCATCTAATTTATGCAGTTTCCCTCACAGGCTTGCCTGTCTTTCAGCTCAATGCTAATGTCCATAAAAACCCAGAAGGTTTTTATATACACAGAATTTCAGTGTGTTATAGCCAGAGAAAAATACATTGAAGTGAATGTTTGCCTTGGGAAATATATTTTTGCCTAATATAACTGATTGTTTTTAATCATATCTGTTATAAGTGTAGCAGGGTGAACCGCAGTCTGGCTCATATGAGACGATAGATCAAAATCAAGTCATTCTGAGCACAGCATTTGATGCCAACCTTGAGCTCTGACAGTATGCAAAAGAACAGATATGCTCAATTTTATGTGCTTCTTTACTATTTCATGCTGTGTTGTGTAGTATTTTATTTTATGTTGGATTTTGTTCTAGCAAAACTGACTTCAGTTCTTGTAAGAGAGCAGATTCTTCCTTGTTTTGGTAAAATTTGGGATTCTTAACCAAGCTTGGAAACTGAAAAGCAGTTGGAAACAGTTGATTCAGCAATGTGCTGTGCTGAAAGATACTCGTTTGCTAAACCCCGTTCCAGTGATGTCACTTAGGGGACAATGCTGCAGGTTATATGTGAAGCTCCAGCTATCACTTCCAGTCCCTTTCATCAATCCAAACTGGTTAAGAGAAGTCTTGGTTGTTAGTTTTCATTCAGTAACTAGAATTTAAGGTTGAGTTGGAGCTCTAGTTGTGTGTGGTCTGGGGAATTTGTTTCTTTTCATACTGCAATCCAGCCAGTGTCGCCTGGAGTAATTGCAGGACCCAGATGTGTCAGGGGGCAGAATTTGGAGGCTAAGCGTGCATTTAATGCTTTTGCTGTGCCTGACAGTCATATTGCTCGCTTTGTTGACAGATGATCTATACATGTGTGCAAGGAAATTCTTATGACACTGGAGATTAATTTGTGGCCTTGCTGGTTGGGTCTGTACTGTAAAATTTACCGTCTCTGAACATAAATTTTGCCCGTTATGTTAGGTGGGTTGCCACTAAACATAGTTTAACCATAAAGATAGGTGAAATGGGCTATGTTGCCATGATTAAACTCTTTTATGGGCTACCTAGTTTAAAAAAAAAAAAAGGAAAAATGAAGCACAGCTTTGAGAATCCAGCAATGTCACAATTTTTCAGGTACTTTTTGTCATTTGATGCACAGGAGTATCTGTTACCTTGTTTCCTGACAAACGTAGATGAAATATAGTAAATGAGGCTTTCCTCATTTTCCTCATTTCCTTATGGGAATCATGACTAAAGAAGGGGTAACACCAACTTTTGTGCTGTTTACTAAACAGAAGTAGTCTCCTGATATACATGGAGGAGTTGTGAAAAGGAGAGAGGAGAAAACAATTCTTGCTTAACTGGAAGGATGGAAATCTCATCCAATAGCACTGGGAATAGCTTGCACTTCTTTTGTGGTATATGTTATTACTTAACTTCATCTTGAGACTCAAAGGGTGTATTTAAAAGAAAAATGGGAGTCATTTTGTACAGCGGGAAAGTGTTTAATGGACTAAATGGACAATCACCCCTTGGTTGTAGGAAAGAAACCAGGACACTCTCTTCATAAATAAATAGCAGAATTCTGTCCCATTTTCCAAGTCTCCACATTTAAACCATCAGTGAGGATGTGCTGGTAATGAAGGCTGAGCACTGATAGCAATTTGTCGAGTCACAGACAAAAACTGGGTTTGTCGACATTCGTTACACGCCCCTAACACAAATGACCCATCTTTCTTTTATCCCTGATCAGAATAGAAACGGAGATTGGAGATATTCCAGGAATAATAGTAAGGGGCTGAAACCAGGTAATGAATCCCATGCTAGAGAAATGAAAGCGGCTGCGGTCAGGACGCGGCCCTCTGTCTGGAGGGGTATGGTGGGACTGTGCTAAGAAAACTCGCTGTCGTTGGGTGCCTAGGCAACCTCGGGGAGAAGGATTATCCTCTTCTCCCTGCCATGCTCCACGTATCGCAGGGCTAAGATTGCTTTTTGATTTTGGGATGAACCAGTACAAGGTGTAATACATGCCGGTTGAGTTTACTGATTATTCTCACTAGGAAAAATGATATTAAGGATTTATATTAATAAACATATATCCATATGGAGGAGGTTATGTCTCCTGCTAAGGAATAAAAATTGCACAGGCCATTAAAACTGACTTACAAAGCTTCTGCGTTAATAATGAAAGATCTGTAGAAGTCTGAGCAGTCGTCTAGAAGGCCAGAAAAAGATCATTAAGAGAATGTCTCCTGCCAATAGCTGCCAAGAGCAAACAAGGGAAAGAAAATAGAAGGGTTTAGATCTGGAAATGCATAGAAAATAAGAGCATACAGACTGGGGAATGCAGCCTGGCTTCATGGGAGGAGGAGGCTTTGCGTGGCCTTCATCACTTGTAACCAAGGTGGTACGAATGGGGAAGCAGGGCAGGTTTATTACTGGTGAGAGAAATAAATGATTAACTGAAGCATCATTTTAGGGTGAAAATTGAGCAGAAGTGAAAGTGTTGAGAAAGGGAAAAATATACTTCTGAAATTAATCAGAAATGCTAGTTCAGTTTTAGAAATAATTACAGAATTAAAGCATTACTGGCAACTTGGGAGTATTTGTTTTTTACCCAAAGATTTTAATAAACCCAGAATGAATGTTTAAATTTGTTATTTCTTTCCTTTCTCTGAATGTACATTGAACTAAATGTAAAATATGAAATAGTGTTATGTAATAGTAATAAAAAATATAAAGCACTGCAAAGTCTGGAAATGCCAGAGATGTCTGTGCAACCTTGACTCAGTCCCCATGTATATACCCATTATAACATATTCCTCAAAGACAAATTCACACTGTTTTTTTCCAGATCTCCATCTTCATTCGATGCGTACATTGTCTTGCTCCCACTGTTTTCTTTTCTTTCTGTTTTCTTTTCTTTTTATCATTGAATGGGAAAGGGAGTAACATCCTTTCAGGACCCTCTTGCAAAGCCTGAGGGAGCTGTTACCAGGATTTTTTTTTTAGCTCAGACAAACCATTTCTATAAATTCTCTTTCAGAAAGGGTTGAACCCTTCTTTCATTTTTCTTGTTTCTGTTTGAGACAGGCATGCAGTCCAGAAAAAGTGGCTTCAGCTGATGAAAGCTTGGCATGATGGTATGGAGTTATAAATTTCAAAAGGATGTTGTATGAAGTAGTTAGACCTGAATCTGTGTTGACTGAGGTGAAAAAGGCATCCTCCCTGGGTACATGGCTGTGCTGCACCCCCATGCACGAGCCAACCTGCCCTGGAAGTAGTCTCACCACACTGCCAGGTTTTCTCTCCTTTTTACATGCTTTAAGATAACCTTCTCTGCCCTAGGCACACTGGAGAGGGAGAAGAAAAGAAACCACCTCCTCATACAGTCTTAAAAACAGTTAAAAATGGCAAAAAAGCAGCTGCTTCCTAGAGACTGAGTAGTCCTAAAAGCTTAAAACCCGATGGATATCCGACAGTGAATAAATGACCCAGTGAATCCTGAAAGACCCTGCAAGACTACAGTCAATAAAGCTTTTTAATGGAATTTTAGATAAAGGTCAACTATCCGCTACAATAATCAGCCATCCGCGATCGCTCTTCATAGGAGTAAAACAGGCAGAGCAGCAGCCCCACGCGACAGCGAGGAGCTCATGTTAGTTGTTGGATATTGGCTTTGAAGCACTTTCAGATGGGATTGCAGCATCGTGGTGATAAAACGCTCTATTTTATTGAGACGTTTTCTGACGGCTACTTCTGTTGCCCTGCAAAAGGGATCCTGAACATGCCGCTTTGTCCAGAAACACAGCTGCTCGTTACTGCGGCGTTATTAAGGTGGTGTTAAGGTAAAGGAGGATGAGACAGCGATGGGAGGCTGTGGTGCTGCGTTTGGGTGACTGTGGCAAGTGACCCTGCTGTCTGCCCCTTCCCTTACCCTCTGCAGCCCTGGCTTAGGGATGCTTCATTCTCCCATGGGAGTGGGGAAATGTTTGTAAGAGTTAGAGGGGAGGGGTTGACCAAAATGCAGAATTAGATTAATTAAAAATATTTAGCCTGTGTGTGTATTTCACCAGTGTTTTTCACTGAGAAGATGAATAGTTTGACTGCTAGTTATTTTTAATTTTGACATTTTGGGAATATTTCACATGTATGGTGGGGGAACATTGAGTACAGCTGGAATGAAACAAGGACCCACTTTACTTTGGAAAAGGTGTTTGGTTTGCCTTGAAACGCCTCTTTTTCTTCTATTCAAGTCCTGCCAGCAGCACAGCTATCTCCTTCATCTGCCCATCTGCATCTATGAGCAATAAGGGATGTGGCAATGTTATGTAAATTAATTTGCTGTATCTCCTATTCAGAACCATAAAGTGGAAAAGAAGAGAGTTGGTTATGTTGATTTTAAGTCAGTTGGTGCGCAAGCGGGCATCTCACCTCTGCAGTACGGAACTACAAGTGGGTAAGCCGGGCTGTGTGTAACTGGTGGCGGTGCATCTTGTTTGACACATCAGATCGTTTTGTACATGTGTCACAAACAAGGTTTATAATAGGAGCCCCGACAACGTCTTGTCTGCCAGTGTGTTAGCAGACACTGCTGTACTCTGCAAACGGAGATGATGTGTAAAGCATTTCCCGTGGATTTGGAAGGTGCCAATACACCATGTGACTTGACACAATCTCAGCCTTGTTGATGGTAATGGAAAGAGATTTTATATTTTTAAATGGTTTGGGTTCTACAAGCTTGTTCCTAGGCTGATCGCTGTCTCCGAAAGCTTCGACATGACAGCTCCTGCTAATTAACTTCAGGCAGCTCCTGCACAACTCAATGCTTGCTTCAGGGCCGGGTGTGGATCTGCAGAGCACTGTCAGCAGATGCGGCACGGCTGGACTGAGAGCAAGGAACAAGTTGTGGTTAAAATGCTTGCGATGCAGAGCATGCCTGGGAAGGAGGCAAGTGGTTTTTGGAGGAGACCATTGCTAAAAGGATGCCCTCAGTTTGTTGCATCTGCTCAGACTCCCTCTATGCAACGTGAAGGCGTGGTGGGTAGTGATCCCTCTTGGATGAGGAGCTGCATCTAAGGGGCTGCTGAAGGTTCAGCCTCTCCAGTCTGCACAGGGCATTGCCACTGCTCTTCTCCAAATCTTTGTTTTCCTGGGGGCTATCCTGTCTGTAGTTACTGCCTTTCAGGAAGGGACGGGACAGATTATTTACCCCTGCTGTGATTAACATTGGTGCAGATATGAAATGGGAAGGGAAAGCCACCAAAGATGGAATTAGGAGTTGAGTTTTGCTTGTGAGCACTTGGCTCTGAGTTCAGCTACCTCTGTTAATAAACACAAAGCTGCCTTCAGGTGACAAAACTGCTTAAATACACAGCGTCACAAAGGGTAATTTAAGGAAGACAGCTGCAAGATTAACATTTTCTTCACCCATTTCTTTTTTGCACCTCGTACTCAGGGTGAGAACACAGGTCAGAAAAGGTTCCCGTCTTTGAGTGATCCTTTCAAGTTCGGGGACGCGCTGTGGCTTTTTGCAAACTGTGTGTCCTAGCGAGTCCCTGGTGGGGAGCTTGGGGGACGTCTTTGATTTGGACAATATGCTGAGTAGTCCCTGCTTTGTGCTGCCAGACAATGATGGCATTGATCAGCTTCTTGTATGGCTCTTCATTAGCTGGCAGTGCAGTAAATCACGGTCTTGTTTAAACAAGTCAGACACAACAGTGATTTAGTCATTGATGGAGTTACTTCTAGTGTGTAATGAATAGTATTAAAAGAAAAGTGTAAAAATGTGTCTACTTTGAAATTTACTTTCTTCCCGAGATAAATGTTTTGGGCCGTGCATTGCTGTAATTTTATACTGGTAAAAAACAGATTACTATCCCATGAAGCTGACGAAATATTGCTTCGAGTGAGAACATTGATATCAATTTCTTCATATTCCTGCTGATGCAACAAGAGTTTCTTTCATCCTTGTGTTTACCTGCAAGTTTTTGCATGGTCTGATACAAGAAGGCCAGTGTGATGGTTAGCTGAAAGCTTTGTGGAGGGAGGATGTTCAGAAAGAGCAGCAGACAGAATATTGCAATAAAATTGTCAATGTTTTCTTCTTTTGGATGCTCCTCCTGCCCCCCATGCAATTTATGTCAGCAAAGGAGTCATAAGAAAACCTGGTTTTGGACAAAGCAGAGCAGGGACCTGTGCTTTGTGTGAGGTATGCTTCAGATTGGTGCCACGTGTGCCTCAGATGCTGTACTCAGCCAGGGTATGAAAGAAATCGTATTAACAAAGTTATTGGATCCCAGATGAACCAAAAGAGCTACAGGAGAAGAAAACAGTGACAAATGAGTCTGCCATCCCAAGGCACAGCAAATGGTGCTTACAGTTAAAGCTATTTCACGTCTTGCACCGTTTGGCTGCAAGCCCTCCAACGCGGCGTGGGCAGTGGGGAGCGGGGCAGCACGAGAAAGGTGATGCCTCGTGCCGGCAGAGCTGCAGGAAGCCCCCACGCAGTGGGGCCAGCGTTGTTGTGCATGGGGGGACTGCAGCAGGAGCTCTTCTTGAGCTTCCCAGAGCCCAGTGAGCTGCTCCTGGGTGGTGGGGTTCATCTCTCATCTCCTCCCAGCTTTCAGTCTGCCACTTAAAAGCCCCCTGTCCTGAGCAGTGCTGGGTGTCAGTGCCCTGTATGGAGCAGCGCTTCATCCTGTGTCGAGAGTTACATGCAACTACATAAGAGGAAAATGTCTCTCAGATCTATTCTCTTTAGGATCTCTGAGAGGTGCTGTCAATATTCCCAGCAGAGAAAGAACTGGTCAGAGCAGCAGTATTTCCAGGGGTATCCCAGTGAGGAGGGTGGTGCTGTTGGGAGGGCTGTATTCAAGCAGCCCCCTGTTTGGGGGGCAAATTTATCACCCTTATCATTCTGAGCCATCAGGCATGGCTCCAGCAGGCCTCCCTCTGCTCCTGCTGTGCTTTCGTTTAAGTTGCTCACTAGGACCAAAATATACCGTCCCCTCCCCACTACATCCTTTTTCAAATTTTCCTGCCAAGTGAAATTTCTTGGTTGCTTTTTTCTTACTGTGTGGCCCAAGCTTTTGTGGGATTAATGGAGTCCTCAAATGCATTTTCACTGAATTCCCATCTCTAATTGTGCCAGTCCTAGAAGACAGCAAGTGGGAAAGGAAGAGAAGCAGAAGTGTGGGATAGACAGTGCCTTGTTCATGGGCTTTCTAAGCATCTGCTCAAATTAATGAGGGTCTGGGCAAGAAATGTGCCAAGTGGCCACAGGAAGCACACGTATGAGCACTTTGATGCAGATCCCTGATGGAAGATGGTGATAAAATGCACCAAATGATGCTTGGAGACACTCTGAAAAGTTTGTTTCGTCCAGGGAGGTGGCAGAGGGTGAGGGAGAAGCAGTAGTTCTGTGAGAATCTGGACCAGGATCCAAATTCATTGTGAGTTTTGGGTTGTTTTGGATCTGGGAGTCTGGCTCTGGCCCATCTCTAATTTAATTTGCCTGGCCAGAATCTTCTCTCTCTTACACAGAAAAGAGGGGTGATTTAATTGACTTCCGTAGAGTTGCTTAGGATTTGTGCCAGTAAAACTATTTGAATTTGATTGTGTGCAAGGCACATATGTGTGCCAGTGTTCTGCCTTCATATTTCTGATAATTACTGGGAAATTTGTTAGGGGCAGTAGTAACCCTGGGTGGGTGGGGGGATAGGACACAGATGGAAAGGGAACTGTTTTGGGTCTGTTTTTAGTGACACACAGTAACACTAGTAGTAGAGTCTTAATTATGGCATTTCCTGCTGTTATCTCCATAATGTGGCATAAGTACCTATGCTCTTCAGCTGAGATGACTTTTGACTCATTTGCCAAAGCTAATAACCCTTTAAAAATAATTTAAACCTTTTCAGAAGTATTTCACTGATGCTCTTGGGACCAGTAGCCCTTTATTTGCTATGGAGCAGATACAGAATGAATAGCAGTACTGTGGACTCCCTCAAACAGCGACCTTATGTGAGATGTAGTGATTACAGCAATTAAATCCTCTTTGCCGAGGCAACCAGGGCTTTATTTCAAGCTGAAGTTAGATTTTTTTTTTTTTTCCCCAAATGAATCTCTTCTGCATGCATTATTCATTTTTCTTTGGAACATTTAGCCTGTATGAGTTGCACGAGCTCAAATTCAGTATTATTATTTATTAATTATTGCATTGAGGTAACGTCTAGGACAGCCTGCCTCAAGGGGTCAGAGCGTAGAGTTCCCCCATGCAGCCAGAAGCAGAACAAGGCCATAACCCTTGTCTTGGGATGGGGGTTGAAGACTTAACAGCATTTCTAGAACAACTTGTGAAGAGTTTGCCTTTGCTTTTTGCTTGACTCCATAACCCATGCCAAGGAAGTTGGGGGCATTTCGGTCCGGTGGATGCTTTGGCCAGTACAGTTTTGATCATACTCTTAAATTATTTTACTTAAGTATTTGAAAAAAAGTAGGTCATGTCAGCTCAGACTTTCTAAGTCCAACTACATTTGGGTCACTTGAACACTGAACTTGTCTCTGTGGCTTTTGCTTGGAGAGGGGAAGGTCAGTGATCACAAATGATGGTTAAGATGGAACATTTTCTTCAACAATTTTGGAAATTCTAGCTTAGGATGGTATTTTGACTCCTTTTTTTTTTTTTAAAAAAAAGAAAAAACTGTTCAAGAAGTGCCTGTAACCCTTGCCTTGAATGTGCTACACCTTAATTTTAAGATTGAGTGAGTTCATCGTCTGTTTCTGATATTATGTAAATAGCCTCTTGATTGACAAGAAAACGAAAATGATTCTGTTTAAATCTGTACTGCTCTCCTAAGAAATCTACATTCATTATTCCTGGGATGACTGAAAGATTTACAATAGTTTATAATCTGGTATCATTTCATTCTTCTTCTTGGTATTATTAATCACTTTGTCATAAAACGTCAAGAGAACTTTGTTCAGCTTACATGATTTGGGCTGAGAAAGCCATACTTTAGTATTAATGTTTCTTAGGAAATTGGGTAGGTATCTTTGCATTCTGGGAACCATAAAATGGATGAATGATGTCCTTTGACAAGACGTTAGATGGTTACAAGGTGCTGAAGTTGAAGAACAGTTGAAAGAAACCTGCAGCTCTACCGCCTTGGGAAGAAAAATGACCATGCAAAGCAGATCTGGTTCAGGTCAATATTCGATTGCAGATGTCTGTAATCACGAGTACCATGGTGGCTGGTGTTTGTGGTTGATCCTTCTCTGTGCTAGTGCCGAGCGGCTATCCTGGTGTGACTGTGTTGATGGTGGTGTATTGCTGGCGACATGAAACCCAGGTTCCAATTATTTCGTCATTTAAAGATTCTGAGTTGCATTTCACAAGCCCAGAGGCAGTCAGCCGGGATCCTGGCTGGGTTTCAGCTTCAGTAATTACAATTTGCGAGCGCAGATTCTCTCTGCCTCTTAAATCACACTCTCTGTTTTTCACTTCCTTTGCTAAACTGCTGTGTCCCCCATGCTGTTGTTGATGATAATAGTTCTAATGCTTAGCCCATTTATGTAACGTTATTTTATCTGTAATGTCTCACGGTATTTTTACAAGAAATGTCTGTCATTGCTTTCATTTTACAAATGACTATTTTTATTGCTCACGTTCCAGTGATACACCTCAAATATGAGATGCTTTCCAAAGGAGGGAAGGCAATACCCCGTCTACCCCCAAACTCTTATCTTTGAATGAGGACTGTGGGGCCGAGGGAATGTTCCTGCACTTTCCTTTAGCTCTCTTACTAGGGCAAATGTATTTGGGATGGCCAAAAGAGTACCCAACACAAGGGTGGTGAGTTTGGTGGGCGCGGAGGTGCCATCCTGTGCTGCCCCCCAAAGGGTGATGCCCAGTCCATCTTCCCCAGGGCTCTGTCCCTCTGTGTGTCCCTTATAGGCCCTGGCTTTTCCCAGCCCACCTGTATCCCCTCCATCCCCCGGCCTCCACACAGGGAAGATGCTGGGCGAGTGCACAGGCTCGGATCTGTGTGCAGGCCAGGAGAGGGCAGAGTGGACTTGTGTCTGAAGCAGAAAACCCAGGCAAAAGTCTACAGCAGGTCGGGAGGGGAAAGCTTCTTGGGCAAGGATGTGCCTTGGTGCTGGCGCAGGTGCTCCGGCTGGCCTGGGAAGCTACTTCACCGACTGTGATCCCCCTGAAACGACTCAACACATCACCCCGAAAATTAATGTACTGGGGGAGGTTTAGCAACTTGTTCACCCAGTGGTGCAAGCCCTCTGCAAAGCATTGGAGACCCGGCAGCTGGAAGACTCTCACAGGTATTATTTCTTGCTGAGGAGGAGCAGGTCTCTGCTGGGGTGTCCTCAGCACACCCTGGGGTGCATCCAGGCAGTAGACAATGCCCGTGTACTCATGTATGCAATCCTATCACAGGGATCTCACTAACTGAAGTTGAAATGCATGTAACATGGGTCTTTTTTCTGTGTTTGTTTTTTCTTTTCCCTCCCTTCCTTAAATGATTTCTGAAAGCTGTGCATTTTCTTTTTATGAATGTACTGTGCCCCTTGTGTGTGCTGCTCATTGCAAACACACTTAATAAAGCAAACTTCTCTGATGGTCTTTAGGTTAAGATGCTATAAGTGAGCTTCTCTCTTTGCAGAGCAACTTTCTTTTTGGACTTGAAAAACAATGGAAATGTAGTTAATGCTCAGCCTGACAGAGTCTTAGCAAACATATTAAGGGCTTCATTTAATAAAATCATATTTCACTTTCATAGACAAGAAGCAGAATAGAGTTGAGTCTTTTTTAATGAATAAAGTCCTTAGTAAGGCACTTGCAATCTTTCTTTATGTGAGGCTCATTCTCAGTTTTTTTTATTTTAGGAGCCAGGGAGATTTAGTGCAGCATTTTCTAAATTGTCCTACTTCCTTTGGAAGAGAATGGAAAGGGAGATGTATCTTAATGTTAAACAGACGTGAAACAAAAATGTGGCTTTTCCCCAAAGAAAGGTTAAACACTTGCAAGAAAAATGTTCTTCACGGAAATTTCAATTCTGTTAAAAACACATTTTCTGTCAGAAAGTAATGGTGCTGGATGAGCTCTAATAATAAACCAATTTGTGTGTACCATGGGAGTGGACTTTTTCAGTCTTTTGTTGTAAGTCATGCTGGAAGGGCTGCCACTGGGCTACAAGAGCACAGATATTTTCACACTGGGATTTGTGTCTACTTGAATTATGTGAATAACTCCATTGAAATACAACTGGGAAAAGATTTGTCATGTGACTTATTATGAAAACGTTGCTTTTTACTCCATTCAGCGATGTTTGAGCAGCTCCATGTATTTTTCTCTCAGTTTTTTTTTTAATTCTCTTTTCTTAAAATGCCCTCTTTGCATAATGCCTCAATTGTACTACACACAGACTATGCAACAGCAAACTCCTGATTTCTGGGTAACTGGACTGCTGCAGCTAACGAATGACATTAATGGGCTGGGTGTGAGCTGCTTTCCAGGGCACCGGGGTTGCACAGTGCTCTCCTTTCCTTCACTGATCCAATTTGTTGAGATCAGCAGGTGCACCAAAGCATGCAAATTTAAAATTTGCTTTGAGGAAAATTGAGTGGCATTTTTCCCTGAAACAAGCTGTTTCTCTGAACATCGCTGCCAGCCAGCTTGCTTGGGAGAATATTTGCAGAAATGGAATGCAAAAGTGGTACAAACGCAGCCAAATTGAATACATTTACAGATGTAAAAGGCTTGGCTTTTTTTAGGCTTGCAAAACTCTTTGGGGTGAGGACTGTCACTTTGTGGAGATTTATAGTGTCTTACATGATAGGTCCCTAAACACACTGGCCTTCAGGTGCCACTGCAGGCTGATGCGTTTAATAATGGTGACGGTGACAACGCTGGTCCCACCCAGCGTATAGACCTGCGGGTTTCTAGGACAGCGCAGGTACCTTTTATCCTCTCCGGTCCAGAGCCAATCATGCTTGATAACAGCGTGAAAATTGGATTTGTCAACTAGTAATCCCTCGGTGATCGATAATTAGTTGTAATTATGCGCTGTTTAAGTGCTATGGAGAGAAAATTGAAGTTTGTGGCCGGAGTAGGAAATGAAGAATGGCAGGTAAACCAAGCCATTTGGTGTAAGAGATATTCATTTAAAGAACTGAATCTGCCTGAAGAATGGTGAGTTAAGCTGCCTGCTATAGCCGGGCCCTGTCACACAGCTGTATGGGTAGTAGTGTTTAGGCTAAGCAGGCTAATGAAGTGCTTAGTGAGCTTGCTGACCATAAAGCATGCTAACTTGAACAACAAGAAGGTTTGCTTTTTATTTATAGTCTCCCAAAATTGTGCCCAGTGTGAAATGTCATGAACAAGCCCTTATTTGTGAGCAAATATTTGAAATTTGAATTGAAATTTGAAACTTCTACTGTGTTTATACTCTAAGATCCTTCCCCCACCCTGGTTTAAATTTTGGTCTAAATGTACGTGCTAGGAGAAACTGAAGTCGCTGCTTGAATATTCACTCATGGGACTATGACATCCTTTTGTACTCTTCTGAAAAGGTGCAAGCCCTAGACACATGGTTTAGTTTCGGATGGGAGAGGAAAGGTCTTCGTTGGCTTGTCTTTGCTTTCTTCTCTGCTCAAAAGAGCACAACAGACCAGGCTTCCAGAGGGACAGAGATATTATTCCAGCTGTGCCTGTGGAGGCTCTGAAAATCCAGTTGCGTTGTGTCCTGGGATTTCTGCACAGACTGTGAAGTTAACTCTGCCACCAGTAACTCTTCTCAGTCGACGAGCTAGAGAGGGTCTTTGTTCATCTGTATACCCGTGGGTGACTTCTGCTGCCTCATATGTCTGATTGTCATTCTTCAAACCGACATGCAAAATG
This sequence comes from Nyctibius grandis, assembly GCF_013368605.1. Classification (NCBI taxonomy): domain Eukaryota; kingdom Metazoa; phylum Chordata; class Aves; order Nyctibiiformes; family Nyctibiidae; genus Nyctibius; species Nyctibius grandis. Next base: position 11,784,856 of record NC_090671.1, on the reverse strand, counting down.
AAACTGTTTAACTGTAGAAGGTGGGAGTGAAATAGCTGGAGCAGACCTATTACCCAGTGGTATGTGAGAAAGAGCCAGCAAAATTTATGGTTTCTGAAGGACCAGTGTATTTTTAAGCTTCTTGTATTCCTACACTTCACAGTCAAGATTAGCAGATTGTTGACAGCTCCATGATATATTTGCCATCACCTGGCTGGCGTCCGAAGCAAGTGATAAATTTTTAGTTTGAATGAGCTTGTGTGACATGCAGTGACAGATGTATTTTTGTTACTACAAGTATGTAGCATGTCCTGTGGTTGGGGATTTTGGTGCTATTCTTGGTGTGGCCTTGAGTGATTTGCTTGCTTTCCTTGTGCTTCTGTTTCACCATCCAAGGAAAGATGGAGAAAATGACATATTCCTCATTTGCTGTGATGGCTCATTCTTTTTCTGCGATGATGGAGCCCAACACAGGCTCGTATCGTTTTCATTGAGTTCAGTAAAGACTGGCTGCTGGCAGGAGGCAGTAAGTGCTCTGCAGAAAAGAATCCAACATTTCCAGTTGCTGTTGCTGAATTTCATGCGTCTTGGGTATATGTCACATGAACTTAGATTCAAGAACTTGGAGTGATAATACTATACCCTGGGAAGATTTCCCTCCTAGAATGTACATTCAATGTGGGAGAAGGGACAGTGTGAATCATTTTTGCCCTCACGTGGCTGAACACGTAGAGGAACTGAATTTGAAGGTTTTGGCACGTGGGTAAAACCATAGTGCTGTATGTTGGCGAACTCTATTCAAATGAAGAAGAAAGATAAATGATAGTTTATTGGATTCCCTCATCTTTATTGTTTCTGGTGTCTAAATTTCTTTCAACAAAGTGAAATCTGTCTTCCTCAGGCCTTTTAAAAGGTCTCACATATACCAGCATTAATAGGATGTAGCTGTGTTGAAGCTGCTATTCTACTGCTTGAGAAAGAGCTGAGTCAGAGAACTGGCTTTGCTTGCAGTGGGAGAAGGAAGAGAAGTACAGTGTTACACCCCAAATCGGGGGCTTCTGTTTGCTGAGCGAGCTAGAGCTGGCTACGAACTGCGCTGAAGACGTCATCCGTGGCAGATCAGTGAGGGAAACGGTGACACAAAGAATGTTCAAAACCGCTGCAAAGGGTAGCTGAGGACTGGGAGGTCTGTTTAGGTCTAGAAATTGTCTATCACTTGTAACAGCAGCTTTTATCAGCTTGAAAAACAGGAAGTTTGAAAAGCAAGTAATTATTTTATTCCCTGGAATAGGAACCTTGAACATCCAGAACCGTATGCACACTAACTACTTCAGTTCTTCACCTGGAGGATAAAAGTGGCAGTTTCCAAGCCGAGTAATACGTGTCTGTCTGATGTGACTGCTGGGAGGAAGCAAACCAGAGAACAGAAATCCTCTGAGAAGGCTGCTGAGTCTGCCGGCGAGGAGAACAGACAGAAGTGCAACACTGCAGCGCAAAGGCATTTGAAAGCAGAATTCTACTTGTGCGTGCAGCATGGGGACTGCGGGAAGCCAGGAAGCTGTCCCTTCCCTTAGTCACACGGTGAAGCAGGGACCTGCTCCTGAGGCTATATGTAGCATATGTGTGGCAAATGAAATTGTGTGGGGCCCTATTAGCTTGTGCTGTCTGCTTTCCGTGGCTGGCATGCCATGGGGGAGCTTGGCAAAGGTTCATTTTGGTGGAAAACAGTGCTCTGTGAGGGGATTTTACAGTATATGCACATGCGGACTCCTGGGATCAGGCCTGATTAATGGATTTGGCCAGAAAACCGAAGGGAGTAGCCAGTTTGGGAAGTGGCACTGCTGTCCGTGCGAGTCTTCCCGAGAGCTTGGAGCATCTGTGCCCTCCAAACTGCCAAGGAGGGAACAGCAGCAATCTTACAAAGTGGGTAAGATAAGAAGCAATGTATATACAGTAGGTATATGTGTAAAAGAGCAAAGCCCCCACCTCTACTGGATCGTGTATTCGTACTGTTCTGGAGAAAGGTTCAAACTGTGACTTGAAATGGGTCTTTCTGAATTTGAGAGCAGTTTAATGGCAGAACGTAGCAAACAAAAAAACCCGTGAGTATGCATAAGTAAAATGCAAACTTTAAACTTCATGTCGTATGGGTTTAGATTTCCTAGACATGTTTTCTGAGGTTTTAAACCCTGGATGCTTCCAGAGAGCAAGAGATTTGGGGCCAAAAGTCCATCATGTCATAGGGTCTAAGCCATTTTTACATACCTTGGGGTGAAGCGTACAGGAATTCATAGATTACAGGGGTTACTGTTCTTTCTTTTAAGTGTAAATATGCAAGGCAAATATATTTGAAACAAAGTATCCATGTCTGTACGCCCAGTTTGCTTTGAAACAGCTTAGTTGTTTATGTTAATTATTTTGCCTTTGTGTATTTTGCCATGGAGTTGGAGGGTGATGCTGGGAAAACCAGAGGAGCACAGAGAGCAGAATTAGCTTGAAAATGCAAATTTTGCTGGTGGAGACTGAGAAGCATCAAGAGACAGGGAAGACACTCTTTCCGTATCAAGGATTTTTTTTTTCTTTCGGGCAGGCATAGCAAGGAATTAAGCCTGGGCAAAAAGCTTGAGGGTTGTCTCTGTTCAGCAGTACCTTGAAAGTTAGCACATGTGGAGTTGGCATCCTCTGTCTTGTTTTAGTGTAGCTGTGTTTCATGGGCGAGACAAAGGGCAGGAGATGAGGCACCTCTCAGTCGTGTTTGATTCTGCCTCCATGGCAGTTCTCTGCTGCCTGCGCCTCGCTCAGCTACCCACACTATCCAACAAGGATAGAGAGCCTCTCCGAAGCACCTCCAAAACTCTGATGTGCTTAGACATCAAAAATGGAAGGTGTACCTCTCTTGCTACAGAGTCGTGGTGATCGCTTGCCTTAGGGGGGAGAGCATATGTACAGCAAATGGACACTTACATAACCCTATTAGCTTATACTGTGTGATTTCAACTGTTGGTTTGCCACAGGGAGTTGGAGAAGAAGAATGAGGTAATATAAATAGAAAGATGACATCCTCCAAAAGAGTGCCATTCAGCACATATTGCTGGCTGGCCTCATGGTTCAGAGCCGATAAGCAAATTTGGCCTGAATCCTGTTGCAGCATTTCACGATGGCACCAGCATAGCAGAAGACTTGGCAGTGTCAGCAGAGGTGGACGCTGTGGATGTGACTCCTGCCATTTGCTGCCTGCAGCTCTGATTGCAGGAGCCTGCCTCTCAGTGGCAAAAACCTGGGGCCAAATTAATTGTGATTAATTTTGATTACGGACCATTCCCTTTGAAGTGACTCTTGAGATGAATTTGTCCCATGTGTGCTTTAAATGGCAAGTTGCTCAGAAGTGCTTCTGCTAATGCATCCAGGTTTATTTCAAATATCCTTTTTCTTTCTTTCAGCGATTGGTTCCTGGTACAAATGCAGACGCTTTGCATTAATTCCCTGCAGGGCTTCTATGCCATATTTTTAGGCTTTTGAGTGGCATTGTGGAAAACATGAAAGCATTATGGTAATGATCAGGGCCAATTCTTGTGTTCTTTATTCAGATATCAGTTAGGAAAAAAAATCTGTGATGCTTAATCATGCAAAAATCCTACTAAGAAATAATTTAAGGGAGGGTTTAAGTGGGGACCTCAACATTTGGCCTGTAGTGCATGATGGATTTTAACATCATCTAGGTAGTGATTAGGTGGAAGAATGTATGTATAAATAGTTGAAGTGCTGGAGTGAAAAAAGAGTTAATAGTATTGTCCATTCAACACCACAAGGAGCTGTTGCATACTATTACATTTCAAGAAAAAGAAAGTACAATGAATGCACTTTTAAGCCAATTCCTCCCACTGTTATTTTCATTTGTCTTGTGAATATTCTGTGGGACTGACTGAAGGCTTTGTCTGGTGTAGCAGGAGCCTCTTGGCTGTGTAATAGCAGTGCAGAAGGTATGGCACAGACCTTTTCTTATTTATATATATTTATTCACTTATAAAAAGGAGTGTTTACAGAAAGCTGTTTGACCCAGGCTTTAAGGAAAACCACCTGTGCTTCACTCCTTGCAGTCTTCTGAAAGCTCACGTGTTGAGAAGCACTTCTCACGATGAACAAACTGCCAAATGCATTTGAAATGGAAAATTTCTAATTGAAATGGGCATCTCGGAGCTTCCAGCTGCTGGCGACCGCATGGCAAAACAATTGCAACGTTTGCAATTGCTTTGCAGAACCTACTTATCTAACAATCACCACAACTTCAAATATTTATTTGAAACTGGTTGGTTTTAAGTATTGAAGAGCACTGTTGTTTTCCCCAATTTGTCTAAGTAAACCAGGGTGAAGGCAGCCAGGGATCCTATTTACTCACATCATGAATGCTAAAGGTAGGTCATTTCGGGGCCTTACAGGTCTCTGCAGGGAATGAAAGGAATTTGGAAATGCTTCAGTTCCTTTGAAAGCTGTATCTTGAAGACCTTTATAAACGAATGTGAAAATTTCCAAGGAGGGATCAGGAGCAGTGGAAAACTCTGCAGATTTTTTTCCATTTGTAGGCAGAGATTGAGAGCAGCAGGAAGCTGCCCGTTGCATGGCAGCAGCAAGCCCCGAGGCTGAGGCACTGGCCAAGGACTCAGACTTGAACTGAGTCTCTTCTTGTGCCGATTTTCCTTGTCATCTTTCCCCATTTTCAGCCAGGATAGACACTGACCTCCAGCTATGCTACCTCCTGTGTCCTCTGTCCACCCTTGAGCTCTGTGGTTGGGTAGTTTATACTCAGGGGACTTTTTGATGGGTGGAAGAGATGGAGAGCCTTGCCTCTCACTTGGTCTCCAGTTTCTCTTCCACAGCTTGCTTATGAGACTCCAGCAAAGCTTCTTCTGACTCCATAACTGCGTGTTTCAAATGCAGGACTTTGGAGAAAAAGTATTTTGCAGCCATCGGTGTGGCTACAGCCAGTTGCCGTGGCATGGGCTGATGGCAACTGGGAAGAGAGAGGCTGTCCATCTCTGTGTCCCAGAAAATCCTGCATGTAGATGGAGAGGCTCTTTGGTGCAGAAAGTCCTCCACCAACTAGCAAACGTGTTTTTGAAAGTTATCCTTACAAGTCCTTCTGACAAGTGTTCCTATTAGGAGCTCAATCAGTACAGCACTGTGAATTCAGTCAAGTTATCCCTTGACATGCTATGAATGTATTAAGTGAAGAAATGTCAGTCAATCAAGGCAAATTTGCACTTATTCCAGAAAGAAATATGAATATGTAACTGCTGCAGTGGTGATAGGGTGAGCAGAGATTTTCACAGTCCTTTTGCTGCATAATGAAGGTCCTGAATAGTTGGACCTAAGGTAGTGGTAATCCAGCTAGCCAAATTGTTTCTCACTTCTAACCATTTTTGTCCAAGTTTGAATCACAGTGTTTCCATCTGGGTGGTCCTGGTTTGCAATGGAATGATTTAACCTAATAAAGGTCCTGACTCCCCTGTCATATTTCCATGTACTTTTTGCAGAATTCTCTTCCTGAGCTGTAGAAGGTGATCAGGGATGAAAAGGGGGCCTTCTGGCATCCAGCAAATCTCTTATTGTTTAAGAAAACCGCCTCATCTCAAGTGACCTTGAAGAAAGTAGGCTTTTCAGTAAACAAAAGGGAAAATCTGCTTAGTACATTTTTGGTTTTGATTAAGGCTGTAACTTCTAGCAGGCTCTGCCACTAATCTGCCTGATGTAGAAATGTGTACCTTTTAAGAAGCTGCAGCCCAAAATTAATTTCTGCAAATGTATTCGCTCTTTGAAGAAACCTTACTGAGGATCTGAAATGTGGAAATGCTGAGGCTGTTGGGGAAGCTTGTCTGGCTCAGTAAGAAAGAACTGAGATGTAGCGTGTGTTGCACGTGCGGTGGGGTTGAGTGTATTGGGGTGGGCTGTGGCAGGTGGACGTCGTGGCTGACCTCGCGCTGCTTTCCCTGCTGCGCACCTCAGGACTGCACGCCGGGGTCGCAGGGTGGGCACGGAGTGGAAACGCTGCCTCTCTTCAACCCTCTTGAAGTCCTTTCCTGGCAGGGAGATGACAAACCCATTGTCCTCTCCATGCGCTGAGGCCTTCTGACTGCTGAGACATCAGTGATACACGCCGTTGTTTCCCAGATGAAGCTTTTCCGTTCTTTGGTTTTTGTAACACGTTTGCATTCCTCTCTGCCACTTCGCTGTAGCGTTGCCTGTCTGCATGAGCCTGTCGCAGCACATCGCTTTGCTCAGCAGCACTCGACATCGACAGTGTCAAAAAGCAGCTGTAGGGCGCTGGGGGCTCCGCCTTGGCTTGGTGCAAGCCTGCGCATCCGGAGATTTTTCCACAGTTTTGTTCATGCCAAAGAAAACTTCCATGGAAGGAAGAATCTCAGGATTTGACTTTATAACCTAAAGGCAGCCGACTTTGCTGCATAAATGCAGGGTGGTTTATCTGAACGAGGGCTGCAGCGTTGGCTCCTTTTAGGGGCTCTTTTCTCCCTCGTTTGCCCTCCCCCTCCGCAGTGTATAATGCATTTGGAGTTCTCCAAGGCCATTTCTGTAGTGTTGTGATTCGTTGGTAATTATACTGCTTTAAATCTATTGTTCGTTTACTTTTCATAAAAGTCCCCAGCTTTAAAACCTGCTTTTAAACTTTTATTTCATTCAGGCTTATATTGGTCTGCTGAAAAAAAAGATAATCCTATGCACTTTTATTGTCTTTTAGCATCTGCTTCATTATCTATTATATTTCAATACTTATTTCTTCCAGTGAAGGAATATAAATGTTGAAACATTCTGCAGAAAGCTAAATGAACTGCCAGCAGTAAATAGCTTTTTTTGATCAATTTAATAATTTTTCTTTCTGTTTGCAAATCGATTGTAAATATGCCTCCATTTTTACAACTTTGGTTGCTATTTGAAATTATTCTGCAAAGAGATTACTTGAATTGTTTCATACTAGGTGGGCTTGCAGGATTTCGTCTGATCAGCTATAAGTTTAGTGGTATTTTTTTTTTAAGAGTAACTCTTCTGTTTACGTAGGATGCTTTGGCTGGCAGCATGGGCTCTCCCAACGCACTGGCTTGCACCCTTTCTCTCTCTAGATCTGATTTTAACTGATTTATAGGAGTTAAATGAATATCAATATCTGTGCTGGTTTATTGCTAACTTTGATAAATTTCCAGCCCTTTGTCCTTGTGCTTGTTTTAAGATTAAAATTCTTGGTCTGTACTCAGATTGCAATTACTTTTCTCCACAGTATTTTCTAGGTATTCTTAATGGGTATGACCTGCTGTGTCCACTTATTAGCCTGTTCTTTATAAAAAATCTTCAATATAGCACTCTCTGAAGCATGTGCAAAATATGGAAACCTGAGAACTCTTCTGCTAAGAGTAAATTTCCCTTCAAATTTCTTTGCCCCGTAGAGCAGAGTTGACTTGTGCACAAGGTCTTAAGGTCAGCAAAATTGTTCCTTGTGAGATATTTAATGAAAATGAAATCTAACATCAATGGTCATCTGCTGAAACAGCATCTTTCTAGAAATTTAAGATTTGAACTTACTGGTATTTCATAACTGACATCTTTGTATCATGGTCTCAGGGAATTCAAGGAGTTGTAGCATACTTTCTCCCATTATGCAATGCTTTACCTGGCTACGTAAAACTAATCTTACATCAAGTGTCGTGTTCAGCGTAAATCGAGCATGTGGAGGAGGCTGCACTTTTAAACCAGTGGCAGGGAATCACATTAAATTCAATGTAATTACATTGTTCCAGAAATGTGATTATGTGTTTCAACTACCAGCCTCCCACTAAATTACTTTAGATCAGTCTCAATCTGTGGAATGAAACCTGCCTGATTTAGATGTAGATGATGTAATAAATATGAAGAAGTGCATTTTGCATTTATATTTTATATTCACCTGTGACTGTTTATTACATTCTCCAGATCTGGCCTTTCCCAATGCATATATCTCACCTGCTGCACGCAGGGAAATTGAACCCTGACTTCCCTTAATATCATCATTTAGTCTTTGCAGCACCACGTGTATGACATTAGCTACTTAATTTCTCATAAAGCTGCAGAGACATTTTAACTGCAGGAATGCTCTGTAAAGAAAAGGTTTTCCCATGTGAAAAGAAGATAAAATGTTCCCAGGAGTAAGTACAACCTTGATTGTAATGGTACTGCTGAGGTTTCACAATTCTAAAAAGTAAAAAAAGAGGGATAACATTGGTATTTCTGATAGATGAGCTTTAGACTATAGCTTGAAGGCCCACTTTTTGAAGCCTACTGCTGTGCTGGCAGGCAGAGTGTTACACCTGAAAATAGTTGTGCCTGAAGTTAATAGAGGATGATAGCTTGACAGTGAAGATTTGAGTCAGGAAGGCAACACCACCAGGGAAGAACAGAGCACTTTCTCAGCGCCACTTAAAATCAAAGGAAGTCATCCATATATTTAGTGATTTTTTTGAATGGTGCCTTTGTGACTTGAGATCTTCATCAGCAAATCAGATAATTTATAGCATTACTATCAGATTAGAAAGCAATCCCAGCCCCAGTAATATACTGGCTTCGCTTTTAATATCCACAAGCTATTGATGTTCGTAATTGAGAATAAGGTTTTGTATCAGCAATTACTTGCGCAGAAGATATTGTCACTTTAATGCCTTGGTACTTAACTCTAGGATAAGGTCAGATATAGTGACTAATTGCTGGAGGAAATAATTACAACCACAACCATGCAGGCATCAACAAGCACCACCTTTGCAGGAGACTGGTCTGAAAGCTGAGCTCTGGCTGATGTTAGTGTTGCAATTGGAAAACAATTGCAATTTGTAGGTGCAAAATTATGTCTACAAAAATATCAGGCAGGTTGCTTTGCTTTCCCTTCTTCATCCCTTGGTTCTTCTGTAAGAACAAGCAGAGTCACCCCGTCGTCGGAGCAGGCTGCGTTTCTCAGCCCTTTAGTCCCAATAGCATCTCATCTGTGCAAGGCGCCACAAGGATAGGCGACTCTTTGAGGGTGGAGAGTTTGATTCATGAATAAATCTTCTCCAACTGTCTCTTTAATTTAAGTACAAGATACCTTTAAGCCTCACTCCCCCACCTCCTTTCCATACTAAGTCTCCGTGAATGGGACTTCCCCTTAGGTTTAATAAGTCTTTGAGTATCTCAGCAGTACAATCAAAAGGACCCTGGAAATAACGGTTTCGCAGCTGTAGAAGCCGCTCAGATGTGCCATGAAGATGAAATAGGGAGGAGCATAATTAATCTTTCTGTCTTCTTCAAGATGTGTTAAGATCAGACCAGGTCATTTTCTCGGAAGAGCTGGGGAGGAGCTGGAGGGGAAAAAGGGCCTGTCTCAGGGAATTAATCTCCTGATCTCCAGGATTAGCCTCCAGAAATAAGTCTGAAAGTGACTGCTGTAGCAGAACAAGGAATGTTTATTCCATCTTGGTGCATTTTATAAACCATTTCGAATACAATTAAGCTCCTCCTCTCCCCCTTGAATTATTTCCAAGTATTGATGGGCACATGATGGGTGATCTTATTTAATCAAAAGTACTGCCTTTTTGTTTTTCAGTGTTTTATCAGATTTTTTCATGGCCTGGGAAATTTTCTATTAGAGTCAACAAGAAGGCTGGGATGATGAGACTGCATAGAGGTCTTTCTCTAGCCCTGCTATCAAGCCTGGAGTGGAGAGCTGTCCTGCCAGTCCCCATGTCCCCAGCTGAGGAGGTAGTCTGCTCCTCTGGATACCTTGGGAGAGGAAGACTCCCAAGGGACAGTTCTTCCCTTCCAGGCACAGGGAAGAAGAGCCACAAAGGCACTTGTTTTACTTGTTCCCTTGAAGCAGGAGAGGAGCGGCTGCTGTTTTCCTGCTCAAGCATAACTAGTCATAATTAGTTTAGCCCTGGGTTGTTGGTCCTTTGCTGTATTAGATCAAAAGAGGGTGTGTGCGGGTGTGTACATGTGCATGTTCCTCATAGTTAAGAGTTCTGGTGGAAAAGCACACTTGCACCATCCTCATTTCAGTCACAGCCATTTTTTGACCGGCCCCAGATTTACAAGCAGATGTTAAGCATCCTTAATGCGTGAAGATGATTTTGTTCCCAGATGCCAAGCTGTGAGACCGTCGTGTGGCACCTCAGAGCCGAGAGCACAGCATGCTGCCCCTTGTAAAATGACTTAACAGCTGACTTCCTTTATTGAGGGTTTGGAATCCCCCCTAAGCACAGCAGATTCCCTTGCTGAATTAGATCGTCTTTCTGTGGTTAGAGCCTGTATATCAGAACAATTTCAGTATTCACATCCTCTAAACAAGGCTCATTAATTGTAAATTCATGACTAACAGGGTTAGGGACTAGTTAGAATTGAAAAAGCAGAACAGGAATGGGAAGTGCTTAATGCTCAGTGGGACACAGTATCTCACTCTGAGTGTTTTTCACTGAAAACCACTGAATACGTTATAAAGGATTGTAGCCATTTTTGTAGGTAGTTGATTCAGTGCCCCCAAACTCCCCCAGTGGGAAAGCCTGTTTTTAGAGTGTTTGTTATTGCAAACACAGTGTATGCTTTGAAATGCTGAAAGTTTAAGTGACTTTTTAGTAGCTAGCACCTAGGCACGTGTAGCCTTCGTGAAACTTGAATTGTTTCTTCTCCCCCTTTTTCATTCGTGACATTTTGCAGAGATGATTTTTCATCTGGTTTCTGAGGATGTGTAGGAGCTTGAATCATAAAGGCTGGTCAAGTAAACAGAGGCTAACCAATATCAAAGCTGTGGGAGTAGCTCATTCCTATCCTCAAAAGCACTGTGCGATGTCCCTGTTTGTCTTACTGAAATTCCCTGGGGGCAGCGCTAGGTGTTGGAGCCTGCTGTGCTACTGCTTCTAAGAATCAGCTCCTGGTGAGGGATCTTTTTTAGGCCTTCACCCTTGACCGGCCAGCTAATGAATGAATGAATGTTGTCTGCCCTCGAACTATTGAAGTAGCTCATTTAACAAGGATGTTGTGACTGAACCGTGATGGAGGATCTGCCATCCATTCAGGAGAAACACTGGTACTGCAGGTAAAACCAGAACAGAGCAGTCCTGGTGGCAAACAGAGCACTTGCAATGATAAAGGAAAAATGCTAAAGGATAAAGGAAGATTTAGTAATGGTATTAGGAAGGAAAGGGAAAGCCACAGAGGGAATGATCCTATCAACTCTACTGATTTAAGAAGTGAGTTGACCCCTTATACTGCTATACTCCTCTGCACATACAGACCAAATGGGAGCACCTTCCTATACCACTTAGATCAGTTGCCTCCAATTTTTGATTATGGCGTTTTTGTCCTGTTATTTCCCCATCTTTTTGTTACACGCACAGTGCTAGGACCTAGGTCATTGTTAGAGATTAATGATCTGGAAATGGATTTGGCCCCCTGGAATCTGTAAACTTTAAAAAAAAAGTCAGAAGCGCAGTGTGCAGCTGCCTTTCACTCTGGTTTCTTGGTGTGCCCGACCTATCTGCCCATGTGCTGTATCATGTTTGAATCCATCCTGAAGCACGCTGCTGCCTGTGACTGGTCTTCAGCCCTGCGAACACTACAGTTTAATTTAAAAATCGCTGCAAGGATTAAAGAATCCTCCCCAATCCTGCTGGCCCAGGGTGAGTAATTTCTTTCGATAGGCAAGTAAAATGCCATTAGTTTATTGCATTACCATCAATCGCTGTGGTAAACGGCAAGCAATTTTAGTGCAGTGGCTGGTAAATTTTCCTGACAGCTCTGCAAGGCTTGATAAGCTTTCTGAGCTGCGGCAGCACTGTGAGCAACAGACTTTGCGGGGCTGAATTCTCCTGACCTCTTTGCCCATCTCAGGCTCTGGTGCTGCCGGGGTCTGTCTGTCAGGTACCAGCTCGCAGAATGATATTTTGGCCAGATCTGCAGAGCAAAAGCTGGGACCTGAAGCTTCAGGGCATCTAGAGGAGAAAACTCTCTCCTCATCTTCATGGCTAGAAATATTGCAGGCAAATCCAGCGAGCCAGCGCTTTGGCACTGTCCATTTGTGGGGCTTTCTCTGGACTTTATTGCAGTAGCTTATGGACGCAGCCAGCCTCTGCTGCACAGCCTGTGCTCAGAGCAGAGACAAAGCTTGGGACTTGCAAAATCCTTGCCAAATCTGCTGAGATCCAAAGGGGGATTCAAAGAGTCATTGGTGAAAGCTCAATCTACCTGCAGAGAGTCTTCAAGAAGCTTCTGAGAAGCACGACCCGAAGAAACCAAACTGGGGCTGTCAAAGAGAAAAGCCTGTTGGGACAGTGGCCAAAGGGCTAATGAGGGCTACCTGAGCACTGCAGTGGGATAATTTTATTGTGAAGTGCTTACTCTCTAGGAGAATCTTGGAAAGTTGTTGTCTGCAGCTAGAAAAAAATCTGAAGAAAGCAGAATGAAAAAAAAATGGGGGGGAAAAAAAAAGTCTTCGATGTTTTATCCCAGCTGGAGGGCTGGTGCTCATCAGAATTTGTACATTATTAGCCTGCTTGGTGGTCATTGGTGACTGGAGGACGAACCATATAATCATAATGCTCACTAAAGTTTTCACTAGCAGCAGAAAAATGCTTTTTTGCTGTAATATACAGTGCCACCTTTTCAAGAAAAGTACTGGTCTGAACTATACTGGAAATTGAATTCTATCTTGTGGAAAGGGAGATTATTTCCTGAGCTTTCCTTATTCACCATCCTAGCACATACTGCTCAAGGTAAAGGTGCACTCCAAGATGATTGATTGGCAAGCGCCAGAGGACCGCTGTTCCATGTGACAGGGATATAAAGAACAATATTTTTATTTTTTGACAGTGAAGGGGAAATGGCATTACTAGCAATATTCAGCAATGTACTCTGCAGCCCCAGTTAGCTCTGCATATTTTATGGCATCCATTTTCTTTCTTCGATTAAACAACATAAAACCCCATAAAATAATCCAATAAAAACAACAACTACTAGTTCAGGCAAAGTTCTTGTGGCCTTTTTAATTCTGGAAGGATTTTCATTGCTGTGCTTTTTTCCCCTCTTCCCTCCACCTCTGTCCGTTGTGCGCAGGTCAATGTCTCCTTGCACAGCCTAGGTGGAGTTCCTAATAACAACCTTTTCTGTGCTGATTTTTTTATGCAGAGTGCTGAGCAAGAGTGGAAAAATGTATGATAGATCCCTTAAAGACCACTTCCTGCGGTTGAGCAGTTGTTGGATTTGCCAAAGGTTGGGACTGGTTTCACTAGCAGTTAGAGGCATATACATGTTTCAAAAATCTGTTCTTTTTAATGTTCTTTTTTTTTTACTGGTGCAGTTTCAAGCAATCTTTTAGGTAAAGATGACTGTTACTGAGTGTCCCCTTGCTTTTAGTCTTATCTCCTAAGAGGAGGAGACTTGTCAGCGTGTTGTCAGCCCATCAACGTCACTTCTGGTCTTCTCCCTTGTACTTTTTAAAGCATTGAAGAGGTGTATTAGCTGTGTGAAAGTCAAGGCGAGACCCCATTCAGTGCGTGCAGACTGCCTCTGTTATGTACTTTTTTGGACCAGGCTACACGTGCTGTCTCAAGACTAGCCACAGACTGGCTACCACTGGTCTCTGCTGGGCATCTGCCAGTTGGGGGATTTGCAGTCCCCAGCCTGCCCTAAACTGAGCGATTGTGTCACAAACAGTCTGACGATTACAACAAACTCCGGGGTTGACTGTAGTACTCAGCAGCAACCCAGAAAAGTTTTTCTGATCTAAGTCATGTGCGTTGATGTCTGGTAAAAGATAATTAATATATTGGTCTGAATTGTATTTAATAAACTTTTTCCGTACAGGAAATGTTTGAGTCTCCAAGGTGGTGAGCAAATTTAGCCACAGTGATGGACTATTTTGAATGCTGTAAACCCCCATCCAGTCCTGACCAAGACAATACTATGGAGCTCATTATCTAGTTTTGCAGGGAGAGGGATGGAAAGTTTTTCCTTTGTTGTTGTTTAGGTGCTTCCAGAAGCTGTGACCTTCAGGGCTTTTTTTTTTACTTGTAGAGGTAGAAAAATGACCCCTTTGTAAAAGTTCTTTGTCTCCCAGGAGGTCTGAACTCTATTCAGGCTGCAAACATTTTTGCAGTGCCGATTTCTGAAAGGACCCTTTCAATAAAAGGAAACCTGCAAGTATCTTTGTCTTTGCAGGAGGAAACCTCTGACTGACTTTGATTTTTTCATTATAGTTTTCAAAGCTGTGTTTCTGCATGATTGCAAGAATTCCAGGTTCAAATACTTTGGACACCTTCAGACTTGGTAATGCGTTTTCTCTACTTCTAGGCTTTAAGGAAGAGTTTCATCTATTATAGCATTGCATTGGTTTCAAGGTAAAGGACATAGTCTGAGTGTGTTAGATCTTTCAGAGAAAGGTTGAAGAGACTGAGCGGGCTTTGATTATTGTTCTGTAGACATGTGTTACAGAAAACCACTCCAGCATTTTCCCTCTTCTCTCTACAGAGAAGGTACACCACAGGTTGTTGTGTTGGAGAAAAGAGGGCACATGCTTCAATTCTTGGAGATGTCTAAGGGCGCATGACAGCAGGCACTCTTGAGCTCTTTGAATAATGATCAACACATTGTAACTCGGCTAACTGAACGGAGGCAGTGGAATAAAGGAAAATGTCTCTCCTCTTTTAGGAGAGGCAGAGGTGTGAGCTGCCCATTGTGCATCCTAATGAGAAAGGGATGTTATGAGTAGTTCGGTAGCACAAGGATCATTTAGACTTGGAAAAAGGCCTGCTGTCTCCTTTTGATCAATAGTAATAATGGTTAGTTCATGTTTATTGGATACTTTGAAAGTGTAAAGGGTCAAGTGAGTTTTAGGAATTGTGTATTTATTTGCAAATTATGGGCAATATTTCCTGCCCTCCAGGCAGGCAAAGGACAGAGGACCTGATCTGCTTCCCTCTGCTGGTGTAGCAGGAGTCGCTGGAGCCATGCTAGTAGGATGCTGGGGTCAGCAACCCAAACATCAGACCTGTTCTCCTGGTGTGTGAAGAGTTTGCTGGAATTTAAGAACTTTCAGCACAATCTAGAGCCACATGCTATAATCAAAGTAATTTGTATGTCAAAGGCACAACAATGTTTTCAGGTGGACTCAAATTTTGGCTTTTAGTTTTATTAAGAAAATGCCGATTGCTACAGAACTCTTTGACCTGCAGTTTTAAGTACCTACTGGGAAATTACAGAAATATATCGAAATGCGGTATCTGTACAATTTTAAAGTACACAAATGCACAGTGTCTCCATAGAAATAGTAATTTTTTTTTTCTCCTTGGATGAATTTCCAAGCAAAGATGAGTAAACATTCTTATTCCAATTTGAAGTTGCCCAGACAGTTAAATGGTTAATAAAATGTCTTGAATCAACAGAATTGGACCCAATGTCTCCTGCCCTAGTGCCTGGCAACCCTTCTTCTCCCAGAGGGGTAAAATTCCATTGTTGACATATTTCAAAGAAAACAGTGTTCACTGTGGGAGATGATGTTTTCATCTCATATTACATAAAGACTTCAGAACCTCTCAGGTTTCCATAGCAGTGTTGGAAACCCATATAAACAGGTTTGGTTTGTGACAGGCATAAATAAGAATAAAAATTAATAGCTTTAATTTCAAGCCAATTAGGATGTCTTTCTGCTGTATTTCTAAGTGCTATTTGCTTACCTGAGTGAGGGAGAGAGCAGACTGAAAAATGGAGTTTCTGTTGAAATATGAAGATGAAATCTTAAAATGTCTTCTCTCCTTTAAAAAAAAAAGGCAAAAATTGGGAATTTTCCATTTGATGTGGAAATATAACATGATGTTAGACTGCTCTGAAGACATTCACATAGTCTTTGCTGATTTTATGAGCATAGTCTTATATCTAGAAAATGTGTCTGAGACACCTTCCCTTTCAAAAAATTCATGAGGGGTGACACCTCTTTTTCTGACCTTGCTTGACAGATGTGAAACTTAACTTTTCAATATTAAACAATTGCTATAAAATTCATTAATCTCTGGTGATTCAATCCAGCTGAAGATCTTTCCTAAAATGTTTAGACATTCTTAGGAAAAATAGGGAGCTCTTGAGAAAATCTGCTGCACTTTTTTTAGAGAAGTTTGATGAAAAGAAGGAGGGAGGATTTTTGATAAAATATCATCTCCTATTTTTCATCCTGCCTTATTTTGATCATGCTTCTGTAAAAGCTTCCTCAAAATCATAAGCCATCATACTCAAGGGTAGGTTGTGTTAATTTGTCTTCCCTAATAGTTAATTTATCACATGGAAAGCACTTTACTGTCAGAATCCAAATTAAAACCCTGTTTACTCTTTTCATTATTCAAAATCCAATATGCTAGTGAGCTTGATGCTTAGCATATTTCGAAACATTTGATGGGCTGAAAAAAAATAGGTTGATAGCTTCACTTTTTTGGGTAGAAGAGTGCTAATTGTATCATTCTAAATCTTTAGCATTGATCCCCTCCACAATTTCAAAGGGTTTTCTGTTCTCTGAGTTGTTGGGCTTTTTTTCATGGTAGCCACCATGCCTGTTGAGCAGCTGTGTTCCTGCCTTGCATCGTGCTGGTCACTGTGCCTGTTCTGTCTGCTTTGTCCTATGCAGTGCTCTGGCATTGACTTTCTTCCTTGAGTGTGTGCTGGATAGAGATATTCTGATACACGACAGTAATAAATGCTTTCATAGAAACTGCATCCCCAAATGCTTGACGGGGTTAAAGAAGACAGCTACAAAAGGTTATATAAAAATAACAGATGCAGAGAGAAATTGAGGTATACCGGAGGGAGGGAAAGGCAAATTTCCTGATACAGTGTAAAGGTGAGAGAGTGCTGAGGTCACAAGATACAGACAAGGCATTTCCACAGGGTGAGTGGTGGCTGAGAAAGCTTTGGCCCTGCAGTGGGGAGGCGTTTTGGAGGAAACAGAGCCGAGGCAGGCAGAGCACAGCAGATCCATGTCTTGTTTTGAAAACAAATTTGGGCCAATTATGCATTGGACTTGCATTGAAGGGGCAGTCGCTGGAGTAGTTTTTAGCAAGGATGAACTACGGAGGTCAAATCTTAAGTAAAACTCCAGCTGACTTTGGAAGTTGCTGCCTCTCTAAGTATTGAGCTGTCTTTATCCCCAACGGCAAATATGCTTTTTTTGGTCCACCGTGAGTCCCACCGTGTTTCACTGGTAACACCTATTGCCACTGGCTTTATTCCAGGGCCAAGTTGAGTTTTTTACCTGCCAGTACCATTTCTCAAACCCTTTTTCTTGGGCTTTCCTTTTGTTTGATGCGTTGCAGTTGCCCTCTGTTCCACGTTGCCGTCTGCCCGCCGGCTGCCTACACCTCTCCACAGGGCTTTGCAGGCTGCTTGTTTTACTTTGCAATAAAGCAGCATATTATTTGTGCTTCTACACTTGTGACCTTTTGGAGAGGACTTGGATCTTTGCAGGATCTTTGTGTATTTTGATGTCTATTTTACATACTTAGAAAGATAGCTTCACTTACAGTGACATTAATATGGAACTGCGGAAACAAACACAGCTGGCCCAGCGTTGCTATTTTAAGGAGAATTTGATGGGAAGTAGTTTGAACATAAATCTGTGACAACTCTTTTAAAATATAAAAGAACAAAGAAGTAAAGTTCTTGGAAAAATAATTTAGAAAATAAACATTTGCTTAGCTTGTAAAAATTTAGGATCTGATCCCCTGAGTTGTTGTAAATCTGACTTCCATAAGAGGTGAGGCTGTGCAGGATGATTATCTGCTAGGTGAGGCACTCTCATGTCACACGTACTGCAAGCCCACAGCAGCAGGAAGCCTGTTTGCCCACAAGCTGCTCTTGCATGGCCATTGCAGGACTCAGGGTCTGTTACTAGTGGGTCTACAGTGGGAGCAGAAGAGCTGGGTGGGTTTACGGTGAAGGTACCAAAATATTCCTTGGCAGCTCTAGGCGTAATTCCTGGTTCTGCCATGTGTTTTCAGGGTGACTTTGCATCACCTCATTTTCCTCATAATTCTGGATTACCCATAGAGAATTTTGACCAGGAACCTTAGGAAGACACAAAAGAGAGGGATGGTGCCTCTCTTGAGGGGAGCTCTGGTCCCACCTCAGCCCTCCATCTGCTGTAACGGTGTTTCCCAAGTGGTTTTGCTTTCATACACTCACACCAATGAACTCCTGACTGTCAGTACCTCCCAAATGCCATGGGATGCACCTGGATATGGCAGCTATGAATCACATACCTGCTTCTCCCTATATCTCCCAGCAAACTCCCCTTGCTTCCTCCCCCTATACAGGGATGCTTCTAGTCCTTCCTACATAGAAACACTGCCCATCTCACCCACACCCCAAAAGTCCCCAGATGTTACATCTGAATTCAGTGATTATTTTAATTTATAGTGCTTGGCTTAATGTATCTTAAAACACATGTATTTTAACTAGAAACTCCCCAGGGACCTCGTTCGGAACTAATTGCTTGCTGTTTGTGCAATTCTTCGAATATGTAAAATGTTCTGTGAGGGCTCAGAATTACTCAGCTCTGCTCTGGTTTGGTCTTAAAGATGGGTAGGGGTGTCTAGCTGAAGTGTAAGCCTGGGAGTCAGGATGTATAGACCCTCATTCGGGCTCTGCAGAGACAGTATAATTTTAGGCAAGTTAACTTAACTGGCCTACAGCTTGGATTTCCTGTAGGGGAAGGAAAATGATTTTATTTTTAATTGGGCTAAAAATGCGTGTTGAAGGGCTGACAACAGAAATGGTTGGAAAGTACAAATGAAATTTATTATCATAACCGTTATTATTAGTACGTCATTGAGAATGAATTTAGCTCAGATCATGTTTTCCCCCATAAGGGGGTGGAGGGGAGATAAGAGGATTTCTAAAATAGCTCTGGAAAAAGTCTTTTTTTCTCATCCTTTTGAGCATTTTCCATCTGCTGTGAGCACATTCTTGTTTTATTTCCTAAATATCTTTTCCTTCTGTTTCTATTTTAAAGTTCCTTTTGCCAAGATTTTACTTCCCAATTACTGCTGCTGGGAGTGTTGCTGCGGGGGGATATTGCAAGCAAGCATTTACCTTTCAGATGTTGCAGTTAGTTGACTGGGAGGCAGTGGAAGTCCCTGCACCACTTCGCTGGGTGCTCGGCTGTTTGAATCCCTCTTGCAGCCCTTAAGTTACTTTCCAGCCCTGGTGATTACTTGTACCTTCTCCTTTCCTTCTCTTACAATAACTGAGAGAAGAGGTTTAGAGCCGCCAAATTCATGGGGTCGCATGCATTTAAGGCTGGGATTGCATTTTAAAATAGTTTCTGGTTGTTCCAAGTTGGCGGGCTGGGGACGCTTCTGCTTGCCCTCTCCATTCAGTCTGTCCTGTTTCCATCTTTGTATTCCACAGAAAATGGAAGACATACTGTTCAGGGAGAAAACACTGCCAGGGATATCAAATGTATTCTGCAGTCTAAATTGAAAGCAGCTTCCTCTGTTCTGCATTTATAGCCAGAGAAGAGGGCTAAACTCACCCATGAAGTAGTTGTTTCATTGATTCCTTGTTCTGAATAGCTTTGACCCGCCCTCCCCCACCTCCTCTTAAGATCTTCTGGGCATAAGTGTCACGAAAGGCAGTGCTTGAGGATGTCCCATTCCTGTTATACCTGCTCCACCCCTAAAGAAGAGAGTAGCATGAATAAATAGTGATCACTTCATTTGTGATACAGGCTGTGGATATAAGCTGTCACCTAGGGGCTCTGTTGCAGGCATCTCTGTGAATTGCGTTATCAAAATGCCACATAAGTTGTAATGTTTTAAAAGTGGGCAAGTGCTTTTTAACAGGACAGTTTTCTGTCTGAAAATTCTGCTTTTCAGAAAGTAAGTATTGCACGGAAATGAAATGTCAGTTTTGCCAAATTTCCAGTTGGCTGTCATGTTTTGTTCCCCTTTTCCTTTTTTTTTTTTTTTTTTTTTTTTTTTTCTATTTCACAATTATCTTTATGAAAAAGGAATAAAGCCATCTTAGTAGTAACAGTTACTTCTTGGGTCTTGCTTCTGGGAAATACTTGAGTAGATAATTTCCATGTTTTCAAGCCCAGAGATGGCAGAATTTTTTGTCAGCTGGTAAGTTTAAAGGACATCAGATTTTTCTCAAGCAATTCTGCTTATGCTTACAGCTCCCTTTGAGTTGGAAGAGCAGCACTTCCCAGTAGTTTATATGTGGGGAAGGGAAGTATAAGAAAACTAAATGATCCACCCAAGCTTATAATTGAAGCCTGGCACAGAGCAGGGCAATAAACCCAGCGCCTGGGCTCACACACTAGCCATTCACCATCCTTTCTCCAGCTAATGTCAGCTCTGGTAGGAATTCCTTATTCTGTTGCAAAGCCTCAGTCCCCAACACTTAGAATAATTTTTGTGCCTGTGGAGTTTGGAGGCAGATTTAAAGATATGAATCACTTATCTGAAGCATAGTAGGCTCAAACCTCCCATATGTAGGCTGGTTTAATTTGAATTTCTTGACTTTTCCTAAGTGAGAAGCTGAATTCAGTTTCTTCCTTCTTTCAACCTTCCTGGCTCTACTGATATCCAAAAATGCAAAATGACATCTTGTCTCAGCCCACCAGAGCAGATGCACTGCAGGGGATTAGACTGGAAATTCTCCTAAAATGCAGCATTCTGAGACGTTTTTGGAAAATGTAGCTGGGGAGCAGAGTATACGATGTTCCCTTGATGCTAACCCAGCAAGACAGTAGATATGCAGCAAGTGAAAGCTGTCGGCACCGTCAACAAGACAGCATTGCCAAAAAACAGAAGGCCTCCTGTTAAGGGACAGTGCCCTGAAGGTGAAGCCAAGTGGTGAGCCAACAGGAGGGCACCGGGAGAGTCTCGTCTGCTGTCCAGATGTCTCTATTCAGACACAAGACAAGAAAGAGCAAAGCTGCCTGGCTGAGGGAGGCAGATATGGCTGAGGGGCTGGCCCAAGAGGGATGCCAGTGTTTTAGGGTGCAGCGTGTCTGGAGAGGTTGGAACAGCCGGCATGTAGATAGATGTGGATATTGGAGGCTCTTGCATCCTTACCCCTAAGCTGTGTGGGGACCACTGATGAAGGTGAAGAGGAGCAGCAGCTTCAGCTTCCATGAAGAAGGGAGCTGCACAGGGGTCCTGCATGGTTAAAGGAGTGGCAGGGAATTGTGCCATGTTGCTTTTCATCCTTGTTGGGGTAAACCAACCTGCTAGATTCGGATCAGAGTAGAAGAAAGTAAATGCTGCAGAGTGAAGATATCTGTAGTGCAAAAGCTGTGTAGGAGGACATAACAAGCTTCTGACAGATGGAAAAAGGCTGATGAATCCTGAAATCATGGGTGAAATCCAGCTGTCCTGCCCCCCCTGTCCCTCCCAGCATCTCCTGCCCTTCAATTAACCTTTAATTAACCAGGGCTTTGACTTGGGTGGAAAGTTGGGTTAGAGCTTTCCAGACATTGTCAAGAAAAAACATGGGAAATTGGGGGGGGTGGGCAGTGGGGAGGCAAATTTGTTAAAAATATAATTTTGGCTGGGAGAGAAAAAATTTTAGAAGCAGTCTTGTGGGGTGGTGGTTTGGGTTTTTTTTTTGGTCAGGTCCTAATGATTTTTTTTTCAAGAGTGGTTGACTAAGTCTAATGAAAAAATTTATTGAATCCATTGCTGAAGGCCTAATTCTCTATCTCATGTAAATTACAAGTCAGTCTGAAATGAAGCCATGTAGGTGTCTTGCAGGAATGATTTGGTCCAGTGTAATTACTACAGAATAAATGAATGTTCCTCTGTAAAAAGAAGAGGAGATGACAGGAAAGGGGCACATAAGCTTTGGGGCATGTTGTTTGGAGATATGAATGTCTGTGGAGAATCATGAAGGAGACAATTAGAAAAATATCAAGTAAAATTCTCTCCTTATAGGAAACATTCATCAGATTGGTTATGCCAGGCATGAATTTGGCCCGTCAAGTCAGTAAAGCCTTACAGGCAAAAATAAGGATATCATAAAAGCAGAATGAATTAATTCCTTCTCAGAGAAAAAGACCACCCATTGAGTCTTGAAGTTACTTTGATCCAAATCCATGAACTCAGCTAGAACTTAAAGGCAATTCTTATTAGCGTAATGCGAGCACCAACTGGCCACGAGGCAGCGGGGCAAATCCATCACAATTCACTGTTAAGTAACGCTTCAAGTCTCAGCAGTGCTGTTTCATTCCACCATACAACTAAGAGCTCTCTCTTGGCTTTGCTTTTAATTAATTAAGTCACAGTAGTGGCGAATGTGGCGCTACAGCAGTTGCTTTCTGCCTAATTGTTCTCCAGGCATATTTGCAGCACTCCTGCAAATATGTCAAAATCCCAGGCTTGTTTCAGGAGTCAAGCTGCACAAATGAAGTCCTTGCTATTAAAAGCAGTTTGTTTCCTATTCCTTGGCAATCTGTTCCTAATGCTGAGCCCCGCTGGAGCATGGACTTTTTTGTAGCAAATTTTTTTTAAGCCAAAAAATGGTGACATTTACCAACTACCGAACTGCTTCCAGACTCTAGCCATGCTTAGGAAATCAAGGTTTGCCATATCAGCATCATATTTTCAGCAGCAAGAGTTTGACATGCCCACTTTGATAGATCCCAGTACCATGGCATAACTATTTTCATCCCTCAGTCCTGGATCTAGGATAACCTATTCCTTCTCTCTCCTTCCTGCATTATGGTCTTTGAGCAGTGAAACACATTTTTTTCCATGCAGATTGCCCTAATACTAAAGGGTACCTTGCTCGCAAAGGTTTGCAAGCAGGAGGATGTATTTTATATCACAGTGCTCTGATTCTCTATCTTAAACTGCAGGGCAGACACAACAAATTAAATCAACTTATGCTTAGTCACATCTGTTTCATTTGTATCAAACTGGTGCCACTGAAGCAGAAAACATTCTTATTCTCTCCACATTGTTCAAGCTGAAAATTAACTGGCTTTGCACATAATGAAACTCATACTTCATATTTTTAAAATGATTGGACCTGTTTTATGTTTTTAAAGACTTACAGTTGGAATGTATCAGTCTATTACTAATGGAAGAGGGAATATTTCCTTTCATCTTCCTTGTTTACCTCTCTGGATTTATTTGTAGGAGATATGTAACTAAAGCAATCCCTGTTGTTCCCCAACAGAATTAGGACAGCCCCAGGTGTGAAGATCATGGACATCAGAGTCAGCGATGCAGACCAGTGGGGGGTTCAAGAAGAGACGGACAGCGCCAGGACCACTGCCACGATCACATGCGTGCACAACGACCCCCACGCAGAGGACAGGTAAGCCGCCAAGCGCTTTTGTGCATTAACCCTTGCTAAAATGCTGTGAGAGACATACAATTGCTCTTTTAATAGCAGTATTTTTTCCTTCTCAGCCTCCTTGGGAAAGCTATAGGTGATGTGATGAGAGCTTTTTTCCGTTTGTTTCACTTCTGAGCTTCGGAAGTAGCTGATCTAATTAAACTGGAGGCAGCCAACTAGTCCTGGCTCACATTTGCTTTTCCTGCACCTTCAGGGCAGCAGGAGAATTCCTGTTGCCAAAGAGCCAACAGAAAGAAATGGATTAAAATAGAGAAATATGAAGAATAATTGAGAGCAATATAGGACAATGCTGTCTTCTTTATTTGAAAAGCTATGAAAGTAATAGCTATTAAGTGTTATTCATTATTGCTGCAAAACATCTATGAGTGTCTATGAACTGTCTCGTGAATGCTGGGTACGTTTGTTACGGTAATGCTCCCACAAGCTATATCAAAGGTAATGAGAAATTTACATTGTTAGTCAGAATTATGTATTTTACAATACAAGCAATTTCTCTCCATTACCATGCAGTTACCCTACACTTAAAGAACACTGTGCATAAATTTAGCTTGAAATTGTATCATAATTAGGAAATTGCAAAACTTTATGTCAAAATTTTTATTTGAGGAGTCTTTTGCATCCGTCTTTTTCTGACAGCTCCTGTAAGGGAGAAAAATGGTTGTTGGTGATTGTTGCCAGAGGTTTGGAGTGCAAAAAGAGTTTCTACTCTGTTTAGTTTCTGAAGCTGCCCCCACCCCCCAAATAGGGGAACAAATGAATCCCATCTAGCTCTGGGTACCAGCGATACAGATGATGAGGGTGACAGCTATTTATCCATGGGTTTGCTTTTTTAGCAACAGGGATAAATAGTCATTGTTAAGGTGAGAGTCCCCTTGGATGTGTAAAACAGGCCTGAGGAATAGCAAGCAAAAAGTGCCTGTTTCTCTCCAGTAAAGATGCAGAGTGGAGGCGGCTGAGTGGGACACAGGCATTTGCATTGTAAATATGTGAAGTGAAGGGAGGTGATTCCCCGCTCAGTGTCTCTGGTTAAGTCAAGTGCTACAGAGCTTTCTGGCATCAAATGCCAGGCAAACGTTTCAGTTCATGAGCTGTTTCATGCACTTCCTCCCCATTAAAAAAAAGGAGGGGGGTGGTGGGGAAGTCCCCTCTTGGTTCCTAAGCACATTTGTCAAAGTTGCACTTCTGAGGTTGTGATGTAGGAAATTGAAGCCACCTTCCATCATTATTTTGCTGGGCTTTCCTGGGCTGCGGTACTGGTAAAGCAGAGCTCTGGCAGCTGGATTTGGTGCTGTATGCTTTGTCGCCAAATCCTTTGTCTTTTGGCAAGATTTCCCAGTTCCTCCAAAAGCTGTTAAAGAAGCCAGTGAGTCCCTTTGCTGCGGGGGGAGAGCTCAGCCAGCAGAGATGCTGGCTCAGAGGGGAACCATCGCTCTTGTTCTGGAGCTGTGCGATGACATATGATGGCTCCAGCAGTGAAATCTCAACCTGTATTAGCTCAGGCGGCTGATCAGGTGGCTGTGCAGTATCTGCTCTCTGCTGAACGTTGCAGTCAGGTTTTTTGCTAAAACAGCTGTGACCTCTGTTCCGTTCAGAGCAAGGCGGAAAGCCATCAATTTGAAAGTGAAATGCTGAGGTTAAAGGAAAACTTAAGATCATTTGGTGTTACAGAGGAATCTCTCTATTGAAATGAAACAACTATTTTTAAAGTTAGACAAAAAATAGGATGAACACTGAAACTTATTGCCTTGTATGTGGTTTCACTAAGCCATGAAATTATACCTGTCACAGTAACTTAGTTTTTATTAAAGCTGATTTTTGCTTTGTGTTGAACTGTTAAATTGCACAAAAGCAATGAATCTCAAGTTAATTAATACTTTGACCCTTTCCTTTGTGAGATTAGTTTAATATTTTTGGATTAATTAAAGTATGCAAATAGAAACTGCTGGAAGATCGTTTCCAGATTTGCAAATATTGTAGTGCTTAGAGTAAATATTTAACTTTGATCTTTACTTTAATTTGCCTTTTTGGTCATAATGGTGGCCCTCTTGTTTCTTTTGAAAAATGTTAAGTGTTTATGTGGGGGTTCTGCTGGTTCATTTAAATGAGCAGAGACCTGAACTTACTTCTGTTAAGGTCAACATGGCAAAACTGTCACTAGCCCTAATTCATCTCTTCCTCCTTTTAGTAATTCAAGGAGCTTCATTAAAGGCAGTTTATGTATGAGTGAGAGTACAGGATCAATCTCTCTCATTGCAGAGCAGAAGCTATTAGTAAACAGAATATCTACCTCAGGGGAGACAGCTTTTTCTCTCTTGGAAGTGATTTCAGTTCTGCTGACTTGCCTGGCATTTTGCTGGTGGTAGAGAAGTGGGTAAGCCAGAACTGAGCCTCCAAACCCAGATAGTTTTCTCTGAGGAAGAGATGGCCGAGTTTGCTTTGGTTTTGCAAACTCCCTTGGGCTTTGCGAGGGGGTGGAAGGCCCCGGCAGCCTCGCAAGCCGGCTGGGCTGGCACAGCTCCGGGAGGTTTGGTGAAAGTGAAAAACTCCAGCAAATCGCAGCTGCATTCACGGAAATCTCTGACTGTCCTCTTGCCCTTAGCTCAGAGGGAGGTCTGTTCTCCACTGCTTTGCTCTTCAGGTGCTCGTTCTTTCCCAGTGTGCAACTCTGATAAGAGCCACCAACAGACACTGCCTGCAAGGAGAACAGTGGCTTTGGACTGTGACATGTTCGTAATCCAGTCTGCATTCCTTTCAACCAGTGTTATTGGCTGGAGCCTTTTCAAATTTGCTTACTTTTCTAATCTTTCTCCTTCTCCGCTCTGCAGTGTTATCGCTATCATGAGTTTTTCATCTCCATTTCTCACATTTCCCTGTGCAAATTGAGTGTTCATTAAAATGCTTTAAATTAAGACCTTGCCTCCTTTCATGCAGAGTGCATCATGCCTTTTCTGTGCATTACTTAAAAAAAATTCCTTATCACAATGTTTCAGGCAGTTTACATTATATTCTATTAAAAATCCATTTTGTCCAAGGTTGTCACAATTCATAGATTAAAGCTTTCCAGAGTGTGTTTTGTTAGGAATACATTCATAAATTCACCTCTTTAGTAGTCCCATAAGCTTGTATTTAAAACCTCTTTTTGATAATGTAGTTGAACAAAGAGCCTAAAAAGAAGAGATTTATTTTAAATCCAGACTCACAAGTATATATGCACACATCTATTCTGATCTGTGTGGAGCCTTGCTTTGCCCTTATTGCTGCCATCTCAAAGGATTTTTTTGGCAGCTCGTTGAGCGAGGAGATTGATTGTTGCCATCTGTGTTCATTCTCCCTCGTATTCTCTCCTTGGGGCAGAACTCTGTGCCCCAACCAACTCTGTTAGTTGAAGCAGCAACGTGCTTTGTTTCAAGAAGACACAGTTTCTACTTCGAGCACAAATACTCTTGCATTATGCCCGCAGCTGGGACCCAGCACTTCCACTCCATAGGAAAGGGTCTTTATGGATTTCTGCATTGAGTGCAGAGTGCATCTTGCGAGGAGTAGTGGAAGTCAGGGCTGGTGGGCTTAGATAAAAATTGAGTGCTTTCAGCCTCGGATGAAGAATAGCTGTGTTTGTGAATGACTGGGATCTTACCCTGTGGTGCAAGGCTATATGTTGAATTATTGCAAAAAATGCTTTTGAAATACAAGACCAAAATTTGTGAGTCAACCAGACACAAATCTGTCATGGTTTCCAGAGAACTATTTTAATAAAGACCATGCAGGCTTTTTCCACTGTATTTGCCAAAAGATGGATTGAGCCTTGCAATTATTCTGTCCTTTGCATCTCAGAGTTCTCTGGAAGCATCTCAAGAACGTGCTACAAATTAGGCTGCAGTAGGACTAGGGCAAGAGGGCTTGAAAAGATGCCCTGAAGAGCATGGTCCATCTTTGGCAAGCTATGTACCTCATAACTCAGTGCTGATATCCAGAGGAATGGGATTTCAGGAACTTTCCCAGAGTGATTTAGCATTTTATAGGCTTAGGTTATTTCAAATCATTGGGGAGCAGGAGCTGGGTTTCCATGGTGGCATTTGGAAGGCCCCACAATACAACATATTTCATCATGCTCAGTGTCTCCTTGCTGGAAGGCTGAAGAACAAAAACTTAATGTGACCTGGCCTTTGGTTCAGGAGAGACGAGACGGCACAAACACAGAAACTTAGGCCAGAGAGTTGCAAGTCTGCTCTGAAAGAGAGTATATGAAGAGATCATTTCCCTTACTTGGGAAAGCTGCCGTTAGATTGTATTGGATTATTACCCAGGTGAGGAGAGTCTGATTCTCTGACAAACTAGTCCTTTAATCAAAAAGGTTATCTTTATGCTAACTGGCAAAGTTAATATTTATGCTAACTAGCAAAAGTAATGAAACTGATTTTACCCGCAGTGCTGGGTATAGTTTATTGAGACCAAACTGCTTCTTCTCACTTAGGGCTTATTTTATCTCCATGTCTATAATACAGCTCCCATCTCTCAGGATATCCATCGCTGCATAAATTAAACTTGCATGAGGAACACTCAGAATGCAGAAGTAGGGAGGGTGAGATCTTTGGAGGGATTTTTTTCAAGTGTCCTCAGAAGTAGTGATTCTGTTGCCTGGAAATTTGTATTTTTTTAATTGATGTAGACCAGCTCAGCTGTCTGGCATTTGACATCATGTATCTTTAAACTTGAATAAAAAATTAGGATTCTATAATGATCACTCAATTTCTTTACCATTTTAAGAGGTGTTCATAGAAGTCAAATAATTTAAATTACTTTATAAAATTGTAGTGTGTGTATATATATATCTTTAAAACAGGAAAAGCAGTTATTTCATGTATTTATAGGTATTCAAATAGATCTATTTTTAAATAATTCACTTCTTTTTCTATGTTTGGGAATACCCTTTGAACCAGAAATATCACTCAAAAGGAAGATGTAAAGTTGGCAGCCAGTTAAGATATGTGCATATATTTATTTAAAGTAAATATGTGTTATTGGAGCTGATGATCAATGGAGCAAAGATACATCATTTGGCTTTGTTTTTAAAGCTTTGGGTATGTCTTGGAAATAAGAGCTGAGGTTCTCTTCTCTCCCTCCTCACTTTGACAGACAGCTTTGAGACTCTTATCCCTTTATTGTGGGAAATACCATTTTCCCCACTACATATTCCAGTCCCCACTTTACTGAGGGCAATCAGCAAACACTCCACCTGGAAGCCCTCTGGGTGCTATGAGGCTTCCTGGCTATGCTCAGCCCTAGCTCTGCCAGATTTGAGCTCACTCTCAGTTTTTTGGAGGTGTTTCTTTGCGGAATTCACCACCACTCTGCCTCCCGAATGACATGCTTGGGTCCTGTGTTGCCTCCAAGCTCATATGCCATCAAGAAAAGGCAGTGTGGTGCAGAGGTTCCCACTGTCTCTAAAGCAGAGCCTGCTGCAGTCCCGGTTGGTTGATGAGCTGATTTACTGCAGTGACTTACCCTTCTGGAGGATGCAGCTTGGTTGTACCTGGAGTGTCTGTGCTCTTGGTTGGTACAGCACAGAGCATGCTGAAGCTAGAACGAGGAGTTTGGTTGCTTCTGTAAGATAAATAAGCCTATAAAGATGGGTGGCTGCAGCCTGCCGTAGCACACAGCAGTGTGCTGTTAACCACACTGGGGAAGGCATTGGGACATGCAGTGAAACACTTACTGATGTGTTTATTGCCAAAGGAACTTGCTTGGCCCCAGGACACTGAGCGTGTAAAGTGCCATCAGCAACAGCAGTTGGCTGACAGAAGATCAATTGCATGTGTTGCTTTACACAAAAGAGCAGTAACTGGTACAGACAGACAGCCTTGCTCTGTCTTATTTTAGGCCCATGCAAAGGCAGTGGGCCAGATGCCATTAAGCTCACATAGTACTGAAGTGAATGAGTAAGAGGAGCAGAGGGAGCAAAGAAACACAAGGACATGTGTAAAGCAGACAGGAAAGAATAGAGAAGAGCTGAGGAAAAAAACCTGGGGAGATGGGGCAGGGAAAGCTGATGGCTGTCACTGCCTGCCAGACTAGTCTGATGTAGGTGAAGTAGTTGGACTTCCTTAGGGCCTCTTTCCACCATGAAAGCCATACTCCCATGAAGCCGTACTTCAGCTACTTTGAAAAGGAAGGTTTTGAATTAAAAAAATAGAGAAGCTTAAGGTGTGGGAAGAAGTCATAGACTATGTGGTGCAGTGTACTGGCTTAGGTGTTTCCCTCCTATTCTTATACACTTGCTGCTTTCCTTAGGTCAGAGGTGTCATGGGCAAAGAAGTGTCCTTTGAATGTAGAGTGAGCGTGGCCTATAGATCCTGCCGGAGTTCATTCTCTGGCCTTTGGCCAGACCCCAAGACAGCACTGTTTCTTGAGCCATTGATGAAGAGGATTTAATCTTTAATGCACCAGTTTTAAGGCTGTGACCTCTATTATGAGTGATGGAGTCTGTTCTGCTTTGTGTAAAGAGTGTTCCAGTGAGAAGCATCCACGCACATTTTCAAACATAAATGATTCAATAGAGTCAGAAAGAAAACCCGAGTTATAAGAATTTTAACTAACCTTTATTCTTTATATGTATGCCTTTTTGTATAAAAGATCCCAAGCCTGCTTGGAAATGTTTCAGTAAGATAAAAGCACTGACACCTCATAGTAGTTTAGAGAGGACATAAAAAATAATAGACAAATTAACAGTGCAAGGAGGGACAACACATCATAGAAAGCTGTGGTTCTAGGATCAAATACGAAAGTATTGTTTCTGGAGGGATTTTTTTTCCCCTTTTTTTTTTTTTTTTTTTTTTTTTCCCCCATTCAAGGCCAAGAACAATGACATTATCTGTCCATCTCCTGTTGGGAGCCTAATAGCCTGGAAACCACATGAGTTCTCTCTTTTGGATGGCTGTTTCTTCCTCTTAGGGAGGTTTACTGCTGCTCTGGTAAAGATTCCAGTAGAGATGGGTCAGAGGGATGACTGACTAGTAGTCCAGGTAATTGCTTCCTGGCCCCAGTTCACCAGTCCAAGAAGGTAATGACTTAGTGACTCTTATTGCACCCTTGCTGTGCTGGTATGGTACCTTTATTATGACCCAAGGATATCTTTTTGAACAAATACACCTTTGGCACTTGGAAAAACCTGTTGCTGAGAAGTAGCGAGTCCCTTCTTGCATCCCAGCCTCTACCTTTTTGGTGGTAATGGGAAGAAAATTATGTCAAATAGCAGATTTATCAGAAGAAAAGGAACATACAAGTTTGACCACCTGGTCGCATTTGTGCCCAGTTTTGATCTTTGGCTCAAAAAAGCTTGATAGATCGGGCAGTTGTTTTTCAGATGTGTTTGTGGCTGAAGACTTTCTTCCAGAAGTCTGTTTTCTGCTTCTAGAAGTGGTTTGATGGGCAAATTTTTAGCTTATAATTTAAGCCCTTTCAATTTTGATCTCCTTTTTCTGTATTGGCAGTTTAGGTGGTATAAGGAAAATGGAAGCCACTTCTTAATACCTAACTTTGCTTTTGTATAAAACGTGGGGTTAAAGAGCAAAAAAATTAAATCAGTGGAACTCCCTGATCCTGTGGTCTCTTCCTTGATGCAGCAACGAACATATGAAGAAGTGGCTTAACTAAACTCTTTGCAAGTGTGGTCCACAGAACCTGATCCAAAGCCTATGTGACATTTCTTTTGAAAGATGAGCCCCATCAGTCTGAATTAATCTTGTTTTTTTAATTTGACCTAATTAGCTTCATTCTGGTTATATCATTCCTAGATGTGAATCTTAATATTGATGTAACAGTTGGGAAAGTTTAATTTCAGGGTAGGGTAGTCTGCATAATTAGGACTGCAAGAATATAGCAGGGAGGCTGGGAGCAAATTTCAAATGCATGCTGATGAGTGAACGACTGTTGAAATAGTTCTCCATCCATTGGTGCGTGAGTGCTTTTTCCATATTGGATGCCAAAGGGAGTGATGACATATTCAAGAGTCAATGGGCTTTTCTGGGTCTCTACCGGTTTGCTGTCTGTTATTTCCTATGCAGTATGTTTTAGTGGTCATGTGGATGATTGCACATGAGTTACCACAGGAGGTCCATGACAAAAATGTGTACATTTCTGGAAAATTTCTAAAGCTTTACAGAGATATGTATGCACATTCCAGCTGTGCTTAATTGATAACTTAAGACTGACTGATAAAGCCCAAGTAAGCATGGCTGCTGAACTCATCACGCTCATAACAGATGTACTGACTCAAGGACCACAGGTGATTTGTGTTGGATTTTGGGGTTTTGTTTCTATAATTTAATCACCATTTTTTTGCTCCCATGGTAACTTAGCTTTGAAGAAGCCTTTTCTTTGGTGTACGCTGGTCTGAATATCCAGGAAACACAACTCTTAGTCATAGTTCATCTTATAAATGCAGAGTCTGCACATGTTTAGGTATCCTTGCAGCGCCTTTAGATAGCTAACATCACCTTACTGACGGGAAAGTTTCAATGAGCCTCATGGAGATTACAGAGGGAGGGAGAAGACACGATCAAAACCATTATGCCAAAAAAGCATTACCTGATTCTTCTGTAAATATTGTACTTATTTATATAGTATCAGATTAAAAACCTACTCTTTTCATAAACTTAAGTCTAGATTCAGAAGAGCACCTTTATGTAGGGTGCCACTTAAGTACGTACTTGGTTTTAAGTACCTACCTTGGTTCTTTTGATGCCAAGTATAATGATAAAGGAGGTCCTCAGAGTCAGCAATTAGAGACAGCAATATGTGGAAAATATAAGTCTTGATGGTAAGCCATGTTATAGATAATGAGGCATTAGTGTGTCACACCTGAAAATATTGTGGAAATCAGAAACTGAAACCTTCTGTAGCACAGAAACCTTTCTGAGTATATTGTAAGTGTTGCTAAAGAGTTTATTTTTGGCAACTGTACACAGAGATTTAAGTGCCATAATTGGATTGTTCTTTGATATAATAGGACTGGAAAAGATTATTGAATGAATGTGAAATTCCTACTTTTACCAATTTGAGTTTGACTTGTAGCGGAGCCTACTGCACACATTTGAATTCCATTCGAGATGTGTTGACTTGCTTACTTAACAGCCAGTGCATTAAAGTACAAAAGCTAACAACTCATTTATTAGGCATTTAGCCAAAATTTAAACTCATTTTATTGTTAGGAGGTGCTGTTGCTAGACAGGCAAATATTAAGTTTGTTACTTCGATTTATTTGACTCCTCTGTGCCAAATACATTATAAAACATCCCAGCATTAACTTTGCATAAATTATTTTTTGCTTTAGTTAGAATTTTTCACCCATCTTGCCATTGATATTCCTCACCTGTGTTTATAACTTAGAAAGTTATAAACTCTTGTAAAACGAAAAAGTAAAAATTGGCTGATGCTTCTGTCAGTGTCAGCATATGATTTTTGTTTGTTTCTTTTAAACCTCACTGTTCCCTTGAGAAGAACGTTAAGTCAGAGTAAAGCTAAAAGCCCTTGCACGTTCATTAGCGTGATGAAACTGTAAAATGAGACTTGGTAACTTTTGCAAGATCCCTGGTCCTCCGGGGTGTCCGAAGGATAACTGTGCAGAGGTTATACCCCTCCAGAGGGCAGCTGGTGCCAGGACAGAAAGGCCAGAGATAAAACAGACCTTCCAGGGAGCACTGGTAATTAGGAAAGCTCTGTGGCAAGAGGCAAAATACTGGGGAGCACATCTGACCATGGTAGCTTCCCTGTTGGAGGGAACAGCTTGCATCAGGACAGTTTACCAGCTCATCTCACTAGACCTGTTTAGGGGATGAGTTATGTCCCCCTTGTCACCTGGCTGACAGTGTAGGACACCGCTTTATTATCAGCTTGGACATACTGTCTTTGGGAACTTGCACACAGGTACTTGGAGGCTAGCTGTGTTTGTTCTTTCTATACACTTTGGTCTGTGTGGGTTTTCCCAGGATACTTGTTAAGGGGTTTGCTGTGAAATATTGCAGTCATTAAGGCAAATCGCTAAACCTTTAGCAAAAAAGCCTTCATTAAAAGCAACTGCCAATAGCTTGATCTTGCAAAAATTCCTTTTTTTTTTTATTGGTATAATTTATGAACAGATTTGATTCTTCAGAAGTTCTTGGACTCACTGCTTGGCACTTACAAGTCTCATGAAGAGCTTTGTTGTTGGGGGTTGCTCTTCTGCATGTGCCATCTGGGTGCTGCATTTTTTTGGTGCTTATCCTGTGCCCTAGATTGTGAGAAGCCCCGAGCTGAGGACAGGCAAACACAAACCCTCCCTGCTGTTGACTAAGGTTGTGTTAGGCTGGTGTGCAATAGCAGGACCAACGGTGTTGCACTCTTTTTGACACCATATTTCACAGTGCTCCTGCAGCTGCTGGGATGAGACTGAGACTGCCAGGCTCCTCCAGGGAAAAGTCCCCGTTACTGGCAGCCAGGAAGGTGGCTACCTTGCATCACCCACATACTTAACACATTTTAGCTCTTTAGCCAAGGGAGTGCTCAGCATTGCACAATCAAGAATTATTTGGTCTTTTCTCTTAGGAGTTTTCAGTGCAGAGATTTAACTCTAGAAGTTATTGACCTCAGCAGTGAGTGGATAGTGGAGGTATTTGGAGATACAGGTTCCTATTTTCGCTCTCCCTCTTAGGCAATTTTCATTCATGCTGGTTTTCTAAATCTGTGACTGGTGTATCTTTTTGTTAGACAAGCACTCTTCTTAACAGTGTACCATTTAATTTCTCTAGTGCCAAGAGGAAGAAATAAGTTATTCCTCCTTTAAAAAGAGTGATTTAAGTAGGGAATAATGAATGCAAAATGCTGTCATTAAAAATCAGCAGATAAGCTGATGGATCATCTGTCACTCCCAGGCCTTGCCATAAAGTAGATAATAATTTTTTTTAAAAATAAAAATGGTAATGATGAGTATGGAACATGTTGACTGTAAATGCCTTAATAATGAAAACTGTTTTTTATTCAGTGAACACCACCTTGTGACTCCCTGCTGACCAAGACATTGTAGGAGAAAATAACTTCTTTCGAGAGCCTTCCAAAAAGGGTGTAGCATGCGAGATGGGGTATTTTTGTCTTCTCTCTATTTCACCACTTTTCTTGTGGCAGATATTAATTCTATACCGTAGCAGCATACTGACATGAAATTGGACTTGCCACAGTGTATACTCAGCTGTTTTGAGTAGGTATCACATGTCTACGCTGGAAGGGGCATTGGGGTGCCTGCAGTGGGAGATGCATGGGTCTGACCTGCCTGCTTTCAGGTTCAGTGCTTCCAGGTATGATTCATTTCAAGGGAAGTACCTAAACCAGCACCCTAGTAATTGTGCAATAAAAGTGCTTTTTCTCTGCACAGAACATACAGGGAGGCTACTGGGCTAGCTTAGATGGATACATCTAAATTAGACAAATATTAAATGGAGTGAGGTTAATCCAAGCCTTTGTTTCTTGGCAATTTTTCGCTTCCTTTTTGATACCATTAAGGAATTAGTAATTTGTGGGATTCCTCAGCTGGGACTGTTATCTGGGATACAACAGCTTTTCCCTTGGTTCAAGACACGGTTTAGCTGAGTGATAGCCCTTGGCAAATGTTGACTCTGTTTTGCTGAGTGCTGTCCTTATTAACCTACCCTGAGCTGCTGAAAATGCATTAATTGGGTTTTCTTGTTGCTTCTGTATAAACCTAGTGCTGGTGTAACAATGGAAAAATAGTGACTCGGGCATGAGGCTGGTTTTCCCACATTATAGGTGAATGACTTTACCCCGGGCTGTTGGGGAGATGGATGTTGTAATCCTGCAGTTATCAGAAAGACAAGTTTTTTACCTGAAGTGAAAAGCATGTATTTCTTAAAAACAGTTTTTTAAGGAAAATTGTTTCTATCCTTATTCTCTTTTTCACTTTTGAGATATACTGAACATTTTAATTTGATTACCAATTGTCATCCTATTATTGTTGTTTATGAACTGTTTATAAATCAATACTACAGGATTCCAAAAAGTCTTTTCTATCTCTGGCATCTGTGTTAGGCGTCGGGTGCACGTGTAGGATGCTGTTTTCAGAGGGTCTCAGCAGACTCGTACTTGGTTCAGGGCCAGGCTTTCGGAGAGCTTATTACAAAGCCTCAGCTGAAGTTCCCAAAGCCAAAGAGCAGCTGTCCGCTCTGTTTTGTATGCCTTTATTTAGTTTTTTTTTAAATGAGGTGCTCAGCTCCTCTGCAATGTGGCCAGTAATCTAGATATTAGACTGAGAGTTGGTTGGAGTTCAGTAACATTGAAAACTTGCCACTTATTTACTTGCATGAAATAGGACCTGACTGTCCCAGTCCAGCATCTGATTTAGCCAGATACAAGTGCTCTGCTTCTCACTACACACCCTAGAACATCTATTTTTCTCATTCATTACATGGAGACAGGGAAGGAGAAGTTCAAGCCCTCATCACAGTATATTCTCCATCCCACAAAAGCATTTCTATTGACTGTGTCCAAAGCTTTGTGAAATGATGCAGTCATCGGGGTAATATCAGTCCTTGGCCTCTGGGAAGACGGCTGTCAGAGTATAAAAAATACTTTTACTCTTGGTGGTTGCAGCCAACAGCACTTCCCTCCCTGCACCTTCCCGAGTTTCTCAGAATGTTCACTCCAGCTGGATAAAGGTGGTTCACATCACGGCACATGAGGGAGCAGATGTGGTCAGTGTTGCATGGCTACAGGAACCGCCCTTTCACTTTGTAGAGGTAGCAGCAGAGCAGAACGGGTCAAGTGCAGGGCTGCAGCTCCCTTCCTCTTTCCAATCTGCAATTAGCTCAACTTTTCCAGTTACTCATGTTTTACATATAGTTGCCCCAAGCCAGGTAAACATACGTGTGTTCTGAAGAGACTACGGTGGAGGGGAAAAAAATGTCAAATGTGTTCTTAGAAGCTGAAAGTACTAGCAGATTTCTGTTGATTTGGAGATGCCTGGGCATTTGTACCTTTATTCTTTGCACAAGTGTTTAAAAACACTGTAGGGCTCCTTTCTTTGTGTTTTACAGAACAAATTCTCTGATCTTTTTTAAAAAAATATACAATAACAATAAATACCATAAAGAGCTGGAGAACTGGATGGGTGGGAGCAGGATTTCTTTCAGCCAGTTGAATAGAACAAGAAGTTGATCACCTGCAGTGGGACAATTTGTGCTTTTGCCTCTTGTGATTCAGTGAATTCATGAGGCTTTTGGGTTGGCGTCAGTTAGTCCTTAAGTTTCACTTTTTTGATGATGGGATGTCTGCTGGACTTCTCCCCTCCACCTCTTCCTCCACCCCCAAGGGGGTGGATCAGAGATCAACAGAACTGATGTGGTGATGTGAGCTGTAATTCTGTTTCAGCCATGATTATATGTCACTCTGCTGCACACCGTAAGTGGTACTTCTGGATTCCTGCTGTGAGCAGTTGATTGGATTCTAGTACCTTTTATTCTATACATAAGGATTTTTTTTTTTAACAAAGCACAGTAACACACAAAAGCCCTAGTTTATTCTTTATTCTCTTTTTTTCCACTAATACCTCATACTTAAATACAAAACTAAAATGATTTTTGGCATACCTGACCTTCCTTAACTCCATCTCTCCTCCTGTTCCAAATAAAATTCAATTTAAAGGTTCATGTTGACCCTAAATTGTAGCACAAGTCTGTGACCTAGGTAGAAATTTTCTACCAAATGTGAATCTTAAGTTGAATTTTGAACTCTTGCTGACAAAATGAATGCTAACTGCAAGTTTATTTGTAGTCCCGCTTGTTACATTTTTCTTTGTCAGCACAAGCTTTATTTCTCCAAATATATTATTGAATGAAAGAAGAAGCTATTCTTTTATCTGTTAATGCTGATGCCTGTAATTCATCCTGTTCATTTTCTGTGCTGCTATTTTTTTTGTATGGTTCTTCTCCAGCTTATGTAGCACAGCAAAACTTAATTGCCTAAGTCTGATGTACTTTTCTATTCCTGGCAACAGTGTAGGTTGCTAAACCTTTATGTGGGAGATGCCTTCTGGAATATGAAGTCTGTGTTGCAGTTGGGATATGGCAGGGTTAGGGCCCGGTCTAGGAGGAGCCTTTTAATTAGCTTTTTGGATATTTTCTGTAGAGCTGCCAATTAGATTGTCATTTTCTGAGCAGTTTTTGCAAGCGGAAAGTGTTCTTTCTGAAAGTCTCATGTTACAGGGCTTTCCTAATGTATGTGGTACCACTTAATTTGGGGAGATCAGGAGTGAACCCCCTGAATTTATACCAGCAGCTGATGTTTGACAAAAGCCAGGAAGCAACTCTTCATCTGATGACATGAGGACAGACCCATTTCCCTTCATAGCTAATCACTTTTGTTTTCTTGCCATTCAAAGCTTTATTCACTTGTTAATATTTGCAAATAAAATGCTTGGTGCTGGATAGCGTCCAGCACTGGGGGCTGGGGCAGCTTACATTTACTCATTTGCACATACTGTACCTGAGTCTTAATTTTCTTTTAAATAGAGCTTTAATTGGGTCTCTGGATGAACACTTATGTTCACTTCTGGCCAGGTGCAGAATGGTATCTTGTATAATGAAGGCTGTTCAGAAGCCCTGACCTTGGGGTCGGTCAGGATTGAATTATTCCCTGATCTGCACCTGGCCCTTGGGCAACTAGTTAAACTCCTCTGTAAGTTTTCAAAATGCTATAGAGGAATGACTTGTGCGATATGTAGGTTCTTTGTGGATTACATGAACGAGGTTAATTTCAGCTGTAGTTCTACTTATTTACCATAAAATACCAGGACAATGCTGGTACTCTTATGTACAGAGGAGTTTTATTAAATAGTGGTGGTGATGCATATTGACAAGTCTTGCAATTTTTGTAATGTCTTTTCAAATGTTTACATTCTAAGTCACTGACTCTTGAGGTCAAGTGATTTTGAAGAAGGATTC
Source organism: Nyctibius grandis (assembly GCF_013368605.1). Lineage (NCBI taxonomy): Eukaryota > Metazoa > Chordata > Aves > Nyctibiiformes > Nyctibiidae > Nyctibius > Nyctibius grandis. The sequence goes on along the minus strand of NC_090671.1, from coordinate 11,746,487 downwards.
CACTTGCATTTAAATGTAAAAGATTCTGCTTGTTGTGACTGATGAAAAATCTTGAAAATTTCATGAGACTCAAAAGATGAGAAAGCAAAGAAAGAACAGTTAAAAACTTTAGGAATCCTTAGCATGAGCTCTTGAATGCACAGTATCTCATACATGATTTTTGCATGTTGGTGATGCAGAAGATGGCTGCTCTTAGAGCCCTCGCATTTGGAACAGCTGGACTGCATGCCATGGTAAGGAGGACTTCCACGTTTTCAGACATAAGTTAATCTGTCTTCTGAAGGGGGTCATTTAATTTCCTGTCTTGGCAATTAATGATGGAGCAGACAGTAATTTTAAGATGAGCATGGTCAGTCTACTTTTTAATACACCATGAACACAAACACTGTAAGTTCTGAGGATCCCTGCACTGCTAATTAGTATTTCAGTGGTTTCACTAATCGCTTGAACTGGGAACTTGGCCAAAACTAACAGAAGAGACTTCCAGTACAATAAATTGTTTTAATTTTGTGATCTGATCTTATGCATGGCTCAGTGTTTCTGAAGGCAAGGATAGAATAAAATCTCATTTTCCATGATAACATATGCAAATCAGAACTTTTTGGTCCCAGATGAAGCTGCGCTTCTATTGACATGGTGCTAGGAAAATGCTGTTAAGAATAAAAAGCCACTAAAACTTTATTTTGCTGATAATATTTTATTATTGCTTTGTAAGCTACCTTATCCATAGGGCAAAATCTGCCAGAGAGATAAGATCCCATAACTCCTGTTTGCTTGTATCATTCCCTTTATGATTTATAGAGTGCCGTAGATGTTCATGGCATTTTGCAGACGTATAAAAGATTGACGTGTTCTTGCCTCAAAGAACTTAAAAATTCTGCAGTTTAGCAGCAGTCAGCAGTTTCTCCTATCTGAATTTTACTTTTAATGGCACTGTATAAAATCACTATTACACAGCCACCAAATGAAATAGCATTTTATTTTTAGTTACAAATGCAATGTTTTGAAAGTGTTTGCTAGAGGTCCTAGACTGTCTACATGACGGGCTAGAAGGCTCTGTTCCCTGGCCTGAAGACAGAACAGAAACAGTACAAAATAGCCCCTTGTCCTCTGACCAGGAGAGATTACCTGAAACATCCCTGTGACTGCCAGTAAGGGGGGCACATAGCACTGAACATGGTAGGGATGTGTAAGATATGGGCAAGCCTCCCTGCTGAGGAGGGGAAGATTCATAGCTCCTTTCGCAGCAGGAGCCAAACTGTGTTCCTGTGATAATGACTCCTGGCCATCACTGGTTTATGTGAGATTTGAACTAGTGACCGAGCAATGAAATGCTCTGTATCCTGTTATCAACTTCTTGAGTCTCAGAACAGGCACCGCAGACTTCTAGCAAGCGGCTTGAGATGATTGCTGTAGCTCTTACAGAGGTCAACCAGCTAATTCCTCACAAACTACCCTGAAAATCTTTCCATTAAAGTTCAAGGGCCTAGGTGAGTAAAATTTTTGATGTGGATAATGTCCCTGTCTGAAGGAGAATATAGTCACCTGCTCAACTCTTCACTTGGATAAAACCTTTTCCCACCATTGACTTGGGGATGTCATTAATTACTCATATTCGGAATGTCGCTTTGCTACCTGACACATCTTTACACTCTGCATTATTTTGTTATAGTAAAATGTGAGTGAAGTTCCACCTTTATACATGCAATTTTAGGATTTCCAGGCGCTTGTATAAAGTAAAATCCTTCTATATCCTGCCCAGGTAATTTAACAGAATTATATATATAAACATAACATTAAAAGCAATTTTCTGAGCCTCATGATTACGCTGATTTTGTTTGTCACACACCTGCATGTACTGACTTACCATATTCTGTCACTCATAGTAAACTCTGTCCCACAGCGTAATGTGACAGATGCTAATGAATATGATACATCATAATTTTTCAAAGCAGAGGTACTTGGAAAGATCTTCCTTTCACCTTATTAAATGCTTTGAAAAATAATTTTGTTGAAAAAAAATTAAGATTCTGGGGGTTTTAAAGGGCCGTACGCTTGACCCCAAGCATAAATGAAATTCACTTAAATTTTATGGATTGCTTTGATGAATTCCAGCCTAAAAGATTTTTGAGTAGCAGACTGGTGGGAGGCTAGAATTATTTGGAGGGGTTCCGTTTCTAAGGAGGTGAGTGAAAAAGCTCCCACTAATTTCAGTGGGAACTCGAGCAAGCTGTTTTGCTGTCGTCCAGTGACATTTTCTCAGTGCAAGACAGCAGCAGGGGTGGCTTTGTCTGGATTCTCGGGTATAACGTAAGGCACTTGGAAGACTGCAAGGTCAAAACTACTTGAGTTTGTCAGACACAAAAGCTCAGCAGAGAGCTCAATGTATCAGAATTAACAAAAATACACAGTTTCAAAGACAGCAAACTTTCGTAAGGACTTTGGGAAAGGAGGGCTACCCTTGATTCTTCTGAGAGCCTTAAAGTGCAGCACTACACTGGTGCATACATTCTCACGTGGAAGTATGAGGATAGAGATGGGTATAACAACTCTTATAATTGTCTGATACACAGGCTTTTATTCCATATTTGCTGTGGAAGATCGGTGCTCATGCATTGTGATGGGCAAACACAGGCTCCAAATCCCCGTGCATCCACAGCTCTGTGTTTCCCTTGTTCCAATTCCCTCTCTTCATATTTCTTTGTTGTTTACCATCTCTGGTTGCCTGCAATGGGTAATCATGCTCAGGTATCAGCTTTTTATGTTTTGCTGGGTGGCACCTTTCTTTTAAGTTGTTATCTTTTCCAGCACAGTGAGTGCTGAACTTGCTACCTGCAGGCTTTGCTCTGCGGTTAGGGAGAACTCGCACTGGGCAGGACTTGGTTTTTACCCTGTCTCTACGCTGGTGAAACACCTTTTGACTCCTGGTAGCAACTCAGGGTTGCCCAGTCATGTCCTTAGTCAAGAAAGAAAAGGTTGAAATAGATTTTATTAAACCTTTAGCTGCTTGTTACCTGCTTTAACCAGAAGCGGGATGAGGTGAGGAGAGCGAGGCGCAGCGTGAGGGGCCCTTTCACCTGGGGAAGAGGCGGAACATTGAGGAGAGAGGAGCCCTGCTTGCACGGGCTCCCTGCAGCAGGAGCCTCCCAGGGACGGCACACCCTGCCTGGCTCTTGCCCCTGGGATTTGGGAAGAAACACCAAAAAGTACAGAGGAGGTGTGCGAGGAGGTGCTCACACATGGCTGGGCCGACACACCACCCTGCGCGGCTCTGAGGTGGGTGCTGCCAGCGCTGCCCTGCGTCGTCCGGGGTGTCTCACTCGAGGCCGCCATGATATGAACCAGATCAGTGTCTCTCTGATATGCACAAATGTTTTATCAGTCGTGCTTTGAACTACAGGGGTTGTCGACATTTCAGTCACACGCTCTGCTGGGGGGTGTTAATATCCTTCCTGACTGAGAGCGTTGCCTAGAGGGACCATTTTGTGTGTAACACTCTGGTAGAGCGATGCCAGGCGCCAAGTGGCGCAGGGTAAAAGACTAATGTGCGCTATGTTAAATGGTGTCTTGGGTTTTGCTGGGTCCCTATTCATAAAACACAACAAAGTGGCGACAAGGATAAACCTTGTCAGCTAAAGGAGCTGCTGGGAATACCAGAGAGTACTTAGTGACTAAAACAAATCAAATTTTGAAATCCTCCCTTCCAAAGGAAAGCACAGAGGGGATTTAACTAGAGTGAACAAGTGTATTTGCAGTAAAATGGCTGCGTGTGCGTGAGTGGAGTGGGGGGAGAGGCGGCTCTAGGATTAGCTTGGCTGCAGCAGGGCAGAGGGCTCTGTGACGGGGCTGGTGTGGTGGCTCCAGCAGGCGCTTCAGGAGGAGGGACATGGAGAAGAAGGGCTGCCTGGCAGGGGCGGGTCACCATCTTGAGCAGCGAACCTGGGGCCTGGGTTATCGCTGTGCCCTCAGCCCACGCTGTGGTAGTGGTGGTGGTAGTCAGTGCAGGCACTTTCCAAAACCCTTCTGAATGGTAAGATCCTACCTGCTCAGTGTAGGGTCCTGCTATGAGGGGTTAACTATACGTTGTGCACTGCTACCCTATTTGGGTCTGGGAAAATTCCTTTTTAATTGTAATTAGGCTGTCCTTGTGTTCATGGCTTGTTTCCATATGGGAATTGTTCCTGACAGAAGCTGTTCCAGGAGTTTGGCTGCTCGCCTGGTGCTGGGGAGCTGGGCTTCAGCTCTCTGCTTAACCAGATGCTCCCTCTGTGACTCTGGCCAAGTTACTTCGACTCTCTGTGCCTCAGTTTCTAATAATAAAATGGGAGTATTAACATCTACCTGTCTCACAAGGGACTTAGTAACGCAGTAATCAGAGACAGTTGAACACTCAGAGAGTGTGTTGGGGGGATTGATACATGTTCCTCAGACAGGCAGAGCGCAACATCCATGGGTTTGATGCTGGCTTGGACCGTGTTCTTAGTTGAGGCAGATTAATGCACCAGTTACAAGTGTTGACTTCAATTCTGCAGCAAAGCTTCAACTGAACCTCAAGTCTTTGATAGCCCTAGAAAGAGGAGTAATCAAGAGAACACTGTGAAATAGATGCTCTCTTCCTCTGCCTAAAAATGTGGATAAAGTTCCTTGGCATTTTCAGAAACACTTTGTACCTAACTCTTGTTGAAGTTCGCAGCAGTATGACAGAAAATCCCACTAGGCCCTTACTGTTTATGTCTTCTGGTACTTATGTTATTCATTTCACCCTTTAGTCAAGGGCTGTTTATTTCCTTGCATTGTTCCTTGCAGTGTTGCCTCATGAGCCTCAGTTGCACCACCATTAGTCACCTCATGGTACTTGACTAAAGAGCCTCTCGGTCCTCTCTGGTCGCTGGTATCCTTGTGCTCTGGAGGTGGACCATGTGCCATGTAGGTTGGGACACTGAAGTCCTGCCAGAGTCAAGTCCTTTCTTTGAATGGGCCATGATGGTGTGTCACTACTTGTGTATCACCAAGTAGCCCAGAATACTGGGCTGAAAGTCAATTTGCATCTTGTTTTGATTTAAGCTTTCTTCTTTTTCATTTTTTCTCTGAACTATAGCATTGTATCCCCCAAGGACAGGATAGGGCCTTTGCTCCATTACATGGGAAGTTATTGAGAACTTGTGGAAAATTATGTTCCCTTTCACCATTCTCTACTATTGTATTAACTTGTTCAAAGAGCTCCATCAGGTAACTGAGTTTTCTCCAGCAGAGACTCTGCTGCTTCAAGCCTATCATGTTAATCTCCCCTTAATTAGATCCTTTATCCCGTTCTCAGGAACAGATGGGAAGCTTGGGGCTGTGAAATATTTGGGATCTCCTGAGAGACCTGAGGAGCATCCTCCACAGTCCTCCACCCCATCACGAATGTGGTCATCAATACCAGTCATCCCCGTCGAGGCTTTCTGTGAGGATCTGTTCAAGGGCAACGTGGATATCCTCTCTGCTGCTTGAGGAGTGCTGTAGGCTCACGGTGGCCTTATGGTATTCCCCTCGCTCCTTCTGCCTCCATCTGTCTCCCCACACTTCAGCAGCCCTATGGAAGAGGCGGGGTGAGCTGCCCTCCTTTCCTGCAAGGATTTCTGATCTTGTAATGGTTTTTGGCTTCAGAGGAGCGCATAACATACCTTATTTAATCTCCTGCTTTGTTACTGGGGCAGATGTCATCTTTTCACATGGCTATATGAACTGGTTTCTGTCCGTTTTCCTTCCTCTCAAAAATGTGCTCTCTCTCTATACAGTTCCACATCACAGTCATTGCTTTTACAGGGCTGAAAAATGGGAGTCTTGTACTTTTCTGCCTTGTGCTAGATGTTGATATTCACAAGCCTGTGAATGGGTACCAGGCAAAAAGCAGTAAAGCATGCCTTATTGGGTACACTATATGGCAATGCATAGCCCACATTATTCATGAGAAATCCAATTACCACTGGATTTCATGACCTTTTCTACATGCTTCTTTGGTATAGCGTTGGAGTATTCTGCCAGAAATTCATAGCAAGGTGTGTCCCTGTCATGCGTCCATAAACTGAGCTAGATACAGCACAGCTGACGAAAAGGGGATGTTGACAAGGGAAGGAAACTGAAACACAAGAAATCTGACCCCTTTTCTCCTGGATATTGTAAAAGAAGATGTACTGCTGTGTGCTTGTGGTGACAGCTTTTTTTTTTGTCGTTATTGCAACCTGTTTACTTTCTTGCCTTGTCAGCCAAACATGCTAGTCAGTAGTCATCACTGTCTTTGGATCAATACCTGCTAGGAGCTGTAGTTACAGAATCACAGAATCACAGAATCACAGAATGTTAGGGATTGGAAGGGACCTCGAAAGATCATCTAGTCCAATCCCCCTGCCGGGGCAGGATTGCCTAGATCATATCACACAGGAACGCGTCCAGGCGGGTTTTGAATGTCTCCAGAGAAGGAGACTCCACAACCTCTCTGGGCAGCCTGTTCCAGTGTTCAGTCACCCTCACCGTAAAGAAGTTTTTCCTCATATTTAAGTGGAACCTCCTGTGTTCCAGCTTGCACCCATTGCCCCTTGTCCTGTCAAGGGATGTCACTGAGAAGAGCCTGGCTCCATCCTCTTGACACTTGCCCTTTACATATTTATAAACATTAATGAGGTCACCCCTCAGTCTCCTCTTCTCTAAGCTAAAGAGACCCAGCTCCCTCAGCCTCTCCTCATAAGGGAGATGTTCCACCCCCTTAATCATCTTCGTGGCTCTGCGCTGGACTCTCTCTAGCAGTTCCCTGTCCTTCCTGAACTGAGAGGCCCAGAACTGGACACAATACTCCAGATGCGGCCTCACCAGGGCAGAGTAGAGGGGGAGGAGAACCTCTCTCGACCTGCTGACCACACCCCTTCTAATACACCCCAGGATGCCATTGGCCTTCTTGGCCACAAGGGCACACTGCTGGCTCATGGTCATCCTGTTGTCCACTAGGACCCCCAGGTCCCTTTCCCCTACACTAGTTTCTCCGATAGAAAACCTGACATACAGTTTCGTTGGTTTGTCCCCTCTTCATTCCTTCCTTTACCGGCCTAAGCCATTGGTCCAGCTTCACAGGTGCCAAAGGGTTTTGCACGCTTGGATTTTAGTCTGGAACAGAACATTGCAACTATCATTTGCAAACTAGGGGAGATGGTTCAGACACTGAGCTCAGCCTGTTAAGACTGGGTATGTAAAGGATGAGGAAGAAGCTGTGAGTGAAACCCCTTATGGAGGGTTTTTGATCTGTTTTGTTTGCTGGATGTTGGAATACAGACAAACCCATTAAAATGAGACCATAAAACAAGCCACTGGTTTTGGTATATGTGCAAGTTTGGCAAGACCCAAAACAGAGAGCAACAAGATTTAAAGAAGTATCCTGAAATTATAGTTTCGAACAGGGAGCTCCATGCCAATCGATGGGAGTCTGCTTTTGTTACGGTCACAAAAATCGTGAGTCTGACTCCTGCTATTACAGTGATGCACAGTGTTGTCAAGGTAATGGATTTGGGCACTCAGCGTATACAGGAAGGGTGTAAAAGGCAAGGAGGTGTTCTGTAGGCCTCCAGGAGCAAGCTTCATGATAAGGGATTTTTTTTTTTTTATGGCTGAGATAGAGAATACTCAAGTTTTGTTGTAGAAGTGAGTTTTATGCCATGGCCTATTGCTGTTGTTGTGCACATCACCCATGGGAATGCTGTTCTTTCCCATATGTAGCAGGGTTTGTGAACTCCGCTGCCTTGCCTCCTCGTGCGGGTACCTGAGCAGCTTCCCTCCACAGGGCTCAAGTGGAAATTAGAAGGGGGGAGAGAGTAGAGATCATGCATGTTTCAGTTCCTTAGGAAAAGAGCTTGGCTGCAAAGGAGCTGTTGCACTGGATTCTGAAGAGGCGGAGGTAAGGAGTAAGCTGCTAAGGACCATGTTTACTATCTATCAAGGCCTTTTTAAATTTTCTTTTCTTTGTGTGTGTTAAATAGGAGCAACAACATTTTAAAGCCCTGTTTAAAGACAAGCTTGAAAAGACCAACCAAAAAGGCAAGAGAAGTGGGGTCTTTGTTATTAAAACTTTGCAATCCAGTCAGCCTACTTAATTGTACTTTGATAAAGAGAGAAACTGATAGGAGGAGGGGAAAAAAGAGAAGAAAAAGAAAGCAACTACCTGTTAAAAATTATCAAGATGAGGGATTGCTGTCTATAAAGCTTCTTAAGACAAATCCTTCCTTGTACAACTTGTCTTTCACTAACTTAAATGAAATGAGAAATTGACAGTAAAAGCAAAATGTCTACACTAATGAGATAGTCTGATTTATAAGGACCAATAAGGCAAAGGACGTGTTAAGTATTTCAATAATAGAGCTGAAGGCTTGTCTGGAGAAGTGAATGCTTTGTGGGAATGCAATGCGAGAGCTGAGATTTTAAGGGCTGAGTTGTATGTATAGGTTGGGTCTCTCACTTCCTCTGCAGACCATATATATATATATATATGTATATTTGAGCACATGCTAGATACTCACAATGCATCTCAGTTTCACCAGAGCAACACAGAGGGACAGTAATGTGGTCCTTTCATTCATCAGGGAAGTATACTCTTAGCTGTGTTGAAAAGCAGCCACTCTTCAGTAACAGATAGGAACCCTGCGATAATCCGGCTGTCATCCCAGCGCCTTAGGAAGCAGAATAATGCAGAGTACAACAGGCCAGAAATGCAGCAGATACAAATTGACATAGTTAGCTGAAGCCGGGGGAGTGATGTTGATGTGTGTTCCTTTTGGTTGTTGTATTGAGCTAATCAACATAACATTTTACTGCTAGCTGAGATTCTGGCCCAACATCTCAATTTCCAAACCATACTGGACTGAATACAGAGTTTTAAATACAGTGGTTTATTATATGTTTGTATGCATAAGCACCCAACTTTAAAAGCTTCTCTTATGAATCTGTTGTGAGGGAGTGAAATGTAATCTCTTGTCCTGGGCAAGTAGATGCAAACTACTGATTTAAATGCTAGCAAATCTGAGGAGTCTCTCAGAGAAAACCAATATCCTGTGGAAAGGTGTTTTTTTTCTTTCTTTCTTGAGTCTGTTTTCTCTATCTTGGATGCCTTTATTTCATCACCTTTACTATTACTATATTTGACACATAGTCATAGGCTTTCCAAGGCAATGCAATATTAAATTCGTGGTCATGTAAGAGCTTTTTCCTGATTCATCCTGGGCATGTAGAGCATCACGATGAGTCTTTCCTGGCTCTCAGCTAAAAGCGACTGTGGGAATGGCCAAAGGGAGGGGGAAAAAAGTCTCTCTGCTTTGTTGCCAGCAGACAGGCCGTTCCTTTCTGCCACTGGGAGGAGCATGAAAGCGAGAGAAACATCTTCCTCCTTAGGAGCAGAAAGCTGCAACTCCCAGACTGGAAAGACTGAAGTTGACATCTGTATTAATTTTCCTGCTGATGTGTGGGAATAAGTAGTCTCATCTTTTGGGATGTCGGTGAATACAATTTTTTTGGCTTGCCTACTGAGATTATTGGGGCATTGTGCTTTTGTTTCCCCTTTCCAGCCTTACAAACTGCATAGCGATGTTGGACGTTTGTCTAAGTGTGCCATTAAAAATAGACCGGTTGTCACTGTGTGCAGTCCCAGCCTTGTTACAGCTCCTGGGCTGGGATGTAGCTGTAATCCTGCTGGCCCTGCTTATGTTCTGGGGCTTCCAGAACAGGTTTGTGTCCCCTCAGCATGCCATAAAATCTTCAGGGATAGAGGGGGTGTTGAATGATTTTTAAAAATTTTTTAAATTATTATTTCCTGTTGCTCAGTTTTCCTGTCTTTAGTTAAATTAGTTGGGCAGCTATAAGCATGTTGTAGAAAAATTGATATTCTCCAACTGGGTGAATTTCTGTTCTCAGATGCAATCCTGCAGTCTGGGAACTCAAGGACAGAGGCTCTGTCCATAATGAGAGTGCAGAAGAGCCATGCTTGTCGAAGGAGGAGTGATGCTGGAAGTGACTGTAGTCCTGCTGTGCTAACATTTATGTTTCTGGACAAAAAAAAAAAAGGTCAAACTGCAGTAAGTGAATGAATCCAGATCCTTTCAGTGCATAGGGAAAACACTAGCTTTCCCCTCTGTGAAATAAACCCACTATTTAAGACCTGCCGGTAAGGTCTGAAGTTTTGATGGCTACCTTGGATACAAATGCACACGTGGATGAGGCAGTGTAATGACCGGTATCCATGGTGTGGAACACAAAAGGATAAAATGTCAGTGCAGTCACTTTGACGTTCGATGCGGTAACAGGGCAGCACTATAGGGAAATGATCCCATAAAATGGAGGTTTAGAAATGACAGCAAGGGTTTCTGCCTGATGCTACAAATTAACAATAAACCTCAGGGGCACGGTGTAATTATTTACTTTGCTAAATAACACAGAGGAACTATGGTTTAATTACAGTACTTTAGCTATGCAATAGAATTGCAGAGACTGTAGCTTCAGTGGATTGCATTAATGAGCCTTGCTAACGGTTACTTCTAATATTGGATAATGTTTCTTTTGTTTTAAATCATCCTTTTTAAATGAGTTCCATGCAGATGAGAAGGAACCTTTCCAGAGTACCACAATGGATTGTTTTTGTTTCCAAAAGACACAACCCAACAAGGCACTTGATATTACAATTATACTCAGTAAAGCCAGATGCATTTGGCTCTGCTCTTGTGTCATTGACATCCCTTTTGTGCTAGCTTTTGATGAAATTTAAGCAAAAAGGATGTAACTGGGCATCTTCAGATGGCAAGAGTCTGTATTTCTCAATCCTATCATCAATCCAATCAACTCCTTTCATTTACAGAAGATTGGAAAGGAGAATAATGCACATTAAGTAATAGCTTTTTCTGAACATTTAGAGCATGGTAATTAATAAATAGTTCATTACAACTTTAAGGCCCAATTTTATTTTTATTGAAGTCAATGGCCCAGCTCCCTCAACTGAGCAAGAATAGTGTTATCCATTGCTGTGTAGTGTCCCAGAAAATAGATCCTTCCTCTGTTGTTACTAATCTCTCCTCTCTTGTAGCCCTTTCTCTAGCTTGTCTGTCCTGCCTGCTCTAGGATGGTCTTTCTCTGCACAACTACAAGCCTGCAGATGCTTCTTTAGGTGCTGGTATCCCACTGACAGTCCAAGAAAGTCCCATTTCAGATATTGACAATTGTGTACTCTGGTGGAAGATGCCATACAACCATTCGTATTGCTGTCACCATATAATTATTGAAGGTATCTGTGGTCTTTCCTCCCTTTCTGCAGTAATTTGCAGCTCCTTTTTTTTCCCTTCAGGCCTCTCATACCAAAAGCTCTGCTTGTCTCTTGTTCTCTGCTCTGAGGAGTCTCTTCTAGATTATTCTGCATCACTTTGCCATCCTATGCTATTTATTTTTGAGGAAGGAGAGGGTTGGTTTGGTTTTCTTTATTTTCCATCTTCATCCCAGCTTTTATTTTCATTGTTATCAAACACTTCGTAGGAGCCCAGAGCCTCCCTGCAGTGTTGCAGCCTGAGAAGCTGTTCTGCATCTTTGATGGTCTGTAGTGTACAGGAGGTTGTTCTTACCCAGCTGATTTGAGCTGGAGGCCCTCTTTTTACTGGTCAAGATCAAAGTAATGGTTAGTGCTTGCTGAGCAAGGCTCAGCAAATTGTTTTGTGGAAATGGAGCGAAATCTTTCCAAATCCAGAAATTAGTCATTAGCCTTTAATTCATCCTCTAAATTCTAGACCTAAGTGGTATCTTGGGCCAACCAGTTCCTCAAATAAACTCTACAATAAATTGAGATTAAACTGTGTACAAATAAAAATATTTCTAAAGTACTGTTGCTTTTAAGTTCAATTACATGTCCCATAGTTTCTTCTGTTATGGGAGGAAGGAATCTGTTTTTTTACCCATCTGTTTGGTGCTGTTCCTCATTTTACGTAGTTGTGTCGCATTCTTTCTTTTTCATACCTTCATCAAACTTCTAAGCTATGACACTATGAAGCATGAATAGTGTGTGAATGGAGCAGGAGACTGTGCGTGAAGAACGGTTACCAGCTGGGCAGGACCTGGCAGTGATGGATGTCTGCATTTCTCCATCAAGTTGGCTGCCAGGGAGATGTAGGGCCTGGGGGAGTGAAGAGTGAAAAAGCGGTTCTTGTCCTTATTTTAAAGATTTTTTTTTTTTTTTTTCCTTTGTGGAAGGCTTTTCACTTACTCTCAGAAGAACAAGTCATTTGCCTTTCTCGTAGGTGTTACTTTAAGCTGGGCTGGAGGAGCATGTGGAAAGGAGAAGGGGATTATGGTTCGGGCCTGCAATTCACACCGGGCAGGCTGTTCATTTCATTTTAGTTACGGATGCTGATCTAAGCTGTGCATCTCAACTATGCATGGTAAATTCATAGTTAGGGAAAATGTGCTTTCTTTTTCCTGCTTTATACCTCTAAAGAGATTGAATACTTTTCACAGACAAGCTGATAAAATACCTGCAGTGCTTTTTGTCGAGCAACATTAACATGGAAATCTAGGTTGTTCACTGATACAGCTGTCCAGGCTTAGTTAAGTGTCATGTATTGGGAGCTGGTAATTCTTCAAACTGTCAATTTTGGGGGTGGGTGAGTGACTAAAACAGATACATTAATGTCTGGCAGTTGGAGTACTATAGCCGGTGGTTATACAGACTAGGTTAGCATCTTGCCAAGATTCAAAAAATAAATGGAGTAAGTGGTAAAAAGGGGAATGCTGTGTACACCAGGAAAAGCTCTGGTCTTTCCTCTCAGGAAGAAAAGGAAATAAAAGACGGTTTAGTGCTAATTTTTACTGACAGGAGTAAAAATAAGTCTGTAATACTTAAGAGATACAAGGGAAGTCAGCATTTTCTTCTCAGAAATGTGGCTGTAAGTCCCCATGGCCTGGCCCAGTTGCGGTTTGGGTAATCACATTTTGTAGATCAAAATTTCCATTGCTGTTTCAATTATCTGAAGATATTGATTGTTCAAGGTTATGAAGTTAATTTTCATTTCAAAATGCAAGTGAATGACACAAAATAACTTCTTTATGTTCTTGCAGTTGTGGTTGTGCAATTTGGCATGGAAAGAGCATGGCAGGTGCTTGGGAACTGCTGTGATATACTGGGAGCTAAAAGAGAAAAAGGTTCTCTAGTCTTGTTACCTTGCTTTTGTTGGTTTGTTTTGTTTTGAAACAAACTCATCCGTTCTCAATTATCTGTAGTTACTTGTGGAACTGGAGAAAAATTTATTTGTTCATTGAAAAAAGGGAATTTTTGTGTCAACCAAAACTAGTTATATGTTTATACCGTTTAGACTAAAAAGAAGGAAAACCATTTGATCTGTATTTTCTCTAGACCTTGGAAAAATAGATGGGTTGGGTTTTTTGTTTGTTTGTTTTAATATCCTTGTTTCGAATTGTTGTTTTCTTTTAAACTTTTCTTACTGTGGCTTTCAAAAGGTGCAGGCTCTGACCTTCCAAGAATGATATAAAATTTTCAATTTTGGTTGATCTGATCTGAAGAAATACTGCAACATTTTTCTTTTTCAGATTCAGTTACATTAAAAATAATCAATTCCTTGCACAGCTGTATATAGTAGGGACATTTACAGGTCCACAAGTCTGATTTTCAGAGAACTGAGTCTAGGAGCTGTCTAGGTAAGACAACAAGGGCAGAACAGTAACTTGAACACTGGTATTTCTGTCAGATTTGCCTGAAGAAATACCAAGGGTTGTGTACAAGGAAGCCTTGTGCAGGTGGGAAGGACATCTGAATTCACTCTAGCTCAGGAGCAAATACAAGCAACAGCAGGACTGAAAATGCAAATAGCATTCAGAGAAGTCTAAAGAAAACCGCAGCCGAAGCAGTTAAACCAGCCTGTTTGTCACCAGGACCCCACTGTACGCCCCATCTATTTCCCATTCTTGTGACCAGCACACTGTACGTTCAGAGTTGCAGAAGTGATGATCCATAAAATGTATAAATATAATAAACTCAGACAGCAGCAGCAGAGGTAGAGAAGGCTCATGCCACAATCTCCTGCTTCCCACTGTTAAAGACGTGTAGCCAGAGCATTGTTGATCTGCCTGGTACAATCAAAGATGTTTGCATGCTGCACTGAACATATGCTCTAGGTACTCTCCACAGGGGCTGGCAGATTACTTCCTCTGTGCAATCATTTGTGTTGCTGCTGCTGCTGTTTTCCTGCCCAAATGCATGTCTGAAACGGACACAATAATTTTCATTTCTGCTTTAAGTGTTCCTGATGCTGGGACTCTCAGAGGACTGCAGTTTAAAAAGGTGCTATTTCTGGGCCAGCCCTAAAAAGCAGAAATACCCCGAGATCAGTGGGCTTGTATTTTTAAAGTTTTTTTTCATTATTTTGGGCTGGAATTTTAAGAGTATAGCTTACCAGCTGTTTGAATAAAAATTCAAACCTAGCTCTGATTTGGCTTTAAAACCAAGTTCTTCCCTAAAACTAATCTTGGCGCTGAAGACAACCCTCTTTATTTAGCTCCTCTATGTGCGATATATGAGCAGCTTATGAAGTGTACTCTTTGATAACAGCTTGATGAACAATTTTGCCTTATATAAATAGTGTCATGAACTCGGTGTGCCATTTTACCTTTACTAGACATACGTGGGCTGCTCAGATCTGCAACATGCACTCTGTGATCCCAGCAGGTCTCGGAGGTCCCTCATTGTCAGATGTTGGGCCCAGAGGGGGGAAGGAAAAAAGGAGGAGTTAGAAGAAATTGTGCTGTGTCTATTCAATTCCCAGCCGCTGTATTGTACTGCAGAATGACAAACCTTGGTGTTCGTCCACTTTCTGTATTGGCAATCCCTCTTTCCTTCCAGCAGAAACAACAGGACACTATGGTCCAAACAAGCAAACTTTGCATATGGGCTGCTGCTTTGTTACAGCACCTAATGTCTATTCAAGTGTGAGCAGAAATCTGTTTAAAGAGGATATGAGATAGCAACACAGCTGGTTAGGCAAAAGTTTCAACTTTAGAAAATTCTGGAGAAACTTCTTAAAAATAAGAATGGAATAGGTGCCAGAAGAACAAAAGAATGTTCCTAACTGACATCATATTATTAGGATGAATTCAGTCTCTGGATCCACTCAGGCAATGATGGATGAGATCTGTACACAACATTGATCGCTGCACATTTTATTTCCGTACCCTATTACCTACCAGGAGGGTGTACCGCGAGGTTCTTCAGCAGTTTCTATTTACCTGTGAGAGGCCCAAATTTCACCTGCACTGAGACTCTTTTCCACTATTTTGGCAGTGTGAAGGGATCTCTGTATGGCTCAGAATCAAGCCCAAGATCTTTGTTAAGCTCCTTTTCCTTTCCTATCCAGCATCAAGCCAAAATCAGAATATGTTCTCCTTTTTTTGTCAAGTGTCGGTATCTGTTGGACCCCTGGGGTTAGTCTCCTATCCCTGCTTACTGCAAATGGTAAGGGAGCTTCAAAGGCACAGAGCCATTGGACAGGCAGGCGTGTTAGGGGATGCTGCATCCTACCTGGATGAAATGGGTTAGAAGTGGGAGTTGAAATCAGATGAAATGGCAAGAAGTCAAATCTTCAGTCTCTCTCTAACATCGCTCTCATTCTGAAAGTTGAGTTTTTTCAGTTTTTTTTTTGTCTTTTGAAAAATTATTTGTATTTTCCTGTTCCTTTTGGAGGTCTAACCAGCAATGATGCCAAAGATCACCAGGGATTGTTTCTGCTGGAAACGAGAACTAGCTGTCCCAATAAAGTGTGTTGAGAGCTTGATTTTCTAGGCTGTTCTATGTCTTCTAGGAATGGACTATAGGGTGCTATAGGTTATCTCTTAATTGATACCATTGGAATATATTGTACATACTCTAGGGAGTGAAGAGCAAATTCTTGGGTGCTGTGCTATGAGCACCACAGAAAATCAATGTCAAACAAACCCAAAATGTGCCAAATCTAGCTGCGTTGCCATTGCTGCTTTGGCCATCTCTAGATGCAGCGCTGCTGCTCATCACATGATACTGAAATGATCTATCGCATTTTAAACAAATCCAGACCTTCAGATTGTGGCTCTTGCTCAAGCGAAAGGCACAATTATCTCCTCTATTAAATATGCTAATGAAGCCAACATGAGGCTGGGGGGGGGGGGCAAAGCCATTGTGTGATTTTAATGAAACATATTTTCTTTTTGCATTTTGTTTTAATGAGAGATATCATACTAAGCTTAATACAGTCAAATTTCTGATAAAAGCCCTTATCAAAAACCATGCCATAGGAAAATAAATTAATTTAATTGTGGCATCTAAACAAAATCGACCATTTTTTTGGGGTTGGAAGTGAAAGGGAATATGATCTAATAACACCACACTTATTAGTATTTCTGATATGTAAATTAAAAGCGTTAAGTGAATAGCAAGATGATCCATAGCTTCCCTAGACAGAGTAATAAATGCGAGCCATTTTTTTTTTTTTACACAGAAAACTGATATAATTAGAAGACTGTTAACATTTTTTTTTTTTTAGCTGCGTGAAATGAACAAGCCACAGGAGACCAGTTCATCATAATAATTAAAGTTCAGGAATAGTTTTACATTACCATAAGTGAGATTTGATAGATATCTTTTTAATTTACTGTAAATAGCTGCTGCTTTTTCTTTTTTTTTTTAAAGAAAAACTTGTGTTTTTTGAATTGTAACAGAAATATGTCACGTCTTTGGGTGATGGTTCTGTTTGTTTCAGATGCTCCATAGTCTGTTATTTGCCAAGGGCATACATTAAATATTTTCCTCATGTAAGGAACATATGGGTTACCACTTCACAACAGCAAACAGACACAATTTCTCCCTCCTGCAGAGTACACACTGGGCATGATCATTGGATATGGCTGAATTTCAGAATTTCTTTAAATTCCAAATGCATTCTTTACAATAAAAGTTTATGAAGTATTGAGTACAAATTAATGACAAGGAAATGATATCTGGGCTAGGCATACTTTGTAGTCTTTGGAATTTAATAGCATTTACTATTGCTATGATTTTGGTGTGGCTGGCATGATTTGCATAGTGCAGTGGGCAAATACGACCGTGTGGCACGATGAGACCACGTGTTAGACACAGCCGTTCCTCAGCTTGGGTGTTGGGGCTGGCTCCATTAGGACACGTGCTGACCAACAGCCACCAGAGGAGCTTGTGAAGCTCTCCGGAGAACATTGTAATGAGAGACAGAGGAAATTACATTAAGGCATTTTGTTTCAAAATGTTATTGTTTTGAGGCATTATGAAATGAATAAGATGGCAGTTTTGGTTTGGTTGCTGCACTGAAAAAGCCCTTGGATGGTTCTCATGGTTGTCCCTTCTGAGAAGGGCAGGGTCTGCTCTCCAAATCTTCTGGCGGTTACCGAGGCAGGGGAACTGTACTGCCCCTTTGGCCCCCACCTTCGCTGACTTCGTTTTCAGGATATGCCTGGAGCTGCAGGTGCAAGGAAATGTAAGACTCATGTCCCAAACACTGTGTAAAAAACATACCAAAAAGGGAGGATCTCTGAGATAGGAAACCCTTACTAGCTTGAACTTGGTCCTTCAGTAGCTGTTAGGGTCTGTGAAAATCCTACCCCAAGTATCCAGCATCCCCCTAGCCTGCGAGACTGTGTGATCCTTCTGGCTCGTGCATGGCCTGCTCTGAAAGTGGAAAGTATCTTTGTGCAGTGCCCACAGGAGCACTGGAGGCAAGATTGCTCTTCAGTTCTAAAATATGCTGCTTTCTGCACCCCTGGCTCTTAAACCTATCTTCACTCATGTTCTTTTGGTGTATTCAGTCCTGTCTTTCTATATTCAGACCTAAATCCCTTGATATATTTCCAAGCTTTCTTTAGTTGTTCCTGTGTGGATGATTTAAGGCCAGCAAATAACTTTTTCCCAGAGTATGAAAGTGTCTTCTCCAATAAATAAAACCCACATCTCACATCAGTGGGCACCTTGGGACTTGTGTAACAATTCCACTCCTGTTTAGTTCAGATGGTGTGGAAACACAGCCCAATTGTGTTGTGGGTCACTCAGCCCTCCCGTTTCAATGCAGGACTGATTTTCCACTTTACTTACAATGAACAATAGAACATCACTGTGTTGGGAGGGGAAAAAACAAGAAGCCATTGTAATCTGCTTTAGCTTGTGGCTATTCCACTCTGTATAGGTCTCCAGCAGAGTTTAAGTAACTTTAGTTATGTAGTGCAAGAAGCCAAACCTAGAGTTAAAAGGATTCTTCTACAGTCGTTCAGAGCAGCTATGGGTGCTGTGAACCCATAGCTGTTGTCTATTCCTAAACATTGACATTCAATTTATTTTGGCTTTTGATCTTAATTTAAAAAATATATATCTGTGTCAAGAATCCTGTTTTCTCAGTAATGCCCAGGGACATACATCTGGAAGCAGGCGTTACAGACTATAGAAAAGGAAATGGAGTGCAGTCTGTCTTTGTGACACTCGCAACACTTTCTAGACGTGAGCTAGTGAGCAGCCGTTCTCTAGGAGCTGTATCTCAGTAGCGTCTTTTAGTCCTGTTGTGGAGTGGAGAGCAAAGAATAGCATAGATGGACCATAAATAAGAGATGCGAGTTAGTATTGCTAAGGAAACGAGCATCTGGAGAAAACGGTAAATTCAGGAGTCAAAGAAAATATTACTGGCAAACAGAAACTTTATCTGAATGTATTGATTTATCTGCAGATCATAAATAAGCTGGCAGTTTTGATCTCTCCAAGCACTTTAAACTTGTTATGATTAATTTTTCCTAATTCTCAGAAGAGGAGTTAAGAATTGGTCTGGGTTAAAACTATCGGGATAAGTTGAAATGATCTGGAGTGAATTTGTGGACTTCAGTGCTGTGCTGGGTGCATCACTAAATTATTGCATTTTGCCTCGATTCTCCATCTTTACAATCAGAGTAACAGGCCTTCCCTGAGATAAAGGGCTGGCATGATAGGAACTGAAGCCATGCTTGCTAGGCTGATAGGAACTAATTGACAGAAGTGTTGAGAAAAATCTCCCAAGCTGACTTAATAATGCCTGTTCTCAGTAAGGTAAAGCCAGGAACTCAAGCAGATGTTTGTAGTGAAGCCCCCTCCACATACTGCAATGGTGTTTGTACTATTAGTTTAAGTTCTGGCAATGTTATAGCCCTTGCTATAGAAACAGCTGTAAAATTTTACTTTACATTAAAACTCCTCATAGAAAGCTGCTGCTGGGGAGGCAGCACACCTTGGTTTCAGTTCTCAGCTTTGAGACAGGGTGAAGCAATGAGGCGGGGTGATAGCCCTTGCTGTCTTCCAGGATGCTTTCTAGGTGTATGTAACCGCTGTGCTTTACAGTAATGAACCTTGTGGTAGTGCAGAGCTGCTGCTGGTGCCTCACAATGATCTTTTTCTGATGGGACCTACTAACGGAGGGGAAAAGAATCTGCACCCTCCCAACTGTAGAGAAGCAGTTTTCTGCGTGGGGACTTGGAGACTGAATCTTTGAGGGAGCACAGGGGTTTCTGCATGTTCCACGGGGCCAGGTTTTCTGAGGAGACTCAGAACAGTTGTCTTATAGGTTCAGATTTTTCAAAGGAAATTCATAGACACCATGTTGAGTGATTTTTTTTTTTTTTTTTGAAAGCCCAGCTCTAGTAACGAGTGTCAGGCTCAGTTTCCCTGTAGACCTAATATTACTATTAATGCTAATGGATTGAAGTGGAAGAACCACCCTGCTTGCTGAGGGTGGATATGGAGAGGTGAGAGCTAAGCTGAGAGGAGGAATAGCCTCTGTGCTGTGCCCCAGGGAGATGGTAGGAGAGCAGGCGTCCTTCAAAGCCACTGTTCTTTACTGGTCCTTGGCCATGACCTTAATGAGAGTAAGGCTCAAGAGACCTGCATTTTGTTCCCAGGTTTGCTGGTTTTGGCAGTACCCTTTCCTGGTGCTGAGACTGTCCATCTGTCTTCCATCACTCTATCTGAGCTTGCTGCTGCTGCCTTATTCGGAGGATGATTATGAGATTAAATTTCTTCTTTTCATAAAGACTTGGAGGTTTGGGGGTGAGAGGTGTTGCGCAATCACAGCTGATGGGATTAAGAAGATATTTTATTGATAAGGATGTATTTGGGGGAGGGTAACAATTTACTTCTGAGCTCCCACACAAACTAGCCTTAATTTTTGTTTGCTGTCTTGAGACACACTAGGGAGGAGAGTAAATTCCCACAGTCAGACTGGAAAGAGCATTCCTATAATTCTGATTTAGTACCACTTCCTATTAGTCCCAGCCTCTCATCAGCTATTCTTAGATGATAATTTATGTTTTAATGGGCAGAGCACTTTACTGCCCACAGGGTTCTAAACCAAGCCAGAATTTATGTCCCATGCCTCTGAAATACCATATATTTATTTCCCTGGCACTCAGGGGTGGTGGAGTTGAATCTGTAAAGAGCTCAGCTCTGTCCCTGTGCTCTGCTGGGAGCGGGCCTAAAATGTTTTTTTTTTGTTTGAAACCAGAGGTAAGTGGCGGCAGATGCAAGAGAAAGCAGTTTAGTCCTGTAATGAGGATGGAGGAGCAGTCGTGGAAGGGAGCACTGGCATAGGGTGGTTATGCTGGTTTTACCTTGGCTTACTTGTGAATTTATTCTTTCGTAAAGGTGCAGCCTTCCTGCTTTCCTGCCAGAGGGCAGGGAACTGCTGCTTGTGGCTGCCCTGGGAAGAGGGCCCTCCTGGAGGCCCCGTGCTTGGGGCTAGTGCGAGCTGGCACAGGAGTGACAAAAGTAACAGAAGGGATTTTTAAAGAAACAGGAGTATTATGTATATTTAAAGCTCTTTATATTTATGCAGGCTAAAATCCTGCGAGAGGCAGAGGTGATGGGCTACTGTGCATTGCTGAAGTAGTGGGAGAGTGGGTGTTGAAGGAGGAGGGAGGCGGTGAAGAACGCTACATCTCCTCTTTTTTAAGGTCTGTAGCATGCCAGCCCTCTCCATCATGTCAATTTAGAGCAGCCAAACATTTGGGGCTGGGCTGGGAGTTGGTGCAATTCTCAGAGCACATTTAGGCATTGATTTCTCTTTCCACCTGTTTTAGGGCTCAGCACGCCCTGATGTGCTGAGGGGATGATGGGGAAAAGCTAGCCATGTGCCTTGCCTTGTTCTTTAACAGAAAAGTTAATTTTCTTGACTATCCTAAAACTTGGAGAGGTTTTCCCTTTCCTTCTAGGAAAGAGGTTTCAGGAGGATTCCCATTTTTAGTGCTGAATTTATCACTATTGCTTGGAGCAGAGTGAAGGTGAAGCTCTTGTGGACTGATGCTATCAGGAAGACAGTTTGATGATGATTGCAGCGATACCAGTCCTTGACAACTTGTGACGTGTGCTAGTCAGAACTTGGAGCTCTGCAGTTGTTTCTAAGTTACCTGCAGGCCTCTGTTTCCTGAATCTCCAATTCTAGTTAAGTCTCAATTAAAACTTCCCACTCAGGCTATCTGAACATTAACTGCTTTCAGTAAATCTTCAGCTTGTTTCCAATTAGTAAACTCCACTGGGCATTTAATTTAAGTATGTGGTGGCCAAATTTCTTTGGTCTAGGTGTGGAGTGAGATTCTTGTATATAACTTATAAAGATAAGCTATATAAAATCAAGTTTGTTCCATTTTATTAGACACATTTGAAATGCTGTCAGACACTTGGTGACAGGAAATGGCTATGTGTGTGTTGTGCGTGTGCTACATGAAATAATTACTGTTTGTAGTGCAGAAGACTGGTTTCATCTAAAAGAATATACAGATTTTTTTTTTCTTAAAAACATATTGCAGCTAAGAAATAGATGAAATTTTAAGAGGTTTCAAAGAAAAATAAAAAACAGAAAAAGAAGTCGCAAAGGAGAAGGAGAACTGTGATGGTAAAAAAAAAATAAATGTATTGTTGGAATTAGTATTTATAGCAGATAGTGCTTCCAAACCCTTGGAGGGGTGAGGAATTATAAATGACAAGTGCTGTAGAAACAAAATAGTCCCTACTGCTAGGCTTTTGTGGACTTGGTGTGAGGCAGAATGCAAGGAAGGGGACAAAGCAGGAAAATGGGAAGAGGAAAGGTGTAGGATTGATAGGAAAACAGAAATTACAGCTTGCCACTGAGGAATATCAGCAGGGCCTGAGCTGCAGTCATCACAACTTGAACTTTTCAGAAGCTCTGCAGAAAAACTGGGGTTTTGTTCCTGCTTAAAAGGAAGAAGTGCTGATGCTCAAGGTAAGAGGTGTTGTAAAGACTGACCAAAGCTTCGACAGACTGGACTAATTCTCCAAATCTGAATTTGGTTCTGTCTCCAAGTGGCATCATTTCTGTGCTGTGACGCATAGCAGAAAACGTAAGTTACACAGTGTTAGATGCTCTTCTGTTACCCTGAGGACTGGTTGGAGTATCCCTGCTTCTCATGGTCTGCTACCGATTGGCAATCACGTGTAACAAGTTTTTATTTGTCTGTCTTGGGAGTGCCCACTGTTGTACCGGGCTGGAGGCAGGCAGCTGACCCTGCTGATGAGATTGACAGTGCTCTGTCACAGTAATTCCTGTGTTGTTGAGGATGTTGACAGATTCTCTCTCACAGACAGGGCATCTCCTGTCTTGAGAGAGGCTTGAGTTAGGAGGTATGGTTATCACTACTTTGTTAAAAGCATTTTAGCCACTGAACATCCCATTACTGTTAGCTGCTCCTAAGATGACCTATTTAAAACTCACTGGTTTTGTAGATAGATTTTTAACACGTGCAAACATTTTTCTGGCTTTGGCCACATCCCCAATGTTTGTATTTCACCTTTAAATGAAACCAGTAGCAAGGTTTGAATAATATAAGCCCACTAAACAGGCCTTTCTTTGATTGAATAGCTGCCAACCTTTTGTGAACCTCCTAACAACATTGTTCTTGACTGCTGACTTGGTAAGGGAACTTCAGTCAAGGTGAGGTTCACATGATGTGATGCTTCTCAGAGGAAGAATTTTTTGCATCCCAGCAGAAAACCAGACAGCTGCTTAGTGTTTTACTGGCTCAAAGGCATGGATCAATTGCCTCTGACTTGGTGTGCAACCTTGTCACATTCACATGGCTATGGGATGCAGGGGAATGAGTCAGTTGAAAGCTTGCGGCTGATTTGCTGTATTTTTTCTGCAGAGAAAATTTGGGAGCTTGTTTGTGCATAAATAACTGTTAAACCAATCATTAACGCATAGACCTCCCCAGCTAAAACACTGGCGTGCATGATTCATCCTTGCCCTCCCCTGCACCTGGCTGCTGCAGCTGGGCTCGGGCAGCCATTCGCCTGGGGGTGAAGGGAGGATACAATCTCCATTCACTAAAGACACAGTATAGTAGCGACTGACCAACGCAAGGAATTCATGAACCTGGCTCTTTCCTAAGAGCTCTTATCCTCATGTCCTCTTCCCAGCAAGTCCTGTCTACCTTGGGAGCTGTGCTGGCTTGATACTACCCCTCCTTCCCTGAAGGAGCACTGCTTTGATCTCACTGTTGGCGAGCTTTGAGTTGTTCCTTAGACTCCTCTTTGGGGCTAGATGCTGAGTCTGACATGTCCTGTGTGTGTTACTGTGCTCAATGTAGGTGCTTTGAAGCTGGAGTTAAAAGGAAGTCAAACCTTTCTTTCCTGACACAGGATAGTGCCCTTTTAATATGAAAGCATTTTACATTTATTTAATCACTGCTGCCTGGAAGAATTTCTCTGAGCGTTTAATACACATTGTTGTTGAGAAGCTGTTGAAGTGGTTTAATTCATTTATATTCATTTATGTTATATAACAACAGAATATCCACTGCCCTCTAAAATTACATTGTGCTGAGCACTGGAATTCCTTTCTTGTAACACTTGGTTGAAGGCTTATTCGACCATACTGTGGTTACAGGTTTCATAATATTTGACAGTCATTGTTATGCCAGGTTTTTGCTGCTGCAGTATGGGACTGGAGATATCGGCCTGTTTTAAAGCATATTAGCTTATTTTAGCAACAGGCATCTTTCCTTTTGGATCCTCCAGTTCTCTGCAAGACACGTTGCTTGTTTGTCAAGTCTACGCTGCATTAGTCTTGCTTTGTATGCTCATATCTCATCTTCACAATTGCAAAAGTTAAAGACTTCAGCTTTTGAACAGGTAGAAAATCTTTTTCTGCAGGAGATAATAGTGGCCGTATTGATACAGGTCCTCACTGAGATCAGCACAAGCTTGCCTGTTTGCAGCGGTGACTGACGGACCCAAATGCACACATGCTGATAGACAGGGTTCTTGGTATGTGAAGTCAAAGCTACTCCATTTCCATAGATGCAAGAGCCATTTAGTTCACCATCGTTTCATGAAGTCCAATGGCATGAGCTGAATTCAAATTATCAGGTTGACTGCCTGAAATGCTCCCATGTCAAAAAATAACATGATACTATGTCTTCTACAGCCACAGAAAGAACCTACTTTGGAGTGCTTTCTAAATTTGGAAGGAATTATATTTTTTGACCATTTAATTTCGAAGTACTAGCATTTCAATTGACTTTAACTTATATCTTTCTAATATTTATTATTTAAAGAAATTTACCTACTCTCTTCAACTGAATTTCTATAAACTGCATTACTGTCAACATACGGGACATTTAGTGATAAAATAAGGATGGAGAAGGTAATTTCAATTAAGAGAAAAGATAAAAATTAGCACTAGGAAGGCAACATCTGTGCTCTTCTGCAGGAAAGGGAATATATATACTGGCATGAAGATGCCTATCTCAGTGAGAATGAGTCAGGTCTGAAAAAATAAACATTGCATCAGGTGAATAGGGAAATTACTGTCTTTTCCAAAAAGAATTGGTGACATCACTTGAAACCAGCAGCTGGCAGGTTCAGAATGAAAGGAAGTACTGCTTGACCAGCTGCATAACCTGTGGAAGTCCTGCCAGAGGATGTTGTAGATGATAAAAGTTTACGTGGGTTTGGAAAGGGAAGGAGCATCTTTACAGAAGAAAAATCCATTCAATAATATTAAATTTCTCTTTTTTCCTTTTTTTTTCCTCCCCTCTAGAAAGTCCCTGCGCTGTAGGCTGCTGCTGGCTGGCTGGCGGCTTTGGGTGTGTGTTGCTGCGTGCTTGCTCTGTCCTGACACTCTCCCTTAGACGTCCTCCCCCAGGGATCTTTGGGATCATAGTGAGGAGAGAGATGTGCCTCTGGTCTGACTTGACTCCTAACCAGAGCAGTGGCATCAGCACAAAGCTGATGTCGAATGCAGGCCTAAGGTAAAAGGAATAGTCCCTATTCCTTCCTCTTCACAGCAATGCCCGTTTCTTAATTTATTTTGAGGTGGTGAAATGAGCTGGGGCTGGGCAGGGATGTGACCTACTGAACTCACAGTATTTATTGTTTTCAGTGCCTCCAGAAGGAAGGAGCAGTTCAGCAAATGGGAGAGTCTGCTCCACGTGGGATGGTTTCTCTTCTTCTCCCTCACCTCAGTCTAGCTGAGTAATGGTTATTTGTAGTGTGCAGTTCACTGGCTTGAGTGTGGCCATTTGGCTGCAGAATCAGGTCTTGTCCTTTAATATGTCCCTTAGCTAGAAGCCATCTGATAAACTGCTGACATAGGATTGGAATTTTCCTAAGGCAAAGCCTCTATTCAATTCTAAAACAGAATTAGAGGTGATGTAGACTTGCGTTGGTTAATCTAAATCCCTAGAAGGAAAGTTTAAACTTTTCTGGTACATTGTCATGGGAAGACGTAGGCTGCAAGCATGGAAATACAAAGCATCAAAATGATTGCTTGCTTTAAAGCACTTAATGTGTAAAGCAGAGACAATGCACTTGAGTTAAGCTACTAATCTCCATTCCTGCTCGCCCCCTTGCATAGCAGGCTGCTGCAGAGATAAGCAGGGGTCGCCTTGCCTTTATTTTTGGTTACAGCACACTGCAATCACATCATTCCTGTTTCCGATACACCCTCTATGGGGCCTTGCTCTTCCACCTGCCACCCAGGGAAACAGTCTGTCAAATCACAGGACTGCCGTGACTTTAACTTCAAGATGCTCCATTTTCCCCATTAACCCTCTACGTTACACCCTCTTTCAAAGCTTCACTGCAATTTTCTTCTCTTCTTTTTCCTGGGAGTTAAATCAGCAGATGTTGTATCATCCACTGCAAATTTTTATCTGCCTTTGCTTCCAGGATATCTTGGTCACTTAAGACTGAGTTAAGTAGAAGCGGAGGAGGAGGAAGAGAAGGAGGAAGAAACAGATGGTCACTGGTGTTGCTGAACACTATCATCCATGAAAATCTCAAATTGGCAGCCACAAAGCGCGGTGGTGCCAGACTGCAGATGTACTGACATGGGCTTCAGGCTTTCCATTTACTGTGAAGCTGCCCTTGCAGCAGTAAAGGCTTACCACTAACCCACAGAGACCGTATGCATCATCCTCAGTAGTGAGAGAGTAGGCCAGAGCGGGCCTTTTTCTGCATGGCATTGTGTGCACGCTTCAGGACATGACATTCGGAAGTTTTTGGGGTCCTGTTGAAGAAAGGTTAAAACAAATTGAAGGTAGATGTAGTTTCTGCTTTTGCTCTGCTACAGTTCCTGTGTGATTTTGTCATGAGAAATCCGATTCTGCAGCCCTTGCACCTCCTGGGAACTGTGTTCGCTTTGATCAGTTGGCCATCCATGTGAACATCAGGTAACAATGGCAATACTGCACCCTTTTCCCTCAGCTCTCTGGAGTGGTGCAGTTACTTTTGCAATCATGTGCAAATTGTCTAGTAGTACCATGTCATTTCTCTTTGATAATGCACGTCAGGTACTGATAAATTCCTACCTCTGTCTACCAGTACTTCATTCTTTAATTCTGTTCCCATGTAAGT
The DNA here is from genome assembly GCF_013368605.1 of Nyctibius grandis. Taxonomy (NCBI): domain Eukaryota; kingdom Metazoa; phylum Chordata; class Aves; order Nyctibiiformes; family Nyctibiidae; genus Nyctibius; species Nyctibius grandis. Next base: position 11,719,546 of record NC_090671.1, on the reverse strand, counting down.
CCCTCCAGTGGACAACTTCTTTTTCCACATTATCTGGCTTGTATCACTGATGCCCCCCAGTAAAACATGCAACCTTCTCCCTGCAGTCCTGCTTGAGTCCTGTCAGGAGAGGGGTTGTTACAGTCCCGTGCTGTCAAACATTTCCCATTTGTGGTACAACCTTTGCACCAGCTTTTTTTACAGACATAATCTACTGGAAAATCATGTTTCATCCTTGGTGTCATCTAAATCTGTTGGTTTGGTTTTGGCTCGCTTTCCTAAGGAGAGGTGTGTGTCCTGTTTTCAATCGAATTTGACAAAGGTAGAGTTTCAAAGATACTGAATTCCTGTAAGTATCGTGAAATAAAAATGCTAGAGAAGAGAGTCTGTATTAGGGCTCCTTCTGACAGAAAAGCCCCAGCATCATCTCCATGCCTATAGGACACCAGAGAACCCACCAAGGAGAGCACCGTTATGAAAAGCCAGTGTCAGGAAATGTTTCACTCAGATCTTAGACCTTGTTAGATCCAAGTCTGAAGCTCAGTTTCATTAGTTCTGCTGTTCCCTGAACCTCTTGGCATTATTGTAGCATATTTTACACAGATCTTCCTGACATGTACCACTTTAACCATCTAGATGGAAAAATAAAAATATTTAGTGCCTATGTATATGTGCAATCTTTAGGTGCTTTTTCCTGAGTTTTTGTCCTGGCTAATGTTTGCATTTCCTCCCAATTTAATATTGTACATTTAATATTATACATTTTTACAGATAAAAAGCAAGAGGCATGCTAAAATATATTACCAGTCTAACACCAGTCCTATTTTTTCCCAGAAACTGAATTAGGTTTATAAACGGAGCTTGTTATGCAACTTACTAAGGGTCTTCTGCTTAAATAATTACATACTAAATGTTCATACAGTTCATATTTTCTTATAATTTCAATTTGTGTCCCTTTACAGTCTTCAGAAGCATCTTTATTTCAACTGAGCAACAAGCATGTGTCTACTTTTTCTGTTTAAAAAAAAAAAGCAGCAGTTTTCCAGACAGTACCTGTTTTATAAGACTGTTTATAGAGATATATATTTCAAGCAACAGGGATCATGGTCTATATTTCACCCGTGACCTACACCTGCAAACCATATAAAATCATTGCTGAATGGAACTCTAAATAGGATACATTCATTCTTCAGCAAAGATTTTTGCTCTGTACTGTACCATAACAGGTGACAAACCAAAACATAACAGTGAGTTATTCAACCTAATTTCTTGAGCTGGATGGATTTGTAGCAAAAGCTTTGTTTTGCTTCTGCTTGTTTTGATTTGTTCACAGGCTGTTTGTGATTTGACCACATTATTTAACATTTGAAATGATTTGCCAAGTAACTTCCACAAATTACTTTAGGCTGTAGATTTGTGTGCAGGTGAGGTACTGAGAGTTTTCTTACTGCATGCAGAAGTCATCTTGAGTAGGTAAGTTCATGGCCAATGCCATTGTGGCTCTGAATAAAACCCTTCTTGAAAAGCTTTTCACACCCAGAATACATGAAATTCTTGTGAACGTGTTGCACTGGCAGTAAGAGTGGCGAGAAGCTCTCCTGTGGATAGGAGGGGTCCTGCAAATGTGACGTAGGGTCTTACTTGGTGCACACAGGTTCTGCCTTGCTCATCTGTGTCCGACCTGCTTTGGCTGAGTGGCAGTGATATTTCCTCCTGGCACTGGGCGATAACTGTTTTTTTAGGTTTGCTGGTGACAACTCCAAAGCCGTTATTAAAAGGAGATATGAAGCGATGATAAATTGATTTTGAAGGAGTTGAGGCCCAAACAGGCCAAAGTTTCAATTTTCTAACCTCCAGTTAAGTTGAAATTAAATTGGAATGTACTCAATTCAAATTAAAAGATAAAAATGTTTTATTTTAAAGCATAAGCAGTCTTTTAAAACAAAAAAAGAAAACATTTTGCTTAATGTTGTTTTTCTTCACTGTAACAACTGAGGTACAGGCACCTGCAAAGTGTGCTGCTGCAACTGTATTTTTTATCCCAAAGAATTATTTGGTCTAAATGTCTTTTTCTAGCTTGGAACAAATTTGCATGCATCTAGCTGAGTAAAATGAAAGCATATATGCATTGTTGTCCCCTAAATGAAAATTACTACAACATGGTATAGAGATGCATATAGAAGACATGATGAGTTAAAGAGAAAATACCATGAGAGCATATAATTTGTAATGTATGCAAATAAATTTACTCTGGCAAAGCTATCCTAAATTTTTAATTTATGGGTTTGTTAAAATAGTGAAAGGTAATTATCCTTTTAATTATAATAAAACAGTTTCCAGATTGCCATGGTAATAGTTAAATGTATTTCCCACAAATTTATTATGGTGATTGTAATGGCTATTAGCTTTAAATAATTTTTTTTCCCTTTTTTTTTTCTTTTTAATTACAAAGCATATGATTTTTTTTTCCAAGGTTAAAGACCAGAAGTAAAGGTGTGGGAAGGAAATATCTTATGTGTGAGAGAAAAAGTATCATTATGCTACTGATGGTTCAGTTGGTAACAATTGCTCAACTGTTCTAGAACTGGAGCAATAATCCAGGTGGATCAAGGACAACTTCCTTATAAATCAGAAAATGATGGCCCTCCTGGCTGGGTCTCGTATCTATAAGTCTCTAGTATTCTTTGCAGAAACATTGCTATTAGTTCCCATGTCTGATTTGATTGAGTACACTCTCTCTCCTTAAGCTTTTTTTGTATGCTCTGTGGGGTATGATTCATGTCCATTCTAAATTTATGTGGAGTATCGTAGCGTGGCTGTTGTGGGGCTGCTGCCTTCCATGTTAGCAAGTCTTCTGATGTTTCCATGGCAAGTGGAGAATCGAACTAACAGTGGCCATCAAGACAGAAGACCAGAGCCCATGTACCTTAAAGTAAATAGCCAAGCCCCACTGAAGGGGCCGCCTCCATAACAGCCCTGTGGTAACTACAACTCCACAGCATTTTGTTTTTAGAATGGTCTCCTAACAGAAAGTCCAGGATATCCTAGCTTTTATGTGAGTGTTTAGTGTTCAGCCGGGAAACTTAATGCAGTGCCTTATTTCAGGTAAATTTGCTCTGAATTGGCGTATTTCATTTTATTGGGCTGGTCTGAAATATTTCAATTGAAATCCGTTCAACAAAACCATTAAAAAGCTTGATCCCAGTGGGACATTGCCGTACTTGGTTCTTGTTTTCTCTTCTGGGTCAATAATTCTAGATGGAAAAACCTTTCCCATTGACTCTCTGGGTCACCTTAGAGCCTGCAGGTGTCTTTGAGTTGTAGCTAGTACAGCAGCTGGAGGGTCAGAGAGATCTGGGGTTTGGGTATCTGGCCAGGAGTCCCTGCAGAGAGGCTGATGTTGTGCTCTGTACGGCAGAAACGTCTCTTTCCTCTGTGATCTGAGACGTTGGCGCTGAAGGGTGCTGCAGGGAGCAGCTCGTGTTTGTGTAGCACGAGGGCCACCGCGAGTGCGTGCGGCTGCCGCCCAGCGTGGGCAAGATCAGACCTGCTTTGTTGTACGGGTGGGGTCTCAGAGGATATAACTGAATGGGGGCTCAATATAAAGGAAACAACGTTGTGCATGTCTTCAAGAATGACAATAGCATCGGGCCTTATCTGATTACTCTGTGGAAAATCATCTGTACCCCCTGGCCTATGAAGCAGGTGGCCTCGGTTGTTTTTTCTTGGCAGCTAAGGACATGAGTGCATCTATAAGAGACCATGACCAAAGCACAGTAATAATTCTGAGCCATTATTTATGCATTTACCTTCATCAAAAGCAAAACCACTTCATTAAGCACCTAGGGAGTGCAAAAGGGAGGGGAAAAGCGGTTTTCTTGATGAGATAAACACATTACAAGTGTGTTATACATAAAATAATAGCATATACCACATGTTCCAGGGAGTTCAGGCTGGAAGATGTGTCACCATTGCCGTGTTCCTCTCATTTCCTGTGTATTCATCCAAAAGGTACTGATTCAGCCTCTGTAGCTGGATTGTTGTACACTTAAAAAAAAAAAAAAAGCCCCCCCAAACCCACAACACAACTCTTCAGAATTTTACGGTGAAAGCTGTGCTGTGTGCTTGTACGTGTTTCGATTTGAATATGAATGGAAAGAACAAGAACTTGAATTTTCAGTACTCTAATGGGTAGATGAACAGATGAGTGAAGAGAGAAAGAAAAGTAAATTAAAAAAAAAACTAAGTAAAATAAAAGGCTTGTAATAAGCCTCGTTTTTGTGCACCGCTTTGGGAGCAGAACCATCTGTCCTTTTGCCTCAGACACCATCCCTTTTATTCACATGGTTTTCTTGATCTTAAATTAAAAGAACAAAAAGAGAAGAGTTTTTAAGGATGCCCAATTATCTGTATTTTCTTTATGGAAACAACTCCCAGTGTAACTTGATGTTTACTTCATTGCCTAGGATCTGAGCAGGGGCTGGATGGGAAGGAAAGCCTTTTGGATACGTTTTGCAGCTGTTTTAATTAGAGTATTGTCACCTCTTGGCTGCTTGCAGATCTCCAAAGAAACATTGTGGCCTGCTGGGTTATTCGCTAGACGTTTGTGTGATTGATAGTCTTGCATTTTTTTCCTATTGTGAATCTTTCATGTCTGGAAGCAGGTTTCCAGTCGGGCTTTGGATGCTTGGTAAATAAGACTTGAAACGGAGGGGAGAAAAGACACGGTCCTTGCCCAAGTGGATTATTTGTCTTTTCCGTGCCACCCCTGCTTCCACAGCAGGACAGGCAGGGCTGTGGCCAGAGTTCTGGGCTCTGTGTCTCTGCTTCATGCCGGGGAGCTTGGTCTGGTGCTCCTGGGGGCTGACCTGGAGATGAAGCTCTCGTGTCCCACACTGATTGTGTCATCGTATGGGACATGGACCCTTGCTTTCTCTGAAAGAAGAGAATGGAGGGGGCTGGTTCTCAGTGAATTGAAAGGGCCCTTTGGAGAGATGCCACCAAATCCTACATTGCAGCTCACAATATGCTGCTTTTCACTCATCGGAAATACTTTGTTTAGGGGAAGGTGATAGAGAAGTACAATCGAGGAGACAAAGAAAAAAAATGAGGGGAAGAGACTTCAAGAAAACAAAGCTTCAACCTTAGACTGGTTCCATGAAGACCTTTGTGTTCTCAGTCCCACAAGTCAAATGCAGATGGTTTCTACAGACCAGTATTACAGGTAGTTTAAAACCAATGTGACTTCAAGTACTGTGTAAAGGGGAAAGGAGCCTTTATCTTGTTTCTTCTGCTTTGTAGGTGTCCTTGGAACAGTTGCATTTTAACTTTCGAATTGAAAATTGTTTTACTTTAAATTAATTTAAAGTAATAGCTCCTGCAATCACTCACAAATGGTAAAAATCCCTAGAATTAAGACAGTTTGATGAAAACAGGTGTTAGTAAAATGCTCTATAGACTGCCTTCAAATCTGCTTCCTGATTTTAAAGGTTTTTCTGTTTTTTTTCATTGCCTCTGCTGAAAATGATATGCAGAAGTACAAGTCTTGCAGCTAAAGCTGATAATCTACACCTACCTCCCACAGTCTGCTTTGTTTATATGGTGCCCTGGTGAGAAGTATTTTGGAGGGCTGAGGTTCTGAAGGCAGAAGGTTTGAATAAAAAGGGGTACTGGAAAGTACTGATTTTTTTTTTTTAAAAAAAATAATAAATTCCCAGTCGCTTTCCTCTGATTCTTCACTTTAAAAAAATTTCTCTTGATTTCTGAAATCTCTCATTTTTTTTAATAAATTCTTCCCCCTCTCCTCTGATGTTTCAGTATATCAGGATTGCCAGACTTTCTCGATTGTTCCATGGTCCTATGCTGAGTATGTCATTGTTTCACCCCAACATAAATAATATGGCATTACTTTATTCTTTAAAAGAAGCAGACTTATACACATGCAATGTCTGCTTCGGTGCCTTCAGTCAAACTGGATAAAACTCATTAACCTGATGTTCCTGTGTTAAAAGCAATTGAAAAACAAATATCATTTGGAAACCTAAGGCGGCTGTTTAATGCCACTTTGTGAGCAACATGGTAGAGGTTGCTTTTCTTTTGTAACCCAGTTTCAATATTCAGCTTATGAACAGAAGAAAATACCCTCAAGGGTTTTTTTGTCTTTCAGAAGTAGTTTTTGAAAATGGACTTATTTTTTCTTAAAAAACCCCTCCTGCTCTTCAGACCAAATCTGTGTCAAAAGCTCAATTTGACTCATGGTACAACATTTAGGTGCTCTAAGCAGCTTCACAAAGCAAGTGAAAAACCAATAATTTTTATATGTTTTATTGTCCATGTTAATGGCACTAATAATAATTCACTTTATATTTGTGGTCAAGGTATGGCAGCCGGTGCAGCACTTGTGTTTGCTGCTGTTCCTGAAATCATCATTAGAAAGTGAGCTGATAAAGATTACCCTAAATTCTGATACAATATTGAGGATTATTGTCGATCCTTCACTCTGTTTAGCTTATGCAGTTTCGTGTCCTTCTTGGTGGTGTTTCCCTCTGCAGTTGGGATCCTCTGTATTCTGGGGGATGGTCACTCCGTGTTTCAGAAAGCTGCAATTTGGTAGCGGTGATTATAAATGAGATTGTAGGGGGTGGCGAAGGGGGCCAAGCCAAGGAGACCTGGTGGTGCTGCTGGAGCTTCAAAGAGGTGGCAGAGCGGGGATGACGAGACAGGGCTGGTGTCAGAGGGCTGCCAAATGGCCAAAAAAAGGAAAATGGAGGTGAGAGGCCAGGGAAGCGGCATGGAGAGGGATGCTGGAAGGAACGGTGGGTATCTTGAGGGACAGAGCTTTAAATGAGCAAGAGCAGAAGAGAAGCAATTTCTGTGCGTTTCTAAGGCCACTGCAAAGGAGCAAAACCAGAAGGGGTGGACGTCACCACCTTCTCCTAGTACGTGTTTGAATCCTTATCAAAGCAGTTTATCAGCTGATCTCATTTTCAATTATACCTGCAGAAGCATTCACATAATTAGATGTGGTGGTGTAATCCTCTTGAAAACAAAATATGGGCATGGTGCAGCTGATAAATTGAAGTAGCAGGGAACAGCTAATATATGTTTTAATAAGCAATGAGTTTAAAGTGTGTATCTAATGATCCTAATGGTATCTTGTTTTTCTTAAATTTATCTCGTAAAGGCAGAAGTAAACTTTGAACTTGATATTCTAGCCAGAATGTATGTATTTTGATTATTACTTTTTTAATTTATGGTCCTCTTCAGGAAAAAGGATTTGATTTAGATGCAAATAGATCTTCGTCTTCTGCCTACTGAAAGCAGCTGTAAAACTCATGTGGACTTCAGAGAGTTAAACTCCCTGTTTGGTCCTGCCCTGTACATTGAGCATCTGCTCTAGGGAGTTATCTCCTAGCTACTTCGTGGTCAAATAATTAGCAGATCTTACTTTGGTCAATGTTCTGACCCCAAGAGATTTTACAAGGACCTGGACACTGAACTGGGAGGCCATCATTATAGTCCAATAAGGGGGGCTCAAAACAGTGAGCTGGCAGTGAGATTTGAGCATTCTCTGCAAAAAAACCTCCCAGGGGAGGGAGGATGTGGCAGTGTAGAGGGGCCACGGCATGGAGCTGCTCACCTCTAACTGGTGCAGAGGCACACAGGGGAGCAGGAACAGACAGCCAGCTATGGGAGGGCATGGAGGGCTCTGCCTGGGGACTCCAGGTGTGGAGCAGGGTTTCTGTTGCCCAGGAAGTCTCTAGGTTAGCTGGGTCCAAGTGTGGAGGACCTGCCTGCAGTGACACTGTGATCTGGGGAGGGAGCTGGGTATAAGCCTTTTTATTTCTCTTCTGTTTGATCTAGTTGCTTTGAGTTTTCCCTGTTTAGTAAGTTACATATTCGAGGTTTATTGTGATGAAATCTGGCTTTATTTGAGTTACAAAAGCTTTTGGTCTTCTTTAGGGAGCTCATTATGAAGAAAAATCTTAGGCAGTGGATGTCAAAGCTCTGGCTGACCCAGGAGCTTATTATACCTGGTTTAAAAAAACCCAATAATGTAGTCACAGCATGAGCTCTGCCTCCTCGTTTTGCAGCGGTTACACAGGAACTGGAATTTCCTTCCAGCATAGAGAGTAATCCTGCCTCTTTGGGCATATACATTCCGGGCTGTTCCTGCTGGTCCAAAGATGCTGGAGCATCATGGTTTTCCTTCCAGTGGGAAGAGCTGGACAGAGCTCCTTCAAAAATCTTGCAGTAAATCCCTTAGTAAATACATCCTCAGCAAACATCAACACCTAATTTTCCCTGTGTGGGTGGAATGTGAGAACAAGAGCAATGAAAGCTGAGAAACAAACGAATTTCATTCTTCAAACAGTATTATTTGCAGGGCTGTAGGGTGTTTTGCACTCTGTCTCCCTGCCTGGTGCAGATTAGCTGTGAAACACAAGCCGACTGGTTGAGGACCATGCAGGAGGATGCCAGGATCTACAGGGCCACTTCTATTGCGCAACCTCCCTGATGATTAATTTACTATAGGGCTTACCTCTTGGGGTCTGTTAATTCCCATCATCCTTTTTTATCCAGCATGAAGTGTTGGACTGCTCAGCCAGGATGCCGGGTTTGCTTTACAATGGTTTTGTTACTGAAGTGTTTTATGTTCTGTTCTACAACCAGGTTGCCCTTTGGATGATTTTTCCCCCCCCTCTTATCTACATTCAATAAACAACTTCAAGTTGTTCTGTCCTGCTATTAAGCAAAGATAAATGATTTGGGAAACTGAATTATCCCAGTTCAGCTAACTGTCCAGAATAAAATTATAAACATGTGAGATAAGATTAATAAAAGCACCAAACTGCTATGTGGATATTCCTGTTACTGTATACAAGCTAGACAGCATCATCCTCCACAAGTTTCCTAATTTGATAAACGCCTTGAGCTGATTTAAAATGTGGAGGTTATTTTTAACCAGGGTAGCAGAGCCATCTGTATTGTATCTGATGAAGTTCTGTGATAGAGCAAATTGATTTATTCTATCTCCTTACAAGTTATACTAAGCTTTATGTTATAAATAAGCTGGTTTGAAGTACATGATGTCATTGAGCTTGAAAGTCTCTAGATAAATTTGTACTTAAAGGGTTTGTGCTTTCTGTATGAATTTAAATTGGTGCAGATTGTTATATCTCTTTTTCTGTCCCTGTCTCGTGGACTGCGAGCTCCCTGAGGTCAGGACTGCCTTTATAGTTGTGTTTGTATGAAGTACACAGAGGGCCCCAATCCAAGACCGGTGCTCTGGTATGTTACGGCGATAAAAATAAGAGCAATCAACAAAAACAGAACCACACGTTCAATGGCAGGATTTTCAGAAGCACTGCAAGGAACTGTGTGCCTAAATCCCACCATTTGTTGTTATAAAATACAGGGAATTAATGAGAAGCTCATTTCACTTGAAGTATAAACAGTCCTGGCTATAGCCGGGGCATGCCTTATATCATGGCAAGTCTGAACTGAGGTCAGATTTGAGATCTCTGCTTTGATTTCTGTTCCAGGCGGTGAGTGGGGCTGTTCGCAGCACAGACCTGGCACTTCTTCCCTTTGCCTTGCTCTGAGGTCACTGGGGCTTCTGTGGAAGTGCATGGGAAAGGTGCCCATAGCAGTGTGAAGAGGAAATCAATCAAATGCTGGGAAGAATACAATAAATCCTGACTTAGTTGACTGCTTACAGAACCAGCAGAAATGGTGGCTTAAATAAGGAAGGACTTCTAAAAGAGGTGGACTAGAGTCACTATCCCTGTGTTGAAGGATAGTTTTTGAGACACATTGAAGACAGGATGTTGCCTACTGAGTGCCACGTATGGTGAAGATTTCGCTGTAATTAAAAAGAAAATGAGCAATGCTTTAATTGAGATCTGCAGATTAAAAGTTAAAAGCTCAGTATCCTCTATTACTTATTGTCAGATAGGAGTTACATTGCATATGTGTAACAAACCATTGCATTTTAAAAATGGAACCATAAAAAAGCTGCTGTAATTTAAAAGCAGCCAATTTACTAGGAGTACGGTTTGCAGCTCTGTCACTTGCTAATCAGTCTGTTAAACATAATAGCCATTCTTGTCTGGAGGCAGTTAATCATGTTGTGAATGCACTTATCAGTGCATATTAGAAATACAATACAAGACTTTCCGACAGAGGAATGGATGCAATTACTGCAATCAGTATACATTTAGCTACTGTCTTATCATACCATGTTTTTCGTTCAATTTCTTTTTTTTTCCTTTTAAGTAGTCCAGCAGTGACAGATTTTCTCTTAGGAAAATATGAAGGACACTCTTGAAAGTGTTGTTAAAGTCAACAGAGATGCTCCAATGCAACCTGTCGAGCTAAGTGAGAGATGGCTGGTGGCTGGTTGAACCCTTCCCGGACCCAGCAGTGTTGGAAGCTGCTGTCTTTGAGTGTTATGGTGATGGTTTTCAAGGCCTTTGAGCATTTTCACTGACGGGCTGGGAACGTGTCTGTGGAGGAATGCGTTAGGAGGTAGGGAGCTGAAGTTGCTGCATTTGAATTAGACTAAAGGAACTCAGCATATGGATGAACTATTTTTTTTTTTTTTTTTTTGCCGTGCTTCTCTACATCTAAATCAATAGCAATGAGGGATCTCGAAGTTTTTGAAAGGGGATGTTGAAAAAGCATGAAAGCTAATTGCTTCCAGCATGACTACCCACCAGCCATGGGTGTAAATACAGCTGTCTCAAAGAACGCCAGGACTCGACAAAATCTAAGGATTTCAGCTAAACAATTTTCCAGGGCTGAGCATATTCTTGTATGGGGAGAAAGGGAGCTGGGAGGGGGGCAGGAGGAAGGAAAGGATTATGAAATCCTGAAAAGATTTAGAGAGGAACAGGAGGAGGATGATTTTGTAAATTCTGCTTTACATTAACCCTTAATGTTAGGGATATTTTATGTAGCTTAGCGTGATTTGCAGTGCTTGCAGGAACCTGCCTTCTTTTTCTAGAAATCCTTTTATCTGACTCTTTGTTCTTCATGACAGCTGGTGATTTTGCTTAGGTAACATTTTTAATTGTAGCAAGGAAAATGAAAAAGCAAAACAATCCCCAAATTGGGTGACTATTACAGTGGGTAATAAGGGAGTCAATATAACATCATATCCACGTCGCCAGTATTTTTGTTACTGTTCTGTTTGGGTCTTATATTGCTCAGGCTCCCTGGGAAAATGTGGGAGGTCCTCAGTTCAATGTCCTTAGCCGTGATTCTTCCCAACGGTGGAGGCATCTGCCCTGCCTCACATTGCTGAGCAGTTCAACTTGGACGCTCAGCCCCACTCCATCCTCAGGTAGTTAAAGCCTTCATTGCTGAGGAAATTATTGAAATGAAGTCCTGGGGGGATGTTTTATCATATCAGCTGGGGAGTGGGGAAGGGGGGATGGAACGCCACTTCTTCCATTTCCATTTCTAATTCTTCCTTTTTCAGAGCCTAAATGAATTAACCTCACTTATTACTCACTTGTGCCTGAACTCATTTATTCATGGTATGACCTTAGCTCTGAGCAATATCCCAGCAGCCCACCATTAGCTGTCACTAGATTTGAATTCATCACATGTTGGGAAATCATTGTCTTGCAAGTGTGACAAAGTAGTGATTACCCTTTGAAAAGGTGACCTAGAGACATTATGTGGTGACCATTGTATTGACCTTACTTTCATGCCATTAGAAAGTAATTGTGGAAAGACTTTTAAAAAGAGAAATATTAAATCCACCCCTCTGCTTTTTGTTATTTGGAGTTATCTTTGCACTTCTAGGGAAATGTAGATTCATTTTTAGGACTAAAATAGGCTTTTAATGGAGTGGCTTATGTTATAACAGCTTATTTCTCTCTTGCTTTTAGTTTTGTTGCAAAGATCAGGACTTTAAGCTGATCTCAACTAGCAGAGGGTGGAGGTACATGGAATTACTGCAGATGGCTCTTTCTGTTCGTACACTGAATGCAGACCCTGATCCACCCTGTGTTTGCTCAGCTGGTTGAAGTAATCTTGTTTATTAATTAAAACATGGGAAACATGTTTATATGCCAGTTTCACTTTCATCTTTTTTACTGACTGTTCAGTGAGTATCAACAGTGAGAAGAAAAGCTTAACTCTTTTTTAAAACATAATTATCAGCCTATAAAATGAAACAATTTTATGCACATCATGTGTCAGGGAAGTGGGGAGAGAGGAGATCCCGTTTATGTTAATGTTAATGGGCTACACTGATCCCTGCCTTAACTTCTTTGAGGATGTTGACATGGCCATTTATTTCTTAGCAGAAGTGTGAATTAGCCGCAGGACACCTTGCACATTATCTCTCCATCTAAGAGTACATTAGATTCAAAGAAAGCTAGGTCTAATTCATTAGATACTTAATCTTGTTTAAATTTGAAGAGAATGTAGGAGGAATAAAATAATTCTTGCTCATGTTCCTATTTTGATTTGTTCTTTAGTTATTTCATGCAGGTAGTATTACAGTAGCTTCTACAGCTGACCCATGAGTTCTGTGCACTCTTAGCAAGCTTTGGAAAGAAAAAAACCCAACTGTTTTTTAATTTCCCATTGTCCTTGCTAGCTGCTTGGCATTCTGTTATTTGCTCCTTCACACTGGCTGCCCATTGAGCAAAGGATTAAGTTCAAAAGGTGTTGAATTAAACTTTTTAAATCCTCAAGAGGAGAGCACCATTTGTCACTGTTTTCATGTGTCCTCCAGCACATTAGGTGTATTCGTGTCACAGACTGCAGCTTGTCTCCCCTTTCCTTTCATTCATAAATTCAGCGCACGATGAGTTTGCATCTTTAGATCCCCTCCGGTTGATTTTTCTCCCCAAGGAGATTCAGCTGTCAGCCTCAATTGTAATTCTGAAGTCAAAACAGCAACTGGATTGCTGGTAACTTTCTCCTAGGTCTAGTCGTGTTTTTCTTTTCTGTTGCACTTGGTGTATACAAAACTGATCACTTAATGCTAATGTCAGGCATATAAAAATCGTAAGTTGTTTAAAATGCAAAGGAAACATGTTGTTGGAAATGTGTTAGGGTGCATCCAGGTCATTTACCCAAGCTCTTATCTCTGTCTAGGAAGATGAGGAAGCTGCGTACGTATTTGTAAATATAAAATTCAAGAGCCTTACATAATTGTATGAATTCAGGAGCTGTCACGTAGAGTCACTGTTCCTGAGACTCACAATACATGTGGAAGAGTGTACAAGTCAATTAAACTGTTGCACGTCTTCCATTTCATAGTTGGCTGGGGAAGAACAAGACTCTGAATGAAGCATCTTCAGCTCTGCTGAGCTGGTAGCCAAGAACCTAGTGTAGGGATAGTGGAGGAGCTGAATTGGAGAGTGGCCTTTTTCTTCTGCTTAATTACCTGCAGGAAACTCATTTCTTCGGCTGTTATGTAGTGACATTATAGACAGACCCAGAGTCTGTCCCATTGCATTGCAGTGTGTCACCAAGGATTTCCATCAGGTAACTCTTAGGGTATATTTCCTGTCTCCACCATCGAGTCTCTGGATGCCTCTGACCCTCCACTCTGTTTTCTTTGAGGTCAAGTGAAATGTTTGCTGCACTGATGTTACGTGCAGCTTGGCTGAAGATACCCATGCCTTGGGTCATTCAGCTGCAGCACAGGCTGGGGTGAAAAAGTGACTCCCAGAGTTGTATTCTTGTTCTTTTAAAGGTCTTTTGAGAGTCTGTGGAGGGGAGGGTCTTTGTATGTGAGTTCCTGCATTGCAAAGAAGTTCTTGTATCACTGAATTTATTATCTTGAATTTTCAGTCATTGGTTCTTTAAAAATCCACCTCTGCTTTATAACGTATTTCAGCTGCTTGCATGGCAGTGTTGAAAATACACCATGTTATTATGGTATGTAAATATGTAAGAACTTCTGAATAGTTAAAGAAAAATTATAAGGACCATTTGGGCTGTTGATATTTATTAACTGGTTAAGATTCAGCATAAATCTCTCATCATAAAATCATTCTTATTTTTTAAAAAACAATAGCTGCCTCTGTATTTGCATCCAACATCAGCTAAACCCTGGCCCCAGTTTCTTACTGGATGTGTTTGTTATACTCCCCAGCAAGACGCTTTCTCCTGGCAGAGAAGTTTTATTTTAAGAAATACACAGCAGAGCAATAAAAAGGTTCTAAATAGTAGTCAGAAGAATATTCCAGTGCAATCAAAATGCTTTTTTAAACCCCAAAAGATTACATGCTCTTTCAAAATGGGAGAGTCATGACAAAGGAACAAATGGAGCCCCAGTGCCCAGCAATACATGTTACCGATGGAGCGCACCAATTACACCCATACAGAATTTGGTCCTAAAAGCCCTGGTTTGTTAAAGGCTAGCTAAAATAGTATCTAAGGACTCTTTTACCAGAAGGATTTCTGTACGCTGTCACAAGGATGGAAGCAAATAAAACCAATTGAAGCAATTGTCTCAGTTGTCTCTAGGGTTGTCATGATGATGTGGATAAAATCAAATAAAGTGGAAGTTATTGCAAGTTGTTAGTGAGCAGCACAGTTGTGAATTGGCAGTGGAAGAAGCTGAAGAGCTTAAAAGGTTTGCTCATTATCTAGATTTATTGTTTTCAGTTGTGGGAAAATGTTGGCTAAGCAAAATAACATGAATAATATCTGGTCTTTGTGGTGTGTTTTGAACAAAAATATTTTCTTCTTGTTTTTATGGCTTTTACTGGATTATTAAGAAGTGCTGTGTCAATCCATAGATTCTTAACAGATTTAGCAGCTTGGTTTTATCCTCTGCAGCCATTTACATTGCCCATGCGTCTGTGAAAAGCATGAATTTTTACGGCAGTGAAAGAAAAACAAGATCAGGCACCACGAAATGTTTTGAAAAAGCCTGTAGTTGGTATAAAGTAAACTGGACAACAGAGCAAGATCTCTGTTAGATGACAGAGCAAATTGTAAATTGTGATTTTGAAATGCATCACAAGAGGAAACCAAGCAAACTTTTTCCATCCCTGCAGATTTAATTGCAACCTGCCATCCATCCTGTCTTTGTTCAATGTTTGGGACTTCTGCCTCGCACTTCTGTGCTGTGGCATGGAAGAGGAGTGAGCAGGGCTTTTGTCAAGCACTTGTGTCTGCCTTGCACCCCCAACTGTCCAGTTCCCCTCAGCAGAACAAAAACCTCTGGGGTCTATGCAGTAAGGGACCATGGCACTGTGTCATCTGAATGTTTTGACATTGATGCAAAAGCTTGCAGAGATACTCGGGACACGCAGGTGGTTTGCCCTGGCTTCTGGGGACGTTCATCCGCACTGCAACACTCGACAGGGATACCTGCACTTGTTTGTGCAGGGCTCCAGCCAGGTGCATCTCCAGTGCTCCTCAGGATGAGGCCCTTTCTCAGCAAACCGCCCTGGGAGAACAGTGTGAGTAGGCTGCTTCCAAGCTTGTATACAGCTTTGTGCCCTTACAGCCTAATGAAATGATATATGCTGGGAGAAAAGGGTTTAGGTTTTAACATCCATTATCAAGTCAAACTTCATATGTAACACAAGACGTAGCCATTTCACCCCAGTAATTTGTTCTCAAGTAGGACCTGTGCTTAAGGATGTTGTGGCTGCTAGAAGATACCCTGCCTTTAAAGGTGTTAGCTGCTGCCCGTTCCTATTAGCCAGTGCCCACATTCAGGAAAGTGGCACTCAGCAAAGTCTAAGGGCTGACACTATGCAAATCTTCATAATTCAGAAACTGGATACTGCTCCGTTAGTAGGTCTTTGCTCTCATTTTCTTCATCTTGGGCTGCTGGGATCTTAATTTCCTTAGGGGGAGAAGGTCAGGACCTTTAATCTGGATCTGCTCCCCAAGAGGTCCTGGCTGTCTGCTGCTTCATTTGACTTCAGCAGGAAATTAGGGTCTTGAGCATTTCCAACCAGTTGTTGAAAAGCCTCCTCTTGTAAGTGTTTGCTCTTCAGTAAACCATACTTATGAAATTAATCCTCTTGAGATCAAAGGAATGGGACCTGTATTACTGAAATATTTTATAAACTAATGTAGCTTGCTTATGTAATCCTGTTCTGATGGAATTTGATGACAATTTGTGAGAGAGAGAAGGAACTGACCATTATTAACCTTGAAAAGATTCTCAAGCAACATGATACCAGACATTTTATTACTTTCAATTACCTAGTGTCTGCTCCATTTTTTTTAGAGTTTTGTTTACCCTGCTGTGGGCATCATAAACAGATTGCCATTTACTGAAAACATTATTTTATGAATGAATGAAACTCATGATTTCCTGGAATAGCCAACTGCACTAATAGAAGGGTCTGACTTTTGTCAACTAAATTGTTGATGAGCCAGCAAACCCTCCGTGCGCCAGTGGCACACCCAGCTGAATGCACTGCAGAGTGCCCTTCGCTGTGGTCCTTCACTGTGGCGTTCTGCGTATTTTATTCTTTCTAAAAATACATCAGGCAGGCCCTTCAGTTTGGTTAGCAATGAAATCTTTCTTAATGGCTAATAATAGGCATTTGTTTATTTAAGATAACTATTTAGACTGTCACTGCCATCACAACATCAATCACTGTGTATCATTCCAGTACTTAATACAATAATTCCATGTTTGGCTTAGACAAAAATTAGGAATAAATTAAATTCAGTATTATTTCAATGCCAGGTGATTTTGTAGTACTTATTAAAACCTCTAACATTAGAGCTATGGCGGACCTTCACCATCTGTTATTTTGTGGAAAAAAGCCTATGCAGTTCCATATAAATACTTAATAAGGTAATAAATGTAGAGCAACAAAATGTGACATTGGATTTTTTTTTTCCCGATTCAGATTTAAAATATATATCTTTTTCCTACTGTTTGCATATACTAGCAGATTCAGGAAGAAAATCAATCAGAATATATGTAACAAGGTCATGGTAGATAGCCCTTCAAAAACGATGTGAATCTTTACAAAGCATCTGAATGCAGCGATGCAAGAACTCTCCAAGGGGCTTAGGAGCCCTTGAAACCCAGGCCTTATTTTTCTAGTGGTTTATGCAGCCTGATTTGTTCCACTGGGAGACTGCTTTTCGCTGAGGAGAGGCTCTGCCTCTGGGTGGAGTGCTCCCTCCTTTATGGCTTAATGTACCTCCAGAGGAGAGACTTCAGGTTCAACCTGGCAAGCAGAGGAAGGCCGTTGGGCTCTGCATGCCTGCAGCTGCCCGCCTGGATGTGTCCCTTGCAGGACAGTTCTGGGACTTAGCAACATTTTCTTGTCCTGATGAACTCTTCTTATTCTGGAGCTGGTTGGAGCTAGAGTTGGCTTTATTTGGCATGGATTTACCATTCTGTGCTAAAACTCTGTTGTCTTCTATTCCAGATTGGGATCACAACCATGCCTACTAACTGCTGGGTACAGAGTGAGGACTGTATATGTTGCAAAGCTTGACTGGGCTGCTGGAGACCTGGTTTGAATGCATTAGATATATATGAAGTTAGACAACAGGGAATTGTGTGGACATCTCAAGATTCTGGGGGTTCTTCTAGCACCTAGCAGAGGCAGTATTGTGAAAGTACACAAATAGGATTATAAATTGCAATTTGAAGAAGAGGGCCTGCTTACTGGAGTTTGTGAGAGGAAATAAATCCAAGCCCATGGTTTCTTTTTCTTTTTCTCCTCTCATGAGAAAGAAAAATGTGTAATGAATGTCTCATGTCTGAAACACTGGGCTGGATTCATCAAAGGGAGTTAGTAATTACCAAATTGAGAGAATCATGAAGCGCTTTTCTAAATTTGAAAGGCTCATCAAGAATAGATCAGGAGCAGGCAAAATTAATAGTTATGAACTCATTTCCATAGAAATGGACTTATTAGCAAGCATGCCAGCTGCCTAAAATTATAAGGTCTTTTCCTTGTGCTTGCAGGAAATAATCTTTTTTTATAAAAGTAATTTTGACTTTTTATTTTTTATTGCTACTCTAAACTAGGCTTTGGCAAAATCTTCCTAAACCAGGAAAAGACTTCACCGGACAATAGAAATATTTAACTAAAAAGAGAAGAAAGATGTGGAAAGGAGAAGTGATTTATAGTCCTTGGATTCCATCAGACTCTTTCCAATAGTGTAAACTTATTTAAGAGAAAAATGGAATAAGTCTCAAGAAAAAGCTGAAAAATCTTTATAGGATAAAGTTTGGTTTAGCGGGATTTAATGGCTGATAACAGCATGAGTTACAGTTGTCATCTTCTCTGCTAGTAGATTTTCCCAGTGGTAGCATTTTGTCTTCACCAGGCAGTTGCAGATCGACGGTGACTACGAAGACCAACATATTGGCCACTCGCTACAAATCAGACTAATGGCTGAAGATTTGCCGTGGCAGGGTGGAACCACTCCTTTTAAAAAGGGTTATAGTGTAATGCAGCATAGCCAGGAAAGAAATTTAGATACAGGTGTTGTGATGTGGATTTAGCACCTAATGGAGCTGACATAAGTAAATGCTGACCTTTAAGGTCTTGAATATCATTTAATTTATCTCTTGTTTTACTTTAGCAACCTCCATCAGTTTCAGTGGAAAAAGGCAGTGGTGTCCCACATGGTATTATAGGGGATGGTTAATAAATTGCAAGAATTATGAATATAGTACCAATCTTCCTGCTAGGAAAGAAGCACCTGTAGGATAAGAGATGCAGTGGCCTGTAGGAAGGCACTAGTCTGAGCAAGAAAGAGATTAACTTTTCAGGTTTTATCATGGGTTTGTTATAGTTGTAACCTGGGAAGAGACAGAACAAAGAGGGTGGCTTAGTCCGTGGGGTACTCTGTGTCCCAGATACTGTAACACTTGGCATTGCTTGAAGGCTGAATCTTTGTCCTAAAGAGGGAAAAAGGGAAACCATAATTTTAGAGAAAATTCATTGACGTGCTGTTCCGATGGTAACTGGCAACCTACTGGTGAATAAAGGAGTCCAGAAAGTTGAATACTGGTTTGTTAAAGCTGTACACTCAGTGGAGAAACTCTGTAGGTGAAAGATGATTAGATACAGTAAGTCCATCCCTTTCAGCAAAAGTCCAGATGAAAAGAAATGGATCCTTCTTTAATCAATATTAATGTGTCATGCTACATGATTTGCTTCTGAGACAAAGCAGAAAACATTTGACAAGCCACGTTGTTTTTCCAGGGGATGATAAGGATTCTCTTTGAAACCAGGACCTAGGGAGTCCTGGCTCCTGGGAGACCTGGGAAGTCAGCTTTGCTTTAATTCATACGTTAGTATTAGTTAGATCTGAGGAAGGTTTACGTATGTGAGTTGCTGCTCTTTTCTAGGTGCACAGAGACTCATTTCTAATCCAGCAGTGTATAACGATGTCTGCCTTTAAATGAAACTTATGTCTTTTATAGCTATACAGCCGTGCTAAGGATGCAGTGAAGGGCTTTGCATATTTACAGGCACAAGAGTCATTTTACTCCCTGGCAATTACTTCAGCTTGCTATATAGGCAAGACACACACATGCTTTCTTTAGGGAGATCTGAGTCCCAGTCTGCCTGAAAAATATAAAACCACTATTATGGTTACTTTTTGGATGTGTAAAAAGGAAAACAGGAAAGGAATAATTGAAGGCATGATGGACCGAGGTCAAAGAAGTGCCCATCGGTGCGACATGTGGAATGGATTTATCAGTGCAGACTAACCTGACATATTATTTAAGTGGTGAATCTAAAGCAAAACCCTCCATCGGTGGTTTTGTTACGAACTTGAAACCACTCATAGGTGTTTTTGTGAGTGGCAACTATTGACTTGAACAGATTGAACCTAAATTGCAGATCTAAACGTACCTTGACAGGCCCAATATCTAGATCCATAGTGAGCGTAAAGCTCATCTCTAAATTTTGTTTCTGTGTTGTGAGCAAATTAATTTTATGTAATTTAGATAAAACAAACTGCCAGAAGTGATATGCAGGAAACTATGAAGTTGAGTACTCCGTTGTGGTGCCCACAGTGGTTATGTTTTTAACAGAAATGGTTTAATTACATCTCTAGTATTGTGTAAGAATATTTGTCTTAAAAGGTTTTTGCTGATTGTCTGGTTGGCCACCCAAAAGATGCCTGAATAGTTTCTAGTTTTGCCTGGAGGTGGATATTATCTTCTGTCAGCATGGAAAATATTTATCCTTCAGGCATTGAAGCATATGTTTGTGTTGTTTGTTGTCAGAAACAAAACACGAAAATCAATAATTCCTGTTCAGATTTTTTTTCCTTTACAATGTGCCTTCAAAAACATATGGCAAACCCAGATTCTGCCTCTGTGCAGCTGGGAAGGGGAAAAGGATGTTTAAGTCTCTGTTCTTTGTAGCATCAGGCTAAAACTTTCTATGAACACAGCTTTGCAGTCACTGCTTTCGGGTAAGGGCACACAAATAATGTACCTGTGGGACAGGATAGCGGGTGAAATTACAGAGGGAGGGTGATTACTGAGGGGTGCCTGCGTGCACAGGGGACATCCCTAACTTGGGAACAAGCTATCTCGTGCTTGCAATAAGAGCACATTCAAGTCGTTACAGAATGGCCTAACATGCTGCAAATTCAGATTTTACCCTATTTTATGAGCATGTACCCTGAAACTTCAATAATATTGATGACATTGGTTGTGTCTTCAGTGTAATATGATGAAGCAGTTGGCTCTGCAGTCAGGTTAGCTGCCTTTCCATCCCACCTCTGTGTTTTGTAAGCTATGTCAGGTCTCCACACTGCAGGTGTCTGTCTGGGAAATTGGGGCAGGAGCTTTTATGCTGCTTTGTAAAGTACCTTAATTTTTGTGGAAGTAAAGCGCGGGATGAGCAAAGCTCTATTTCCTAAATGGGTCCCCACTGTGGATATGCCAAGTGCTGTGGGTTAAATCTTGGTGTCTTTTTTCTTCTCTGTAACATGAAGATAAGATCTGTCTTTAACCTGAGGATTAATTATTAACATTTACATGGTGTTGGACCAGAGGAGAGTGCTAAGTGTTGTTGTTAATAAAAGAAGCAGAAGTATTTTTTAAATGCAGTTCTGAATGCTATGCATTTACATCCATTTCTTTACCTTTAAACTTTTATTTTGGATGAGAACTATATAACAATCACCATATGATTACAACTCTGCGCCACTGACGAGAAGAATGTTTTCATTAACTGAAAATAAGGATAATCTATCCCCCATTTTTTGTCAAGTATAATTGCTGCAAATCCATTTTTTCACTGAGACAAAGACAAGTTTGGGCTTGAAAGACTTCCCCCTGTTCCCCCCACAAGAGCTCATTTCTGATACAGCATGAGGAATGGCTGAGTATTCTGTTGTTGCGGAGCATCAGTATTTGCAGCAACAAAATTATAATAATGCTGTATTAAATAATTTAGCAACATCTGTACAATGCAGTTCCCAGGGTTTTGGGCTTATTCTGTCAGTTCATTGTGATTATGGAGAATGAATGCCTGACTTTAATGGGAAAAATGATTCCATTTCAGGAAACGAAAAGATACAGTGTCACCTTATCTATAAAGTATAGCTGTTGCCCAGTGTGTAGTCTGAGTTACGTTTCTCTTAGTGTCTTCAAGCCTGCTTGTTGAATTCAATGGCAAATCTTCTGGTGAATAGAAAAGAGAAATCAAAATGTATTTTATTATTAACATCCTACTGATATTGTGTGCAATTTTGCTTTTTATTCCAGAGCAAACATGTCCTCCTATGAGATCCTGCAGATGGACTTTGAGATTGACAACACTAGCAGCCTGGCAGGGGCCCAGCAAATTACCTGGCAGGTGGAATACCCTCGAGATGACTCCGTGAGTGAACTGGTGGTCTCAGAGATCTTTGTCAGCCGAACAATGTTTGTGGGAATTGTTCCTCTTGCGATGGTAAGAACTTGCTGCTGCTTCTTTTTGCTAAATGTTTCCGTTGATTCTCGTTAGTATTCAAGGGGAATGTGAGTCATTTTATTATGTGCTACTTCCTATGCACCTGCTGCAAGTGATTTAAATGCAAAAAATACATTTCAATAATATTTTATTTACCTGATGTGCCATAATGGCTCCTTGGAAACCATCTGAGTCTTTCATGAAATCCTTTAGCATTTGTGGATTATTGGCCTGGTACATGGTAATAGCTCCTTTGGAGCCATTGTCTTCTGGTGTATTAATGTGACTGCCATGCATGTGCTCTAAGGGTAAAATGTTGCAATTAGTTGGGACATTTTCAATGAAATAAATTAGCATGCATGTGTGGGAAACTTCATTGCTAAACCAAACAACTGGACTGTTTTCTGCTTTGCTTTTCCCCAAAGAGCCACACAGTCTAGTGAGCTGCAAAGTGTCAATTTAATAAAAGGTCCATTTTGAGTTATAGGGAAAGGACAAAATACTTTCTGAAGAGGTAGGTGTCGGTCATATTTTCCAGGCAGGGTTTAAGGTGTACATGTGCAGAAGGCTCGAAGCCTGATGGTTTATTTAAAAAATGCAAATATTTCCTTCTAAAATCAAATGCACCTTTTCTAGGAGGGACCTTTGGTCTACGTTTGGGCCTGATAGACTTCTAGTACTAGAGCTTTAAGCTTACAGATAACCAGTGATTTCAGCAGGGATATTCTGGTGTAAAACTAGAGAAACAGCCAGAGAGCCTGGATGTTACACCAGTTCCCTCAGAAACACTCTAGTAATTTTTCTTTAATTCTCATGAACGTTTGCCCTTCCTTTCTGAGTTGGTCTGTGCTGGTTTTCTTTCTATTACACCATATAAACAACAAATATTGGTGTTTTCCTCTGCATGACCACTAGCTTCTCCTACTAGGATAGAAGAAAGGAAAGATGCTTGTAAAGATAAACAAGATCCTAAATATTTTTAATTCCCAGTTCCTACTGCCAAAGGCTACACTTACTTGCAGCCCAGTGTCAGAGGAGAAATTATATGCAGAAAAGTCAATACAGAATTTTCTCCTAGTGCTTTTTTTTTTGCAGCATGTATGAGATGAAACAAAAGTCTAATTGTGTGGATGCAATATTATCAAATAGTAATGGTGAGTCAGATATGATAATGACAGAATGTGGGCCATGAACAGTCTTGCACATAGCACTGCTGGTTTCAAACGGATAGCATGGAGTTCATGCCATGCAGAGCACCACAGATAGAAAAGGAAATCCAACCCAAAAGCCCTTTGTGAATGTTGGATCAGAGCTTTGCTGCTGTTTTTGCCAGGGTTTTGCCAGGGTTTCACTTCATCTCTTTGCAGTTACGGCAGATGGTGGCCACTTCAGCTGTCTCTAAATGTTCTTGGACAAAATCTGAGGCTGAACCTGAATTCAAAGTGGAGCTAATCTAGTCTCTGACACTTGGTCATTGTAAACTAACAGTGGAGTAAAGTAAAAAGCTTCTTTTGTGAATTTACGACCTTAGTCCTTAAATGGGGGTCTCATGTGGGCTATTACTTTGCTGTTGCATGTGAGCATCTTTGGCTGGCTGGGCCCAAGGCTAATACGAGAACTGATGACAGCAATGGTGGGAACAACAGCTTGTATTTGCATTTCTTTCCCTTATGTTTGCCAGTTTGCAGTGCTGCTTCATTTAACAGTCACTAACTGGTGCAGGTTCTGGCACTGCATTGCCCAGTCAGGAGCAAAAATGACTACTCTATGCATCATCCTGTGTTGTTCAGAGAAACATGTTCCCGAGGCCCAGAGTTCCTGACCAAACTAAATGCATTTTGATGTTCATTCCTCTTCAAGATTTGCCTGGCTCGTTGGTAAGGCAGTATCCCTCTGAGTGCAGGTGGTATCTGTAAAGGAGAGTTTTGTCATCTCCTGGACCTTGGTCCCCCAGAAGAGCACCACGGAGGGGTCCGGAAACCAGTGTGTTTCCATGCCTTTGCCATTGCACTGAACATAAGTTACTTGCTGTTCCATTTCAGCATATCCACTGTTTCACTATAAACATTGAATATTTATAGAGGAAAACATAGAGTTCTTTGGGGAGTTTAAGGTTTGAGCAAAACGTTTAGTCCTTGATTTGCAGGAGTGAACATTTTGATGGGATTACCAAAACCTCATGGTGGTTCAGTGGTGATGACACCAGCATTTGCATGAAGAAGTGCAGCTCAGTGTCATGAAGAGGAAAAATTTCTTTCCAGTAAGAAGACTGAGGTGGATTCAGTAAGAACTTACTGGAGGAGACATTAGCTGTAAAACAAAAATGAACTTTAATGTGTGGATCTCTTTCTGTAGGCCATTTTGGTTCTTTCAATATAAAGACATCCTTTTCTGTATGGTTTGGAATATTGCTGTTTTGTTGCTGCAGTTCGTCATGAATTTATCTTTGTTTTCCATGCTACTTTCTTAAACAAACAGGAGAAAATCGAAAGAGCCCCCAGATAATTTATTCTGTCATTGCATTGTTGGTGACTCTAGAGATAGCGGTGGGGATATTTTTCTCATTACTAGCTTGCTTTTTTTTTGTAGATAAAGATACGGTAGACTGCATGGTAACATTTGAATAATAGCCTGGTGAAAAGAGCTCATTTTTTGCTTTAGTGAGTTTATGAAGCTCTTAACATCAAATCTCATGTTCTTAACATTTACATTTGGTAGCAAGCTTGCAAGGCTTTTTTTTGTTTTTTTGCTTTTGGGTTTTTCTAAGTGAAGATACAGCTGATATTTGTGCATTATGTAGCAAAAAATAGCTCCTTATTAGCAGACAATCTTGCTGTAATGAATTGATATTGCACATTATTTCTGGCTAGTCCTTTGGTATCGAATCAGGAATGTATTAACAAGCACTGTTTGAGATGCACAGAAGCAAGCAGGGCCAGGAAGAGTCTACAGGTGAAATCCTGGCCAGGGTAGCACCCATCAGCTGTGCTCTGTGCCTGCTCCTGAGATGAGGTTATCTGACAAAACTCGGTGGAAGAACATTATGATAAACTGCAATGCCTATATGCTGTGACTAAAAAGGAAGAGAGATTTTAAAGCTTTGATAGGGACATTAGGAGGTAACTGGAAACTTGTTAGCTTGTGAGAAAAGGAGAAATAGTGTAGCAAAACCAACTGCTCTTCCTTCTGTATGATAACTGTAAAAATACTGTGGGTTTTTGGGGGGGGTTTAAATATTTTTTGGAAGAGGAAAGTTGGGAAAGGGACACTGGGTGAGAGAAAAACTGTTACTGTTTAGCCCTGGGTTCAGGCTAAACGAAGACAGTGGGTAGACTGTATCTTTCAGCCTGTGTCCCCCCCACCAAAAAAAACCCCCGTCCTGGTTTCTTGAGGATGAAATTTTTAGAATCAATTTCTGTTACATTTTGTTTTAGTTTGTGGCCAGCCGTGGTGATCAAGGCCCTTAGCAGTTAAATCCAGGGCAGCTGCCCCAGGCTGGCCCACAGGTGTGTTCTGTAACATTAAGGTCACGTTCACAGGGGTTGGGGGTGGGTTTTTTTTTTTGCTTCGCTCTGCTCTGTTCTCCCTCCTTCTCCTCTGTTCTCAATGGTTACTATTCCTGGAGGGACTTGCCACCACTCTATGAGCTAAGCATAATTTTGTGTCTTCTGTATTAGTTTTGATATTGGTTTTCTTATTTTATTAAATCTGTTTAAATTTCAACCCACAAGTCTCCCTCCTTTTCCCAGTTCCCTTTCTCGGTCGGGGAAGGGGCATTGGGTGATAGAACAACTGGTTATTGTTTAGCCCTGGGTATGGGCTAAATGGAGACACCCCCAAACCACCCAAACCCCTCGCTTTTGTTTAGTCCAAACATGGCCTTACTACCTCTTAGCAGGTGACTAGAGCACCAGTTCAAAATCAATTCAGAGTGCAAAGCGCTTATGGTCTCACTGGCACCATTTCCAGCCTCACGTACGCTCTGATCCCAGATGGTATTGCTGTGTGCATTTTACACCATTTTAGAAACAGATTGTTTATTTTGACTCGTATTCAATGTTTGTTGACAGTGCTGAGATGAACATACAGGATTCTGGGCCTCACATACCTTTCCTACCTAGCCTTTGTTTTATAAACTGACTCTCAAAGTGCTTGTACCCACAGCCTGTGTTTTGTTCCTGGAAGATTTTTTTTTCTGTAGATGAGGCTAGATTGGAAATTCACCCCTTCTGAGCATGAAAATTGGTTATATGCATAATCTTCCTCTTTTATAGCTGTAGAGGTATAAAAATATATGTATCGAGACAAGGAGTCATAAGATACCCAGATGTAAGTATGCAGGGAAATATATGATTTTTAGTTACTTTTTTTTAGACTGCTTTAGAAGTGGTCATTGGAATTCTAAATTCTTTGGACAACAGGCTGAGGAAACAAAGCTCAAAACATAGCAACCTCTGAAATCCTTCAGAGCGCTGCTGTTTTAATCCTGGAAGCTGTGTAGCTGCGTTCCTGTGAGGAGGGACAGTGGATTTGAAAATGTATGAAAACTGTGTGTGTGTATTCCGCTGTAAATACAATTTTGCAAGTCATTCTAAATTTATTTTCTGTGAAATATGTGAAGATGCATTGTCCTGTGTCTGCTAGAGCATTTTCTGATACCTAAAACGGATTGGATGGGCCTGCTTACATAGGGAAAATAAATAAATGCTAATTCTGTAAACTCCATGCAAATTTACAGATTATTTTCTTCCTTAAGTACTCTATTATTGTTTAGTATTTATGTAGTGTTTTATATTTTCAGAACACTTTACAGATATTAATTAATCAGACCTGAATAAACCAAACTTGATGAGAATGTAAAATTAAATGGAAATTAAGTCACTCTTATTCCATTTTACCTGTTTCTGAGTGATTTGTAAGTCACTTTCTATACTCCTAAAGGTGCTTTTTAAAACGCTTTAAAAAAAATCCTACAATACTATTGCTTATTATCTCTAAAAACTCTTTTGGTTAGAAAAGAGGTAGGATTTATACTGTCAAGAACTAATGACAGCACAGATGAGTGGCTTTGAAGCATGTAAATGCTGTTTTATCACCTAAAGCTGTGCATAACTATTTAAGCCTATTTAATTCAGGTAAAAATGCATGGGTGGAGGATTACTCCCTTAATTTGAAGCCTATTTAGAAGCCAGAATATTTGACTCCTGGAGGTTTCTTTGGAGGAAAGTGGAAGGAATATTTAGTTTTGTCTAAGTTTTTACCATAAGCTTTTAAGATAAAAAACTGTTGAGAAATTTTACCTGTAGAAAATAAATGAGACTGGACACCGTTCTGAGGTGGCTAATGTGGAGATATCATGCAGGCTTCTAGCTTGGGTGTTACTGCACCGTCCTCTTGCGAGATACAAGCATGTCCCTAAATACCTTTGAGGATCTGGGCCCGGCTGTTCAGTTTAATGTTCCACGATGCACTGAGTGTCAGATGAAAATGTCAGCTGCTTTGCTTCTGTGAGACTTATCTTGTTTTCTTTCTGGCAATAAATGTCTCTGATAATTGATTCTTCCAACATCTGGTATACAGATTAACATGTGGAACTAACGTCCCAAAAAGTAGAAAGGTGATCCATTTTCATCATGTTGAGTAGAATAACAGATCAAGGTGAGGAAGTGGAACACAGCCACATTTGAGGCTCTTTTTGGTTCCACTATTTTGTTATGTTACTATCAGGAAAAGAATCTGCCTCCTGATATTACAAATACTAACTATAAACACTGCAGGTGATTATTTTAAAATAAGTTTTATGTCATTGAAGTAGGATATGAGTTGTGAATCTGGTTGATGTCTAATGCATCAGAAGGTGTGTTTTGGGCATCCAGCAGATCTGTCAGAACATTGTAAAGTCGGATCTAAACTAGATGCCTTGATTTGTCTCAATATAATAATCTTGCGATATAATAATTTTGTGAAGTGGAAGGGTATGTCCTGCTAATTACTGAAACTGATAGTACAGATAAATCTCTTCTATCCAGCGGTGATACAGTTCTCACAGTTATCTCTCTTGATCTACATAGACATAACCTGCAATTTCCATACTTATGGAAAGTTGCTGGTAGCAAGGTAGTCAGTGGAGTCTGATTCCTGGGGTACAAGGAACAAACACTTCACCAGCTCTGAGCCTGTCGTTCAGGTTTCTGTCACAAATAAATGTGATGGGGTTAATCTGTTATCTAACTAACACTTGGGGGAAAAAAAAAAAAAAGAAAAATCCAGGTCTTTTAGAGAGTTTCTAGGCAACCACAGTGAAGAAGATGACATTGAAGAGATGTATTTTAACTGTTTTTATAAGAAGGCTCCAGCTGAAGCTGAAGGCTTGAGGAACATAGATGAATATCTAGCATCCTTTTCTTATCTAGGAAAATGATGGCTTGGTCTGTGACTGGCAGCGCTGGTGTTTTAGATATATGTGCTACAGATACTTTCTTGTATAGTAATAGAATTGTAATTCCCAGACTATCATTATTCTAAAGTGTTTTTCAAATGCAACAATCAATATCTCACCAGTGTTCTGGGCCCCTCAGCCTGAAACATTTCTGTATATCCTACAACTATTTAATCTATGTCTTCAGAAATCTTGTTTCCTCCCAAAAAATGTAAGCTATTGGTTGACTAATGGTTTACTAATGTTATGAATCACTTAGAACCATAGATGGCTGTGTATACTCTAGTGAGGTTTCTTTTAAATAGGAGGCTGAATAATAGCATCTCCAGTTGCTGCTAGCAAACGTACTGTCAAGAATACCCAGAAAAATTGTCCTTAAAGATGCCCATTTCTGTAACTCAGGCTGAAAGGGAATTGCTGAGTGCAACACTTTGCTTATTTGTTTTAGAAAAAGCAGGAATGCAGGGTGAGGGTGGGTTTTTTTTTAATGTACTTCTAGCTTTGGGTGCCGAGTATCCAGTGAGGAATAGGAGGGTAAACACAGTTTGGGATGAATGCCACCAAATCCCCAGTTGCGGAGGCGATGGCATAGTCTTGCACTCTTATTCACGGAGGGTCCACCACTGTCGTATTCTGATATATCTTTCTCAGTAAGGGCTGCATGCATTTCCAGCTTAAAGGTTCCATTAAAAACATAAAATATTTTTGTGGGAAGATTTACCAAAACTGATTGACTAAATAAAAAAACCCTCTCTAAAGTATTTGGTTTTGTGTGCCCTGCATAAAAGAGACAGGACTTGGGTACCTGGGCTCTGCTGGGAATGTCACATGCGTGGAGAGCAGTAGGCTCCACGTTCAAGCAAGCTGAGGCCATGGTACAAGCTTGAGACAGATCCACATGCATCCGCATCCAACCATGGTCTGCATGGTTCTCCATGCTGAGTGATGCCTGTGTAATCCTCTAGTCAAATAAGCAGTAATTTTAAAATTTAGAAAACATGTGTTTTCTAGTACTACTTTTCCTGTCTTGTAGCTTTTGTCTATGAATCTGCTGAGATTACATCCTGTTCCGTTATTCAGCTTCTGCCACGACTTTCTTTCATGATGATTCCTGTGCCCTTCTTTGGGGAAAAGATTTCTTCTGTGCATTCATTTTAATTCAGTACAAGTTAAAGGATGTCTGAAGTAATGTGAATTTGAGCGTCTGTGTTCCTACATGGAACGCTGTTGAATCTAGCTATCAAAAAGGGAGTGTGTAAAATAAAAACCTTTAAAGAATTTATTTTTCCTACAGAAATCATTTTTGCTAACGGCAATATAGCTTATATTCAGACACCAATTAAAGGAGCACATTCAGGCCAAGATGGAAATTGACCCAGACTTAGAAAGAAGCTTACCTTCACCTTAAGCTAAACTAAGAAAATGTCAAGCTTTAGCAGCCTCTTTTCTTCACTCTCTCTGGGGTCAGTTATAAAACCCCAGAAAATCCTGGGGTGTCAAAAATATCAGAATAGAATCAGTCATTTCTAGCAAACACAGATGATTTACATATTTTTTACAGGTTGGTAAAAACATATTTATGTGCAAAATGTCCCCCATGTGTTTATCCATTGCACTTAATGCATATTTCTTACTTGAAATTGTTTTGACCTTTGGCCTTCCAGTTCCCTTTAAATTATACAGTTCATCTCCATTTTACTTCATATGCAAAGTGAACTATACAGATCATATTTTGTCATTCACAAAATTCACCATTTCATGGGAAAAATATTTAAAAGTAAATTCAATACAGCGTAGATCTGCATCACAGAAATATCAGGGATTATCAAGATTTTTTTTCAATAAAACTGGAATCTATGACTCCCAGATCACAGATTTCAGTGTGAATTTTAACATTAACTAATGGGAGCAGGATGGAAGCCTTGAGCTTCCCTAAAACTCCACACTGGGAGGATTGATTTTAAACTCAAAGCAAATTAACTACTATGGAGAGAGTACAGAATAAGAAAAAATAAATTCTCCTTTTGTATTATTATATTTCCCATGCCTGTAGCGAGTGTTTTATGTCTCTGTAGCAGAGATAGTATCTTCTGCAATTATTACCATCTTCAAATTAATTGTCATAGGGAATTAAATGATTTTGTTTTGTAAGGCTGTTCTGACAACCACAGGGTGAATTTTATGGAGAAACTCTGAAATACGCTGGAAGACAAATGTGTTGGGAGCACCTGTCATGAGGAATGCCCGCATGGGCTTCGCTCGGACTGAACAAAGCCAAGAGCTTTCAACAGGCTTTGTGGACAGACATTCAGAAAAGCTATTTTGGATTGATCAAAACTGTTTAACAGCAGGAAAACATTTTTCCTTGTAGAACTGAGGTGTTTGATTAAACTTAATTAAATAATGTACAAATATTTAATTTTGAAAAAGAACTTTTTTCTAAGTGAAAATATCCCAGTCTGAATATGGCAGAATAGGACCATTTTGATAATATCAGCCTTCTTTCTCTGTGTTCTTCCAAAACTGAAATTCCAGCCACATCTCCTCGGTTTCATGAAGTGTTTCAATTTTAACTGGCCTGTATTTTCCAAAGGATATCACATTTTTTTCCCCTCTCAGTCACATTCTGGGCATCTGAACTAGGTCTTGGAATTGCTCGTTGTGAACCATTATCCCCTTTTTCATCTGCTCAGTTAAACATACTCTACCATTTAATTTTGAGAACAAAAAAGAAAGACAGAAACCGAGAGAGAATTTGCTATTGGTGGGACAAAAATAATGGTATTTTAAGTGTTTCCATGAAAGCAATGTGACATGACAAATTTTAAGAAGCACAGTGAATACTATTAATATTTATGATGCACTCAAGAAAACAGCTATTGTGTGCCACATCCATCAAAGATAAGAATTGTATTCAACTGTGTTGGATAATAAACATTGAATGACAATAGCTAGAGATTATATGAGGGATTTCATACTCATGTTTTATGCCTGCTTGAGTAAGAGCACCATGTTATCCCACTGTGAACCAATAATTTTCTTTCATGAAATTAGATACACTTGCTGATACTTGTTACAAATATAGTCCAAAATAGTAACGAATATGCAGGGAGTGCTGATGCCAAGAGCTTCATAGATCCTGTTGCAAGCTACTCGGGATCAAGTCCTAAAGGCAGCATTTTTCCATTAATCCTCCTCTTGGAAATCACTCTGAAGTTTACCAAATTGCAGTGATTTGACCACATATTGCTAGTTCTTTGCAGTTTGGATGGATGCTAATGATTACCCCATGAAATGAAAGCCCTTCCAGCATAGCAAGCTGGCTTTTTATATCCCATATTTCTGTTTAAAAAAATTCAATCTCTCCATCGCTAGGAATGGGCAGAAATGCCCAAGCCGTGGGAACGCCTGCTCTGACCCCACGCCAGCATCTGTCTTTAGATAATGTGCCCATGAATGTCCTAAGTCTGGCATGGCTTTTCTTCATTGTCATCGCTGTAAAATGTAGTTTTGGAACTAATTTGTGATCATCCAGGCAAGCAACTTCTGGGGAGAGATAAAGGGGACATGTCTCTCCACTCTTGCTCTTAAACACTGCACGTCTCCTCCCTGTGCCATGTGGCCATGCCTGGCAAGTTGCATGCCCTCATCCTCCCCCACTCCTGGTTGATGCTGTGTCTGCTCCTGTGATTAATCTCTTTGATGCAGAAGCTGCGTGCATTGCCACTTTCCTGTTCTTTCTGCCCTGCCTTCTTATTAAAAGTATAATGCTCTGGAGATACTTTTGGAAGATCAGACTGATGCCAGAGTTCTGCACTGCACACCCCCTTCTTTGGAAAGAAACTAATTCAGAGTTGATTGACGAATACCTGTAGCATCTTTGGTCAGGTGTTTCTAAATAAAGCTGTATTTGGAAGAGTTAACACGCTCTCTGTATATCAAGGGTAAGAGGACATCCAGGTATTCTTGCAGCCAGAGTGATCTCGGGTCTCTTTGATCCACGTGGAGAGTTACTATTCTTAGAAAGCCCTCTCCAAGGATGCACAGGCACTAAATTCTTGTTAGAAGTAAGTGGTTCCAATAATAAATGTGCAGAGGAAAATGCTAAGAGATGCTTTTCCACTGAGCTGATCTGGCTGTGCTGCCTCTGGAGGGCTACTTGGTTACCTCTGTTCCTTTAGGTTTGCTGCTTCTATCTTTATGAAAAATTTGCCGATGGGAGTTCAGTGCAAGCTGATGGAGGGATCCCTTGACAGACTATCAAGAGCAGTAGGACCTCCTGCAGGCCAGGAATAAGGGCACAGCGAACCTCTTGACAGAGTGATTGCAAGAGGGATGAGCTGAGCCAACCTGAAGTGATTTTTGTGAGCAGTACAGATGGTTGGACTTGATGATCTTAAAGGTCTTTTCCAACCAAAACAATTATATGATTCTATGATTAACAGGACCCAGACCAAGGAGACACAGTGTGCTGGAGGGAGCTACAAAGCTTTTACTTTGTCTACCTAAAATGAGACTCTTCTTGTTCCTTAACAATTACCCAATAATTTGGCTCGTCTGTAATTTTTTCCAGAGTGCTCATTCTGGTTTTATTGCCAATTAACTTAGCATTCTAGTCTTGGTCTACAGCTGATTGGCCAGTAATTTGAACTAAAGCCCTCATCAAAAGGGCATCATTTGTAAAACAGGGAAGAAATCTCAGAGATACTGAAATTACTGTTAATTAAATCAGCATATGAATATAATGGGCACACATGAACAAAATTATGTTTGTTTTTGAGCTGTTCTGCTAGCTGGAGAGTAAGTCTTATTAGGACTATTTAATTGTCAGCCTCTATTTATAAGTTGTACAGCGAGCTGAGTCCCTTCTGCATAAATTAATTTTATATTGTGTATATGTGTATGAGTGATACATGTAGTTCTTAGCTTATGCAAACAGGCCCTATGTTCTTGCCAAGCAGATGCTGTACTATATTTCTTATGTACATGTTGCACTGAAAGCTTGTCTTTTTAAACGATCATTTGTATTTAACACAACCCTTATTCAAAGCTGGCATTGACCTTAATGTAGTTACTTCTGATTTACATGGCCCCAATATCAGTTAGGCTCAGGAATTATTTTACATGTAATTTCTATTTTTTAAATTAAATTAAAATAGCATCATAAAGATGGAGCAGAGCGGCAATCAGAGAGCTTTAGAAGTTGTAATGTAGCCTATAAGCAGCTATTGTGTATAAAGAAATTTCTTCCAAAGGTGCCTTAGCTTTACTGAAAATGCCAAGCTACAGCTTTATTAAGATAATCAAGATACTCTAACGCGGTGCTTTGGGACAGCCTTGTAATATTCCGTGTTGCTCAATTCTGAAGTTGTTGAATTAGCAGTTTCACAACTCTGCCTCCTGTGGAGCTGGAAGGCAAAACTGCATTTTGTACTGGTTGGTGCCTATCTGTGAGCTCTTTCAAGACCAGTCCAAGGCAGAAGACAAAAGTCCCTCGTGGGGTTGGCAGGAGTGAGGGCATCAGCACTGGTGAGGGCAGAGAGGAGCAGGCGTTGCAAATGCCAGGTTATTTGAGAGGTGGTAAATGCATTCCCTGCTGTGGCCAGGGGAAGAAATGGATCCAGTGAGTTTCAAGGGATGAAATGTTGGCATCACGCTGAAATCTGTGGTCAACGGCAAGGAGAAGCTAATCGAGTTTTGCATAATCTTTGGAACCTTCTAATTCTGGGTAGGTAAATGCATTGAAATGGCAATGACTTGTCATTCCAGCTTGCTTTCCACAGCAATAGTGCTCAAGAAAAAAAGAACAACAATCCCAATGGTCTCCATAGCTTATATCCCATAATGTGAATTTCAAACCACAAGTTAAAATAGTTTTGTTTGGTGGAAAAATATTCAGGTTAAGAATTATTCTCAGAAAATAATTATGATAAATGAGGACATTTTCAAGTTTTCCTAACTGGTCATGATCAATTCACAAAGAGGAAAAGGAATGCAAAATTCATCAAATAAATTATTCATTATATTCACTCAGCTATAGCTAACAGTGAATTGTCTAGACAGTAATTACCAATTTTTAACCTGTGTATGTTCACATAACACTATTGTGTGAATAGCTTCAGTATACAGCGGCTTGAGATAACAGTAATGGATGTAAGTCAACCAGCAGGTGATTTTAATTGGGAAATTATATTGGATTTTTCTATTGAACTTCCATAAAACATTACATAAATATTGAATCTTCTTAATGCTTTTTCTCCAGTTGAAAATATAGGCACACAGAGTTCTGTGCTAATTTGATCAGTGGATATGCAAACATTTATTTTTTTAATTCTACTGTAAAATTCTCCAAAAAGCCATTAAATTCAGAATACAGCACGAATCCACGAGGAGTCCGATGCAGTAATAATGTTTGCCATTTCAGTGATGATTTTCCACTAACGAGTTTGCATGGCTCCTTAAGGAGGGTTCATGTCTATCTGGTGCTGTTTACTGGCGTGCTGTAATGCGCTCCTGACGGCGCAAGGAACGGAAACCTTAGTCCTTCCCCTTTATTGCCATGGCAAGAAATCAAGACTTTGAGGGGATTCCCTTCGTTTCCTAGGCAATGCAAAACCTCTGCAGTGACAGATTGCACCTCCTGCTTAGCTACCAGCTGCCTGGGGGATGTGGTTGCTGGGATTTGCATGGTGGAGCTGGGGCTTGAAAGAGGACTGCAGAAGAGTTTCCCAAGAAGGTACCTGGCCACTGCCGTTGGCAAGCCGGCGGTCCTGCGGGTCTGTGGGCACTCAGCAGGAGCACAGGGCTGTGCTACCCGTGGTCAGGTTTTGACAGTGAGGAAAACAGGTTTTTGTATTCCTTTGACTTTTTTGCAAAAATCTTCCTTTGACATTTTTGCAGAAATCTCTATTACTATTACAGTTAATTAGAGAAGAGTTACATTGAAAATAAAGCAGAAAATCATAATCTGGAATGGATTTGTTATTGAAGCATGTGTCCTGTGGGCTAATTGCGAGTTAGTAATTTTGTGGTGCTCAACTGCTCTGAGTTGATCAGAAACTGTCATTTACAAAGCTCTTCCATTTCGCGTCGGTTAACTAGCCTTAAGAGAAAAATAGCAGGAAAGCCACACAAATGAATGGAAATTATGCAAAAACTAGGACATTGTAAAAGAATATTTGCATAGAATTATGTTTTTGTGTATGTCAGTTTAAACTACATCCTTCAGGGTATGGTTTGTAGAGAGGTGCATTAAACTCTAACCACATGTAGCTCCCATTAACTCTAATACAAGCTCTGATTCTGACTTCCTGTGTGCTTAATGTTATCTTAATGTAATTTGATTTGATATTTAATTGCAGTAATTTAATTAATGGTTCTGTAAATAAAAAGGCTGAGTTGTGCCCTCCTACACACACAGATATGCACAGCAAGCAGCTCTAGTGTCTCCTGTGAGACTTAAATTTGTGTGTCTTAGAGCCAAATTTAACCCTAAGGATGTATGATAAAATGCCCAAATCCCAGAACAACGCTGTAATGGTGTTTGCGTTGGAAACGTTACAGTATTAGTTCAAGCTTACAGGAGGAGAATAGCATTTAAAAACCAAACCTACAGATTTCTCCCTAATAGTTGTCGACGGGGTAAGTCACAGAATTGCTTCCTTGTATAACAGGATTCCATTTAAAATAGTTTACAAAGACTTAGTTATTAACAAAACTGTTACTAATTGGATAACCTGCTATTAAAATTGTTACGGAATCCTACTGGCCCGATGGGTTACTTACAAGCCAGAGCTTATAGGCGTTTATAACCCTTCTATTGATGTGCCTATAACCTTCTCTAACACATGCTACTCACGTCTGTTTCACACTTAAAATGCCTATTAAATATTGATTAGTAACCCTTATAAACCATTTATAAATTGAAGCATGTAATATAAAATGTAACCTAAAATCATTAAGGCTACATGGTGTGCAAGTTAATAGTAGCAATCTTGAAAAGTTAGGGAGTGCATGAATTCAGGGAATTGTATTCATAAACTATTTTCTTAGTACAAGATAGTGGAGCTCCCGTTGAAGTCAGGGATTTTCCATAGCATCTACTAAAGATTTTGCTCTTTTAAAAAAATCTATTTATAAACAAGAGGTGACATAATGCAACTTCACATCTACCAGGTAAGCTGAATTATTTTTCTGTGTTTTTTAGGATAGAGTAGAGCTGTGTAAACTACAGGGCCAAATATTTATGCATAAAAGGAGGAGCATCATGTATTCACTTACGGAAAAGAGGTCCAAATTCCCTGATGTCGCTGCTGTGAAATGCATAGATATTCTGCTGACATTAGTGGAATTATACCATATTGTCTATATAATAAATCACAGACAGCTGTTTCTAAATCAGCCCCTAAACTGAAACGAATTCAGCATAAGTAGCGTCCCACTTCAGCATAATTGCCCGCTGTTAAGCTTGGAGGTAAATCACATTTATGTCCCTGCAAATCCCTACCGGGTATAAGGGAAATCTGAGTGAATTTGCTTGAATTTGCCTTGCCCTGAGTTTGCATTGCTGTTTAACTTAATATTATTGCAAATACCCCTGCAATGTACTTTAAAAGTAGGGTTTATTTTGGAAATGGCACTTGACCCCTAAGGATAGACCAGATTTGTGTGTACCACCATTCTGTTGTGATTAACAGGATATTTAGATGGGCAAGAGCCAACTCTGATCCAAAGTCTGATGTACTCTGCAAACCTGCAAAACACTGACATTCAGGGTGGGAATGACAAGTACAAAAACCTCAGGCAATAACGGCAATCAGCAGGCCTTTTTGTTATGCAAAGGAAAAAAATCAGATAGATGGAAACAACAATAAAGCAGCAGTGATTCAAAGTGCTTTCTTTCAAAACATCTCGTGCAATTTCCAGCTGCCTCCCTCCTCACATCTCACTTCTCAGATAAACAGCAGAATTGGTCAGACTCTGACTTTGCCTTTGCAGTTTTCAGTCATTACTCAGTGTCTGTACCTGACCTCCAGCTCTTAAAAGCCCAACAATTAAGCGAATTCCAAAGAGGATTACAATTGAGAATCAGAGGGTATAAATGTGATTTAGCATGGAGTGCTGAGCATGACAAATCATTTCTGTGCCGAGGCCTTACTTGTTCTGAAATGAGTTTCAGTTAGAAACACAGGAGTGATTTGGCCGTGGTCCAGTGCCAAGTGTCAGGTGCAGATTTGCTCTTGCAAGGCTCACGGAGCCTGTAATACCTTTCCTTCAGACCAAAGCGCCACTGTTTTTGTCAGCTTCTTTGTCTTGGGAGGAAATACAGAGACATGCACGTGCAAACCAACCGCCCAGGTTATTTCCTTCTCTTTGGAAGAGCTTGACGTTGCGTTGGAAGGTTATTTCCTTCTCTTTGGAAGAGCTTGACGCTGAAAGCGTTGCGTTGTAGAAGGAAAGCACAAGGACATTGCGAGGTGGACTCAGGTTCCTTATTTATGTAGCTAGAAGAGACAGGAGATCTTGATGCAAAAAGTTTCCAAAACATGTAGTTGAAGTGTACAATGGAAGGGAAAAGTTTCTTGAATGTTTTCCTGCTATGGGTTACTTGTGAGAAGTTTGTCTTAGGCTTTCACTACTACAGAAGCTGGCTGATGTTTCATTGATAAATGAAGAAATCTCTCACATCAGAAAAGAATATTAATAGCATGCACGTGTGTGTTTGCATGAGTCTGTGTATTGAGTTGCCTTGGAAACAAGGGGAGAAAGCGCCATGAACCAGAACATGCTTTCCATTTAAGGAACACTTGTGCTGTTGTAAAACTACATACAAAAATAATCTGATTCATTCATCTGTTCTGAAAGCATCTTGCTACAGACAGCAGCG
This sequence comes from Nyctibius grandis, assembly GCF_013368605.1. Lineage (NCBI taxonomy): Eukaryota > Metazoa > Chordata > Aves > Nyctibiiformes > Nyctibiidae > Nyctibius > Nyctibius grandis. The sequence continues at coordinate 11,681,343 of NC_090671.1, read as the reverse complement.
TGAGTGTGTGGATCCCATGCAAAGATGACAGAAAGCCACCTGACTTTGTTTTTGAGCAGATTGTTGAACAAATGAGTTGACATTGGTAAAGTTGCTAATAATGTGGAAAACAAATATATGCAAGTTATAAAAAATTTTGGCAATGCTCCAGGTGTACATTAAAGTTACTAAGATATGAAGCAGACCTAGAGTATTCACATTGCAAAACAAAGCAGACAATTTTACCTTACATATAAGAACAGCTGTTTCAGCATATTGGCCTCAAAGACAGTATGTTGAAACAGCTGTCCAAGTGTTTGGAGGTTAATCTACTCAATTAATCATTGTGTATTTTTTTTTTCCGTTTATAATAATGTTTGTACTGTTCCTTGTGGGCATGTGAACAAAATATTAAATGTAAAGTTTTAGTCATCAGTGAAAGGCTTATCAGAAAACTGTGTGAGAAGAAAACTCTGTCTTCAGAGTGACACTGGGTCTTGGAGAGATTGACGTGGTCAATACAGATGCTGATCTCAGCAGCCAAGTTATGGTGGTTTTTTAAACATAAATTTCAGAAGCGAATCACTAGCAAGATTAGTCTGAGAGATACAAAAAGCCTGGACTTCTTCATGAAGCTCTGTAAAATATATGAATAAGGACATTTTCTGTTGGGTGGTGTTTCCAAGTCATCTGTGAGCTTCCACCTTGAGTACCCTGCAAGCTGCAATTTCATGTGGTCTAAACCAAAACTCTCTGGGCTGCAGCCTGGAAATGCAAAACAGCCAAACCATTTTGGTCTCTCATAAATAGCTGAGGGCTGTCAGTGTGGAGATTGCATGGCAACCTGAGTTGTCTCGCTCTGGTGCATTTGGACGTGTGATGCTCAGGATCGGGTGCAGAGCAGCACGGTGCTTTCCACATTGTCCACACAAGAGCCCCTTGTAGTGGCTGGGAGTCATGTGTCAGCCCCCTTCACGTGGTGCTGCTGAGGTGAGAACAAGAGAGATGCCCTACAATTAACACAGGTGTAGTTGTTGTAATTGTCAAAAATAATCTTCAATGAGACTTTGCCCTGGAGAGAGGTGTGTTCTCGGGTGTGTTGTGATCTGAAAATCACGCACACACGAAATGGCTACTGCTCCCACCTCATCTGAATTAATTTTGCAACATTTTATGAATGAAATCCTAGAACGTAGCACATTTTCTGCATATTGTCTGCCATCAAATTGCAGACAGCCACTGTCAGAGAAATCCTCTGGCAATCTATTTGACCAGAAATAGATAAAATCTAAACATAATTTCCAACCTTTCTAAATATCACTGCACATGTAAAAATAGCAAAATCTTTATATATCATATCCCAGTCCACCTTTCATTTCAATGTTTTTTTAGTCAAAGGTAGGGTTTCTGGCTTTGTTTTCCCCAAGAGACTATACAGAATAAGTGGGAAGAGTCATCATAAAAGTTGGTGAAATATAGATTACAGCAGCTACACACAGCTATGCTTAACGTGTTCTAAAGTCTGTTCCTCCACACTAATTTTCCCAGATTCTAGGTTTATTCCCCTGTGGACTGAACAGCAATGCATGCTGAAATAAGGCTTTTTAGACTGAAACTCTGTTTATGAGATTCTTGGCCAAGAAAAGAGGAGGGGTGGGGTGGGGGAACCTAACCAGAAATGCTGCTGCAGAGAGGGAAGCTGCTGCAAGCCATGGCTGCCTGGAGACAGTGCTGTCAGATGGTGCCTCGTGAAATGCTTCTGCTTAACGTGTCCGAGGTTGGCTCTGTCTCAGGCTGTTGCTGTTTCTCAGCCCCATCAGTGACGCAGCTCAGCGCTAGCTGGCCAGGAAACTTGCACATCATCTTCTCTTCCACTCCTGTCACAACTTGTCATTAGGAAGAAAGAAGGTTGCAGTTTTATTTTGGGTTGTTCTCCGTAATAGCTTTTGTCAGATTGCATTGGATATGCGTACCAGAGTTCAATTACAACACTACGATGGGGAAAATCCAAAACTAAATCAACAACAACTTGCACAATTCGCTTCATTAACAAAGAGGAAGAAAAACAGTATTAAAATGCCAGGTACTGCTGCATTTGAGTGAGTGTAACCTTTGGGCGGTTAGTTAAATGTCAATGTCATTTAACAAAAAATGAAAAACAAATAGAAAGGTATGTTTGATGTTGTTGTGGTCCTGTGACTTTAGAAGTTGGGCATTGGTTGACCACTTAGTATTGTATTGGCCATGAAAAGAACAAACATTTGTCCTTCAAAACTAACCTGCAGTAAAGCAGGAGAATGTGGAGTGAAACTTTTGATGATCTTTTTCTGCTTTTTGTTACAAGGTGCCTTCTGGCAATAATTCTTGGGCTTTTGGAAAATGAAGTTGCATCAGCAAAGGAACAAAGATGTATTGAAACTAAATGTTTGTTTTTAGATCCAGTTTATCTGTTTTCAGATCATTACTGTTGCCTAGGAAATTTGAAAATTCAGTAGTGTAAATGAGATACTTTACTCACCATGTTCTCATTAATGTCTTTGTATGGACTTTTTTGTTCCCAGACTTGGGTTCAGCTTTTGTAGGTGAATACTCTCACCTAGGTTTTGCATTTGTATCTTCATGGAGTGGATTTAAACATAAACACGCTTCAATTGTGACATGACCATTGGTTTTATTCCTAAAGTGCTGTCTATCAAGAACCTGAGAAGTGCATGTTGAGGCTGTGCTGAGATGGTGTGGGAAGTGGTGCGGTGCTGGGAGATGTTCCATCTCTGGGTCTTCAGCCCACCATGAGGTCACGACACATGCAGAGCTGAACTTCCTTTGCTATGTTTCTGTTTGTATTCTCATGAAGTAGACATAAAATGTTAGTTGTCTTTGAATGAGAGAGTTTATAATTTTATTTATGTAAGACACTCCCTTTTTGGAGTAACGTTTTGAAAACAAAATGTGGCGAGTACTGGCCCATATCTGTGCCGTGTGAGTGCATTTCAACCATCAAGGAGGCGAGATGTTATCAGGGAGGGAGAACGTGGCTGAATACTTCAAGGTGTAAGAAAAGAAGGCAAAGAGCCAAAATTATAAGGAGAAGTGGAAGGTGAGGAGAGCTTGCTCTTTTCTGTGTGGTAATTGTATAGGGGTGCTTTAACTGAAAGCACTTTTTAGCTGGAATTCTGTGTTACATTTATGAAGGCCTTTAGGTGCAACGCTTTTTCCTGCTTTGTCAATCCTTCACTAAAATGATGTGTCAAAATGCCAGAGAACCATATCTTTTCTTAAGCTGTGTCTTCTGTAAAAAGGATCTTCCGTTGTGTTTGTCTGTCCATTTAGCAGGAGCAATGACTATGCAGCAGGAGGACCCCATCAGCTGCAGTATGAGAAAGAATATGGCATTAGACCTGGCCTTCTACCCGCCTTGCAACAGTAAACAATTTGAAATTGGTACTGCAGAAGAAGAAATAAATGTATTATCATTCGGAAATCTGCCCATTTTTAGAGGAAAAGTAAAGAATAAATGGTTAACACAGCCAATTTTAAGGAAGATAAATTTCCTTTATGGAGGCGAATAGCAAATATTCATTCCATTTGAACAGTCCAGTAGTGGTGATCTAATTTCTCTTTGCAACTGAGTCAGGCTGTGTAATTTTGTGTCTCACATTAAGTAAAATGGCAGCAAATGGGAGATGTTTTCCTCCACTGAGATAGTTCTTGTAGATGAGTTCTTCAACACGAGTTGGGTAATTCTCTTTTTCCTCTCTTGCTGTACCTAGTTTATCTTTCTGGAAGATCAGTATTTTTCCCATTATTCATAATGTAACAGGTTCTAAAGAAATAGATTGTAAAGTTTGAATTTTAATAATGTCTTAATGACTTCTAAAGGCTAATTATGAAGATAATACTTTGGAAACAGAGATAGAAGTCTTTTTTCATTTTTCTTCTGTCCTTCAGTGTCTTTTGTTGAGATGGAAAACCAAGTCAGCCACTATTTCATATAGTTTACAAACAGTTTAAAACTAAAGGTTTTAAAATTATGTTGGAGTCCCTGCTTGGACTGAGTTTGGTGCTGAGGGGTAAGGACAAGGAACCATTGTTAAAATTCTTTATCACAGAAACATGCTGTGATTTTGATATATACTTGCTTTCATAGAATAATAAGTGGAAGACCTTTGTCTGTTTACAGAGTGCTTCTCTCAAAAAACAATAATACTGTCACTTACTATTTCTATTCCTGAGAAACACTAATGTCATCCCCCTTGTCTGCTATTGTCTTGCCCCATTTCAAACCACCTGTGAGATGACATTGGAAGCCCTCTCAAAGTGGAATGTTTTGCAGTAGTTTCATATTAAGAGGTATTTTGTGATTTTTCTCTTGAGTGCATTCAGCTATCTGTGGCATCAGAGCATATGCTAGTGTTGTGGTTTAACCCCAGCTGGCAACTAAGCACCACACAGCTGCTCACTCACTCCCCCCCGGTGGGATGGGGGAGAGAATCTGAAGAGTACAAGCGAGAAAACTTGTGGGTTGAGATACAGACAGTTTAATAGGTAAAGCAAAAGCTGCACACAAGCAAAGCAAAACAAGGAATTCATTCACCACTTCCCATCAGCAGGCAGGTGTTCAGCCATCTCCAGGAGACCAGGGCTCCATCACGTGTAACGGTTACTTGGGAAGACAAACACCATCACCCCAAACATCCCCCCAGTTCCTTTTTCTTTCCCCAGCTTTATATGCTGAGCATGTTGTCATATGGTATGGAACATCCCTTCGGTCAGTTGGGGTCGACTGTGTCCCCTCCCAACTCCTTGTGCACCCCCAGTCTACTCGCTGGCGGGGTGGTGTGAGAAGCAGAAAAGCCCTTGACTCTGGGTAAGCACTGCTCAGCAATAAGGAAAGCATCTCTCTATTATCAACTGTTTTCAGCACAAATCCAAAACACAGCCCCATACCAGCTACTATGGAGAAAATTAACTCTATCCCAGCCCAAACCAGCACAGCTAGTACGCCATTATCTTTTCCCACTTAAGAATGGTGACAAGTAATACAGTATTTCTTTCTTTCCTTGCATCTGTTACTGGTTGCTTTATTTGTAGCCCTCCATATTTCTTTACAGTCACTGATAATTTGTTTTGCTGCACAGCTGATTTTCAGTTAACCAGGCAATAAATTAAGTGTTAATAATAAACTGTTTGTTTACTTGTTATGCAAAAAGGCCATTTAGTAGGGAAGATGCGGGAGTTGTATTTAAACTGTACAGACCCAACAGCCTGAAGGCAGCAAGTTTGAGAGTAATCTGTTGGAAAAGGCATGGACCTAGGACACGGGGAATATGGGTTCAGTTTCTTGATCTGTCACTGGCCTGGTGGGATTTCTTTTGCCTCAGTTATTTTAGCTGTATAATGAAGATAACTGTCCTGTTGTCCTTGGCAGAGCTGAGAACAGGTTTTGAAGTATTGTGGAAAGACAAGGTACTGTAAGGAGTAATTTAAATAAAACATTCAATATGTAATTTTTAGAGCAGATGAAAGAGAGACAGGGGAAAAGATGAAAAATGAAATAGTTTGATCCTGATTTCACAGGACTTTTACATTTGTGTTACTTCATGGTCTTCATTATAATTACTCCCTCTTCCACCAGTCTAGCTGAAAGCAGAATCCAGTTAGTCTTTTTTTTTTGCTCACAGGTTCTTAAAAGATTTGTTAGTTTGAGGGACTATGTCTCCTAAAATCTGATGGACTCCGGAAAAATACTGATTTTCTGAAAGCAGTGGCTCAGCTTTTAAAACACAGATGATATTGTCCTAGTCTGTTGGAAATAAATACACTGCACAAGAGTTCACTGAGAAATTCAATCATGAAAACAAAAAAAAGGGATTTCATTCTGAACTTGAATAAAAAAGAGGTTGTTCTTTATAAAAGTTGAGCGAAAAGAAATAATCAGACATCAGGGCATGTCAGAAGAGGGCAGCGCTTCTGAACAAGTACAAGGTGAACAGACTGAAAAAATAAAATGAAGAACAAAATTCAAGCCAAGAAGAAGCAGAGGAAGGAAGGAACAAACCTTCAGCAGTCCTTAGATCAGTCAGAAGACTCTAAAAACCTCACCTCAAAGAAATAAATGTTCTTATTTGAAAAAATTCACAATTATTAATTTTAGCTTTTTTCAAAAGAATATACCGTCAAAGGTGTCTTTTTTACACTTTTTGATTTTTGTCAAGAAACTTTTTTTTTTCTCATTGTCAAAAAAGTTTCCAGGCAGTTCTAAACATAGGCAGGAGACATCTTCTGTAGTGTTTGTTGAAGTAGAAAGTAAATGTTGAAGACTTGAAAGGCAACACTTCGTTCAAGTGGAGTGGCTGTGCGAGGATAGCAATGTACAGTTGAGGGATGCTCCCAAAATGAGGGAATAAAACACCAGAAAGCTCTGAGTGTACAAGGGTTGTAAAGGCTGATGCCTGGACTCGCTGCAGATAATGTTCTTCTGCTTTTTGTTTTTACTACATCAAATACAGCAGTAGGCAGCTTTATGAAGTGAAGTAGGTAAAAGGCATGGTTGTGTCATCTGTGAAGGCCATGTCACTGTAGGAAACACGCAGTGGTGTAAAAATTGTTAGTACCATTAGCTCCTAGGAGTAAAGGAGCTAACAGTAATGTATAGGTACTGATTGACTGTAATTTCGAAAGCAGGAAGGGATACAGTTTCTCTCCCGTAATTCTAAACATCAAGTCTAAACTAGACATCTGAGCCCTTTAATAGGCAATGGAGAGTGATAAAATTTTCAGAGTGTCACTTTTGCTGTCCTAAGACATGTGCTTAAGACAGGAACTGCCAGAGAACGAATCATGCGCCGCAGGCACTTTGGGGGGAGAACAGCCTTCCGAGGGAGAGCAGACGGTGGGAAACAGTCTGCTTCCAAAGCCTTTGCTGTCTGAAAAGCCAGTCCTCCAGCAGGGTGTGTATGCTTTACATCTGAGAGGAGTCGAATGCAAGCCTGTGAAATTACTTAAATAGGTGAAATAAGTAGTACAGCAGTCTGGTCCTGACAGATAAGACAGACCATCTTCAAGGAAAAATAAAATACTACTTTGGGTAAGGCATGGGTCTTTCCTGTCAGACCCACGTTCTCTGGAAAATGATATTCTCCTTTTGCAGGACAATGAATGTGAGCACCTAGTAGATCTCTATTCCATTTTAAACACCATAATGTGCTTCTCAAATATAGTTAATAAGTATATGCATCTAGCTCTGTCCAGAAAATATAGTTCTTTATTGAATTTACTTGGTACATTATGAACTCTGTACTTACACCAGTGTTTGAACTATGCTGAGGGAGAAGATGTAAAATCCAGTTCTTCTGAACCCCGTCTCTAGCAAGTGCTGTCTTCTGTCAGGGGATTTCAGAGGACTTTGCATGATGTCACAGTCGCTTTCCCATGTATCTGTTTCTGCTCGTAAATAGGTATTCTTAAGCTGTAGCCACTCTGTGAATGGCTTAATGAAGCAAGTCACCGTGTCCGAAGCACAAAGAGAACCCGCACTCCCTCTGTGAGAGGATGCTCCTGCAGGATGTTGGGAAGTCGTGTAGATGTGCTGTAATTAATTTGTGCATTCTTCTATAGCGTTAAACAGCTGTTATTACAGAAGGACATGGATTTCTGCCCAGGTAGCACTCATGGTGGAAGATGAGCACACAGATTGTGGCAGTAAACTCTTGTGATACGCAACCTTATGTTTCCATGTCTGTAGTTTTGCACTTGTGATACTGGAGCCTTTTCAAGCCGGTGAGTTGCCAGCTCTCCCATTGCACCGGTGGCATAGAATTTCCTCCAGAAAACCCTCCTTCCAGCCCGTTACAAAAGAAATCGTGATGACTAGGAAAGGAATTTAAGAATTTCTTCCAGACCTTTCTCTAAAACATCCACGATGTTGTTAAATATTATTAAGCCTGTGGGACAAAGATACAGAGCCAGAAAATTATATCTTTGACTACTGTTGGCACTCAAGTGCCAACAATAGTTACGTTCCATAAACTAACCAAAGCATGCCCTCCCTAGATGTTTCTGTGGAAAAAGCAATGCCTTTGAGGAGTGTTCATACTATTGTTTCATGGCCTTTTGAAAACAATCATTAGTGTATCAGTTTGTACTGAGGCTCATGTCATTGCTCTTGAGTAGACAGCTCTACCCGTTTTGTATCCTCTTCGTCAATTCAGGGGGATATTGTTTGATTTCAGTTGGAGGTGACCAACAATTTTATTAAGTGAGAATGTGATTGTGTTTTTCTGGCATAAAAAGGGGAGAAAACCAGCATCTTTAAATGAACTGTGAAATTCTAAATATGCTTAAAAATGGTTACAAATCACTACTGAGAACTGCACAGGCCTGTCAGGTGAATGCTCAGGTACTGTACATATCTCTAAACACGGTGTAAATTCCAGTGTGAATGACTGGCAGAGTTTACCATACTTTTGGGCCAACTTTAGGTCCTATATTTCTTGGTGTACTAAAAGGTCCTGAAACACAGGCTGGGAACTCTTGGTGCGTCAGTTCTCTGTGCAGACAACTAAAATCAGATGTGCGATAGTTTCTCTCCAGCTGTAAGAATTTACCCTTCATTCTACCTCGAGCGTGCACTTAAGAGCAATGGTGTCACAATGTTTAACACAGCAGGTTTGGAGAATAAACTCTACTGGGGCATAATGGGCTGAAGCAAAATAGCATGAGTCGAGTCTCAGGAAAGGTCTTTTGCTCATGCAGAAGGCACTGGTACTTAGCTGGGACAGTGGAGACTGCCTGACAGGTTGCAATTACTTCTGCCAAGTGCACCAGACTGTGTTCTGAACCTTTGCTTAATGGGGGCAGATCTGTTCTGAGTTATAAAAAATAAAATAAAACTGCCTCAGGTCATAGATATGACAGTATCTGTGCTTCTAATCAGGTTTCACCTTCAGCAGCAGGTTTTGCTTATTCATCCTACATAAACCTCAAAATGAGCTGAATTTCCTACATAAAAAAAACAGGGAAATGGAATAAATCTCAGCTTTAGTTTCCATGAACTCCATGACAGCATTACCACTCCAGCTGATCGTGTGCGCCAGGTACGCTCTGCTAAGATAAGAGCTTCCTTCAGTGTATCTGTGGCAAAAAGACAAGTTAGGAAATAAGATCCCACTTTGGAGTCTCTGTATCATGCTTTTTTGTGCTATAGCAAATTGTTTTTGCAGCACACACTGCAATATGCATCTAGAATAATATTCAATTAGGCTAATAGTTGCTGCTTACATTGTTCTGTAAGAATCGGTGATTAAGAACCTCTCTGTATGGTTCAATCTACATTAATTAATTTCTCCTGCAGAATATATGCACCTGCCTGTTCTTCCTTTGGGATCCCAATATGAAGTAAAGCTATTATACAGGTAAACAAAGGAGATAAAGGATGACCTTTAACTTTGACACGATAGCCTGCAGTATTTCTGATTTGCCATCTGTCATAACTGCTCACTCCTAATAACGATGTGCTGGATCAGAAACTGAAATGAGGAAACAGCTGGAGACAGAGGAAGGTTGGAGGGGAGCGGGAACGATCTAGCAATGCCCGTGCTTGGCAGGGCACGAGGACTCCTGTGTGGTTACACTTTAGGCCTCACTCTGACACCTGAAAACTTGGTAAACAGTTGATTCCACAAGTGGCTCCACTGGAATGATGTTTGCAGAAGAGGAAATTAGCCATTGTTCAGCCCTTTATTAGGACTTGTAATGTAACTCCTTTCACCCAAACAGCCTCTGCAGACTGGAGGCAAGTCCCGGGCAGGCAGGATTGCCAGTTCAGCCCACAATAACGACTGGCCAGCCATCTGCCAAAGCAGCTAGCAGCCCTCCGGCTAGCGTTACTGTGGGGTCTGGCCACTTGGCGTACAGTGGACTGACTGTATGAATGTAGGGAGGAAAAGGGGTCAAAGAACAATGTGAGCTCTTTGCAAGGTTGTTTATGTTTTCTAATGTTTCACAAACACATAATCCCAGTTGTTCATTCTCACCATTGGGTGCCAAACTTGTATATCTTACCTGATATAATGGTGGAGAATATAAATAGCTTTCTAGCAACCAGGCTTCATTAATACGTATTGGGAACCTAAAATGGTATTCAGCTATGAGGGGGAAAAAGTACAGAATTGCTTTGGATTATAATAATTTCAGTAAAGCATCTAATTTATATATTAAGCTTGCTTAATGGACTTATATTGCCTTGCTCTTTGATCTGAAGAAAAAGGTGGCGAATAATTTATCAAATAAAAAAACTCCCCTAGCCCAGCCCACACGTCACATTCTGCCCTATAATTTACATTTTTTAAGAGATGCCATTTGCAGGCAGGAGAACTGGTTCCTAAAGATTCCTTCTAATATTACAAATGTGTTTCGTGAGGTACACTCTGGGGAAAAAATAATAATGAAGGAATGCAATTCTGCAGACAAATGTTTCAGCTCTGTGCCTTCTTCACTAAAGACAGTCATTTCAGCTAAATGCCAAAAGGCATTTAGCTGTAGCGTTTGTCAGTGGAATAGGGTTGGCTTTAGGTTTCCCTCCTGGTTTACAATTGAGTGTTTATTGGGTTTACTGTACTGTAGCATGTTTTGTTAACCTCTAAAAAAACACATCCAGCTGGTGCATTAATCACAAGGATGGTGTCTGTCACGGTAAACTGGGTCGGCCTGGGGCTTTTGTGCTCTGCCAGACTTGGTGGGAAGGATGCTGGCTGCTCCCAAAGGGGCAGGGAAGATGCGCTTTGGGCTGGGGTCTGGGCAACCTGCGTCCAGCTCCTGGTTCCTGAGATGGTTTCTTGTGAGACGCATAATCTGTTTCTCCATGTCTTTATTTTTCAACCAGAAGGGGGCGAAAAACTGTGTCATGTCTCACAGTAGCTGGGTGAGCAGCTGTAGAGTCACATGCTTAAGGAGGGTTTAGGTGTGGTGGTCTCTAAGGGCTAATTATTGGGAACTTTGTGCCTGGAGTTCCTCAATTAGTTTGTGTCTACCTATTGTAGTCGTTCCTTGGTAATCCCTGGTTCTGGTCACATACGTATGGAACAGGGGTGTTGGTAATCACAGCTCTATGGTGACTCTCTGCACGTCTCCCATTCACATTTCCCCCCCATTTGTCCAAAGCAATGAGTTGTCAAACATTTACTATGGCTGTGTGCAGGGTTTATTCATATTTAAATAAAGCCATTATCCTGGCCTTGAGTTTCAGTAGTTTTCTGCTCTTTCTCGTGAGTATTTCTCTCAGTGGTGCCATCTAATCAGCTTTAGGTTTTAATTAAACAGCTGTCATTTGCTTCCTAGTTCTGTTGCGACCTGATGTTGTATTAAATTTTAATTTAGCCTAGGCTGGCTAAGAAGTAGATTCCTTCAGACAACAAAGAAACGCTATTAGCAGGTTACAGTTGTAATTAAGAAGAGCTCTGCTGAAGTGCTAATGCATTCAGGTACAGAGAAGGAGCTGGAGATAAACATGCACATAATTGTTATTCAGGGATAGAGCCTGTGATATGAATGTGTAGCTTCCACCTGGGCTGCTTGAATTGAAGCTTTTGGTCAAGATCTTGCAGCTGAAACTCTCCACAAAAGAAACAGGAGGGGATTCCTGGTTTTTCACCTGGGACGTTGCAGTGTCAGCAGTTAGAGGTTTGTGCTGGTGGTCCCTGGGTGTTGTTCCAGATGTTTCACTGATGCTGTGCCATGCGGGAGGACCTGCCTATGTAAATCAACATTATTACCCCTCTCTACATTTCAGATGCTGTTAGTAATAACCAGCGCAGGTATCTTAAATTCAGCAACACTTTTTTTCTGCAGTAAACCCTGCCGTGGAAATATAAACCAAGCCTAACAGAATCTAGATGAAATGCTATTACTTGTTGAAGATGCACTAAAAAAAAAGTATGTGTATAAATCTAATGAACAGTCAATTAGTTCAGTTCTGTCTTCATATTTCTTCCTCAGAGGAAATATTTTTTCAGTCTATAAATAGCCAGCTCTTAAAAAGGTCTTTACACAGCCTATTATACTTGTGTAACACTCGATCCAGGCATCAGGCATCTGAAATATTGATTTATATAGTAGAATTTCTTACCAGTGAAGTGTAGTTTTTGTGGAGCAGCACCAGCTAATTAGCACAGTGGGTGCCTGTATGCCCTGGGAAGGAGGGAAGGTTCAGGACAGTGCTTGTGTCAAGAGTAGTAGGATGAGCATATTTTAGAGCACCCACAAATAGCAGGGTCATGAGGTCTCTTCTAAGACCTTTTCTCTCATGCTGATCTTCACAGGGAGTTTATGAAAGGAATGCAGATGTCTTTATAAACTTTGCATTATCCTTCAGAGCATCAAAGTCTGACTTCAGCTTGGTAGCTAAGCAGCACTTAGAGTTAAGAGGAGGTTAGAGGTTTTGTTTATCCTTTGTCACACATGAGGGTCAACACGAGGGTGATACAATGAACAGTGCAAAAACCAAGAGAGAAATTAGTTCAGGCCTGTTGAGAACCTGATTCCAAGTCCACCAAAGTCAAAAGAAGCCTTTCATCTCTGACTCAGTGGGGCTTTGGATCAGACCATAATTGCATACAAGTGCCGCCTCCCTGCCATGCAGGAGTTACATAGCTGCACTAACAGAGAGGGGGTTTGGAAGTGAAATTAGTCGTGTATTCATTGTATGTGACCTTGGCAAAAATACTGTTTCCCCTCATGCACTGAAGACAACAGTCTGTTGTTGAAGAATGGCTTAGAAATAGCACGCTGGCAAACTGCTGCTTGAGAGCGTTTTGACACAGGACCACCATGTCTTCATCATGTATCTGGCATATGTTTATATTGGATTGATGGCTTAGGATTTATGGGATATTAGCTCTTGGTCTGATGAAATCTAACTGCCTCTTCTCTGACATACTTGTGGATGAAGCACCCTCAGTTTCTCTTTGTCTGTCCTATACAAGGGCTTTCCACCTGAGATACACCTGGCAGTGCATTTTCTTCTTAGTTTTGTTCAAACCTCAGTCTTTGTAAAGATTATACACTTGTTCTTTCACACTTCCACTTTTGTCACATACTTCTCTTTTTCCCAGTGTCCCTCCCTCATGGGTGGCAGCTGGTTATAAATGAGCCCATTCAGCATAAACAAAAACTAGACAGTCATTTACTGTGTAAAACATCTGGTTTGTGCCTTGCAGAGAACAGAACAAAGACAGTATATTTATTTAACGAGGTATTATTCAGAAAAGCATCTCTATTCAGGACAGCACTTAAACATATGCTTAAATCATGTTGAAGTCTAAGTGTCAAGTTGAGCACGTACTTTTAGTGCTCTTCTGAACAGAAGTGGACTTGAGTACATGCTTAAATGCTTTTCTGGAACGTGACTGCCCATAAAGCTCTAGTAGACTATATTAGTTAGCCGGCACTAGTGTTATTAGTACTTCAACTCATTTAATTCAGGGTGCTTTTTGTAGAAGTTTCCGAATATTGATTAATAATACATCTTAGTTGCAAGTATTTATTGGTCTTCTCCAGCTGTCCTTAGCTTGTGGTCAATGCCCATTATTTTCTATCAATCTAGCTAGCAGACAGAAGCAAATGATAGTGAATATATCTCCCTATGCAAGCTGCCATCCAATTTTTCACTAAAATCCATTTCTTCTTCCACCCATTCTAATAATGGAATTTAAAGTTAGATTAGTTGGAAGCAACTTTTTTTTTTTTCCAACTGGCAAGCAATTAGTTTTATGGAAGTTGAAAAATGAAAAGCGGGTTGATTCAAAGCAGTATTTCCTATTGCAGGCTTTCCGAGAAGGCTGAACTGAATCTCTGTGAAAGCACAGATCGTTCCTTGCCCTGCATATGTGTCAAGTTTTGGGCCTGCAGTAAGCACCACTTAAGCAGAGACAAGCTGCTCTGTAGGCCTTTGGAGGCTGTTCTGCTCCAGTCCACATACCTGCTTACGCAAGGCAGGGACCTCTGTAGCAACTCATTTGGAGTAATTAATCAAACTGCAGCCATACTGAGACACAGAGGAAGGCTGTGTTAATGGAGTCATTAGAGTGCCTGCACTCTAGGATTAGAGTGCCTGCACTTCATCAGGATTAGAGATAAATGTGGTAAAACATCTCTAGGTGGGATTTTGATGGGGAAAGATTGAAAAAATTGTATATGGTTTGCATTGCTTAGTTTGTAATACCCTGCCTCATCCATAGTTTTTCTTATCATGTATTTATGTCCTGAAAAGGGAAAATGGTCAACTGGCAACACTGTTAGCTGGAACAGTAAGGAAGAAATGCTGTTATTGTAATGCTTGATAGTTATCTCCCAAATCACGCATGATTTGGGGCAAAGGGGTGGGAAGAGTTGCTGACACCCTCTGGAGATCGTACCCGAATAGCGCTGTGGTTCTGCCAAGCTGCAGATGTGCCTTCGCATGTAATTGCACTACAGATTTCATTGCCTTGGCAGCCAAACCTGTAAATGGGCTCAAAAAGAGTAAATCCATGTTTGTCAAAACCAGAACTTGATGGTCCAGATGCAACTTTTGACTTAGAAAGTTCTCATAGGGAGCTCAAAGGGTGTGTGCAAGGAAGGGACGCTCCTCTGCCCCGTCCCTGTCAGAGGCAGGGGTTTGGCTCCTCAATCTGACCCCTGCGGCATTCTCATGGTTTTATGCTTCTCTAACGCCCATCCCTTGTTTGTGTGTGTTCATACAGGACACGGAAGTCCTTAACACGGCCATTCTGACGGGCAAGACGGTGTCTGTTCCAGTCAAGGTTGTTGCCGTGCAGGAGGATGGGTCTGTGGTTGATGTTTCGAACTCCACCGAGTGCAAATCAGCTGATGAAGACGTCATAAAGGTAAGACACCCACATGAGATGAAGAACGAAGTTTTCACCCTTTTCTCATCCACCACTGCCATACTGGGACCTAGCCCACATTTGGGATTTTACGTCAACCAGTTGTTTTTACAGTCATGGGTGTTTCTGTGGTTGTGGGTTGTTTCCACTGTGCGATGAGGAGAGTGGTCTCCAGAGGTTTTGCAGAGCTAGCATGTTCCCATAGACTGATGTGGAGCCATTTGTGCTGTTGTGTTCCATGTGGGAGAGAGGCCCAGGGAGGCTGAAAGAGCAGTCCTAGACTTTCTTTGCTGGCCAGCCAGTGCTGATGAGAAAGAACGTGTTATCTGAGTTGGTATAAATCAGGTGCCCATTTGACTGTTCTGTGAAATTATTTGGGTATCAAATCACTGACAGAAGAGAATGCCTCTGGGACTCTTTCCCAGATCTGGTACCCGACTCTCTAATATATTGACTTAATGAACAAAAACAAAAGTTCTGAATGTGATCTTCACTGAGTTCATCTCGCCTCAATCCTGATGATATAAAATGGGAGTAATGTTATTTTTGTGAAAATCGCAGCATCCTTATAATGGATTTCAGTCACAAATTACTGAGAGGTGTTCTCAGAATGAATGCTGTTCAGGCATAATTTTTTAGCTGGAAGTATATGTACTGGTTGCAAGATTGAATCCATAACGATTAATTAGCTGAGTTAAAATTTAGTACAGGGTTTATGTGCCTGTGTTTTTTTCAGAAAAATGCATATTCCCTTTACAAGCCCCTTTGGTAAAGTCAATATTGACTTTGCTTCCAAATTTGTTTTGCCTTTTCTATATAGGTCGTACTGCTAAACCCTCTAATAAGAGTTGTCAGGCATTTTGGATGTAATTGTCTAATCTTAAGCTTCTTTTCACTGTTAATTCTGCCTTTATTGTTTCTTTGTAATTGGAGAGATATTCCTATTCTTTTGGGCAGAACAGAGAGTGTTGCATTCTTAACCTTTTATTTCTGTTTAATAGCTAATAATTTAATAGACAATTAAAGAGACAATTCTTTGATCACTGCTGTAACACCATTATTTCAATTAAGACACAGTGAATTGTCTTTGGCCCAGGCTATTATGTATTTATACAAAACATGCTTATCCAGGCAGCTACCTAGACATCATGTTGATATAAATACTACTCAGAGATGGTCAAATAGATAGATGATGTACAAGTGATTTATTCGTAGGCAAGAGATGTGAATCTTTCCTATTCTAAGCCATATATTCCCTCAGCCTAACAGCTTAATAGCTTCCCAGCAAGACAATATTTCAGTCCACATTTTTCAAAGCCTACCTAATCAGTGGTAAATACAATGAAACACGCCTATTACTTTTTGACCTTGCATTTTCTGACCTTAGCATGACTTGATCCTCAAAGGAATCTCACAGGTAAACTTGCTCAGTTCAGCTACAGTCCCTGGTCCCGACAATTGCTGGTCCCTACAGTTGGACATAAGTCGTAATACTGACCAACCATTTTAACTTGAACTGGTTCCCCTCTAAAAATTTTTGGTGGAAACATTACTGTAAGTCAGTGAAACTCTTATGCTTATTCCATTATTGAAAAGGAACATTTAATGCTGTTGGCATTTGAGGGAAAAGATTGGCTTTATGATTAAGGCACTGAAATGCTTCTCAGCGTTAATTTCCATATCTCTTGCTGATTTCCTGTGCGACTGTGGGTAAATCACTCATTCCCCTTGGAAGCTCGCTTCCTTATCTGCAAACAAGGTGGAGAAATACATCTCTTTCCCAGCCTCAGCCTGCCTTATGTAGTTTCTGAAGCTACTGTTGGCTCTGAGTGGACAAAATCCTTATCGCCACTAGAGTCTCATTAACTTCAGTGGTCTTCTGCCATGGACTCACTTGAAGGACTTCTCTCCCAGTGTCCCGCTTTTCCTTCAGACCACAGCTAAATAGGGTTGTGAAGCTGAAAAGAAAGAAGTGGTGGAAACTTGATAGAATTTACGCATAAATTATTCAGCTACTCTGGTGATGGGCAATACACTGAGAGATAAAGGAGCTGTAGGCATGGTGGGATGAACCTTTCTATATGTATGCTGAACCACAGGGCCTCAGTCTTCACAGGTGGGGAAAAAAAGCCTTGAAGGAAAAGACTAAAGCAGCTGTACCATGGCAAGGACCTCCTTTGCTCATCCATCCTGTCAGGAAGTGTAAGCACTGCTGAAGTTTTGCTGGCCTGTTACAGTGGGTTCACTTGCTCCCCACTGGCCTTCGAGCCATAGTTAGAGGGAAATAAAGAGCTAGACCAACATCAGTTATGGAGGGAACACCTTGAGATGGTTGTATTACAGAGGGAACTCTAACCTGAGGGGCTTTGGCACAGTCAGTCTTTACAGCTGCTTAGAAGCTGCAAGTAACGTCCACGAACTCCTTTTTCCTCCCTGTAAAAGTGCCTTTAAAAGCCTGAACCGTGGTAATTTCACATGAAGAAAAATTCTGAAAACATTGTAGTTAGGTGGTAGTCATAAACATCACCCACAAAGCAGCGTCAAGTGAGGAAATTATAATGAGGACAACTTCTTAGTCTAAATGTTTATGTCAGTAGTGTACAAATGGAAGGGAGACAGCTGCCCAATTAATTCATTCTTAGATTAGTCATATTTTCATGTCCTGTGCAAGTTATGCAGAAATTGACTGATGGTTCAAATTAATCTCGGCAGTAATTCAAATGGCTTCCATGGAGTTACACCCTGGACTAATTTAGCCTATTTTTTTTGTAACAGAAAGGGCCCTCAATTGAACAGAAGGGAGTCAGAGGGCCTCATTCTGCCCATTTCTGCCCACGTGTAAAGTGCAATGGAAACAGGCTCAACGTGCCCAGGCAGAGGCATACATTAAGAATAATGGTGCTTCAATAATGTAACATGGACTCCATCTGTGCGAGGATGCACTTTTCTTGTTAGTGTGCTAGAGGAAACCACTTCAATGAATTATTTTTCACTTTTTCATAATTTCCTGTCTAATTATAATGGAAGTAAAATTCAAACCATTCCTACCTTCTACTTTTCTAACACAAACCTTATCTTGAACTCTCCATAATTAATGTTAAAACAATAGAAGACCTAATTTTCCTCACAGCAGCCAGCTAGGCTTTATTTAATGTGCGGTAAAAATAGTGTAAGACAGGCAGGGAAGGTAATAGCTGAAATAAATAGATTGAATCTAAGGAAGGTTCTTCCCTCTTCCAGACAAAAAGCAGATGAGCAACTGAGGACCTTATTCAACAATCCTGGACACAGTGATCTGTAACCCCAGCACAGGAACTGCTACAAGGAGCCATGGGGGGAAAAAAAAAACCTAAGGGAAAGCGAGGGATACTGCAGTTCTCCAATTTAGATGATACTGAATTTTTGGGAACAATTCCTTACTGCAGATTCACAGCACATTCTTAGGACAATTTACAGAAAGAAAACGCCCGCCTGGAGTTGTTAAATACAACTATTTATGCAGGAGCTCTGAAAACAAAGCCAGAGTTTGCAATTTGCAAGTTCTGCAGCTGCTTCACCATTAAAATATGTGATCAAAAATGTAATGTACTTGTACATAAAGTGGAGCTAATCTTATTTCTCCATCTATCATATTTTTGAGGACCTATCACTGCATTACCTAAGAGCTTTATTTTGTGGTCACTCACGCAGAAATTAGCTCACTCCAGGAGTCCATACTCTTTCTGGAAGCAGTGAAAATACTCTCTAGTTGTTTAGATGATGGATCTACTTTGATGCCAGTTGGTTTATTACACAATTCATTTTGAACTAGATCTTATTTTTTACGTGATTTTTTTCTTCAATGCTGCTGAATGGTTCAAGATTGACAGCCCTGGGGGCTTCACTACTCTGTCTTGCTCCAGAACAGGGGACAGGTTGGGGCTGCAGCAGGCAGCTGTTCAACTAGAAAGCTTTTGAAGTGCGAATGTTTAATTTGGTGAGTCCATCTCCATGCCCATGCTGTCCTTTTAATCTGACCTGATTAGTGCCAGTGAGTCAGTATCATCAGCTCCATGAAATCAGCTGTTAACAACCTCAAGTCACTGTCAGCTTCATCTCCATCTGTCTTTGGGAGCTGGGAGGTAATGGACTCTGCAGTCCATTGCAAAGATCCTGAAATAATGACTCCTCTGATACCTGGCAGAGGCAAGAGGTTTACAGCAGTGAAGCATTCCTCAGCTGAACAGAAGGATTGCTTAGGAGGTGAGGATCCTGCTTGGGACTGAGGAGTTCTGGGTTATCTCTCTGCTTTACCCCAGACCTCCTCCGTGAAGCTGCTGGTCTCCGTCTCGGTAGCACCACGGGGACGATAAAGCCCACTAGGATTTATTGGCAAGAAACCTGTTGAAGGCTGTGCATCGTCTTTTGTACCTGTAGACAGGTATGCCTAAGTTAGACCACTAATTAAATACCATTGAGCTGCTTGCAATTCATCAAACTTATAAATTAGGGCTTCTTATAATTTCTAGTTATTTTGGCCAAAAAACCCACCCTCTTTGCCCCCATACAAAGTGCACCTTTATGAGTCACAAGAGAGAGGCAGGAGAGCACGGCAGATCTCTCTACAATATGTCAACTGTTGAATTAAGGATTTTGCTTTTTGCTGAAATATCAGAGGTTCTGACATTCAGGTCACCAGATTCTGCTAATTAGTTTTCTAGCTAGACAAAGTACGACCAGAAAAGAGTAACAGCCAGTTACTGCATATTAAAGATTTATCTTAAAAAACACTGTTACACAGCAACAGGTTGAAATCTATGTTTTTTCATGATAGTGCCAAGCTAAAACTTTGGGTCTAGAATCATATTTGCACACAAAACAGCTCCATGTATAGCAATACTGATGCCAATGAGGCAGTCTCACAAAATCACATATTGAAGAATTAATATTCTACACAGTACACATTGTACACAGTTTATAGCAAAATATATGTGTGTATCTTCCTGAAGCTAATTTTAAACACACACAGTCTTCAAAGCCAGCTTGAGAAAAGAGTGTTTTGTCTGGGAGAGGATCCGTTAAGAACAGACCATGCCAACATGTGCCATTACACAGATTTCGGCAGAGATGCTTATGGCGTCTTCCAAGGGACCAGCTGCTGCTTCGGAGGAAGAAAACAATTCTATGGCTTAGCATTTGGCTGCACTGAGAGCAAAAAATGCAAAGGGCACGGTTCCCAGTCCTGGGAAACAATCATTAGCCTGACCTGCGATATTGCTTAGGATAAACTCTGAATATTTTATACTAAGAGATGCACAGAGTAAACAACTCAGTCCAGGCTCAACAAAAGCAAATGCTGCAATAAGTAGCTGTTGTTGGGAGGAAACAACAAACTTCTAGAGGCTTTTTCCTCCAAGTTCTGTAGGAAATTAACTCTGCTTTATAAACTTTAATGCAGCTGGCCATTTAAATATTTTAATTGCGTATGCATGAACCTCATGGATTCTGAGGCTTTTATACCTCTTGAACTATCATTCTGGCTGGGCAAATTTATTCAGATTCCCATTGCCACAAAACCCCTGGGGCCAGAATGTGCTCTCAGCTAAATTCATGCAATGCTGTGAAAGGCGTTGGAGTGACAGATCCAGAGGGCAAAATTTACTCCCTGTGAAAGTTAAAACAGCCATTAGCTGTCAGCTACAGGATGAGAAAAAAGTCTTTAGCTTCCACCCTCTTCACTGTGCTAGCTGAGAGAAGTGGGACTGGGCAGCAAATGCTGCTTTCTGGATGGCGTGGCATCCCATTTTAAGTAAGCAATGGTGTTTTGGGCATCAAAAATGTACGCTAAAATGTACATACAATGCTGAATCTTTCAACCCACAAACAGGCCTTATTTCCAGAGCACTTTGCTGAGGCAGCCCGGCAGCAATCGGCATGCTCAGGAACCAAACCTCTGCATTCCTCTGGCCCTTGTGGGTCACAGTTGGATTTTGAATGCAGCTTGAGTATATGCTTTTGTGGTTTAACTTATCCACACCTGTGTCTCAGTTGTGTTCTGAGATGCATTCCCTTGAGGTACATAATTGGAGCTGAGGATGGAGATGATGAGGCTGACGCGCCACTGTCGTTTTGAAGTGCACTTTATTTATTTGACATAAAAAGCATCTACCATTGACACAAACAGATCCCTTTCTTCTCTGTGGTAGAAGGCATTTTTGTTCTTGCTATGTTTTTAATTATTAATATTTTTGCATTCTCATCATAGAGAATTGGAAATCAGAATGAAAACTTATTTTGATTTCCTTCATGGGAACAGCAACAAGAGGAGAAATAACGTAGCTAGGCAGATCTGTGCCTTTGTACATGAGGATTGGGGTGTATCGGGGATTTTGAGGAGAATGGGAAAAATCAGACCTTAAGGAATAATAGCTAAATGCTGGATTAATGAATTGGACAACTTATTAAATAAGGATGAAAGGACAAAGTGAAGTTATAAATGGTACTTTTTTGCCATTTGCATGAAGTAGAGGGAATGGAAGATACGCACTCGGGTACGGCTTTTCTCTTCTTCCAATTGTGTTATGCATTCTAGTGAGAGTCTGCATCAGCTTCAGTGGGAATGGTGGCTTCGAGGTTAAATAAATGGCAGGATTTAGCATTTTGTTTTGTGTTGTGGATTCTCAGGTCTGATTTATACTAAAGTCACTGTACCGAAACATTCACTCCCACATCAAAGACTGCCTTTAATTGCCAGAGGTAGAGTTGCTTTAGTGAGTCAAGTCAGGCTATTGGAGCATGGTCCAGGTGTATCTTTAAAAAAATCAAAAGTGTCAAGCAGTGATTAAAACTTTAAAGTTTGCATTTGTTCAATAGGAAATAGAAACTAAATCCATCACCTTTACATTTTACAGCTTCTCAATGCGGCAGATTTGGAATTCTGTGACGCTCGGCTGGGGAATTAAGCAGCTTTCCACTGAATTCAGTGTGAAAATGAATCGCTGTTTTGTTAGTATTAGGTTGTTTAATTTTACTCCTTTGATGAATTTCTCCTGAGCAAAAGCACTGGAAGTGCTTCACGACTCTAGGACAAATAAGCATATTGCTTGTGTGTTTCTGTTAAAGTAGTCAGTGGTCAAACAGCGTTGGCACAGGTAACGCCATCGCCTGGAGTCCGTGCCCTGGAAGACAAACAGGAACTTCAGCCACCTTAGTACTTCCATTCCAGACAACTGGTCAACATGTTTATTTTATATTTGGTACAGATTTATTCACACCCGTATGGCAAAAACTTGATTTTGTTTAAAAAGTATGGCAGTTTAGATGCAAATACAAACATATGGTACAAAACCAGATTCCCTCAGCAAACTGTGAGGCAATAAAATACTGGTGCATACAAGGCCATATGTATAGATAGAGATACGTATAGAAATTAATAGATGCATGGAGGGGCATATAAATGCCCTTATATGGACAGACAGGGTAACTGTGGTCAGTAGACATATAAAATAAAGGCTTTGCTTGGAAGAGTTTACAGCAGAGTCTAATCCTGCTCTGAGCTGCTTCTGCATCCTCGACACCCACCTCTTTCTTTGCCACATTTTTAAAATACAGCCTCCAAGAGGCATTTTTACAAACTTGGTTAATTCTGTCATCCCACAGGCAGCACAGTGAATGGCCCCCTCCCCGTACTGCTTTAATCTACCATGGCCCCTGGAGCTGTGGAAAGGGTGGGCTCCACGCCAGTCTGGACGGGTCACCGCTGTCTCACCAGTGGTCTGACCAGTGAGTGAGAAAGATGGCAGTGTCAGACAGATCTGTGCTGTATATAGATGTAGGTATCCCTGTGTATGAAATCTATGTGATAGACATTACAGATGTTATAATGCTCACTCCTGTTCTGGTTTTGCTCCCATAATAATTGTGCAAATAGTCCCATATACCGAGTGAGGGTAAGGACTACTCGTGTGAGAAGCAGTGCAGGATATGGCCTTTCAACACTGCAAAGATGCATTTCAGCAGCTAATGAACCCTCTGGCTCCTTCAAAGGGGATTCCAGCCCGCGCCCGCCAGAGAGCACCCATGATGTCCTATGGGCTGAGCAACAGTCCTGCCCTGGGCTGGAGAATAAAACCTCCCTTAAAGATGAGCCTGGATCCAAAATCTGTCATGAGCCAGAGAAAAGGATGTATTGTAATAAAGAGGAGAATAATGAGCAGAGATACATATACTCTTGCAAGTGGCAAGAAAAGGCCGTAAAATGCACGTATACTTCATTGAAGAAGATTTGGGCGTTTATTTGAGTTGCACACATTTATTGTTTGTGGAGTGCTGACAATGTACTCGACCCTGTATAAAAGCGGTATGGACACAGTGCCTACCCTACAGATCTCACAGCTGAGCAAGAGTTACACAGGGCTTGCTACAATATAGACATTCTGGGAGGTAATCCTTTATTGAGTTACTTGTACAAATATCCAGTGCAGCTTAGCAGTGAGGAGGGGAGCGACATTACCCAGGGAACGGAGAATGGAGCTTGCCCAGCAAGGGGGAGTTCTTTCTTTGAGCTGCATTGTCAGAAATGATAAGTTCCTAGCAGGAAAAGCTATCTCCTATTTATATGCTTTATTTATTTGCTCTTTTCCAATTGCTGCTTCTGAGATTACTGTTTGGATTTAATTTGCAACCTCTCTCCAATGGCTCTCAGGTTTTCTCCTGAAAATGTAAGAGAAAATCCCTAAGACACACAGTCCTTCCTTAGATCTCTTACACTCAACATTATCCACTGCAGAGCAAAATTAATGTATGCCCTTCCTTATTGTTTTCCTTCTTAATTCATTTCTTTCCATAGAGGCTCAGCAAGCGCCAATTTTCCAAGTGAGTTTTTAATCGCCTGAGCCCAGCGTGATTACTGTCTTCCAATCTAGTTGCCATTTGATGCAATCAGTATTTCAGAATACAATGATTTTTCTTTTTTTTTTTTTTTTCCCCCAAACTGAATGCTTTATGGCCAGCTGATAACACTTGGCTGCAATGAAACATAAAATACTGATAGCGCTGCGTGAAAGAATGTAACCTTTGATTGCGAGGTCTTCCCCAGCCAAGTGCATGAAGGTGATGTGAAATGGTTTTGTAAGATGGGGCACAAAGAAATTTATTATTCCGATACTAAGAGCATAGGCTGGGGAGGCGGGGAGGGAGGGAGGGAGGGAAGGAGAAGACAGGAGTGCAGTGTGCTCAAGTATTTCTCACTGCTGGAATGTTCGCTTTGAAAGGGCTTTTCAAGAGTACATGTTGCCAGGGGAGATTTTCTCTCCACATCTTTTATTGCCACCCCACAAATAAAAGTTTTCAATACACCAATACTGGAAAACTGCAGACTTAAATAGTCCCTGCCACGCAGAAGCTGTAGACTTTTAGATTTCCCCAACCTGTAATAAGTTTAGCATGAGAGACTATCATCAGTGTAAAATGAGAAAATCTTTGGAGTAAATCCTTCATTGCTGTGTTTTTAAGCACATTTTGTGCGCTATAAATGCCAAGCAAACATTTGCAAAATTACTGAGTGAAGATCTGGACCCGAGTACCGTAAGCGAGGACAAAGTAACACTGAAGCAAATAAAGTGTAGAAGTGAAACAGGAGCTGCAAATACGGGGCTGCGTTTTTCTTAGAGCAGGCTGCCAGGGTTGTGTCTGTCCTCCTTACAGCCTGTCCTGCAACACCTCCTGTGTCAGCCTCCCCCTGCGGAGGTCCAGGGGTGGCTTTTTGTCTCTTTATGCAACGTAACACTGGGAGGAAACCACACAGGTGCAGCTGGATCCTAAATAATTGCACGGAACTATGGTGAGATGGGGAAGATTGAGCCAGCACCATTACAGTGGAGAGCTGAGATAGTGGGAGGCTTCTCTTTTGTGCTATTTGTTTAATAAAGCAAAAGCCCACCATGTATGGATGTTTCCCAGTATTCTCTGTGGCTACCATGCAACTATAACTATTTAAGTTACAGATTGTTTGCTTTTTACAATGTTGTTGGTGAGTATGGTTGTCTAAAGTCTAGTAGACAGCCATTTGCTAAGACCTTCTGTTCTTAGCAAACAACAATGTGGCTTGTTTAATCGCCTTATGTTATTATTGATATTTTCATCTTGTGTAACTACTTTTCCTGAGGAAAAATATATTATTGCCAACTTTGATCTCTTTAATTCTTGTAAGAAAATGCCTCCAGCTTTGGCCCATTTGAAGAATACACAGATGGTTTTGTGCAGGAGCGTGACTCTGGAGAAGGTTGCTGACATTGTGTGAGTGTCCGTGGGTCAGGATGGGAAGGGATCCTACTTAGACTGAAGAGATTTTGAAGGTGGCTGCTGCTGCTTGTCTTTCAAATAATTATTTTTCTATCACTGGGAGTTCAGAAAAAGCTGCAGCAAGCTCAGTGAAAAAGCCTGAGGTACCTGAAAATGAAGGTGATTCTAAATAAAGGCAGCTAGGATGAGACTGAAAGACAAGAAAAGAACTAAGGAAAAGAAATATACAATATCCTGAAAATCAGGAATCTGATGAGAGCAGCTCATCCCTTCCTGACTCCCTAACTCAGTGCAGGACGTTTGCACAACCTTGCCTAAGCCCTTTGCTGCACTGTGCGTGTGCTGATTTCCAGGCAGGCAGAGGAGATATCCACTAGTGCTACCTAACTGTCGTCATCAGAGTTGGCCTTTTTACCTCATGAGAAATGGACCCTTTGTACCACACCTTTTCCATGGCTTCTGAAGTCTCTGGCAGAGCCTTTCAGGTACTGTAAAGAGCGTGAGATGCAAGCCTCACAGTGCAAGTGTGTTTTCTAGATAGCAGCCTCTTGAGCAGCAGAGGAAACCAGAAGTGTGTTTTGGTTATTCTAGTTGGAATAAAATCTTCACTGAATAATCCCCTTGAACCTGAGCACATAGCTAGAAGTGAAGTGGACTACAGATTGGCAAGGCAGAATATATCTGCACAAGAATGGCCCTTAACGCTGAATCAATAAGTGCAAATGTCCTGCGTAGAACACGAGTTCACTGAAAACTGGTGACCTACACCAGCTGCAGAGACTGTCACGTTAGGCAACAAGGCAGGCAGCAAAGTGTAGAAAAGCAAACATCTTGCTACCACAAGAAAGGGTGCACTTTCAAGTTAAATCGATAGGACTACATCTCTGACCTGCATAAAACATGAGCCATAATAGAGTTATTTCAGTAAACAGAATCTAATAGCTTTGGTAGCCACAGAGTGACTTCAGAGGTGCCTGCTGCAGGGGGATGTCATGCTATCAAGATGAGATTATTGGCAGACAGAAGTAATTTCCTTTAAGCTCATGAGCTGAGCTCTCCTCTCCTTGAAAGTCTGCAGTATTTACATTTAAGGACAACATCAGTGGTGAGAACCCTTGTGTCCTTTTCCATGTTACCCTTTAGCAAAAGGAAAATAAACTGGACGTACGATAGTCCCTGGTACCTGCCACACTGGCCAAAGTGATTTTGATGGAAAGATTCTTTTGGCTTTGTCAAAGATCGGTGCACGTCCAGGAACGTGTTCTCTCTCCAGCATGTCCGCAGGCAGAGCTCCAAGCCGGGATGTTGTAAGCCCGGCTGCTCGAGCAGCGTAGGCAAAGGTCACAGGAACATCCTGACTCTGCCCCCCTGCTGCTCAGTGGTAAAAGGCATCTCCTGGCAAGACAGGAGGTTTGCAGGAGAGGTTCCAGTTACACTAGAAACTGAGAGCTCATCTTTTAAAGACGGTTTTGATAATCCTTCCTTAGGTGTTGAAATTTCCTCAGGCACAGGGGGAGACACCTCCCCTGTGGCTGCGAATCCCACTGGATCGCAGGCCTCTGTGGAAGTGCAGCAAGTGGCTTTGAGGCACTGACTGTCCAGCTCTTAAATGTCTCAAAAGGGTCATCTTTGGTACTCATCACCAACGTAAATTAAGAGCATGTGGGGATGCCACTCTCTTAAGCCCCTTTTGAAAGTCTTTATGTGTGGAGAATAAAAAGGAGAGGGGAAGCCACATAGCTATAAGCTCTAAGAGCTTAAAGGGACAAAAATGAAAGAAGAGCTGAAAAGAGACAGCTGAAAGAAACAGCTGAAAGGGAAGAATATGAAATCTATCAGAGAGTAAGGTGAATGGACAGGGAAAAAAAAAGTGTGGTTATTGGCAGCAGGTGTAGTTAAAAATCCCAAACAAAACTTCACTAAGCCCTTCTTTGCCACAGAAGTGGGAGATCAATGCAAGAAACTATTTGAAGATTTCAGGATGAAATTGGAAATGAAGCCACAGAGGTAGAGATGACAGCTATCCTATCACAGCGTCCAAAGTGCACTTACAGCGTGAACATTGTAAAAAAAATATCCATGTGCTGTCAGCTGAGAAGCCGGTATTAAGAAAACTCCAAGATCGGTGAAGAAGAGAGGGAACATGAGTTTCTTAAAGAAAAAGGCAAAACCTAGTGAGCCTTCAGTGCTGATTTTCACAGAGAGTATAAAACCACAGTATAGCACCTGTTACCCTGTGGTAGGGATGCCTGGGCTACAGTATTAGTTGCCCGGGACTTGTGTTCTGTTTGGGCAGCAATGTGGCAGTCATAATAGCACTGCATTGCATTGTCTCTGTTTAATTTGTATGAATGGGGAAGGAAATGTCTCCAGGGAACAACAGTACAAAAGACAAATTATGCATTAATTAAAAAAATGAGATCTGTGCTTCACATGAACTTGTTTTTTGTAGCTATAGCAAGCTAGTTGATGAAAGTACGATAACAACCTAGGATTCATGTGAAAATAGTTCCTGTATTTTGCATGGAATACCTCACACCTGGATTGCACCTCTCCAGTTGTTCAGCTAATCATATCCTTCTGAGTAAGCCCACTTGGATCTGGCAGTGTGACTAAAATTAATATAAAATCTCTGCTAACTTTAAAATAACTAGTTTGGGTCACAGCCACGGCAAAGAATTCATCTTGGGCTAACTGACCTGAGCCTGCAATACATGTAATACGTGTACAATTGTAATATATTTTTACCAAAACCCAGGCTAACCAAGGCACAGCTCCATCAGGTACATTTGCCAGTGCTGTCAACCTGCTTTATATTTGCATTACCTAGCTAGGTGATTTCCATTTTGCTTTCTCTGTCTCCTCTTCTAGTGAGTTTTAACATAGGCTTTTTCCCCTTTTTAGGGATATTTATCAAAGCACCACTTTTAATGACACCACTTCCTTCTCAGACACAATCTGGGAGTATTGTCTTTTTTTTTACATTGTCTACATCTTCATGCATTCGGTAGCTCTATGTGTGTAACAGCAGCAATAAACCCAACAAATTTACTGTCTAAGCACCTGTTTGCCCCAGTGTTCGAGTGACTTGCAACTCTGACAGCATTTGACCCTCTGAACAGGGGGTAGCAACATCTCTCTCCTGCAGGCAGGCACCAGCGATATGGTCTGATTAAGCTGTCACGCTCCTTCTATGCTGTGTCAATGGCAGAGGCTTTAAAGGAAACCATATTTCCTGAGGCCCATACCAGAGGCTTTTAGGGAATGTGTCTGGGTGATGAGGCCAATGTGGCATCATTAAAAGAATATAAAGAAATAGACACGATCAAGACAAGCAACCTTTCATGGTTTGCTCATCCTTTGTTTACGCTGCTGATTGAATACACTTCCTGTTAAGTCCATAATGCGCCTTTAGGCTTTCTGGTGAGGAGAGACAATTCATAACAGCTAGTGAAAGAGCCAAACGGATTAATGTTTTCTGTGATTCTAGGGTTTGGGATGTACTTTTCTGTTGTACGTAGCTTTTACATATACTTGTCTTGTGATGAAGTGAATTGGTCTAACTTTAAGAAAAGAAAGAAACCTTTTTGTCCTGTTCCCATGGTTTTTAAATTCTTTGACTATGGCATGTTTTTCTGTATCTACACAGCCCTAAGGGAAGATATTAAAAAAAGAAAAGAAAAGAGAAAAATCCAAAAGCACAACAGAAAACTTAAGGCAGCACTCTGCAGTTTGTCATTTATCTTTCATGCATGAGTTGGAACAGTTATTTTTGCCTAGATTCAGTGGGGGGACTGAAGAGCTTTACAGATCCATCTTGGCATTTAGATAGAGTTCATACAAGTCCATGCACTGTGGCTGCAGATGGGAGAAAGACTGACAGATAGATAGGAAGAACAGTCATTTGTAGCAGGATTTTAACAGAGTCTTACCTGGTAAGAAAGAAGCTCAGTCCACCCAGGTCATATGAGCTTTGAATCAGTGATGATCCAGTGAAGAGAGCAATGGAGGAGTCAGGTAGCTCTATGCTGTTTTTTCTGATAACTCCATCTCTGCCTTTAAGTTAAAGTCAATAGCAAACTGTTTATGTCGATAGGTCATGGTTTCTGAAGAGCTCTGTGGAAAAAGGTAAATTTTGTGTCACCCAAAAGGTAGGCATTTTGACATTTGTTCTCACTGTGATCAGCAGATTTTAAAAATTTTAAAAATTTTAAAAATTTTTTTCTCAAAAGAGAAAACTCTGTGATCTGTTATGTGTTTTGCAGACCCAAGTAGTCCTTAGCTCCGCAGCCCCCAGCACAGTCTTTCCGCTGTGATGTCTTGGAGCTTTGGACCTGGCAACCCCGGGCTGCTCAGTGCAGGGCCACCTGCCCAAAAGCTACTTCTGAGCCACACACCATGTGTCCTCAGGGCTCCTCTTCTGTTGGAGGGTTTTAATAAGCTGTGTTCCCTTCTTGCTAAAAGAAGGATTATGACAGTTAATTCTCTTTGTAAAATACATTGCGATGACCAGCAGAGAACCTCTGGGGAAATAGAAGCACCATTCAATGACTTGTGGCAGGTATGTGTCATGTGGGGCTGAATTGCATGTTTGGGTAGTGATGTGTAGGGAAAGATGTCATCCTTGGCAGTGCTCTTTCCTTAACACTGTCCTTCACCCACAGTGAAAGACACTTAAAGGTTGAAAGCTCCAGCATGTTTGTTAATGAAAGAGGAAAAAAAAAAAAGTGGGAGGTGTTAGCAGGAGATGTCAGCGGCCCCTTAGTCCTGCAGACCCTTTAGATAGAGAGCACTTACACCATTGGTGCACGTCAATGAAAACCCATTTCCATCATCAGTACGACATAGTCATTACTAACAGTAGCCAAACATTTGTGTTACAATTGCACCAGGCATTTTCTTATTTTGCTCTGCACAGACACTCTAGCCAAGATGTGCTGCTTTCCCCCTTGTTGGAGTTTAGATTTATTGACACAATAAAAGTCAAACAGCAAGAGAGCAGACTTCACCCTGAGCGTTCTCCCCAAACACGGCTGCTCCTGCAGGATTTGTTCTGTTCCACTCCCTGCTTCTTCCTGCACCACAGGGACAATTCACTCCTCTCCTCTTCCAGTTGGAGAACACGAAGGCAGCTGCTACTGCGATCAGATCAGATTTTTCATTCTCGTAACTCATGAGCTATCTGTAACCCCCCGAGCAACTCAGACGCAGTGCAGCTGCTGTCCCTGTGTGGGTACCACAAGGGGAGCTTTGCCCCAAAGCACCCTCTGGCTCCATTCCCACTGATCCCACAGAGGCTCTTCCCTCCACCCTTAAGCTTCTCTTGGATTTCTCCTCCCCTGGTCTGGCAAGAAACCTTAGCTAGGAGTGGGAGGATTTGTAGGTGTACAGCCATCAGAAACAGTGGGTTATATAGGGACCTATTTTCAAGGGATTCCATCTGACTGAGGTGCAGCTTATGTGTGTATGGTAATTCCTTTGAATTTATATGCAGAATTTAAGCTTCTAAGTTGAGGCTGTGTCACAACTGAAGCGTGCCATCTTCAGCACAATCTTAGATCTGTTCATATACAGAAGCAAAGCCAGCACTTTGCATTAAGGAGTTAAGCTGTGTCTCATGATTGTGTCATTCTGACATTAAAGAGAGATGAAATATTTTCTTGGAAAAGCTCTGCTGTGTCATTCAGTCACTTCCTGACAATTTCAAGAGCCCTGAGACTGTACACGTCAATGGAAATCTGGCTGTATTTTTGATACACTGAGACTTTTATCTTTCCAGTGCATTCATCCTAGAGGACCTCCCTCGGTTTCCCTGAGTGACGGTCCAAGAGCATTCCCTGCCAGTACCTGGCTGCAGGAGCACAGCTCAGCGCGGGCAGTCACCCAGGAGACCACCCAGCACAAGCCAGCGGGAAGCTCCCGGAGCCAGTGCTAGCAATGGGAGCTGGGACGTGCAGGACAGGCGTGGAGATGATGGGAAAGAGCAGAACTCCCCTTTTTTAACTTCACTGTCCTCTCATCTGTAGCCAATGAACATTTTTTCCTCTCATTTTTCCCTATGCTGTAGCTAAGCCCACTCTATTGTTACAAATACTGCCGGCATTTAAAAAGGTTTTTTTTGCTGTGCACAATATATAGGAATATTCTAGTTACATTACTGGCCTTACAGGTGTACACAAACCCTCCCTCCAGGAAAGTGACAACACTGGCTAAAAATCAGGTTCAGAATACTTTTGGGGCTCTTTTTGGAGTATTGTCAACCTTTAGGGAGTCCACATTTTTAAACTGTTCATGGCACCCACTACAGCTAGGTGCTTTTCTTTCATTTGAAAAATTAAGTTTAGTTTTTCACAGACTAATATGACTCCAGGAATGGGAATTTTCATAGAAAGCACCAAATATTTTAAGTGCTGTGCTAAAATTACAAGCATTAGCAGGACTGTAGTGCATGCAGTGCAATAGGATGTGTGCTCTAGCGATGTCTAGAAATTGTTTGACCGTCTTGTATATGTGAGGAACTTGTACCATCTTTGTATATATCTAAATTGATTCTTTGAATTACATGCATCTATGTTTCTTGCCTTTTTCCATTTACTGAATAGGGAACTCTCCTAATGCTGCTCTTCTGCATCATCCTGTATTAGATTAATAGAACAGTTTAGTGTAGTCTAGTCTCATAACTTGAGAGAAGGAAGGTAATTTTTTAGGTAAATGCTCTTGACATTCACTCCAAATAATTTTATTGAAGCACTTGGCTGAATGAATGTGGTTTGAGGGCTGTTTTTTTGTTGGCTGTGTTTGCTGTCTGAATGTCCCTTTTTCCTTTTTTACTAATTAATGAATTATTTATTGCTCAGAGACTAAAAAACTAGCTGGGAAGACTTATGAATGTTGGTGCATTAATAGCTAGGCATAGGAGCAGAGTTTTCTTTACAAAATAGAAGTGTACTGCTGTGAATTCAAAAGCTCTTTTTGGATTTTTTTTTTCTGGATTTCTGTTGATCGTTTGGGATAGGATGGTGTATCCTTTTGTTACTGGGACAAGATTAAAGGCTAGATGAGTGTGGCTAACATTCATGACAACGCATTACTCTTAATACTATGTTAAGCTCACAAGCTTTATTACTTGGCTGTCTTGAAGCTTGTCTTCTGGGCTTGTGGCTTTACGGTGCTGTTGTAGTTGCCGTATATTCAAATTGCATTCATAGGGAAGGGGTGCAGTTGTCCTTCGGTGGGAGAAGCAGCATACAGAGCTCCTTTCCTCTATGGAGTAGTCCAGGAGCAGCGTGAAGACTTTATGTGCAGTGGCCCTGTTGTGAGCATCCTCCTATTTACTCCGCAGCGTTTCTGTGCAGCTGGGGAGGGCTGAGAGGCCGATGTCCTACCCGAGGGCTGCACACACTTAGTGTCCTTGAGCTTTTTGCACACTGTGTTGTAGCATCTATGAAATACTTGTGGGAGATGGAAATCTGGAGGTGACTTGCATTCTCCAGGAATATCGAGAAACCAGCAGGCACAGAAGAGCTGGTTAGCTTCAGTAGTTACAACTGATCTGCTGGGGTTTTTTTACGCATTCTTTAGAAACCTCTATTTCCCCTATTAAAATTTCATTGGAAAAATGGAAGGATACGCAATACATGAAATTGAATGAATACGCATGTAATTGTTTCTTTTTCTTTTAATTTCATGGAGCCTTAGATCTTAAATTTCAGTCACAGGGATTAGAGCCATGAATCATGAATACTAAGTTTACTTAGTACACAGAAGATTACTTTTAAAGCCCATTATTTTACAAAGAACTTCAGTGGAACTGAAGTATGTTACATCTGCCTAAATATTCTCCCCTCTTACTTTTCTCAACAATGCGTAAATTATTCTGTCAGTCTATAACCCCATTTGTGTGAGTAATTCAAGCGAGGGGAAAAAAAGCAGGGGGGGTGGGAACCACCTTAGTTTATAGCTCAAACATATGTGTTAGTTTCACCTAATTAACAGTTTTTACAGAACTGGTTCAGTGTTTGCAATTAGAATTGGTGCAAGAAAAGAGCTGGCACCATATGCTGGGGTTTCACTAGACAAACAACTCTTAAGCCCTTCTGGGATACCAGCTGATAAATATAAAGCATGTGGATGTTTACTTAAACTAGCAAGTGTTGGTAATGCCTAATCTGCAGAAGTTTAAGGATCAAATATTAAAGCAAAAGCCACCTCAGACAAGCACGTGCTTAGAATTTGTGCTGGTGAGAGATCCTTTATCTCAGTGCGAAGAATGAAGATGTCTGTCTAGAGATAAGCATGCCTGTCTGGGAAGGATGTTAGCCCAGGAGAGGTATTGCATCATGGTGACAAGGCAAGTAGAAGCCATGCTGACTTGCATACTAGATTGCTTAAAAGAAACAGAAACTCAAAACAGAAACAGAGCAAGAATGGGACTGGCATAATTTTGATTGCAAATGGACAAAGAAGCAGGAGACCCTGCTCTGAGCTCTGGTCCATGTGTTATGGTTATTGACAAAAGTAGTGGTTGCATGAAAAAAAGCATTTCTGAAGCTTCCCCCAGACACAAACTGTGCTGAGATTTAAATGAGCTTGAACCACGTGAGGTTTCATGTGCACCTGCTCTTCTGCATCCTGGCAGTGGAACTGCTGCTCTATCAAGAGATAATTGCAGTTTGTCCAAACAACTTGAAGTATGATATACCAAAGAACTTCAGCCTTTGAAAAAACACTGCCTAAAAATCTCCCTATTCCAAGCTTGTGTCACAGTTGGCTGTCATTGCATTACAGTACATGGTGAAGTCCTCGCATCCTTTAAAACTCCTGGTCTGAGGTAAATCAGTAGAAAGTCTCTCATTTTTTTCAACGAGGGTTGGATCAAACCTAAAAAAGACATGCTGTATCCCCTACCAGTTACATCTCCTTTTTTATTTCACACATCAAAGTAGAGTCCCATCTGGTTTCCCAACCAATTGTAGAACTGTCTGTGCTAAGACCAATAGCAACAGAGCCACCACTACCTTTTAGTTATTGGTATCAAGCATCATTTATTCTTGTGCAGGGGAGCTGACGCTCCTGATGGACCAACCACTACCTATTCCAGGTACTGCGAACAAAGGCCTTCTCTTATCTTCCAAAGACACCAGCGTCTTAATACGGCCATTGGTTTGCCCTAAGGAAGATGATGTTGTTTTCTTAATCTGCACATGGTGATGCTAAATCAGTGGAGAGAGCAGAAACGGTAACTTTTAATTCGAACAGAATTTCTGAGCATGATTTTTGTAGAAAAAGTGGAGTTAAAGCTCAGCTTATTAGTAAAGGAACTTGATACACGGAGCAGAGAACATCTTGGCAGCCACCATGTACTGCTATTAGCTGCCCCCCAATCACTTTCGGTATTTACTCTACATAATCAATAAGAATGAAACGCCAGAGCATCTGCCCTTCCCAGCAGCTGCACCACCGCCCTGGATGTGCAGCAGTTATTAACTGAGCCTGAATTAAGTCAGGCTGAGCAGCAGGCTGGAGCCTGAAAGCACACCCACCTTCTCTGGTCCTCCCCTTTCAACCTGTGCACCCACCAAACTTATCATCTCCAGCAGGAACGCCCCTGCGTGGCATGCTGGAAAGTGAATGAGAGCAGCTGCTCTGCACCTGGGACTGAAATCCTGGCAGATCTCATGTGTTGTTTAATAATTTTGCATAGATCACCAGTTTTTGAATAGTGCACACTTCATTCAGTACAGCAGGTTTTTAAATTCTCATTGTACATTCATGGATCATTGCACCTTTTCTAAGCTGCAGCAATAGTCTCTATTGTAAAACCAAAATGTTAATGTCTTCCATGCTGTCCTTCCCTCTAGTTCAGTGCATTTCAATGGGGGTTAAAAGGTAAAAACACTCTAAAACTTCAAATACCCATTCACATCATTACAAGCTATACGAGTCTCATCTTCCTCCTCTCCCAATATCCTGCTTCTCTTCATCAGTAGTGTTAAATAGTGACATCTACAGAGAAAATGAGCAGCGGCTTCTTCAATAAAACAATAGGGTATCACTAACTATTGTGCTAATTGCTGCTGAGCTGCTATTAAAATGGTCTCACGGTGCCCACGTGGAGCTCTGTGCATCCACGTAACTGATAATCCCCTCCACACGCCTGTACTCAGACCATCGTGTTTTTCTGATCTCTTGAACACGCAGCACTTCCATTTATTATCTGTTTTTTCCAAATCCTTCCTGGACAAAGGGTTTTCCTTTCAATCTTACTTCTAACTCCTCATCATTACGTTTCAGACCTGAGTGTAAATTACAGTTTGTATTTTGTACCACTGCCACAAGTAGCTTCAGAATAGGCCCAGTCTGGCAAGTGCAGTTATGGATATTGCTGTTCCCTGTATCTGTGATGTTCTCTGTGCGGCTCATTGTAGCCACTGGGATTGTTCTTGGGGTCCTTGAACTGGGTCCGGGTTGGGCTGAGTGCTGAAGCACTTGTGCTCTCACTAACTCCTCGCTTTCAAAGCAAGTGGCTGTCAGATTGCGCTTCTGCCTCTAACGAGAGAAACCTGAAGTCCAGACATAACTTTTGAATCTCCCACCTTAGTCCTTTAGAACAATAAAACTGGGAAGAATGACCATTACAAAATGGTCTGGATTTCCCAGTGGATTCGTTCCTGTGGGTTTGGAAATCTCCACCTACCTGGTTAAATGCCTGCTAACCTCTGAAACTCTGGCCTTTGATGCTTGACCATCCTCCACTTAATTCAATTGAGATGACTTCAGCAGTTTTAAGATCAAGACTTTGGGTAATTAAAAAAAGAGCAGGTGTATCTGAAAACAAGTGACTCAAACACAGCAACATTCTTGCTGAGAGGTGATGTGACTGGCCTGTTGTTACAGGATCCCACAGTGCTGTGGGGGCTGAACAGACTTTCCTGCTCCCATCCAAATTTCCCCAAACAACAAGATTAGGGATACCTCTTGATTCAGTGTAGAAGTATGTGGTTTTCTTCTCGGTAGATGTTGCAGTTTAAGATGAAGAGCATTTTATCACTTAAGATGAAGAGCATTGGAAATGCTTCAGGCTCATTTTAACATATTTCAGTTTTCACACTTTCTCCAGTGAAAGCTGGTAGTAGTGGAAGAAAAATCATTATATTAATATTTGTAAGTATAGCTATTGGACTGCATTGAATCACGCAGTTTGTATACTGTTTCCGTGTAACATTATTAATCACTGCTAAGACGAAAAGTAAACACATATCGAACACACAGGACAGGGAATACTGGACTTAAACTCTTGCTATTGTTTCTAAGTAGGAAACAAACCTTAGAATATATCTCAAGGGATTCCTATAGCCAACACTTACAGCTGAAACTACAGCAGCTATTCCAGAGAACAGTACTTGGAGAACTGA
The DNA here is from genome assembly GCF_013368605.1 of Nyctibius grandis. Taxonomy (NCBI): domain Eukaryota; kingdom Metazoa; phylum Chordata; class Aves; order Nyctibiiformes; family Nyctibiidae; genus Nyctibius; species Nyctibius grandis. Next base: position 11,644,787 of record NC_090671.1, on the reverse strand, counting down.
TTTGCCAATAAAAACAAATTAATGTGAGACGAATGTTTCAAAAATGACACTCCAAGGCTATTCTGCATATGTCTAAAATTAAAAGGGAATAAAACTTCTGTTTTCATTAGTTTCAATTTCAGCATCATGTCATTTGCCATCCTTTACTGTGTCTATTCTTAATCTACCATTTGCCTCAAATTGCTTGGAGACAATATCTGCAGACCCCAGTACACATAATTAGCTGGGGCAGGGGGAAGCACAACTATTGCCAAAATTAACTGCATAGAAAAATCCCTGCTTGTGGGGGAGGCTGAAATAAATGCTTTGTTAAGCCTTGCAGGCCACATACAACGCTGTGGTACGTCCAAAGCAAGGACTGCTTTGGAAGGTGCACTGCATTGCTGCCGGGTGTCGGAAGCAAGGGCGATGTCTCCTCCTCCCCTCGCTGGGTCCTGGTGGACAACACGCCTTCTCCCCGCAGGGGTCCCGCACAGCAGTGCTGCCACCTGTACAGGGTGGCCCAGAAGTGCTCTGCAGAGGTTTGCGTGCAGTTAACAGCGGAGGGGGAGACACCAAACTGTCTCTGCCACAAGCCCGACAGGAGACAGTAAGTTGTTCTGGGGCAGAACTGTAATTCAATCTTGGCCAAGTAGTTTTAATTTTAAAAGGCAAATAAAATCTAATGAAAATGTCTACTTTTATGTTATCACTTGACACATGCATATGGGCAAACACTGTGTACTAGAATAATTAGCATGTCATGACATAACATACAACTACAGCCAAAACAAGAAGTCTGACATTTTCTGGACTGACTACTATCAGGCATAATTCTGAATTTAAATAAAACCAGCATTTCTTAGCTAGAAAGGGTTTGGGAAAACCCTTTGTTTATTTGTCTCAAGACAGGAGGCATATCTTTCCGTCCCTTTGTTGGTTTAGGAGAGACTCCAGCAATGGCTTTAGGCAGTGCATAGTGCAGAAGGGGACAGGAGCCAGGGAAGGCACAGCGGTGAGTAGCTGTTTGAAAGCAGGAGAAAGAAGAGAGCAGGAAGAAGAATAATCCTTCCTTTTGTCTTCAACTATTACCCAAACACTAAGCCAGATTCCTCAGGCTGAGGAGGTAATTTCAGACTGTGCTTCTAAAGGAACATGTAGCAATAATAGAAGTAAAATACAAAATAATCCAAACCAGAAAAAAAACCCCTGATACAGCCATGCTGTGGCCATATAAAAAGATGCAAGAAGGAGAAGAAAAACACACACCGTAAGGGTTTGAAGTAGGTCAGCAAGTCCTTCCTAATGGGCTAACAAGACAATGCCAGGAACAATGCCACAGAAAAGGTGGAAAAGGCAGCATTCAGGAAATACCACAAAATTACAGTTTTAAGATTATTATGAGAATGAGCCATTTACTCTAGGCACCATTCACTTTAAAATCTTGTTACAATTGTTCTGTTTATCGCCTTAGCCACAATAATGGCTGTTTGCACCCCTTACACACTGACTGCAAAGCAGCACCGTGTGCTGTTCCTCTGACCTTTTATCAATGTCTGCGATTTGCCCCCGTCATTCCTACCTCTTCTTCCACAAGAGCTCTGGCTCCCGAGACCAGGGCTGGGGGGGGGCCCTGTCTGCAGAGGAGTTCGGCGGCTGCAGCCAGACCACATTCTGGGCTCTGCCTCGTGTGCTGGACATCAGAAATACCCTTGTCTCAGACAGAGGTTGGAGTAAAGTTGCGTTTTGCTGTTGAAAAAACAGGGTTACAAAACTGAAGAAGTCTGCACATCTGTCCCATTAAACTTAAGTATTTTTAAATGCCAGTAGATCTTGACCCCAGGCAAAAACCCCTCTCTTGTAAAGGCCAGTTCTGCTGACGTACTGGTGAATGCTCTTTTGAAAGCAAGTGTGAAAAGGACCTCTTTTCAAGGGTCCTTTTCTGTCCACCCAAAGAGTGTGTAAACTTTTGCTGACCTAAACATGGAATGGCTTCCCAATTACTCTTTTGGACAACTAGCTACTTTTGTACTGGATTAGTCTAAAACGAGGAGGCTGTACAGGGCAAATTGTGCTTTTCACAATTACTTGTGGGGATTGGAGCCAACCACCTGCTTCAAAGCCTGGAGAAGTTAATTGCAGCTCTCTTGTCTCTTGACCTGCATACCGCAGCACATCACTGGCCATCCTGCCCTCCTGGTTGGAAATGTCTCAAATAGCACTTTCGGATTTTGCCAGGCAGTTGACAGTGGATAGTGACAGACTGTTTTAAACAGGCTTGCTCTGTGCATTTTAGATGAGAGGGTGGCGGGTTTTGCTGTGTCTTCTCACTGTGTAGCGTTTGCAGGAGAGATTTAACTGCATTTTCCCTCTTTGTTCCCTCAGAACCAGCAGCTCAAAAGAAATCTGTGCATTAAGTCACGTGCCGATGTAACTCTGCCCATGTCTGCCTGCTGCGTCAGAGCTTGCACCAGGGCGAACCTGATAGCTTTCTTGGTGTAAGCAGGCATGCACACCCCTAACTCCAGCAGCAGGGCATACGAGTTCCCCTTCCAGCAGCATCACAAGCCACTTCTGGCAGTCAGAGTGTGACTAGAAAAGTATGGAGCAGACTTAAAAGGGGAGAAAGTGAAGGGGAACATTTGGTGTAGGCCCTCAGCCAGGGAATACAGCTGGCACTGAGCCCCCAAAGCTCAATGTGTGTTTCTCGTTCCCTCTTCACTTTGGAGGAGTGTCAGAATGCATGAAATCACAGCTCGCATCGGAGACCTGGGTGAAATTAATTCTTTGTCCTGGGTCTGTAGTAGATCCCAAGTGAAATAGGAGTGCTGGGCATTTTCTGTACATGCTCAAGGTTCTTGTTAACTTCAGATGAAGCAAATCTACTTTCAAGTAACAACTGCTGTAAGGTGTAGTGCATGAAACACGGCAGTAGTTAAATGCATGTGAATGTAACAGAGGCTTCCTCAGGTGAGCTTCAGTCTAGCCTGAATGGTTAACAGCGGTCATGGTTTCACATACTTCATCACGGGATTCAGCTGGATTCAGCTGACTGCTGTGGTTTTCACCATTATTTGCACAAACTTAATTTTCCTTTAAATTCTTTGGTTTGCTTGTACCTAATAGAGTAAACCCAAATTCCAGATAAAGAACTGAAACAACAATAATGTCTCTCTTTAAGTTTTCTTATCAAGACTGGATTATTTTCTGGAAGATACATTTAAGTGAAACATGAGCTCTGAACTCTACACAAGGCCACTGGGTGAATTTCTACAGCATAGTTATATATACTGATTTATACTTACCTCTTGGTCAGTATAGAAATGACTGATGGCTCTTGTCTAGACATATAATCTATGAAATTTGTAAGCCTACCCTCATATTTTTACAGGTACAATTAATGTCCATCTTTCAGTTCCCTAATTTAGCACCTCTCTTGCCTGCTGACAAGATGACAAGAACATCTTAAGCAGCAAGAAGAGAATCTAAAATATTAGCTGCTGTCATGTCAGATATTAGTCCCCAGATCTGGTCTTTATGTTTATCCCTCCCTCTTTGAGTTTTCTTAATTATTTCTGTCTTGTCTTAATTCTCACAAAACTCCCTAGATGTAGGCTTTATGATTTAGAATCTCAACTGCTCATTCAATTAATGGGCTTGATTAACGTGCTTAAACTTTCCAGAGACACTTGTGACACATTATGAGGGGGAAACAAAGATTCCAAGTATGCTCCGTCTCACTTGTGGCACTCCTGGGCCTGGAGTCCATTTTAAGCTCTGTATCAGATAGCTAGACTTTTTTTTTAAAAAATTCTTGTACTCATTAAGCACTGACGTGGAAGGAGTATTCTCTCCAGAAGAGTGACTTAATTTCCTTTGATCTATCCCTCATAACCTGGCTTAGTCCCTTTGTAAAAAAACAATTGATTGTCGTTCCAGAACATTGATTAGGATCTGAGAAGCTGACTTGAAAATGGTAAACGTGAAGTGCATCTCTTTTACTTGTATATGGGTATTGCATGTGGAGAGAAAATCATCAGACGGAGCTTTTCTGACAAGAATCTCAAGGCACTTGACAATATTTTTAGCACAGCTATTACCTAATAATAAGCAATACAGAAGAATGGTGTTAGTTGTACAGTGATGTTATAAAAGGGACAATATGGCTGCGTGGTCTCACTAAGTGTGAAACAGTCATTTGATATGTTCCATGTTCAGTGGACATGTACCAACAGATCAGTTGGCACAATGTTTCCCAGATGTTTCTCCTTCCATGCTTGCTTGAGAGTTGCCATAATTTTCAATGTTGTCACAATAATTCTAGAAATAAAACTTGTCACTGAATGACCTGCATCAAAGTTGCTTGTATTCTTTTGCTTCTTCTCTAAAAGCATTATGAGAGCCATTTAGGCAAAATTTTGGTATTTAAATGTGCTCCATATGATAGTAGAACTCAGGTACTGTCCATCTAACAGCTCAAGAAAAAAACGATGTTATTCCGTATAAGATTTAAAGCAGGACAGACTTAATTTCAAAGTCATATGTGAGGACAGCCTTTGAGGAAAATAAAAGGCTGCTACACAGCTTCTGTAATTTTTTGTGGCTCAGTAACCCCTAATTCCTGTTAATATCAGAAGAGATTTGAGGTATGTTTGCAGAGCAAAACCAGCCTGTGTTTCAGCATATTCGCCATTGGAGTCTACATGAGTTATCTCAGTAACTCCCGTAAACCAGAATTTAATCACTGGCTTAGCCAGAATCCCTTCAGATCTGAGTCCCAATGCATTACACAACATGACACAGAACAGTCTTGACAACAGAACAAAGTCCATCTCAGTAACACAACTACGTCTCATAAGCCATGGTTTTAAAAGATTAAAACCACAGTCCATGGACTCCGTGGAGACTATCACCTGTCTGTTGCTTCAGAGCAGAATGCAAACCTGGATATAGATACAAATACAATTATGTATGCATGTACATACATACACATATATACACGTGTACACATATATAAAAGCATGTTATACATTAATCTAAATGTGTGTATATACATGTGTAATCTGAAAGTATACACACACACATTCATAAATATATTAAAAAACTGTACCTCGTGAAGAAGGAGTTCCATCCTTCCAGGATGCAGGTCAAATGCATTGCTCTGTCATGTTCTATATATAAGAGGATCTGTGCTGAGGACCTTGATTTTCTGCCAAAGGATCCCTAAGACCAAGAGGGTAGATGAGTTGTAGTATAGAGCCCACGTGCTAGTTTTGGCAGTAATTTCATATAATGACACAAAGCAACTATGAATACATTTTGCTAAAACAATTACTAAGAAGTTCTAAAAATTAATGCTTCTGCTGCATTTCTGCTCATGAGCCATAAAGGGGATCTTTGTCTTTCAGCATTACAGTGCTGAAGGAAAAAGAAAAAGATTCTGTTTTATAGTTCTGAGTCAGTCTTTTTCTTACTAACATATGGCCCCATTTTTTCACGTTCTTTAAGCAAGTTGTAAACATAAACTTTGATGCACACAGAGTTTGATTCATGAAGAGCTTAATTTGCCTAGTATAAAAGATTTACATAGGTTATATAACATCATTAAATTATTTTTGTAGTTTGAGTAGTATCCATTGAGGAAAGCAGAACTGTTTCTCTGGGGTCCATTTATCACTGTTTGCTACTAATTAGAAAACTGAAAATACAATATGCATGACTCACATTATCAGTGTTGTCTTTGGACTGATGTATCATTCCTCCTGCTTCCTCAGGAACTTTTATTCCTTTCCTAATTAATCTTTTTTTTTTTTTTTTAAAGGTTTCTGACAGATGTGACTCCATCTTCGTTAATGGCAAGGAAATGAAAAGCAAAGTGGATACTATTGTTAACTTCACTTACCAGCATTTTACCACCCAGTTAGAAGTGACGGTCTGGGTTCCACGGCTCCCGCTGCAGATAGAGATCTCTGATACAGAGCTTAGCCAGATCAAAGGCTGGAGGATACCCGTCACCTCCAACAAAAGGTATGCTTACAGCATCGGCACAGTCCAGATACGTGCCCAGGGCCTCTGATTTTAGAACACAGTAAATTTTGAGAGTATTTCTCAGAATCTAAACTCTCCTGTTTAAAATTAGCTTTACAGTCTGTTTTAGCCTTCATTAAAACATCCAACAATTATGTCAGTAGGCTGCGTTATCCTGATCTATATAGCTTAAAAGTCAGTGGCTTTGCCTAGAGCATTAATCACTTCCACACAATCTCAGGAAATCGTATCATACACTCCGATGTGCAGATCTGAGGAAAAGGACCTGGACCTCTCCCATCCTGTGTGTAACATCGTCTGTGTGTGTGTGTGTGCGCAATACTCAGTGCTGCCACTGTTTCTGTCTACAGTGCTAAATAAAATAGGGCCAAGGAGGGAGTCAGGTCCCTGGGCACTGGCAGGGGTGTTGGAGTAGATGATCTTTAAAGGTCCCTTCCAACTCAAACCATTCTATGATTCTGTGACTTGGAGGATTATTCAGTCTCTGTACAGATGCACCGTACAGCAGACCTGGCTGAAGCATTTCTTAGCACATCTCAATTAGGCAACAAACCACTTATGCTCCTGTTGAAGACTATGTTCTGATGAACAGATTCTACCAGGACAAATGTGGATGGGGAAGAAAGAAGGGGGAGAAGGGCGGTGATTCTGAGCTCTGCTCCCATCGTTCCCTACTGAAAATACCCATTCTAGAATAACCATCATTTGGACAATTTGCAAGATTAAGAACTTCCAGGAACACTGCTATATTGGTGGATTTCAGGCTAAGTTGAAAAATACTACTGGAGAACAAAGGCATGACACCAGCTCAAATTTATAATACAGTGAAAAAGCATTTCTGGCAGCAGGAGCTGTAGTGCTAAGCACTGTGGCAGTTCTAGCTAAAGCACTCGACTTGCCCAGGAGAACGTCTCAGCTCTTGAAGAGCTTTAAAGAGCCCAAACAGACAGCAGTGGAGTAGAATTATCTAACACTTTAGGAGGGCATAAAACTAAGGGTAATAGGACACAATTTACAGGATACTCAGATCATGAGCTCCAGAGAAGGGGACTGACTTGCCTCTTGGCTATGTGGACATTTTTTCTGGCTATGACGGGAGAGGTGATGAGGATCTGGCACAAGAGAAAGTTGTGTATTTGCTTCAGTGATAAAGGCAAAGTTGCCATTTGTGGCAGGAAGAGATGTGTGAGGTGATGAATGAACGTATGCTGGCTGCTTAGCGTTTTACTTAATTTACTTTCTTCTGTCTTCTTCTGCCTAGTGCTGCAACACTCCCTTAGGCGCAGCTCCTGCTAAAACCAGTGGGGATTTTGCTGGGTAAAAGGCTGCAGGATTAGGCTGTTTGTGTTTACTATAGGAGTAAACTTTCAGCAGCACGCTCAGTGAGTCAGACATTGAACTGTGGTTAACGGTCGTGGACATTCTGACTTCAAACCCATTACACACAGTACTGGAAATTTACCCCCTGGTGTCTAGTTCTGATTTATTTGGCCAGCTGAAATAAAGATAATGGTCTGAGAGTCTGCTCTGTTTGCAAGCTGGCAAGCGGTGCGAGTTTGCTGCTCTCAGATTGCATCTGAACTGCTGGCACATCTTCAGTAAGCATTTTCCATGCGGGGTGGAAGAGAAAGTATGGACGCTGTATCATTCCCCAGAATTGCAGCTGGTAGTTGATGACACTGTGTGTCAGCAGACCCTGCCCATGTGAACGGGAAAGGTTTCAACCAGAAATAAATTATCTCTTGTTTTATGGAACATTCATGTGGATTTTTTTTAACTTGGGGGTATTCTAAATCAAAAGGCAATCTAGGACTAGCATTAGTTGTGCTCGCTCTGACATTTACTTTGTACGTAAGGTTTTTACATTTCCTTTATTTTTAGATTTGGATAGGTTTTACCTGAGATTTAGTGGCTTTTCCCTTTTTTTATTTTTCTCTTTAATTTTTAATCTGCTTATACCTCCATCTCCTTCATAGCTACATGTTTCCCAATATCCTAAACATGGGGGAGTTTTTGTGATCCCTTTTTAAATGGTGACCTGAAGCACACAAGATATTTGGACTAGAGTTAGGAGCTGCAGCTTGGTTTCCTGAATCCTCATTCAGTGAGATACAGCCCGAAGGCCACATTTGCTTATTCTGAACAATATTTCAGCCTATAATTCTTCACAGTACCCTCCCGATATGTATAATAGAGTGTTAGTGCTGTACAGAGAGAAGGTTGTCTTGTGTGATACCTGGGAACAGGTTTGAAAGAGAGAGGAGAGTGCTTTAATCTTTTTAAAAAACCAAAATCCAAGCGCTTCCCAGCAGGTGTGGTAGATGTAGCATTGTATAGCTTCGTCTTCATTTTCATGTAAGAGCCAGTGTTTGCAGTTTCCATGAGGTTTTTGATACCTGTCCTTAAAGGAAACTGATTTGAGAAGAAGATGGCATCTAACCCTTGGATTCTTTTCAAAGTCTGCCAACAGGCTTAGGCAGTCTTAAATTTAGGTAGAGTCACACATGGCCCACAGGTCAACTGAAACTATGTCACTGTTCTCAGGTTTAGTCATGGAAAGATTGTAAAGTGTCTTCTTCATTCCCCACCTTACCATGGGCAAAACAATTTTCTACTCTCCTCCTGCCCACTAGGGTTGGTATCTTCACACCACTCCCTTGTCTTCTCAGCAAGAACTAAACATTGCTATAAATTCATCAGTATACAGAAGGTAAAATTTTTGAGCATTTCTTATAGGGATTGTGCAGAGACAATTCAGCAACCTCCAAACTTCCCTTCATCTCCTCTGGCTTCCCCGCTGCCTTGTTCCCTCATGCTCAGCATGGCTGTACTGCTTCAGTCGTCTGAGGGGCTGAGCCAGATGGCAAAATATAACTGGGTTTACAATAATCTTTTAAATATTTTTATTGGTGCTGCCGACAAAAAAACTGCTTGTGAAACCACTGCCTTGGCATGACTGTTCTTCATCTGAATATAGCTGCTTCTATTTCAGACCTGAAGAAGTGTTTATATGCCCCAAATCACATCTGTTCTTTCCAGTGATGTTTGTTGTTCTAGTAAAATGTATTGCTTCTCCCTATAAACCCTGTCATGTTTGCAATTGTAAAATACATGTGGTTACAGACGTGTTTGCTTACTTAACTTCTTGAATAATTTCCACAAAGCAATGAAAAAGACAGTCTTTACAAAAATTTTACAAATGGCACATGCCTAGCTCAGTTTGAACTGTGTCAGTTTTCACCTGAACTGCTGTAAGAGCAGGAACTTGCTAGAGGAACAGAAAGAAAAACCAGGCTGCTTTTATGCCAGAAACTGGGGGAAAAAAAAAGCCTCCCCTATGTAAGAAAGAGCAGTAGTACAATTTGCCAGATCAGTCTGTAAATATATGGCAAACCTTTGTTATTATCCAGAGAAGAACATGATCTACTACTGCAGATATGAAGAGCCTCCCTTTCCAGATGAAAGTCAGCTCCATGGATCAGCTCATGACTAATGCATGGACGCGGTCCTTGAGCCAGCATGGGCTAACAGAAACTGCTCCTGCAGCGGGCTGCAGACAAGCCCACAATCTCAGCAAATGAAAGGTGTATATTTAAATTGAAGTCAAATATTAGAGTGTAGAAGAGGTCCAGGCAGACTCTGCTAGTCTAACAAGAATATTTATTTTGATTCTTCGTGCATCTGCAAAATAATTACCTTCTCCTCGAAGCTCCTGCACTAGCTCTGTGCACATACATTTACATGGGATGAGTGGCTTTACTTGCATTAATAGGAATTGCATGGCTACAGTCTCACAGAACAAGCTGGAAATCTAATTTAAGTCAATATTTGCAACTGGGATAGCACATTGTTGTTTCCACGAGGCTCCCAGGGAGGCAGACATCACACAGTATGACTCCAGCATATGCTTCAGTGTCAGGCACATAGTTTACTGGACTTTTACCAGTGCCTGGCCTTACTGAACAAGAGCTGACCACGCCATTACCAAGTCATGGTGACTGCAAACCTCTGAGTAGCATAAAACTTCGAAACAGAGTTAAGCCAGACATGGTTTTGCTTATGAATGGCAGTCTGTTGAACTAATGGTTAATTAGGTGGTCCTGTCTAGTACTAGAGACAAAAGCAGGAAAGTTAGCCTAAGTTAAATACAGGGGAAAATAAACTGCTTTAGTTAAACCTCTCTGTGAGTGCTGCCACTCAGAAATAAAGCCATCCTTTAAGGCAAATTAAGTCAAACTGAGTTCAGACCATTCTATTTGTGAATAACAACATCTGCACAAAGCTTGAACACGCTGTAAATTCACTCCTTTAGTTAATTGACTTTAAAGTCCTATGGAGATAAGGCCATAGAGATTTTTGTTAACAGGTAGACTGTATTTTCAAGATCTGTAAAAGTACCAAATTGCATTTCTTCTTGAACTGTGAGTGGAGCTATGTGCAACTTATTTCTGTAACTTCCACTAAATCAACTTCTAGTGGCTTGTATTTTGTATCCAAAATAGATTTTTTTTTTCCAGTTAGGGGTGTTGCCAATGTTTTTTGAATACATGACTCTTTTAAATGAGTATTTCAAACTCAAAACCAGCAAAACTGATTTCTTTAGGGTTTTTTTTAACAGAAAATTAGCATCTGGCCCAAGAATGTGATGCCTAGTTTAAGAGTGGTGCAAATTAAAAGAGACAAACTGCTCACAGACGGGGTCTATAACGTAAAGTTGACAGGTCACAGATTAGATCAGTGCTAGCAGGCACCCTTGTAAGGGCTGCTGTTTTAACTCAGCTCTCTGGCAAAGGCTTTCTCTGTGTGAAATATAAATTAAATGTAATTCTGGTAACCTTGGTTCATTCCAGAAAAGCAAAAAATCTTCCAAGCAAGTTTGCCAAGCAGCAAGAAATAGGATAAGAAGGATTCTGAGGGATATCCACAGCTAAGCTTGGAGATGACCAAGGGGAAAAAAAGCACAATATGCAGCAGTAGCTTATATTCATGAGGACATGTCTTAAAAAAGAAAATGAGTTCACTGCTTAATGAAGGATTTTAAGCCTACTGAAAACACTGTAACAAGAAGTTTAAGACTCTGAAGGGAACTATGCAATTCAGCAGATCTCAAAAATTTTGTTGCACCCATGGAGACAAACCACTGAAATGCTCTCACTACCTGAATCATGGATTTGTGGCTTTGAAGTGGAAATGGATACCATTTGTTTAAAAAAAATAAAGGATTTGAGTTGGTACCTGGTAAAGCAGACTTGCAAAGCTTGTATTGAAAATTAAAACACCGTGCTTTTAACTTTGCACTGACATAAGAAAGTGCCTTGCCCATTCCATGGCTTAAGGATGCTTTTCTGATGTTCCACATTTGCATGCAATAGAAACCATGTGTTTCTAAGGAGAAGTATACAGATACAAACACCTATAAATGTTTTTGTAAGGAAATGGAGCCCTTACCTTTGTTTGTTAGAGGTGTCACAAGGAAAGAGTTGGACTCAAATCATCTTTTTGCAGTTGGTAGTACTGGCTGCCCACAGTCTTCAGCCTGGTAATAAGGGCAGGAGTGCTCCCTCTGTGCCCTTCCGCAACACTCCTTGTCTCTGGTCATGCTTCCCGTAACTCACATGTATGAGCTGTATGGGACTGGGGCTGAAAAATTCTCTCCCTCAAAGTTGTTTTGAATATATTTCCTCTTGAACAATCCAGTAGTCTAAAGTTTCAAACAGTGAGAGTAGAAATAAATAAGTGCAGAAATAAATATGAATGACAGTAACACATGGGATCTGAGTAAAACATCTGGTTATGTAACAAACAGAAAACAGAGTTCTGTAAAAAAATTAAGTCAGCATGAATGGTGAACATGTGAACATTTTTCTTCAAGCCACAGAACACTGGTTCTGTGTCTCTTTTCCCATAAAAAAACTGGTTCCCACTGGTTCTGTGGCTCTTTCCCCTCAAATCCCGTAAGTACTATTTACCTGAATAGCTCCTGCACATTTTTCTCCAATGCTGCATAGGTCCTAATGTTACTGTCTGTATTACTAAAAGAGGGTCAAATCCCAAAATCTCAGAGCTAAACCTGGTTTTCCCAAAGTCTGAGATTATTCAGAGCTGGGTTATGGTTTATATGAGCTGAAGAGGGTCAGAATACGGGAATAAATGGGAAGTGGGAACATTAAGTAGTTCATAAACTCTTTTATAGCACTATAAAGCCAAAAGCAATCTAAATAGGCATGGGCCACATCAGCTCTATGAATATCCCCCTTCTAGTACTTTCCTTGCGGCTGTTTTGCTGACTGGCTGGCTTCAGCTCATAGTCCGGATTGACACTTGTGTTGAGAAGGAGAGAACAATTGAAAATTTCCCTGGAATACCCAGCTAGTCTAATTCTGTAAGACTAATTTCTTTGTATAATGTAAATCCTATTTTAGGATCCTGTTTTTTTCTTAACAATTCAGTGGTTATTCAATGTGTCATTCAGCATCTAATGATGGGACACTGTTATTTTACACACACAAAACCAAAAAGGCTGTATCAAATAACATTCACTTGAGGCCAAATGTATATTCAGCTAACACATGATGCACTGAAAATATATTTCGAGTGTATTAGCTTCTGTAACACCAGGACTTTCTATCATTTTGAAGAGCATAAGGGCTTTTCTTACATATGTTTTCAGCTTACTATTTGCCAACTTTGTCATAAAACAATTTATAACAAAAGCAATTCTGTTTTATAATAGTTTTTCATAGCTGGTATCTCAAAGCAGAAGGTAAAGGAGCACAGTAAACACAAAACTACTTCCCAGAATACTGTGAAAAATGAGAGGCTTACGCTGTTTCCCACCCTTGCTATAGAGGTGGCTTCAGGCTCAATAAATACGTAAAGGAGGAAGGGAAATTATTTCTAAGCAATGAATTCCACAGCATGGGGGCCTAATGAGTGAAAGTGTGACCACCTAGTGCTTACTACCTGACTCGAAAGAGATAAGAGAATCCAAGTGTTTGTCCCAAGGAATAAACAACAGAAAAAAAATTGATGGGAAACTGGGGTTTAAACCAGACAAAATTCTGTGAGGTGTGACAGCACTGCTATCACGTACAAATCACTGTGATGCCTTATATAAGGCTTGTGGAAAGCTGTTACATTGTCATGGGTTACATTTTGCAAGAGGGACAGATAGAAAATGTTAAAGTGTGTCTAATGCTGCAATTGTTTCTGTGGGTGAGTGATAGTCTCACCAGTCTGGCATGGTGTTTGTACAGCTGAGTAACTGATGTCCCAAGAGGTAACTTAAGTGCCTCATTTGGTTTTTTGGCAGCCCCATGTGGTCATTACAAGACCAAATGTACCAGACACCTGCATGAACTGTATGAGATTTAAGGTGAAATCATGGTATATTTCTCAAATGCAGAGGGCTTAATGAACCTATGAGATGGAGATGTGGGATAGGGTGGGGCAGCATTACCTAAGCAGGGAATCCCAAATGTGTTACAATAGTTTTGAAGAGATGAGCAAGTGATACACATGTTATGGGCAAAGGTGGAGGTAAGGATGTTAAAACATCTCCCATCCCTGCTGCGCTGCTGCAGGGGTTTGTTCCAGAACTGCCCTCTCATAAACATTTCAGGCTGCTTTCCTTAGCCCTCTGCAAGATTTCACTGCCGCTTGGAGACACGGTGAACAAGCAGTGGTTCCACTGAAATCTCAGCAATGGCAGACATATTTTCAAGTTGCTGGGAGGTCTCACTCACACAAAGAGTTCACTAACAGAAGTGACAGTAGCTTTTAAATTGTATAGCACAAAAAAGCTGTACAAGCGTCTCACCCAGATTTAGTAACCTACACATCCAAATTCTGGTTTCCTATTTCTCACACAGTAGCAAATGATGATAACATTTATCTATTTGAAACTACCATGCAACTGGAGCTCTGCAGTGGCAATGCAGATAACAAACCTGGATCTATTTACAGGCCTACCCGTGACAGTGAGGACGAAGAAGATGATGAGAAAAAAGGAAGAGGTTGTACCCTGCAGTACCAGCATGCCATGGTGCGAGTCCTCACACAGTTTGTAGCTGAATCCTCTGAGTTTGGAGGCCACTTGACCTATATGCTAGGCTCTGAGTGGCAGTTTGACATCACTGACCTTGTGACTGATTTCATGAAGGTAGAAGAACCCAAGATTGCTAAGCTTCAAGATGGCCGAGTTCTGGTTGGTCGTGAGCATGGCATCACCACAGTCCAGGTACAGCCTAAGATGTGTCTGCAGTTTCTGTAGAGAGACTTCTGGATGCACACACACACAATAGCTAGTTAGCTTATAAAATTAATTGCTCTCAGAAAAAAAAAAACAAGCTGAAAAAAATTTACGTGCTAAACATAAACGGAAGTTTGAACAGGTTTTCATTTTTACTATTTGTCACTTCCATAAAATACCTTTTGTCCCCTTATGTTCACAAAATGAAACACAAAAAATGGACACAAAAATAATCCTCAGAAATCTTTCAGAGCGTTCATGTTCACCACCTGTCTGTCTAACTTCATGCATATTTCTTAATCAAAATAAAGGAACAGAAGCATTGGGGCTCTTATTAACTGTAAGCATCTGCAATGTTCCAGTCACACTAAGTTTCCTTTCTAATCAACAAAAAGAAATAGGTACTTTTAGGGCTCAGCTCTTTCAGCCTAAAACAAACCTCACATAGAGGCCAAGGGATTTCTGCCCTTAAAATGTCTCTTTCAGCAGAGTGACTATAAAAGAGCAGAAGGCAGCTACCTCCAATGCAGGTAGCTAAACTGTAGATGTCTGATGTTTGTTTAGACAAATCGCACCTCAAATATTTTGGGCTTGAACCAGCTGTTTCTGGCATCAGTAGAAAGATGACTGTCTCGTGAGCATGTTAGAAACAAGGTCTTAGAGCAAACTGACAGGACTAATTTGTCATTGGAAAATGCAGACAGGCACCCAGTGGGCTTTTCAAAGTCCTTTTGCAAATCTCACTTTCATTTCATTCAGTTCCTCTGTCCCTATAAAGGCCGCAGGCCAAGTTCCTATCAGCCAGGCTTTGTACACTTGTTTATTCCTTTACTGAGTTTCAGCATTAATCCATGTCTTGCACTATGTCTCGTGCTACGCTGCGTTCATCGGAGGTTTCACAGAGCACACAGAAATGGCGCTTTTTTTAAAAAAAAAAAACAAACCCATTTAATTTAATCTATACTCCATTGCTGAGATGAAGCTGCAATTTTGAAGTGATTGGTTGTTTTATTAAATTATTTTTGTAAATAAAGTAATTTAGCAGCAAATCAGTGTAATGTCTTGGGGAAAATATCAATAATAATTTACATGTGGACGTGACAAACCTGAGACTAATCCGAAGTGTTATGCTGATTGAGTCTAATCTTGCTTTACAACAGTTAGTTGCTGTTTCATGCAAGGTGTTTGCTTTCTCTTTCAAGGTTCTGTCACCTCTTTCCGATTCCATTTTGGCAGAGAAGACAGTGATAGTTCTAGATGACCGTGTAACCATTACAGATCTAGGAGTACAACTGGTTTCAGGCTTGTCCCTCTCCCTGCAAATCAGCAAAGGAAATAAGAGAGCTATCGTTTCTACCGCCTCTGCATATGATATCCTTCATACTCCAAAACAGGTATGATCCAAACTAGTATACAGAATTAATTTATTTGTTTACTGTGCTCTGACAGAAGCTAGGGAAAAGCTACTTGCTGTAAATTTTAGATAGCACATACAATGTATGGCTTTGTGAAAATCAGTAACTTCACATAGTGAAGGCTCTTCGTCTTACTGACCAACTCCTACAGGTGCGAACACCCACACAGAATGACCATTAAACTCTTCAGAACTAGTCTGGAGACCTGCACAGCACAGGGAAAGTGATGGACATGTCTGTGCATGCATAATGCTGTTGAAAGCACGTATGTGCCACTCGAGACACTTTTTCTATGGGAAAATATGGCTTAGCTATGTAAGCAGAGGTAGAAACCCCGTGCCTTAATAGTCTCATGGAGTCAGTTCAGCCAAAAGGATCTTTTGGTTGCATGTACAGAAGTTTTCATGATCTGCATTGCTGAAATCTGATGAGTTTGTGTTTACTTTGAACCGTATAATCTGAGGAATTAAATAGCTTTTGATGAGACCATAGATTAAAGTACATATATCTTTTTTATTATATTTATTATAGAATTGAGACTCTATATCACAAGAGAAAGTGTAACTATCTTTTTAGCACTAGCAATTTGCAGTAACAAGACAAATTGGTTTGGTCAAAACATTCTTAAAAAATAGTGGTTTTGTGAGTGTCTCTATAGTTCCCAGAAAGGACTACAACCACTTTGTATATTTCACATGATCTTGTATATTTGTAAGCATGAGAGAAAATTCAAAATATTGCATTGAGATGTGTTCTTAACCTCATTTGTTTCACTGGGCTGAATGGAAACACCATTCCAACACATAACAGCTCTGCATGTTGTATTAAATATGGCATTAGAACTGCAGTATTACAGAAATTCCCCATTATAGGTCCTTCATAAAATTAATTAACCAGGACTTTGGAAATATGATTATTTTCGTCATGGGGCCCTGGAATTCAAAAGAGGCTTCTCACTTCAGACTGCAAAAAGAATTGTCAATTTTTTTTTGTCAGCACCTTTTATTAAATTTGGATGACCGTGTCTTTGATAGTTCCTGAAGATGAGATAAATGCCTGTGTGGTCTAGAGAACACAAATCTGCATCAAGAAATGAGAAGCAGAGTAAACATTTTGATTTTCTTTTTAAAAAAACCAAAATAAACCGAAGTTAAACTGTGTATTTGTTTTGCCAATGTCAATCAGACTTAAACAACTGTCTGATAGGTGCTCTCTTACCTTTCACATGTTTTTTTTTCTCATCCTCTCTCCCCCCCAGGAAGCCATAGTCAGTGCTTGGATTTTGTTCAGTGATGGGTCAGTGACACCGTTAGATATCTATGACTCCAAGGACTTCTCGATCACCATCACTTCGCTGGATGAGATGGTAGTGTCTGCACAGCAAAACCTTCAGTCCAAATGGCCCGGGGTAGTGGCAGAAGGGGATGGGCAAGGACCTTTGATTAAAATTGAAATGGTCATCAGTGAGCCGTGTCAGAAGACTAAGCGGAAGAGCATTCTGGCTGTTGGGAAAGGAAGCGTCAAAGTGAAGTTTGGTCAAAAAGATTCTGACCAAAAAGGAAGCACTAATGACGTTGATGATGTGGATAGAGATTTTAAAAGCCATGCAAGCAATTCTGTAGAGAAACCTGCAGAACAAGGGAGGACAGTACAAGAATGGTCCAAAAACCATGAGGACATGTTCAGTCATGAGGACAATGCAAACAAAAGCACAACTTTCTTATCTCCCATTGATCAGGAGTCCCTGGAGGATGGCCAGCTCCAAAATAACCCAACTGCCTTCACAGGTTTCCCTACACAAGTAGAAATACCGGGAGAAAATAATCCCAGTGATCTCACATTGACTTCAAGAGGATTAACAGATTTGGAGATTGGCATGTATGCCCTGCTGTGTGTTTTCTGCCTAGCAATCTTGGTCTTTTTGATTAATTGTGTGGCATTTGCTTGGAAGTACAGGCATAAAAGGTTTGCTGTGAGTGAGCAAGGCAACATCCCCCATTCCCATGATTGGGTCTGGCTTGGAAATGAGGTTGAACTGCTGGAAAACCCAGTTGACATTTCACTCCCGTCAGAGGAGTGCACTACCATGATTGACAGAGGAATGCAATTTGAAGAAAGCAACTTTCTCCTTAATGGGAGTTCTCAGAAGACTCTTCATAATCATATCCTCAGATCTTCTGAGTACCTTTGTGAAAAAGAAGTTAAAAGTGAACCTATAAATCCTTCTGGGCCAAAGCAGAAGCGAGTAAAGTTCACTTCATACACAACAATACTGCCGGAGGATGGAGGCCCCTACACCAACTCAATTCTATTTGACAGTGATGATAATATTAAATGGGTATGCCAAGATATGAATCTTGGTGATTCCAAGGAACTTAGGGACTATATGGAAAGACTGCAAGACAATATGTAAAACTACTTTCTTATGTTTGTAATCACCTTTATGCCTTCTGTTTATGGATGGTGGAGCAGTCAGTCCAGTCAGCAATAGGAACGAGACAGTCCAACCTTGGAGTTACTGAGATGATAACCTGATATCACTGAGCAGGTACAAGAGGCTGGCTGAGTTGAACCTGTTTCACCACAAACCAGGATGTGCCCCTAAAACAGCTACCTGTAGGTGTTGGAGGTGTCACACATGATGGCTGTTTTTGTATACTGCCTGGTACTAGCAAAATGCTAATACAACTACGCTCAGACTCAGAGGAGACTTCATTTGTTTGTCATCTCTCACGATAAATGGTAAATCAGAAAAGAAAGGGATATTTGTTTGCATTGATTTTTCTAGTCGTCGTCCTTTGTAAAGCACAGTGGACATTTCTTGCTTACAGCCTGAAACAAGGCTTACGCTAAAAGGGATCTGAATGAATCTAATTTTATTGCCTATGTGCAATGCAGCCAAGTAGTCTTACTATTTTTTACAGATATAAAAACCCCCATGTGGTTAATTTCTTTTCCTATTGTTTATGAATTTTATTTGACTTAGGGCACATTAAGTATTTTCTTTGAAGGTTTTTTTTCTGGTTGTACCAAAGTGTAGTACAGTAATATTTATAATGATTTAAGTTTTCTATTCAGCTGCATCAGCCCCTAGAGATACCTCCTTCATCACTGGTTATCTTTCTCCTTTCCATATGGGTATATGGGTTGTTAGTATTTGAAACATAGAAAGGTATTAGAACTCTTACTGGGAAAGGGTTGTATCTTCTTACAGGGAACTGTAAATACAATAATAAACCCTGGAAAATAAAAACCAAGGAGTAGCCCTGGGTTTACTTTTGTCATTGCTAACATGAAAAAGTAACCTGCAACAAACCAGCACATACTTCAAAGGAAAATGCTCTGCTGAAACAGCAGCTTGGTTGACAATACACATTATTATCAGGATGAGAAAGTCAAATGTGGTATTGAAATGCATAGAATATGAAGGAAATTTCCTAGCAAATTAGCAAAGGCTTGGAGTCACTGTTACTCTGTTCTAATTAATACATTGATGGTAGAGTTTAAGAGGACAAAGAAGTCCATACTTAATGGCTAATGTCCCAGATCTTGTCTAAAACATCTCTGACCATAAAGCTGTTAAAGAAAAAACTTCATACCGTGTTTCATTAAAAAAGGAAGAAGGAAAGAAAAGACACACTGGGCACATTATAAAGTGACTATTCCCAATTTTAACAAGGAAAACATGCTGGAGATTCAAAGCCACCATTTCATATGCATTACATGTATTATTTTACAGAAGGATGACTGAAATAAGTTGAAAATTACACTTAGAAAAAAGTGAATCTTCATAATACTTAACAAAAACAATAAAGCACATGCTCTTGTGATGGATCCTGTGCAATAAACACAAGATCCAAACTACAACTGCCTTACATATCATAGTTCCCATCTTTTAGGTAGATCAAGATAGAATTTGAATTTTATAATTCAGTTCTGATATTAGAATAGACTAGACAAGCTTAACCATGGGAAATTCTGCATTTGGATCCTGCTCCACAGCTGGGAACATGTTTAATATAATTGCTGCAAAATACAAGAATTTTAATGGTGAGACTAGCAAGTGAGGACACCAGGCTTATATAAGTGATTAGAGACTTATGTTTGCTGGCACTGAACTGCACAGTGAGGGGATGGCATCTGTTCTAAGTAGAGAAAATAACAGCACAGAGATGCTTCTGTTTCATAAGGGATGCAGCCCTTGTGCGTCAAATGAAATCTTGGGTTGTTTAACAAATGTTCTCTGCTCTTTAAATGATCCAGACCTTGTAAGGAAATATTAATTCCTACTCTGATCCCTATTACTAACAACATAAAAATCCCTTTTTAAGAATTTAACATCTCTTCCCTACATGTTATTTTGTATTTGGCCTAACCATAAACAAAGTGTATTGTTTGCACATAATAAGTATAAATCAACCACAAATAAATTTAGTCTTGAAATCAGAGGAAACAACTTGTTGATGGTAGTTGCAGAGGGCAACAGCACAGTTGTTTTCATGAATGTGTATCCACCGTTTTACCAGTGAAACTATGATCTCACAGCAGCGTACTGGACTCCATGACCCACTTCTTCACTGGCGCCCCAGTCCTGCTCAGTACACGAGCAGATGCTAAACTCCACCCCTAGTCAGTGTCACATAGGCACACCAAGTGCCAAGGGACTTACAGTGGTGCTTAGCTGCTCTTCTCACTCACTAATAGGTAACAGAAGTCAACAGCTTGATTGACTTGTTCAGGAAATTTCCCTCCAAGGGCTACGGCTTGGAAGACTGAGGATCACTATGTTATGGTGCCTCGCTACTGTCATATTGTTGTGTCCCTGATCTTGCAACTGAGGCCTAATCCCTGGTTGTCCATAGTACCTACAAGCAGCTATATGTTCAGGCTGCACGCTAGCGTGTGGAGGAAGAACAGTCCTACATGCAGTGTGGACATTGCTAGAAGCCACCAAAGGAGACCACAGGCTTTTTTCAGCATTTACTTGCCATGTGGCTTGCAAACCCCTATGCTTTCAGATGTTGCTGCTGCAGAGAGTTACAAATGCAGGGTTCCAGGACTGTTAGTGTTGGACCAGAAATACTGCCGTTCTGGTGTTTGACTGAGCATGTATCTAACATACACTCTGGAGTAGAAACTGATGTGTGACTAGGGTCTGTGTGCTATTTACCATAGGGTGATAAAGTCCTAGCTTGGTACAGCATCTGTCAGCGTGGTCATGAAATTCTTCAATGAAGTTCTTAGGTGGCTCAGTGGCTGAATGTGGGGCTTCTTTGGAGTCATGACTTCTGCAGTCATAGGCATCAATCACATATCTAACCCAAAGTTAAATTACAAATACAGCCCATTAGAAAGTATCACTTGTTGGTGATCAGCTAAACAATGGAACTGGATACAGCCGTCCACAAAAAAGACCCCTCTCCTAATCTGGCAATTGGGGGGGTGTGTGGAATCTACAACTGCATATTTATATAACCTTTCTTTTTCTTTTACATCACATGTTGTTAGATTAAAGTTCTTACAGGGAAAAATGGCAATACGAGAAACAAAAGTGGGAAGAGAGAATTCTATTCTCAGTAAAACTGGGATAACACCAATAAAGTAGAGTTGTTCTGGATTTATGCTGGTTTAAGCACTTATGCTACTTCTCATGAAGTTGAAAGGAAAAGAATTTAGATGTATATATTTGATGCAAAATATAGTTCTGAGTTTTAAATGAGATATCTCAAACTTTAGTTTCAAAATAACTACATACTGTAAATGTAAGTAAATTTAATTTAAAATTATTTTAAACCCCCACAATTTTCTGATTCACCTAAATTTTTTTCCAATGACTCTTTTAAAATAAAGTCTTTTATTCACGCAATATATAATATTCCGCTTTGCTGTTAAAAGAACAGCGTTTATACATTAATAAAAGAATCTCTGCTTTTGAGATTACAAAGCAAAGGTAGCCAAATGATCAAAAGGCACAATATGTATATATGTGTGCAGGAAACTAGAATTGTCTAAAAAAGAAAACAGAAACTATACTGACAGATTAATTAGAATTATGCTTTAATAGGTGCCCAGGAAAGCAACACCTGTAATTTAATACTGAACAAACAGCACATCTTACTTATGGCATGTCTAGAGAAGACATTGTGAGCGAGTTCCTTTGCCTGCTACCAAGGACAGACAGTATGTACTATCAGTACATACACCAGGAGTCACCCAGGAAAAATTCTGCAAGCAAAGAGTGGAATCTGAGGAGTCTGCAAACTTTAAAAATCTGATGCCAGACCCTCGGATCTTGTAATCAGAGCCAAGTGATTTATGGCAGCTGAACACTGGCGTACAGAGAATGGAGAAGCAAGAGCTCGTAGTTCTCACCTGTGCCGAACTTTTTATTTCGTTGGGCCATCGCACACAGCCTAGCTCCACCTGGCTTGTCTACGCCTTCCTTCTCATTTCAGTAAGAACTTAGGAAATCAGTGCCCTGCTCTCCTCTTGATGTAGAACCACATAGATTAACGTTTTGACCTGCTGTTTCTTAATTCATATAGGGGAATGTACAAGAAAATCTTACAGCCATATGACACAGTACAAACAGTCCGTTATATAATGGAAAACCCCCTGTATTTCAAGGTAGAGTACCCTATGAATGAAATACCAATTTTTCATAGCGGATATGCTCTTTTCTGAAATATAAATCATGTGCACTACATTGAAATACACTATAGTGTATTGTGAAATGCATACATTAATTGCTGAATCTATAACACTGAATATGTATATACATCACACCCAATATATTTATACAATATAAGTCTTAGATGTATAACATAATGAATTCTGTACAAAATAAACTGTAAGTTAAGACAATGAAAGAGAACTTTTATATCTGTGTAATTTGTATGCTGATTAAGTTATTCAAGCCTCAGTTTTCATCTTTAAATGTACCCTTAAAAAAATACTTATTTTCTATAGGCAGATGTCTGAAATAAAGACTGCACTCTTCAGAAAAGAAGCAACTGAAAGACTGTGAAAGAAACAGATTCTGCTGGAGAAATAAACATAACGTTCATGTGATTTTTTTTAAAAAGACTAAACCATTTTGCATTTATACTGGTCAAGGTGATCTGCTGGTTGGGTTGAGGGTGATGTGCCTCCTTGCTCAAAGCAACACAAATTACCGGATTATATAGTCCAAGGGTTTCACCCAACCTTCCCTGCAAACAGTGCTCCAGCCCTCTCTTCCTGCAGGGAGTGATCCTTCCCCAGCACCACATGCAAAGAACAGATGAACATATTAAATGACCACTGTCTTGCAAAGTATGGTAGAGAGGTATGTTTGGGTTTAAAGGAAAAGGTAACAAACTTAACCTCTCCCTTTAACTCTCCAGTGTGAATCATCATAGGTCAGATTTTTGGTTCAGTATTCTGAATTTCCTTAAGTTCCCTTTAGAATCAGAGAGTCTTAAAATTATTAAGTGACCACTGACCTCATCGCAAGAGCCAGGAAAGTAGCTTGCTAATGCCAGAACAGGAAATTGAGCCTCAGTTTTTAGGTTTTGTTCAAGGTCTTGGAGATGGTGGCAGACACAGAAACACAGACTCTCCTGAAACCTCCTGGGGTAATCAGGCCTCCCACAGGCAACACAGTACTGGACACCAGTGCTCAGGAGGTGCCTCCATCGTCCTTCTGCTGTTTGCAGCTGGACAATGTTTGAGATCTAACTGTACAAACTCACTGCAAAGGTATGGGCTGCCTTTGTGCTAATGGGAGCCATTTAACATCACCTGAATGATTTAATGATCACTATTGTCATTTCTAATGCATTGAAACATGTTTTTATATAAAGTCAACTGGATGATGGATTGAAAACTGTGATTTAGGAAGTGCCTCAGAGAACCTAAACTTTAATGTGCTTTGGGCACAAATTCCAGTCGGTCACCACTTAGTATTCTCAACAGTAAAATAAGAAACATTTTTCGTAAATGACACTTTTTTTTATGGGCATTTATATTTGGTCCCTATTTGACCATTACTGTGACACCCTTCCCCTTAGCAGCATCTTACTAAAGAGACACCAGTGGATCTATTCACACTGCAGTGCTCTATTCGGTGTAACTAAAGGTATCAGACTATGAGCTTTTATAGAAAAATAGTATTTACGGTTATATTTTACACACACACAAACACACACACACACATGCACACACTCAACTGTTCAAAACAACTACCACTGGTGTAAATTTTAACTACCAATGTGTGTGTGTGCTATGTAACCGGAAATAATTACCTGCAGTCACCTGGGAAAAAAATAGCCCAATAAATACAACTTTTTTTTTTCTTCCAAAAAAGCAAGGCCTCAAGATTTGGCAGGCAAAAGGCCCGCATAGTGATATTTGTCACAAATTAAATAGGCCAAATCCTGAAGGCTGTCTCAGTTGAAACTCCCACTGGTCTTGTTAGGAGCTGGACTGAGACAGGACCAGAGACAGACAATTACCACTCAGGTCTGGAGCCTGAAGGGTTGGCTACATCCTCCCATTGCACAGAACTGGACCCTGCTGTTTCCAATCAGTAGCACCTCTGGCTGGGAGCAAACAGAGCACGTGATGGTGTTTAGAGTTTACCTAACTGGTGACACATCGCATTATGTAGTATTCATGAAGCTTACAAGATTTTCTTCGGTGAAAATGGGAGCCTATGTGCAAAATCAGCTATTAATTCTGCACCCTCCCAATATAGTTCTTATAGCATAACTTTATATATTTTTTTTTTCCTATTCCAGTAATCCATGTGGCCAATATCTGCAAAAGTTTGGTTACTGAAGGAATAAAATTGAGCTGTCTTAGTGAAAGAGGCAGCTTATTTAAGAGATTAAAGCGAAGTGGATGATGTTTTGAGACCTGTTATGAGACTCTTAAAGTGTATCATAGAGTTACTTGCTTCCAAAAACATACATATCAGCATAAGGATTTATAAACCAATGCAGATGAAGACTTGTGTCATTCCTTCTGATAATCTTAGATTAGTCTATTTAAAAATCAATGGAATCTGATGATACAAAAAAACAAGTAAGCATCTCAAGATTTATTGGAAATGAACAACATGTATTTTTAATCCTCCAATTTAAAACTGGTAGGCAGAGCAGAATACACTCTCCTATGCCATAATATTACCTGTAGGAATATTTTTTTTAATCAGTAGGATTTAAAAAAGAAAAATCATTGGCCATGTGAACTCAATTCTGATCTCACTGAAATCTATGACTGCTACGAAACATTCATTTTCAACTAGGTCTATCTGTACTATATTTATAATTCATGCATTCATTACAAAGAGTGATGCCATTTTACAATATATTTACACTGAAATATCCAGTAGTTATTCCCTGTGCTCAAATAGCACACTAGCAGGAGTCACCGTATGCTGTGAGTAGGATATAATCTCGGTCCCACTGGAATCATAGTGACTTTAAATACTATCAGGATTTCCTGGTATTCTGGGTACCGCTGCTGGCCAAACCAGAGCCCACAGCAGTTGTACTGGCCAATGTCTGACCCTAGCTGGTGGCAAAGGGAACACACATACACACCAATACTTAACAATATTAAGAACTTCTGCTGCTTATTGTTCCAGACTTCCTTTTTTTTCAGAGTACATGTGCCAGTGAAAATTTATAGTGTCTGTATTTTCAAGTGTTTGTACTGTCTCCATAAAGTGAAACTAGTACTTTGTAGAATGGATTTTTGTATGAGTTTAGGTTTTGCTATTTTAGACACTTCTAGATTAAAATGGAAAAAAATATGAATTAGCAACTTATTAAAATATTCAAAAAATTGTAAAATATATAAACAGATGCCACTTACTATACTGCAGGCTATAAATCAGCCTTTCACTTGAGGTAAAATATTCCTCCTTTCATGGAAAATTAATTTTGACAAGGTACTTCATTTTATTTCCAATAGATTGAGAGTGTGTTTTATTTTCACAATTTAATTCAATATTGGTATACAGTGAATGGTCAGAGCCAAAACCCAGCCAGGCAGGCAAACTAAGGAAAGCCACCTGGCTAGTGCAAGGAAAGAAAATGATAAAAGGGAACCTTTGTCTAATCATAGTTAAGCCTTTGTTAATGTTTCCCTTTGGTTTGTATAGACTGGGTATAGGTATCTCTTTTAATCCCAGGTATAGTAAATAAGACATATTTATACCACTTATACGATGCAACACATGCATGTAGCATACAGGCATACATACGGCATCATTACTAAAATCTAGCTGATAGCACTGAATTGGCCAAGTTAAATGAAAATGTGGGATCTTCCCTTTTAAATCTAAATCCTTTGTTCACTTCCAAACGCCTGATTTACAATGACAGGTTACAAGAATCTCTTTTTCTGGGGCAGTTTAGCAAAGACTGAAGAGCCAGGATCCCCCCTGCCCTGCTGTGAGCACAACAGGCCATTTTCAGCAGCTGTTTTTCACTGAAGAGTACAGACACATTGGTACTGCCACTGCCCCCGCCTTACAAAGCAAGAGAAGGGGCCTGCGCTGATGTTATTTCAGTGTCCTGAAGGTCTCTGCGTGTGACACAAAACTGGCAACGGCCACTACAGGGTCCAGCTCTGTTACAGAGTGAGTTAGTGAAGGGACATTTTGAAAACACTGCTCACCCAAGGCTCTGACACAGTCAGGCTTCAGTGAAAAAAATCTAACCTGAGCATTGCTGTGTTGGCTCACAATAACGGCCATCGAACGCTGACATCCTATTGAAGTCCATAACCACTATGAGATGATTCAGCAAATTTCAAGAAAACCTCCAGCACGGGTTTGTGCAGTAACACCTCTGTCAGACCAATGTGCAAAAAAAACTTTCAGCCAATGCCAGATAAATACAGTCTGTGGTTCAATACGGCAAATACAGTTACTTTTTTAAACTGCTCCATAATGTAAAAGCATGGAGGTATATACACTTGTTTAGGTACATGGCTACGTGTTTACTGGAAATAAATGCATAAAATGAGCTCCTTTGTCTGGCATATTCGTAAATACTGTGTACGGTGCCTGTGTTGACTCTCAGTTAGATCTGGCCCAGTGCAGAAGAGGGTTGCTCAAGTCCTTTTCTGGCTTTGAGCCATCTCTAATGCATCATTCTAACTTAGCAAATGGTTTAAAAGCATCAAAGCACACACCACCAAAATAAAGACTAGCAAAAGATTTCAGGCTTTTAGGGTTTGTGCCAGAAGAAGCTGAGCACATAACTAAAACAATTTAATTTGCTGCCCCACAGAAGCTGCATTCCTCTAGATAAGATTTCTAAGGGCATTCCCTAATTGGGAAAGAGTTCATCTTATCTTTGCTGCCTTTCTTTCTGTTGACACCACCAGCAGAAAGTATATTGATAAAGAGAAGCTGGCAGGATACCTGATCGCAGTAGGGATGTAATGAGCCATTTTGGGATTCCTGATGACTTTTCACATGGGAAGATGCTGATGCCTACAGCTCCGAGAGCTATGCGACTGCTCCCGTCCTGGGCCCTGCCTGCACACGGCTGCGGGTGTGCGGTGCATCGAAAGCTGGACAGCGGTAGCACAGGAGGAGAAAAAACCTTTATAGTAAACACAGAAGCCTCATGTGCTGGTGAGGATTTTGCACATGGGTAACAAAGCATAAATCAGCCAGCCCATTTCTTAACAAGTTTATCACACATCCAGGAGCCGCTGTGGCATTCCTGAGACAACTGCTTCCACTGTAAACTAAGCTTAATTTAAATAAGGGCACTTGACATAGTATTTCTGAAGGCAAACAAGGATCACAGCAAGGGTTTTGCTGTGTGTTCAGCTGTTATTTGACTGTGCTGCCTTTTGTTACTGTGGCTTACTTTGCTGGGCTCTTGGTCATTGTAACTCATGAGGATGCGTAGTATTTTAAAAGGAAGTGCTAGTGACTTGAGTCAGCACTCTATGTACCAGCAATCCAAGCAATGGAAGTATGCTTTGGTTAATATAATAAAGTTTGTAAGTCAACTAGTTCCCTTGACTTGCCAGGAGCTGATAGTCCCTACCTAGAGATGCACCAGTGCCTACAGCTGCCTTTTGCCTTCATTTTCTGCCATTTTTAAATATGAAAATTTTGAAATGACTTCATGCAAGCCCTTGGAGCCATTAAATCTGGCCATTAATTTGGACTCATTCTTAAAATGAATCACCTGCTGCTTATGTTCACAGGCTGTTTTCTTAGTAAGGATACAGGACTCTTCTAGGACAGAAGAGGTCCTGCTCTCCCTAAGACCTGAGCTAGTATCTAGCAGACAACACTGTTTATATTAAAAATTGAAGCCAGCGGATGGGTCATGTTGAGAATGCGGCTACTATGACGTACATTTAAATGCACTATCTCTGCAGGTTACATAGATACTAGGTGTTTCTGCAGTTAAAGGACTGGAAATTTTCATGGATTAAAAAAAAATATTTCTACCATCTTTCTTGGAAATCTCTTTCATGAAAGGTAACCACACGTAGCACTAGACAAGCATTTTTTTTTTCCTGCCAGGAAAGAAAAATCAGAGGCTAGAAACACTAAGGTAGCCACATCAGTAAAGAAGTTGGGAATAGTTAACATTTTCTCAGTAACATCATCACATACTCTGCAAATGATACATCATGCAATTATCTGCACGCTGTAAAGACAGAAAGCAGAAGAATAGATTCACAGTTTTTTTCTTTTTTTCCACGAATGGGGAAAATGTGTTAGACGTGTACCAGATCTTCTAATTACTTAAAACTATCTGCTTTTTACTGAATCTGTTTCTGCCTGGATTAATCTTTTTTAACACTGCTTTTATATACTAAACCTGGCTTTTCTTTACTGTGAAACTTGTTTGGCTTTGGAGTCAGTAAAAAAAAAAAACAGATCTCACAAACAAAAAAATTTGCCGTTGTCTTCCTGCACTGCAGTAGAGCAGCGAAAGGCGGCAGTAACCACCCTTCTGCTGTTGAAGTGGGAAGATGAATTCAGAGGCAGGGAGAAACAGAGCAGCTACCAGAGCCTTGCCTTCCTGAACAGCATTAACAACTGTTTCCACTCTGGGTTGAGAATGAGGTCCCAGCAAAATCTCCTAAGATTTTCAAATATTCTTTGGCAGCTACATCCACTTTGACATCTCTTACAGTATCCAAATACCTTTAACAAATCTTTTACACAGGAAGAAGGCTAAATCTTCCTGAAAGTTAACAGGGCTTGTGTTCCCAGGTGCCACTGCATAATATTCTCCAGAGCATCATAAATGATTTATGACCTTGACCTACCAGTCAGGCAGCATGACTTAGTCACATTTGCAGATTTTTTGCTTAAGCATTACACCCAGAAAAGCTTATCAGAGCCACAAAGACAGATACCTCTCACTGACTTTGCCCCCTATACTGAGAAACATTTGGTTCAACTATTTTGCTATCGAGCAATATCAGCTTTGTTCCCTTTCCTGCAAAAGAGGGCACTTACCCATACATCTAAATTAGAAAACACATGCTCTGTCATTTCTATTGTAGTCATAACTTAGTGATCCATTACATATGAACCAGTTCACTGAACAGAGAAACTAAAATGATAAACAAATCCCCAAATTAGTAAAAAAAAAAAATAATAAAAATAATGCTTTGGGCAACAGATTTTTACTTTGAACTCCCATCGCAATGAATGCATCCAGTTAGTTTCAAAACCATGCATCTGCTTCCTCCTTCTCTTTTCCTTCTCCTTTGGAATGGAGACGGCTTTCCAAAGCCTGGAAAAGCTACTTAGCGGTGGTGAGACCACATCTGGAGTACTGTTTCCAGTTCTGGATGCCCCACTGTAAGAAAGACCTGGACATACTGGAGCAGGTCCAGTGAATGGCCACTAAGAGGATAAAGGGATTGCAGCATCTGACACATGAGACGAGGCTGAGAGAACTGGCACTGTTTAGCCTAGAGAAGGCTCAGTCTCTCAGGGGCATCTTAACAATGTTTGTAAGCATCTGGTGGGATGGAATAAAGAAGATGGAGCCAGATTATTCTCCACGTCTTTCAGTGAAACGACAAAAGGCAAAGGGCACTAACTGAAATGCAGGAAAAAATGAGGTAGCAAACACCTGACACTTGGGGATATCACAGACAGGGCAGAACTGTGCTTTGCTGTCTCCCTAATGAACCAAATACACAGCAGGGAATGAAGAACTAGGAGCAACCCAAACTACAGAAGGAAAACATCCTTACATGAGCCTTGGCCAACAGCAGCTGCTATACGTCTTGGTAGCTATTAATGTTTAACTGTGCAACAAGTGCTTACTTACAGAGGGTGTTTTGTGCACTGCATTCTGGGTAAGGAACATAAGACAATTTAAATTTGTTTCCTGAATTAGCATCTAGTAGTAGGCAATGTGTAGACAGGCATGGAGACAGGAAACCTCCTGGGAGCTAGGGACTAAATGCAATGCTGAGCCAGAGCTCAGTACATCCCACACTGTGTCAGACCTGTCTGCACACAGAGGGTTTTTTTAGGTTAGCTACGCAGTGACTCTGGGTAGGCCAAGGCTATGTAAGTATGCAGGTGAAAATCCTGTGCATGCAAGTGCTGGATAAGTCAAAATACCTTTAAAGATGTGCATTATGGTCCCTGTTTTAGTGTGTTTGAAAACTGCCTAAGTCACAGAGGCAGCGTACAAGCATACAGTAGGGTGGAAAGAGGAAGACAGTAAAGGTAACATGACTCAGGGCTAGCCAAATAGCCCACAATTTTTTTAAGGGTGCAATGCTAGTTCAGCATCTACTGAGACACCCGTGTCTGAGGAGAGCTCTAACAAAGGACAGTATTTTGGAAGCCAGAGGAGCTTGGAATTATGATGGCCTGAATATGACAGCTCTCAATAAAGCTAGCAGGACTTGTTTCTGCTCCCACAACTGCTCATGGTGACAGTACAACAGATAACGTCCCATACCATCCATCCCTGGGGGAATGCTGCAGAGCTCTCAAGTTGATATGGCCTACTTTTGACAGTGGCTTCCACGAAATGCTTTCTCTCCTCCCTCTGTAGACAGGCACCACTGCCCAAGGGAGCAGAGCCATGGCTGGCCACAAACCATCTGCCTTCTCTTGACTACAGATTTCCCAGCAGCAGCAGAGCAAGACCCATACCAGACTGCACTGCTTGGTTGGTTCCTCATGGCATGGTCTAACAGACTGTCTGATTTAAGGTGTTTTGAAAGGGGCTATTTTTAGTGACACATATCACACACTTTGCACATTTGCCTCCTACAGAGGCCACCCACATTTGGTGCTTCCTTGACCCTGTTCTAATGTTGGAAAGCACCTTGGATGTCCCTCTCTCCTTTGGTGTAATTTCAGGATAAAGTAGAGGAGATGATGTACAGTAAGTTTTTTGCATCACTTGGGCAAATACATATTGTCTGAGTCTGAAGCTGCAACGTGCCACTGACAGAATATCTTTCGTGTGGTTCCTGCTTTTGCGCGTGCCATACTCAGGTGTTAGCATGTCCCTTGCACACTGGAAAAGGTAAGTAGCGCTTTTTGCCACCTCTCTAGATCTTTTTGCACTGGTCTTGTTGAGATAAGGTGGCCTTTTTCTAGCCCCCTTCACTCTTCTTCAGTTACTGTAAGAGGCATAGCAACATTACTAATTTATTTGCAGAAACCATTGAAGATTACATCTACTGCGATCAAATCCCCTTAAGTAAAATATAAACCGCTACTTCTCTGAATGTAAAGCCTAAATCAATAATGGACATGAAATCATCAAGTTTAATCTCAAACACAGTGAACCCAAGTAATCACTCTTCTTGATATAAAACTAATTCTGTTTGACAATAAAATACTACTAGTCTGTGCCATAAACCAATGGAACAAATAACTTTCCTAACCCTGACAGTTGCTGTCCAAAATCATTACATCTCGTCTCCTTAGCGATCAAGCATGTCACTATAGTACTATTTCAGCTCAATTCCCTTTCTATAAAACACATCATATGCACCAGAACTTTGAAAGTATTTCTTTTTAAGCAAAGCGTTATGGCATTTTCTCTTATTTGCCAAAATCGCACAGGTTGTACAAGGAACACACAACACTTAGTATGTTCCCTGGCATGTAGCTAGACTGTCTCTCAAGTTTAAGTGTCAGTGATGAATGAATCTAAGCCCCAAATGCAGATATCACAAAATCCATAATCAATAGCAGCGAGGCTGAAGTGTCTTACAAACATGCATCAGTGTAACTTCTCCGGGAGCTGCCCGTTTCCCTCCTGTGCTGGCAAACAAAGACTTAGAATTTAGAGGGCTTTGCCAAGGAGTCCACCCACATGGGCTGCTTTGTAGGCTGGTGCCTAAAGTTCTGCAGCATGTGTTAGTACATAGGAGACTGAAATGCACGCCAACACCCAGCCCAGCACATATGGAGTCTGCAGACACATGCTAAGAGTACCTGGCCACGTTCTTGTCATGTTTCTCATAACTAGAGCTCCTTGTGTAATCTTGACACCAAGCCCATAAATTCCTAATTTGATTGATCAGTAATACACCAGACATCCAAAATACGAAAGCCACCTCAGCTGCCCATACACTCCAAGGCCTGCAATTACAGAAAACTGAGCCTTGTTGATCTTTAGGGTGATAGCCAACTAAAACCCAAAATACTATTACTCCAGAAAACATGAGTGTTATCTAAGTAATAACTTGTCCTTGCAATAAAATGGTGGGCCGGCCAGCAGCGTGGGATCAAGGACCGACTGAGCAGACGCACCCAGCCACAGCTACAAATAGACAGTGCTTCTCTGCTGCTGCCCCGTGGCAGGGAGGGCATGTAATGCTGTACACCAGGTGTTTGCTGTGGGAAGGCTGTTTGCCAGAACACATGGCACATGCAACAATAGAAAAGTTTAGGGGACATAATCAGTTCTGTTACTTGAATTTCCTTGCTCAAGAGTCACTCAATCAAGAGATTATATGTTATTATTAATTAACGTAGCATCCCTAAAGCGTTGTTGCACTGAGGAAGCTTTTCAAGAATACTAATTTTTTATTTAAGATGCAAATATGCAGCAGTGTTTCAATTATTTAAAATAACAAGAGGGACCTAACTCCTTTTAACTGCTAGCATTTAACCACGGTTGTCTATATACAGTCAGAAATCACATCAGGAAGAAAATCTGAAACAAGATCTGCAGGTCTTCTCACCAGTGCTTCTTGGTTCCTAGTTGCAACTGGAAGAAATGATGTGAAAATCATCTTATGACCTCTCAAGTTTTGATAACATCTTCCATGCTTGTAATACCATTTTAAAGCATGAAGCCACGACACGCTTTTTAGAGTAGGAGCAATGTCTGATTTCTTTTTCCCCTCACTGGCTCAATATTTCACTTTGAGATCAGCACTAGATAGATCCTTCAGTCTCCCAAGCTTTCAAAGCTCTGGATTTTCAAGAGTTCTGCTTACATTCAAGCATCACACAGTGCAGAGCTAATTCAAAGATCTGGACTTGTCTGTGATTTACCTGTCTGGCATACAGTCTCTGCTCTTGAAAACCTCACTCAGGGGGTTATTATTTTTGACAAAACTCTTCCAGTGAGTAACTCCACATAATAACAGCCAGGCCAAAGAGCAGAGTTTGATCCAAGTCAGATCCATGCCCATACAAGTCAGTGAAAGCCTGATTATCTCACTGCTGAAATTCTGGGGTAGAAGTTAATGAACAAGAGCCAATGGCTGTTATCATCTTGTTAATGTCAAAGCTTGATTTTTTTTCCACTCCTTTCAATATTTCTGAAAATGTATACCCTGTCACAGTCCTTGATAACAGTTTGGTATCTCTTGAGCTGAGAAATTTTAATATTGTTTGGTTTTGTTTTTTTTTTCCCCAGCATATCTTTATTTTTATGAAAAAATGTATTTGATATGGTCATTTTATTGTGAGAGGAGGAGCAGGAACATTTGCTCACAGGAACATGTGAGCAAAGGACATGTTCGAAATAAGTGTTGCAATTTCATAATTATAAATTTTTGGGGTAACTAACAGGAATTAATAGCCTTGAAACAGAATGGGCTTTACACTGTGCAGGTAGGAATTTTTTATTTCATTTTTCACTTGGGCCTTGATATTTAGGTTTAGGAAGATCTTAAAAATGGAACAATGCAATAATCTAATCCCTTGTCTGTTTCTTTACACTTGCAAATGTATTCAGAGTGATAGTTTAGATGTATAATTATAAAGATTCTGAAAGATAATGAATTTAGTATTTTAAGCAACTTGCCAGATTTTAAATGACAATTATGGCTTTCTGTGGTTCAAGATCAACATTCTGTTTTTCTTCTGTTGGATAAATACTCATCAGCACCAGGATGGCATTCTGGCAGTAATTATTTAGAGCTTAGTCAGAAATAGATTTCCATTATTACCTATCACGAATGATGCAGAAACCTGTCTGGCACTAGAGGTACAAAGCTTGAATCCTCTGCCCGAAAAACCATCCTTTCTGTTTTCTCCCTCACTGGACTGCTTCTCACAAGGCTGGGTACATTTGCAGTTTGGATAGGTGGAACAATGCAGTCCTGGCACTAGTACTTCCCCGTGTCCAGGAGAGCATCTGTCCTACCAGGCAATGGTTTAGGAAAGGGAAAGATAGGGACGGGAAGTGGGGATTGCTTTTCCCGTAGGCTCACTGAGCTCCATACTGAACTGGAAGTGCGTTTTCCAGCTTTGCAACATATTCCTGTTTTATAATAGGACAGGATCAAAGCTGATAGTCACCCATACAACAGTATTCAAACACCCTGATGATGAAAATGCTCATGTCTGCAGTGGGAGACCTAGATTCAAAGACTCTTTTTGAACTGGAGCTCTTGACTTGTACCTGATTCTCCTGACAATCCAACTGTTCTGTTCTACTTGCATCAGACAGTGATTCTTCTCTGCTGTGCCGTTCTCTATTTGAGAAAACTTTCCCAACAAAAGGTTAGTCAAAAGTGGTGTGAACCTGTAAATCCCAGTGTGTTTTCACAGAGAGTTCTAAAGAAAATGACCAAGAGAAGTTGCAATAGGAGCTACCCTATTTTTCCATGAATGTAGCAGAAAGCTCCAATTATCAGTTTTCTATGTATCAACAAGCTCTTGACTGTATTCTTTTCCCAAAAGAGTAAGTCTAAACTGTCGCAGCACACTGTTACACACCATTTTATACCATGCCCAGCAAGAAAATTTGATGCTGCTTTGGCACTTCTAATTACTGGTGTTGATAAAAGCAATTAGTTCTAGTGGGTGGAAATTACATGCAGATCGGTAAACAATGATATGGTTACTCTACACAGTCTATCACTGTCAGCAGCAACTTGCTCTCTTGAGAGCAGAAAAAACTTAAAAGTGCTCTGTCCTTAAGCAATGGTGTATATTTGCTCATTCATATGGATTAGTAAACCAACTGTGATAGTGTCAAATAGACCAAGTGAAAAAAAAGAAAAAGTCTCCCCAACTCCCAGTTAATGTTTCTACACCTGAAAAATGATGGTTTGTTTAAGCAAAATCTTCCATTTAATATCACGATCATGATGAAATTTCACTGAAAAATACCTGAAATGAAATATTTTAATTAGGTTTCCTTTAGAGATGGGAAGAAAACATATGTTTAAGTCTTTTAGGAATTAAGGTTTTGTTTTGATTTCTGAGTCTCAGGTGAAGGTTTTCTATTTTCCTTCTTCATCCCAATAAAATTCTTGGTGAGGTGGATATTTTGAAGAGAAATTTCTAAAACAAATGGCTCTTTCCATTTTAGAGTGAAAATCAACATGGAATTGCCTGAATTTTGTGCAAAGCTCAAATTCTGAGTTTCAGCTAATGTTAATTAGCCCTTTTAACTATCGAGCCAAATTGAAAGCCTGGTGTAACCCTGCCATGGTAACTGAGCTGCTCCAAGAGTGGGCTTGACTGTGTTTTCTCACCAAATGAAAGAAACTAGAAGAAAAAAATATCACTTTTACATCCTAGACTTGAATTTTGTGCTGTTCTAGGCAAAGCATGTGGCTCACTATGGTTGGAATTGGAAGTAGGTCCTGACAGAAGATCCCTGCATGAAAGAATTGCCAGGACCTTCACTCCAGTTTTAGCCATGGGAAAGAGATGCTGTGCAGGTTACCCACCTGTGATTAAGTGGATTCTAGCACCTGCTGAAAGCTTTGCTCAAAACAGGATAAATTTTTAATCCCTCCAAATTACCTCTGCAGCTGCGGAAGGTTTCTCTTTCTTTTTGAAATATTGATAAGGTGGGAGCAATATTCTGCAGGGAGAAAAGATCAGCATTAAAGATGAAATCTCCACCTCCTAAGCAGCTACCATTTTTATGGGAGTTGTTAATGGTTTATTCTTCATGGATTATCTTCAAAATGTCTTCGTTGGCTGTTTTTCCTGATGAGTATCCTGATTTTCTATGGTGATGACGTGCACCTTCTTGTGGACTTTAAAAGGCTATGAAAATGTAGGCAAAATATCTTGTGACATAGATTGCAAAGTTAATGACAAACTCTGCTCTCATCTAGGGTAAAGCCAGCACAATAATTTCAAAGTTGTCCTACAGCGCAACTTTTCTCCTTTGATTTGCATTTGCTGCTAACCTGTTGCCTTTCTAGGGTCTGCATGGCCATGAAACAGAGTAATCCAGACATAACAAACCACTGCATCAGAAGGATTTAACTAGTGTTTTCCAGTGTTGCAGGAAAGTTTAACCTAGGTCTTTATCCTAATCAGAACCTGCAGAGATTTTTTTAAATCCTCTCCTCATAATTATTGTTTGCAGTTAATACCACAGTAGTACCCAGAATAGAGCTGGTTGAGTATTTTACAACAAAATGCATTTTCAGAAAGTAAAGCAATTGACATTGCAACTTAAAATGAGAGACAGCTGGTTTTGATGAGTTTTATGGGAAGGCTGGCCAAGTCTGGGGTGGAACTTCTGGTTAAAATACAGAGCGAAAGTACACTTGGCTATCCCCTAGCACGGGCTGTAGGGCCTTCAAGCAGGGACCTGAACTTTGCTTTCCCACGCTCACAGTAACTCACAAACCATACCAAGGTTTCCAGTGGAACTTCTGCATATAAAATACTCAACTGTATTTGGCTTCTTCTGAAACAGACTTGCCATTTTTATGTGTTTGAAATCTCAAAAATGTCTCTGGCACAGTAGAACAACCTCCTAACCAAGGCAAACCTACAAGACCCAGTAAGTGGTCAGATGTAGTAGTGGGACTGTGCTAAGTGCTACTGAACCACAAACTAAGAAATCAGCATCTGCCCTGCAATATTGTCATCCTTGTGTCCTAAGTGGAGAACAGGCCAACTGACATGTGGTCATACACAGCTTCACCCACACAGAACTGAATCCAGAACCTCAGGACCCTGTCCAATGTCTTTCACATGTAATCATCATTGAACTGCCTTCCAACTGGCTGGCTCTCTAGCATAGGGTCATATCATAAATTGCAAACAAACCTAAGGATGAAACCATTGATCTCTAACCTCTAGTTTTGTTATCTGTTACACTCTCTTTTATAGTAAGATTTCTTCTCCTTTTATTACTTGGTCAAACAACATGCTGCTTTCTTTGAAACAAGGGACTTTTTTTTTCTCACTACTAATGGAACATTTTAGATTAATGATATTTAAAAGGATCACAGATGGGTGAACAGGCTTGGAGAAACCAAAAAAATGACCTCTACCAAAATGTCCAAAATGTGTGAAGTATCCTGTCTTTATTTTGAAGTTAGAGAAAAATGTGAGCACTCACTTTTCCCAACTAGAGCTTGTTAGAGTTCTTCTAATTAAAAACATCTGAAAAACTTTTTTTTTGACTTTCTGTACAAGTGCTACAAATTTTGAAATGCCATCTTTGAATTATCAGGTTATCCTCAAAACTTAACCCTTCTTAGCTTCTTAATTTTAATCCACTCCAATGTTTTTCATGTTTCTTTAACATAAAATAACTTGTAATTTCAGTTGTATTTCCCATTTATATTTTTAGGTCCAGCCACTGAGAGACTCCGTGTGTGTCACTGAAGCAGACAAGAACTACAGTTCTGATTTAAGAAATATAGAGAAGGATTTTTTTTTTTTCTGTCAGAACTAGTTTTCCAATGGAAAATTCAATTTCAAGCAATATCTAGCTTTTGCAGAAAATGCTGTTTTCTCACTGAAAAGCTGAACCATCAAAATGCAGCATATTTTAGTTCTGAAATATTGCAGCTACGCTCTGTGAGATCTGTAGTTAGGGACAGTCGAATTAGGCAAATCAACATGGCTACAGGACTGGTGCCACAGCCAGGGGTTTGGCTACTTAGACCATGGGACTTGTTTCGAGAAACCTGGTCTTCTGGCAGCTGACGGGGTCCATCTGTCAGAGAATGGGAAGACCACTGTCTGAGCCCAAACTTTTCTTTACTGTGTGGGCCAAAGGAGAACAATTTCTCTCAGATCTAGGTCTCATTTGTAACAGTACTGCTCAGCCACTTCCCTCAGATGAGCCTGATCCAAATGGCTCTGTAACTGGAATCAGAAAAAGGAACATTCAGCTACAGGTAGCAATGTGTTAATTATTAAAGGCTAAAGGGCCCCACAGTTATTAATATTACAGTGTGAATTTCTCTTCCTCATTTTGGGGGAGAGGAGACTCTGCAGTGCTGTTTAAGAATTGACAGAGGTAGTAACACAATTTGGTTCTTTCTCCACTGTTGACAGTGTCACCAAAGTAACTGTGTCAAACAAAAGCAAAAAAGGATGTGCTGCTCTTTATTGCTAAGCTTCCTCAAAGAGTTCAGTGCAGCACTTACAAGAACAAAAGCACAGCTACTTATCCCTGAAGGGAATGCAGAAATTGTCGTCTTCCTCTGGGACATCTAGAGGTCCTTCTGCATGCTCTGATCTAAAAAAACATTTATGTATATACTTACTTTGAATATCTCTATGGAATTTGCCTTGGCCTAATTAGGTATCTTGATTTCACTGAGATGACTGCATATGCTTAAGCATTTTTTGTATGGTGTTGCAGTAGGTGTGCCATGCAATCCAGGGAGACACAGGCTGCTCCCAACAGCCTATATGGCCGTTATTCACTTCCAATTAGAAAACAAGTACATTTATGGATACCAATTCCAGATCCTCTAGCCAACATCCCTGTCACTAGGTTTATTTCCATAGGGCCCCTGTGTATGTCACTCTAAATCCTACTGCTCTGCACAGTGAAGCTGTAGCAACGCTAACTTGACATGAAGTGGGCAGAATCTGAGAAGTCTGCTATAACTGCAGCAAGTTTTGCACATAGCAGAATGAAGCATTTGGGCTTCCTCCAACAAGACTGTATGAGAAGTCACCATAAATAACTTACCCTGTCTATGCAGAACAAAACCATCTTTTGCACATTTGCCATAACGAATAAGACAAGCCATATATGAATAAATAGTTTTTTTTTTTATTTTGGAAGACAGAAAAAGGGAAGGTGTTCCCTCTCCAGTTCACTGAGTTGTCTTTCCTTCTGCCTCCCCGTTTCTGCACTGACTTTAGCCATTCTGTAAACACCCATCACTCTACCACCACATTAACTTACAGACACAGCGAGCTGTTCCTAGTTGGACCCCACCAATCGGTTATGTTTAAAAAGCAGTAACTACCTGACATTTCAGCCCCATGTTGGCACCAGTTCCTGCCCTCTACAGCTTACAAAGACACCAAGGTATGGTGCCACCCGCCCGACATCAGAGAGTCATGAATGACTGTGTCCCTCCGTAGTGCATGTTCTGCTGGGTAGCACTGCCACTCACACAGCACCACGAAACAGCATCTCAAAGCACGTTTTCTTCTCAAGAAGACCTGTTCAGAGCAGGTCAAAATACAGAACATTCAGACCATAAAAAATTCAGACCTCAGAAACATACTTTTGTCCCAAATTGAGAGTCAAAGATGATGTTTTCCCTGGGACAGCACTTGAAAGGCTTTTTAAAAATCTATATTATTATTTTAACAAATACCAAATAGTTTCTTTTTCCCCCAAGTAAGACCGTTATATTTTCAGAGTTCAAGTCACTAGGATAAAAAAAACTATAAAATTAAGAATTATTTTGAAATTGCATATCCATATAAAGTAATAAACTGAATCAATAAGATAAGGGAAAACAAGCTAAATTAAAATTATAAAGTCAAACTGTGTAATTTACATTTTTCCCCATTAAAAATTCATTGAGAAGTGACATGTGCTATGAAATGTTTCAATTTCAACAAAACTGCTGTTGTCAATGGAAAACTTCCATCCAAACATTCCTGGTGTTACATGGGTGGTTTTTTTTAAGTTTCCTTGCAGCAACAGTGCCACCCACTGTCTGTTGCAGTGCTGCTGTGCACAAGGCCTTCACGCCACAACCCTTGCAACTAACTCTTTGTTTCTTTAGGGGAAAAAAGCATTCTGGTCTTGTCCTGCAATGACCACTGACCAAAATATTGCAATTGCAGAGCTGACTCTGCTCTTCCAGAGCCTACTGAACAACAGGAGTGTGTTAACCAGCTTGTTACAGCAACGACAGTGCTGCAAAGGATGCTCTCTTGCTAATTTTCACCATCATCACTATAGCAGAGGACTGCTACCTTGTATCCATAATAGAACATGAAAGGTAGCTGAAGTGTCATATGCCAAAAATCATCAGGATATTTTATCTTAATCTCCGCTGATCAGTTAGTGCTCAAAAACATAATGAAGCCAGTAGCAGTAATTTGGAGATGTAAATAAACACCATCATATTGGAATCTACCTACTGTGATCTTGTTGTGATGTGGTGGTTTCAGGGAGTACAGAACAAAGAAACCACAGGAAGGTATGCCATTTCATTTACAGCACCTTCACACAAAATCCCCGTCTATCCATCCCCTAGAAACATAAGTCTCAATGGCATTTACAGCACAAATTACCTGGGAATATTTTGTAGTAGTTACTTGTAGCATACACTGCAAACTGTCAGCAAGAATGTAGATGTGTTGTTGGTGGACATGAGCAAAGCTAGTGCAAGTACAGGAATTCTATTGATAAAGGTTTTTTTCCTTGTAATTGGGCGTAAATCTAAACCAATTAAAAATTTTCTGTCAAAACAATCACCATTAAAAACATGCTGAAACAGTTAATTTGGACAAAGCTGAAACATTTCGTTTTGCCTTCCTCAGACATCACAAACTAATCAAGACAGAGAATTGATTCAACCTCAGAAAAATAGAGTCTTTTGAATAAGAGTCTTTTGAATATTTAATCTTCATTTACTAGTTTTTGCTCAAAGGGTTCAGCTTTTATTTCTGATTCAGGATGAGGAAGCAGTTCCCAGTTTGGAATTCATTGCATAGAAATTGGAAGTTTTGCTCAGTTCCTAGCAGCTCTTCGCAACACCATGGCAAGCCCCTGGAGTTACCCAAAGAAGATAGTAGGCCTACTTTAAACATGACATTAAGATACTGAAATACTGTCCAACAGCAGCAAAGAAAGTAAAGCTTTTAGAAGCTCTACCAAGGGCATCTATCCAAGCTTTACCTGAATGAAGATGTCTGAAAGAGTTGGCTATGCCAATTTTTGGAATAGCATGAGAACAGCAGCAATACGGCATCAGATCAAAGGTGTATCTAGCTCAGTATCCTCCTCTGACAGTGGGTAAGACAGACTGCCCAGAGAAAACGTGCAAGAAATCAGATAAGTGATCCTACCCCTTTTAAGACCTCTGAGCTTCCTCTGGCACTCAGTGGATCAGTGAGTTCTTCAACTGGAAACTACAGCCAAGTCATTTTGTGTAAAAGCCACTTACACCTAGCCAATCTCTCGTGAATTTTCTTGAGAACATTTATACTTTTGGCTTTTACAGCATCCTATGGTACCAAGATCTGCAGTTTAATCACACATTGTATAAAAAATTAATTCCTCTTATTTGTTCTGAACCAGCAGTTTGACAATGTCACTGGGAACCCCTGGGTCTTGTGTTACAAAAAGCAATAAGGTAACGAATAACTATTCTCTATGTGACTTCTCCATCTCCTTTGTGATTTTATACATCTCATGCCTACTCCACCTCACGCTGGTAAGTTCTGCCCAGTTTAATTTCTCCCTCTCTGTAAGCCACGCTCTGCCTCTGAGCATCTCTGTGCCTTTTTGCAATTTTTCAGCACTATCCATGTGCGGTCTGGTGATAAGTACTGTCCACAGCATTCCAGCCAGGTATGGGGGCACCACAGGTTATACGGCAGCACAATTATGTTCTCTCTTTTACTGTGATTTTTCTGTTCATTCCTACAGTTCTATTTGCCTGTTTCACTGCAGCTAGCACTGAGCTATATTTTCAAAAAGCCACCTTCACAATCATATCAATGTTGTATTTTGGCCTCTTCTATGCTTTGTGCCAGTGGTGTCAAACAACCAGCCAGAGCCTGGGTTAGGTTCAGGACACTAAATCCTTGATTGGAAAGATGTCCATAAGCTGCAGGCTGCCCAGTGTCCCTGGATTAGCCCAGTATCATTATCACCTTAATACATTCAAGAGGCATATAGAACCAAAAGCTATGAATAAGCAGCAGGTCATACTCAGGGACCAATTCTGCAACCATTTTTAAGTGTAGCATTTCCCTGACTTAGAATCATAGAATGGTTTGGGTTGGAAGGGACCTTAAAGATCATCTAGTTCCAACCCCCCCGCCACAGGCAGGGACACCTTTCCTCTAGACCAGGTTGCTCAAAGCCTCATCCAACCTGGCCTTGAACACTGACAGGGAGGAGGCAGCCACAACCTCTCTGGGCAACCTGTTCCACTGTCTCACCACCCTCACAGTAAAGAATTTCTTCCTAATATCTAATCTAAATCTACCCTCTTTCAGTTTAAAACCGTTCCCCCTCGTCCTGTCACTACTTGCCCTTGTAAAAAGCCCCTCTCCCGCTTTCCTGTAGGCCCCCTTCAGGTACTGGAAGGCTGCTATGAGGTCTCCCCAGAGCCTTTTCTTCTCCAGGCTGAAGAGCCCCAACTCTTTCAGCCTCTCTTAATAGGAGAGGTGCTCCAGCCCTCTGATCATCTTTGTGGCCCTCCTCTGGACTCATTCCAACAGCTCCATGTCCTTCTTATGTTGGGGGCCCCAGAGCTGAATGCAGACTTAGGCTTTAATAGCTTGGTTGTAAATTCTCCAGTATCAGAGATACCATTTGCAGTTGTATGGTGATGATCTCCTCACTAAAGCAACCCATTGCATCAGGCAGAATGCAAGAATTGCCATTTTTAAAATGGACCCAGTGTGTTTATGCATACTTTGTCTGTTGGTTAGTTGACCAACAAGAACATGCAGAATGTCAGGTCTGATAGTGGTTTCCCAAATATTTTCAATAATAGATATTGCTTTGTTACGTTCTCCTGCAGTTCAGTAATCTGCGGGGGGCCTGCGTCTAGCACATTACAGTCTAGTTTCCTCCCAGTTAAAATGTGCTAAATAAGTATTCCACGCCAGAGGCTCAGTCAATTCACTGGATCACATTTCACCCCAGATGTAAATCCACTGCAATGGACTTACGTCAGAATGAAACGGGCTACCTTGTTTCATTTCATTCAAAGAAGGTGATTTTGTTAATATATTTGTTAATATTTTTATTTACAGATTTCTTTGCTTCTGCTTTGATGATGGGGATAGCTGTTTTCCTTTTTACTAATTTACATTTTTCCTTTTTTTTAATAATATTTTTGTTTATTTCATGGTAAGGGAAATGTAAACACAAATCTAAATCACAATTCTGAGGCAGCTATCCATGGATGTCAGGAGATTTACAACAATGTGCAGCTTTTTCCTTTTCTTTTTCATTGTGTTGTGTGTCCTTTCTCTTCCCTTCTTTCTGTATC
Organism: Nyctibius grandis; assembly: GCF_013368605.1. Taxonomy (NCBI): domain Eukaryota; kingdom Metazoa; phylum Chordata; class Aves; order Nyctibiiformes; family Nyctibiidae; genus Nyctibius; species Nyctibius grandis. The sequence continues at coordinate 11,601,185 of NC_090671.1, read as the reverse complement.
TGTATCAAACTGCAGACACTAATCTGCATTTTGTCTCCCTCCTATAGCTTTCCATATGCGCTATAACCATTTCTGTGCAGCAAGTCTGCCTTCCACCTGCTCGTGCCAACAACTCCCTAGTCAGACCCAGAATGGCTGACTCTAATTCTTCAAAGTTACAAGAGGCTGCTCAAGAGTTGCCTTCTCTGGCTCCTTCAATCATTCATTGAAATGACCTTGCACAGTGGATTAACTGATTTCCATCTCACTTCCATCCAAGTCACAGAGCAAACTGAGAAATGACATGCACAGAATCAGGCTTCTTTTTTCTGAAGCCTCTTTTTCTGCCTCCCTCCTGTTACTACTCCCGTGGCAACTCTGCCCTCGAATCCCCCAGCTCTGCCACTTACAGCACAGTTTACAAACCTGTGAAATACAGCCTATAATTCTCATCTATGTCAGTTATCAGATAAGATTTTGTGAGTTGACTCCACATTACCGTTAATACATAATTCATGATTAATAGCAGCCACCTGAGATTCAGACTCTATTATGAAAAGCACAGCAAACATTATGAGAACCAATCCTCGCCCTGCAGAGCCTGGCAATCTAGGCAGGCAAATAGTGGAAGACAGTAAATAGAAACTCAAGGGGGGAAAGGATTGTCCAGGAATTTACAGCAGGTCAGCATTACAATCCTGCCTTTACCACTACAGCAATCACTGCCTTAGCTCTGACTATGACTCAGGGCCTGCTTTTGTTTTCACGAAAAGCCACTTCATGTTTTGCTACTGTTTCTGAAAGCAGCAGGGTCAAGCTGGAAAGAGGCAATACTGAATGTCTATACGCAAGTTAATGGGGCTACACACTTAATAGAAAGCGTTTGGCTCTTACAAAATCAGACCTTCAGTTATTGAGCTGTATTGCATACTTCCCATAATGCAGAAGATGGTTCCGATGTCTCTGCAGAAACTTTGTGGTGTCTCTTAGGTAACGTTTTCTCAGAATACAAATATAAAAGAGAGGTGAGATTTCCTACCACAGATTTGTTTGGCGTGAAGTCTTCACATGTCAGTATTTTTTCCCCCCATTAATGAGATTCCACTGTCAGGTTTAGACAGTTCTTTAGATTCATCAGATGAAGAAAGGAGACATTTTTGCTGACAGCCTACATTCTAGCCCGCCTCTTCAAAACTGAAGGCATTAATATTAGATATAAACAGATAGCTCTAACACTCTGTCTGTCACAGGAGCCAACTCTAGTGACATCTTTAGGAGAGCCATTACTACTAGCATCCTCTGAAGCTTTCTATGTCATCCTGTAACATGGAGGCAAATTGCTTGGTAGCATCACACTTTGAGGAAGAGCCTCTAAAGGCAGCCTTTGGGACATCAGTTTAGACTTGTACAGAAAAGGTAGTACATATTTGTAAATAAATCAGAAAAGGTAGTAGCCTTTCCATTCAGGGCAGTGTTGGAAGAGCATATTCCTCTCCAAAAAAATAAATAATTCAGAAAGAGGCAGATACACGGGAACCTATTATTACCAGTAGATAAAACTAAATAATGCTTCAGAGTTCTCCTGTAACAGCATCACCATCTGTCAGTTCCTTGGCCGGATCCATCAGCCTGTTCAGATACTAGCTCATACAAATCCTGCCTTTTTCCCTTTCTCTCCTCCCCTCACCCTAATAAATGCACAGGCTCTCATCCCTACAACTAATTCTTTTGCCCCTGCAATACAAAGTAGCTTTGTCCATAGTGGAAGTTGTCCTTGACTACCCCAAACCATGGCCAGGCATTGTCTGGAAAAGGGCCAGCTGACACCGGCCTTAACAGCGTGAATGTTAAGGATGCTCAAGCACTAGCGTGGGAGCCTGTGCCCAAGGACCATTTAATTTATTAGTAGAGATGCAGCCATGAAGTCCCAGGCAAAAGACTGGGAACATGGTTCTCCCTCACTATTAATACCAGAGACAGGTAATTATCTCACTGTCTGCAGGCTGGAAAACAACAAATCAGATTCTGAAATGTGTTCAACACTTACAGTTGGGGTCAGATTTTTCAAAAGAGCTCTTCATCTCTTCAGGTACTAAAATAAGTGACCAGCTTCTCATAAAAGCATGCCAGATATTGAGCTCTTTTGAAGATTATTTCCAATTACAGATCATGATGAACATGCAAAAACCTGCCCTGGAATCTTCAGAAAAGGAACTGCTTTTCAGACACAGCTATAGCTGTAAAACATGTACCGAAACCTAGCCATTTCTCCAGGATCACAAAGGTCAAGATCAAGAATTGGATTTAGTATGTCAAGGATAGAAAGATTTTGCAGGAAATAAATTAAATGAAATCATTATTTTTGAATGAAACGCAAAAAAAAAGAAAAAATAGTTTGAATAGTTAGGTGAGCCAGACAGAAAGAATTGCCTATATAAATATATAAAGAGCAGATATAGTGTAACCTTTAGGAATCTAAGAACCATTTGTCCCCACTGAATTTAACAGTCACCTTCAGCTAGCAAAAGTTTCTAATTTTGATCTGCAAAAAATCTGTATTTAATTGGAAGAACTCTCCTGCCAATTCTGTCATAAGAAGCTCAACACAGATTTTCAAGTCATTACAGAGGGAATAAATGGTGATGCTTAGGTACTGCCTTTGAATCTAGGTCCTTCAATTTGGTTTTATTTCCCTCTTTAAAATTAATGATATATTCAACATGTCTGTGGAATAATGGGAACAGAAGTTAAGCAAAGAATATAGCTGTTTCTAACTGTTCCCTTGCTCTAGAGATTCAAACCATCCATCTTCCCATAATTGCTATCATGGTAAATGGTTCTTTAAAAATACTGTGTTGACTTTCACTACTATCAGCTTGCATGACTATATTTATTTCAGACACTTGAGATGCTGAGCGTATTACAAGTACAGGACAGCACTGCTCTGGGTCCAGAAAGAGAAGGCTGTCACTGGTTTTCAGGCAGGCAGGATCAGGCCTAGCTGGCTATGCAAAAAAAGAGACTCCTTGCCATTGTACATGTTTGAGAAAAGTTCTGTCCGGCTCCAGTAAGGCGGCCAATATTAAAAAATCATTTTGAAAATGCAGCCTTCTATAATCATCACATCCACTTAACTGATCGGTCACAAGACCTGTTAGTGCTCTCTCCCATTAGTGCAACACAGAATGAAACCTGCCCTAAATTCGACACTAACAACACTTGCAAAACAGTTCCTTAAGGCTAACAAGACAGGACAGACGTTCCAAACAGTGAAAAAAATCATACATTCATGAAAAATATTGAGGAAAAAAGGAAAATGCTATCTTGTTATGATAAAAAGAAAAATTAACTCCTCTCTGACAAATTACATGCTTGTGTTCAACTTGGCACTAACCAAGGCTGTGAAAGCACATAATATAATTAGTCTAACACAATGATTAGCCAGTAATTAGCACTGGCCTATCTTACATTAGAATCCTAGCTTTTTGTAATATGTTTTTATCTTTACCTACATTCATTTAGTACAAAAGCCGAGACATGCACATCACAGCAAATAATTAGGGCATGGATTTCAGCTTAGTACTTTGCAACAGCGCACTACAGTCCAATAAGTGGAATAGAAGTTAATGTATAACACAAGGGCTAATTCACATTATCTATATGCTAAGTATTAATTTGTTTCTTCACCATTTAATTTAAACGCTAACTGCTCTATACTGCCATCTGTAGACAAACTAAGGTTCCCTTATTCCACAGATAATGTTTTTGGTCATCTGCCAGATTCCCCTCAACAGATCTGGAGGAGGGTTTATTCCTGCAGATGAGAAGGGGCAGGCAGGATGGATTAAAATTTGAGTCTGTCTTCTGGAATCAGCTACAGATGCAAGAGCACAGGGAAGCTTATTGCACTAGGGCAATGCTATCTCTGACAGTGAAGCACTGCCATGGTCAACAGTGTTGAAAAAAATATTTGTGATGCTAAGGGGTAAGAAGAGGAAAATCTCAGTTGCTTCCAGATTTTGAAGGAGTATAATGCGATGGAGAATAAAATAGAGAATCTGTCCACTTCTCCAGCAGCAATTCCTTTATCACCAAGAGAAAAACTCACATTCTAACAGTAAATCTTCAGCTGGTACAAACTATTCTGGTTCCATCGAATTTGCAAAATGACTTAACCATGATCTCAAATTTCAAAGTCACAGGCATGCACTGTGGTCACAGAATTTGTCCTTCTGGGTGTCCCTGCTGTGAAGTCTTTCCCAATTGTGTCTTTCAGTGGGTCCAAAATATTCTGGCTGCATAGGAATAAATACCATATGCTGACAGTCGGGCAATCCTATTAAGACCTGGCACAGTGAGCCCCTCGGGGGTAAGTCTGCTGTACTACTATTCTGTAGCATTTCTAACCTCTGACCCTTCAAAATGCAAGAAAATACAACCAAGAAATGAACTTTCCTCTTGTTCATCATAAATAGCATGAAACACAGACCAACACGTGGGAGCATAGGGAGTGCCTATTGCCAGTGGTACCAGACTTTGTGACCATACACACAGGGCCAGACATTTGCTGAAATCTTACAAAGATTTTTGTCTGTTGAAGTAGGAGAGGATAATGGTTGAGCGTGGCACTCCCCAAATCTCCCCACAACACAAATGTGCAGTTTTGTGTGAGAGTGGCACCTGGTAACTGAGATAATCCCACATTACTTACAAAGCCTTACACTGCTGCAGTGCTTTCCAATAGATTTTCAGAGCACCGCATGAACATTTTTGCTAAGCCAATCAAGCTCCCGACTCAAACACTGTGTCCTTATTCGGCTGCTCTTCCCTTCTCTTCTTCAGTAAATGGGTCACAGATGCTCAACTCCTTGTGGTTCTGTTAACCATGTGACTTACTGTAAGCAATGAAACTTATGATAAAACCTTGGCAGATCCTATTAATACACAAGGTGACAAGAATCCGTGACCCAGAAGATCTATCATTTGCTGGCAAACTCTTTAAAACGACTCATCCTCCTAATGCTGCTCCTCTTCTAAGAATAGAGCAATACCGAAAACAAGATCTGTCAATTTGCTTTTCCTGCGTTGCTGGTGTAAGTTTGAAATGCAGGAGCGTGGCTTTCAAAGCAATGCTTCATTGAAGCCACCAGAATGGATATCTCCCTGTGACAGGAGGTAAGCATCCGCAGAAAAAACTCATGTGAGAGATGCTAATAGTGACAATAATGAGCGCAACCACTGAAGAACATTTTTGGCCCACATGCTAAGAGCCATCAAATTACACGTAACTGTTGTAATGTGATTGGAATTTATTTTTGAGGAAGCGTTTTAATATTTGACCTGAGGAGTTTCTATTATGGTGCTGAGGAAAACATTCTCATTGTGGTAAAAAATGACACTTCTGATGAGAGTCTTTAATTTCCATTCTGTCTGTTTTGTGTTTATCTCCACAAACAGCAGGCACATTGTTCATTCATCCCATGTTACATTTTTACTGAAACACTTTCTTGAACAATAAAATGTCTGATAAGGGAGAGAAAAAATTACAGTATGTTTCCACTATAGCATGTTGTTGCCCTTGAAGAACAAGAATAAACCTCCCTCCCATAACTTTGCCATCAAGCCACTCAAGCCATTACAGGAAAAAACATGCTGTCCTTACGTAGAAAGACTATGTTAATTGTATTCCTTCATCTAAGAATGTTGCTGGTTTTATTACTTTGCAAATATCACCAGACAAAATCAAGTTGTTGTCTTTTGTGTATGGCTGGCTCAGTTTTTTTTTTGGAAATGACTAGTGGCAAATGTGCAAGATTTCAACCACTTCGTTAGGACAAAAAAATAATGACATTCCAGATAATTATACTGCCTCCAAAACAATTTGAGATGCTCCTGTCCAAATGGTTTCCAGGATTCTACTCACTGTTGCAGAAACCCAAGCTCCTCTAATGACTGCCAATTAAACAAATGGCAAACCAACAGCCTGTCCATCCTCTCTGTGCAGTGTGTCCTGACCATACAGGAACTGAGGCTAAGGCTGGAGTATCACCGAGCACCTGTGGTCTGCATTAATGTTTCACTGACTTTAACAGGTAAGCTTTGTATCAGAATTTGGCTCCTGGACTCCACATTGTTTAATGCATCTTATTTAATTATTAATCACCTTGTATCAGTGCTTTAATCCTTCAACTGCCTACTTCTAGTCTTTACCGTTTCTGCATTCTTTAATTTTCTCTAACAGAGAGAAACTGATATGAAAAAGACATACATTGCGTATATATATAAACACATGCCTGGCTGGGCAAGTACTAAATAATCCAGTAATATAGTGACCACATGACTACTGATTTTGGAGACACTTTCCCTGGGTAAATTGAGATACCTAAGGTGGGGCTTACCTGTTAGAAGGCAGATATTCTGTCCTCCAAAATACCAGGTACTTTTGCAAATGTCTGTCAGAGGACAAAAGGGAACTGCATTACCCCAGATTCCTCAGCCCTTTTTAAAGCCTTGATTTATGCTTTACCGGTCACTGTCAAGAAGATCAGCCTGAAAAGTTCTCACTCTCACATTTCAGCAGTGGGAAGTGTTCTGCACTGTTCTGCTCTCTCTGCAAGGAGGTGGTGAGAAATATCAGCAGCTCCCAAAAAACACATTTGCAAATTATGATCTGGCTCTAGTACAGCTCAGGCACAGCAACATTTCTTGTTGCAGTCCATTTAGCATGACACTGCAAGCTGTAGGAAAACAGGCCTTGGAAGTTCATTGTCATCACAATCCAGCTAAAAAATATTTGGAACAGATCCTGAAATAATTACAAGAGTATGTGAATAATATTACAATTAACAGGAACAGGTTGGTGAAGGGTTTCTTTCTTGCTCACCTCTAGAAGAGGAGATATGAGCCTTTTCTGAAAAATATTATCCACCTTCAAAATCTGCCAAATGATATTATGAAAAATTAAAACTGAGCTTCTCATTCAGACATTAGTAAAGCAAATACAGATATTCCTTTATCTATGTGGGAGTCACTGTCTCATTCCCAATGGTGACACTTCTCTGGTACATTGTTTTTCATCTATCTTGACATTGCTTATTGCTTTAAAGATGACTGGCATCTAAAATACAGCCCAGTTAATCTCACTAAATTTTACCCTATCCATTCATTGCACATCATTATTTAATGAAATCTGAACTTTTTTTTACCAGGACTGCAAAACCACGACTGATGAAGTCTTGTTGGAGTCTTAGCACTGCAACACATGGTGGTGAATGCTAAGCAGTGAATAGGTGAGGAGAAGAATGGGATTTTGTTTTTCAAGGGCCACACTCCTGCTTTATTTCCATGCAAGAATGAAGTCTCTTGAAGAAACATTAAGAGTTTTTCTTTCAGTACAACTAGAAGGACCCAGCTTCTCGCTGTGTAAAGCACGCCACATTGGCATAGTGTCCAATGGTGCAGAGAGCCTCATGCCCTTCTGTAACCTCCTATACAGGCTTATAAAGGAAAGACAGAGGACCCCAGAGCCAGCACTCTCCTTTCTATTCAGTATTGGAGCGGAGAAAGCAAGCTTAAGGAACACTGGAGGGAGACACAATTTCCTTTTCTTTGTTGGTATTATATTTTAACATTACAATGCTGGCACAGGATGAATTTTTTGAAGCTTTATCATGAGATACAGCTATGGATGGTGACAACAGGCAATATTACCATCTGAGGAACGTGGCAGCAGGTAAAACCTTTCTTCCTCTTCCCTCATCTTGCTCTAACCAGAAATCCACAAATATGGTTCTTGTTCTCAGGACTGTGCCTATCATTTGATGGTCTGAGAGTTAACTAATGAATATGTGTGATCAGGAATTAATCACTGAAAACACAAACAGCATTTGACTAAGTGGGAAATTAGGCAGGGTATTTCCAAATGCACAGAAAACCAACCAAAATGCAATGGTATCACATGCTCGAATCCTTCATGTCAATTGGAAGCCTCTGCTTTTGGTCACATCTTCTCCATGTACCCACAGCCACTGCACTTGTGAATGCAGACCTTTGTCCTGTGCAGTCACTGTCAGAACAGAATTCCAGTGGACATACAGATAAGTGCTGTCGATGGCAAATACTCAACACAAGTTTAACCACAGGAATCAAGGCAAACTACTGTCTGTCTCTTGATATAGTCATTGATTTATGCCATTCTCAAACCTGGGACACTGAGCTATTTATCAACAGCAGTTTATTTACTAATTCTAAGAACCAAAACCTATTTGGGCTCATACTATTACGAAGTGTTCTTACTGACTTATGCTCTGAAAGCTCTCCCTGGGATCAGATTTCTACTCTGTTGGATGTGCAAAGCAACTCAAAGACATCCCAGAGTAGTTTGCAGTCTACACCCACTTGCATCATGCTCACAAGAAGCAAGATTACAGGTAGTATAAGAAAACACTATGCAGAATCCTTAAGACATATCCACAGATGAATGTCCCTTCACTTTTATGATAATGGATAGCCAAAATCCAGTTATCCATTATCAACAGCATATATAGTGAAAAAGGCTTTGTATTTAACTTCACAGAACACTGATCTTTGTCATCAGAAGTCAACCCTTTCCTGAACTACCTGGTATCTGGATGCTGTTCCAAATATATTAACGTAGATGATCAATAAGCAAATGAAGAAGAGCAGGGCACAGCTGGGTGTAGAACATATATAGCCCATAACTTAGTGGATTCCCCCTTTCTGCTTAAAAATTTTATTTTGGCCAGATCAGAACATTAAAAAAAAAAAAAAGCAACCAAAACTTCCCAACCCTACCAAAGCAAATGAATTCTGGTGAATGATTCCTGAACTTTCCACATCTCAGGAACATTTTTTCCCCCTTGACATTCAAATTTTCAATCAGTTGGCACCAGACAACTAGATGATGTGTTCCCATGATTAGATAAATCTACAGAGAGAAAAGCTCCTGGCATGAATACTCATGGTGGTGAATGCAACAGTGTTTTATTTATTTCCTCTACCCTTTTCTATGAAAAAAAGAAAAAAAGAAAATTAAATAAGCATTCCTGTCATCACAGTCAAAGACTCAGAATAATAGTAGAAAATTAAATATAGGGGAAAATGCAGCTATAGAAAACTGGTTTAAAGATTTAAATGAGTGCTAGCCAAGTTTTGCTTAGCTGTAGTTCAGATTCATAAACTCACTTTCAGTGGAGCTGGAAGGAAGTGGTGATGGATGCTATCACTTGCAGTTAGGTCCAGCTGCAGTGAGGCTCAATTTGGCTTGCACAAAGTCTCCCAGTGTCCAAAACAGAGCACGGATGGTGCAGTACTCAATCCACATCGGGGCAATTCACATGCAGAGCCATTGAGAGCTCACAGACTGACACAGCTGAACCCTGCCAGGTAGCCAGTGAAAGGCTCTTTTGGACAACTCTTTGGAGAGTGACAGCTGGTGTAATCCAGTGGGGTGAGGATGATTTATACCAACTAAGGACTGGGCTCATCATGTTTATAATTTTTGAAAGCATTTAAAAAAAGCTATCACACAGTATGGCAGACCACCGAAAAGGCTTTTATCTTTTAAATGCTCTTTACAGAAGGAAGCAGTAATAGAAGATAGAGTTGTGATACATTCATTGCTCAGTAAATATTAACAATTAAAGGTATACTGTGAAGTTTTACTAATTTTTAAAAAATTTATCAGTTCACAACACAATCCATCACTTAAGGTCTAAATCCTCTGGCTAGAAATCAATGCAGTGTGAGTCATGACCTTGAATACATCAATCTCTTATAAGGAACCGCAGAAATTGTGGTAATACTTGTTTAAATAATTCCAATGCTGGGGTCCACTTTTAAAGCTAGGAGCTCTTGTACTGAATCCCATAATTAAATAAGAGGCATCTCTTCTTTGTCTGGACTTGACCATACACAAAGCAGACCCTTGTGTACATTGCAGCCTGTGACTCTGCTCTGTTGAACCTGCATGCCAAGGTGAAGAGCACCCTTCTGATCACTACAGCCACCTGTTATAGAGCACTGCTCTGCAGAGACTTAGCATGAAGGCTAAGCAATGAAGAGGAAGCCCCACTTCACCAACACACACAGCAGAACACACCAGTCCAGCTTACCAAAAATGCCTCCAAAAGGTGAAGATAGCTCAAAGCCAAGAATGCCATATTAGGGAAGACAAACGAGTAAGGCCTTGTTTTCCTGTTTCAATTTAGGACACAAGTTTCTATACTCAGCATGCAAGAGATGCCACGAATTTCCACTCAGTCACATCTATTTGTTGAGGCATTCAAAGAAACTACTTGTTGAAATTAACTCCTAACTCATAGCACCTCCTCATTTTTCCTGCTATGGCCTGCATTCCCAAACAGGTATTCAGTCCTGTGCGTTATATACCATAGCAGTCCTGTCAGGTGCCTCCAAGAGAACAGAAAACAGTCAGCCACCTATTCTGACACCAGGCTGAGAGCTGGGGAGTGCGCCCACATTTGCGCCTTTAACTTCAACAGCAGCATGAACATACTGGCTGAACAAGAAGGGTCAGGCTTGGGTGTTTCACTTTGCTATGCTGAACGACTTGTTGCTGGGTTATTGTATTTCTTCATTCTGTGTACAGCCTTAGGTATCGACAGCTACCTCTACACATTCTGAATACTTAAGTTACCCCATGGCTAGTGTAAATGCCAAGGAGGCCCTGCAAGGGCAGCCAAGTGCTACTATCCAGCTGGCTGAAATACTTTTATTTTAAATAAATTAACTGGCTGCCTTCCACAGAGGGAGGGGAGGGTAGCCACTCGAATGCTCTCTGCCCTCAATCTTTTTTTGTGTGTGTTCAGTTTTGGATGGCTGTTCTTTGAGATTTGAGTTGCTCTGGATTGCTGACAGCTATACAATAACACAGCTAAATGGATATGGGTATGGATGAAGGATGCCAAAGAATTAGATTTGTATTTCAGAGGTGGAACTTTTAAGGCCAAATTCGTAAGCTTGTAACTGCAAACATTACTGGAAAAAGGAATATCTTTTTCCAGTAACACTGGGAGAAGGCAGGAAAACACAGCTTGAGGAAAGAATTGTAGGCTGGGAACTAGACCTCTGAGGATCTGCAACTGATCAGCCTGGCAACCCTGAGCACATTACTGGACCTCTGCCTCACACTTCTCCTCTCTAAGTGTTCACACTTACTTGACAAGTGTTACCTTTTTCAGGAAGTTTTGAGTTTCTTAAGTAATGGAGCTTTTATTAGTGGAAAGTAACTTCCATGATTTTATTATATTTCTTTTCCATCTCCGCCAATTTTTGGCTACCTCTAGTATAAATTACTTGAATATCATGAAGAGCTGTTCAAAAGAATCCTGCTCATTTGCTGCTGTTGTAATGACTGTGTATCAGTGATAAACATTCAAAGAGTATTTTAGAACTTGCGACAGTGGAAGGTAATTTTCTACACTATGGCTGAGAGAAAAGGCAATGATGACTATAATGTATTTCTCTAAGTAAATATAAATCACAGCAGCTGTTTTGGTGTTTGGCTTAACTGTTTCACAGTTTCAGTTTACTAACTGCTGCAGCAAAGATCTGTATTTCTGTTTGGATTAAATCGATGCAGATGGCCCCACTAGAGAGAGCTACTTCTCTCATATAACTGTTACGTACATCACACTGGATTTTTGAGTTCTTTGATATTTTTTAATTTCTTGTTATTTAATACAAAGATATAAGCCCTGTCCTAGTGAAGAAAACTAAGTTACCCCAGATAATAATTGGGAAACCTTCCAACATTCTTTTTAACTATTTGTGAATTTAAATTGAAACACTTACTATTTGCTATTGCCAAGATGAAAAGATATGCCAGGGGAGATGTCCACAGACATTCACTTTCATTTCTCCCCTCTTCTCATACCACTAGATGGATTTCTTTTTCCCCTCAAAGACAGAAATTAATATCACACACATATAATAATGGAAACGAGAACTAGGATATGAACTGGAGACATTTTGGCCTCCAAACAATAACTTCTCTGGACGAACTAAATGCCTTTGACTCAGTCAATAGAACATTTCTATCTATAGAGGATAATCACACCCTCCAGCACAAACGATAACAGATGTAATGTTTGAGCTGGGAAAAAAAAGACAACGGGAAGGTGGACCCATCAAATTACATTACTTTAATATACTGGTTAGTGGTTAGGCTGAAAAAAACAAAGGGCCAAACTCTATACATGGTTTGGACAGTCTATTTCTAAAAGCCAGAACTCTGAAAGAACAGGTAGGATTAGTGTTTTACTATAGAGGCACTGGCATATACTACTCATTTCCTCCATTAGACTCCCATCCCTATTCCCAGGGACCCAGTATGGCAACAAATGCTGCCTGAAATACTACTTCTGTAATGGACCTAAAAGCTAAATGCCAGTTGGGGCTGAATTTGAACACAACTTTTTTTTTTTTTTAAAGCAATTTGGAGAGCTGGGGCCATACAATGTGGCACCTGGCACACTGCCTGTAGCTACAACTCTCTAGTGAGCTAGCATGTTTCCTCCTGCAGTGAGCCAAGGTGATGTATCATGCCTACTGCTGCCCTAGAGCCCAGCTATAGCATTTCCCCTTGGAAAGAACATGTTTTTGATGCCCTGCCCACCTGGACAAGGGCAGCTTTAGGGCCAGGGTCTTCTATATTACAGCACCTCCTGCAGAAACTCTGTACTTTCTGATGTTAAGGATTCCTTCTACACTTCACCCTTCTGTGATGCAAGAGGAAAAAAAGCTTCTTTAGTAAGTCTGTGCTCTTTTCAAGTGCTATAAAGAGATTCCTTCCCGTGTTCACTCCTATTTCATGTCTTCAGATGCGTTGGCTGAAGATGAACAGACACATTTTCTCCCAAGAGCATCAGCAGTGTTTCCCCAACCAGCACTAACAGCCCCACTATTTAGGCTGAAAGTTAAACCTAAGTTATAGGGAAACATGGAAAGGAATCTGACAAAGTGTCTACATTGGAAAGGATCCTAGCTTCTGACTTGACTCTGATGAATAAATCTTCTCAGTAACTTATTATTAAGTGGACAGTAAATTCATTTATACAGAGGTGCTTGGCCAGGTAGAAATCTGGTTTCTTTAGACCCTCCAATCTTTCTTCTGATGGATGCTGGAATCCATCTGGTAATCCATACATGTCAAACAATTCACTTATGTATAGTAGAGTCCTAACTTAAACCACTAGTGTAAAATTTCTTGACGATGAATGAAGGATGGGTGACAAGGTCACTGCTTCTAGATCCTTCATAAGACAGACCCTCAAACCATTGTTCATAGCTTCTTTAATGCAGTAATAATTATAGGGTTGAGAATAAAGCTCATTTTCCAGATTTTAAGATCCAAATTTTTCTCCCAGTAAGGTAAAAGGAAACAGTTCAAGCCAATACATTTGTGTCTCACTTGTTAAGTATATAGTGAAGCTCTGTATGCTTGATAGTATGCAGAAGCGGTAATTAAAATGTTATATCAACTTTGGCCTGTTCAGAAGGACTTAGGTTCACTTCTCAGATAGATAAAAAACCCTTAGGTCTAATACAGGAGGCGGTTGTACATTTACAATATAGATCAGTTCTGTGATCTACTCCCTTCATTACCTTGGTTAATTTATTGAACCTCTTTACCTCAGTTTCCTATGTTCAGAACAAGCAAAATGACATTTTCTTTTCCCATCCATTTTACTTCTGTATTACCATGTAACTTCTTTAAACAGGAGCTCTCTGTTAGCTTCAGGGCACTGTAACTGCCACCTTACATTGGGGATGAGGAACACCATGTTTTGGAAATTGTAAGAAAAGGGGAAACCACACCCCAAAGACTTTCTTCTTTGATTACTTAGATTCAAAATGGGCCAATAGTTGTGATACAAGCTCAACAGAAAGACTGAACACTCGAATGCAATGTGTGCCCAAACGGAAGGGTTGCCAATTCAAAACAAAGTTGTTCTTTGCCAATTGTCTAACTATGTTGCACAGCTTTCTCAGAGAAACTGACACACAAGAAAGCCTTGAAGACCAAATCAATAGGTGGTTTATCTCCTGACCACTTTTCCCTAAGGTCTAGATCAATGCTAAAGATAAAGCCAGTGCTTTCAGGGCTGGCAAAGCAATTGGTTTGGCATCAGCATTAGGTGCTTGCCTGAGTTCATTAATGCAACATTCTTCATCAAGTAACTACAATGTTCCATGCTTCCTGAAGAGCGTACAGAGCCATAGTCTCTATTATTCAAGCTTGAAAAGTTCTTAACGAAGGGTGAAGAACAACAATGCATGTGAGGACAGACATGGTGTGTTAAAGCAGGAGCTTGGAGAAACAAACACATAGTATATTTATCCCATACACTGTTTCAACAGTCTGACCGTTAGTGTTAATAACTTATTTTTATTTAAAAATACCAGCAAAGCAACAGTATTAACTTATGAATTGCCCTAATTTCAACTTAAGTCTCCAAATGTCATGAAGTATATTCACTTTTCTTGTTAGGATAGCAAAAAATAAATACCCCGAAAACTTTTTAAAGGTTTTTCAGGAAAACAATCTTTACTATTCCTACCCTCTTGTCAAAGCAAAGAATAGCCTGAAATTGGACAGCAGAAGTTAACTAAAATAAGAGCTGAGGCAAGGGCTCAGACACAGAGGTGACTATAGAATCACCATGTTGTTAAATTGAGAGTTAAAAGTTTCAGTTAGGGGCTGGAAATTAAGGGAGAAAAGATGTATTGTAACAGGAGCAGCAAGGCAGTGATGACCCAAGCCAGTGGCTGTGGCAGACACAAGGACTTTTTAAGCTGACAGAGTGTGCCAGCAATGATGGCCTGCAGAGGGAGAAAATAAAGCTACATGAGGATATAACGGCAAAGACTGAGATGATCTGATGTCTAAGAGGCATAGAACTTGGCAAAGAAAAGAACAGATGTCAGATGACAAAAGACGGTTTATAATGGTCTCATTTTTCTGCTTCTGTTGAAACAAGTGGTTATCATTAGCACAGAGTTTCATGTTTTTAACTAGAACACACCCTGCATGTACTTGCATGTATAGGTGCAAATATATGTATAGAGTGTGATGAATTGAGGGAGGAGCACATCAATGGTGTTCAAATACAGAAGGAAGTGCTGTTAAGAACAAAGCAACAGTATGTTCATTGTTAAAGATGAAACAAAAGCAATAAGGTAAAAAAAATGTAGCAAAGAATCTCCAGGGCAGACAGCTGGAAGAGCTTTCAAATATTAAGGTTATTTCAGCACTGGAACAAATTGGCTGGAGAGTGTGTGGACTCTTCATCTTTGTAGAACCTTAAGAACAAGAAAAACACTTCTCTTGATGGATGCAGGGTACTTTATTCTGCAATAAGGCACAAGGGTCGTCTAAAAAGACATCTCGACATCCATAAAGCTTTGATGCCTGGAGTACGGTCAAGATGACATTTGAACTCCTTCCATGAAAATCAATGTCAGCAATAGTGTTATTTACACCTGATTTTAAAAATTAAAAGTAACAGAAAGGAGGTGAAGCTAATAATTCTGTATTAGCCAAGTGAGAATGCCAATATTTTCTATTTAAAAATACGTTTCCAGAATGAGATGTACTCCATTTTCTATTAAACCAGGACAAATGTCTAGTATTTTAAAGGTTAGGCTTGAAACAAAATGCCTCAATGTAACTGAAATGTTAAGCTTTTTTTTTCTTTTTCCAAATCAGAATGCTGTACAGTGGCACCAAAAATAAACATCCTTTTTCAGAATCTAAGAAAGCTCCTAGGAAGTAGAAAAGCCATCTTATACACAATTCTGTGCTAAGAGGGACAGAATTAAAGTCTCCAACTTCATTTTCTGATGTTGCAAATCTAGCAGTTCTCCAATTTTCAAGTTTTTTTCTAAAATAAATAGGAGAAAATCAGACCTCAATTTCTATCATACAAAACAAGTCTTAAAGAATGTAATATATTTACGGGATAGATATCAGAAACCTTCTGTTTGCATTTGTAATTCTGTAGGTAACACTGCTTTCACAAACAAGGTGACGTAACCACTGTTCATAATGTAACTTATCTCAGTGCTACAAGGAATCTCCTCTGGACAAATCTTACTGATCACTCTGACAAGAAGGACACCTCATAACTCCTCTAGGGAAGTCATGACCTTCTAATACATAAGAAGTGGTGCCCCTCCCCTTTTATTGAATCAAGAATTGTATTTTGATTGAACATGTTTTGACTGATGTAGGATCAAAAGTTGTGGCAGCAGTCATCCCTGGCCAATACACCCTGTCTTGAAACAGAATTTAATAAGCATGAACTGCAGAAGACCGAGGTGAAGAGACAAAGTTCTGAAGCTGGAGGTTCTAGCAACCTCTGCTTCTTCAGGATGAGGCAGTAGGGTCCTATTAGCCCAACAGTTAAACACCATTCAGCTAGTGAGCCATGAGAAGAATCAAGGTATTTTAACATCTTTGTCAGGTGACCCCCACAGCATGCTATTGGAACGTTATTTTGTGGTGACAATTATATAGCTCCATTGATGTCCCTGCAACTTCGGCAATTTATACCGAAAGCAAATTTTATCCACAGTTTTTTATGTATGTTCCTCAAAATGATAGTTCTGTATTTTTCCAGCTTAAAATAAAAATTATTTGGTTGAATTGTAGAGGCAAGATACTGAGTTGTACACAGGGCTTTCAAATGAGTTTTGCTTGAGTAAGATGTGTAAGGGCCAGCCTCAGTGCCTTTCATTCACTTAGAATGCATTTGTTGATCATAATAGATAATTGTGAAGCCAGGATTACATCAGTTGTCACAATTTGGATGGAGGCCACCTCTCCTTTCATGGATTGAAATGTGTGAAATTCAATTGCTCTGGTGAAGTCTTAATTTTATACCAATTTACTTACAAACATTGAAAGGAAAATAAAATTTAAAATGTGCAAAAGATTAAAGCACCCTTGTGCTAATGAGAGCCATCTGTTTATTTCTTTCCTTTCTAAAGCATTTTCAATAGGTGGAAATGAAAGACTTCAGACACATTTTCATGTCTTGAGCCTCAGCAACAAAAAAAATAAAAACAGACTCATCATCTTCAGTCAGCAAACTTGCACTAAGAAAATATGCCTCATTCCAGCTTGCCAGCTGCTTCAGGGCCAATTTTAATTGCACCACTGATGTGAAAGTGGCTTTGCCCCACACCAGGATTCTTATCCATGTCAAGAATGCCCTCATTTTAACTGTGTTACCGTGTCTAAATGGCTCCCTCTGGTAACAAGTTGGTGACTGTATGTTGCTCAGTATTTAGATGGTGGCCAGTATTGACAGAAGCACAGCAGCCAGTGCACCTCTTAACTCTTGGCAAGCAGGGGCAGAGGGTTGCTCTGCTACTGCAGTGTTACAGCACCAGTCTTTGGGACTTCATCACCAGTATACTGCAGCATTACAAGTTATCAGTCTGCCCAAAGCAGTCCATATAGCTTTTATATATAAGCACCATAGCATATACACACACACACACATATATATGTATATATAAAAACCCACAACGCAGTCCAGAGGACTATGGCCATATCAGGCCATGTTTAAATAGAACAGCAAGAATCCTCTGAATATGAAGTCCAGCAGTGGAAAGAAATTACACATTAGTGAACCACTGGAGGCCCAGCTCCAGCCTACAGAGCAAACTAAGAAATTAATTGGCAATTCATCACTTCAAACAATTTTTGAATGCCAACCATATATTAGACACCTATATAGACAGATTTATAGCACTGCTTGGAATTGCATCACAGTAGATACATGCTTAACATTCAGCCAAAGGTGTCTCTAATCAGATACATGCTGCAAAATGACATAAGTCTTAGTAATCAACTGATCAAGCAAAAAATTACTGATTTTTGACGGAGGGATTATTTTACAGTTAGATCAGTCACTTCTTCCCAGCATAATTTAATGAATGGTGAAAAACAGGAGTGATGAGCTAGTGACAGCCACCTGGAGAGCTGCAAAAGCAGTACCATCACACACTGTCACATTCCAGTCTAAGATGTAGTAGTGGCCAAATGCAAGTTAGACAGCCAGACAGCCAACATTCACAGAAAAATACAGACAATTTGAAGTGTCGTCACATATATAAAGGATCTTTTCTATCCTTATAGAATTTTTTACAGTTTCAAAAAACCCATGATGCATAGATTAATGAAGATTAGGGGACTCTTAAGAATCCATATGTTTTCTAACAACTGCTACCTATACTCTGTTGTGTAACTAGAGTTGCAGATTTTAGGACTATTAACATAAAGTTCCCAATGTATCATAATTAGAGCAGCATCTGTGCTAAATGCTCATACACTGTTGCTCAGGGAGAATTAGTAGAATATTTCCTGGCCTTTAAAGGCCCGTTTCCTCCACAAGCCTGTTTGGACAGTATCATGATGCTCTCTAAGGACTGACAACACAATGACATTTTCTAAGGACTGTATATTAATGTTGGAAGGAAACAAGGATCCAGGATTCTTGGACATTGCTTGTCACATGTTATTCACTTGGCTTCAGTGAATGGCTTTTGCCATGTTTGTTAGCATCTACAAAAAAAAAGAATAAATCCCTCCTAAGAGGCATGCTAGGG